>NC_142586.1:104567424-105814924 GCF_965207765.1 Zootoca vivipara
AGAGCAGTGCATGGAAACGCCGTTTACCTTCCCGCCGGAGCAGTCCCTATTTATCTACTTGCACTTTGATGTGCTTTCGAACTGCTAGATCAGCAAGCCCTAGACTCTGTGGTTTAACCCACAGCGCCACCTGACAGTTCTATGATAGTACCCACTATATTCCTGGCAGAGTGGATCTTGCTTCACAAGTGTCTTGAATGTAGTGTGAAATTATATTTTCCCCTCCTCTTTTACAGGAGACATGGAATGTGGTTTCGATTGCGGAAGGTAGTAATCTGGTTGTTGGGAGTGTACATAGCCATTCCATTTCTAGTAAAACTTTGTCCCGCTATTCAGGCAAAGCTTGTCTTCCTAAATTTTGGTAAGAATCCTGCTTTTCTCTCTCCCCCACCCTCTTTCTGTGTGTCTTAAAACCATGCGGACATTTTAATACACAAGTTCCTAGTTTTTTTATACAAAAGACACCACCTAGGCTCTCCTTTACACTCTAGCTTTTCCAACTTGTGTGCATGATAACTCTCCTATCATATGCATATGAGAATATAAAATTAGGATCTGCAATCCTTTTGCATAGTCACATGCAACTTAATCTCCATTGCTGTTCCTAGCAGTAAAATCCAGTGTTGGATTTTATATAATGATTGATAGATAGATAGAAAGAAAGAATGAAAAGAATACCAAGATCTATGTTTGTTAGCATCTGCCTGTATTTCATTACTTGCTCATGAAGTGCTGATAGAGAAAAAGCTTGATGCTGCCTGGAAATTTTGTTTGTTTGTTAGCATCTGCAGGGAATGTTCTAGTACCAGTTAGTGAAAAAGCAATTGTTCCCTGCCTGCTCTCTTTAGTGACATCTTCCATGTTGTGCTTGGTATGATCATATTCTAAAATCTGTGCCTGCCTGATAGTAGAAAGTTCACTGTCAATTTTCTCAAATGTTTCATATACAGAATGGGAAAACTGTCACTTAGTGGCACTAGTTACAGGTAGTGGCACTGTCTTTCAAACTGTCCTCCATTCTGCCCTTCAAATTTAGGTCCAGGATTTTTGAAATAATATTTTTAAATTATCTGTTCTGATTCTTGGAGATAGGGCAGCCAATTTGGTATCTGTTTTGACAATAAACCATTACAATTAATAAGTACACTTCTTTCATGAAATTTGAAAATGCCATCGCCAATGCATTTTAATTTTAGTGCAATAACCATTATGAGGTTCTGTATTAAAATTATTTTTTTGGTGAAGGGTGTTTGGTCTCAAGCAGTAGGTAAACGGAATGTAAAACTGATATTTATTTTCTTTCTCAGTGAGAGTACCCTACTTCATAGACTTGAAAAAGCCTCAGGACCAAGGTTTGAACCACACCTGCAACTACTACCTACAACCAGAAGAAGATGTGACAATTGGAGTCTGGTAAGGAAAGCTTTGCCACTCCCATTATCCACTGGAGTCCTTTTTAGCATATGTAAAGAGGCTGTGCTTTTGATCCCTTTGTTGAGACAGCTTTCAGTAACACCATGCAAACTCCTGCAATTGTTGCTTTTCCCTTGTGTGGGAGTGTATAGTTTGCTGCTGGGAATGCAGTGTTTTCTTCTGAAAGGTACACTGTTCTCTGGGCTGCAGCTAAACTAAATTGAGCAATTAGACCAAAATGCAATGAAGACTGGTGATACAAAGCTGAAAGTTTAGTTCTGTAATGTTGAAGGTCATGTTTTAGAGAAGACCTAAGAAAGTGAATCAACATGATGTGGGATTGCTCCAGGGCACAAATAAAGAAGGTGAAAAGGTGATTGCCTTGGAGCAGCTTGCCTTTGTTAATTTTTTTGTAATAGTGCCTGTGTTGGGTCCTAGAGCAACTTAGTTCTTTGATTTTGTGTTGAGCTATAATAATCAAAACAAATGAAAATTTACAAAACTAGATGGCAAAAAACGTTTGTCAACTGAAATATTGTTAATCAAAACTCAGTGGTGATTTATCTTTTAACTGAAATGAAGAAGTCTTGTTCTAGCTCATGGAGAAAAACTTAAGCCTCAAGTGACTTTTCATGTCATTGTTTTTTTTCTGAGGTGCATGATTAATATGAGTGAGTACATTTGATTTATGGTACGGTAAATCACCATGTTGTAAGATCTCTTGCAGCAACCAATTTTAAATTCTCTGCCTGAGTTTTTCTGCCTGTGTCTGGTTTCTTCATTTTCCTTCTGTGAGAACTGCCATAACTGCTCGCTGAGTGATACAACTATATACAGTACTTCAGATACTAATGTGCCCCACATTATAGTGAAAAGCTATTAACTGCAAACACAACAACTTTTGCGATTTGGAGCAGCCCAAAACTACTTTGTTTTGCTGTTAGTGTGCTGCCAAAGCTTCCAGTAGTTCTTGAGGGGAAGGTTGTTACTGTGTATGTGTATATGAATTGTAGGTGTTTGTCTGAAAAGATAGTCACCTGTTTGTAAATATTCAAGGGACTGATAAGTCTAATAAATGATCAATAATATTTCTATAGTTGAAACTGGCAGGATGGTTGTTCCTTATATAGGAAGTCAAAATTCAGTAGTAGAGCACATGCCTCCCACATGCATAATCTTAGATTCAATCCCCAGCATCTCCAGTTTAAATTGGATCTCAGGTGGGTACAGTTGGGAAGGACTTCAGTCTGAGAGCTGCTGCTAGGCAGACCAAACAAATACTGGGCTAGATAGACCAGTGAGCTGACCATGTATGTTCATATATGGTCACTTGACCATGGAAGGCTTGTCCTAGAGGAACAGGTACGTTCTTCCTGACCTCTCATAGAAACCGAGGGCAGAAAAACACATTACAAAGAAACTAGGGTTGCTGCAGCCCAATGTCTAGTTCACTCCCCCACCTTGTATAATGTCTAGTTCAACTTGACCTCTATGTTGATGCTTTTGCTTGGTCAACATGTCACGTAAAACCACGTAAACTGTGTTTTAACTCTGGGCAGCCCAGGACCTCAGTACATACTGCCCAGACTTGCGCCCTGGGAGGGTCACAGTTTTCCCCTGATTTCCCATTTCCTTCTAGGCACACGGTTCCCACAGCTGTATGGAAAGATGCTCAAGGCAAGGACCAACTGTGGTATGAGGATGCTTTGGGTTCCAGCCACCCTGTGATTCTTTACTTACATGGAAATGCAGGTACTAGGTAAGAGAGAGATAAATGAAGGAGTGAGAAGCAGGATAACCTGTTTTTCTTTTGGTTTAGATTGGGTGAGGACCAGTCATGTCACTGGGCAGGGCAAGGCAAGCTCACCTTTAACTTGCAGTTCCTTACAGCACAATCTTAAACATTTCTACTGAGATGTTCTATTTAATTCAGTGGGCTTATTCTCAGTTAACTGGGTATAGGATTGCAGTTTTTGCATGTGTTTAACTATTCCATTCAGCTTCAATGTGCTAATTTGACTGAACCATGCTCAGCTAGTTACAGGTAGGTAGCCGTGTTGGTCTGAGTCGAAGCAAAATAAAAACATTGCTTCAGTAGCACCTTAAAGACCAACTAATTTTTTATTTTGGTATGAGCTTTCGTGTGCATGCACACGCATGCTCAACTAGTTAGTCTTTAAAATAAAAAAGTCCTCCTAGTTGTATTGAAAGATCAGGGAAATATGTACCAGAACCATATGTCTTGGGGCTTTAAAACTAATGTGTAATTTTCCAAATTCTTTTAATAGAGGAGGGGATCACCGTGTGGAACTTTACAAGGTGAGAAAAGCAGTAATATTAGTCAAATGACCTAAATGCTACTATATGCAATTCTGTTAATAGCTTAGCTATCTAAGCTTGCTTCCAGAGGTATTTCTCTTTATCTTCTATAGCTTTTGTGAGGAACAGCCATAAAGTGCTAGCGCTATAATAGTAATACACTCCTAGCTATGCATCTTTAGACACTACCTCAGGCTGCTTATGTGCTTTACAGAATCTCAAGTGGTAAGACCTGTTCTGGAATGGTTTTGTTTGAGTGTTCTCTACCCTTGTAAAAAGTATTGGGGAGAAGAATTATGTTAACAGGAAAGTATGTATCAATTTATTGTCCTTTTAAAATACTCCCTAATCTTAATTGTGACTGTTTGCCTTCTGTTATAGGTTTTGAGTTCTCTTGGTTATCATGTGGTCACGTTTGATTATCGAGGTGAGATTCTTACTCTTTTGTCCTGAACTGGCATCTGTTACTCATGCTAACAAATCGTAACTCTTAGACTTTTATTCATCAGTCAATAGGATACTTCATAAACTCTTTGAAAATCCAGATGGCATGTTATTACTTTTCTAGGGCTGTATCCTTGCTTACTTCACTCACCAAATGATTCCTGCAGTCTGCTCTGTATGTGGGGCTTCCCTTGCACTAGATCAAGCAGCTGCAGCTAGTGCAGAATGTTGAAGCATGCTTGCTTGTAACCAAATAACACCTGTGCTCAGAGATCTACACTGGTTGCTGATTTGCAACTGGGCCCTGTTCAAGGTACTACTATTAGCATATAAAGCCCTTAACAACTTGGGACCAGTTTACATGCGAGATTGGCCTGCCTCATATATGACGACTTGATCGTTTTGATCTGTAGAGCTGGCACTGTTACAGATGCTGCAGAACAGCCCTTTTTGCATTTGTAAGAGATTGATATCTTAGTGTGACAGTGCCTGCACTTTGGAACTGCCACACACAACTTCTCCTGCTGCTTCTTCTGCTGTGTTGTGCTGAGCCATGGTTTGGTGTAGCATGTTGTCAGAACCACAGCTCATATTTTAGCTCTCTCCAGACAGTGTGCTGTAAACCATGGCACAGACTTTGATTATAGCTTGTCATTTGTTGGAAGACAGCAGAACCAAAAGCCCAGGTTCAGATGACATGGAACGCCAAACCATGACTTAGTTCAGCACAGCAGCAGAATGACTGAGGAGGAAAGCAGCCAAGATTGGGAAGCCTGTATCTTTGCCCCGAGCCATATTTTGGCTTAATCTTAGAGTGAGGTTCACCTCTTAAGATAGGCTTTCTATATATTTTCACAATAAAACCACAACTAGAACTTTAAAAATGCAAAAAAGTCCTAAAACACGACTTGTACAGAGCCTGTGGCACTCAGTCTCTTTAAAGATAAAACCTCATTACTTCCTAAAACAACCAATAATCATAATTTCATAAAGACCTGCTGGATTAGATTAGACCAGGCATCCCCAAACTTCGGCCCTCCAGATGTTTTGGACTACAATTCCCTTCTTCCCCGACCACTGGTCCTGCTAGCTAGGGATCATGGGAGTTGTAGGCCAAAACATCTGGAGGGCCGCAGTTTGGGGGTGCCTGGATTAGACTCTTGCTGAGAACGGTGTTCCACAGAGATGATCCCGTGACTCTGAAAGGCCCTGTGTCCTAATAGTTCTAATGGCTTTTATTGAGGGAACACGGAACAAGGTTTTGTTAACGAACGTAATGTGACAGCTGTTGCAGACAGAAGAGAAGCTGCACAGAGCTCACTGCTCTGCCCTGCAGCCATTCAGTGCTGGGTGTGACTGAACTCTTTCTCAGCAGGCAGGCGTTCTTCTGTTTCCTCTCCCTTCCCTAGCCGATAGACTTGGATAAGAAGGGCAAAGTTTAAAAATACTACTTTTTTCAAACTAGTTCCGTGCGCATTCAAGCAGTGTTAGGTGGAAACCTCAGGAAAGCAATGACAAGTCTGATAGAGTAAAAAGTAGAATGGACTGTACTTCTTCAGAATATTTTTTTGGGGGGGGCTCATATTTTTGAACATTTGCGTTGTTAAAATTCACTGCAAAGCAGGACAACAGACAAAGGACTGGGCCAGAGTCTTCCTTTCTGATGTTCTAGTGTTCTGTTTGAAGAGAGTTCATCTATTCACAAATGGCATTTCCCACGTACAGTCTGAATTGGTACCATTCATTTTACAGTATTATTCAACACCCACAGTTGAACTCTTGGAGGGTTTGCCTTGGAATATTTCAGGCTGTAATAGAACCAGACTGAATAAAAAGATTCTAGGACTTTAGTTTTGGTATTCTGCCAGTTCAATTTTTCTTTAGTGGGTATCTCAGCTAGGTCCAGGATGTTAAAAGACAATTAAGAACTGATAGTTCTTTAAGTTGCAGTGCCTTGGGCCACTCAGTTTATTTGGCCTTAATTCAGACATGAAACCAGAACACTTTATTTTGTTTGGCTTGAAACATGATTCCTGGAATAAAATACCTTTTATCTTTGCAGGCTGGGGAGACTCAATAGGCACTCCCTCAGAGAGTGGGATGACCTATGATGCTCTTCATGTTTTTGACTGGATAAAAGCAAGAAGTGGAGACAATCCAGTGTATATATGGGGACACTCCTTGGGCACTGGGTAAGGCACAAAGCAGTCATTTAATATAAGAGGCTGCGTTATTCCAACACATTGGATTTGAGACAACAATTCGATGCCGAATACAGTAATTGTAGTCTGAAGTACTTTCTGTTGGATTAGCAGGGAATTAAAATTAATTGCTGTAGTTTGATTTTTGTGTTTACTCTTTGAACAAATAGCGAATCATAGTATAGACTATATTGCGTAGATAATGGAATTCAGGAGAATATGAATTAAAAATAAGATAGAAGGAACCTAGGATATAAAGAACCTATTGGAGCAGCATATTCATCTCTAGTGAAATTATAATGGATGTGTGTCAACCTAAAATCTCTCTTCATTTGTTCCTTTTATTGGGACACGTCTACAGCGCCAATTTATCCCCATTTCAAATCTGCATTATTATGACTGCCAGCCAGTGAACTCTGCAAACTGGATACCCATAGTGTTTTACAGTGAAGGAATCTTTGTGATATCACAGAACTAAAGATGCACCTCATAGTTGTGGTGTATAGTGTTGCACAGAGTTTTGTGTTTTTTTCCTGTAGGCATTCCAAAAGGCTGAGCAGCACTTGGTACTGAGATTACAATCTTATGCACAGATGGGGGTAAACCCCACTGGACAAAGTAGGACTCATGGGTGTGATTGGGTTGTAAGGAAGACCATTTTCTGTAATTGGTATCTTTAATTGAATATTTTATTTTTGTTTTTGTAGAGTTGCAACCAATCTTGTAAGGCGTCTTTGTGAGCGAGGTAAGAGAGTTATATTTTGGTGATGTTATCGAAAAGCATTTCATATCATCCCACCTTCCTGCTGTCTTTCAAAATAGATTAACAGGGTTACAGTGATTGTGTTTAGCAGTAATGATTTTTTGAGCTTTAAAAATCTTTATGGGAGTTTTAAAATAGCTGCAGGTGAACTTTTATTATCATTTTTAAAGGCTGTAGGATTTACATGATCTTGGCGCATCTGCCTGTCACCTTTCAGCAAAAGTAGGACTGAGAGCTTAAGCTATATACATGTTTAATTTTAGTCCGTGGCATTCTGTGCTGCAGAGATCAAAGCTTAGGGTGCATATTTGTAGAAATGCTCTGCTTCACAACTTTCTGTTAGTCTCATAGCCTTTGATTTCAGTTGAGTGTCACCTGCCTGCTGACCTTTTAAAAATGTAATCAGTTCATGCCCTTTCAGGAGGAGGGGTGAGGAAATTGAGAATATTGTTTCGTTTCTGATCAAGTGAACATGTTTTTGAATTGCAGCTCATGTTTCGTTCAGGCTCTGGATTCATATTCTGCTGTATAATGCAAACATCCTTTCATTTATTTGCATTATACCAAGCATTTGCTTTGCAGCTTCCATATCTTTCAGTGGGCATAGCACAGAGATTTATTTATTATATTTGTATTCCACCTTTCCGCTAAAGAGCTCAAGTTGGTGTAAAGAGTTCTCCCCTCTCCATTTTATCCTAACAACCACCCTGTGAGACTAGTGACTAGCCCATAGTCAGCATCAGAATTTGAACCCTAGTCTCCCACACCCTAGCCTAGCAACACTAATCACCAGTGACCCTCATTAGTGTCTTAAATGGACAGCACTGTAGTTCTGTTATTTGTTTTTCAGAAACTCCCCCTGATGCCCTGATATTAGAGTCACCTTTTACGAACATACGTGAAGAAGCAAAAAGCCATCCTTTTTCAGTGGCAAGTACAGATTTATATGCTGGATTTCCCATATTTACATGTCAGATCTGGTAAAAATGCATATGCACATGTTCACTTGAGAATTCTAGTGGTACCTGAAGTCTGTTGGCTCATGAGCTAGCTAGCCTTTGAAAATCAAGTACAGTGGTGCCTCGACTTACGAACGATTAGACAACCGAATTTTTCGATTTACGAATGGGGCAAATGGCCGCACGCTTACGATTTTTTCAACATCCGAACGGAAACCATGGCGGCTTTAGATAAGGTTTTTCGACTTACGAATTTTTCGATGGGGTTGCTTCAACTTACGAATTTTTCCGTTTCCAATGCATTCCTATGGGAAATCGCGTTTCTAGTGGCGCTTTTTGACTTTTTTGACCTACAAAGGTGCCTTCGGAACAGATTAAATTTGTAAGGCGAGGCACCACTGTACTGTATTGTCTTTTCCACATTCTGGAAATGTTTTTTCTTCTGCAAGAGCTTTGCCAGTCCAGAGGTACAACAAAATTCTGTCAGAAGCACACTCTGCAAATGCATTCCTAATACATTCCTAATAGTACAGTATAATTGAAGCTTGACCTCCTTTGACTCCCAAGTTATTAAGAGATGAGTGTAGAAATAAAAGGTAATAAGCATCAGCACTCGGAAGATGGGGTGTTGCACTTCTCAATTTTTCATACTAACTCGCAAAGCTGGGATAATCTATCGAAGAGCTCTAAATGCATCTTGTATGCCTGCAACTGGGTCTTATGTAAACCATCATTGTTTTTAGGTTACTCTGAAATGTAAACAGGTGTAAGCTACACCCTCCAGGTATATACAGTACATCTTCTAAAGAGGGCCTTGCTGAGTCAATGAAGAGCCATGCATCCTGGGAACACCTGGTGCCATTTGCACTAATATCCCTGGGAGGAGTAATTGTTGGTGCTCAACTTGTTGGTTGGTTGGGGAAAGTGTAAGCTGCTTGTTGAAGTCTTCCTTTCTAATATGTGAGTGTTTTCCACTAATGAGGGAGGAGTGAAAAGGAGAGTCCTTCTAGCATAGTGTGTCAAATATTAGAACTAATTTGAAAAGCTAGGATTGGGGAAGAAGACATCCTCCATCCTCCCCAATTACTCTGGCCCATTTTTTTTAAATGGCTGTTTAGCTTGATGCAGCTCTTCTGTCCTCGTCAAAATACTCCTCAATAGGAAATGATCACCAGGGAATGAGGTGGCTTCAGTCCTTCTCTTTTTAATTTTTTGTTTAATTGAAGCCCGCTTTCCTATTTACTTCGCACTGGTTTGTTGAAGCAACTCCTGAATTAGCATCCAATGGAGAACTGATATTTCCTTTTTTCTATTATACGAATGAGCTGTGCACGCTCAAAGAGCAGGGTGTGAATATGTATTTTCTTCTTAATAAATTTGGCCCCACCTTCTCCTCCCCGATAAGAACTGAGCTACTGTGTGCAAGCTGTTGGTATTACGGTATGACCAACTTTTCAATCTAAACCATTCGCAGAAATCTTAAGTAATAGAACAGATTGCACCTTTTAAAAAAGTAACAATTGAAGATTTTAAAACCATCACCAGCTGAACATTTCATTTAAAAAAATGCTTCCACAGTCTGCATTGTTCTGCCAGTTCTTTAGATTCATGTGTGACTATAGTCAATTTAGGGTTTGGTATTTTTTTTAATTGTTCAGAAATAGCAAAAAAGAAACTTCAATACTCATATCACTCACACTCTTGTGAATTTTATTTATTCAGATTTATAGATATTTCCCAGGATTTGATTGGTTCTTCCTTGATCCCATCACATCGAGTGGAATTAAGTTTGCAAATGATGAGAAGTAAGTAAATCTCTTGAATGTTCTTTGTCTTTCTGACTGAGGCTTTTCCTGATAGGTTTCTAAATCCTGAGAATCAGAAGCTGCTGTCTCATCCCTGAAGGCTTAGTCCACAAATCTCTGCACTTCTACCAGCTTCTCTAGGTCAGCTACCTTGGCTTCAAGGGATCAAATTGTGCAACTTACCCTGTTTCTCATATTTTAAGACATACCCATAAAATAAGCCATAGCAGGATTTTTAAGCATTCAAGGAATATAAGCCATACCCCGAAAATAAGACATAGTGATAGGCGCAGCAGCAATGCCGGCCGCGGCAGGAGGAGGAGGAAAAAAATAAGACATCCCTTGAAAATAAGCCATAGTGTGTGTTTTTTGAGGAAAAAATAAATATAAGACGTGTCTTATAATATGAGAAACACTGTAGTGCCAGGAGCTAATTGCACCAAGTACACCCATAACGTCTGCCCCTAGTAAGCATGTGACAAACTCGAGCTCACTGGATAGCTTCTACATGCCTCCTTTTTTGCTGCCTTCATAACAGAAATGTTTGTTTATTGAACTTGTTCACTTAAAAGTTGGGGATCTATAAGGCCTACTTCATTTTTAACCAGAAATATTCTGTTTTATTTTAAATAAAACTTCTTGTTCTGAGTTACACTGTAGACTTAAGCTGTAGATATTCTGAGTTGGTGGACTTTTAAAATTGCATATTAATGTTGTGTTGTTTTTTTACAGTGTGAAGCATATTTCTTGCTCTCTGCTAATTCTTCATGCTGAAGATGATCCTGTAGTACCATTTCATCTTGGAAAAAAGGTGTGTTTCCTTAGCTTAAGTCCCCCCCCCCCCCCAAGTGCAGAGTGGCTAGAGGAGAAACTACAAATGACATGTTTGAGATGGCTTGGCTTGGTTTCAGTTTATCTATTTTATTAACTCCAAAACAGAAGGACTCAAATCTCCTGTATCTCACAACTTTGGTGTAGTTTGTTGGCCTGATAATAAAACGTGTGTTTCTATCAATACATGTTTATATGACAAAAAAATATACTTTCTACTGTCCATATGATTTGTAACAGAGTCTCTGTTTTGTTTCTATAAAACAATAAAAACTATTACAAAAAAACCCACAAAAAAACTGGGGAAGAGCTTTGGTGTACAGTAGAGAGGGCCATGTTAAATTCCAGGTTCCATGGACCAAACTAACATGTAACATGCATTTCCCTGTGACTGGTTTAGATAAAAGCAGCTTTGGGTAGAAGCTATTTTCAGAGTGCCTAACGTTTTCCTTGCCTGCTGCTTTTACAGTGCAGCTCCCTTTCGGTAAGCTACTGGCAAAACTGCTTTTCCCTTCAAGTAGTAGTAGCCTTTGAGGTTCTGTTATACACACATTTGCATGGAATGTGTAATTCAGGCCTGGGCCCGGGGCCTGGGCTAACCAGAACAGAACTGTGGGCAGAATCTGGCTTTATATGAACTTCCTTTTTATTTCCTTTCCTCTGCTTTCCTTTGCCACAATCCAGAACTGTCCATCATTTAGCTGCCCTGAAGCAAATTTTGTTTCTCTGTACAGTGCTCTGCACAGATGGCTCCTAAAGTTGCTGGGAATAGTTGGCTCCTAAGAGGCGGTGGTGAAAGGGACGTGCCAAAAATAATGCTGCATATGCATGACTGTAACTTTTGTACTCTGCACTAATTAATCTTGAGTAATTTCTGCTGCCCAGTTTGTGCTTCAGTCTTGAGGGGGTGGCAGCTATCCCACGTCTAGGGTGAGAAGCTCTTTAAGTCAGCTCTCTGAGGGCTCAGACTTCATGGAAATTGCCTCTTTATCTGACAGACAAGGACAGTATCCCTTCAGGAACAGTGTGATGCAAAACATAAATGGGACGAGTTTGGAACAATGTTTTGCGGGTGCAAATTGCTGCATCTGGACTATTGATGGGGACTATTGATATTCCTATTAGCAGGACTAACTCTGGTACTTAAAAGCTGCCCAGACAAGGTTCCAAGGTTCTTCTATTAATTTTACAAAAGTCCTTAGCAGCTTTGGTCCAGGACAACTTAAGGACTGCCAGATCCCATATACCCTGTCCCAATCACAGAGGCTTTGTGAGAGTCCCTGTTGGTAGCCCCCCCATGGCTCAAATGCATGACTTGCAACTACTAGAAGCCATGTATTTATTTAATGTAATGGGACCAAGCCTGTAGAACTCCTTCCGAGGTGGGATTAGACAGGCCCCCTCCTTGCTGAACACATCAATAAAAGTTCCTTGTTCCAGCAGTGTTCAGTTTTATGATAATATGGGTTTCCTCCCTTGGAAAACAACACCTGTCCAAGAGGCCCATGTTGGGTATATTTGTGTACACGTCGTGAACAACTGAACTTTGTGCATGTTCATTGTTATACAACATTGGAAAAGTTTCCATCACTGCTTAAAACTCAAAGTTCTTTTTTAAAAAATTCTGAGCAAGAGATGTGCAGCTTCACATATCACAGATCCACATATCACAAACCTTTGAGTTCTGATCTCTCCTTCAATCCATAAAGTCACATTTGAAAAGTACTTTGAGACTTTGTCCCTTCAATGTTCTTGTAACTACCCAGTTTCAGGTAGAACAGAATGGTCAAAGAGTGGTATAACCAGCTGACATGAAGTAAGTATGATTGTTTCTCGTGCACAGAAATTGCTGTGCAATAACTGGTGCTTAATTAGTTACATCAAATATAGTTACAGAAATAAACGTCACCACTCTGTATTGGGGGGCTATGCATTTCATTAACTTGCATTTTGAAATGTCTTTTACAGCTATACAACATTGCTGCCCCATCTCGGAGCTTCCGTGATTACAAAGTACAGTTCGTTCCATTTCACACAGAGCTAGGCTACAGGCATAAATACATCTACAAGAGCCCAGAACTACCTCGAATATTGCGGTAATTAAAAGGGTCGCTCATCATGTGTGTTCTGCCGTTTGCACAGACAGATGCAATTGAGCTGTGCAACAAAAAGTGTGTGTGCGCGCATGTGCTTATTCTGGAATAATTTCCCTTGGTTTCCACTTTACCCCAGAGGTTTATTGTAGGACCCAAGCACAAAAGCACATCATTGCTAGTAACTGCTGATTAAATTGGCAACATTTGCCAAGCGACTTGTGTGAGAGTGAGACTTGAGGGCCAAACTAGATATGATTGGTGCAGTCATGCATGTTTGCATGTCTCCTCTTTTTACAATGCATTTAAAGTAAGGGAGGATGGCGGGTTTGGGTTTTGCATAAAAATGGGTGTGTGGGTGAGAATAGCCAATCCTCCTTTTCCCCCCCTCCTGCCCTCTTGTCTTGCTTCCTTTTGACCTGTCACTTCACTTAGGGTGCTTCTTTCTCACCCTGGTTCACATCCAGTATCTGAGCAGGTCTAGGAGAGGGGAAAGGAAGGAAGCTTGGTAGGAGAGCACATGCTTTGTATGAAAAAGGTTCATTGTTGCAGTTAATCGATGAATAGCCTGCTGCATGTACATCAAAGTGATTTACAAACATATCATAAAAACAATCCTTAGTATCTCCTAGTAGGGCTAGGAAAGAGCAGAGTCTGAAACGCAGCGTGCTGCGTTCCTAAGGCAGGGAAAGTTTCACTCCCTGTGCATCCCTTTGACATTATATTCATACATTTTCTCTCACCACCACTGGCAAATGCTGCACATCCTTGTTTTAAATGTATAAGTGGGGTTGACATGTGAATAAGCAAAAAAAGGCTGCACCCCAGAACCTCAAGGGCTTTTTTGTGTTAATTGTTTTACAAAAAACTTTAAATAAAAATCTTAAGATATAGAAAACTAGTCTAAATAAAAACAAAAACAGCTACAAACATAATTTCAAGTTCCACAGCTTGGTAAGACTATGTGTATGTTTGTGTCCCTTCATCTGTTTTGCTTGTTTGTTTTTAAGTATCATGATCCCATCTTTGAAAGAGAGTGATTGTTCTGCAGTGTAGGGCATTTAAGAGCCTCTAAGTGGGAAAACTTAAGTTGACTTTGGAGTTCTGAAATCTACTGGCCCCAGAAGGGCAGGTGGGAAGAGAATGGATGAAGCTGAAGTCCCAAAGCAACTAAATGCTGATAAATGTGTGTGTATTTTTCCCTCTTAGGGAATTCCTGGGAAAATTGGGACATGAGCATCGTCACTGAGGACTAACTGCATGGTTGACTTAAGTTGTCATCTGCAAGAAAAGGTCTGCCATTCTTTAAAACCCGGACACTGAATATGTCACAGATTCCTGCTTCAGTCTTAATGCATACACTTGGAAACCCAGCCTCTGGGGCAGTAGAGATACGAAGAAAAGTCGCTGGCTTGTCTCTCTCCCTCTCCCCCCAGGCCCCTTCTAAAGAACAAGAGAACCAAACAAATCAAAACAACTAAGTTCAAGCACAAGAAGGACTTGGCAAAAAACTTTCAGAAATGAGGAACATTCCTACAAGTGTCCGGCCGCAAAAGCTTTTTAGAACACAAAAACCTCTTGCACTCGGAAACGCAAATGAACTGCAATTGTCTTTAGAAATGCAACAGCTACAATAATATTTCAGTGCTGTATCTAGTTTACCTGAGTTGCAGGTTGCTCTTTTAATAGATTTTAGTTCAGTGAGGAGTTTCCCTACCCTTGGCAACTGCGGAGTTGCTGAATATGGTTCTTTGGTTCTGAAATTCATTTGAGAACTTTCAAGAGATCAGGATGCTTTCAAGAAAACATTTCAGAATGCAATGAAGGATGTTTCTCCTTTAAAATAAGGCAACTATTTAATAGTGACTAAGCTTCTCTTTCTCTGTTGCCTTGCTTTGAAGTTTCTTAGTTGTCTCTCAAATATAGATAATATATAAACATCTTTATTATACCTCATATACAGACACATCCTCTTTAAGATTCTTTCTTCCTCTGACTTTGAGGTTCTTTCTTGTCTCCAAACCATTTTATTTAGATGTACAGGTCCAATGGGTGAAGTGAGATGTATTGAATACAAATTGCACCCTCAAAAGTTGTTCGAAAGACTCCTTCAGTAAATAGAAGGTGTCTATATACTTTGTCTAGAATGGGTGGATATTTTTTTTCCTGCTGTGATGAAGATGTCTTCCAGTCTCCTCTAGAGACATATAAGCACTTTGGGGGTGAGAAAAATTGGTATCATTTTTCATAATCATGGTCCTTCATACCGCTACAGCCCTTCCATTTTCTTTTTTTAAAAAATAATACTCAGGTACATTAAAGCTGGTCAAAAGTTTTCTGTAAGAGAAATTACATCAAAATACTTTAACCTGAAGTTCTCATCTGGTAAATTATGTTGGTTTTCATTGGCAATAAAACATTTGCTCTGACTTTCCTTAACAGCAAAATATTAGCAATTATATTTGAAAGCCCTAATTTTTTCAGACCAAGCAAAGGCATTGAAAGTGAATACAAAATATTTTTTTGCATTAAATATTTAGTTTGGTATATATATATTAATTAAAAGCTAGAGGTATATGAAAACTTCCTGACCAGCCTTGAATGTTTCCTTCAGTTGGCACATGCTAGGAACAAATACTTATTTTTCATTTTTTTAGCTGTAGCAAAACAATCCTGGCCTGAATCGAAATTTTAGCAGGCAGCACGATAATAAATTAATAGTAACAAATGCTGAATCTAAAATTCATATTGCTTTCCCTTATTGGCCTTGGCCTTATATACCTCATGATGATTCGGTCTCATTATGGCTGCTGGAGTCCATTTTTGATGCGTAAAAATTTGACACATTTAGCCATTATGTTGTTGAATTTACATATATTTTTTTAAATGCATCAATCCATCCATATTGAGAAGAAGACAGTTGTAATGAGCAAAAATCTGTTTTTGCTTATTACACAGTAAAGACCACTTTAGTAACCTTTTGGAGGTGTTTGAAGGAAATGCTACATAGTGCAATACTAGACCTTAAAGAGTCCTGATGACTTGCAGTTCACCATGGCTCTTAACTGAAAACTGCCATTCCTTCCCCATCTCACTCGTGTCAGGGCTTCTGTTTAAACCAGACGTGAGTTCAGCATGCTCTTCTTCAGGATTCTCAGTCCACCATTCATGCAGGCATGGCATGGCAGACAGTTTGAGACATTGTGAGTAGGAATCAGAGGGCCATGGGCAGTTTAGCTGTTGGGCCCGACTGATTTACAGTAGCTCCAGGTTTTGTGTCATTGGCCCTGAACTATATCATTCCACAAACATACAAGCATTTGGCATTGTAGTCTTAGATATTAGTGTTCAGAAGTGAATTATTCAGCCTGAAGTGTATTAGAGAGCAGTGTTTGCTAATATTGTCTGTATATGGAATACTCTGGTTTTGCATGCATCAAAGAGTTGTATTTTAGAGATTATCATACTTCCAAAGCAGACAGTAGCTTGTTCTTTGCAGTGAGACTTTCTGCTGTAGTGAGATCTACCAAGATTTTGATTTACCATAACCTAGGAGCAAATTGTGCCACATATACAATCCCATCTCTTCCCTCCTACATTCCATGTGCTTTGGTTTACTACACTAACAAGGACAGAAACACTTAACTTTGCCTTTCTTGTCAAAGCAAACAGAATGTTCCATGCAACGCTGCTGCTGCTGCTATCGCCCACCTTAGTGTTGGTAAAAGTACAAACCAATGTGGAAATGTCATCTCCTCCCATGCAACAAAAATTAGATTCCAGCGCATGTATCAGTGCTGTTTATTCCGAGACATATGTTCCAATTATTAGGCCAGTGATACACATTGAAATGGAAATGTTTATCTAAAAAGTGTGTAGTTTTAATAAAACAAATTACTTAAGAATTTTTGTTGTATTGGCCTTTTTTTGAAAAATAAAAATTATGGGCTTCTGGATCTGCCCAGGAAAATGCTATAAAAAAGACACATAGAATTAGGGAGGCAAGCAGAAATACCTTCCGACTACTCAAGGAAATATTGCATCCTGCCCATTGTGATTTGTCTGGGGCTAATGGCAGAACGGAGATACAACTGATTTCTTTCAAAGCTCCCCCGAGTAGCAGAAATGTACTAAGTAGCCAGTAGCATGTGATTCATCACTGCCCCAAGTCTGACAACTCATGTGTTCCATACTTACAATGGACTTTGGATTTCTGTTTCCTAGAGTTGGTACATATACTGTGATGTTTGGCAACCAATTTTCAACATGAATGTAGGGTTGCAAGTTCTTCTATTCTCCATTTGCTGAGTGAGTTCCTCTCTTGTCCTTTGAAATTGTGGATTGCGGTCCATGTGTTTAGTTGTTCATTATAATTTCTGTAGCACTTTACACTGTGAAGTGTCCTACAATCATCATCTTTATTGGCACCCATATTTGTCCACTTAACGTTGCAGCTTTAAACATACTGCCCAATGAGCATCTTACACCTCAGCATAGCTTTGGGCAAGGTGGGGCTGGAATTGTCCTCTGCTTGAAATCTGAGCTAAACAGATCAAAAGTCTGATTCAATATAAGGCAGCTTCCTATGTTCCTATATTTTTCATGGCTGCCTCCAAGGAATCTTGGGAACTGCAGTTTAGAGAAGTCCCTAGCTCTCTCCCTTTCACAACAGTTTCTTGAGACAAGGGAAATACTTAGTCGTTTGGATATACTGACACAGCTAACATTTACCAGAAACCTAGTTTTCTTGAAGTGGGTGAAGAGGCTTCTGGATGAAAGAAAGGTGTAATTTAGGTAAAAGTTGTTTGAAGCTCCTGAGTTCTTCAGTATTTCTTTGTTCTGCTGCAAGTCTTGTGACCTCCCATTGACTGATATCTCTGTTTACAAAGAGCTGCAAGCAAAATGGAATACTTCTGTGTTCAGTAATGATCCGTCCCCTGGTGGAAGAGCTACGGTATGTAATTGAGGATTTAATACTCAGCTGAATTCCTACCGGTACCAAAGTGGACACTCCAGGAAAAGTTAGTGGTGACACCCATATCTTGGACTCTGTTTCTGATAAATATTCAGCAAGGAGTCTGATGACACTCTTAAGGGCTAACATTTATTGTGGCCCAAGATTTTCTGGACCCGAGCCTACTTGGTCAGATATGTTAAATGTTACTTGGCAGATTATACTTAAACATACAGAGGAGTTTGTGAGGTGGGGGGAGATTATGCAACAGGGTCAAGCCATCTCCATTGCTCATTTCCTTCAAGCAGGACCTGAATGAAACAATCCTTTCCTGCTGCTGTTCCCCATCAGCTGGAATTCAGAAGCCTGATATGAGATGTAGTGTATAGCAATCATGAGTGGTTGCCATTGAAAGACCCCCACTAAATTGTCTGAGTTTCTTTTCAAGGCAGCCAAGTTGGTGGCTAAGTCCACAATTTAACTATGCAGTGTGTGAAGGACTTTCTTCTATGTAGAGTTGCCATATTTTGAAGAACAAAAAAGAGGACACATTTGCCGACTTCTACTTTTAACAATGGGTCACTGACGTCTCTCATTTTACATACCCATGAAAAAGGGGACCTGTCCTGGAAAAAGAGGACATAATGGCAACCTTATATACGTCCTAATCTTCCAATAGACTTCACTGGATGGCCTCCCCCCCCCCCCAAAGCCTTTTCCCCATTCTTCTCATTAGGATAAGCCACCCTACTAAAAATATTTTGATGTACAGGTGCCCGTTTTATGGAAATCTAAGCAGCAGAACTAGAGATTATGCTGACACTCCTTAAAAAATAATAAAGCACTGCTGAATCCACCCAAAGTCCATTCACAGTCAGCACTGTGTCCACGTAATGAAATAAAGAGCGACTACAATGGATGGCTGTGTGACTTTTAATAATTTTGAGAGCACAAGAGGTTGACAGTAGTATATCAAACACACATACACAAACTCAAAATCTCAAAGTTTTGAAAGTGCTATGAGAGTGACAAACAACATTTATTTTGCAAGCAATGGACCATTTTGGTTAAGTCAGAGATATTCAGTAATGATCCAGTTCTGCTACTCCAGCCCACTCTTGTCTGAAGAAATGTCATATTTGCAGTAAAAGTTAATTACTAGGTTGGATTTTTAGGCCATATAAACAAAATTGCATTGCAAAGTGGGAATGTCTGCATGTGACATTTTATGCTTGAGACTCAAAGCATGACAGTGCTTTATCATTAGAGTTAGATGTTCCTGATTGCTTAAAAGTATATTTAAATAGACATAACGAGAAACAAGAGAGCACAATGTTATTCCCTTGGGTTGTATCCAGCTAAATTAAACACATTGAAAATAATAGACTGGAGTTGGTAATCTCCATTAATTTCAACTGTCTACGCCAACGTTAGACACAACCCTGTATTTGGAGTTTTAGATGGACGCAGCAGAACAAGGCACACAACTACTGACCTGTAATCAAACTATAAACCGTTCCATCAAGGGTGAGATTAACAGCATTAATGTTCAAATTCCAAAACGGTCCTTCCAGGAAATCCTTCAATTGTTTGTTCTGCTTTTGATAAAATGAACGAAAAGCACATGATGTGTCAACTCTAGCCCACCAACCTCACACCTAGTGTGTTCATGTACTGCTAGGGGCTCTCCCACTCACTTTAATGGAGGGACAGATTTGCATATGCAAAGGAAGGCAAACAGAATGGTTGCTTCCTAACGATGACATTGGAATAGAGAGTTGAATTCTACAAGCCTAGGTAAAGGGACCCGTGACCATTACCGTAGGTCCAGTCGCAGGGTTGCGGCGCTCATCTCACTTTACTGGCCGAGGGAGCTGGCGTACAGCTTCCGGGTCATGTGACCAGCATGACTAAGCTGCTTCTGGCGAACCAGAGCAGCGCACAGAAATGTTGTTTACCTTCCCGCCGGAGCAGTACCTATTTATCTACTTGCACTTCGTGCTTTGGAACCGCTAGGTTGGCAGGAGCAGGGACCAAGCAACAGGAGCGCACCCCGTCGCGGGGATTTGAACCGCTGACCTTCTGATTGGCAAGCCCTAGGCTCTATGGTTTAACCCACAGCGCCACCTGCGTCCACAAGCCTACTCAGCATAAATGGAGATGGTAGAGGCTAGCCCTTACCTCAAATGCCCTTAAAAGCATGTTTATATGTATGAACCTTCAGTGATGGAGTACACTGGGTTGCCACAAACTATTCCACTCCTCTTTGAAATGTCCCCTTTACAGTCAAGCATTTCCTATTGTTTGCTTATAAACTTGCTGGCTTCCTGCTGTTTTAGTTGAACCATCTTTATTTCTTAGAATGATTAAGAAGGGTCAAACATTCACACTTTTTATGGGAACCTACAGAACAAGTTTGCAAGGCAAGGAAGGTAGGGACTCTTTCAATGGATGGCCTTTTTGCAGGCTCTAGCCAAAGCAGGTAACCTTCAGTTATTTAAAACCTATTTTTTGTCCAAATACTGCATTTGGAGATGAAAGAGCTGGGTTTGAGTTAGAGGCAGCTGTATCTGGTGGCCTTAGGCAAGGTCTTCATCACCTCACACATTAATTAGTCTATTGTACACCTGGAGGGATAAGATGAGGATGTGTTGCACTATTCCGGATATGTGGCAACCATTATGGTGTCCTCCAGATATCATATACTATAGTTCCTGTTTATTTGCCATGGTGTCTGGGGCTGATGGAAGTTGCAGTTCAACAACATCTGGAGGGGGGTAGAGGTGGCAGAAAACTATAAAAGGGGCCTGTGATGTGTGATGGTTCTGTCAGGCGGCTATAGAAAGAGCATGGTTAATCAGGATTCTCACCTTTGCCATTCTCCACCCCACCTTTTCTTCCCTCTCTTCAATCTTTTGCTAATTTACTGTTCTCTGCCTTACACATGCCCACTAAAATGCTGATTTTAGTCCATAGCGTCACCTAGTTGGTTCTTTGACTTTATATTCATACCCTTGGGTACATTCTATGTAATATACACTGCATTTAAAGTCTGTAGTCCACTCAAGCATGACAGCACCTTAACTATTAACTTTTCTGCTTTAATAGAATGGGGATAATTTCAATAACTCTTGCACTTTGCAATTGACCATCTCAGATTAAAGAAGTGTTTCTTTAACAGGACTAGCCCACATGGTGCCTTCACAGGACCCCTTGAATATATCCTGCTTATTTGAACTTCTGTTTTAATGGCTATTTGTTTTGTTAATGTACAGTGGTACCTCGACTTACGAACGACTCGACAACCTAATTTTTCGACTTACGAATGGGGGTAATGGCTGCGCACTTACGAATGTCTCGACATCAAAAAACGAAACAAAAAAAATGTGGCAGTTTTAGATAGGGGTTTTTCGACTTACGAATTTTTAGATAGGGTTGCTTCGACTTATGAATTTTTCCGTTTTCAATGCATTCCTATGGGAAATCGTGTTTCCAATGGCGTTTTTCGACTAACGAATTTTTCGACTTACAAAGGTGTCTTCGGAACGGATTAAATTCGTAAGTCGAGCTGGTTTAACTATCACTGGAGGACTTTAACTGACAGCTGAGGAGCAGTTGGAGATGGAACTCTGAGTATGCAAAAGAAGAACAGAATGTCTAGTCTGATTTGTGGTTGCAGGTTTAGAACATTTAGTTAGACCATGTGATTGGTTGGGGGCTAGGCAGGGTGGGGCATATAAGGCTGGGGGCTAGTCAGTTTGGGCCAGTCCGTGTTGGTTGGGGCTTGGTGTCTGTGGTGGACAGCCAGAAGAAGACAACAGCAGCAGATGATCAAGGAAGAAGAAAGAAGACCCGAAAGGAAGGCAGAGTGGCTTGGTGGCCAAAGTTTTGCTTAGGTAGCTGAATCACTTGGCTTGGGCAAGTGAGGGAGACGAAGTGAGAGGAAGTTTGGAGTGTCTGGTAAGAGAACCAAAGGAAGATTCTAGGACAATATTACAGAAACAGATCTCTGGGAGGTCAGTAGGGGTTGAGACTGAGGCTTCAACAAAAGTCCTCAGTTAAGAGCATTGTTGAGGCTCAACTGGGGTGGAGTAAAATATGGACAATCTGGCAAAAGGGTTTTAACAGGATATCTAACTGCTTCCTCAACGTTTTCTTGGTTTACTAATAGCAGCGTAAAATAAGCAGTTGGTATTTAAGTGACAGCTACAAGTCAGACAGTGTATGCCAATTAAAACAGGCAATAGCATGTTAAAGTAACCACATAGGTTTGTGTACTCAATAAACATTAACATCTTTGTTAAATATAGAGACTATTTCTGGTACCACACCTATAGCCCATAGTTACCAAGGTCATAGGTAGGTCAAAGGTTCAAAGGATAGAAGTAGAAACAAAACAAAAAGCACCCTTCCCTCAACTCCCATCATCCCCAGCCAGCAAGGCTAGGGATGATGGGAGTTGTAGTCCACAACATCTAAATGACACCATCTTGGCAAGCAAACGCAAGCTTCCTGGGCTGAACTACCAGCACCTGCCAAGCAGTGCTGAAAGGGGGAATTATTCAATGGTCAAAACATCATATTCCCTTTTCCTTTTAGGTTATTAATTGATGCCTACCGCAAGATTCAGAAAGATACATTTATGCATTTTCTAAAACAACAACTGTGTTTTGGGAGGATCTAACTGCAAAGATGCAGTAGTGAAGGATTTATCCGACAATTCACTTGGATGTTGCATAAACATGCAAGTTTTAAATGTCTATCACAGGTGCTTACTCAATCAAATGGGTGGTCCACACAACAGAAAGTGTTGTATTTTACAGCAGAAATACAGAAATATTGATCCTTTGCACAAGCTGCGGCAAAACTACACAAACTTTTAAAAGAAAATACAGTGGATTGTCATGAAATGAAAACGACAATGAAAGGCATTACTTTTCAGGTATTCGTTTCACAAAGTTGTTAAGTTTTATGGATTTTTTTCAGCAATTAATTTTTGTAACATGACTTAATTTGCCTTGAAAACGTATTTAGTGTCACCTGGATCAATTTATTTTCATGGGGTATTCAATACCCAGGGGCAATCTAGTTGCATTGGCTAAGCACCACCACGTCAAAAGAGATGGTGAACTTTAATAACATCGATCATGTTTTTTTTGGTGGGGCCACTAAGACCCATATAAGAAGTAGAAAATATATGTGGGTGATCGTTTCATATGGCATGTGTTTCAGCATTTCGTCAAATTAATACTAACTAGATACAATTAAAATAAAAAAATTCCTTCAGTAGCACCTTAAAGACCAACTAAGTTTTTATTTTGGTATGAGCTTTCGTGTGCATGCACACTTCTTCAGATACCTGCATGCACACGAAAGCTCATACCAAAATAAAAACTTAGTTGGTCTTTAAGGTGCTACTGAAGGAATTTTTTTATTTTACTTCGATCCAGACCAACACGGCTACCTACCTGTAACTAGATACAATTATTGACTGGTGATGATTTCTGGAAAAAAAGGAACTAGCACTTTTAAGGAACCCTCTGGTTCTGGAATTTTATATAACAACATACATTCATTTCTGGTCCTGGTATTCTGCATTAAAGTGCATGTTGAGTTTGGCAGTCCATTTCCAGCTGGGATCAAGCCACTTTTCCACCCCATTTCCCCAGCCCTTAGAAATGAGCAGCCACTTATTTAGCAGCCCAGGCTGCAAGAGCTGGCTCATAGTACGGTATGAACTAATGGTACGGTATGAAATTAAATCTCAAAGGAATCAAACGATAGATGCCGTTTTCTTTTAATAAGGTAGGAATCTGACATCCAGAAACAGTAACTGATGCATGAAGGCCACTGGAAGTGGAGCTGTGACTCTAACAAGCTAGCTGCATGTATTGCCAGGTGTGGTCCTCTACACTGGAGTGTAATACGGGGATGGACTATATATGGTGGCCTCTACGTGTTGCTGGACTCCATCTCCCATCAGCCCCCAGTCAGCCTGGCCAATGGTCGGGGATGATGGGAGTTGACAGTCCAACATCTGGAGGGCCACAGGTTCCCCACCCCTCCTGCAGGAAATGTAACTTCTGCATCAAAGCTGCGCAACTTATGACCCACTAAGCCAAAAGGAGCCTACAAACCCATAGCTGCCAAGTTTTCCCTTTTCTCGCGAGGAAGCCTATTCAGCATAAGGGAAAATCCCTTAAAAAAAGGGATAACTTGGCAGCTATGTACAAACCACAGATGGTGGGTGTACCTGAAGACTCAAAAAAAGCATCTTGGCTTTTTTGGGTGGGGATTTTTTTTGCTGAAGACTGGCAAGTATCTAGCAGACTACAGGTTCTCTCTAGTAGCATCATCTTCACGTGTTGGGCTGGTCTGCACTCTAGATGACAGCAATAGGCCTTTCAGCACTGCTTAAATATTCTTCAGCAACCTTGTTAAACCCCCAGGTGTTCTTTGGGTGTCCTGTTGCCTGACGTTTCCATATAGTTATATATAGAGAAAGATCTTCTCAATTAAAAAAACACTTGAGTTGAGCACATGCAAACTGACAGTTTAAAACTGGAGCAGGTGAATAACAACCGTTTCGGCGTCTAATAGCAGGAAGGATGGGGATTTCTTCAGAACATGATATCTGAAAAGTGCATCTATTTGGGGGGTCATTGAAGAGTTCCAGCCTAACCTGCCTACAGCAGGCAGCACGTTTGTTCAAAGCAAGTCATTTGACAGCACCCAACTCTTTGTCTTTGCATTTTTTCTTATTCAAACGGACATAAGCATCTCCTAACTAAACAGGGCAGCCTGGCATGGGAGCAAAAGGGCCTGGGAAGTCGGGTACCACCTCAACAGTACAGAACATGCATGCGGGTTGCATTGGTTAAATAGGGGTTTTAAAAGAGAGAATGGCCTCATCTCACCTTCCTCACTCAAGCTCCCTGCTTTAGGCTCAGAATCTTATCACTGCCAAGAAGGTAAAAGCTTATTGGCTGTAATCCCGCAGAGCACCAGTTTGCCTCCCTTTTCAAGTAACCACCATGCCTTTTATAAATATATGAGACGCCCAGCGGGTGGTAAAATGCACGTTTTGAATTCATCTGTGGAATATTCATTGGGAAGCAGGAAGTGCCAGAGTAGCAGGGCGTTTGCATGCACCTCTTGCAGCGGACTTACTCCCTCGGGATGTTGGGTGGAGGAATCTTCACGGCAGAGGGCTCCACCCCCCAGATTTCTCTGGCGTACTCGGTAATTGTCCTGTCACTGGAAAACTTGCCAGAGCACGCAATGTTCTTGATTACCTTTTTAGTCCACTCTCTGGGATTCTAGAAAGGAAACGAGTGGGAAGTTTGGTAGCTTCAGCAGAGGAACCCCAAAAGACACAATGCAGGTTATTATTACAGGCAGCCCCCCCATTTACGCGGGGATGATGTCCTGGGTCATCTTGTGCATAAAATGGTCGCCCCCTGTATATAATAAAAAGGTAAAGGACCCCTGACAGTTAAGTCCAGTTGTGGACGACTCCGGGGTTGTGGCGCTCATCTCGCTTTACGGCAAGGGAGCCAGCGTTTGTCCACAGACAGTTTTTCCGGGTCATGTGGCCAGCATGACTAAGAGCAGTGCACAGAAATGCCATTTACCTTCCTTTTGGAGTGGTACCTATTAATCTACTTGCACTTCTTGGTGTGCTTTCAAACTGCTAGGTTGGAAGGAGCTGGGACCGAGCAACGGGAGCTCACCCCGTCGCGGGGATTCGAACCGCCGACCTTTTGATCAACAAGTCCAAGGCTCAATGGTTTAGACCACAGCGCCACCCGTGTCCCCTTGCCTGTATATAATAGCTAACCTTTAATAGGGAATCTACAACCCCTACAATAGTCATATGTCCATAACTCTCTTACAGCAGCAGAATATATGGCAGCCAAGACTTATTTCCTCCTGCGGCCTGTTGTCCACCCTCTCTCCAACCTACTTTATTCCATCAGGGCCTTCTCAGTGTTAGCACCCTGGCTGTGGAACTCCCTGCCCACAATCTGACACTTTTCCCATTGATGTTTCATCATTGTTTGAAGATATATCTTGCTTACTTGACTTGTATATCATCTGCTCTTCTGCCTGCATTTAGATGGTTTTCTAATATATTTTTTTCATTTTACATGGTTAGCTGCCTCAGGTATCTTTGTAAAGAAAGGTAGGATACAAAATGAATGAATAAGGAAGACAGCAGTTTGCTGGCTGAAATTCACATTTTGGCTACCCAAACTGCTGAAATGCACTTTTCAGTCTACAAATCCATTGAGCGGAGGGGGGCCTTTCCCACCACTTGGTTCACCTTAGGATATCAAATAAGCCCATTTTTTAAATCTTCAAAACTTGTTGAACATTGGTCTTACCATGTACAGCTTGTCCACTTGCCCTTGAGCTTTGATGTAGGCTTCATAATCGGCAAACACCTTAAACCTGAAACAAAGAAGTGTGTGAGAGTAACTGCGACATCAGAGGCCTCTTTTCTCCACCTTTTTCTTATACTCACCACTGCAAAGACCAGGGCATATACAACAGTGTATACGCCTTTGACATAAAATGACTGTCAGCCATTATAAATAGCTGCCCATTTCCCTCTCAATGATGGTAGCGTAATATACAGAGCCATCTGGGTGGCTGCAAAGGCATAGAAAAGCCACACAATGGGCTGTCAGAAAAGTGAAGCCAGGGGTGGTTATATCATCCATGAAACGCATACCACTGCGTAACCCTGGTTTAGAGCATGCAGGGAAGGCGCTCGAATGCTGCCTCTCACCTGTCATGATACATTAACATGTCGACGACATCTCGGAAGCACCCGGGATCATCTGGTGAGAAGAAGCCGCTGCCAATTTGGTCAATAGCTTGTTTGAGCTCGGGTATCCTCTCATAGTATTCCTTAGCGTTGTACCTAAGCAAGGAAACAAATGACACCTTCAACCTTCTCGCCATCGCTTGCAGAACACGTTGCTTTATATGCTCCACTCAAAGGAGTCAACAGCCCTGTACTAAAGTAATCCAAAGAGGGCCGGCCCAAGACATTTTACCATCTGAGGCAAATGACATTCTGGCAGCTGGACCTTGTGTCGACATTGTTGATGGAACGGGCTCTTCCACCACACCTGAGGGCAGCGTAAGGGTAGTTTGAGGGGCATAAGGCAAGCCACATGGCACACGCAGCTCTCCTCCAACATCCTGCCACCACTAAGCATTTGCCGACTGAGGTGGCTGCCTCACTCGGCCTAATGACAGGGCTGGCCCAAGTCCAAATGCCTGACGAACTGGACTTGATTTCGAAGCAATTGTCCACGATGACACCAAGTCAAATTAAAGCGCATAGGCTCAGCTAATTATTAGCAAGTGGTCTGCCATTATTAGATCTAGTACAAGTTATGTAGAGTTAATTAGTCCAAAGCAACCCACAAGCAGATCAATAAACTTATGTACTGTGCTCATTACACTTATGTGTTTTTATAAGTTGCTGTAGTATTTGAAGAACTTCTCCCACACTCCAGCTTTAAAAATCTATTTCTTTTCTATTTCTTTTTGGAATAGTGTGTGCTCTTTCTCTCTATCACCAGAGCAAACATCTTGTGGCAATTATTTGGAAAAGGAGTAACCAAGATCCCCCCCAGCCCTTCCCCAACAAGGGCTGTATAACCTGGTAGGGACCACTTGCCACAAGCAGACAGGGCTGGAGGTATATGTAATTGTTGTCTTTGCCTAGCAGGCTCCTCTTTATTCTCCATTTAGTCAATACTTTCTTGGGCTCCTTGATCACTGCAGATGGTGACAGCAGTCATGAAATTAAAAGACGCCTGCTTCTTGGGAGAAAAGCAATGACAAACCTAGACAGCATCTTAAAAAGCAGAGACATCACCTTGCCGACAAAGGTCTGTATAGTTAAAGCTATGGTTTTCCCACTAGTGATGTATGGAAGTGAGAGCTGGACCATAAAGAAGGCTGATCGCCGAAGAATGGATGCTTTTGAATTATGGTGCTGGAGGAGACTCTTGAGAGTCCCATGGACTGCAAGAAGATCAAACCTATCCATTCTTAAGGAAATCAGCCCTGAGTGCTCCCTGGAAGGACAGATCGTGAAGCTGAGGCTCCAATACTTTGGCCACCTCATGAGAAGAGAAGAATCCTTGGAAAAGACCCTGATGTTGGGAAAGATTGAGGGCACTAGGAGAAGGGGACGTCAGAGGACAAGATGGTTGGACAGTGTTCTCGAAGCTACGAACATGAGTTTGACCAAACTGCGGGAGGCAGTGCAAGACAGGAGTGCCTGGCGTGCTATGGTCCATGGGGTCACGAAGAGTCGGACACGACTAAACGACTAAACAACAACAACAATAGTCAATCAAGGAGCACAACAACCAGAATTCCAGCCAGGTAAAACCACACACTGGGAGTGCGTAAAGGATGACCACCAAGGGGGTGTGGCTTGGAGTAAGAGGGTGTGGCTAGCGAGGAGGTGTGGCCAGTGGAGAGTCCTGAGCGTGAGACAGAGAAGTGTGGAGGGCTGAGGTTTCCCCCCATCAACCTCACAAAACAGGTCTCCTTTGCTCCATTTAATTTGAGCAGTTTTCATGCAGCTGAAGCAAGGCTGAGACCAAGGGACGTCAAGGGAAAGCCATCCCTGCTACACAGCCTTTTTCTAGGACGCAAGGCTAACATGGCTGTTCATACAAACCCTTTCTTATCCATCGCCTCCACCTCTTCCACTCGCATGCCAAAAATGAAGAGATTCTCCTCTCCAGCCTCCTCAGCCATTTCTACATTGGCGCCATCCATGGTCCCGATGGTGAGGGCTCCGTTCAGCATGAATTTCATGTTCCCTGTCCCTGAAGCCTCAGTCCCAGCGGTGGAGATCTGTTCAGACAGATCTGAAGCAGGGATCACTGGGGTGGAGTGAAAAAAAGATATTCCGGTAAAAAAAAAAATGCTTCTCCCCTACTTAAAACAAACCAACACACATACACCCTTTGCCTAGATTGTAGCTCAGCACTACAACACCTGCCTTGCCTGGTTCAAGCACCATTATTTCCAAAGCCCAAGCCAAAAGTCTCCAGAAGTCTTGTGCCCAACGCCTATGAACACCGTCCTCTTACCTTTCTCAGCAAGGGACACTCTGTAGTTCTCCAAGAAGATGACTTTCAGCCTGTCGCCTATGTAAGGGTCATTATTGATGACGTCTCCAATGGCCGTGATCAACCTGATAATCATTTTTGCCATGTGGTAGCCGGGGGCAGCCTGGAGGCAGAAAAGGAAGGTACACGTGGATCAAAAGGGACTGGGTGGGAAAGAGCCAGGGTATGTCAGTCAAAGAGCTTCAGGAGGGGTGATGTCCAGATTCATTGATAACAGAGCCTCAGTCTGGATGTCAGGAAAACTGGGTGGTTCTCGTGTATACACCCTCGAAAAATAAAGCTTGCAGGAGCAAGAGGAAACATGCTCCCTAGGGAGGGAATGTGTGCATGTGCTTGTCTGCAGTTTAGGAAACACTGAGGAGGAAGCTTGCTTGAGCATCAAGTCCCTTACCTTTCCTCCAATCATAACTGTTCTTGGCACGCAGGACTTTTTTGGGTCTTTTCTGATGCCTGGAAAAAGCAACATGATGATTAATTTCTGTCATTTATTTATTTATTAAATCTATATACCGCCCTTCATCAAAGGATCTCAGGGCAGTTCACAGAATAAAATACAAGATAAAACACAAGTAAACCAAAACAACAAAACAATAACCTCATAGATGGTCTCTCTTTATCAATTACAGGTTGCGATTCCCCTCCGCCCAATCTATTTCAACTTATGTAATTATTTCATCTTAATTTTTTTTGTTAAAACTATTATATTAATTAAGAGATTTGTGGCCTTTCCCCTCCTTTCTCTTTCATCTTTCTTTTCTCTCAGATTAGCAAATACATTCATAAAAAGCAAAGCAGAAAAAAGAAAAAAAGCAATGATGGAACTCAGCCACCGAAGGCTGTTGCTATGCAGAATATTATTTTGAGATGTACTTTTAAATGCAAGATGTACACTGCCTCAATAAGAACATCGCAAAATAAATGCCTCTCATCAGCCGTGGTCTGGCTCCTATCACATTCCGGCACATGATCTGCAAACCACACAGATGACTTCCTGCAAGATATCCACATTCTCGCTCTTGGCCTGCCAGCTGATGACATGTTTGACAGCCCTTCTGTTTATTAAATGGCACAGCTCATAAACCTAATCTACACACAGGGCAAAATTAAGAACATAAGAGGCCTGCTGGAGAATGAGTGCAGCAGCCATCTCCCTGCTCACAACTCCTAGCAAGTAGTATTCAAAGGCATTTTCCAGAATGTGGCAACTAGACTAGTGACTGGAAGTGGCCACTGAGACCACACATTGGCTCCCAGTACGTTTCCAAGCACAATTCAAAGTGTTGGTGCTGACCTTTAAATCCCTAAATGGCCTCAGCCCAGTAGCGTCTCCACCCCCGTCGTTCAGTCCGGACACTGAGGTCCAGCTCCAAGGGCCCTCGCTGCAAGAAATGACGTTACAGGGAACCAGGCAGAGAGGGCCTTCTCAGCGTTGGCACCCGCCCTGTGGAATGTCCTCCCACCAGATGTCAAGGAAATAAACAACAATCTGACTTTTAGAAGACATCTGAAGGAAACCCTGTTTAGGGAAGTTTTTAATGTTTGAAGTTTTATTCTGTTTTTAATATTTTGTTGGGAGCCGCCCAGAGCTGCCGGGGAAACCCAGCCAGATGGGTGGGGTATAAATAATAAATTATTGTTATTGTTGTTGTTGGTTGGACTAGATTACCCTTAGGTCTCAACTTTACGATTCTATGATCATGTGCCCCCCCCCAACTCAACTTTTTTCCATGTGTTAAGCATCCTCAGGACTATAAATCTTCAATTTTGCAGGTGGGGTGACTGCATTTCTGAATGCTTGCAACAGCATCCTTGCATGTAAGAAAACTTAGCACATCAGACACAGAGAGAAGACTATCTCTAGTTTTCCAATCTCCTGTGTACATTTGGTGCTGCATTATTATGATTATTTTTGTCCAAAAGCATTCCGCAGCCCCGAAGTTGCTGCTTTGCTGGGTTAAGTTACTCACGGTTGTAGAGTGTGATGATATGTAGGCAATTGAGGAGCTGCCTCTTGTATTCATGAATTCTTTTGACGTGCACATCAAAAATAGAAGCAGGGTTGATTTTCACCTTGTACTGTTTTTCCAAGTAGGCTGAGAACTTCTGCTTGTTCTCCTGGCAAAAGGAAATTTGGGGCTGAAGTTACTGGCCGGGACATTTAAGCCTGACTCTAGCTGCACAGTTTGGTCTAGGCTGGGATTCTAGATTATATAACTTATCTATATCCCACCTTCTACACATGCCGTAAGGCAGCTTACAATATTTTAAAGCAAAATTAGAAAACACAAAGTCGCAAGAACAAATTAGTTAAAAAAACAGTAATTAAAATACATTGGAACATGGTTAGAACCAGCAATTAACATATACGGTTTGCCCCGACCGCAGCCCAGCATGTCTCACTAACATGTTGGCATCCTCACCTGTTTAACTTTGGCGACATCCCTGATGAAGGCCTCATCATTGACAAAGCTTAGCAGCTTCTTGAGCTGGCTTAGATCCGTTAGAAAATCTTCCCCAATTCTCTGTAATGAAAAGAAGAAAGAAAACCATCAATTGACAGACCTGCTTATCTGATGTTTGCTTCCGCATTCCCTGCGCTACAAAAACCATGAACTGCCAGGGACAAAAGACCATGAAGTTAGGGACATGGCGACTTTTATTCTTGTGCCCCCCGACTCAAGAAACTCCAAGGGTGGGCGATGCTTTTTGATGAAAGGGCCACGTTTCCTTCTGGGTAACCTTGCAGAGGCCACATGTCAAGGTGGGTGGGGCCAGAAGCAAAAATGTGGGGTGTGGTCTGCAGAGAGTCCAAAGCATCAGAAACCAAAGCCTGGGAGGCCACATTCAGGCCCTAGGTCTGAGGTTCAATGGCCCTGATCTATTTTAAAAAAATGGAATGAAGAAAGATCCATTGAGGAGGAGGAGGACCCAACAACAGGGGTAATTGCTAGATGGAATCCCTATTGGCTGAAGTCTCCAGTAGTTCACCTCCACAATGACATCAGAAAGTCCCGGGTTACAAAGCAGGAGCCACCGCCTTGGAGTGATGCCGTTCGTCTTGTTCTGAAACTTCTCTGGGTCCATTTCGTAGAAATCTTTGAATCTAAAAAAGCACAAGACAGAAACAGGAGGAGGAGGAGGAGGAGGAGGAGGAGGAGGAGGAGGAGGAGGAGGAGGAGGAGTGGTGTCATTTGCCATTTAGGGCCAGTTGATAACAGTGAGCAGAAACATTCAGCAGTGCAATGCAATATGTATTTTCTAGTTTTATATTTTTATTTTATTCTATGAACCACCCTGAGACCTGGGGGTATAGGGCGGTATATAAATTCAGTAAGAAATAAGAATAAGAACAATAAGCTATTTCTGGGGTCTGGGCCAAATGGAGAGAAAGAGGTGCATAAAAAAGAAAAGAAAAATGGAAAATCAAACAGTTTTTGCAAAGGATTTGCAGAGATGCACGTGCAGGAAATAAACTATCTTTGCTCATAGATTCCCGGGGGGACTCTGACAGCCTGCCCTGTCTTCCCCTGAGCTGACAGCCTGTTGCAAAAAAGTGAAGGAAGCAGGACTCACATAGAGCTCTTCACAATCTCCGAGTGAATCCTGGCCACTCCGTTGACTGCATGGGAGCCAATGATACACAGGTTGGCCATATTGACCCTCTTGCAGTCTCCTTCCTCTATCACAGACATCCTTCGGAGGCGGTCAATGTCTCCTGGGAAGTGGGCCGCCACATGCTGCAAGGACACAAGGAGAGGGGGATATTAACAACAAGATCTAAATCAGATCCCACAATGGAACCCTTTACACCAGAAAAAATGTGAAGGAATTCCCTGGACAATTGAAGTCCTCTCCCCTAGAAACTGCCACAGCTTGTATGTTGGAGGTCTTTGGGCCCCTTCAGATGACCTACTTATTGAGTACTAATTTTGATTTGCTTACACAACACTTACATGCAGGTTAGACTATGTCCAATCTTTATTGAGCATCTGTTCTTATTTGTCCACAGGTTGGTTCTACAACAATGAGCACTTATCCTGCTTTAATTGTGGGGTGTTTATACTACATCTGTTTAGCTATTTGCTCACTCTACACTTTTGGAGGCATTTCCACGTTACTTTCCAAACAGCAAAATGCCCGATTCTGTTGTGCCAGGGCAACAGAGCCCTTTAATCTCCAACTTCCTTGCTCTGCATTACCATAGCAGTTTGCCTTTCTGTCACCTGATCCCCGCTGAACTGCTGGTGCAATACCACCTCCTGGCCAGTGGCAGCACTGTAGGAGAATTAGCCATCACCTCCTTTCTGTGCCACAGCGCCACCGCTGAAGGTGGCCAGTATTGCAGCTACTAATTCAGCAGGGCTCAGGTGACATCAAGTGCCAATAGGATTCCATAAAGTTCTACAAAGCTTCTGACTTTGGCAATGGGCGACTTGTCGCTTAGGTGCAGACTGAGCTTCCAGGCCTCTCAGTTAACCCAAACCCCTTTTCCCACCACCTCATTTATCCCGTCTCCTTACGTCAAGATGTTTCTGATTGATAGCATAAATGATCTCCAAGTGTCTTGGCAGGAGTTTTTCGAACATAGAGACAGGCCAGCGTTCCAGGGCTTCAGGCAGCACGGTGTGGTTGGTGTACGCACAAGTTCGCTTCGTGATTTCCCAGGCCTGGTGCAAAAAATTAAAAACAACGGATGAGATAACACGAGGGCACTGCAGACTGAATCTGATCCTGCTAGCAACCAAGCTGCTGGACTCTCCTAGGCTCATTAAGCAGGTTTGGCTAAACTCGATCTGCAGCTTGTCAGTTGCAATCACATTATGGAAGCACTAAATGTACCTGGATAGTGACTGACTTGTGGCACTAGGGGGAGAGGGGACAGGGGGATTGGCTGTTTAGCAAGATCCTAAGTAGCCCCGCAGGCCAATTGGGCAGGTGGGCGGGGTCACCCATGCTGAATTCAATGAAGCCGCCATCTGAGCACGTGCAATCGCTGTCTCAAATAGACACACCTCAGCTTAACCGCAGCTCCCGTCTTTGAATTGGATGGAAGCAAAAGTAATCAAACAGCAGTACAGTGGTACCTCAGGTTAAGAACTTAATTCATTCTGAAGGTCTGTTCTTAACCTGAAACTGTTCTTAACCTGAGGTACCACTTTAGCTAATGGGGTCTCCCGCTGTCGCCGCGCGATTTCTGTTCTCATCCTGAAGCAAAGTTCTTAACCCGAGGTACTAAATCTGGGTTAGCAGAGTCTGTAACCTGAAGCGTCTGTAACCCAAGGTACCACTGCATTTCTCAAGAAACGACAGGGAACACAGATATGTACTCGGCTTCAAACACCAGTAGTGGGAGTGCATATGGTATGCCCTGCGGAGGACCTTAAGGTCCACTAACAACAATATTCAGGAGATCCCGAGCCATAAGGTGGCTAGATCGGCCTCTACTAGGGCCAGGGCCTTTTCAGTATTGGCCCCAACTTGGTGGAACGCTCTTCCCAGGAGACCAGGGCCCTGCGGGATTTGTCATCTTTCCGCAGGGCCTGTAAGACAGAGCTGTTCCGCCTGGCCTTTGGGCTGGACTTAGTCTGACCCCTGTGTTTTCCTCCCTCATGGCTTGGATTTATGGACTACTTAAAATGAGGCTGCATTTTAAATTTTAATACTGTATTTTAATCTGTATTTTAATTAATTTCTTTTTATGTTTTATTGTAATTTTATTGGTGTGAGCCGCCCTGAGCCTGGTTTTGACTGGGGAGGGTGGGGTATAAATAAAAATTTATATTTATATTTATATTTATTATTACTATGGGAGCCAGAGTAAACAGCAGTGCATACACAGCTTATTTTTTCTTCTGAATCCAAAGAGAGTATGCTTTTAAAAATTGGTGCCTTTTTCTGTTGCTGCGGAAGGAGGATGTCATTGGTCAGCAGTAGGGGACGAGATGGTTGGACAGTGTTCTCGAAGCTACGAACATGAGTTTGACCAAACTGCGGAAGGCAGTGGAAGACAGGAGTGCCTGGTGTGCTATGGTCCATGGGGTCATGAAGAGTCGGACACGACTAAACGACTAAACAACAACAACAAGGGCTGGGCGATATATCGATATATCATCCAAAACCGGTTTGGGGAGTTCACATCGTGATAACTGTTTCATAACATTTGACCTGGCAATATATCGCAGATCACGACATGTGTGAGGGTTGGGTGATATCTGGTTCTCAACATCGCGATATATCACCAGCAAAACATTGTGATATATCGGGGCAATGTCCTGGCAACTGCTACTACTTAGGGGCCTAAAACAGATAAATGACGGTACAGTGGAACCTCGTTTTATGAATTTTCGGTTTATGAACACTGCGGACCCATCTGGAACGGATTAATTCATTTTCCATTACTTTCAATGGGGAAGTTCGCTTCAGTTTATGAACGCTTCAGTTTATGAACAGACTTCCGGAACCAATTGTGTTCATAAACCGAGGTACCACTGTATTATCAACCACCACATGGTTGATAATACCACCACAGTTCTCTTGGGACAGTCTGCATGGAGAGAACCTTGCTGTCACATGCAGTACAGCTGTGTCCCATTTTCCTCTTACCTTATCCCAGTCCATTTTTTCCACATCAACAAAGATCCTCATGAGCTCAGGAATAGAGAGGGCAGGGTGGGTGTCATTCAGCTGGATGGCAACCTGTAAAATGGACATCTAAAGATGAAGCTGTTTCCACCGGGGTGTGTGGGGCAGAGTCAACCAGAGTTTGCTTGGGGACTCCCTGGCTTCTCAAACATTTTTGTGAAATGTCGAGGGCTCCTCCACCCACCCCAAAGGCAAAAACCCGAGGTGGTCCTTTGAAAAGAAAGCTGCAATTAGGTCTCGGGCCTCGTTTTTAAATGTTCACCTTGTCAGGGAAGGTCTCGAAGCTGTTTCTCACGGGGTCGCGGCACCCGAATTTGGAGGACTTGAATCGCCGTATGATATCCTGGAGAGTGGCGGCGACCACAAAGTACTCCTGCTTCAAACGCAGCTCTTTCCCTTCAAAGAACTTTGGAAGGCAGAGAGAGAAGAATCGTCACGCCTGTAGCCTCTGCTGATAAACCTGCTATAGGGACCTCAGCACCATCCCATGCAAAGAAGGCATGAGATCCAGCGCAAAAATGGTAAGAATAGTTGGTGATGTGGCGGTTGCCATTGTTTCCTTTCTTCCCCCAATTTTCTTTACTTTATTTACAACATAGTCCACAACAACTCATACATACAAACAAACCTATCCCCATTAACAATTTAATTATCAGAATTAAACTCCTATCCCCTTACACAAAGAAAACATAACATAAAAAGTTGAGTTTGACCAAACTGCGGGAGGCAGTGGAAGACAGGAGTGCCTGGCGTGCTATGGTCCATGGGGTCACGAAGAGTCGGACACGACTAAACTACTAAACAACAACAAAGCCCACCTGCTCATTACCTCCTTGACCAATGGCAGTTGCCATTGTTGTTTTGTGCTTTGTTTCACATGCCATACTAAGGCAAACCATGTTCAACGCAGGTTGACATAAAAACAAATCCTAACAATTCTAACCAATTTTGTTAACCAGGAGAGAATTTAATGCAACACGGAAGAGCCACTTACGTTATCATTTGGGTACAACACTCTGGAGATGTTTTCTGCCAGGTTTCTATCCAGCACAGCCTCGATATAATCACCGACGTTAACTAGGGGGAGAGAAGGAACACATCTCAGCGGAGCAGCCCACCACATAAAATGCAAAATGGCATATTCTCTTGATAAAAGTCCCGTGGCATCAGCAGCAGCCCTATTTGCCCAGCAAATAGCAACTGGGGTGGGGGTGGGGTTTTTTGTCTTTGCTATGGTACAGGAAGGAATGGTTAGCTAGATCCTGCTGTCTGTGAACCCAATCCAGGTGCTTCCCACCACCACAGTTGCTATTTAACTAGGATTGACATATTTTAAACAGTAAAAATCTGGACAGGAAAGCTGTTGAGTTTATTTTGGCAAAGCTGTTAAGCTTTTTGGGCAAAATCGCTTAAACAAAATGCCATTTTTTGGCTATTTTTATGGGGAAACAGCAAAAAACAAAAAAACAAAAACCACTGCAGCCATACGTCCGGATTTCCCCGGACATTTCCCCCGATTTCCACCTGGACACTGTATTCCGGATATGTCTGGGGAAATCCGGATATATGCCAACCCTAATTTAACGGAGAAAGGGCCATAGCTCAGTGGTTTAGCATCTACTTTGCATGCAGAAGATGCCAGACTCAACCCCTAGTGTCTCCAGGTAGGGCTGGGAAAGGTTCCTTTATAAAATCCTGCTGCCTGCCAGTGTAGACAGTACTGAGCTAGATAGACCAACGAACTGCCATGGTCCAAGGCAGCTTCCTGTGTTTCCAGAAAATAACCAAACCGCCCGAGTTAAATGGGATGACATGTTTTATGTAAAGTGCCGTTTGGCCCAAAGAACGCCCACTAAGGCTGCACAGGACCCACTTATCTAGGCATAAGATCCATTTAAACTCAGTGGGAGTTCCTGATTGGTAGACATGTTATAGGGTTGTGCTATAAATTAAATAATAATTGAGGCATTTAAAGGATCATAGAATTGTAGAATTGGAAGGGACCCTGAGGAACTAGTCCAACCCCCTGCAATGTAGGAATATGCAGCTGTCCCTTAGGAGGATCGAACTTGCAACCTTGGCATTATCAGCACCTTGCTTTAACCCACTGAGCTATCCAGGCTGATCACTTTGTTTGTTTGTCTTGCACTCCTTGTTTTCCTGAGAATGCCTGGCTGTAGGTAAGCAAGAGAGAGAAGCAAGGTCACCCAGCTTCCGAAACCCCACAATGCGATGAAAAGGGGGGGGGACTCCTCATCGCAACATGTGACCTGTGTGCTTTCCAAAAAGAAAAAGAGAACGAGATGGGACTTACACTCTTCAAGATTGAAATCGTTGGGTGCCTTGGCTGACCACAGCCTCATGGTGTTCACCGTATTGTTCCTGTATCCTGGAACAGGCGTATCATAAGGCATGGCAAGTACTACCTAATTTAAGGAAAAGGGTTCTGGTGAAGGTGAGATAAAGCAGCAGACATCAAGTCTTTTGCAAAAAGCATGTTTGGCACAACCTTTGCTGGGGGTAGTCTGTGGGCAAAAGCAGAGCCCATTTGGCTCAGGAGGATGTTGTCCCTAAACTGCACCCACCTGATGTGATATGTGACACCCGGGATGGGGCAGGTACTGGCATGGTTACCAAGCAACAGCTGGGAGCTTGAAATGAGCTGCCAATTGTTCCTTTGCTGGAGCAAAGTGTTTTCACCCTTGTCAGTCACCTGGTGTGTGGGGCAAAAGCCCCTTCCTGCAATGGCACCAAGCCATTTCCAATGAGAGTGCCCCTCTGTTTCAGAAGAGGTTTCAAGGCAATCCACTTGGGGTTGGAGGAGCAGCAAAGCCCCTCGCACTCGGCGCCCTGTGGGCTGTTGGGAAAGTGCTGTGCACTAGGCATTGGAAGGTGGGTGGGGCAACACAACTGTCAATCATCAGACATCACAATGACATCAGTGATTGGCAGGTGGGTCAACTGCCTATGTACTACTGCAATAGCTACAGAAAATTCACAGAGGTTATATATCCTCCAAAACAGCCAGAAGTTGGCCTGCTCCACATGCAGCTGCTGCGTGACCTTGGGCTAGTCACAATTCACTGAAGTCTCTCAGCCTCACTCACCTCACAAGAGTGTTTGTTGTGGGGGAGGAAGGGAAAGGAGATTGTTAATCGCTTTGAGACTCCTTCGGGTAGTGATAAAGCGGGATATCAAATCCAAAACTTTCATTATTATTGAGCCTCTCTCTAACAAAGAATAATAGCTGGCCTAGACAACTTCCCAGAGGAATGCCACTGTTTAAACCAATTACGTGCTTCCAAGCAACAAATGTGGAACACCATAGACTCTGCGTATGTGGAAATGATCAAAACATGGAAAGGGCAAGCTGGCAGGGCAGGCCCAAATATGGCCTGTAAAGGCAGCAACAGAAATTCATACATCGGATCAAAGCTTTAAAAAGCTCATGTCTTTAAGGTGCCACAGGATACCTAGCCTGCAGCTCAGAGTTGGGGGTCAGGACAGGGAGAAGGAGTGGGGTGCTTTGCCTCTCTTTTTAATGCATTTTAGTTTGGTGTTGTATCATATTTATTTATTTCCATTCCCAAAACTGTCTATATTGCAACTCGCAATCGGTTTCTTAGGTTCAGAACATTAAAGATAAATTTAGTTTGTGTGCATTTTTATGACGCTGTGATTTTTAAACTGTAATAAACCAACCTGAGTATGGGCATCAGAAGTGTGTGTGTGTGTGGGGGGGGGAATACTGAGGGAGGGACAAAGAAAGAAAGCTATCTAAATTTCTGGGCTTGGAAGGTTCTGTTGTTCTTGAACCAATTCCCGTTTATTGCCGACAGAAGAAATTCTTGGTGGATCAAGCACACTGTTTCTTTCTCCCCACGCAATGTATTTCTTTTCTCCTCCACCACATGCCGTTGTTCAGTGAGTCAGGCACCAGGCCTAATTATGGCTCTTTCAAAACAAAAATGTGAGACTTCAATTGCAGACGAGTGCAAATGTGCTTCAGGGCTGCCTTCTCCGGCCTGGTGCCCTCCAGAAGCCTTGGGACTACAATTCCCATCAGCCCCTGGTTGAGCGAGGCAGGCGTATACTATTCATGTATCCTATTTGTTTCCCTGCTTCCTGTAGAAGAGCACATCGTACCCGAGAACTTGCAATTTGAACCCTTTTGTTTCTAATCTGCATGACTTTTATTTACAAATTTATTTACTTATTTCATCACCCCATCAAGCTTCCTCTCATAGGGAGGAAAGCCTTATTCTTATGCCTGCAACACACTGCAGTGAGGAAAGCTGTATAAATATTTGCTACTACAGTCAACGTCTCTAAACCTGACACTTCCACTTCATCACGGACGAACACCCATCTCCCTCCATCTCCCCTATCGTCCAGACACTGAGGTCCACTTCCAAGGGCCTTCTGGTGGTTCCCTCATTGCAAGAAGTGAATTTACAGGGAAACAGGGCTTTCTCGGTAGTGGCTCCCCCAGGTGGAACACTCTCCCATCAGATGTCAAACAATTATATGACCTTCTGCAGCCCTGTATCGTGACACTTTTAATGTCTGATGTTACAAGCTGCCTAGAGTGGCTGGGACAACCCAGTCAGATGGGCAGAGCACAAGTAATAAATTATTATAATAATATTCGTGGCATCCCCACAGGTAGGTTTCTACTGCTGTACCTGAGTATCGACCCATTTCACACCATCCGGAGTGTGGTCCACCCGGCCATAGAAGTGTACAGGAAGCATGTACTCTGGGCGGGCTTTTTCCCAAGGGTTGCCATAACGCAGCCAATCGTCAGCTTCTTCCACCTAAAGGGAGGAGAAATGGGATGTGAAACTTGCTTTCACTACAGGTCATTTGACCAACAATGCACTTTACACCCGGTAGAATCATGGCTCAGTGGTAGAGCACAGGCTTCGCATGCGAAACGTCCCAGGTTCGAGTCCCGGTATCTTCAGTGACAAAGGATCTCAGTTAAAAGAACCAAAGGTATAAAGCCGCTGTCTATATTTATCTGTGATCTACCCAGTCGACTGCCTTTGATCTCTGTATGGGTACAGCCTCTTCCACTCCGAAACGCTTGGGTAGGCCTCACCCAAAGCGATAAAGCATCTTCCGCCCTCCCAAGCGTGGTGATCTCTAGGAATGACGGAGACAAGGGCAGTGGCCCAAAAGGAACGAGAATTCTCTCACCAACGCACCTGCCAGCCATTGACAATTTTCTGGTTGAAAATGCCAAATTCGTAGCGGATTCCGTAACCGTAGGCTGCGAGCCCCAGCGTCGCCATAGAGTCCAGAAAGCAAGCTAAAAGAGGAAGGGGCCAAAATATTTCATTAGTAGACGGAAGCAAATGTCCAGGAAAGCCACTCTACCAACGCCACCCACTGGGACTAATGTTTAAGACATTATTATTATTATTAAAAATTTGTACACTACCCTATACCCGTAGATATGAGGGTGGTTCGCAACATAAAAATGCAATATAGAAAACACAGAATATTGTACATAATAAAAAATAAAAACAGAAACAAACCAAGACCTAGCACAGTAAGAGGCCAAAGCAGTGGCAGCAGTTGGTGCAGGTATGATTTTTCTCTTTATTTAAGCACATTTATATCCCACCTTTCTTCCAGTGAGTCTGGAAGGTGGCGTGCTTGGTCCCCTTCCACCCTATTTTATCGCCACAACAACCCTGTGAGGTAGGTTAGGTTGAGAGACTGTGACTGGCCTAAGGCCACCCAGTGAGCTTCTTGGCTAAGCGGGGATTTGAACTCAGTCCAACACTCTAACCACTACACCACACTGTAGGCCAGCGAGGCATTCCCAGGCCTGCCCGGAAAGGGCTCACCTGCCAGACGCCCCAGTCCTCCATTGCCCAGGCCAGCATCTTCCTCAATCTCCTCCAGTTCTTCCATGTCCAACCCAAGCTATTGTGAAAAGCAGAAACAGCAATGAAAACACCCCGTTGAATTCAATAGGACTTACTCCTGAGTAAGGTTGGTGGGAATAAAGTATCCAGCTCAACAGCTGGGGGTGGGTGGGGTCTCCATTCAGTTCCGTTGTTACCTCTACACCTTTGCCAGTGGTAGCCACCCATGGCTGGAGAATCAATGGTTTATCTCCATCACTCTTGCCAACATGCGCATCTGGACTTGATGCTTGTTTTTATACGTGCATCTCACCCACCCCATTCCCCAACAAGGAGAACTGTGACTTCAGGAGCAATTTAGATTTGGGAAATGAATGTGTGTGTGTGTGTGTGTGTGTGTGCGCGCGCGCTAACCCAGCTTCCCTAGCTTCTCTGATCAGAATCGGAACCCACTGCCAGTTGGTTTTAACTGAAAACAGAAATGTCAGGAGTTCCGATCGGAGATAAATCTGAGCTTCAAAGCCAACTGACTTGGTAACTGTCCAAGCAAAGCAAGTCTCTCTCTCTCTCTCCCGCTCCTCCACATTCCCTCCAAAGCTTTCATCATATTCCAGACTCTGATAATAAGGTAACTGCCCAGGGGACAAAAAAACACACTGGTAGCTCTGCCAAAAGGAATGGAATCCTTGAGTCATGCTCCTTTTAGCAATAAACATTCAGAGCAATGCCATGGGGCTAAGAGCGAAACCTAAGTAGGCCGTAAAAATTAATGGGCTCTCTATTATTGTAGTTTGGGCCCAGGTGCCAAAAAAGAATAGATTAAGCGCATTTTGGAAGAAAAGGCTTATTAAAAACAAAGAGAGGGAGGGGCAGGAGGAGAGAAATGGTGAGTCTCCACAGAGAGATGGTTTGGATGTAAAGCCAACCATGGTTCGCACAGCAGAAACACAGTTCATTGTGATGTCTGAATCAATACCATCTGGCAAACCATGGTTTGCAAACGACTATAAAAACAGACTCTGAAACCACAATCTTAGGCTAGTTTACAAGACAGTTGGACTACAACTATCATCATCCCTAGCTAGCAAGACCAGTGGTAAAGGATGATGGGAATTGTAGTCCTAAAAAAAGATGGAGACCCACGTTTGAGAAACACTGATCTAACGGATGTGATTGCCAGTGACGATTCCATGGCTCCTATTAGCAACTTGTTCCATTGCCTAGTTTTTCTCAGAATCTGAAAGATTTCAGACTAAATTTACCCTTCTGCAACGTGAGATTCCCCCAGGCAGAGTGCCACAATTTTTGCATCAGAAAAAGGACAGGACTGATGATGAATCCACAAAAAGCATCAGCCCCAAAGGAGGAATGAACATACCTGGTAAATGGCTTCATCGCAGCCATTCTGTAGACCCAAGTTCACCATTGTGTTCTGAAGGGTCCGTCCCATGTAGAATTCCAAAGACAGGTAGTAAATGCGCTAGGAAAGCAGAGGGAAAGAAAAGCTGGATTTTATATGCAGCAAAGAGAGTCACCCCCTGCCAACGCAGCAAGTTTACATCCCACTTTTACCAAGCTCATACAAGCAAACATAGTTCTCCTCCTCAATTTGTCATCTCAACAACCCCGTGAGGTTGGTTAGGTGATGTAGCTTAGAGTGAACAGCCTAAGGTCACCCAGGGAGCTTCATCGCTCTTAAAATGGGTCTTCCCAATCCTAGTCCAACACTTTAACCACACCACACATTAATGGCGATAGTGAAAATGCTACTTGACCCAATGAATTCTGGCAGGCATTTCCACAAAAACACATGGAATTGGGGCGCAGATTTCAGCATCCTGGGCCATCTTATCTTTCCTTTTTTTAAAAGCAAGTTTCTAGGCCTTACAAATGCAAAGTTAGGCTCGACAACAGGAAGAATGTAAAGCAAAATTCGAGAGGATAAAATAACGTTTCCAGTTGTCAGGAGACAGAGTTTTCTGGGGGAAAGGCCAGAGCTCACTTCCAGAGGAAGTGATTTGCATGCAGAAGGTCCCAGGTAGGCCTGGGAATGTCCCCTGCCTGAAATCTAGGAGATGTCCTGTCATCAGGATGTCAACACTCCTCAGCTAGATGGACCAAGAGTGTGACTTGGTATAAAACATCTTCCTATGCTCCTAGCTTTGAATGCCCAGCACGGCTGCCTTGATCAGCACTCCCTGTGTTTAGAAGGAACAGAGCAAATGACAAAACACAAAGGGAACTCTGCAGGGTGGCTTAGTAGTCGAAGAGTGTTGGACTAGGAATGACGAGAGACAAGTTTAAATCCATACAACGGCCTTGAGACTCTGTGGGTGACCTTGAGGCCGTCACTCTCTTTGCACAATCTACTTCATAAAATTGTTGTGTGAAATCAAACAGTGTGTGTATTAGTGTGAATTATGCACACTGCCTTAACCTTATTTGAGAAAAGACAGGTTAAAAATGTAGGAACAAAACCTGCACAACTTTATTTTTTTTTGTAAACACACTGCCCTGGATCAGGGTTGGCTGGTTGTTTTTTCCACACTGACTGGCAATGTGCCCCAGATGCCAAAGTATAACTGACAGGGGTCAGTATATAGGAGGTGAGCTCTAACATGGATCTTCCCAGGTGGGAATCACTGGCAAAGAAGTTTCCTGAATTCCAGGTTTTCCCTGTCAGGCTCATCTTAACACCAAAGTCTGAGTACACAAGTTTAACACACACACACATGGGGGGGGGGGGTGGTGGACAAGAGCAGGAAAACATAAAAACAGTACTTATCACGTTGCAACCTGCGACAATTCTTTCCCTTGGCAATATTTTTGGCAGCCTCCTCTTTACAAAGGGAAAGGGGGTTATAGTGGTAGAACATCTGCTTTGCATGCATCTGCTTTGATCCCCAGCACTTCCAGGTATGGCTGGGATCCTAGAGAGACCCTGCCAGTCAGTGTGGACAGCAATGAGCTAGATAGCCCAATGGGGCTGATTCAGTAAAAGGAAGCTATTCTTATGTTGCTACCACCAGAAGGTACCGTTTCACGGGAGGGAGATTTGGCTCGAAGGATTCAGTTGTGGAAAAAACTTCGAGAAGTGGTGTTTCTAGTACTTAAGAGTTCTGACAGCCTTGCCCACTCATTTTAATGGATCTTATTTTAGGAGAGTCCTTGGAGAATGAGGATATAAGTGACTAAGCACAAATCCCTCTTTGGGGGAGGTAAATCAATGGAAGTAGAACAACACTTAAGCAATTCTGAAATATTTATTACTTCTCAGTCTTGCTTTCAACCAAGACGAATGGGGGAGGGAGGGGGAGACACACACAGAAGGAACTACCCGTAGGAAGGAGACTGAAAATCCCTTTCTGTTGCTCGCTCACTGTCACTCTTTTTGATTACGGTACTTTCTATGGCATGTCAGCGTTTGGTGCAAGTTACACTAGCAATTGCCTTGCACCGAAAGCAATGGCAGTGTTGGCTCACATTGTCTATCCTGCCCTTGGGTCTGGTCCCTTGCTCCATGCATGCTCCCATTTCCAAGAGCGAAGACTGCAATCCTATACACACACTTACCTGTTAAGTAAGATTCACCGAACACAGCCGGACCTCTGAGTAAACATGCATAGAACTGCGGTTCAGGGCCCCTACTGTTAGGCAATAATTTTACCATGCCATGAAGAGCAAAGGCCTTGTTGTTGTTTAGTCGTTTAGTCGTGTCCGACTCTTCGTGACCCCATGGACCATAGCACGCCAGGCACTCCTGTCTTGCACTGCCTCCCGCAGTTTGGTCAAACTCATGTTCGTAGCTTCAAGTACACTGTCCAACCATCTTGTCCTCTGACGTCCCCTTCTCCTAGTGCCCTCAATCTTTCCCAACATCAGGGTCTTTTCCAAGGATTCTTCTCTTCTCATGAGGTGGCCAAAGTATTGGAGCCTCAGCTTCACGATCTGTCTTTCCAGGGAGCACTCAGGGCTGATTTCCTTCAGAATGGATAGGTTTGATCTTCTTGCAGTCCATGGGACTCTCAAGAGTCTCCTCCAGCACCATAATTCAAAAGCATCAATTCTTCGGCGATCAGCCTTCTTTATGGTCCAGCTCTCACTTCCATACATCACTACTGGGAAAACCATAGCTTTAACTATACAGACCTTTGTCAGCAAGGTGATGTCTCTGCTTTTTAAGATGCTGTCTAGGTTTGTCATTGCTTTTCTCCCAAGAAGCAGGCGTCTTTTAATTTCGTGACTGCTGTCACCATCTGCAGTGATCAAGGAGCCCAAGAAGGTAAAATCTCTCACTGCCTCCATTTCTTCCCCTTCTATTTGCCAGGAGGTGATGGGACCAGTGGCCATGATCTTGGTTTTTTTGATGTTGAGCTTCAGACCATATTTTGCGCTCTCCTCTTTCACCCTCATTAAAAGGTTCTTTAATTCCTCCTCGCTTTCTGCCATCAAGGTTGTGTCATCTGCATATCTGAGGTTGTTGATATTTCTTCTGGCAATCTTAATTCCGGCTTGGGATTCATCTAGTCCAGCCTTTCGCATGATGAATTCTGCATATAAGTTAAATAAGCAGGGAGACAATATACAACCTTGTCGTACTCCTTTCCCAATTTTGAACCACTCAGTTGTTCCATATCCAGTTCTAACTGTAGCTTCTTGTCCCACATAGAGATTTCTCAGGAGACAGATGAGGTGATCAGGCACTCCCATTTCTTTAAGAACTTGCCATAGTTTGCTGTGGTCGACACAGTCAAAGGCTTTTGCATAGTCAATGAAGCAGAAGTAGACGTTTTTCTGGAACTCTCTAGCTTTCTCCATAATCCAGCGCATGTTTGCTATTTGGTCTCTGGTTCCTCTGCCCTTTCGAAATCCAGCTTGCACTTCTGGGAGTTCTCGGTCCACATACTGCCTAAGCCTGCCTTGTAGAATTTTAAGCATAACCTTGCTAGCGTGTGAAATGAGCGCAATTGTGCGGTAGTTGCAGCATTCTTTGGCACTGCCCTTCTTTGGAATTGGGATGTAGACTGATCTTCTCCAATCCTCTGGCCATTGCTGAGTTTTCCAAACTTGCTGGCATATTGGGTGTAGCACCTTAACAGCATCATCTTTTAAAATTTTAAATAGTTCAGCTGGAATATCATCACTTCCACTGGCCTTGTTATTAGCAGTGCTTTCTAAGGCCCATTTGACTTCACTCTCCAAGATGTCTGGCTCAAGGTCAGCAACCACACTACCTGGGGTGTACGAGACCTCCATATCTTTCTGGTATAATTCCTCTGTGTATTCTTGCCACCTCTTCTTGATGTCTTCTGCTTCTGTTAGGTCCTTACCACTTTTGTCCTTTATTATGGTAATCTTTGTACGAAATGTTCCTTTCATATCTCCAATTTTCTTGAACAGATCTCTGGTTTTCCCCATTCTATTGTTTTCCTCTATTTCTTTGCATTGCTCATTTAAGAAGACCCTCTTGTCTCTCCTTGCTGTTTTTTGGAAATCTGCATTCAGTTTCCTGTATCTTTCCCTATCTCCCTTGCATTTTGCTTGCCTCCTCTCCTCCGCTATTTGTAAGGCCTCGTTGGACAGCCATTTTGCTTTCTTGCATTTCCTTTTCCTTGGGATGGTTTTCGTTGCTGCCTCCTGTATAATGTTACGAGCCTCCATCCATAGTTCTTCAGGCACTCTGTCCACCAAATCTAAATCCTTAAACCTGTTCCTCACTTCCACTGTGTATTCATAAGGGATTTGATTCAGATTGTATCTTACTGGCCCAGTGGTTTTTCCTACTTTCTTCAGTTTAAGCTGGAATTTTGCTATAAGAAGCTGATGATCTGAGTTACAGTCAGCTCCAGGTCTTGTTTTTGCTGATTGTATAGAGCTTCTCCATCTTTGGCTGCAGAGAATATAATCAATCTGATTTCGATGCTGCCCATTTGGTGATATCCATGTGTAGAGTCGTCTCTTGTGTTGTTGGAAGAGAGTGTTTGTGATGACCAGCTTGTTCTCTTGACAGAACTCAGCAGCTATTAGTCATGACCACTAAATGGGAGCATCATACCCTGCTTGTGAGCATCTCATGGGCATTGGATCAAGCACAGCTAGAAAGAAGATGCTGGACAGAATATTGGTTTGATCCAGCAGGGCTCTTCTTAGTTCTTAAGAGTTTCTTTTACATGCCCAGCTTGCAAGACTGATGTTTGCACAGGTCTTTGCTGTGAGGCATGCTGATCACCCTTGTAATTTGTACGAAGTAAGTAACAACCGCCCCAGCAGTGCTGGCAGGGGCTGGTGGGAGTTATAGTTCAAAGCAACTGGAGGGCACCACATCGGAAAGGCTGTCTTGGAGCGCCACTGGGGGTCAGTGCCTGTCTCCGTATAAGGCGGCTTGTTCATGGAGGAAACTGGGCAAATCACACAAATATACTCTGATGAAAATCCCACTGCAGGCATCCCCAAACTGCAGCCCTCCAGATGTTTTGGCCTACAACTCCCATGAGCCCTAGCTAACAGGACCAGTGGTTGGGGAAGATGGGAATTGTAGTCCAAAACATCTGGAGGGCCAAAGTTTGGGGATGCCTGTCCTACTGTAAGGCTTATTTGGATACCGTTGCTGATAAACTACCGGGCAGCAGATATAGTAGCAAATGGCACATTTCTCCCTTGCAGCCTGGGCACCGCCACCGTAAAATCAATCAGTCAATCAGCCGCCAGAGTGTTGATTGCTAAGTATTGGAAAGGTACCCTTGTACCAACAAAAGGAGAATGGGTAAACAAATTATGTGAGTATTTGGAGTTGGCGAAACTCACAGATATAATACGACAAAAACCAAAAAACAGGATAAAAAAACAATGGGAATGTCTAAATGATTATTTAAAAAAAACAGACAAGGGGACAAAAACATGGCTATGTTTGGAATAACCTTGTAAGGATAAATATTGTATATAAAATTACAACTGTTAGATAGGTATAAAGGTAAGATGTTTATTAAAATATGTTCGACAGGAGAACGAAAATGTAACAAGAAATACTGTGCTGAAAGCGGTGGAAGTATTATGCCCTTGAGATGATTTCTTTCAAGTGGACCTTTATATAAATCTTTTCTTTTTTCTTTTTCGTTTTTTCCCCTTCCTTTTGCTTTTACTTCCTTTGCCCTCTACCTTTCCCTCTTCTACCCTTACCTTTTTCCTTTCCTGCCTTCTTGGTTTCTTTTTCTTTTTTCCATCCTTTGTTTGTTTGTTTATCTCCCCCTCCCTCTATGGCCCTATGCCCTTCTGCTCACTCATATTTCACTCCCTTCTCTTTCTCTCTTACCCTTTTTTTCCCCTTTCGATACCTCATAATTTTGATATGTGTACAATACAGCTGAATGTTCTTGGATTGGCTCGAAGATGTTGTGCAATGTTTTAACAAATTCTCAAATAAAATCTTAAAAAAAAAAATCAATCAGTCAATCGTGATGTTGGTAGAGCCCTGAGACTTTTAATCTCAGGGTCATGGGTTCAAGTCCCACATTGGGCAAAAAGATTCATTGCATTGCAGGGAAAGTTGAAATGGATGATCCTCTAAAATTCTATTGTGATGGCCATGTTTGTTGGCCCCTATGTACACTGAGCAGCAGGAGACCAAGTCTGAAGTAATGGGAGACTCCAGACACAAAAGAGGATTTAGGATTATTACCGAGAGGTATGGTTTGTCTCAGGTCAGGAAGTGGAGTACACTGCCCAGCGCTAAAGTGGATGCATTAAGTTTTGCACAACGTAGGTCTCTTTAAGAAACTGCAGCATAAGTTGCTTTTAAAAAAATGACCACAGAACCCACACTCCATTAGTTCTTCCGCAATGTTTATGATTTTAATAGGACCATTTCCGAAGGAAATGGATTGTGGGTTCTGCCCTATCAGAACGTAAGAGAAGCCCAAAGCATCAGCTGGTAGGAACATCCTGTTCCTCTGCCTCCAGAAAGCCCCCAAGTGGAGTGAAGGGTACAGACAGAACATATGAACAACACTGCAAGGGGGCAACTCATTCTCTTGCTCCGAGGTTGGAATTGGGCCCCATGTCCCCCAAAATCTTCACTGTTGCTGAAGCATAGACAGAGGAATGTGGATCTGGCAGGGTGGCCAAAAACCTCTTGAATTCCTAATGCGCAACACAGTAGTGTGGGTTTTTTGATGTCTTTTAAAGTTAAAGTGGGGCCTGCACTTCATGCTTCTGCCCCCCTGTCCCACCATGATCCTGTCCCTCACGACTGGCACAAACTGGCAGCTGACAGTTGCAGTCCAAGGGGTTGGACTAGATGACATCTGGGGTCCCTCTCAACTCTACAATTCTATGAACTAACACAACAAGCATGTTGCAACAGAACAAGACTTTGCTCACGCTAGTGTGTGCCTGAATGTGTACATTTACTTTCCCCCAAAGCGTTTTTGATATTTTTGAGAAAGGCACTGCAACAATAGTGACGCCACCTTGTACTTAAAATAAAGGTCCAGGAAGCTGGAAGAGTATTTGATTGCAAGCTGATGGAAGCCAAGAGAGGCAAACCTCATTGTCAAAGGTGAAAGAGCTGAGTGAATAGAAGGGTGAAGATGAGTCATCATTCACTTGAACAGACAGGTTTGGGAAACAAAAGGCTTGTTCTACTACGGTAATCTTGCTTCAGTGATCTTGAATCCAGCTCTGTAGTTGAGCTAAGTGGCAGTCAGTTCCATTTAAAAACAAAGCAAAACAGCCAGAATATTGTTACCCCACTTTATTCTGTTAACCATCTCAAGGCCACTGAACACCAGCAGATTATCACAGGCTGTGTGATTATCCTCAGCTACAGGAGCTGTATCTTTGAGCCATCAAATGCCTGGGTGAACAGGTATGGTTTTAAATTCCTCGTGGGTGTTAGTAACAGGGGAGACAGCAACAATCCCATGACAGCAGACATGGGGAATGGATCTTCCACACACCTCACCAAGGAGGGCATTCCACAAGTAGGCAACCACCACCAAGAAGGCCGCCATGGGTCATGTATTCAGAGGGCCTCTCCTGCTGACTGTAGTGTCTGAGATGGCTGATCCTGAGGATCAGGATCTTTTAAGAGATCAAGGCATATGCCCTGTGGTTGCTAGGCAGCAAACCAAGAATTTCCAGCAGACTGTGTGACTTATGAAACCATGGGTTCCTCATCCCTGCCCTTTCATTTCTCCCAAAAATAATCTCCTTGGATTGTGCCACCCCCCCCTTCCTGTCCTTTTCCAACCACCTTCCCTCTCCCCTAGCGACTGTTTCCTAGCACTGGTTGCCATGAGTCTCCTTCTTTCCAATAGGCCTTCTTCCTGTTGTTCCATCTTGCCGTAAGTGCAACATACAGACCAGGAAAGTTGGTGGGTTGGTGACTGGGCCAAAAAATGGTGGGGGAAAGAGTCCTCTGCTGATATATACAGGCTGCTGTGCCCTAGTTTGGCTCAAGGGCCCCAGGGAAGGCTGGGCAACGCAGCGAATCACTCTAAGGACAGGGTAACATCTGGAAGAGCAGAGTCACATCCAAGAGAGCAAAGCCAAGACCTATAGAGAAGAGTGAAGGGAGGTTCCAGCCGATCACAACAGGCAAGGTAGAGCACAATCCATCAGGACCCAGGACAGCTCACTGTGGCAAGTTCTAGTTGGAACTCACCTAAGGAGAGCTGTTGTCTTAGCGGCATGTTGAGGGCTTCTGAAGGGTGTTGGCTGATCTGCTCTACTGTTAATCCCATTCCCTCTGAGAAGCTCTCTGTTAAAGGGACACCTGCCTGGTTGTGCAGCTTTGGGTTCCTATAGCATGGGTGCAGGGAGGGCTGCACTAGGGCATGCCCTCTGGGTCTGAGAAATTGGGCAAAGCCACACCCTCTGGCCTTGACAGTCCTGGAGCACGGGGCCACCACTCTCCAAGACAATGTCTCCTCCCTTTCTGAGGCTAGCTCTGAGCTGGGAGGAGATTCAGGCCAGTAAACATGACACAGACTAAGCATAATTGAATCCTCACAGTATTAACACTCCAATAGATCCAGCTTCCCCATTAGGTTTCTACTGGCTGGGGGAGCCACCCAGGTCCTTCAGAGGTCAGCAAACTTTTTCAGCAGGGGGCCAGTCCACTGTCCCTCAGACCTTGTTGGGGGGGGGACGACGACTATATTTTGAAGGGGGGGAAATGAACAAATTCCTATGCCCCACAAATAACCCAGAGATGCATTTTAAATAAAAGCACACATTCTACAGTACCAGGCAGGCCCCACACATAAATAGATATTTTAAATAAAAGGACACATTCTACTCATGTAAAAACACGCTGATTCCCGGACCATCCGCGGGCTGGATTTAGAAGGCGATTGGGCCGCATCCAGCCTTAGTTTGCCTACCCCTGTCCTAGCGCATTGTAATAAATAATAATAATAATAATTTATTATTTATACCCCGCCCATCTGGCCGGGTTCCCCCAGCCACTCTGGGCGGCTTCCAACAGAATATTAAAATACAGAAATCAATCAAACATTAAAAGCTTCCCTAAACAGGGCTGCCTTAAGATGCATTCTAAAGGTGCCTTCTAAACCGAGGCCGTTTATTGTACAGCTTTCAACCCTTCTATTAGGCTGTTTCCTAAAACTAAACTTGCTTCCTCATAAAAGGAAGCTCATGGCATCATCACCCACAGGGAGGAAGAGAGCAAAGTTCCCGAGTGTCTCTTTCCTTCCAGAAAAGTTCAGCTGCAGGAGATTTAACAAAAAGAAGGGTATTTGGTTGCTACTTTATCTAACAAAGCCAGACTGGTTTGGCAGGATAGACCACTTAAGCCAAGGGTGGAGAAACTGTGGCCTGCCAGAGGTTGTTGCTGCTGGACTACAGCTCCCATCATCCCTGACCACTGGCCATGCTGTCTGGAGCTCATGGGAATTGGAGTCCAACAACATATGGAGGGCCACAGGTTGCCCGTCCCTAATTTTAAGTAGTCCTTCCATGGTCCAGACCTTCACCCTACCACAGAGAGCTAGACAGGATCTCTCTTAGAAACTTTCCAGATAATTTTTATTTTAATGGATTGGTTTTTATTCATCTGAAATCTATGGGGCTTTCTTCTTCACAAATTTGCTGTATGTTTCCTTGCACTCTTACACTTCTACAGAACTTTTTGGAAAAAGAATGCAGTTGGACACCCTTTCTTAACTTCTTTCCCTGGCAATACTCCCGTGTGAGGAATGGTGAAGCATATTTGTTCCCTTGAAATAACCAGTTGCCAGCTCCAAAAATATTAATAGCACTGTTCTGCTGAATCCATGCAGATAATGTTAAGTGCCTCTCTAAGATTTGCATAAAGGAGAGAAAGGGGTTTACTTTCAGCAGACTCATCTACTTGGAAAATTGCAGGAGGAATTGCTCCTGAAAATAGGCATCACAGCCTTCCACATTTCTTAACACCCGCGCCCGCAACATAACTCTTTTCCATTTGATAGTTAAATGAACAACTTGAGTCAGGAATGAGTAATCTGTGGCCCTCCAGAGGTTATTGCACTACAACACCCATCATCCCCAAACAATGATTCTGCTATCTATGGCTGATGGAATAGTGTCCAACAGCACCTGGAAGGCCACAGATTCCAGATTCATAGAATCATAGAATTGGAGAGTTGGAAGATACCCTGAGGGTCATCTAGTCCAACCCCCTGCAATGCAGGAATCTCAACTAAAGCATCCATGATGGATGGCTTCCCCCAAAGAATGGACTCCCAATGACACATTTAAAAACTATATGTTCCTGGCTAAAGGGGAGGTTGTGCATGCATGTTTCATCACTTTATTATTTAAATAAATTCAAATTATTCAGCCCCAAGATGATTATAATGTCAAGAGGTGACTTGTGTATAGTGTTGTGAGTATCGGACCAGGGCTGCAGAGACCTTGGTTCAAATCTCCACTCAGCCATGAAGCTCATTAGATGACCTTGGGCTAGTCCTGCAATCTTCCGCATTAGCAAAGTCATTTACATGACACAGACGGAGTCCAGAAGACAAAAAGATCTTGGCAACACTTCACTGAGCAAAACTGAACAAACACAGCGTGTAATTTGAGAAGTAAACAAAGAGGTTTTTTGTCTTTCTTCAGACCTTGTACACAGCAATGAGACATTTAACCAACCACACAAAGGAAAAACTTCCTCAAAACTGCAGTGGCTCTCTGCCTCACAACAACCCGAGAGTGGCCCGAGAGTAGCCCGTTGATACCAAGTGATATTAAGCCTCAGTATGATAGTTTCAAAAAGTACCAGGCAATAGTAAACACCATCTATATTAGCAATCTAAAAACAACTGCAGAACACAAGGATTTTTAACTTTTTAAACAAGTGTGTTTCCTGCTACAGGAAATGCATCTGTTTGGTCACCGTGAGGAGCAGGATGCAGGATTAGACAGAATTTGTACCTGTTCCAACAGAGCTCGCCTTATGTTTTTATAAAAAGACAGCTGCATAATGGGACCTAAACTGGTGTACAGTAATACCTCGGGTTACGAACGCGATCCGTTCCGGATCGCAGTTCGCAACCCGAATAGTTCGCAAACCGAGCGCGATGGGCGGCGCCATTTTGCGCATGCGCAAAGCGCGATTTTTGAGATTTTCGCGCTTTGCGCATGCGCAAATCGCGCGATCGCGCGCGGGGCGAAAACACTTCCGGGTTTGCGCAGTTCGTAACCCGAACTGTTCACAAACCGAGGTGGTCGTAACCCGAGGTACGACTGTAAATATTTATAGGCCGGGGGTGGGGGTGGGTGAGTAAAGAGGGAACAATGATACAGGATTTGAAGGTGCATTCTAAGGTAAACACTCAGTTAACAAAGGAAGCTTAGGCCCCAGAGAACTACAATTCCCAGAGTAGTTTGACAGTCAATCTTTCTTCCCAATGAACTCTGGGAACTGCAGTTCCTAGCAACTCTTAGCACCCTTAACAAAGCACCCTTCCCAGGATTCTTTGGAGGAAACCATGACTCTTTCAAGTGGCATGATGCTGCTTTAAATGTGTAATGCAGATGGGGACTAATTTGTCCTGCTGGGGATTATCACGGCCAGGGCTGGTGGACATTCTCCAATTGGCGCCTCAGCACAAGGCCCGCTAGTGGCGATTCCCTCATGAGGGCAGGCAACCCCTCTCCTCCTCCTATTTATTTTTCGGGGTGCAAGGGACAGTTGGGGCCTACCTGAGGAAAGGTTTGGCAGTATGGTTTTACAGCAGGGCATTGTGGGTAACTACAATGGTAGCTGCCAGGCAGTCATCTGAGGAGCACCAGAAAAGGGGCTGCATGGCACCGGCAGATTCCTCAGGAGTTGCCCAAGAACGCTGTCTGCTGACACTGTCTCTGCCCACCTCGAGCAGCAGCTGACCCCAACTATTTCTCTTGAACATCCCAATAAATCTGCTCTGTTGTTGCATAGCCTGTCATGGGGGCCCTTAGCTGCCCTGCTGCCTCAGATAAGGTGCTGCAAGCTACCCCCCCATGTTATTACAGTGGTACCTCTACTTACGAATTTAATGCGTTCCGAACGCACATTCGTAAGTCGAAAAAAATTGTAAGTCGAATCCCATAGGAATGCATTGGGAGAAAAAATTCTTAAGTATCTAAAAATTCGTAAGTAGAAAAAAATCCTATCTAAACCGCATCCAAGATGGCGGACGGAGCTCTGTTCGTAAGTAGAAACATTCGTAAGTAGAAACATTCGTAAGTAGAGGTACCACTGTATTATTATATTTATATTCCACATTTCCCCTATGGAGCTCATGCATGGGTCTACCACTCTCCATTTTATCCTCACAACAACCCTGAGAGGTAGGGCTAGGCTGAGAAACAGTGATCAACACAAGGACACCCAGCGAGCTTCATGACTGAGTGGGGACTCGAACCTTGATCTTCCAGGTCCCAGTCATTCAGCCACCAGTCCTGTCCAGGTTTGGTACGTGGAATGGAGAGGAGTCGTCGTCTTGTCCTTTGCCTCAGGTAGCAAACCGTTTTGTGTATGAACCAAGTTTGCACTTTGGAGTACAGCCAGACATTCCCTCCTGGGTGCACATGGTAGAGGAAGATTAACAGGCAGTGAGTGCGAAACTCATTTGCCATTCCTTTTCAAGGAACCCCTGAAAAGCTAGGAACATAGGAAGCTGCCTTACACTGAAGCAAAGCTTGGGTCAGTCAAGCTCAGTATTGCTTATGTTACACTTACACCGACTGGCAGCAGCAATGCCAGAATTTCAGGCAGGAATTTATCCTTAATCCCTACTTGGGGATTGAAAGTGGGAACTTCTGCATGCAAATGTAAATGCTCTACCATAGAGCTACGGCTCTGCTGGTGAAATCCAGTGTTTTTCTAGAACGTGGTTCGAAAACCTCCTAGCTGTGAATTCCAGATTATTTCAACTGACTAATCTGGCCTCTTTCTGCAAGGGTAGAGCTACCATGACGACTTCAGTTTTTGCAGTGCTGTTTATGTCTGCCAGATGGTACCCAATGGCACAAATAGGAAATTGATCCAGGACGCCCAGGGACCAGCCTGTCCTAGATCCTTCGTATACCTCAGATGAAAGGATTCATCCATCCGTTTGTTGTTTTATTCTCTGTTGTGTGAAAAACAACAACGATGGCCTGAATTGCTCTAGTGACAGGTCAACTCAAAAGAACTCTCTGCAGGGTAGCAGATCTAAGGCAATTTTTTCACTGTAGACTTTGTGATCCATATATGTCAGGCAGATTTCAAGCACAGCACAGAAAGCTCCCTTATACAGAGTCCATCTAACTCAGTTTTGTCTATGCTGAGTGGCAGGGACTCTCTCCCAGCCCTTCCCGGAGATGGAGGCAAATGAGACGTTCTGCATGCAAAGAGATGCTCTGCTACTGAGCCACGGAGACCGATAAATCCTATCATTGAAAAAAATCTGGTAACCTTACCCTAGCCCCACTTACCTGGGAGTAAGCCCCATTGAATTCTCCTCTCTCCTAGAGGGATGGTTAGGACTACACTGTTATTCAGGAGTTTTGTCAACCTTTGAACCAGCCTGTGGAAAGCAGTTCGGTCTGCACCCATTTGCAGATGATCAAATACAGCAGTTGGGGAACCTTTTTTCACCTGGAGGGCCAGATTCCCTTCTGGGTAATCTCCCGGGGGCCACATTTCAGTGGTGGGCAGAACCAGAGGGGGGAAAATGGGCAGGACAACAAATATTCCCCCCCCTCTTTGTACAGCTGGTTGTTTTCTACACAAAGAGTTACTAACCTACCTTTTTGGACCAGTGGGCATATTTTGAGAGAGTGCTGTGGGCACCTCCCACAAAATGGCTGCCATGGGGAAATGACATAATGCGAAATGGCTGCCATGTCCTGCTAGTCCCAAATGTGGAAATCTCTCTTTCACACACAGATGCTGGTGCTATCTAACAACAGAGAGCATTCCTGAGGACTAGGAAAAATATACAAGGTGATACACCCCACCCCTCTCCCTCTCCCTCAGATCTCTCTCTGTCTCTCTCATGCACACAAATACTCAGGGATGCCAACAGGGTTTTCTGGGCCCAGCACACTGCATGTGGATTGAGCTCTCTGCCCCACTTGCAAAATCTGCATATGCTTCCAGACATGCAAAGTTGTATGCTCTTTCACAAGTGGAGGGTGCAAAAATAAACCAGTGTCAATGTGTGTAAAACGCCTGCAAAGAATGTGAACAGGTGCAGCTTTTCCTCCCACCATGGCATTTCCATACTAGAAAAGGCCTAGCCTGTTGAATTTCTGCCCGCCACACAGCCGTTAAAGACACAATAACTCTATTTTACCCCTAAAGCAAAGCCTAGGCAGCAGCTGCAATCCTATACTCACTTTCCTGCGGTCATTTCATATAAATCACTTAGAAGGGTACTGGCACCTTTTGCTTCGTAACTCCCCCCCCCCCGGAGCGCTAGAGACTTACTTTTAAAAAAGAGAAAGAAAGCATTCATAGCTGCCAAGTTTTCCCCTTTCTCGTGAGGCCTATTCAGCATAAGGGAATTTCCCTTAAAAAGGGGGATAACTTGGCAGCTATGAAAGCATTCAGCCTGGGGGCCCTGGCTGAGGGTGCCCATGAAAGACTCACATGTGCCAGGTTGGTGGCCCCTGTTCTATCCCCCCCCCTCTCTCACCCAATCCATTATCCTCTATCCTGGCACGCAAGAGGCATTATCAGAGTTCAATGATAAATCCCAGCCAGGCAAAAAAGAGGGTGTGATGGAGGGCTGGACTGAGGCCTGGAGTGAGAGGGTGCAGCTCTGAGAAAGGGTTTGTGGTGTGGCGAGAGACCCAAAGGCCAGAGAGAGAAACTTGGAGGGTCCCTAGATCTGACGTTTCTCACACCTGATCTACAGCTCAAAAAGCTTCCCTTGTTGATTTCCATTGAAGGGTCAAATGCAGGTCAGGATGTTCTGTTCTGTCTTTTTTCCTTCTGATCAGCTGGTAACCCCAGATATTTTCTTGTGCAAACATCCCTAGGATCAGGCTGTACATGGACCATGCTTAAATGGAGCGTGCTAGGAAAGCTGCAACAGTTTCCATGACTACTCTGTTCTGCTATGGTCTGTAGACAGCAGATGCCACTCTGAAACTCAGAGCTCTGAGCAAGGTACATGGCAGGAAGACAGGAAGGCGAGAGGCCACAAAACCCCACAGATGTCAAATTAGCCTTCATTTAAGGTGAGCAAGGGGAGGACCTCGCTCTTTACCACATAGTTCTAGCTACAGGTAGGTAGCCGTGTTGGTCTGATGTAGTCGAAACAAAATTTAAAAATTCCTTCCAGGAGCACCTTAGAGACCAACTAAGTTTGTCATTGGTATGAGCTTTCGTGTATCTGAAGAAGTGTGCCTGCACATGAAAACTCATACCAATGACAAACTTAGTTGGTCTCTAAGGTGCTACTGGAAGTAATTTTTTTCTTTATCACATAGTGAGCTTAAGTCACCGAAATAGCAGCAGAGATGAGAGTGTTGAGGCTACCTATAAATAAATGCTTGGATATCTGGGGGGTGGGGTGGGGCAGGTTGCCTCTGCTGTGTTTCGGTCTGCCAGTAGTTAATATAGTCCTCATGCATTAGTTACTTTGGATTTATACCAATGTTTAAGAGGCTCTTATCTAATCTCTCTGTGCTGCTGTAAAAATGAAAATCCCCCCCCCTGGTATTTTTGGCGATATTTTAATAACCACTTAAGAGACATCTTTGGAGAATGAAGCCATAGATGAAATGGCTTCCTCTGTCTGAAATCCTTGGCCAGAAACCACTCTGAGAATTGTAGCTCTGTGAGGGGAACAGGGGTCTCCTAGCAACTCTAGGCACCCTTCACAAACTACAGTTCCCAGGATTATTTGTGGGGAAGCCATGGCTGTTCAAAAGTGGTCTTGTAGTGCTTCTAGAATGAATACCGTCTGGTTCAAAACCTGAAAGGTAAGTACTTACCTTTCTGCCATGTGACAGAGGAGGCATATATTTGTGGGATTTTCTGCCTCAGGTTCCAAAATAACCTTGGTTGGCTTTGGGTGTTATGCACCTTGACTTAGGGGTGGGTATATGTGCCACGAGGCTCATTTTGCTAGAGATGTCCGTGACTGGAACCTAATTTTATTCCTGTCGTTCTGGAATTGCCTGTTGCTGAAGGATGGCAGAGACTGCGGTGGCGGCTTGTCAAACAACGAAGTATGTTCCCATTAATGCAGAGCCGGAGAAGGCAGAGAAAAGGGCAATAAAAACTAGCTGTGTGGAAAGGGTGACATGAGCAAAATTATTCTCTCTCAGAACACTGGAACGCAGGGTCACCTCAAGAAACAAAATGGCTGCCCTGGTATGCTCAGGACCAATGTAGACATTTTCATCAGAGATCGTTTCGGGGGGGGGGGAGAGAGAGAAGAGATTCTGGTCACATCCATACAGTTACATGTAATGGCATATTCCCATATCTCCTATCTCTTTCAAGAGCCATGGCACCTCTGAAAGGATCATTGGTTAAGGATACTGACAGTCGGTAGGAGATCTTCCCCAGAGCTACAATTCCCAACACTTTTAACAAATGAGTTCCCAAGAATATTTGCGGGAAGCCATGCCTGATAAAGTGGCACAAGAAGGCCTTAAAATGAATGATGTAGATGTGACAAAATTCACAAAGGCACGTCAACCTGTGGCGGACAATAAAGTTCTGTTTCCTGCTAAAAGTGGCATGCCTTTGATTTCTAGACTCTGTGGACCAACACAAAATAACGGGTCCCTCGGTTATAACCTGCTTGGATGTTTCCTACCTGCCACAGCTTTGCCCTGACAATTTTGAACGATCCAAAGATACTGGACTATGAGGGAACTCCTTCTTTGTTTCTTAACATCATTTGGATGCCACCCAGTTAAAACAAAAGCCTTTGGGTGGTTAGCAATAAAAGACAAAAGCTGTTAGAGAAGAATCAACAAGAGCTATAAAAATGAGCAGAATGAAACCACTCACAGCTCAAAAACACATACGTGCATATATTCACAAAGCCAGGAACAACAGAACGTATGTTGGCACAGTAGAGCAAAAAACACAGAAGTTCTGAAAACGCTACGCTCTGTCTCCAGTCAGAGGTGACAATGCTTTTGAATACAGTACCAGTTGCTGGATGGTCTGCAGGTACAAGCTTCCCCCACCCCTGGTTGAATTAAGCCTTAGTTAAACTATGGTTTAGCTTTCAGCCAGGGGTGAAACCAGGCTTCATTTCACCAGGGTCAAAGACCCAGTTTGGCACACAAAGGCTGGGAGCCTCAATAGCACCCCTCTGGAGGCTTCACCTGGGGCAAAAAACCCCCAGCTAGACCCCCCCCACCAGTAACTATGGCTCTGCTTTAGCTTAAATAAACCATAGTTAATAAACCATGGGCTGGCATATCCTAAGACAGATGCCAACTAGGTAGTAGTGTGACATGCAAACCCAGCCGAGAGCCTTAATCATCAGTTATTGGCTATGGTTTGATAGCTAAACTATTGTTTAGCATTACTTGTGAGCCCAGACGGCGGCAGTTTAGCAGATCTTGTGAGCTGGGTGATATCACCTACACAACCAAGAGCTTTCAGATTGCTGTTGGCTGCTACCCAGGACATAGAAAAACTTGCAAAAAGGAAGGTAATGTCGATGCAACAAGCATTACACATGAAAATGATAGTGTTCTGGGGAGGGGCCGCAGCTCAGTGGCAGTCAATCTGCTTTGCATGCAGGTTCAATGAACCCCGGGTTCAAGGGCTGACATATCCAGCTAGGGCTGAAACCCCAGAGGCTTCTTCCAGTCCGTTTCAACAATATTACTGAGCTAGATGGAGCAATGTTCTGACATGATACAAGGCAGCTTCCTATGATGCTAACTCTTGATCATGTAGGCCTATTTCTCAAGGACACGATGAACCTGTGTCTGGTTGGTACCACTCCAGAAAGCAATACAGTACTCGCCCAAACAAGAGCCCTGTTTAGGGAAGTTTTTAATGTTTGATGCTGTACTGTTTTTAATATTCGGTTGGAAGCCACCCAGAGTGGCTGGCTATTATTATTATTATTATTATTGGGTCCCCACCTCCACACAGAAAGGCAGCACAGCAGCAAGGAGCTTAGGCTGCAGTCCTATACACACTTGCCTAGAAATAAATCCCATTGCACTCAGCGGAGTTTACTTCTGAGAAGACCTGTATAAATTGCAGTTCAGCCACTAGTTTCCCATGCATAGTGTTGCTGTTGTCCTTGCTACCAGGCTGGGGGGAAAGCGTTCAATAATATCTGTCTACATTATGAAGTAGTACAGCCCCCAAACAAGCTCACCATCATCTCTTATCAGAACGGGATCTGAATTTTCTGCTTTTATCAGAGTAAGCCTAGGTAACAAAAGCAACAGAGCATCTCCTTTGCCTACAGCTCAACCCCCAGCATCTCTATGTAGGGCAGGAAAAGCCTCTATCTAGCTGAATCCTAGAAAGCCGCTGCCACTCAGAGGAGATGCTGAGCCAGACGGACCAAAGGTCTGACTCAGCAGAAGATCTCCCCATGTAATGCTGCTCAATGTAGGATTGAAGACCAGGAGGAAGAAAAGCTTTGAAGCCTCCGGGCCAGCAAACAAAACGAATCTCGGAGGGCCCCTCCCTTAATGAATAGGCAGCATCTTCTTTCGCTGCGCCCTTAATTTCGGTGCGTTTTTCTGCCCAGAAATACCCCTCCTTTTCCAAAGGGCTAACACAGAGACATCCATCACACTGGCTAAAGTCGACATCACTATGGTTGCAGATCCACTGCTGCAAACCCACGGCTGCTAACCACACACACACACACACACACACACACACACGGGGTGGAAGAGAGAGATTTCCCATTGATTGCAATGCGGACGCGTACTTTGCGACGGGCCTTGCACTTATTTGCCAGACTCTCCCGCTTTGCAGCCTATGGGAAATGGGATTCCTTCTCCGCGCCACGCTCCAATGGCTTCTTGGCGCACCATCTTCCCTGCAAGGAGAGCGCAGCGTGGGCAAAAACACAAAACACGCGCGCAGGCAACCGTTGGCCAGCAGAGGGGGGCATTTCCAGAGCCAGCAAGGCCTGCCTTCGGCTCTGCGAAACGGGGAAAGATTTGCGCGGTAGCGCGCGGGTGGAAGCGAAAGAGAGGCTGCGCCTGGTTTTTGCAGAGGGTGAGGAATCCAATGCATGCCTGTCTGCAGTGGAAGCTGCGGCGGCGCTGGAAGGGGAGGGGGCAACCCCGCGGCTCCTTACCTTGGGATCCTTCTCGTAGTAATACTGCTGCGTCCGGATCCAGCGCCCCACCAAGTGATCGCGGACCGTGTGCGCCAAGGCGAAGTAGTAGTCCCGCGGGGTGGCCACGTTCCTGTCCTTGACCAGGGTGAAATGCAGGTGCCGGTTGAAGCTCTTCCTGATCTCGGCCACGTCGCCCAGGCCGGCGATGCCCCGCACGCTAATCTGCTTTCTTTTCTCGCTGTCGGTCAAGGGAACGGCCATCCTGGCTTGCCTAGGCGCCCGCTGCTGCAAAGGGAGTCTCTCTCGCTTGGGGAAGCTTTGCTTGTTGGCCGATGGCGCAGCGCCGGCTTCAGTTTCCCGGGGAAAGGCGGGCCTGGAGGCAGAAGTGTTTTCCTTCTTTTTCCCCTCACTCCTCGGCTTTCCTCTTGCCGCGGCTGCTGCGTGGGGAGACTCCCTTGCTGAGAGCATCAGAGTGGGTGGGATGCAAGGGAAGCAGCTAGCAAGCGCCTATCCTCCGCCCACTGTGACCGGGACTCGCTGCGGCAGCGCCTGCGCGGTGCGAAGGGAGGCTGAGCGGTTTTCAAAAACAAGACGGAGGCATCCAGCTTCCTTTGAGCGGGAGACGCGGGAGAATGAGGATAGTCTAAGAACTCATAGCGCATCTGTTAACACCGCTGCAAGAAGAACCACTATTGCCGGGACATGATGGAGATCGTTACGGTGATTAACGATGGACCAATGGTGTAATGCAATTTGGCAAACAGCGTTCCTGGGGAAAAGCTGACCCCAAAAGACGCCGAAAGTAGGGCAATTTTTATGCAGTCTAGTGTGACTTTATTGATTACACAAATAGTGAGGCACACGGTAGAACAGTACCCGTAGTTTGTAGCACAGTCTGGCATGCACGAAGTGCAATTTTTATGTTTTTTTCACTCCCTTTCCTATATATTCCTATTAATTCTAAATGCTATTGATACAAAATGACTTGCTCGCAGTCCCCAACCTAAGCCATATGTTACTTTGCATCATTTCACATCTGTAATAACTGATAATTTTGGTATATACACTTCGATACAACTGTGTTAATATATTCAGAAATATTTAACTGAGTGTTTTTTTTTTTGTAATTGATGCATGTCATATGCTCTAATGGAAACAAGGATGTAGCTCAGTGCAACCATGATCAAAGATGAAAATGAATAAAAACTGCATTAGCAAAAAAAAGAAAAGAATGTAATAGCCTGCAGGATCAGGCCATTGGCCCATCTAATCCAGCATCCTGTTATCACAGTGGCCATCCAGATGCCCAAAGGGAAACCAGGGAGCAGAGCAGGAACACAAGAGCCCTCTCCCCTCCTGTGGTATAACAGCAACTGGTATTTATGAAATGCAGACAATAAGGTCTCCCCATCCCTGCCAATTATCAAAAGCAAGGAGGCAAAGACTAAACGCAAGCCACCTCATACCAGACAGTGAGACTCATGGCACTGAGCCTCTGGATCAGCAAAGGAAGCTGGATGCCAAGGGCCTTGAATGTGCCAAGTGGCAAAGTGCCATCCCGGCCATTTTCATTAATGGAAAAAGACATATGTAAGATACAATCATTGTACCTTTGAAATGGCCAGAAGCTGGGAGTCGATGGTAGAGAATGGAAAATTCCACCACTCTGTCTCTTGTAGCTTCTGTGACTGACTTGGCCATTGTCTGAGAAGTGTGTGTAGAGAGGTAAGCTAAGACTGATCCGACTTGGCACAGCCCTTTTAACAACCATATGGATAGGCAGAAAAACAAGAGAGTTCTGTGGCACCTTCAAATCTAATCCAACCTGGTGCCCTGTGCTGTGCTGTCTGCAGCTAATGGGAGTTATAGGCAAAAATATCTGGAGGGCACCAGGTTGGCAAAGGCTGGTCTAATTAGCTGTTATCCTTGCACTGCAGGGGGTTGGACTAGATGACCTTCTGTAACCAGTCCAATAAGCTACTTTTCAAGGCAATCCCTATCTTCACTCATTCTTGGCTATTTGATTTAGCTTAACCCTTGTCCTTTCTTCCAGTCATCCTATGCCGATTGGGTTGTCCCATTTTCCCTTTTTAAATAATAAGCAGAGCATTTATTGCCCTGGGGGACTTCCCCTGTCCTCTTAAGGTTCTTAAAAACTATATCCAGGCAGCTTTATGACTGGTTTTTATCTGTTCACTTTGCAAGCTAATCCTAACCATGTTTACTTGAAATGAGTCCTAGTGGACTGTGGGAATTATTTACCAGTTTAAGTTTAGCTAGGACTGGCGGTTGCATTGCTGCATGCTTCTTCAGTGGTATAATGAGAACTTGCTGATGTGGAGAAAAGTGCTCATGTGCTTGATTTGTGACTGGTGCTGGAGCTTCCAGAAAGTGATCTCTGACTGTGGGTTCTGCCTCTTTTGATAGAGGCAGAATTCTGCAGAAGCCAAGGCTTCTTCTACCTTGGAAGTAGAGCATGACAATAGAACTGCCCCATTTTAGCTTGCAGGTGGGAGAAGACAATCTATATATATATATAAGTGTAGGCATTGCGTGTGCAGAGGTCACAGCCTTTCTCTGTAACCGCTGAACTGTAAGGTAACAAATTTGGCCACAACGTTCCATGCCCATCAGTGAGGGATATGGCATAACCCCCCCCAAAAGCAAACCTTTCATACCTAAAATAATTATTAAACACAAAAAAGTGGCGCACAAATTAGACATCACCAGCAGAAGCTCTGAAGACTCCAGCAGCATCCAATAGAAAGGCAGATCACCCACTGCTGCCTCAAAAGCCGCACCACCAGATGACATCACAAAATTCCACAGCAACCAACTGAAAACAGGCCTTTTGCAGCAACAAGGTCCAACCAACTGAAAACAGGCCTTTTGCAGCAACAAGGCCCAACATTGCCAAGTGGAGGTAGGGGCCTGCCGGGAGGGGAGGGGGCGAATAGGGGGCAGGAATAGGTAATGGGTCAGAACAGGGTGGGGGGGGAGACACAGGGATGAAACCTGCCCTCTCCACAGTATCTCGCCTTGGCTTTGCAGACTAGGCTGAGTGGATTTAGGGGCCTGCCTGGGTGGGGGATGGGGGGCCAGAATAGGCTGCAGCATAGAATCAACTGAATATGGGACTTGCCTTTGGGTGGAATAAATGTTATTTCACATAACACATGTGGGTAGGGGAGTCAGGGTTGGGACAAGGCAAAATTTTACAGAACATGTGCATTGGGGGAATGATTGTGTGCAAAATGAATGGGTCCCAGGGATAGCCCGGGGGGGGGTTGGACGGAGGAGAGGAGGGAAATCACAGGGGTAAGGGGGGTTAGGGGGAGGAGAGGGGGGAATCACAGGGATAAGCTGGGGGTGGGGGAAGAGGGGGCATAATAGGTCATGGATCAGGACAGAGTTGGGGGATTCACAGGGATGAGGGAGGGGGATGAGGGGGGAATCACAGGGATAAGCCGGGGTGGGGTAAGGGGAGGAGTGGGGGAATCACAAGAATACATCATGGATCAGCACAGGGTAGGGGAAATCACACAAATAACCCACAGCAATGCGTGGCAGGGCCAGCTAGTTTTTGAATAAAATGTGTTCTGCAAATAAAACCACTACAACCAAAAAGACGTGGAACAGAATCTTTCTGGTTGCCTGGTGTTCTCTTTGCACAGTGATTTAGAGTGCAAACTCATTCCTCTGCATGTGTATATCAGGCGTTGAAGCAGCACAATCCCCAATTGGTTGAGCAATTACTGGAATGCTTTTACCTATAGTATATACTGATATTTTGTACATACACAAAGCTGTACTGTATTTGCATACTATGCATGCATGCAAACTGGCTGCATGTGCACCATGCACTTACAAGTGCATGGCTCCCCCCAAGAATCCTGGGAATTGTAGTTTATCATTCACAGGGCTACAATTCCCAGCACCCACAACAAACCATGGTTGACAGAATTCTTTGGGGGAAGTTACACACTTTAAATGTATGGTGTGCACACAGCCCATGAAGTATAAGTTCTGTTCTGTGGAAGTCAAACCCAAGAGCCAGTAGAGGGCAGATTACTAAGTGTTAGTCTTGGTGAGGAATGGGTAACCATCGACAAGTCTCTCCTTATTCTCTCTCAGCTTTGCCTATATCATAGGCCTGTACTTGGGATAACTGCACAAATGTTCCCCTGTGGAAAGGCAAGATACCTTATTGCAAATGTACTCAAGGTGGTTCGCACTTTAAAATAAAGGTGTGCAATTCAATAGACACAATACAAAGGGGTAGGGGAAGAACGGTAAGGAAAAAGGAAAAAAATAAGTAAACCCAGGTTCCAGGACCATTGCATGAGACTGTTCTGAGAAGGTGGTAAGATGGTCTCTGTTGAGCCAACAGAGGTCCCTCACCAGTACTGTCACCAGCTAGAAGATAATCGAAAATGGCAGTATAACATGCTGTGTAACTCATTATTCACCTCCATGAATTAGAACAGTACAGATGTTCACTTGCATTTTTTTAATTGACAGTAAAAAAATTTGAATATCCAAAATTCATTTGCACACATGCTACTTCAACAGACAAGCCAAGGACAATCAAACAACTGGAAGAGTTTTTTGCATTCGATTTGTTTTCCAACCTAAGAGTTGGTGCTTAAAATATTAACATTCCGTTAGCTACAGTGGCTCCTAGACCAGACCCTTCACAGCCTTAAAATGAAGTGCTGCATTAAGTATACATGAACAGGATATCAGATGTACACTAGATACATCATTAGGAACCAAGTCAGGTTTTTTTTAAGTAACTGTACAATTTTTGTGCAATTTTTTAAAGGACTGCAGTATGCAGGGGAGCAGAAGTTTAACTTTTTCTTCCTCTGCAGACTAAAACTGCACCTCCACCCACCCCTTTTAGCCCAGAGGGGAAAGTTCCCCTGCAGATTGTGGCAGGGAGGAAAGGCAGTTTTTAACTGGAATTGTGGTGGGGAAGGAAAAGGCTAAACTCCTTTTTCCTGTACACCACAATCCGAATAAAAATAAGTCCCCCTCTCCTCATGCGTCGTCTTATTATTATTCAAATCAAACATGGTTCATAATGTGCAGTTTCACCCTTAAGCTGTAGCCCCGTTTTCTGTTATCCATGTTCAAAAGAAAGTCAAATATCTGGGGGTATAGCTTGTCATCCAAGACAAGTATAATAAAACTTGTATTGAAGTTAAGAAAGACATGGAGAAATGGAACTGGATTAACCTCGCATAGTTAGGAAGAATCTTTGCAATAAAAATGAATGTGTTATCAAAAATGATATTCCGATTTCAATCCCTGCTTGTGATCAGAAAGATCAACTGCTTTAAACAATGGAAAAAAGATATAACATTTTGTCTGGCAAGAGAAAAAACCTGGGGTTAAATACAAAATTTTAATTGGCACAGAGGGGGGTTTGCCCTGCTGGACCTAAAAATGTATTATGAGGCAGCCTGTCTGGGCTGGATGAAGGAGTGGATGGATTTGAAAGATGCGGGTATCTTGGACTTAAAAGGATTTGATCTAGTGTATGGGTGCCAATGTTATCTGTATTATGATAAAGCTGAAGTGCACAAGGGATTCTCTAATGTGATCAGAAAGAGTCTGTATAGTGTCTGAGTAAGCCAGGTATAAGGATCTCCTAGAAGTAAGACTCCATGCTGGATATCCCCAATGGAGGCAGCTGCTGTAAAAAAAAACTATGGAAAAGAACTGGGGAATATAGAGAGATCTTCTTGAATTCAAAGAAGGTTCTATAAGATTGGAAAAAAGGAAGAAATAGCAAGAATGGTCACAGGCTGGTTTCAATATTTTCAAGTAAATGAGATTTTTAAGAAAGACGGGTTTGGGGGCTCCTTGCTATCATTGGTAGGACAACCGACGGTTGGGTCACAACTGGGGTTTCCATCATGACAAAACTCACCTTCCAGCAGAGAGACACCAACTTGCCATTGTAACCGCCTTCCTTTTGCTCTTAACCTTTCATTTAAAAATCAACTCAGTTTCAGCACTAAGAATTCAGTGTGCTGCTAGCAAGTGAGACACCAACTGGCTTCAGATTGTGGGAAAGGCCTTAAAACCCCCAGAACACCGCCCAAATAACCCAGTATGGTACAGACTATGAAGAACAGAAATGCTGAGTTTCAGAAGATAAATCTCAATGCCTACTGGTAAAGTTGGACAAAGCAAAATATTTTTTTAAGACACCATTTGTTAGTTTCTATACTGTACAGTTAAGAAAAGCAATTCCCCCAAATGTGCACGCATACACTGCAATATAAAAGTCACATTTGTTTCTGAGACTAGGTTCAGAATGCTTGCTGGAAAGGCAAAAAGCCTGCCTGAGGATGATGTGCTTTTCTCATAGAGACTGTAGGTTTGGCTTGCTGTGAAGTTTCCTCCTGGTCAGCGGAGGAGTGAAGCATGCAAGAAAGAGTTAGCTCCTCCTGGAGGTAGAGTCAGCACTTGATTGAAGGATCAGGTGATGCTGGACAGCTGGAAGGGGAGGAAACCTTCCTCAAGCTGCCTATCATTGAAAAGCTGTGACAGCAAGGCTGACCAAATCCCTGATGGCAAACACGGTAGAAATTCTGCAATGGAGGGAATGAAGTGTCCCCAAAATACAGAAAACTAGGCAAATGTGGACAGAGGAGGAGAAAGTAGGTACCCCTGGCAGTCCCAAGATCATGAATATATTCTCATCATGAATCACAGGGTGATTTTTGCATTCATTCCATTTCAGCTCAGGTATGTTGCCCAAGACCTGGATCTCAGTTGCTATGGCCTAGTCCTTTTCAGAACCACCGTTCCCGACTTTAAGCGACACTTTTAGAAAGGTACATAATTTCACAGAGTATTGGTATGTTAAGCTACCCAAAATGAGCACCTGAGTTCCTTGCTGAAAGAGGTCAAGGCCTTTTGAAATGTATTTATGAAATATATACAAACACATGTATAGCTTTTACTGTGGTAGTAGTCTTCCAGTAGTGCAGCTTCCAGTAGTCTCTGGTCCAAGGAAATGACCAGGTCCACACCTGCTTAGCTTCCACAATGCTGCCACATCACATCCTCCCAGACTCGCTGCATCACCAAGGCTCCCAAAGCCCTAATATTGCAGTTTGTGAAGTGAATCCATATAGTGAAGTATAGCTCCCAGAGCCCAGCTGGTTTCAGTGTTGTTGATTTTTCGAGCAAGCTAAAATGAAAAGTGGACAAAGATATTGGAAATGATTATGTTTCTCTTGCCTGCGTTACACATTCATCACTTGGCCCCTCTGTAATTCATGATTTGCAGCTGTATATGCAAACCAATTCTATTAAAATGTGTTTTGCCTCTGGTGATATGTAAGTTCTCCGAGTTTGTAGGAGCCATGATGGCCCATTCAGAAGTACAAGCTAACACTTGATATTTCAGTTAAATGATGAATATGCATGTGTGTACTAGCTCTCTAAATCAGTGTTTCTCAACCTTTTTTGGGCCACGGCACACTTGTTCCGTGAAAAAAATCACGAGGCACACCACCATTAAAAAAGTTAAAAAATTTAACTCTGTGCCGCCCTATATTATAATTATGACTGTAAGAAACACTTGCCAAATATTGCTTTCTGGTGGGCTAGTGTTGTGTATTGGCGGCCGCCAGGCTCGTTTGCACTGAGCTTTGGGAAAGAGGAGGAGAAATATTGCTTTCCGGCGGGTTAGTGTCGTGTATTGGCGGCCGCCAGGCACATGACAATGCAAATCGCCCTTCTCGCCGCGGCACGTCGCGGCACACCAGCCAGCGTCTCGCGGCACACTAGTGTGCCGCGGAACAGCGGTTGAGAAACGCTGCTCTAAATAAACAAGGTCATGTGATCCAATAGACACCTAGCTTACATAATGGGAAAGGGGGAAAGTCAATGGAGTGTTCAAAATAAGTTCTGCATGTGTTACAAATTAGTTTGCAAATAGCAGTGTGATTTGTAGTTTAAGAACTTGGTGTGCAATTGGTGCTGGAGCTGTAATATTCTGGGCAAAACTCCCTCCTTCCTGCAGAGTCCTCAGTCTCTCTCTTCCACCACTCCCACCCCCAGCTCTTTGCGGTCTACTAATTGAAGCCCTTGTGGTCACAAGATGAAAAATATTTTTAAGAAACAAAACCGAGATTTTAAGATACTGCACAGGCAACTCTAAATGAGGAAATTTGCAAGTAGGGCTGTATTCAAAGTAGCACTACGTGAATGTTCCATTAACACAAGGATTTCTGTTTGCACAATGGAATTCTCCTGTCATCTTAATCTGTTCTAGGGGTTTCCCAACCCTCTGCAACAGATTTGGGGAGGTTCATTAGGCATGAGCAGGAGGAAAAGAGGAGGGGAGATTCTATTATGCAAGCAGAAATTCTTGCACTCACAAGACATGTTATGTTAGTTGAATACTGCCGTATGTGCCTCCCTTTTCAAAACCTGCAGAATTAATGTATGTTTTCTTAGATAGCCTCTTCTCACATTTAGCCCTAAATACAGTGGTTAAGGATGATTACCTTAAGAACATGGCTCTTTGGAAAGCCTAGTTCTTCCAAAAGCAAACTGACATATGTGAGATCCATGCAGAGAAAAGGATGCTCTCCTTCTTGATCTTCCATGGTTTTACACACTTTGGGGATGGAAATAGATAAAATGAGCAGCAAATACCAGATTATATTTCCACAATACTTTTGCCACTTGAGATGTATAGTTTTAGGACCCACCTTATTTTTCTGATGGTAAGTTATTTTGTACTGTTTTCAATGTTGTGTTTTAATGTTGCAACCCACCCTGGAATCTTCTAATAGCAGCAATGACATTTTCAGTGCTGGTCCTCCGATGGGCTACCGTTTTAACTGTCAACCTCTTAATGATGCTTTCCTTGTTCACACATAGACAAGCAAATAGAAAGACGAAGTGGCTTACCATTCTTTGCAACAGCTTCAAATTCACCAACTGCTAGGGTCCCTCCTTTTTCATTATCTAAAGAGAGAAAAGGGGCTCTTCAGTTTTAAAGGAACAGAAGGAAAAGTTGTGCTGGGATAACACCCAGCCTACAGGTATTCTAAATGGATAATTCAAGCAGTAACTGCTTTGTGTATTTCAAACTGAACTTTTTAGCTTAGGGCTCAGTGAGGGAGGCAAACCTGTCTGGCTTTCAGACTGAACATAATAAAATGCTCCTCCATTCAGAAAAATGCACATAGAAAACTAGCATGCTGGCCCGGGGTGGGGGGGATGGCAAAGATGTACACTGGTATATAGTGAGGTCTTCCTTCCCAAGATCTAGCCTGCTACATGGATGAACATTCCTTAATGAGTCCTCAGTTGTAGTCCATTGTGGAACAGACAAGACTAAAGTTTATCATCAGTGAGATCCAGGCCCTTGCTAGAGGCAGAATCTACATAGTTTGTCTTGTATTGAGACTGAATAAGTTATGGTCTGCAGGTTGTGTCTGGTGCAGGGATAGCATTTTCTTCTCCCACCACGGCACAACTGGCCTCACTTAAAAAAATAAGTGAAAAATGCATGCATGCACAAGTTAAGAAGTTTTCTGTTCTCCTAATTAAGTTGCTAGAGTGCACATCCAGGAAAGATGCAGTCCTGAAGAAGACAGGTACTTCTCTTTACATCCCACTGCAAGAAGCCAGCTACGTCAACCATACTGGACACACCAATCCTGTCTCAATCTCTGCTAGGCATGTGAACCAGTTTTGGGGTGTGGAACAACATGAGTCAAAGCACCCTACATACCTTGACTGTGGGGATGGGAAGTACTGAGACAGAGCAGAGCTGTCTGGATGCATCACTGCTAATGCTCCTAAGAATGATGGGAAAAACAGCAGACTTTGGCCACTGGAAGTGATGCCGCAAAATACACCTCTTAACAGTTTTGTGTTCAGTTGTAACAGTATGCTGGCAACAAAGAGGCTATGTTTACAGCCTTCCCAGTTGTGCTAGAGAATCACATTATGCTCTTTCATTGTAATGCGATACAATAAGGACTGTGAAGAGCACAAATATGAAGCATAAACCAAGCCTTCCTGGGACCATTTTTGCATTCTCATTTTGTATTTTTCTGTTGTGAACAGACCTGGGATCTTTGGATGAAGAGTGGCATAAAAAAAATGCTTTTTGTCTCTGACAATGGGACTCCAGAGAGAGATTGAAGGAAGTCCATGGGAAATTCAGGAAGTTTAATGCTTCTTGGAAGCAGGAGGAAGTCAGTTGACTTGTAGGAACAGAAAGAATCAGAAGTCTATTGAATTCAATCCTCTTCAACTATACTTGCTTTTAGAAAATTGGCTAGTAGGGTTAATGGTGACAAATTTCAGGACTGGTCTCAACTCTGTTGCAGCCCACACTAACAAATTGGTTGGGGCTTAAACTTTCATTATGGGCCAAAACCTATCTCAGAGATGCAAAAGTGTGTTATCCTCAGTTGACGGCATAGCTGCCAAATTTTCCCTTTTCTCACGAGGAAGCCTATTCAGCATAAGGGAATTTCCCTTAAAAAAAGGGAGAACTTGGCAGCTATGGTTGACGGACAGGAGCTCAAGGTTGTGTAACACAGTTAATCCTCCTCGTTTAATCTCCACAACAACCCTGTGAGGAAGGTTAGGCTGAGAGGCAATAGCTGGCCCAAGGTCACCCATGAGCTTCATGGCCAAGTGAGGATTTGAACCCTGGTCTCCGGGGTCCTTGTCAAACACACTAACCACTATACCAGACTGGCTCTCATACAGTATAATAGCGCAGTATAGGAGAGTATAGGAGAGGAGTATTATTACAAAGTGGAGTCAGCAATATGAAGTCTAAATGTGTGCACCATTACTATGCAGTCTTGAATGAAAGCAAAAACCCAGTGGGAAGAGTAAAAGATCCAGTTAAATCTGGGAGTTACTCAGTTCCAACTGCATTTAAATTGATAGAGGGTACATTAACACCTAACTACTTTCTGTAGTGAGCTAGTCACTCCCAATCTCTCTTCAGACCACTGTGTCATATCTACACATGAATTTTAGCTCAGCAATTTCATATGGGAGTTTGTCTCACTTTGGGAAGGGCCATAGCTCAGTGGCTCAGTGTCTGCCTTGCAAGCAGAAAGTTCCAGGTTTGATTCTCACTGGCATCTCCAGGTAAGGCTGGAAAAGACTCCTGTCTGAAATCCTGGAGGGCCACTGCCAGCCAGTGTAGAGAGTACTGAGCTAGATGGACCAAATGGTCTCTGTATAAGGCAGTTTTGCATGTCCCTAAATCTCAAACAATAACCCTACTGTCAATCACCTTTATATTACTAGAGAAATCAAAAGCAATTTTACCTATTAAGCCAGCATCCACTGCCAAATCGTAATAGTAGGAAAAAGCATAAAAATCCAAATTCTTTACTTCATCTGTCCTATGAACCTTTGTGCTGATCAGTTTTGCTATTTCATTGGAACATGATTCGAAGAGAGGTTTTCCTAAAAGCAGGGGGGAAACAGCCTTAATAATTCAACTTGAGTGACGACATTAAAGTATGTGAGATTTGCCGAGTAAACAGTTTTAGAACATTGTTCAATTGTAAACAAGTGAAGTTATAAGAACACCAAGCAGGCAACAGTACATATCTAATATTACTTAACAGAAGTACAAAATCCCAGTACTGTATAGAGCATTCTGATTAAATAAGGAGCCAATATCTCTAAAGTGTAATCACTGGCAGTGGCACAGAATTCAGTAAATTCTCCCCTTCCACTTTCAAAATTCTCTCCTTTCCCATGCCACTCTGGAGATTCCCAATTCAAGTTAATGGAGATACTGAAAGGAAATGTGCATTACCAAATGTAGAGATGACCAGTTACTATACCTGCCTTCTGCCCTTTAATTTTGTACATTATCTTGGCATGCTCCCATTCACCCTGGAAACCAGGCGATAAGCAGGAACTTGTAAGATCTTCACCTTCCTTTACTGTAAAAGGGAAAGAAATGCACAAGGGGAAAGAGTTCATATGGAGATCTTGATCTTCCCCACCCACAAAGCATTTCCCCGTCCCTGTATTCAGCCACACAAATCTCAGAACATTTAAATCCTGTTCCTACAACTGCACAACCATCATCCTTTACTTGAGAGGCAGCAGGAATCTTATCTTTTTCAGACTAAATTATCTAAATAGATATAATTTTAGCATCAATTTTCTAGCTAACAAGCAGACACAGTATAAAGAAAAACTGGCAACATCCCTTATCTACAAAGATGGGTTGCTATTTGGTTAAGTTATCTACATAGCACAAAGCTCAGGTTAAACAGAAGCGTCTAAAAACCCAAAATCCTCATCACTCAAGCTTAATGTGCAATACTTACAGGCTTGACCTTCAACTCCTCCTAAAATCGCCAGCCTTGCCGACATTAACCCAAGTCCCAAGTAACTGGGGAGGAGGTAAAACATGATCAAACACTCTTGGCACTGAGGCAGAGTTCATTTTTATTGTTACATGGTATCCGTTAAGGGTTGTCTCTAAATAAACAATACACACACAGAAACATAATATGCCATTGGCAGCTATTAAGTTGGCAATTAAGTTGGCAGCTATTAAGTTTTTAAACTGTCAGAAAATATGAACAACTGATTTTTGCTCCAGAAACAGAAACTATGTTTTATATGAAAAAAACCTGATCTCTTAGGACAGTGATGGCGAACCTATGACACGCGTGTCAGACGTGACACGCAGAGCCCTCACTGCTGGCACATGCCCCATCGGCCCATTCACGCTGATGTTGTTGTTGTTTCCCACCCCCATTTGTTCTCCCGCTCCTCCTACAGCTTGTCTCCACTACAGCTTGTCTCTGCTGTTGCTGGTAGCCAGAGATCGGTTTTTTAACCCTTTCTGGCGCTTTGGCAGACTATGATTGGGTGTAACAGCATTCATTTTTTAACCCGTTCTGTGCTGGGTTTTTTGGCACTTTGGCAGACTATGTCGGTGCTGCGTGTTAGTTCCAGCGAAGGTATCATTCATCATTTATTTCTGTTCTCTTTCCCCAAAAAATGCAGCAGCTTTGGGGCACCCCCCCAAAAGCAAAGCAACTTTTGCACCCCCCAAAAACCTCCAAAACTTTGGTTAGCAGCTCCCCCAAAAAAGCTCAACAACTCTGGGCACTTTGTGATAAATAAGGGGTTTGTGGTTTGGTTTGCTTAAATAATTAGTTTTTGGTTTATTAAAAACAGTTATATATTACAATTATACATTTTTGTTATTTAAACTATAAATATCGTGAAATTATGGGGTTTTTTTCTTCTTAAAGTGACACACCACCCGATTTAGGCTCAGTTTTTTGGCGAATTTTGACACACCAAGCTCAAAAGGTTGCCCATCACTGTCTTAGGATATACCAGGGTAAAGTGTGCATAAAAATGCATGTATTAGTGAAAGTATTATACAAAACTAGAAATATTAGGGACTATCACTTTGTATAAATGTGTGTATTAGGCAAATAAATAAAAAAGTAGTACCGGTATAAACACCGACAATTTGGAAACACTGGCCTGTGAGCGCTCCAACTGGAGAACAGCCTTTACCAAAGGTGTCATGGACTTTGAAGATACTCGAACTCAGGACGAAAGGGAGAAATGTGCTAAGAGGAAGACACATTTGGCAAACCCTTGCCTTGATCAACTCCCACCTGGAAACCTATGTCTCCACTGTGGAAGGATGTATGGATCCAGAATTGGCCTCCACAGTCACTTACGGACTCATTGTTAAGACTGTGTTCATAGTAGACAATCTTACTCGGCTACAAGTGATTGCCAAAGAAGATAGAAATTCACAACTGAAATGCAGGTGAATTTTCACACTTTAAAAATGGGGAAATGTGTTGAACGGAATTTTAGATTGGAAAAATGAGAAACTAAAATGGATAGACTTGCCCATTCCTACTCACAACTAACCTGTGTGAATACAGTTGGTATGTGGTGTTAAACATCTGAAATGAAGTGATGTGACCAGCAGGGGAGCTCTCCAGAGCCGTCTATAAAGAGAAAGAAATTGAATACTCCATGAATGCTCCATTTAAAGCAAACCGGAATAATAAACCCAATGATTTCAGGAGTGTTGAACAAAAGTGTTCTGAATGCTTTAGAACTTTATGGTCTTTATGTAGCCAGGCATTCGTATGCACCATAAAAAAAATAAGCGGGAGAACTTGGCTTTGAGCATCCTATCAGGTTGAATGTGAAAAAAGAATGTGCAGGTTATTGTGTGTGTTAGGAAACCTGATTAAATAACAACCCCTTTTAATAGCACTTTCCATTTCAAATAAATGACAAAGTGTGGCTCATACATGTTTAGAACTGGTAGCTGGTCTCAAATATCCAAAAGTTTGTTACATTTCTCTCTCACCTTTCCTTCAAGCAGTTCAGATATTATTGTTATTCATTCATTCATTCATTCATTCATTCATTCATTCATTCATTTATTGCTGTTTTCCCATGACAGGGACTCAGGGAATGTTCCATCCCTTCCTCCATTTTACCTTTACAACCACCCTATGAGGTAGGTTAGTTTAGGAATATCACTTATGATAAAGTATGACTGTTTCTTGTGGAGCTGGTGGTGCTCACGCACATATGTTTTACACAGCAGCCACATGACACCATCCTCAACAAAATGATGTTCCATGTCCCCGTCCCCCCCAAAAAAACAACAACACAGAAACAGTATATCCAGATGAAGTGGTGGGTGGCAGGGATAAGGGGTGGCATTTTGATGAGGGCATTGCGTGAACTCTGTGAAAAGCCTATAAATAGCACCGATAAATAGCACCGAGCAGTCCATATCACAAAGACAGTGAATCATACTAGGGTAACAGCTCGTGTGTTCAGCTCTACAGCCTTCAAGTCAAGGGAAAAGTGTTGCCTTGAGGGGGGAAATGCCGGAATGAAAGGGCAACCTGCTTCTTCTCAAGCACAAAGTTCTGAAGATACACTCCAAGCGATATGTTTGACACTCAAAAATCAAACTGAAAGCAGAGCAAAGGGAAAAAAGCAACAGATCAATTGGTCGTTCATTACAACTGACATGACTAAGGGGACCTGTGTGCTTGTTACCTTATTGCTTGGGAGAAATGTGATCTGAGTTGAGCCTCCTCCTAAATCCAGCATTCCTACACATCTCTTTCTTGGAGCATTCAAGCTATCTGAAATGTATTATTTGAAAAAACCAAGTTAATAGTGTGTTTAATCATTATACCTCAGGCACAGCATCTGCATGGAATTATGCTCTATGAACAAAATGTGAGATCCTATTAAATAATTTCTTTTAAAAGAGCAATCCTAACCATACCTACTCAGAAGTAAATAAGGGTTACTATCTAAGCATTTTAAATGGGCATCTTTTAAAAATACATTTGCAAATATTACTTTTTTCAACAACTCAAAATAACTAGCTGCTGAGTGAGCAATGTGTTGTGTGCCACCCTGCTCTGAAACACTGCTAAATATTTGTACTCATGGTGCAAATGCAAGAAGTATATTTTTTTGTATTACAAGGTCATAACATACAGCTGTTTTATTTACCTCTATTGCCAACACACACACACACACACACACACACACACACACACACACACACACACACATATATATATATATGTAAACTGGCCATGTCCGTTAGTATCCACGTTTCACCAAAACCGCTTGACCGATTGCGTTCAAATTTTGACACAATGCCGCATGCAAATATGAGAGCAAGCCCATACCATTTTTAAAGACAGATGTCACATCTGGGCCACGTAAACCCCCCAAACCCCGTGTTCAAAACCTCCCCACTCAGACGAAAGTGCATGCTGGGAAATAGAACGGAGAAGCAGCGTCTCCATTGGCTGCAGACAATCAGTGACATCACAAAATTCAACGGCAACCAACTGAAAACAGGCCTTTTGCAGCAACAAGGCTGAGCGTTGCCCAGCCGACTGAATAGGCCACAGCATTACCCAGCCAGGAGAACTGACTAGGCCGAATAGAGGTTGGGGCTCCCCTGGGTGGGGGATGGGGGAGGAGGGAGCGGGAAAGGTCATGGGTTGGGACAGGGTGGGGCCGATCACAGGGATGAGCCTGGGGTGGGGTGGGGGGAGGAGTCAAAAGGGGGACTCTGAGGACCCATTTAACAGACTAAGCCACCGCAACATGTGGCAGGGCCAGCTAGTTACTTTATAAATGCAGATACGGTTTGAAAGCAGACCGTCTTCAGGAAGTTGCAATCATATTTGAACTTTTCTGAGAGTAAGCCCCACTGAATACAGCAGTTCTTCCAAGTAAAAATGCATGAAATTACGCTGAGAATCTTGTAGTTTTACAGAACAAATGCCAATTTATACACTTACTAAGGATCACAGCATGGCATATATTGCCACAAAATTGCTGCCCTGGGCTCCTTTGTAAGGAAGGGCAGAATATATATTTAATACATAAATGATTATAAAACATAAAGCTCATCATTAACAGATCACAATTTACTTCTATAGATACCTGTTAAGAAGTTGACAGTGATCCATGCTGAAATACCTGGTTTAAAAAATTGAAATTATGTGAATAGATACCAAGTGGTTTTCCACCTTTAGTAATCAATATAAACAATACATGAATGCATAAACAGGACATGTTTGCTCATTTAGGGCATAGCTGCCAAGTTTTCCCTTTTCTCGCGAGGAAGCCTATTCAGCATAAGGGAAAATCCCTTAAAAAAAGGGATAACTTGGCAGCTATGATTTAGGGTCTCTCCAAACTGAACAAATGAGCAAGAGATAGATAAACTTTATTCGCATTAGCCAATGGCCATAGCAACAATATATACAGATAAAAAACAGCAATAGGTAAAAAGGGCAAACAAATGACCAAGATTATTATTCAGAATGAGCAAGAGAATGGCAGAGAAGATTCATTAGTGTAAGCAAATGGAAGTGATGCATGCTGCGACAAATAGCTTATCTTCAGGGGGGAATGCATCCTATAACCGTATGCAGCCAAAATTGCAGCACTTGCCCACACATGGGAGGAATCGGCAGATTCGGGTGGATCCTGAGGTTTATAAAAGTACAAATCTTAAGAAAAAAACCTAGGGGGAACCTCTCAAAACAGACCTGTAAGAACTCAGTGGCAGGGAGTGCTGTCTGACTGAATGGGGGGAAAATGGACAACAAAGCTGGAGGAGGAATGGAAATTGCCTTGCCTTTGCTGGTCTTCGGTTGCAAGTTCACTGAGGTATTGATTTGCTTCTTTGTTTGTTTTGCTCTGTACTCATCACATAGAGATACAGTGCTATGTAGCTATTTAGCAGCAACAACTTCCCTTGGTTTCACAGAGATTTGTATTTTATTGCCGAATTAAAAGTAATTTTATGAAACCACTGAAAGGAAAATTTGCTTAATTGCAGACAAAAGCAAGATCCCTACCTTCATCTGTTCCATCCATGACAGAGACACAGTCACTCCTTACAAGGAACGGAGATTCTTGAAAGATGTCCTTGACCTAAATTTAAAATAAAACTTTATTTTTTATTTAGTTTTTAAAAAGCATCCTTCCACACCCACAAAAAAGCACATACAGCATTTATAACCCATTTCCTGATAGCAGCCCAGATGAAGATCACATTCTTATGAAGAAGTGATGATTAACCACACAAAACTGCTACAATAGGGTTTGGAAGCTTGCATGTATAGACAAAGTAACACAGGATTTGCAGAGTAGTCAGAGGCGGCGTTACTGAAGATTTTTTTTTTAATGATGACTCCCTTCATTTCTTTCATGAATTCTTCACCAGAAGAACCTGGACTAGCTTCTGTTCACTTTTGTTTTTGGTGAGCTATGTCCTGAATTTTATCCTGGATTTTATCTTGACACTCTGGATTTTCTTCATTAAGCTATCATGTCACAGACTCCCCCTCCAAGATTTAAAGAAGGTTGTTGCCAACTTTGCAAGTCTGCTGTTGTAATCCATCCTGCATGTTTGGCATTTATAGATGTACCCTTTCCAAAGTGCATAATGAGGAAGCACAGTTCACCTATGTATTTTATATTTCAGTCTCCAGACTGTTAACTGCACCCTGTCAGATAACAACTCATTTATGATGCAGCCGCCCTTTGAGATTGTGCTGTTCACTTTTATGCCTCAAAGTTTACTAGCTAGCGGACGGAAGTACGGATGTTGGATTATTTCAACGACACCAATAGCATAGTGTATATAATATGTGCAGCTATCTTAGTTACCAAAGACAGCAGAAGCAAAGTACCTTATCCAACAATTTCTGTGCCTTTTCTTTTGGCAGCAGTCTTAAGCCAGCTGTTGCTTTAAGGACCAAAGGAGTGGACTTCCACAATTCCAGAGGAACATCTTCTTTAGCAACTGTCAGTAGCTCATTTATTCCTTGAACACTCTGGAGAGATTGATAGATAGATAGATAAATAAATAAATAAATAAATGTGCTTCTATTTTAGCACGTAAAAAATGAAGACACACACATATTAGTATTCATGTTTTGCTCATCACTTCCCATTTCCCAGTTCCAGATACATGAAGATCTTTTTTGCCACCACCATTCTGAGATCCTGCATCAGTCTTTAGCCAAAATAAAGCAAGGGTGCAGAGCCTCTGGCCTGAGGGCTAAAGGTGCAGGGAAGCTATAGAGGCCTCTCCAGGGCACGCCAGACTCTGTTTTAAGTACTTTGGTTCCAGCTGTTTGACATTAGTCGTGAGTGCCAAGGCTAGGCTCCGTTTCTACCACTCAGCAGTGACATTTTGAAGCTAAAAGAACCTCTAATTTATAACTTGGTCCTTTAGCACAATATCACAACCACCTTCACAGTGGAACTTCATAATGTCCTACAAAGTGGTAGGACAAGCCTTTCAAAGCTGCAAATCCACAATACTTGGGCATCTTGTTGAAGTACCATGTGTAGTGCTATTTAACAGAATGTACGCACAGTATTTCTGTAAGTAGTGACTGGGAAAGTGTCAACTGGATAGTGCCACTGCCTATTTGTTTACACAGTAAGTTTCTGTGTGTTCAGTGGTGCTTACTCCCAGGAAAGTACTGATAGGATTGTAGCATAAATTGCTGAATTTTCACATTACAGAAAGTGAGAATCACAGACATATCCTCTTGACGAGTAAAATTCAAATTACCTTATCAACACTGTCAGCATATGCAGAAAGTCCTGGCTTTAGTGCTCTGAATGTGGTATGGATTAATTTAGGAATTTCTGTTAAAGAAGTTCAATAGAATTGAGTTAATCTACAATAAATATATATATATACACTGAAGGCCAAAATAACACCACTGTCCAAGGATTAACATGAAACCCTGCTACACAATATGGTTAACATTAACGGCTCATATGAACACTGTAATTAGGCTGCATCGTCTGAAGGCAATGTTCAAATTCAGCCTTTGAATTAGATCTCAACTAAGCTCCTCCATCTCCACAGATATCAGTGGCTCCAGGTTAGGTGTATAGAATAAAAACTAAGATAAAGAACTAGCTATTGGCTATGTTTCACTAGCAACACATCCCTTTCATCCTCAATAAAGTAATGAAGCCTTGCAAACTATGTTGCCATAATACACATAACACAACAGAACTGGTCTGAGGACCTATGTCTTCACACCTAAAACCTGCATAGCACTTACAGAGCCTCTTGTGCCTGCTCACACATTTATCTTAAGACTCTTACAAAATGCAGACTCCTGGCTTTATCAGCAACCATTTCTCTCCTTGCCTCCACTTTATCTAGCCTGATGAAGAACGGTTGAGAACTCAAAAACTTGCATGCTGTCCTGCGACATTTCAGTTGCTCTGATAAAGGTACTGTCCCAATACAAATTTTGCAGTTTAATTGAAATATGTTAGCCTACCTTTTGGCTTTTGTGTGAATTTGAATATGTGTATTCGAGTCCCAGTGCTTCCAGCATCAAACATGATTCCATAAAGAACTTCCTGATCTGTTCTTGACGTTTCACTTTTGAGTAAGTTTTCCAAATCATTGACGGCAGCTTTTGTTTTAAAGTCCAAATGCCATTTTACATATACCGCATAAATAGCAGCACATGTAAAAACTGCAAAAGCGTAGAACAGTTTTGGTATCTTCATAGCGTCCATTAATCTTTCTTGATTCACTTAAAACTGGAGTTATGCATGACACCTCTGCATTTAAAAACAAATAATTATACACTAAAGTAGCACCAATGTAAACTTAACACACAAAGACTGAGAAAGCTGACGTATGATGTGGCTACTTCCATTCACTGCTCTTTTTCAATATTTACTCAACAATAGCTATCAAACTGAAATTGCTGGAAGTTCCTGCTCACTAAGAAAAAGTTACCAGAACCTATTTGTTAAATGCAAAGTATCCTGAAAGACTGCTTAACCTGAAAACATGTGGGAATCACCCATCCTATAGACAGTCTCGATACAGCACAAAATTTTGATATTTTCCTTGTGTCTTTAGTCTTGAAGAATCATTTGCCATACAAAAAGTTACAGGTGTGACATAACGATACTCACTGATTAAAAAGTGCCTTCATATTTAAAATTATGAAGATATCCCTAAAGATAGACCATTTAATTTTTTAAAAACTACAAAGACTGGTTTTCAAAAACTTGTTTATGCTATAGAATTACACAAAATGCTGATGAAAAAACAAGGTCATATTTTGCAATTAAAGGTAAAGGGACCCCTGACCATTAGGTCCAGTCGTGACCGACTCTGGGGTTGCGCGCTCATCTCGCATTATTAGCCGAGGGAGCCGGCGTATAGCTTCCAGGTCATGTGGCCAGCATGACAAAGCCGCTTCTGGAAAACCAGAGCAGCACATGGAAATGCCGTTTACCTTCCCGCTGTAGCGGTTCCTATTTATCTATTGCAATTAGACAGACATTATTAGACCAATAATTAATTTATTAGAAGGGAAAAGGACAATTAAGATAATACACAGAATTGTCACCTATATTTAACTGTAAGAACTCTAGGGCTAGGAACCTATGAGCTAACTGAAAATGGAAATGCCTGAAACCTTATTTGCTCCATCCAGCAAGCAGAAACACTTTTGCCGACAGAACAATGGTATTACGTAGTACAATCTTGAAATCCATCTGTCACAGATGGGTGTTGGCTACTCCCAAGTAAGCACTCCACACATCCTCTGGATTTTCAGAGTTTTATTGTGCATGCTATATACAGTGGTGAGATGTCTCAAATCATGTCTTCTCTGCATGGATGAGAAGCCCGCAATGGCGTCTGGCGGGCTCTGCCTCAGTCTTTAGGACTGGTCCCCAAAATGCCCCTCCTGGCACTACGGGTCCCCGTAGTGTCCAACCTTTCTCCTCAGCTGCCGTTGATTCTTCCCCCTCCCTTCCACCCTTTGATGCAGCTGGCTCCACCCCTTCTTCTCTGCTTCCCAACTGCAGCTGAGGCTCCAGTATTCTGCTAGAGCCCTGGAACCTCCTCCCTGCCTTGCTGCTCTTGCTGCCGCTCTCCCAGCTGGTAGAAGTAAGCAGAGTGGGCTGCTCTCTGCCAGCCCTCTCTCTTACACCATCCTTTGAATTTATGCCCTTTTGAGGGGTCACTACAACTTTAAACACTTCTCCTGCATCAACAATTAACCAACCACATTCAGAATAAAGGTTTCACAATCTGCCTCTTAACTTGGATAAGGTTTCACTTAGAATATGGTGGGTATATTATGAGGGTCATTTCCTTCAGGTTTACAAGTTCCTTCCTCTGTTTACATAAGGACTGTCTTGTTTATCCTTATACTTGTTCTCCACCTAGAAAGGAACCTGTGTGCTTTGCCTAAGGACGTTGTGTATTCTGATACAGTTCATCTCCAAGAACACAGGCCTTTTCATGAAAGAGCAAAACATGGCTATTAGATTTAGATTTTTAGCCTGCACCATTTGAGGAGCCCAATTCAGTAATAAAGGGAGGGCAACCCTCCTCCCCACCCAAACAGAACAATTCAATTCTCTTTGAGAACTAGTTGTAAAACTGTTAGGTGTGTAAATTATTTACTCAAGGCTATGGCAAAGTCAATTTAACAAGGTCTGGGAAAGAAACTGGAAAATATGATTAAAAGTAATGTTTAACAGTCTTTTAAGGTGAAGATTGTAGGGCCCCAAGAATTAAATCCTCGTCTGAAATGGAATCTGTGCTCTTGCCTTACAGAGGAATTAAGATAATCATCATGGGCATGCAAATACTTAAATGACACGCCCTAATAGCACGCCAGGCACTCCTGTCTTCCACTGCCTCCCGCAGATTGGTCAAACTCATGTTCGTAGCTTCGAGAACACTGTCCAACTATTAAGTACCAAGTAAAACTATTAAGTACCAAGTAAAACAGTCTTTCACCTGCAAATGAATAACCATGGAAAAAACATGTTTTTTGAGGTCAATATGCTAAATTAGCATATGGTCAAGGGTTATCTAGTCCAGTATCCTGTTACAGCAGCCAACTAGGTGCCTGTGGGAAATCTACAAGCCACTGATATTCAGAAGCATTACGGTACTACCTCTAACCATTAAGGCAGAACACAGTCACTGTAGCTAGTAGCCATTGATAGCCACTGCCTCCTCCTCCATGAATTTGTCTAATTCTCTTTTAAAGCCATCCAAGTTGGTGGCAAACACTACATCTTGCGGGAGCGAATGCTGTAATTTAGCAACACACGGCGTGAAGTACTTTCTTTTGTCTCTTCAAGCGAGTCCTGGTGTTAGGAGAGGCAGAGAAACCAACTTTCTTCATGATCTCCTATCGCGCTGCCTCTTACTCGCCTTCTCTCTGAATTAACAAGACCTTCCCTTTTGCTGCTTATCCCTGCAAGAGTTTACCTACCCACTGAAAGCCACCTAAAGCAAGGGGTCAGCGCCACATCTTATGGCAGCAGGGAGTTCTAACAGTGGAGCAGCTTCCTAGCGACAAGCTACACCTGTCACAACATGATCCTCCTCATCCCACCGACCAACCGACCGACCCCGCCCTCCTTCACAGCCAGTTACTTTTTAAAAAAGGGGGCTCGGGAGGAGTCCTCTCTCCTCCTGAACCCTTACTCCCCCCCCCGAATTTAGCGCCCTCCGAGAAAGCGACGGGGCTCCATGAGGACTAGCCTATTGCAAAGTAGGTGCCGGAATCCGACGGCGGCTTCCTCTCAGCCTCTCGCAAGACGCATTATGGGAGGGACCGCTGCCAGCCGGCTGCTTCCTGGAACAAGCCGCCTGCTTCCTGGAAGCCCCTTCCCCGGGCTCGCCTCGGAGGAAGGGTGGGAGATGTGCCCGACTCACCTCAAGCTGGCGGCTCTGCCATCCAGAAGCCAATTCGGTTCCCCGGCCGCCCTCGCTTAGGCCTCCATTTCCCATACCGCCCTCCCATTCGACGGTTGACTTGAGGAGAGCTTAGTGGGCGGGGCAGGCCGGCCGCCGGAGGGAGCCACGCATGCGCGCACTTAAACCCGCCCCGTGTCCTCTGTCTCCTCAGTCGGCCTTGGGGCGCGAGAAGGCGCAGTCCTGTCGTCTCGCGCCTCCCGGTGCTATCGCTAGGTGATTGGGGCTGCGTTCAGGGACGGGCAAGGCAGGCATCCGCCTGCCAACAGGCGGGTGCATGTAGTACGATCTTGAAGTCACCCCGTAGGAGGCGAGCTTTGGGGTCTCACAGAATTCCTCCGCTCCCCAGGCGCTGGAGGATGACACGAGGATATTGATTATTAAGTGGGGAGCGAAAAACACATCGCTGTAAATCGGCTCGATGAGATATTTCGGAATCAGCTAGTCTTTCCCCCCACCGAAAGCTCTGGCGCCTGCTTCCTTTACCATGCAGTTAAATATTTATTGCTCACATAAAGCTGTTTGGATTGGCTATGGCTGTCTATTGAAAGAAACATAAACATAAACCTGAAGTTCCTGGCAAGGTTGAAAGAAATCACCGGTTTTCCAAACGTTTAAAGAGTGCTTATTAAAAAGTGTTTTTCATATTACAGATAACGTTTCCTGCCGTGGGCTTCATTGGGAGGAAGGGCAGGATAAAACTAAATAGCCAGCAAGTATGCTTCCTGCTTAAAATAAGAATTGGAGGTGCAATTAATCCTTGAAACGTACTGGAATTACACTTGATTTTAGCTTTCTCAAATAAGCTTGGTTAGGCTCTGATTGAAAGTGTTTTAATGTTCTGCATATTTGATATAGAAACAGTTGTTTGTGTGAGCTGAAAGTCTCAAGTGGGGAAGGGGATTTTGCAACGCACCTAAATCAGGAATCTGAAGGTGACAAGTTTCTCTTCTACCACATGGGCAGTTGCTACAGATGTGGTGTGTCAATCATGGAGAAGCTTCCACGTAAGTTGGCAAATGACTATGTGTCCTCAGCATCTTCATTTTCCTAGTTCTAATAGACTATTGTCAAAAGAATCCTAGAGGTAGGCATCTGTGAAAGCATCTATGTCAGGTTGGCCTCATTCCTGGCTCTATCTGATATTGCCTGTAGCAATATGACATCTAGTGGCTATAATTGGAAATAAGCACCAAAAGAGATCTAGTCCAGCAACCTCTTCCCAATTGTGATCCCCAGCTGCTGGTGTACAGAGGACACCATCTCTAATTTGGAGCTATCATGCCTAGTAATTTCATTGATAATTTCATTGGCCTCTGTGTCAAGAGACAATGGAGTGTGCCTGGGGGGGGGTGAAGTTAGGCATTAGCAGCACCAAAGTGACCTCCCCGGGGTACAGGCCTGGGCAGTGTGTATGGAAGTCCTGGGCTGCCCAGATGCCAAGACCTCACTGATGTGGCCCAAAGGCAAGCAGAGCAAATGTGTGTAATCCTTTTTCAAAGCTATCCAAGTTGGTTGCCTTCACTACATGTTGTGGGACTTAATTCAAGAGTTTTAACTATGCATTGTGTAAATAAATAGTTTATTTTGTCTCCTGAATCATGGAATGGTCCTGTAATCTAATATGAGAGATGCAGGGAATTTTCTCTTATCCACTTTCTCAACACAATGGTAACTTTAAACATTTCTGTCAGTTCCCCACTTACTTGCCTTTTTTCTAAAGTAAAAAGTTCAAGATGTTGTAACCTTTCCTCACAGGGGAGTTACTCCACTCTCTTGGTCCTTTTGGTTGAACTTATTCTGGTATTCCAAGTGTGGCTACACCATAGATTTGTATAACAGCTTCATGATAACGGCAGTTTTATTTTCAATCTGTTACCTTACGATGCCTAAGATGGATTTTGCCCTGCCATACATTGGGCTGACATCTTCATTGAGCTATCCACTACAACCCCAAGGTCTCATTTATGCTTCTTTGGCTACATGTCTCATCCTTACACATTCTAAATGCAGAAAAGTATTGTTCAGTCACAGGAAAACAAGCCCCCTTCCTGTATAGTGGAATTATGTAGGGGTGCATATGGGTAGAGACATTCAAGATACAGAACTATGTTGGTTTTGGAATTCCTAGCTAAACACCAATTTTGTTGCAAAATAAAACAATTCCTTCAGTAGCACCTTAAAGACCAACTAAGTTTTTATTTTGGTATGAGCTTTCATGTGCATGCACACTTCTTCAGATACACAGATACATACCAATTTTGTTGGTTTGTGAATTGGACCATCTGAGCTTCAGTGGAACTTCCTACCAAGTCAGTGTGCATGGGTCATTCTTAACTTGAAATCATGAAACGTGAAGTCAAAGTGCTAATTTTTTCTATTCTTTGAGGTTCTTTAACAAATAAAACAGTTTTTAACCAACAGGGGGCAACATTTTGCTACGCAAACTTGCATTTCGACTCCTGCTTGTTATTAAGTACATAGGGTGAGTCCTTTTATTTGGAACAGAATTATCTTCACATTTGCCTGTGTGAACCAAGCTGCTAACGCTTTCAGACTGCCTTTCATAGTACAGGTTGGGAAGGTCTTTAGCTCAGTGGAACACAGGTGTCAGGTTAAGTTTTTGACATTCCTAATTAGACTTCAAATGAAAGTTACACCTGCTGAGATTATCTCTTCTACACAACTATTAAAAATGCAGGAGTCCTGTTTTCTTTTGCATCTGGACACCCTATTTTAAAATTCACCTACAAAAATATACATTTATATATTGTCCACACATTAAATATCAAGGTGGTGTATTCCTTCAGAGGAGTGCAACCCCAACCGGAACAGGCAACTGGCCTATATTCCAGACACAGGAACCACCTCCCAACAGAGCCTTCATCTTCACAGGATCTAGCCTCAGTTTATTGACCCTCATCCAGTCCAGCGCTGCATTCAGGCATTGTTCCAGAATTTGCACAGCCACATTCATATATTATGAAGAAACCAAGCAGCATGTCATCATATTGATAACACTCTGCTCCAAAACTCATAACAACCATTCCCATCCGCTTCATGTAGAGATGTTAAATAGCATCAGGGACAAATTGGGGGTGGGGTGGGGATAATCGGGACAATTGTGTTTAGAGAAAGAGCTCAATACTCGCTGCCCCTTCAGCCCCATTTACACTGCAGGGTTGCCATATTTTGAAGAGCAGAGCAGGTGGCGCTGTGGTTAAACCACTGACCCTAGGGCTTGCTGATCAGAAGATCGGTGGTTCGAATCCCTGTGATGGGGTGAGCTCCCGTTGCTCGGTCCCAGCTCCTGCCAACCTAGCAGTTCGAAAGCACGTCAAAATGCAAGTAGATAAATAGGAACCGCTACAGCGGGAAGGTAAACGGCGTTTCCATGTGCTGCTCTGGTTTGCCAGAAGCGGCTTTGTCATGCTGGCCACATGACCTGGAAAGCTATACGCCGGCTCCCTCGGCCAATAATGCGAGATGAGTGCGCAACCCCAGAGTCGGTCACGACTGGACCTAATGGTCAGGGGTCCCTTTACCTTTACCTTTACCTTACTTCTAACTGGATCTTTATGATGACACTCAGTTTACATACCCATGAAAAAGATGACCTGTCCTGGTGCTTCTGATGACCTGTCTTGCTGCTGCTGCTTTAGGGATAGGGGGACTGATATAAAGAGAATGCTATTTGGATGAAAAAGGCTTGTGATAGAATTGATTCCTAAAGAGGATAGAGACTATAGAGAGAGAAATGTCTAGAGCAATCTATGGAGGCCATAGTCCCTCAGAATAGGAGTGTGATACCTGGGGAACTGGGCACCTATTCCACTGAATTAAAAGTCAGGTTTTCTGAGCTCGCTAAACAGGGGAAACATGAGGAGCGTGTATGTTTCTTCATAACATCATGCAAGTGGCCTGTAAAAAGCAAGTGAACACAGTGTGGCTATTTCACATGAAATGTGTGGAAGCGGCTGTTGTATTTTTTTGCCTTTTGATTATTACAAGATGAACAGTGGGCATGATTCAGCACTTTCAAGTCCTATGAGTTTCAAACGGAGACAGAAACATGTAGATTAGGTAACAGCAATACATCCACGGGGAATCAGTGATACTACTGAGTAAACATTTAAAGGAGTAAATTGAAGTCAGTGTGGCTTTTTGTAACAGGCAACCAAATCCCATGCACATTTACACAGAAATCGGTTCAGTGAAGCATGTAGAGATTGGTGGCCCTCTGCTGCAGTCCTATGAACACTTTAGGAATGAGTTCTTTTGAACTCAGAAGGGCTTACATTTGAATAAGCATGTGATCAGAGTGCAAAATGTGTAAAGCAGGCTGGCAACACATAAATAGACTGACATCAGGATTAAGGCTGAGCAGGCCTCCCCTCCCTTAAAAAGCAAGCTGGATCAAAGCCCCTAAGCAGCAGAATAGAGTGTTATGGTGTTTGTCCAGAAAAACCTTCAGCTTCTTAGCTAGCCTTTGGCTCTTTAACTTTTAACACGCTTCTCCAATTAAGCTCTGGCCCTCAATTAATCATTAAGATGACAGAACTGAAGAGTCAGGCACAGCTGCTGCAATTTGATTTATCCACCAAGCAGACCTGTTGATGAGGGGAGAAACATTGGCTTTAATTTAGAGTGAATTGGGTCTGAGGATTTGGTCGCTTGTTGTTGTGATGAACTGGAACCTCGTCTTTTCCAGCTTTGACAGCGGGAAGATCTTGATGTGATTTGTGTGGGCTCTTCCAAGGCCAGACGTTTTCCTCTGAACAAGGCTATAGTCATTATACTGGAGGTGCCAATCCTAATAATTTAGGCTCCCTCTCTTTCAGTTCTTCTTTAAAAGATAGTATATTTTACTTTCAAAGATAAAAGAAATAATAGGAATACAGCATTCTGGCCTTTCATTCACCAAGAAATCATCCTACTTGTTACTAGGCTCTTAGCTAACAAATGCAAGGGCTAACAAGACTTTATATTTTCAACTTATGTTAAATAATAATAATTATTAATTAGATATTAATGAATTTTAAAATGCCAAAACCCTTATCCACCAAGGCGAGGCATATGTGTTTACTGACCAGGACATTGGTATCCACAAAAAACTTTTTTTTTTACTGCAATAAACCAGTGATAGTTCAATTTAATTGCTGTATAGATATTGGACAGTAATTATCTCAGAAGCAGGAGCGTTACAGTGGATAGCTCTTGGTTTGGGAAGAGCTCCTTTGATCCTCCCAAAGAGCAACAGTTGTCAAGAAAAGCTTGATCAAATGTAAACTCTCCGCCTCATATTCTCCAAGGATGAAGCCACACTAGGTGGAGCTGGATTGTCTGAAAAAGACCAAGCTAGGCTGGAGACTGGCTCCAGCTAACCTATTGCTGACCCATCTCCCATGAAAAGCATTCCCATTGCTAGAATGCTCCCATGAATAGCTTGGGTTTGAAATTTACCAAACCAAAGTGATATGCCCCTCCAGCTCTCTATTCATTACTTCAATTAACAATCAGTCGCCTGAAAAATGCCCCAATCTGTTTCATGGGGAGGTGTGTGGAAAATCTATGAGCCAAGCCAATTAGCATCCCGTTTGTGGCTCTCTGGGGAATTTAATTGGAGCTACTTGGTTGATCGAAGGCCCAATAACATTTTCATTTGGTTAGAGAGAATGTAAGGTTTGTTAAATGAGCAGATTCCCTTAAGGCCCATCTGCGGATCGGCATTTCCAGGCCAGAAGGGGCAATAAGGCAAGCGTGCTTTTTTGCATACACATGGCTTCTGTATTCCTGGGACCAGGCTGCAGCAGCTGGACACAAACAGAACAAGCCTTTGCCACCCGGGGTGGGCGTTACAGCTTCTCCACTAAATTGTTACACACATGAGCAGGCCCATTGTCTCCTTTTAAAAGGGCATTTCAACTGCCCATTACCAGGCAGCCGCCAGACAACAAAAAGGATGCAGCCTCTGTGTGGACAACCTGTCTGCTGAACATATTGTTAGGGGGCAATTAATTTGCAAATTGCCTGTTTGTAAATCCAGGCCTGAATCAGTTACCTTCCTCTCCCCAAAGCGTGCTTTCATTTTCAATTACGATTGTTGTTGTTTTCCCCCCTCCCTTCATAAAAGGAAGTCCCATGAATAAGTAGGGTAATCTGATGAGGAGCACCAAACAAAAAGAGTAATTGTTTCTGCCTTGACAAGTGGAAGAAGAAACAGCTTTAAGCAGAGCTTTTTTTCCTGGGGGGGACGCAGGGGACGCGTACCCCTAAACATTTTGTGAATCTCTGTACTTTTGTTCATTTACTGTATTTATTTTCCCTGATTTGAACTATAAAATGGTGATTTTCTTGAGTCAAAATGAGAGTACCCATAAACATTTTTTAAAGAAAAAAAGCACTGGCTTTAAGGGGGGGAACTGGGGGGGGGGGACTACGTATATACATAACACTTTCTGCTTGTATCTTAGGTTGGAGTCAGAGAATAATTTTTGAAGTGATTTGAAGATGGTATGATTAACCCACAATTCCTCTTGTATTACAATATTTTCCTTTGACTGGCTATTGTTTTTAGTCAAGTAAGTTTTGCACGTTTTTGAAGTGCTGCAAAGAATTTGCAAACAAGCAATATAATAGTGGAGTGTTCAAGCCAGGTGGAATGATGCTTCATCATACAACATTTAATGCTGAAAAAAATTGTTTCCAGCTTGAATATATTGAAGGACAATGGTCTGTTTTGCCTGTATGTAATGGTTTCTGCCTTTGTGAATGAACTGCAGCAAACACTCTCTTCACCCTCTATCAGAGGAGCAGATTAGAAGCTTCTGAGTTTAAACAAATATCAGTTCACTGTGACATCTAAGCTTGGGAAACTGTGGTTTCTTTAAGCCCTAGTTAGGGAGGATAAACCAAATCAAACTGTGGTTTCAGTTCCTAGTTTGTTCACTAACTAGTGGTGAAAAACACACATTCCCTTTAGAACAGATACCATGGGAGCTGTGGTTTGTTTAAAATTGGAAGTGGGAGCTTCTGATCCCCTTCCTTGACAAGGGAAGATGTTACATTTCCCTAATATATATATATGCATATACGTATATGATACACACACATATATTACAGATATGCATTGATGCAAATCTATTTGTGTTGTAGAAAACAACGAGTCTGCGAGTAGTTATCATTATTATTTCCTGTTGAGCAACACAGGAAACCTCTCTCTAAATCAGGCATCCCCAAACTTCAGCCCTCCAGATGTTTTGGACTACAATTCCCATCATCCCTAACCACTGGTCCTCTTAGGTAGGGATCATGGGAGTTGTAGGCCAAAACATCTGGAGGGCCGCAGTTTGGGGATGCCTGCTCTAAATGAATAAGTGTACACCCAGAAATGGAACACGTGAGTACAAAAAAAGACAGGTTTGCAAACACATGCTCATATGTTCTTGGCTGCAGCTGTGAATGCCCCTAATTTGTAGAATGGATGGTTGTTGGTAGGATTTAATTTCTTCAGATTGGGTTGTGGCACAATTTTTGAGAGCACTTGCTACTGCCTTGTTAGTGAAATGTAGAAAACAACATCAGCTGACCAAAGAAGCAATTAACTTATTGCTGTCTGTTCATGTAGTAGCCTTATGCCATATTGCACCCTTTCCCTTCCCAAACTTGTCAGTTCCAAACCAGCTTTGTGTCTTTATTCTGTGCCATTAACACTTTGGCAATAGAAAAAGTGGTATATTTATTATGGCTATAGGATGAGGGGATTATTGATGTCAGGAAATAGATGTTTTGCCGTTTGCACTATGCTAGGCTGCTGGAGGTAAATGGGATTGAAACTGTTATGCCTCTAAGACAAAAGAGAGGATTGGGTTATTTGAAATTGATTAGGAAAAAAATGTTTTCAATGTGATTTCTTTACAGTAAAAAGTTAATAAGGTCAAAGCTAAATAATAACATTTTTTATTTATCTGGGTCTTCCAAGTCAAGCACTGTTGGGGATCAGGCATTTGGCTGGTGTAAAAGTTTCTCCTGGTGTAAATCAGAGCAACTCTGTTTCATATGATAGTTTTATGCTGAAGATCAAGCCATGTGATTCTTTGCAAACCGTCACCTTGCTATCAGAATCATGGGAAATCGTATAACAGGATTTTATGAAAGCCAATCATATTAAAGAGCAAATAAGGTAGGTTAGGGACATGTGAGAGGGAGAGAGAGACTATTTAATTTGTCATCTTATGAACGTTTTAATATCTGAAAAGCTACCAATTTGTCAAGTCAGTTTGAAACTCAGGACAGAGCTGCTAATCTTTTTATGATTATCTACATTTTTTATTACTAATATTATTTCTATTTACTACAGAAAATCAGGAGGAGTACACCTGGCCTAGCAATACTCTTGGCCTAATCTTCTTTAAAGCTCTGTAGGGCATTACCAGATATAATCTAACTCTCCCAGGTTAATGTCAGTGCCCTTATGGGCATAAACTCTTCTCCAAGAGAATTAGGTATTTTCCTTATTATGAATGCAATACCTTTTCAGAGAATGTCACAAAAAAAGTTTCCATGAAAACTGGATTGGTTTCTAGCAGAATGATGCTGTTTTTCTTGAGAAAGGGAAAAGTGCATGGAAAGAGTAAACACCCCCCCCCCAAAATAAAAAACTGGCCAGAATAACGGGTGATAGTCATATTGATTATCAAACCAGAAAACAGTGGTCCCCAGCAACTTCTTTGACTGCAATATTTGGGAGTGGGTTGGTATTCTGACTCCTGTCAATTAAGCTAGAGCCTGGGATGCAGAGGCATTATTTAAGGAGGACAGGAGAAGTATTTCCCACTACATTTCAGACTCCATGTGATTATTACTTAGGAGCTTGTGTCCGTCTGGCCCACCTTTAGTTCTACAGAACAGCAGTTTACCTAAGTAATTAAATCGACATATATTTTAGGTATGTATGCCAACAGCACCACCGCCATCTCTTTGCTTTATGAAAAGGGGCTGAATGGATTTGCTATTCAAGAAAATACTGAGCAGTGTTCAATACTAGTCCTACTCAAAGCAGAATTTACCGTAGTTGGAGACAACCCTGGGTGCAGCCTTAGAAACTGCTTCTATTTTTAAAACAAATTACTGACTTATGAAAGTTAAATATATATAATTGTTGCAAACCGCTTTGATTTCTTAAAAAAAATAAATTGCAGTATACAAGTACGTAAAATAAATGAATAAAGGACTCATGAAGACACTCCCTTTCTGAGTCCTGCAGACTTGGTTCCTGCTGGACAGCTCCCCACCTGGTCTACGCATCTGTCCCTCTGTTCTCATTTTGTGTTTTTTTATTCTCCAAATGATGGGCGGCATACAAATTTCATTCATTCATTCATTCATTCATTCATTCATAGTACCTGCTGCCATGTGTCATATCATGATGGACATATCTCCAGTTAATTCACATCTCTTTAAATTCTCACTCCTTAGGAATACCCACTTCTTCTCTTTTAAGTATATTCTCCTCCTGTGTGTGCCTTCACTCATGTTACCAGGATGGCAGAGTTGGGCATCACCCTTAGGGGAAGACATAGTGTAGGTGCCTGAGATACAGCTCATGCTCAGCTTCCTCTGGGCTGCCTCAAACAGTGGCTCAGCCATCAGTTTTGGCCCTTCTTTCTGTGCCACAAGTGGTCTGCCTTCATTTTTTTTAATTTATAAAAGTACTACCTGAACATTTCCCCCTTCACTCATCCCCCTTTTCACTGAAAATTTGATTTATTTATTTTTAAAGGTGCAAAACTACTTTTTGGGCTTTTTTGAGAGCAGGACAGCCAGCCAGTGTTATGTACAACAGTTTTCTGGTTTCAGACATCCAGAATCCTTCCCTAACCCCACCACCCACAAGTTAAAGTTTGCTTGGATTGATTTACAGTGTGGGCATTTCCAGAGCAATCCCCCCAAAATGAAATTTTTGTCTTCACCCTTAGATTGCTTTCTGTTTGGAAGAGCACTTGTAGATTAGACAGTATGATCTTTTGCTGCAAGCTGCAAGCACCCTAACGCCCTCTAACTTTTAAAAGTGTGCTGCTGCCCTTTTCAAAACATACCTCCCTCTCTTCTCCAAAGGGTTAAGCACTTTATTTAGATGGGTTTGTTGGTTACGTTATAGTGCTTTGCTTGTTCTGAGAATTAATGAAAGATAAGCTAAAAGTTCATTTATAAGAGTATTAAAGGATAATTATGATGGAGTAAATGCAGAGGGTCAAAAAGCATTATGATGAACAGCTACATAACATACCGCTTGGAAAACTGGCTAAAACATATCTAGTAATAATACTAAATACCCACCTTTGGATTCCATCAGATAGGGCATTCTTCCATTTTATATTTTATTTTTATCTTTAAACTCTTCCTTTGCTTCCTTCTCTCCTCCCCCCCCCCAATTTTAATTTAAAGTGAGCTATTTGGAATTTTCTCTTCATCTGCCCATCATGATAACTCAGCCTCTGCGACTTAAATTAAAGTTGAAGGCAGGATCGCGAATATGTGACCTTTTAATATCAACAAAATAATAAAAAAGATTTGGGTAGGAAATCTGTTTCAATCAGATTAGAAGAAAAGTGGGTAAAGCTGATTACAAGCCCACTAAACACAGTATTTGGGCAGAGTGTTTGTTCAGGAACAATAGTGTTAATTCCACTCTAACAAGAATTATCAGGAAAATCAATAATTAATGGAAACCTGTTATTAACTTGTAAATTTAGGTGTAGGGAAAGTGAAGAAAAAAATGGACTGCCCTGTTTTAACGTCACCTATTAGATGGATAAACTCCAAACAGCATTGTAGCCGAGGAGGAGGGGCAGCGAGATGCTGGAACCCTTCAGGCTGTTGTAGACCCTTTCCCTGAATATTCAGCTTTCATTTTTTAAGAGAAAGATAAGTCTCTAGGCCTTTTACTCATGGGGATGTATGGAAAGATATATAGGCTCTGTATTCAAGCCAATTTATTAAGTGAAAAAGCTGGCTGGCTGACAAACACTAAAAAAAAACCCCAACCTACGGTATGTATGTGTGTAATTTTAAAAGTCCCACAAATTGTCTGAAAATGGATTTAACTTCAGGTAGGCTTTTTGGGGTGGGACATGGGTTGCTGTCAATAAGCTAAAATTTATTTCTGGCCACCCTCTTACAGCTGCTCTTGAAACTTCTCAGTTCTTCATATTTGCTAATGAGGGATGGAAGAACTTGCAAGTTATGCCTGGCTTCTTTTGCAAACACACAGTTAAAAATGTGGAACTGGCGTGGTTACAGGGGCCACACAATATTCATTCTGCTCTTCTAAGAAACCCATATTTTAATCCACCCTTTGGAACTCCCTGCTGTTGACATCAGACAAGCACCTCCTCTGTATACTTAATGGCATATTTTTGTCCAGAAAGGCTATCCAGACGTGTAGAAGATGATACATGTTTTAATCTGTTTTTAACTTAACTGCGAAGTTTTACTTTTGAATATTTTAAACGCCTGTTTTCAACTTGGTTCAATTTTTGAATATTTTAAACGCCTGTTTTCAACTTGGTTCAATTTTTGAATATTTTAAATGCCTGTTTTCAACTTGGTTCAATTTTTGAATATTTTAAACGCCTGTTTTCAACTTGGTTCAATTTTTGGAGTGTCTCAATTCCCAGTACTTTTAATGCAGCACATTATCATTGAATGCTTGACCATGAGAGAATGGTCAAGCATCCAATGATAATAGACGCTTTTGCTTTTCTGAATGTAGGCTCAGCTCCTGATTTGATGGGCCTTTGGCTAAGCCTCCTCTGGTGGGTCCCCTCTTAGACTGGTGGGTCTCCATCTGCAGGCTCCCCTGACAGTGGCAGGTAGCTGTTTAAATACCCAAGATTGCTCCAAAGCAATGCTATGTTGGGGAGTATTGTGGGAAATCCTCACACCTAATGTCTGTAAGCCAACGGTCAGGGCCTAGGACAGGCACCAGGACCAGAAGGCCCTACCAGGATGCTGGGGCCCTGGCAGCTGCCCAAGGGTGCTTGGTGCTGGTATCTGAATGAATGTGTGCAGTTAGGGGAGCCTTATTGGAAAACATGCAGGGAAAAGTGCTGCAAGCCGGAAGGTCGCTGGCTCACTTCTCATCTTGGCCCCCGGCTAATTTCAGACATTCTCTAAAGGCCAGATTATATATTACCATAAATGCATTGCCTGTTGCCACCACGCATCATCTCCTCATGGCTCCTGGAAGTGTTTTAAATTGGAACAGGATCACAATATCATGTCATCATGCTGAGTGTTTCCTTGTCCCAGCTCTGCTAGTCTGGCTGCCACTTGAGGCAGGAAGGGAAATAAATCTGGCCAGGACCCAGTGATTATAGGCTTGCGGTAACACAAGAGGCAGACTTTTTCGTTGGCAGCACAGGTGTTATGGAATGCACTTGCACTCCCTGCTGAAATACAAGCCATCACATCTGTGTTGACGTTCCTCCAGCTTTTGAAGACACACCTCTTTGCCCAGGCAATCCCTTGATTTCTCAATCTCTCCTTTTTTGAAATTGCTGCATTGTTTTAATGGGATTGCTTCATTGCATAATTCAATTATAGAAATTTACATTTTACTCTTTGTATGACTTTTTAAATATTTTGTAAACTGCTTAGAGGCCTATTTTGGCATCAAGCTGTGTATACATAAATAAATAATAATAATGCTGAGTGTGACAGCGTCATGTCATGCACCTACTTTCACTAAACTTTGCTGGGAAATGTGGGAAGAAAACATGAGCCACAAGCAGCCTTGTTTGTCTCTTAGAATGAATATGGCAATAGAGGGGGAGTAATATTGGCCCACCTATTGTAAAGATTACTAAGATGCACACAGATCACTTTGAACACTCATAATGTACTATATAAAAATATTATTTCACTTTACTGTAGTGCCAATAAAGTTGGAATAGAACTGAAGAGATTTAGGGTGGCGTTATACTAAGACGTCCAGGAAGTGTGAGGGTGGGACGTCTTTTGCTCCAGAAATTCTTGCTCTGATGAAATAATTAGTGCCAAGTAGGATTCCACCCCAAGGCTCAAATGGCCACTCAGCCGACAGTGAAAATAAAACAAGAGGAGCTTCCTGAAGGAAAGGTGAAATAAAAATGAAATAGACCCATAAGTATTGAGACTTTTCTGTAAAAATAGCTATGAAAAATTCTCCAGGAGCATGACAGAAGCGATTGTGCTCTGGGCTAGCCTAGTAATGCTAAACACCACATGTAATGCTAGATGCTGTAAAGCAAGGAAGTCTTAATGTTCGGGGAGGGGGGGTAGATGAGCCCTTATTACAATCTGTCCTGTCTTCTGACATGGTTAAGTGCCCTCGTAACAGGTTTCTTTCTTTTTCGTTGTGGGAGTTAAAGTGGCATGTGTAAAAGCATGTGAACTGATCCCATCTTCACCAGCTTCCCCTCCCCATGTTGGCCCCTTTTGATAAAAACAGCCTCATCTGTCCTTTGCATATGGCTTGTGTGTGTGTGTGTAAGAACAACGCGTGTGACTTGTCATTGGAGTAGGTCATTGCAACCAGATGCCAAACAGATAATAGTTTTGGGAAGACAATATACTTCCAGATTATACAGATGTTCTGTACAAGGGAGATGAGCTTGCATCTGCAAAAAATAAAAAATTGCTCTCTGACTACACACGCCTATGTGTTTCACTAAAGCTTGCTCCAAGAGAACTTTTCAAGAGCTGAGCTGCCGTCCTATAAGGTGGAATGCATTCTTCACATACAAAATCTCCCATATTTGATCCTTACCCACAACGACTGGCACCTGTGACTTGAGAGCCTTGTCTAGTCCTCTCCTTGTCCAATACTTCAGGCAAGGAGAGAGATGCTGCTAAATGCCTACTCACCCTCTGGAAGCATTTTGTTTTGTTTTGTTTAGTTTAGTTTAATTTTGGAAGGAGGAGCAAGGAAGGAATTTCTGACTGTTTTCTTCTTTGATTCTTTAAGCTGTTCATGCTTATGTTGAGCAGGAACAACAACCTACCGTATATCAGAAACAGCAAGGCTGGAAAACACCTTGGAGCAGCCTCCTTGTTCCTACCTCCAGAAAACTGAGGCTAACAGATAGCTCAAGGTGCCTGGAAGTGGTTCATGGAGCTGATATGTTTCAGGATTCCGAAGGTTTTTTATACATGTGGAACCTCACTCAGTTATTTGTAAGACAAGCAAGAACCACCATCAGTGAATACGTATGCACCAGTTTCATTCAGGGCAAAAAGGATCAAGAAACCCTCCCCCTATTTGCAGTGTTACAGTTTGGAAAGTTGATGAACGGATGCCAGAATTTGCTTGTCTTCTCCTTCCCTGCCCATTCCTTTTTCCTTTCATGTTGTGTCTTTTAGGTTGTAAACCTGTGGTCAGGAATTAACTTGCTTGTATCTTGAACAGGGACGCAGGTGGCACTGTGGGTTAAACCACAGAGCCTAGGGCTTGCCGATCAGAAGGTCGGCGGTTTGAATCCCCATGACAGGGTGAGCTCCTGTTGCTTGGTCCCAGCTCCTGCCCACCTAGCAGTTCGAAAGCACGTCAAAGTGCAAGTAGATAAATAGGTACCGCTACAGCGGGAAGGTAAACAGCGTTTCCATGTGCTGCTCTGGTTCGGCAGAAGGCAGGGGCGTCGCAATAGGGGGGCAGGGCGCACCAGGCTCCACTCTGCAGGGGGCAGCGTGGCGCCCCCTCGCCACCTCCACCGACGGCTGCCGCTACTGTGGCAGCGGTGCGACCGCCATCTGCACAATTGCTCAGAGGGAGAGTGCAAGGCAAAGGGCATTTGCTGCTCCTTAAGCACATAGGAAGAGCCCTGCTGGATCAGGCCGAAGGTCAATCCAGTCCAGCTCTCTGTTTCCATAGTGACCAGCTAGATGCCCTTGGGAAGCCCGCAAACAGAACCTGAGCTCAGCAACATTCTCCCCAGTTGCAATTTCCAGTAACTGTTATTCCAAGGCATTCTGCCTCTGACACTGGCAGTTGGTCTTTTCCCTGCTTGAACGTTTGGAGAGGGCAAGCAAACAGGCTGTACCAGCGAGGAAGCGGAGCAGCAGCGCCATGAGGCTGTTGCGGATGGACTTCTGCTGGGGATGGACATCGTCAGGTGTCCAGCCATGGTGGCTTGTGGTATCAGCTTTGGCATAAGGGGTTGGAAACTGAAACATTCTCATGAGCCTTTGTAAATTTGATTATCAATAGTCGTTGGAGGTCCTAAGATTCTTTATGTATCAATGTTCTGAAACTAGGAGCCATTATCACTGGCTCTTTCAGCTGTAGGCATTACTGCTGTCACACAGTGTGTGAAAATCACGGCGGCGCCCATGGAGTGAAAAACTAGCATTTCAGTTGATCAGGAGACACCATTCCATTTTGCAAATCTCTTCGCTAACTGATTGGTTTACTTGATTAGAAAGCTGGACGAAGAAGCCATTATCTGGGGCTAGGGAATAGAATCAATCTGATTATTTGAAGCTGCCTTTCCTCTGGAATGCATAAACACCAAGCTGTTTGTGTCAAATGGGGACAGAAGAGTGGGAAGCACAATGTAAGGGACGAAATCGTCCGATGTCGTAAGTCCCATGGAGATGCCATAGAGGGAATGGTCTGATCATGGGGAAAGGGTGGGAGGATCTCAGAGAGATGGGGCTTGATGATTCCCGGGAAGGTGCTAGCGGCTTACAGGAGGCAAAATCAGCCGTCACCCCCCAAAAATGTCAGAACCCGAGGAGGCAGGTAGTGAGCTAGAGTAAGGAGCTGAATCCCGGGGAGGGACCAAGTCTTCTGAAAAGTGTTCTGCCACTGCATTTTATATTTTATTTCATAAAATGTATATAGTTTGAGTTAGTAATGCAGCTAAATACCAGTTGCTAGAAACCACAGGAGAGGAGAGTGCTCTTATGTTTGGATCCTGCTTATAGGTTTCCAACAGGCAACTGATGGATCACTGTGAGGAGAGAATGGTGGACCAGATGGGCTATTGGCCTCAAGAACATAAGAAGAATCCTGTGGAACATGCAAATAGTACTACTCCCCACCCCTGCAATCAACATGTGATATACACCATCAAGCTGCACTGAAATGAATGGGAAGGGATTGCACAAGAACAGAATAACGTTCTTGCCTACATTTGGGTCATTTCAACTGGGCTTGCCCAGGACCATTCTCAGTCTTATTTTCTGCTACCTTTAATGGCATTCAAAAACTGCCCGCTGATGCAGCTGCCCCACGTTCACATAGATGGAAGGGGTCTTGCAGGCTACTTAGGGTGACTGGTTTATTCAGCAGCTATCCTGATCTCTTTATGTGGTGGTTAGACTATGTCTGATCTTTGTTGAGCAGCCATTCTGATTTGCTTGTGGGGTGGTTATATGACAGCAGGCTTTCATCTTGATTTGCTTATGGGGTGAAATAAAAAAATTCCTTCAGAAGCACCTTAAAGACCAACTAAGTTTTTATTTTGGTATGAGCTTTCGTGTGCATGCACACTTCTTCAGATACACTTGAAACAGAAGAGTCAGCCCCTTATGTATATACAGAGGATGGTGGGGGTGGGTGGGAATGGGTGATGGGCTGATGGGAGTGGTAAACCTGTAGATGGCTGTTAACGACTGCTGATGACTGCAATTGGTTCTGCAGGGGAAAAGCAAGGGCTGAGGCGCTAAAGAAAGCTTGATCATGCATAATGAGATAAGAATCCTATGTCTTTGTTCATCCCAGGTGGCTCCATGGTTTTAAGCTTGGTAATGAGTTCCAATTCAGCAACTTCTCTTTCCAGTCTGTTTCTGAAATTTTTCTGTAATAAAACAGCTGCTTTGAGATCTTGTATAGAATGTCCTGGGAGATTGAGGTGTTCTCCTACTGCTTATGGGGTGTTTACACATCTTCCCACTAATCACCCATTCGTGATTATGCTTTTCAGTGCATTTCTCTGTCACTTTTCAAGACGCAAGGATTCTGTCTTTTAAAAAGTAGGTTTGTTCCATTAAGGCCACAGAACAGTTTAATCCACTATAAGTGCACAAACCTAAAGTTCTGGTGTGAGCTTGAATCCCTCCTGCAACATACTAACAGCCTGGAGTTACCTCTAGATCAGGCATCCCCAAACTGCGGCCCTCCAGATGTTTTGGCCTACAACTCCCATGATCCCTAGCTAACAGGACCAGTGGTCAGGGAAGATGGGAATTGTAGTCCAAAACATCTGGAGGGCCGAAGTTTGGGGATGCCTGCTCTAGATCAATCCCGTGCTTAATGCAGAGCATACCCAAAAGATGGCTAGCCAGCTTTTGCTTCAAGAACCACCATCCTTCTAGGTAACTGTTTCCATTATTCCCCTGACCATCAAGGAGTTTCTCCTAATATTCAACTGACATCTACCATCCTGTTACTTAAGCCCTTTAGATCTAGTCACGTCCTCTGTCTTTGCCCTATTTTATATGATAGTCCTTTGTGTATTTAAAAAGTACTATTGCGTCCCTCCACATTCTTCTCATCCAAGCTAACCATTCCCAGCATCTTCAGCCTTTGTTTGCATAGTGCTGGCCATCTCTATTGCTCTCCTCTGAGCTCATTGCAATTTGTCTATATCCTCCTTGAAGGGACACGGGTGGCGCTGTGGTCCAAACCACTGAGCCTCTTGGGCTTGCCGATCGGAAGGTCAGCAGTTCAAATCCACACAATGGGGTGAGCTCCCATTGCTCTGTCCCAGCTCCTGCCAACCTAGCAGTTCGAAAGCATGCCAGTGCAAGTAGATAAATAGGTACTGCTGTGGCAGGAAGGTGAACGGCATTTCTGTGTGCTCTGGTTTCTGTCACGGTGGTTTAGTCACGTTGGCCACATGACCTGGAAATCTGTTTGTGGACAAACGTTGGCTCCCTCGGCCTGAAGCGAGATGAGCGTCACACTCCATAGTCACCTTTTACTGGACTTAACCATCCAGGGGTCCTTTAACCTTTTTTTAAAATATCCTCCTTAAAGTGCTCCAGATAATGTCTGACTTGTACAAAAAAGTGAAGATACTAAATCCTTAGGAACCTTGGTTCTACTGATTTGTGCTTGGGTCACTTCTGAGTCATGACACACGTCAGCAGAGACCTTTGTGATCATATTCTGCAGGATGTGTGCAATACCATTAGCGTACTGGAGCGGTAAAGTTGGTACCAATTTTAGAACAAGGATGGCAGGCAGCAAGAATATAAGGTACACAGACTTCCTCGCGCTTCTTCCAGCTTCTTAAAAAGTCTGCAATGATCATCACTGACCAGAGGTCTCGGCAGCTGCCTGAAATGTACCATAAATGGGAAGCCCTTCTTTCCTTCCTTGCAAGGATTTTGTGAGCGGAGGTTTGGCCCTAAGAAACAGCATGCAGATTGTGCTGCAGTGTCAGTTCCTTGACAATCGGTGACACTCGAAGCTTTCAGCAAAAAGAACAGATTGAAGACAGATTGCACAGATGATGTGCTGTGGTGCTACATAGATAGGGAGTGGCTACAGAGATATTTAATCATTCAACATTAACACAAGACATCTGTCACCATGCTCAGCAGTGATGGGGCTTTGCTGCAGCTTGGAGCAAAAAACAATATGTTCTGGACCTCATAATCACTTGAGGGGAAATTCTACTTTTGCAAAGAGTTCTCTTAAGCGAACAGTATAAATCTGTATATTTTATTATAGCAATCCCAACTCAAATCCTTCAATAAATGGAGTTGTTATTAATGTGCAGCTGTTAAATAACAAAAAAAAAAGCAATAACAGACGAATCCCCGAATAATCATGCTGATCTCAAGTGGTATGAACAAGAACCAAAATAAATGCCTACATATTTTTATTATTGTTTTCAATACATGTTTCAGTTTTCCCCCAAATCCTTGTTTCTTAATTCCTCCCCCAAATGTCTCTTTCTGTAATTTAAATTGTTACGTGTGTTTGCTTGTTTGTTTCACTATTCATATACCACCTTTCTATGATGATGTGTACTCAAGGCAGGGTACAGAATATGTGTGTATAATGATCAAAATACTCTTTAAAAATGACAACACCTAAATACAGTCCTAATCAGAAAACTTAGGCAAATGGCAGAAAACAAGACCATAAAACATATAATCGAAAAGGTTCAAAATAAATGATGCCTTAAGAATAGAAGATTGAGAGATTTCGATATTTTATGGATTCAAGCACAGAAGTAAGATGAGATGGATACAAGCCCAGTTAAGAACTACAGCATTAGATTTTGAGAGGTTTCTGAATTAACTTTGCTCCCCAGATAGTTTAGGCTGGTACATAAATTTATAAGAACATGCCAGTTATTTAGTAGCATACTGTAGGTACAGCTACTGTACCATATTGCGACTCTTGTGACTTCATCCTATGAATTCTCCATAAAAAAGCACACTGATGCATGTGTCATCGAAATACTGTATTCTCATGACCGTGTTCCTTGCACTAACAGTGCTACAGGTATGTATTATTTGTTTGTTTCATTTCCGAAAGCAGTTTAACAATGGAAATGTATATAAAAACATTTTCAAATCCAATACAGGTGCAAACTTGGATAAAAATCTCCACTTTAAAAAACCTGTTGGGAAAGCCAGGTCTTCAACAGGTAGGCTTTGAGATGGCCCCTATCAAAAATGCAGTGGGAGGGAGTTCTAGATAGAGGGTAGGTGCTGTTACATTAAAGGCCCAGTTACTACATTGTATGGACCAAACCACAGGGATTTGAACTGCTGATATTGTGCCCAAGAGGCTCAATGGGACCACAGCGCCTTCCCAAGCGGTTATAGAGAATTGCATGCTAGCACCAGCACTTTGAACTTAGCCCAGTCGCTATCTGCAATTCTTTCACTAGCAGCATAACATAATGGTGACTCCAGCGAGCAATTCAGCTGCTGCATTTTGCATTAGCTGCAGCTTCTGAGTCAACTTCAGGGGCAGCCCCACATAAGAGTAAAAGCCACTTCTGGAACTATAGCAGAATACAGTGCAAGTTTACCACTCCATTCCATATTATTTGCAAATGGATTCCCCCCACCCCCGAAAGCAAATAATATGGAAGTTAGCACCAAACTTTCACTATTGTTCCTGAAATGGCTTCTACGTTGTGTGAAAGCTCGAATATAATGTGGAAGCTAACAGTCAGAGAAAAATTGCAATAACAGAATACAGTAAACTGCCATGTGAATGTAGCCTCAGATATGGAAAATGGTGCACTAGTTTCCCTGATTATATTACTAGTGCTTCTGCCCTGCTTTCTCATGTTTCTTTCAGACTGCAGTGCCTGCTAGGTTATAGAACTGTGGCTTTTTGACTGATATATGAGCATGCCATGCTAAGTTTCATTCATACCAGTGTGCGCGGTGTGGCACAACAACAAATATTATTGGACAATATTGCTACTCCCCTATGCTTTCTGCACACACCTGCTTCTGTTGCCCTGTGAGTTACCCATGAAAACAGCAGGAATGAACTGTATGCAGGTATACCATCTCAATTTCCATCTCTGTACACCCACGATATTCTGTGTTAACGGAGGTTGCAAATGGTTTTCTTCCTGGAAGGAATTAACATGGAAATGAGCACTAAAGTTCCACTATATTCTGCTAGATTTATGGAAGTGGCTTTTACGTTGTGTGAAAGCTCACGTTTAATGCAGAAATTAACAGTTACAGAAATGTTGGGGAAACAGAATAAACTGCAGTGTGAATGTAGCTAAGGTCTGCTTCTGCTTCTCTGGCATCGTTTTGACTTCTCAAATGGTGATCCAGGATCCCACACCTCACCAACCAATTTAAGGCTCCATTCTCCACTGTAAACGGATATAGGATGAACATGGAGGGTGGTCACCCACAAATGTTAGTGTGAGATTCTGTTAAAGGGTTTTGGCTTTTGAAAATGTTGCTAGCTTTCAGTAGTCTGCAACTGAATTTACATTTATATTATTTCTTGGGAGCTGTCCAAGGCTCTGCACAATCTGAGCCATCTTTGGCTACTTGAAACCTGTTCTCCTTACTTGGTTTTTTGATGCTGGATGACCCATGGCCTGGGTCTGTACCCTCCAGATCTTGTAAAATTTCCTGTGGACTCATTCTTTCTTGAGTAGGGTACAATCCTGTACAGCTGCTGTTCATTTCACAAGTTTATTTGGCTACTTTTTTATCCCACCCTTCTCCCAAGGAGTTCAGAATGGCTTAGAGTGCTCCCTCCCATTTTACCATCACAACAACCCTGTGAGATTGCTTAGGCTGAGATTTAACAGCTGGCTTGAACACCAGCCAGAAAGATTAATGATTGAATGGGAATTTGAACCCATTACTAAATCCAACTCTGAATGTGGCAACTTCTCTGCCTTGGATTGGGCCCTAACATGTGCTCAAACCAAGAAAGCAAAATGGCTGTCCAATGAGGCCTTACAAATAGCGGAGGAGAGGAGGCAAGCAAAATGCAAGGGAGATAGGGAAAGATACAGGAAACTGAATGCAGATTTCCAAAAAAATAGCAAGGAGAGACAAGAGGGTCTTCTTAAATGAGCAATGCAAAGAAATAGAGGAAAACAATAGAATGGGGAAAACCAGAGATCTGTTCCAGAAAATTGGAGATATGAAAGGAACATTTCGTACAAAGATTACCATAATAAAGGACAAAAGTGGTAAGGACCTAACAGAAGCAGAAGACATCAAGAAGAGGTGGCAAGAATACACAGAGGAATTATACCAGAAAGATATGGAGGTCTCGTACACCTCAGGTAGTGTGGTTGCTGACCTTGAGCCAGACATCTTGGAGAGTGAAGTCAAATGGGCCTTAGAAAGCATTGCTAATAACCAGGCCAGTGGAAGTGATGATATTCCAGCTGAACTATTTAAAATTTTAAAAGATGATGCTGTTAAGGTGCTACACCCAATATGCCAGCAAGTTTGGAAAACTCAGCAATGGCCAGAGGATTGGAGAAGATCAGTCTACATCCCAATTCCAAAGAAGGGCAGTGCCAAAGAATGCTCCAACTACCGCACAATTGCACTCATTTCACACGCTAGCAAGGTTATGCTTAAAATTCTACAAGGCAGGCTTAGGCAGTATGTGGACCGAGAACTCCCAGAAGTGCAAGCTGGATTTTGAAGGGGCAGAGGAACCAGAGACCAAATAGCAAACATGCGCTGGATTATGGAGAAAGCTAGAGAGTTCCAGAAAAATGTCTACTTCTGCTTCATTGACTATGCAAAAGCCTTTGACTGTGCCGACCACAGCAAACTATGGCAAGTTCTTAAAGAAATGGGAGTGCCTGATCACCTCATCTGTCTCCTGAGAAATCTCTATGTGGGACAAGAAGCTACAGTTAGAACTGGATATGGAACAACTGATTGGTTCAAAATTGGGAAAGGAGTACGACAAGGTTGTATATTGTCTCCCTGCTTATTTAACTTATATGCATAATTCATCATGCGAAAGGCTGGACTAGATGAATCCCAAGCCGGAATTAAGATTGCCGGAAGAAATATCAACAACCTCAGATATGCAGATGACACAACCTTGATGGCAGAAAGTGAGGAGGAATTAAAGAACCTTTTAATGAGGGTGAAAGAGGAGAGCGCAAAATATGGTCTGAAGCTCAACATCAAAAAAACCAAGATCATGGCCACTGGTCCCATCACCTCCTGGCAAATAGAAGGGGAAGAAATGGAGGCAGTGAGAGATTTTACTTTCTTGGGCTCCTTGATCACTGCAGATGGTGACAGCAGTCACGAAATTAAAAGACGCCTGCTTCTTGGGAGAAAAGCAATGACAAACCTAGACAGCATCTTAAAAAGCAGAGACATCACCTTGCCGACAAAGGTCCATATAGTTAAAGCTATGGTTTTCCCAGTAGTGATGTATGGAAGTGAGAGCTGGACCATAAAGAAGGCTGATCGCCAAAGAATTGATGCTTTTGAATTATGGTGCTGGAGGAGACTCTTGAGAGTCCCATGGACCGCAAGAAGATCAAACCTATCCATTCTTAAGGAAATCAGCCCTGAGTGCTCACTGGAAGGACAGATCGTGAAGCTGAGGCTCCAATACTTTGGCCACCTCATGAGAAGAGAAGAATCCTTGGAAAAGACCTTGATGTTGGGAAAGATTGAGGGCACTAGGAGAAGGGGACGACAGAGGACGAGATGGTTGGACAGTGTTCTCGAAGCTACGAACATGAGTTTGACCAAACTGCGGGAGGCAGTAGAAGACAGGAGTGCCTGCCGTGCTATGGTCCATGGGGTCACGAAGAGTCGGACACGACTAAACGACTAAACAACAACATGTGCTCAAACCCCTCAATCATTTTTGCAGTCCCAAGCAGGCAATGAAACATCTATTGAGCCCTTGGTGGGCTGACATACATGGTTGGTGAGTGGGGGGGTTGTAAATCTTGTGTTATATTCATTTTAGAGAGTGATCTGCTGAGGCAAAGAGATTTAAACTTTTCTATGAAAATTATCAATGAAGTTGAAAGAAAGCACAGGTGAAATCAAGTAAACCTCCTTAACTTCTTGTCTCCCATAATTAGGAACGATATTTTTCCCACTGAAAATAAGAAAGCACGGGATGAAATCAAGTAAACCTCCTAAACTTCTTGTCTCCCATAATTAGGAAGGATATTTTTCCCACTGAAAATAATTAAAGATGGCACCTATATAGCTGTTAGTACCAGAAGGAGTTTAGTCCTTGAAAGTAATGACGCACAACTGTTAACTCAAGTTTGGGTGTCAGTCTGCATTTGGAAGAAGATGACAACCTGCATTTGGAAGAAGATGCGACAGGGTGCTTCTTTATCTTATGGTCAAATGTCTATTTTAATTTTTAGATGGGTTAACTCCCCCCCCCCCATCCAAGCCATACTTTGCAACAGGGGGCTTCCCTCTGAAAATTAATACCATATGGTAAGCTATTCAAGCTATCAAACTTAGATAGTAATTAATATAGAAATACTTCTGTGGATGCTTTGTAACCCAGTGTGTGCCAATTAGAGATGGGTGAACTGGCCTGGAAATAGTAAAGGATCAGACATGCTTTAACCCAGATTTTTAACTGTGCTGAATTCTGTGCCAGGCAGCTCTTAGAAAGCGGAGATCTGTGCCTCTTAATCCTCCTGCCCATTACTCAGGGTAAACTCAATTGACTATGGCAAATGGTTTTCAACCCGTACTCCAGACCACTTAAATTGCTGGGTATCTCAATACACAACTTACTAAACTTTGTCCTTTGGTGCCGGCATCATCAATATCAGCAGCATCATAAGGAGGCCCTGGGCCAGGCTGCTAAGAAGGGCCCTTTATTATTTATTAAATTATTTATTGCATTTCTATACTGCTCTTCATCAAGGGATCAGAGGGCAGCTTACAACAGAAAAAAAATGCACACCATAGTAATGAACAAAAACAGTTACCGCCCCCTGTTTAAAAGGCCATAACTTGTTTAGTTAGCCAAAGGACAGAGAAGAGGAATACTTTTGCCTGACGTCTAAATATATGCAATGAAGTTGTCAGGTGTGCTTCCCTGGAGAGAGCATTCCACAAGTGGGGAGCCACCCTCTGGACCTCTCATGGAGGAGGCACACAAAGAAGAGCCTCCAGATCACCCTCTTCCTGCCCAGTTGAGAAAACATAGTCCAGATGCGTTGGACTGATGACATGTTGGGACAGCCCCATGGTTATGAATTCCTGAGCCACCCCAGAGCCAGTTGCCTTGGCATGGATGTTGTTGAAGTCCCCCAGAACCAGCCGTCTGAGATTCCTTAACACTGTTTCTGATGGCCACCAACTTGGATGGCTGTAAAAGAGAATTAGACAGAGGCCAGAGATATATAGTTTGATGCCACATTCCTGATCACCTGTATTATTGTTTCCCTGGGTAAATTGTTATATACTGGTGGTGGTGTTCTGTGACTGGGTGTTGAGTTACACCATTCCCTATGCTCTCTTGTGGTGATGTGGGTAGGTAGTCATGAATGAGAAGGAGAATGAGAAGCTATTTCCTCCTCTCCCACTGAAGTCCGGAAGAGGGAAATTTTCTGCAGCAATTCTGAGGCTGGTTTAAAGTTCAGTCATCAAAAGAGCTGTAGTCACATAAGGATATAAGGTAACACAAAAGTGTTGTCTTCTGCTATGCCACAGATGTCTTACTACAATCTTTCCCAATTTTAGCCATCTGAGATCTTCTTTTAGCATATATCTCATGGGTGGCCTCATAGGCTGTGTTTTGCCACCGTTAGTGGCTGGGGTTGATGGGAGTTGAAGTCCAAAACATCTGGAGGGCACCAGATTGGTGGAGGTTGCTTTATAGGCTGATATTTCACTCTTTTGATTAATTTCATTAAAAATGTTGGCCAGAGCTTACACTGGATTAGCAACCATTAGCATCTCATCACTGCATACTGTACAATTATCTGTTCCATTTTTTAATTGATTAATTATAAGCCACTGTTATGATATTATTCTGAAATGTATTTGTGACAGATGTTAACCAAAAGGGGGACATAGCAATAGGAAAAATACATGTGTTTTCCTTTCTTTTGCGAGTTTAAACATTTTAAAGTATAATTTATGTGCTTGCCCAAGAGAACTGTACAAATTCTTGCACTATCCCTGGAAAGAGAGCTTTAAGGATTCTCTGCTTTGTCAAAGTCTTGAACGTGTTCTTTTAATTCCTTCTTTAATAATCATCTCTCTCTGTATCTAATTGTTGTTGTTGTTTAGTCGTTTAGTCGTGTCCGACTCTTCGTGACCCCATGGACCATAGCACGCCAGGCACTCCTGTCTTGCACTGCCTCCCGCAGTTTGGTCAAACTCATGTTCGTAGCTTCGAGAACACTGTCCAACCATCTCATCCTCTGCCGTCCCCTTCTCCTTGTGCCCTCAATCTTTCCCAACATCAGGGTCTTTTCCAGGGAGTCTTCTCTTCTCGTGAGGTGGCCAAAGTATTGGAGCCTCAGCTTCACGATCTGTCCTTCCAGTGAGCACTCAGGGCTGATTTCCTTCAGAATGGAGGAATTTCCTGCACTTAACAGCTAAACTGACTATTAGCTTATGTTCCTAAATTTACTGTAAGAAACAGGAATGTCACAATAGCAACAGCTTTGTTCACAGTCTAAAATGGGCAAACAAGGAAGGGATGAAGACTAAAAACTTGGAGGGTAGGTTGGCTAGTGCCAAATAGCAAGACAAGGTCCTGATTTTCAGGACCTTGGAAAGCTTTCGTGCAAGAGATATGTTGCCTCAGAGTCACCTGGGGACTGACACAGAACACCCTACTTGTGCAGAGTTTCTGTGCTCTTTCTGAAGCAGTTTTGCTCCCTTTGGAGGATGTTGATTTAATGAATATGGCAGCTATTGTATGTGGCTCGGAGTTCCTTCTTTGGTGCTTATATTTTCTTTTTCCCTTTTAATGAGAGGCTCACTAATGAGCTTGATGGTTTCTGTTTAAATTAGCACATTTGGAAAGAGTGATCAAAATAATAAGTTGAGGCAATTGGACAAGTATAGTGCACTAAAATAATAGCTCTTTTGCAGAGATAACTGAAGTGGACATCCTTTTAGCTAGTTTGCAGCTTATCACAGCTGGAGTTCCACTACTCAGTTCTGCCATGTGGCCAGGTCTTCCCACCAGCCCACCAAGTTGCAGCTCCTGTTGTCCTTTCAATTAACTCTAATTAGGTATAAGCAAGTGCTGTTTCTGCAGCTAATTTTGTACTTGTGCTATATTTAATTTACAAGTGGTGCTGGACTTTGACTGAAAGACTAATGGAGATCCCTCCATCGACTTCAGAGTATTTTGTGGAGGGTCCCTTGGTAAATAGAGACTGAATTCAGGAAGGTAAGAGTCTCTTTATTTTGAAGGGTTTCAGGTGGTTCAATAATTTGGTTCACCAGCTGTTTATTTTAAGCAAGCAGAATTTACAATGGCTGGCAAAACGCTTAAATCATTTGGATTATCAAATGATTTAAGGAGTTGGATATATGATTTATGTAGTGCTTAATGTTCTTTTATATGCCAACGGTCATTACTAAGTGTCTCCGAAGGGACTCACGGCAAAGGTAGTGGCAGAGACAAGTGATATATACATATAAACCATTAACAGTGTTTTGTCTAAATAAAAGGATTTTTATACATCACTAAAATTAAATCATTATCACATAGTAACATATGAGCACCACCAAATTCTCAGCTCTAGCTAAACAATCTGACTCTTCAATGTGGTCTTCTTGGATTTAGCTGTGCCTTCTCCACCTCAGCCTCCAATGTAATCTTCAAATAAGTGCCAGAAAAATAATGGCAGGCCCTTATAAAAACAAAAAAACCTTTAAATATACAGAAACCTCTAAAAAACTTTACCACCCAACTGTTTCCAAAGCTACCTAGATGCCCCACTGGGCCTGTCTTCTGTGAAGTAGCTGAAAAGGGTGCTACATGGTAAGGTAAAAGGTAAAGGACCCCTGGACGGTTAAACACAGTCAAAGGTGACTATGGGGTTTGGCACTCATTTCGCTTCAGCTCAAGGGAGCCGGTTTTTGTCCACAGAGAGATTTCCAGATCATGTGGAATGCTGCTTCTGCAGCAACGGGACATTGTGATGGAAGCCAGGGCACACAGAAACGCCATTTACCTTCCCGCCGGAGCGGTACCTATTTATCTACTTCAAAGTGCAAAGTCCTTTCAAACTTCTAGGTTGGCAGGAGCTGGGACCGAGCAATGGGAGCTCACTCTGGCGCATGGATTCGAACTGCCGACCTTCCGATTGGCAAGCCAAAGAGGGTCAGTGGTTTAAACCACAGCACCACCCACGTCCGGTATTACATGGAAACTAGGCACATTCACTTATCTTTAATTTTAATTTTATTGGTCTGTTACCATTGTGAACCAAAAAAAAATTCCTTTTGTTGTTCTTCACTCTTGCTCTAAATACTTGTAGGCAGAATGGAGTTGAAGCCTTCTGGGTTGTTAAAAGCCAAAGGACAAAGTAGGAGCAAAACAAAACACAGAAAGTAATCTATTGGGTGCAGAAAATAGGGACCCTCCTTGGTAGGTAGGGAGAGTTGGAGCCTATGCCATTAATGGAGCAGAAAATGCAATTCTGTCCATGATTCTAGAAGGCCAGTGAGGAATCTGGACACAAAAGGGCATAATATGCATCTTTAACTAATGTAAATTTGCACAGCATTGAGTGGAGAAATGCCCTTAAAATGAATTTGTTGTTGCCATGAATTGAGGCACATGGGGTGCAATCCTATATATGTCAGCTCAGAGGTAAGTCCTGCTAAGTCTAATAGACCATGCTCCCAGGTAAGTGTGTATTAGGCTGCCATCCAGTATTGTCTGGGAATAAGTCTCATTGAACTCTGTGGGGCTTATTTCTGAGTAGACATGTATAGGATTGCAACTGTTAAGTGTATGAGGCAGGTACCATTTCAAGTTACCCAAATAACTGTGTTTTTAAATGGATATATTTTGTATCTTGTCACATTAAGAACTGGATGTTCATTTACTTCTCTCCCCGCACCCACTGTGTATTTCTCCACGAATTAATTAAAAGATCTAGCCAGGACTGCTCTGACAGCTGTCTTGCTCTCCCACTTTCCAGCAGTTTGATTAATCTGTGACACTCCAGATGCAAAAGTCGAGTGTGTCAACACATGCTTTGCTCTTATCTTAAAGTCCATTTAAATCATGACTGCTCTTCTGTTTTTAATCAAAGAGAAACGCCTTAAGAAAGAAATCTATTACCAGGAATTAGCAAGGATGTTGACTAGGCACCCTGCAGATGCGGCTAACAGGAATATATTGGAGAACCAGAATTGGAGCGTGCCACCAATTGAATGGGTGTGAATAGATCCTTCAGATATATATATATTAATTACTGTATAAAGGAAAGATATGAAGGTGCACTTTTAGCCTCTCCCTTTCTTCCAGATGATACTGATACATCATTCCTGTATCTGAAATTCACATGGGACACCTACACAATAACCCCTTTTGAGGAAAGGTACTTGAGAGAGTGGTAGCAGTTCAGCTCCAGGTACTTTTGGAGGAAACCAATCATCTGGACCCATTCCAATCTGGGTTCAGGTGTGGCTTTGGTACAGAATCGGCTCTTGTCATGCTACTTGAGGGATAGAAATGGGGGAGTGTGACCCTGCTGCTCCCATTGGAGCTGTCAGTGGATTTTGACACCATTGACTGTGGTGTACTGCTGGACTATTTTTGTGGGCTGAGAGCTGAAGGCAGTTTTTACAATGGTTTCACTGCTGGCATAGATGATCTTAGAGAATAGAACTGGGGTGTTTACACCCTGGCAACTCAGTTGTGTGTTACCGCAAGACATTGTTTATCCCCCAATGTTATTAAACATCTATATGAAGCCATTGGGAACAGTCATCAGGAAGTCTGAGGCACAGTGTCTTTGGTATACTAACATTCTGTTCTATTTCTCCATTAAATCTGAGGCAGAAGAGGCTGTGCAGAAGCAGAAGATAGGCTAGGTGCGGATCAGTAGACAGGAGCTGAATCCTGCTAAGACAAAGGTACTGTAGGTGAATGGTTCCCAGGTCTGAGAATTGGGAGTGTTGCCTAGATTCTGCTGTCCACAAAGGTGGGTGTGGTTACTTGATAAACATGCAAAAATTACCTAGTATCCTATCAATTCCCCTTCATGGATCAATGCCTTGTCGTGGCGAAGGGGCTTGAATAACTCAGAGAAGCTATGAGCTATGCCATGCAGGGCCACCCAAGATGGACAGGTCATAGTGGAGAGTTTTGACTAAACGTTATCCACCTGGAGAAGGAACTGGCAAGAATATCTCCACCTGGAGAAGTATCCCTGCCAAGAAAACTCCATGGACAAAGACAACAGTCATATAAAAGTGCGGGAGGCAGTGCAAGACAGGAGTGCCTGGCGTGCTATGGTCCATGGGGTCATGAAGAGTCGGATACGACTAGATGACTAAACAACATCCTATCAATTAAAAGCTAGAGGCAGGCATTGATTTGATCAGTCACCAGAGGACTAAGGAGATATCAGGTGCAACTATTAATAGGGACATAAACCTGTGCCAGACAACTAGGAATGTTAAGGAGGTTTGTTTAATAGTTTGTTCTTCCTTGTGGTCCATACAGTGGGGTCAGTGCACAGAACTGATTTGTCAAGGATACATTCATCTTTCTGTCTTATGTGTTTGTAGATGCTAAATTGGTCTGGAGTATTACAGCAACACTATAAGGTAGGTTTGTGTTAAAATGACACGCTTTCCCAGAAAACTTTATGATGCAGCTGCTTTAGGCAGCAGACTCCAATGGAAGCAACCATTACCTTGTGTCACCAGGTATGTCTAGCTTTGGTGCATGGCACTTGACCCAGAAGGGGAGACCTGCATGGAGATGAGCAAATCCATAATCATTTACTTCCTAATTGCTGAGCACACTAGAAAGGTGATATTGCTCTTTTTGGAATGCCCTCTGGCAATGTTTTGACGAGTCTTATATTTTGCTGTTGCTATGGTTAAACAGTTGGGAGTCAAAAATCCTCACTGATCTTCTGCAAGTCACCCAGAGATCTATGAGTACATCTCGATCTACTTTCTGCACTCCCAACGCAAATGCAATCCCCAGGATTGCCTTACACGTGACTGTAGAGTCTCCATGTGCCCTGGAGGGAGGGGATGCTAGAAAATTAGAGCGAGGAGCGATGTTTGATGTCCTGCTCTTTAAGGGATTAATAATCTTTTGGCGTCGGGGAATAGGCCAAAAATCTTCCCTTGCAAAATAATGAGCAGAGAAACATTTACTGATTAGTTTAATTCCAGATAATCCTATCTGATGAGCATATATCAAGAGATCCTTTAACTGATTTACTGTCAAAAGGCTCAGTCCAGAGCTTGCTCTACTTGTGTTTTTCTTTGCCCCCACCCCCTCCCTCTTGCAAGAAAGAAAGTGTGCAAATAATGGGAGAACACAGTGCAGAAGTGCAAAAGCCATGTTCGTGCAAAGCTAAGCCCAGGTGCAAAAAAGTACACTGACAAAGGGTTCAGAGTAGAAGATGTGTAGAAAATACGCAAGCTAGAGCATGCAACAGGCACATATTCCTGCAAAATCCCCAGGTAGACTGCAGAAAGCCCGTCTTTATGTCTAGCTGGTAGTATTTGTCTGCTTCTGAATCTCTCACTGCTGCATCGTGTGTAAGTAATCACATCTCTCTCTCTAAAGTGCAGGAGATTTAAAACTCTTATTTCCTCTCCTCTTGTCTATCGGCTTTCTCTCGCTTTTGAGCTTTTATGTTTCATAAACTGATTAGGAGCAATTATATATGCTTTATCCCTAAACTTTCCAAATGACTTGGCCATATGCATATTTAAGGCTTCCTCATCCCCGCCAGGAGCTCAGCCTTTAACGTAAAACTGCTGAAATTAAGCTGATTCTAGTGCCACGTCAAAAAAAAGGGGGGAGGGGAGGGGGAAATTAGGGGTTTATCCATTAATATCTAGTCGGACAGGAAATTTGTTGTGGGTGGTGGTCGGATTACTGCTTCTCTAATTACTACATCAGATTTGCTCCCTGGCACTACCAGTGAAAGTCTTCCTCCCCACCCCACCTCAGTAGTTTTACTGTGTTTACAGTTTTAAACAGGTTTTAATAACAAATAAATAAAAGAGTACAAATAAATTATGCACTTGTCGTAACTTGGAGATCATAAATAAAATAAATGTAAAACTTGCAAAGTCAGTACCAAGACATGTCATCAGATTTTGCAGCTTGTGACTACATACCGGTAGTAACAGGCAGTAATTCCAAAAATAAAGTACAGATGACAACCTAGAATTTTACTAAATCCAGACATTTGCCTAAACCAGAGGAACTTGGTGTCCTTCAGCTGGTACATTCACATCAGGGCTGTCCCAATACATTTTGGCACCTGAGGGGGGAGGGGGTCCTCCCCACTGGGGAAGTAGTGGTGAAGGAAGATCTACATCAGGGACAAGTTGGGGGAAGGAAGGTTGACATTGGGATCTGCTGCCCAAGTGAATCCTGCCACCAGAGGCACTCACCTCACCTTGTCTCGTGTGTGGGCCGGCCCCAATTCATACAGAAAATAAAATCAAACCTAATGACAATAAAGCAGTATTGGACACTTTGGCCTCTGGATACTTTTGACTTATGCAAAATAATTTCAAGGAAGGCAAATTGCCACGTCTTGGTATACTGTACCAACAATCCAAATTATAATTATCAAGATTGAAAATCTTCCAAAACTTTGCAATTGTAGCCTGTTCTGCTGTAAGGAGATGTGAAACAGATTCTCTGTTCTTCAAATCCTGATCAGTGTTCACAAATAAATTTGAAAGTGCCAGATAACGGGAAGAGTGGACTGTTTACTCAGTTATTTACTCATTTATTTATTTATTTTATTTCATAAAATTTATACACCACTTGATTGAAAAAACACACACACCCTCAATGTGGTTTACAAAAGGAGTGAAAAAAATTATTGGTTAAAAACAGTTTAAAACAGCTATTTAAAACGTTTTATAAAAGATTAAAGGCAGTGACGAAAAACTAAAAACACTAATCAACTTTCTACATATCTGGATAGGCTTGTCTAAACAATTTTTTGTTTTGTTTTAGGTGCCTAAAATAACACAGTGAAGGTGCCAGCCTGATGCCAGTAGCGAGTTCCAAACTGTAGGTACTGCCACACCATAAGATCAATTTCTTACAAATATGGAATGGGTGTTATGTGATACCTGTAACAGTGCCACAGATCTAAGCAGTTGAGTGGGCATTTATGTTCTCAATGAGATTTCCTCCAATACTTTCTCCCCAAACCCCTGTGAAACCCAGCCAGATGGGTGGGGAATGAATGAATGAATGAATGAATGAATAAATAAATAATAATTAGTTTTGGGACAATTCCACCATGTTTAAAAAAAGTCTCATTTTCCTGGCACTCCAGTATAATGGGATGGTGCTCTGGTGTATAAAAGAGAAAGATTGTGACATTTAATATCAGCCATGCTCTATTTTCAATGAGAGTTCTCTAGGATGCTTATGATTCTGGTTTAAATTAAAAGTGGTCTTTAACAAAATGTTGTACAGCACTGAAACCAGCTCCTTTATACGCTCTGAAGAGTCAACAATAATTCTCTCAACTGGGGTTAACTGTCTAGTGACATCTTTTTAAACTGATCGGCAGGGAAGAAATGCTCTTAATTGACAACCTAAAAGCCCATGAAGGGGTTTATCCCCCAAACAAGTTTTGATTGCCACAATCGTTAATGGAGTGCCTTATTTATAAAAAATCCAGCAAGAGGAACAATTTACAAGTTTGCCAAGAGTCATTGTTATATATCCTGCTTTTATTTTTGAAGTGTGGGTAATGTTACGGTGATAATAAGCAGAGACATTTCTGGTGCTAGAATTGCCACCCAAATATTAAATAACTGGTTTTCCAGCCATTGTAAGGAATACAATTCATGTTTCCAAAAATGTTTTGTATTTAGTAAGGCACTATCTGTCTCAAGGTTCTCCATTGTTACCCACTGTAGCCAATGGGGCTTTCCCCCTAATCAGTGTGCATAGGATTTCAACTTTCAATTATAATATACAAATTAATTTCTTATAGGTACACTAAACTCAGTACTGTTAATATGAACTTAAATTCATGAGCATATCCTTTCAACCTTCTACATCTTTAAAAAAGAGACCCCCCACTTTATTTACTTAAATTAAGAACAACTTTTAACATGCTAATATTTTCATTAGGATGTTCTGGATACAATTACTGTTCCAAAATGCATTCAACTTTTAATGTAATTCTTAACTTTAGTTTTTGTTCCCTGCTTTCCAACTAGTAGATCAGTCACCTAAAGATTTAATTGGTTCAATGGGACCAATTTTGATCCACAGACCATGTTGTGCAGCACACAGGTTAAGTTTGGGATTTGTTTTGTGTGTAATATACTAGGGACTTTGATTTGTGATACTAGGGATTGAAAAGGTTAAATATGGTAATAAAGATGTACTTTCCTTTGAACAAATAAGGGTAGTTATTTATTGTTTGAAATGGTCAGGTAGCTTCATAGTTTAATTTATCTATTTAAGATAGGAAAAAAATGAGATGCTGGTAATCTGCAGATATACAGTATTTAAATATAATCAGTAACTTAAATCAAAGGCAGATGAATCAAACAAAATTCTGTAGTTAGATGACAGCTGTAATAAAATGTCTTTACACATCAGTGTGTGTGTGTGCTTTTAACAGTGTTACCTGTCTTGAGACCATGGAATGATATAGGCTACAAATCTCAGGCATGAATCACGTTTATATTCTGTAGTCATCAATATATTGCTGTTCCAAACAGTGCAATCCTATATATATCTCCCAATAAGTTCAATGGCGCTTACTCTTTGATAAGTGGATACAGAGCAGCCAATGTTGCTTCTTAAAAATGTACAGCTATTTCCCCTTTCCTGGTTTGCGGTAAGCAGAGCTGCTAGCAAAATTACCAGCAGCCCTAATAGCATTGTCATTAATGTGTCAGTCTGAAACTACTAACTCCTTCTTTTCTTTTCTTTCTTTTCTTTTCTTTTCCTTCACACCTGACTAATTCAAAACGAGATTCCAGCTTTTTTTATAAACCAAGAATAATAATGATCAAAAAGTAATCGTCAAAAGCAAAACCATAAAACCCAAGCCATTCACATCACAATTACCCTAAATGAAAGTTATTGTTTTGCTAATCCCAGGAACAGCTTGCAAGGGGAGATTTGGGTCTTTCTTTAATAATGTAAAGTTAATACGCAGTCCTCTTGTAATTATCTTTATCAGAAGACCCCTGTTTAATCTGCATGTTTAGCAGAAAAGGACCAAATCAAAAAGTGATCTGCTTTAGAGCACTTGATGTAAGCTGTTTGTAAATCGTTTGCATAAACAGATGAAGCGGGGAAATGCAATCCAGGTGCAAGAAATGGAATCAGAGGTACAAATAACTGCAGTCTCCCCTCTCCCCCTTTTCTGTTTTTGTTTGGTAACACGTGGCTTGCGGTAAAACACAGCAACTCTCTCAATTTAAAATAGAGAGCCTGAAATCTAGCAGATTTTAGCTTTACTGATGGATTTGACGGATGCTAAAAATAAAGTTGACCTGGAATCACAGCTTGAATTTGGCCAAGGCTGATGCCAGTGTCCAAAAGACACACTGAGGAGCTGGCAAGCTGGCTTTGTTGGTCAGCCAAATAACAAACCACCCAGAAACAGTGTGGAATTTGCAGGTTTTTCTTCCTTTCCTTAAGAATGCATTTTAGTTAGGATATATTTCTCTTGTGATCACTGCTAATGCAGGATAGAAACTGGGAGAGGAGAAAGCCAGTTTTAAATCAATTGTACATGCTAACCAATATACAGGTTTTATGGTGGAATTTCAAACTTGGAGTGTGTTCCTGAGAGATACCCTAGAATCTCCCCTTATACAACACAGATTTAGAGCAAGTTGCTCTCAGGTTTCCTCACCCCTCCCAGTAATTGCCAAAATAAATGAAAAACAAGGGGAGAGAGGGAGAGAGAAAGGGTCAGTTTTTCTGTTCTTTCCTGCTCACAGGTAAAGTGGAAGTTTCTATTCCGTATCAATAATTTTGAGTGAGGGGCTAAAGGGTAGCAATTATTCCAGATTAATTCTTACAGAGTAAATTGCTGCAATCCTAGGACTATCATTTGCAGAATAGGGAGCATTGAAAGAAGGGTAAGGGGAGGCTTGCCCCCAAGAAGTGCTGGATGTTTTGGGGAAGTTTAAATCATAAACTGGAAATTAATATAAGGCTACAATCTTAGACATGTTTATTTGAAAGTTAACTTTAAAAAGATCAGTGGGATTTACTGGAGATTTGGTGTGGGAGAATTCATGTCATATGGTCCATTATTTCTCTTTCAGAAATCTAAAATGTGGGCCAAGCCTTGCCCCCTGCCCAGAAATACACTTGCCTCTTCTGTACCACCCCACAGCTTCCACCTGCCCCCAATGCTGCCCATGCTATCACTTGTAGATGGACTGAGAAGCAACTCCCTCTTCCCTTTGGTATAATTGCAAAAGCAGCTTGCAGAGTGCAGCAGCTGAGAGTCACTGTACACCTGACACTGATTCCTGCCTCCCTCCCGGAAAACAAAATTCCATTTCCCATTTCTTTTTGTGCAGCTAACTAATGGAACAGCAAACCTGACCCAAAACACCAGCGAACAGACAGCAATATATTCTCTAAGATCCTAAGTGAAAAAGACAATGTGTCTGTGAGCACATTTGCCAGTGAAGAGCTTTTTTAAAAAAAGTTGAGGGCCACATTTCCTTCTAGGCAACCTTCCAGGGGCCATATGCCAATGGTGGGTGGGGATTGGAGGCACAAATAGTTGGAGCAACAAATGTATATTTTACCTATGTTCAGTAGGCTAGTTTCTACACATGTTGTTCACAGTAGGCTAGCAAGAGGCACAACCAGAGTTCAAGGACACATTTCATGCTCATGGACGGTGTGAAGCAAGCCAGTAAAGCAAGTACTGTGAAGCAAGTACAGCCTGGAGAAAAAGAGTGTAATTAGGGAGAGTCCCCAGACTGAGAGGCTTGGAGGGCTGCATTTTGGGGGGCAGGGGGATTGATATGAAGAGAGGCACTCCATGGTTTTCTCCATCTCTGTTGCTTTGTTTACCTCCATCCCATTGTTTACACCTTGTTTGTTTAACACCTTGTCTGATGAAGAACACAAAAGCTTACACATTGCTTTGTGATAGTTTAAAGGTAAAGGTAAAGGGACCCCTGACCATTAGGTCCAGTCGTGACCGACTCTGGGGTTGCGCGCTCATCTCGCATTATTGGCCGAGGGAGCCGGCGTATAGCTTCCAGGTCATGTGGCCAGCATGACAAAGCCGCTTCTGGCAAACCAGAGCAGCACATGGAAACACCGTTTACCTTCCCGCTGTAGCGGTTCCTATTTATCTACTTGCATTTTGACGTGCTTTCGAACTGCTAGGTTGGCAGGAGCTGGGACCAAGCAACGGGAGCTCACCCCGTCACAGGGATTCGAACCGCCGACCTTCTGGTCAGCAAGCCCTAGGCTCAGTGGTTTAACCACAGCGCCACCATAGTTTAGTTGTCCTATTAAAGATATTGTCTTAATATGGATTTTGGCATTCATGCAACAAATAACCTTGCTCATGGGACCTGTCCAGGGTACTGAAGGATTTGTTTCTGATTGCTTGTGCTTCCTAATTTTGTCCCCAGTCCTTAAGTGTCCTTAGAGTTGTAACTTTCCTGCCTGTTAGTCCCCTGCTCTGTGAGTCTACCATAAACTCCTGCCTAACATTCTTCCTTCAGACTCCAATGGGCTCATCCTTGCCTTAATTGGAAAAGGGGTTTCCCTTGTCTAGGGGAGAAGAATATGGTGCCTCTATTGGAAGATGCCATAGTTTAGTGGCAGAGCACATGCTTCTCATGCAGAAGGCCTCAGGCTCAATCTCTGGCATTTCTAGCTAAAAGGCTCGAGTTGTGGATAATCAGAAAGCCTGAGAGCTGCTGCCAGTCAGAGTACAGAATATGGGGCTAGAATGATGGACAGCTTTGCAGATACAGTCCGGCTGCTATATTACTTCTAATGGGATGTTTTGTAAAGCATGCTGCATTTTTAATAATAATAATAATAATAATAATAATAATAATAATAATAATAATAATAATATATTTATACCCCGCCCATCTGGCTGGGTTTCCCCAGCCACTCTGGGCGGCTTCCAACAGAACATTAAAATACAATAATCTATTAAACATTAAAAGCTTCCCTAAACAGGGCTGACTTCAGATGTCTCCTAAAAGTCTGGTAGTTATTTTTCTCTTTGACATCTGGTGGGATCAGTATTCCCTCACTACATGGAGAATTAAGACAGAACAGGCAATTAAAAGTATCCAAGGGTTCATTGCCAAGAAATCTGATGGTTCTTGATTTTCCAGGTCCGAATGGTTGCAGATGATTAGTGTGATGCCTTCACTGTCTAATTAATGGTTATGCTAAATATGCTACAGTGTAGACCCCCACTTACAGTTATGCTGCGTTAGTATCTCTGACCAGACACCCTGCTATCTTGCTGGTGGTTGTCTTTAGCATTCTTTATTACTATCTGTCGCCATATCACTATGACAGAATGAAGAGGTGGTTAAGGGGTGAGAATTTCCAGTAGCTCTGTGGCAAAACATCTGCTTTGCATGTAGAAGGTCCCATGTCCAATCCCTGACATCTGTAGGTGGGGTTGGGAGAGAACCCCATCTGAAACCCAGGAGAGCTGCTGCCAATCAGTGTAGGCAATACTGAGCTAAATGGACCACCTGTCTGACTTGATATAGCTTCCTATGGGCTATGCCTCGAGAATCCACAAAAGGGCAACCAAAATGATCCAGGGGGTGGAGCTACCCTTCTATGAGGAAAGGTTGCAGCTTTCGGGACTTCTAGGTGTAGAAAAAAGGAGAGTAAGAGGTGACATGAAGTTCGTATAACACTGGAATTCGTAGACACCCAATGAAGCTGAATGGTGGAGGATTTAGGACAGATAAAATAATTTTTAACGCAGCGCATGGTTAAACTACGGAACTCTCTTCCACAAGAGGCAGTGATGGCCACCAACTTGGATGGCTTCAAAAGAGGATTAGACAGATTCGTGGCAGTATGTTTCTGAATGCAAGTTGCTGGAAACTGCAGGAAAGGAGGGTGCCGTTGCGCTGAGGTCCTGCTTGCAGGTTCCCGCAGGGATCTGGGTGGCCATTGTATGAGAACAGGATCCTGGATTAGATGGGCCACTGGCCAGATCCTGCAGGCTCTTCTTGTGTGCCAGCGACGGGGGGCGTTGAGGGCAGGGAGACAGGGGACAAACGCCGAAGCCGATGAGGCTTCCGCACCTCGTAGTGAAATCTGTTACCCAGAGCAAATAATACGGTACCTAAGTCAGAAAGCGGAGAGGGAAACGAGGGAGAGCAGGGAAAAGAGTGATCGGATCGCGCGCGGGGAAATTGGTGGCAATTAATTCTCATGGAGTGACACACCCCCCCCCGGTTTCGCGCACACTTTCCCTGGAGCTGATTGGCGCCGGGCGGCTTGGGGCGCGCAGGATAAAAAGCCTCAGAGAGTCTCTCCGCGCTTGTGTGTAGGCGCCCGCCTGCCGAGGAGAAGTGAGCAGAGGCAGCAGCAGCAGCAGCATGACGGGCCGCGAGGAGACCGCGGAGGGCAAAGCCAAGGGGAAAGCGCTGACGCCCAGCGGAGGCGGCGGCCCCGAGAAGGCGCGCTTGGGGAGCCCGTCGGGCGGCAGCCTGCGCTCCAAGGGCTTCGCCATCACCGACCTGCTGGGTTTGGAGGCGGAGCTGCAGCCGCCCGCCACCACCTCAGTGACCGGCTCGGGCTGCGAAGGCGGCGCCGGGGCAGCGGGACTGGCAGGAGGCGGCGCCGGAGGTCCTTTGCCCATGGGCTTGGGCTTCCTGTGCGGCTTCGCCACGCAGCAGCCGGCCGGGGCGCATTGCCTCCTGCCGGCGCACCTGCCCTTCCTGCAAGCGCGCCCGGAGCACCATCACCACTCGCACCACCACCCGAGCCACCACCCGCACCAATACGGCCCCGGAGCCGAAAAGCACAAGGAGAACATCTCCGGTAAGCGAGACCCCGCTTGGGGCAGGTCCTCTCCGGAGGGAGGGATACCGAGAACTACTGCCGCGGGGCGAGAGGCCGGGATGGGTGGAGGAGCGCAGATCGGGAGCAGGAGAGCTGCTGCCGGGTTAGATCGAGCAGCCAGCGGCCGGAGGGAGGCGCTCCCGGCCCGGGAAGCGCACCAAGCAGGGCAGGAGGCCGACCTCTGCGCAGCGTGACTACTTCGGAACAGCGCTGCTTTCTGCCGGGCGCTCCGACGGCACAGAGCTGCTGAGAGGCTGGCTGGCTGGCAGGCGCCGATCAGTTCCTTTTGGACACCTCCGAAGTTCCAAGAGCACTCTTTCAGAGTTGTTGTGTGCCACCTTACGGACCGAGAGTCTGAGATCTTTTGGTAGGGTAAGCGGGCTGGAGTCTACTTATCAGATGCGCGAAATATCCTCAGTTGGTAGGTGCGTGCGCTGCACGCCATAGATAAGACAAACGAACAAAACAGCCTCCGTACTGCATGGGTCTTGCACTAATGGGCTATCATCAATTTTTATTCTCCAGCGCAACATGCAAATTTGGTTCCCAGATCTAAAGCTGATGACAATATAAAGTTGAATATATTTGTTAACGGATACCCTGTGCCTTTTAAAAGCAGTATAATATGAACCACCACAACTCAACTCTCACTACATCTCTGTACAGGCAAAAGTGCCACCTGTTGGATCCTGGAGATCATGTAGCTGTTAAATAGGACCTGTCTGTGTCCATGAAAAAGGTGTTTGCATGCTGTCTTCCAATAAGCCACATTACAGCTTCACGCTGTTGCTTGAGAAACAGTAACATAGAAACATAGAAAGAGTCAGACCATTAGTCAATCTAGTCCAATTTTGTCAACATTGACTGACAGCAGCTCTCCAGAATTTAAGACAGGAGTCGCTGCTAGCCCTTCCTGGAGATGCTGATGATTGAACCTGAAACCTTCTATGCACAAAGTACATGTTTTACCACTGAGCTACGGCCCTTCCCAAAGCAAGCCCATACGCAGCCAGAGAGCTTTAGACTGAGCAGGAATCTGATCATGGAGTTTATCATATCTGTCACCAATACTCTAGCACCTGTTCTAGCCAAAGGCAGAGCTAATGCTTTAAATGAAATGCTGGTGACCTGATCTGCTGGGGAAAAGATTTGGAAGGAGATGATTTGGAGCACCAGGCGGCTATTTCAGAACCATTAACTGTTGGCAGACATTAAATAATTTCTGCAAATAAAAGTGCTGATGAGAGAACTCCAAAAAGATCTGAAACAATCATTATATGGATGGGCCATTTGGATGACAAGCTTCATGTGGGAACACACATGTACAAATATTTTCACATGTGCAAATGTTCCCACAGATTCACCAAGGACCATTTCTGATGTGACATTCTGTTTATCAGGGATAACTTTTGAATGTGCAGATGTATATAGGAGTGGAAATATTAGGCAAACAGCTTGTTGGGACAGGTGAATCCATGGGAAGAATCTAACAGCATTGCTGCTTACAGCACTATTCTTGGGTGAGGAGCATGGGTCAAATATTGTGGCACGGTGTTTTCCAGTGTGTGATTTTGGCATTTAGCTCTGTGGGTGAACACCAGGACTTGGAAATTATATGCACATTTTCGCTCATGCATGTTCTCACTCAGATCCTCTTCACACATCACACACCAAACCATGCTTGAGTTTCTCTTCAGTGGTTATAGTTCATTTAGCTGCAGTGTTGAACATCAACATGGCCAATGGCAATCAAAGGTAGGCCTTTCTCACTTGATCGAAACCCTCCACCATGGCAGGGTTCTAACCAGGTGGCAAACACCATGGCACTGGGCTTCTTCAGGTTTGCTATGGGATTCACTCACTGCTGTGTAAGCATGTGATGGCAGCCTATGTCTTTCCAGGGAAGAGATTAAAGGAATGCCTGCTTGAGTTAGTAATCTCAGAGGTAGCACGGCTGCCAGCTGAGAGGTCAGCATAAAACTGAAGGAGGAAAAGGGCACTAAAATACTATTGAGCTGGAAATTTCAGGGGCTGATTGAAGGTATTGGTTCTTACAGAATTTTACTCAGCTGGAATTCTATTATTTTTTAAGGGTTATGTAAAACAGTATACATGGGGATAAAAAAACTGTCCTATGACCTATGGGAGAACGGAGGTGTTTTAAAGTAATTTCTTAAACAAGCAATCTCATATATTTGATTCTGTATACAGTGGAACCTCGGTTTATGAACACCTCAGTTTACGAATTTTCGGTTTACAAATGCTGCGGACCCATCTAGAACGGATTAATTCACTTTCCATTACTTTCAATGGGAAAGTTCGCTTCAGTTTATGAACGCTTCAGTTTATGAACAGACTTCCGGAACCAATTACACCCATGTTTCGGGTTAAGTACGCTTCAGGTTGGGTACTCCGCGGACCCGTCTGGAACGGATTAATCCACTTTCCATTACTTTCAATAGGAAAGTTTGCTTCAGTTTATGAACAGACTTCTGGAACCAATTGTGTTCATAAACCAAGGTACCACTGTATCTTATACATTAATAAAATATTGAAATGGAAAAATAAAGGCTGTTTGCTAACTTTTATTGTGATTCAGAGAAGGCTCCATCTAGGACCAGCTAGGTTACTTTGGAGCCCCCCGTTCTGTTGGTCCTTTGGTAGGAGAATTGGACTGCCTCCGATTCTATTCCTGCCTTAGCCTTCTGCACACCTGCTCTAGTTGCTCTGCTGGTGCTGAAAAGCTGATGTTTGTGGCAGCTTCCCTCCCATTTATTTTTCCAGGCAGTGGAGATGGTTGGAGCTGACCTATATTCCTAATGACTGAGGAGAGCAGTTTCAATCAGCTCTGGCCACTTGCTAGCCCTGTTTGTAGTCCTGGTTGGCAGCTACCTGCCCCCCTCCTTGGTGCTTGCCACAACAGGGACTATTGGACACAGGCTGGTCAAAAGGTGGCATATGTGGTAGATAACAGCCAATATATGCTCGTCAATGGCTATTTCTTGACACTGAAGATGCTGTACTAACTAAGTAGAATATTAGTTGGCACTGCAGCTGTGAAATGGGGAAGTCTGCAGAGCTCGCTCTCCTCCCATTTTTAGATGGGCCTCAAAAGCAGAGTTGTTATTAACAAATTCTACTTCTGAAAGTTGTCTGGTTGGATTTTTTACACTAATGTTGATTTTCTTCACAGTAATTTTTATTGCTCTTTTACAATTTGGAAACTGCTTTGAAAAATAAAACCTGTTTCAAACAGTGCATATAAATAAGTTGAATAGAACAATGGTTATACGGGGGAAACTTTTGATCTATACTGTATTTGTTTTCCTCCCCAACCAAAATATTAGATGAAGAGAGTTTGTCGGGGGACAAGAACAACCTCAAGGCATCCGATTCTCAGATCAAGAGAAAGAAACGGCGGCACAGGTATGACAGATAGCTAATACTGGATATAACTGGAGTCTTCCCAGTCACAGCTTGTAGCATTAGATCCCAAAGTTAAACTTTGTAAGTACGCTACATTCTCTCTTTAAAATCTCACTTATGCTGCAATCTTATATCCACCCACCTGGGAGTGAGGATCATCGAACTCAATAGGGCTTACCTCTGAGTAGACACATATAATAGGATTTCATTGTTAGCATTTCTGTATTGTATTGGACAGTACTATATAACTTTTTAAAATGAATTATCTGGTTTGTAGATGTTGGAGAAAGAAATTGCCACTTGATCAGACATGTGAATTTTTACTAGAGAATTCTGGGGCTTGGGACAAGACAGAAGTCTCACCATTTAACCTGGAAGTCCTAATGGTTAGTTGTGGTTACTCAGTGGCAAAGGAAAGACACTTTGCACATGGTTTCATATGCTCAGTGCTAAGCCTCAGCAGTGAAAACAATATATTGGGGAAAACCTAGCTCAAAGTGAGTCCTGAAGGCACAACAGAGACATGGCTCAGTAGCAAAACCCATGTTTTCCACACAGAAGGTCCCAGTTTCAATCCCCAGCACCTCCAGTTGAAAAAAGGATCAACAAGTGATGGGAAAAGCCTGAGACCTTGAAGAGCTAATGCCAGCCAGTGTAGGCAGTACTGAGCTGGATGGACAAGTAGTCTGACTTTGTATAAAGGTGGCTTCCTGTGTTCCCAGATTAACTGGGTCATCCTAACCATGTCTGCTCAGAAGCAAGGCCTATTTACTTTATATTCCTTCGTATAAGACTACTTTTTAACCCAGGAAAATCTTCTCAAATGTCAGGGGTCGTCTTATATGCCGGGTCGTATTTCTTATACGGCGAGTATATCCCAAACTCTATATTTTAATTGGAAAAGTTGGGGGTTGTCTTATACACCCAGTTGTCTTATACACCGGAATATACGGGTAATTCAAGGGGACTTACTCCCAGGTAAGTAGGGTTGTAATCCTATGCATATCTAAGGTTGCACTGTAAGTCTTGAAAGCACAACAGTAAACTTCTAGGCAGCATGAAATCTAATTGAGCTAGGAGATTCTGAGTTAATTTAAATCACATGTTGGCAATGAAAGGATTTCTCTCACGTTTTAAACTTGAAGACCTGGTAATATTTCTGGATTTTACAGAAAAAAACAAATTCCTAGGCAGATGGAAACACAAATGGACACCCTTCTATGCCAGTTCTTATTTTGTAAACCCAATGGTCAAGTCAAAGATTAAAAGTCACAAACTGTGCTGCTTTTATATTAGTGAAAACATTGTGGGCACTTTTCCCATAGAAAGCAATGCCAAAAAATACAGCTCATATGTTAATTTCAGATGTTCCTGGACTATGTAATTCCCATCATCCCTGACCATTAGACGTTAACTGAGGCTTATGGAAGGTGGAGTCCAATAATACCGGGGACCACCAAATATTGTCTGAGGTCTGGAGGATGAATGCAAGTCCATCAGCCATGTACTCCATCACACACACACTCTCACACATGCAAACACGCACACTTGCAGTTCCAGGAATACAGGAGTTTAACAAGTTCACTTGGTATTTCTCTCTGGACTATACAATTCCAACCTACACATCTGCTACTAGAGCAAAAAGTTGTTTCTGAAGGATGTGACATAGCCATTTTTGAATGACAGAGTTTATTGTCCCTGTAGGACTGTGTTTACTGCCCATCAGCTGGAGGAATTGGAAAAGGCTTTCAATGAAGCCCACTACCCGGATGTATATGCCAGAGAAATGTTAGCCATGAAAACAGAGCTCCCTGAGGATAGGATACAGGTATGTTGTTTGTTATTGTTAAACCACCATAAGGAGATTATCATGTGGAAATGGGAAGTTCATTTAGGGAAGTTTTTAATGTTTGAAGTTTTATTCTGTTTAATATTCTGTTGGGAGCCTCCCAGAATGGCTGGGAAAACCCAGCCAGATGGGTGGGCTATAAATAATAATTAATGTAATTATTTACAATTCTCATTAAAGGCTGCCTAAATTGAGTTTCAACAGATTCATTTAAAGCACTGATCAAACACAAGTCATAGGAGCTTACTAGACCCTCCAGGCAGGTAGGAATGGATATGTTCCTGGACTACAATTCCTATCATGCCTGACCATTGACAATGTTGGCTGAGGCTGGAGGAAGTTGAAGACCAATGGCATCTTTTATTTTCAGTTAAAAAAATGTTGAATATCTGCCTGATGAGGAATTTGGCACTCCAGCTCATCTGAATTTGACACCTTTGGATTAAGAATTATTTTTTCCTAGCAAATTGTGCAACAGTGCAGGAGACTAGGCTGTATAACCTTCCAGCCATCTGATTCTAATTCAGCTCTATAAAAATGTATATAGATGTACAGGAATGGCCAATTGAAATAAGTAAAAATAATTGATGTTAGTTGCAATATCTAGCCTGCACTTTCCAATATTATGACTCTTCTGCCACTGTAAATTTGCACCAACAGGGTGCTGGTAGAATGTAGAAGTGACATGATCCCAGACCAGGTAGTATTTCACAAGTAAGGCAGTAGTATTTAGAAAGAATAATACAGTAATAGCAAAAGGAGTGAAGGTTAACCTTATCAGTTAATTTATGTAGTATCATCTTCACCTGGAACAAAGTTTTTTTCAGCTGGAACTCAGTTCTGGCACCTCTCAGGTGGGCACCATTGCCATTATAAGAGAACAAAGGAGGTGGTCATGGTGGGTTCCGACACTCTTGTTTCTAGAAAAATAGCACTGAACACAATGAAAGGAAAAATAATTTCTGCTGCTTATTTAGTGCAGGAATAAGATTGAGAAACTTTTAATTTGGTTGTGTGTGTCTTCTATCTTATTTATGCCAACAGAGAACTAAAAAATTACTTAGAACATATGCTTTCTTGATCTGACATGATTTATTTTATGTTCTTTCCTCCACCCCTCCCCCTCAGTCCTCCACACAAACATGGATACTTTTGCTAAATATATACTTCTTGATGTACATCCAAAAGGTTTGGTTTCAAAACCGAAGAGCCAAGTGGCGAAAGCGTGAGAAGTGCTGGGGCCGCAGCAGCGTGATGGCAGAATATGGTCTCTATGGTGCTATGGTGAGACACTCCATCCCACTACCTGAATCAATCATCAACTCTGCCAAAAGTGGGCTTGTGGGCTCCTGTGCCCCCTGGCTGCTTGGTAAGCAAACATATAGCGCTCTGCATTCGCTGGTTGGGCTGAAACTCAGTTAATTAATTGGGAAGAGCTTTCCAAACGAAAGACACTACTAGGGTAGAGAGCAGACTTAGGCTTCACAGCCTTCATCCCAATAGTGTTGCTGGGTGATTTGTGTGCTGGAATGATGGTGAAATCTACCTTCCAACCCTCACTGACAAGGATCCCACTGTGTTGGGGTGGGTGGGTGCACACTCATATGCTTGCTCATGCTTGCACACATACAACCTCTTATAATATACAAATCTATTCTCTATTTACACCCTATACACCTGCTCTCTGCCCCAGTAATGCTTGTGATTTTGAAAGCCCTTCTCACTTCATTAACTGAGAAATAAGTGATTGTTAGCTGACTTGTCATCACTTTTATAAAATACTAGAGTGAAATTTAGATTTAATTACATAAAGCGACATTTTGTTCTTGTGTTAAGCACAGATTAACCTTTGGTTAAGAATTTTATCAGAGCTGTGATAGAACAGCTTTCTTCCTAGTCCTTCAAACTTCCTCCTTGTACGACAGGGACATTGCATGGAGAAAACAGCTGCCTTGCTTGTGAAATCCCCTATGGAGATCCCGCCATGCATGAATATAAGAAGCAGAGCTACTGACCTGTCTTCCATGAATCCAGTTGTATGATATCTTAGTATGCATGGCTAATGATGGAACCATGTGGATGGGGAGGGCAGATCTGCTCATGTGTTTTACATGAGCAAGCTATGGCTGTTGTGGTACTGCAATGGATGCAGCCGTTGATGACTATTATTTATTTTTATTTCACAAGATTCATATTGTAATGAAACCTCAAGGTGGTGTACAACAAGAATAAAACGATAAAAAATATCAATTTTTAAAAAAGTTAACGATTTAAAACATTCAAAAAATAATTAAAACCAATGATAAATTAAAAACTGTATTAAAACACATGTCAGTATTTAACATGTCTGGATAGGCTTGCCTAAGCAAAAATGTTTTTAATCTGACACCCAAAAAAGTAGTGATGTACTCCTGATGTCAGTAGACAAGGAGTTCCAAAATATGGGTGCTGCTGCACTAAAAGGTAAATTTCTTACAAATGCAGAATGAGTATTGTGTGGCACCTATATCAGTACTAGTTCTGCAGATTGAAGCAATTGAGTGGGCATATATGGGATAAGGTTATCTTGCAGGTCTATTGATTTCGGTGGGCTACTATGAGTTTACCCCAATGAGCTTCAGTCAAGCTAGAGTACTAGCTTTCTCAGGCACTGATAGGTTTTATCAGTATTCTCTCTCAGTACTCTCTCTGGTCTTTGCTTTTCTTTAAAGGAATGCATAAAAAATCAATGGATGTTACAACTAAGCCTGAAAGCGAGGAAAAGGGGAACAGTGACTGGAAATCTCAACGCTCTGAAGAGGAATTAAGAATTAAGCAGGTAGAGCAGGAAAGAAGCTCCACTGACAAATTTACCTCAATGGACAATTCTGATGACATTGCAATGGATCTCTCCAGCACAGCAAAACATGAGAAAAAGCACGACACTTTGAGACAGTGTCTCAGTGGAGGCCCCCAGCCCAAAATGAAGGACAGTGAGCACTAAGAATCAGAAATAGGAGAGATGTGATACAATAGAAAATAAATAAATGAATGAAGAAACCTCTTCAATACTATGGGGAAATATATTTATTAATGTTTAATTAATATTTATTAGTATTTTTCAACTAACTAATACATTTTACATAAAAGTGGGACCTTTTTTAGATGGTGCCCATCCAAAATATAAAATTTATTTTTTCAACATTAAAGTTGTTTATACGTAAACAAGATAAATTGGGGTTACTGATTTTTTTCCTTAAAAATGTCTCACTAAGTCACCTTTTATTAGCAGCTCCAGAAAAACGATCAGGGCATCCTCATTCTATAACATGGGAGAGATTAACCTGTAGCCCTTCGGATGTTGGACTACAACTCCCATCATTCCTGATGATTGGCCAAGCTGGCTGAGGCCAATGGGAGTTGCAGACCAAAAGCAACTGGTTAGCCACACCTGCTATAGTAGAAAAAGAAACGGAAGGCACTTCATCTAAGCTAATCCAAGGTATGGTAATGATAAAAATGCTTTGGGTGTTGTTTTCAGAAGTGATAAACCTTAGGGAAAATTTGTTCCTTAGATTACATGCTACTATAGGACAGGAATGGTTAATTTCTATATTTCTGGTGACATTACAAAGACTAGGGAGGGGAGGGGGCACAACAAACCAGCCTTGACAAGCATTGCCTAGTGATTTAAGGGCTTAACATGTATGGAAGACATGATGTTGGAATGTGTATGGAGAATCATGGCTTCTTTTCCTTACAAGTGAAACTGTTAGCAAAAAATGTTTGTGCACATCTTGAGTCCTACAGGGGGTAGACGCTGACCTTTCATTCTATAGTAAACAAGGTATACTTATACCAAACTCTGAAGGCCACTAGAATCTGTTCTGACAACATCCCCTTAAATTTCACCAGGATTCACACCACCACCACATGCTGGATTGAATCCTTCTTGCCCAGATACAGAGTTCTGTGGAACACATGCACTCTTTTCTTCTGTGTCAGAGAATGCTGTGTACAGCTCTAGAAAATGAGAATCTCAGTCTATAACAGAACACTGTGCTGAACAAATTCTCTTTGCACACAAAAGACCATTTTCTGACCCTGAAGAAAACAGATTATATCTTGCCTGCACAAAGCTCTGTGTGTGTATCAAACCTCTTTGTTTAGAAGACGCTACATCAGGGTACCTGTGTTTACAATATGCAGTAGGTCCAACTGATGCAGGGAAGCAGATGGTACCCGGGAACACCGTGGACTATCTCCTTGTTCTTGACTCACTGATTTCACCTTGAGCTGCAGCACATTTTACTTGATAAGAAATCTGTCCCTTTACCAGGATTTGAGCATAATAAATGGAATTACACTGTGCATTTGTACAAATTTATATTTGGGAAAACATATGCAATAACTCTACATTTTTGAATGTTATTTGACATGCTATGCATAGAACTCACACATGTATTAAAATATCAAGCCATAGAACCCAGAAATAAAAATTCCTATTTTGTAAAATGCGATAGGAAAAATATTTTGCAATTATGTCTGTAAAAGTGTTAATGTTTGATATTTTTTCCTTTGTCTTTTTATATTTGTCTGAAAGCACTTTAGATACCTCCATTTTCTGAATGTTCCCCTACTTGTTTTCTTTGCCACTTATTTATTATTATGCATTCACAAATAAAGTTCTGTGTTTGTTTGTGGCTTTTGAACATATATATATATATATATATATATATTAGCTGCTTGATTTTGAGAATACAGTGGAACCTCGGTTTATGAACACCTCGGTTTATGAATTTTCGGTTTATGAACGCCGTGGACCCATCTGGAACGGATTAATTCACTTTCCATTACTTTTAATGGGAAAGTTCGCTTCAGTTTATGAACGCTTCAGTTTATGAACAGACTTCCGGAACCAATTACACCCATGTTTCAGTTTATGAACGCTTCGGTTTAAGTACTTCGCGGACCCGTCTGGAACGGATTAATCCACTTTCCATTACTTTCAATGGAAAAGTTCGCTTCAGTTTATGAACGGTTACTCCGCGGACCGTCTGGAACGGATTAATCCACTTTCCATTACTTTCAATGGGAAAGTTCGCTTCAGTTTATGAACGCTTCAGTTTATGAACAGACTTCCGGAACCAATTGTGTTCATAAACCGAGGTACCACTGTACAGCTTCTAAGCAAGTCCTATTTTGGTTACAAAAACCTTTGTTGATGAAAGAGTGAGACTAGGGTGGCCTAGATTTTGCAGCAAATGGCCCCCCTGCTGCAAAGACTACATTGCTGATTTGACATCAGCCTATGTATGAACATAGAGCAAATGATTGAGCTGTTGTGGGGTAGTCCGTTTCAAAATCTGCAGTCACTCTGTGTGTGCAATGTGCAGAATAAATCTTCACAAGGCACTAAGACTGCTATCAGACAATACAATGCTTCATTATTTCCTATAAGCTATCTGTCATAGAATTATAAGAGCTTGAAGGGACCCAAGGGTGATCTAGTCCAACCCCTCGCAATGCAGGAATCTCAGCTAAAGCATCCATGACAGATTGCCATCCAACCTCTGCTTAAAATAATAATAAATTTATTATTTATACCCTGCCCATCTGGCTGGGTTTCCCCAGCCACTCTGGGCGGCTTCCAACAGAATATTAAAATACAATAGTATATTAAACATTAAAAGCTTCCCTAAGAGAGAGCCAGTGTGGTGTAGTGGTTAAGAGCGGTAGACTCGTAAGCTGGGGAACCGGGTTTGTGTCTCCGCTCCTCCACATGCAGCTGCTGGGTGACCTTGGGTTAGTCACACTTCTTTGAAGTCTCTCAGCCCCACTCACCTCACAGGGTGTCTGTTGTGGGGAAGGAAGGGAAAGGAGAATGTTAGCCGCTTTGAGACTCTTTGGGGTAGTGATAAAGCGGGATATCAAATCCAAACTCTTCTAAACAGGGCTGCCTTCAGATGTCTTCTAAAGTCTGGTAGCTGTTTTTCTCTTTGACATCTGGTGAGAGGGTGTTCCATAGGGTGGGTGCCACTACAGAGAAGACCCTCTGCCTGGTTCCCTGTAACTTGGCTTCTCACAGCGAGGGAACTGCCAGAAGGCATGCACATGAAAGCTCATACCAAAATAAAAACTTAGTTGGTCTTTAAGGTGCTACTGAAGGAATTTTTTTATTTTGATGGGGGTAGAGACGCTCCTTCAGGTATACTGGATCGAGGCCATTTAGGGCTTTAAAGGTCAACACCAACACTTTGAATTGTGCTGAGAAACGAACTGGGAGCCAATGTAGGTCTTTCAAGACCGGTGTTATATGGTCTCAGCAGCCGCTCCCAGTCACCAGTCTAGCTGCTGCATTCTGGATTAGTTGTAGTTTCTGAGTCACCTTCAAAGGTAGCCCCACATAGAGCGCATTGCAGTAGTCCAAGCGAGAGATAACTAGAGCTTGCACCATTCTGGTGAGACCGTCTGCGGGCAAGTAGGGTCTCAGCCTGTGTACCAGATGGAGCTGATAAACAGCTGCCCTGGACACAGAATTGATTTGCGCCTCCATGGACAGATGTGAGTCCAAAATGACGCCCAGGTTGCACACCTGCTCCTTCAGGGGCAGAGTTACCCCATTCAGGACCAGGGACACCTACTGCCCGCCTCCTGTCCCCCACAAACAGTACTTCTGTCTTGTCAGGATTCAACCTCAATCTGTTAGCCACCATCCATCCTCCAACCGCCTCCAGGCACTCACACAGGACCTTCACCGCCTTCACTGGTTCTGATTTGAAAGAGAGGTAGAGCTGGGTATCATCTGCATACTGATGAACACCCAGCCCGAACCCCCTGATGATCTCTGCCAGCGGCTGCATGTAGATGTTGAAAAACATGGGGGAGAGGACAGAACCCTGAGGCACCCCACAAGTTAGAGCCCAGGGAGTCTGTTCCACTGTCAAACAGCTCTTACTAACAAAGTTTTCCCTGATTTTTATTTGGAATCTATTTTCCTGTAACTTGGTTCGAGTCCTACCCTCCAGAGCAGGAGAAAACTTGTTCCCTCTTCCATGTGACAGCCCCTGAGATATCTGAAGATGGCTGTATCTCCTCTCTGTCGATTTTCCAGGCTAAACATACCCTGCTCCTTCAACTGTTCCTCATAAGACTTGGTCTCCAGACCTTTGATCATCTTGGTTGACCTTCTCTGCACATGTTCCAGCATGTCAACATCCTTCTTAAACTGTGATGCCCAGAATTGGGCACAGTATTCCAGGGGTGGTTTGACCAAGGCAGAACAGAGTGGTTCTATGACTTGCCTTATCTGGACACTATACTTCTGTTGATGCAGCCCAGAACAACATTAGCTGTTTTTGTTCCTGCATCACACTGTTGACTCAGGTTAAGCTTGTAGTCCACCAAGACCTCTAGATCCTTTTCACATGTACTGCTAGTAAGCCAGGTGTGCCCCATCCTATATTGGTGCATCTGGTTCCTCCTGCCTAGGTGCAGAACCTTACATTTGTCCCTATTGAAATTCATTTTGTTAGCTTGCGCCCAGTTCTCCAATCTGTTAAGGTCATTTTGAATTCTGATTCTGCCGCGATTATTAGATAATTTCCCCTACTTTTTCCTCTAAAGAAACCAAGCAGATATTGAGAAAGGGACAAATAATTTTGTTTTCACAGCAATTTAAATAAATAAAATTCATGCACATGATGGATCTTTAGGTGACATGCATTGCCCCAGAAACTGTCTGAATCTGTTCTTTAGAAACAGCTTCTTAGACAACATGAAGAGCTGAATATGTTGCATTGAACAGGCAGTGTGGGGTCCCACCGTCATCTAGAGGTACCAGGCAAAATGTGATGACACACTGGGCACATTTGGCTTAGCACTGCCTTACCCTCTGATGTTTACCTGACAGCAATATCCTGCTGGTAAGAACAATTCCCCCACCCAGCAGCACTGGTTCTAGCTTCATATAAAGGCATTGATACGTACATAAACACATCTCAGTGTCAGATCAAGGTTTTGCTTTCCTGCTTTTGGGCACCTGAGAGTCCTGGATTTCAGTGCTTGACAACTAGGGAGACCAAGATGCCATGGCACGGCCGAAAGCAGTTTTCACTATGTCTGAGGACAGTAAGGAGAAGTAGTTACAGGAGCCTCAGTTACTAGGTAACCTATGAGCTGAGGACTTCCCAGAGACACAGTGGACCACTGGTACTACAGACTAGAAACGTGCTTTTCACAAGCTTCAATCATTGACCAAGAAGTTATCCATGAGGGTGGTGGTGGTGGTATAAAGAGACAGGGCTAAATTTCATACATTGATTTTCTTAACTAGATAAAATTTTGGATGTAGCTTTGTAGTCTTCCTAAAAAACATTTGTTAGTAAATACATAATTTTTAAAGATGTAAATTACAGGTGGCTTTGGGGGCAGTGGCTGTGGGTTGTAATCTAGAAAGTAAAATAGCATTTTAAAAATGACTATACTTCATACCATTTAATAAACTCGTAGTAGATTTTCATCTTCTGTGTAAGACAGAATTGGCCCCAAATCACATTCTAACAGACATATTGAAATGTTTCCAATTTTTTCTGCCAGACAAATTTTATCTGAAAATGATGTAAAGGTTTTATTAAAATCTAGGTAATTCCAGTCTGGAAAGATTCCTAATAGAGATCAACATGTGAACAAACATGTAACGATATTCCCACCTGGAGCAGGACTGGCAGGTTGTCTACACAGACAAGAAAATGTAGAGAGAACTCTAACAAAAACATGAGCTATGAAAGTTTTAGGAAAATATTGTTCAGAACATCATAGTAATGCAAACACTATGATCAACAGATGCTCCGGATTGTTATCCTAATGCATGTTTTGAAACACTCTCAAAATAACTAGGTTTGGCTGGAATAAACAGGAAAGGATGAAAAGAGATTGGCGAGTAAGTAATTATTTGTGAGTGACTCAAACACTGAGTTCCTAAAAGTGAATTTGCAGTGAACATGATAAATAATGATGGGTAAAGGCTTATTTAATCAGAAATTAGGCTTTACAAGAGCCGAGGTTTGGCACATTTAAAGCCTAATCCTGATTCGGCAGCATTTGCAAACAAATTTATCTGGGCCGTGCAGTGCTGGCACTAGCATTTTGTTGCATTTATGACCACACCCCTTACATGACACAGATGGCACATCTCTTTGCTTGTCACATTGGAAAGCAGAAGCCAGATATCATTGGAAATAATAAAAGCAGAGAAAACATACATATTAAAAGCAGGAATTTCTAAGCTTCAGTTTTTCAACCCTTTCCCTTTTAGGCACCATAAAATCACCTCTGCTATGACCCACCCCATTATTCAGGCTATGCTGTTATATCTAGAACCTGCATTTCTATTGCTTTGACATCTCTCTGAACAAGCCCTTCACACACACCTTTCTACTCTTTCCCAACACAATCCTAACAATGTATGTCTGAATGGAGAGGAGGTATTTTGTGGATTCTTCTAATACAAAACACATTGATGAATAATTCAAAAAGGGCTCATGATATGTAGCCTTGGTTTTTGCTATCTAAACCAAAATGATTAACCAATTCTTGGCAGGGAAAACCTCAGATAAGGTTATGTAAGTATTAAGAGGGTGGCACTACATCTCAGTTTGTTGTTGTTGTTTAGTCGTTTAGTCGTGTCCGACACTCTTCATGACCCCACGGACCATAGCACGTCAGGCACTCCTGTCTTCCACTGCCTCCCGCAGTTTGGTCAAACTCATGTTCGTAGCTTCGAGAACACTGTCCAGCCATCTCGTCCTCTGTCATCCCCTTCTCCTTGTGCCTTCCATCTTTCCCAACATCAGTGTCTTTTCCAGGGAGTCTTCTCTTCTCATGAGGTGGCCAAAGTATTGGAGCCTCAGCTTCAGGATCTGTCCTTCCAGTGAGCACTCGGGGCTGATTTCCTTCAGAATGGATAGGTTTTATCTTCTTGCAGTCCATGGGACTCTCAAGAGTCCCCTCCAGCACCTTAATTCAAAAGCATCAATTCTTCAGCGATCAGCCTTCTTTATGGTCCAGCTCTCACTTCCATACATCACTACTGGGAAAACTATAGCTTTAACTATACAGACCTTTGTCGGCAAGGTGATGTCTCTGCTATTTAATATGTTGTCTAGGTTTGTCATAGCTTTCCCCCCAAGAAGCAGGCGTCTTTTAATTTCGTGACTGCTGTCACCATCGGCAGTGATCAAGGAGCCCAGGAAAGTAAAATCTCTCACTGCCTCCATTTCTTCCCCTTCTATTTGCCAGGAGGTGATGGGACCAGTGGCCATGATCTTAGTTTTTTTGATGTTGAGCTTCAGACCATATTTTGCGCTCTCCTCTTTCACCCTCATTAAGGTTCTTTAATTCCTCCTCGCTTTCTGCCATCATGGTTGTGTCATCTGCATATCTGAGGTTGTTGATATTTCTTCCGGCAATCTTAATTCCGGCTTGGGATTCATCTAGTCCAGCCTTTCGCATGATGAATTCTGCATATAAGTTAAATAAGCAGGGAGACAATATACAACCTTGTCGTACTCCTTTCCCAATTTTGAACCAGTCAGTTGTTCCATATCCAGTTCTAACTGTAGCTTCTTGTCCCACATAGAGATTTCTCAGGAGACAAATGAGGTGATCAGGCACTCCCATTTCTTTAAGAACTTGCCATAGTTTGCTGTGGTACACAGTCAAAGGCTTTTGCATAGTCGATGAATAAAGGATACAAATGCTTTTCTAGAAACAACCATCTCTCTCCATCTGGAATGTTTAAAATAGAAACATGCATAATGCTGTAAGTAATTCCACATTCTTTTAATTTATCTGGGTTACAACAACATTTTCTTTCATATTTACATCTTTTCACTTTGCCATATGGACAGTTAGATCCTAGGATTTAAGAGTATTTGCTGAATTAATGATGAGAGGTGTGGGGGTGGGGAGGACATAAAAAATGAAATGTGAAAAAAATGAGATTATTTAGATTTTAATTTGTGGAGGGGGGTTATGAGATTGACTGGATTTTATGTTTCCTTGGCTTTCATAAGAAGACTTTCCCCCATTCTTTTTAATAATGAATGACTCATGCTCACATAAAAGGGAAGGCTGTGTGCATTTGTTGCAGAAACATCTGTATTCTGCCATTACTGAATGACTTAGGAATATTAATTTTTAACTGGCATTTTATCTAGGTTTATCCCATCTTGCTGCTTGATGGAGTTTTAGATTGAAAGATTAAGCAAATGTGATGTTTAAAGAGACTGCCCCCCAGAGGGTAATACAGGTTATTGCACATGAGAGAGAACATAGTGTTCATTACGTACTATCCAGTGAGTCATTTAGTACAGGCATGTCCAAAAGGTAGATCATGATCTACCGGTAGATCACTGGATGTTTGCAGTAGATCACTGGTAGATCATTGGCTCCCCCCAAAGTAGCTGAACAACTGTGGCTCCCCTAAGAAAAGCTCAACATTTTACCTCCTCCCTGAAAAAACTCAACTTTGACCTGAACCCCCCCCCCCCAAATCGGTCTTCCTCCTTCCTAAAAAAAGTTCAACAACTTTGACCTGAACCCCAAAAGGGGGGGGGTAGATCACTGCCAATTTTTAAACTCTGTGAGTAGATCGCAGTCTCTTGGGAGTTGGCCACCGCTGATATAGAAGAAACAAGCTGTGTTCCCTGCCCGCCCCCAAGATCACAGTTGAACGGTGGGATTATGATCCACGTCCCTTTTTCTGTAGTTCTGGTTTGCATTGCTGATACCAGGTTTGCCTTGAACCTCCTGCTCTGTCCATTTTCTTTCTTTTTTTCTATGCATGTAGTTATAATGGAGGCCTTAGGTTGTATATATTCAATTAGTAATGCCTATTTCACTTCTCCATGAGCACAGCAATCCAAACTATGGTTAACCACATTATGTGTGGCTGCTGACAATCTGTCAGTGCAAACAATGCTGTATCCAAATCTTGCTCAGTGGTGACTGGAAGGGGCCACAACTGGCAGAAAGCGCTGAAGCCTAGCAGAGGTCAGAAATACAGGCAGAATGCAGCAGCTAGGTTACTTGTACCATCTGCATATAAAACCTTTATTGCAGTATTTACACTGGCTGTCCATCTCCTGTTGGGTCAAGTTCAAGTGACTTGACAGATCACTTTACCTACTATATGTTTTGGAAAATACTTTGTCCATTCATCCACCTGTTTTCTATAGGTTCTTGAGAACCTATGTCATTGCCAAACTGAGCACAATTATTCCCAAGGTGGGAGTAGCAATATTCATTGACATTTGGATGCCAATTGCCATCTTGAATCAAGATGGAAGCTGGTAACGTGTCTTTGTCCATTTTTTGGCATAGGTTTGGCCACCTCTTGAGATATCATCATCCAACTCAGAATGAGGGTTTCTGAAGTGTGGGCAACCATCTTTGTTGATTTTTTAACACCATGTGCCATTTTGAATCAACCAGATTCATGCCAACCAGATTCATGCCAACCTTTACTTATGATCGAACGGGCATTTTGGACACTTAAGATATAGCTATGCTGGAATACGTGTGCATGGACTTCTCCTCAGCAACATTTATGATATACTGTAATTTGCAAATAATACTTTGGTAAAGCTAACAAGAAAGAAAAGGGCTAAGATCCAACTGATTGGCTAGTAAAGGAGTAGGGTTTCTACTAAAACACTCCTGCTAAACATGTGATTGATGGTTTCTTAAAAGGGATCTGCATGCATAGGATCGGTTGCTCTGTGTGCTGTATTGGATTCATTGCATCATCATCATCATCAAATTTATATCTCAAACAGCTGTTTTATTTTGTATACATTTATTTACTTCTCTCCTTGTTAATTTTACTTATCCTTCAATATACCGTACCTCAGAATTTGTATACACCTATCAACGTCTCTGCTTTGTGCATCAATAAACCATTTATTTCACAATATATATAAAAAAATTGTCCAGTAGCACCATAGAGACCAACTAAGTTTGTTCTTGGTACAGTGGTACCTTGGTTTGCGACCACAATTGGTTCCGGGGAGCCGGTCACTCCCCAAGGCACGCTTCTGTGCACGCGCTGCGCAGATCGCTTCTGCACATCTGAGCGCCGCGGAACCTGGATGTAAACACTTCCGGGTCCGTGGTGGTAGGAAACCGAAGCGGTCGCTCCCCGAGGCGGTCGCAAACCGAGGTACCATTGTATAAGCTTTCAAGTGCATTCACACTTCTTCAGATACATATATTTAACATTCTTGTTACATTGCAGTAGCAAAGTTCAGGAACAGTCCCACTTCAAAACTTGCGATTCATGCAATAAACAGAAGAGGGCACTGTTCAATTATTTTTCACTTGTAGATCAACAAAACTGTTGAAGAAGGAAAGTCCAGTACACCGATGAATTATTGGCCATTTTCACTGAATCCTCTGGATCACTAAGCAGCAATTATAGCTATTCCTAAATTATTAAGAGATCTTGAATATACACTCTTCTTCTGTTTATTTAGAACAAGCAAGTAGATTACAGTGATACCTTGGTTTAAGAACAGTCTGGTTTAAGAACGATTTGGTTTACAAACTACTCAAAACCAGAAATAGAGTCTTGGTTTGAGAACTTTACCTCGGTCTAAGAACATAGTCCAAACGGTAGAAGGGCACCGGTGGCAGGAGGCCTCATTAGGGAAAAGTGGGCCTCAGTTTAAGAATGGTTTAGGTTTAAGACTGGACTTCTGGAACGGATTAAGTTTATAAACCGAAGTACCGGTAACACTGTACAGTATAAGGATTCCGGTAAAAAAAAAGAAAAAGAAAAATCAGATATATTGAACGCTACAAAATTATATCAGTTTTACAGCAACATAACTGTTAGAGTCAAAGGTTTCCACTATACATGTTATCTTTCTTCACACACAGTGATAGGTATTTTCACCAACAAAATCTGAGAAAACCACGGAGGCCATGTACATAGCCAATATACAGTATCAAGCCATAGTTATAAGAACAGAAAATAATATCACAATAGGAGCTGACTTTTACAGCGGAGATTGCCATGGCCAAAGTGATCAACGAAATGGAGTAACTCCCCTATGAAGAAAAGTTGCAGCCCTTGGGAATTTTTAGTTTAGAGAAAAGTCAAACAAAAGATTACATGATAGAAGTTTATAAATTTTTACATGGCATGGTGAGTGGATAGAGAAAAGTATTTCTCTCTCTCATAGCACTACAACATAGACATCCAATGAAGCTGAATATTGGAAGATTCAGGATAGATAAAAGAAACTACTTATTCACACAGTGCAGTTAAACTATGGAACTTGCTTCCACAGGAGGCAGAGATGGCCACCAACATGGAAGGCTTTAAACATGGACATAAAAATGTGTGGCACTGTCTTTGTGGATTCTCACTGGTGAGAGAAATGCATTATTTGTATGCCCATAAATATTGGCCTGTATCTTCACTCCTCATGCTACAGTGCTCTGCTGAATAGAAATCTGAAGCTAGCTTTCCACTTTCAAACCAAAAACTCTAGACTCCACAACACTTGAGAGGACCCTCAGGAGGGATTGTGTAAATGGTCATATGGTCTCACCATTCCATAACAAAACTAGAGACTCAACAAGATCCTCTGCTCTATCCACTGGACACCCTCCCCCGCAAACAGTCAGGAATCTATCAGATTCCATCACTATCCAAGGGCAGACCTTCCTAACTGGTCCTCCACTCCTGCATTGGACCAATGACCATTTGAGACATGCCCATGGTTGCTATATACTCCTGAGCCAGACCTGATACACCCTCAGACTGGATGTTGAAGTCACCCCAAACCACAGTTCTGGGTTCCTCCAACACAACACCCAGGACAGCCTTGATCAGCTAAGTCAGGATAGCTGATGAACAGCAGGGTGGGTGGTACACCAACAGCACCTCTAATCTGTCTCTTTGGCCCAACACCAGATGCAGGTCCTTCAGTACCACTCTTAGAGGGAGGTTTCCTGGTGGTGGAAAGTAAGCCCCTATGCACTACAGCAACACCTCCTCACCCCCTCCAGTCCGGGCTGATGTCGTACTGAATACCCAGGTAGGCAGAGCATGTTAGTATTTTCATCTCTTCCTTTTCTGTCAATCTCCTGACTCAGTGGAGAGGGGGGGGGAGAAGTCTTCCTTGGTAACTGTTATTCCTAATTGTCAGTTCTGGAGAGTGTGCTCTGAGGTAAAGTGGCGAACTTCATCTGTTTATTGGTGCTCACAGCTAGAAGTTGTGAGTCCGAATACTGTATATGGTTTAAATCCATCAGAACAGAGTCAGATCTGGCCTCCCCAGCAATACACACTTGGTTGGCCTGCTCATCCACAAATCATGGAACTTTTCAGCTACCTGCTTACCCAGACATGTTTTAGAACCATCATTCAATATCACCAGGTACAACTGGGAGATTAGGGTCACAAGATAACAAACTAAGGCCCAGTAGTAGGCACATAACATACCATATGCCAAGAGGATGTTGAGTCCACTTCAACACTCCTCCCCTTGTACCTTACTTGTGAGGCTTGCGGTCAATTATCACAAATGCATGTTTTGCTAGACAAGCACAGGGCTTGTGGACAGAGAGTTTTTTTTAACTTCTTAGAGAGGACCTCTGTGTGTGGTCACTTCCATTGGGAACTATATAACAAAGGAGACAATCCTTTCTATTTCCTTCTGCCTGTGAGGAGACTCTCTCTTTCCACCATGACTCAAAGATGACCAGATGTGCATGACTAAAGTTCCTGCATTAAGCCATGTTAGCTAAGACTACCAACTTTTATTTTACTGTAACTTATAAGTATTTTTGCTCACTATTTTGCTGTATTTGCTGCCTGCATTGAAATGTAAGTAAACCCTTTCTTCATTTATCTTACTAAAAAAATGTAGCTCATTATTTGGAATGGAGGTTGGGATTAAAATGTGTAATTGGCTAATTCCTAAACTTTAATGAGCTGCAAAACTTACAAATGTTTTACTCTGCTAAAAAGACTTCACAACCCGTTTTTCTTTTTGTATTTCTTGCATGCACGTTGGGAGAGGAGTTTTAGATCTAAATATACAGATTTAATCCTCAGTCCATTTCCCACATTACTGAGTGGGAACACCACCCAACCAAACTTCCCCTCTACCAGACTCTCACCCCAGGTTGCCTCCCAAAGTGCCTGCCTACAATTCCATAGCCTGACTGACAGTAGGAGATGCCCCATGACTCCCCAAATCAACAGGTAAAAAAGGTAAACCTGGATGGTTAAGTCCAGTCAAATGTGACTATGGGGTGCGGCACTCATCTCACATAAGGCAGAGGGAGTCAGCGTTTGTCCACAGACAGCTCTCCGTGTCATGTGGCCAGCATGACTTCTGGTGCAACAGAACACCGTGATGGAAGCCAGAGCACATGGAAACGCTGTTTACCTTCCTGCCGCAGCAATACCTATTTATCTACTTGCACTAGTCTGCTTTCAAACTGCTAGGCTGGCACAAGCTGGGACAGAACAATAGGAGTTGACCACATCGAGTGGATTCGAACCAAATTAGCAATCCCCTTTGGTGTCAACTCTGCCACTCACAGCAGAGCCTGTTCTTTTAGCAAGGCAGGCCCTGGACCACAGCCCGGGCCACACCTCAACTGTATTCACTCAGCCAACAATCAACCAATATCTTGTACTGCAATCAGCACAAACACTCGCTTATCTGGAGGCAAATATCTCAGTGAACAAACTGATGCAAGCAACAAAACATGGATGCTATCTTGCTGCCTGGGAGAGTAGACCAGGCAGGGGTGGTGCCAAACAGCCTTCTCTGATTAGTCTTCTGTTGGTCTGCTCCATTCAAGTGAACACATGAATTAGATCTGTTTCTGTGGAAAACACAATCCTCTTAAACAGAGAACTGTAAAGGTAGCATTCCCCAGTTCACAAAATGAAACCAATTATCACCATTAGTAGAAATAATTACAGTACTCTTTCAGCAGCCAGCATACAATTTCCTGCAAACAGATTTTTTTGAATGAATAATGAAGGCTCAACAGATGGTAAATGGTTTCCAAATAAAGCATAAGTATCTCAGTGATTAGTATGGGAATAGCAATTCAATGAGAGCTGAGTTCCTACCAGAACTGTAGAGGGAAAGTAGTGTTTAATCCTCCTCCTCCTTCATACCATCCCAAATATGTTGGCAATATCACATTTTCAAACTCAGTCTTAAACACTGTTGATACAGAACTGAAATCGTGATCTGGAAAAATGAAGAAACAGAAAAGGCATTGAATATATTCCCCTAGAGCAGAAGCACGGAACCTATGGCCTTCCAGATGTTGTTGAACGCCAGCTCCCATCACTTCTAGTCAGCATAGGCAATGGTCAGGGATCATGGGAGTCGTAGTAAAATAACAGACCTGGAAGCTGTACGCCGGCTCCCTTGGCCAGTAAGGCAAGATGTGCGCCGCAACCCCAGAATCGTCCGCGACTGGACCTAATGGTAAGGGGTCCCTTTACCTTTTTAACCAGGAATTCCTTAATGAACAGTGGATTGGACCAAGTCTGATTTTAAATCAAAGATAATTTAATATGCGAAAAATGCAAGTAGATGTAATTTAAGTCTGAACAGACATGGAATCCTATCTGCTTAATAAAAATAATCATACATCGCTAACGTAATAATTATTTCTAATATAATCTGGATGAGAAATGGGTACAAAGCTCGGTGGCAGTATATGCATTACTAGAGAGGCATGACAATACTGTATATTTTGTCCACCTATCACTTGGTTTTTCTGTGACATCTATTGGGTGCTTTGGCTGAGATTAAGACACCTCAACAGTTATACACGCTGGCACACTTTCTCCACAGGATTTCGAGATGAGGCAAATACCATAGTTCAAAAGGTCCATAGTTAGCGTATGTTGGGGGTCCGAGGGCAAGCATTACACTTCACACATGAGTAATTGATAAAACAATTTCCATATTTTATCTTTTGCCCCCTGGTTACTTACGCCTAGCTTTGTGTCAATTTCTCTTTGGAAAAAAGCACCTTGCCAAACCTTAAGGTACCGCACCAGTCGAAATTTATTTACACACCCACCTTTCCAACGTTTGCAATTAGCGTTTCTGAATAGAAGTTCAGGTCTCAATCTTAAGAGATCATACGCAAGACAGAGTCGTTTTGCTTTTCGGCTGCGGCAGAAGCTGCAGCTCAAAACGTGCGGTTTACAGAGAATATGCTTTTCCTCCTCAACAAACCTGTGATGCAGGTGAGGCTGAGTGAGTGAGTGAGATACCAGCCCAAATGGGGTCGCCCTCAGCTTCGGCCGCGGCTGAGTGCCGATTTTTGAACTTTTTTTCGAATCCCGCCTCAAGGTTTAACCGCTACGAGCTGCGGCAGTTCCCGAAACTCAGGAATTTTTCAGTTGTTCCACAGACGACTTTTTTTTAAAAAAAAAAATTCCCTTCTGCTAAAGCGGCCGAACACTCCCGCTCAGTTCCTCTTTCGCCTCAGGAGATGCAGCCTAAGGGGAAGGGGGAAAGGGCGGGAAAGGCGTGGTGAGGCGAAGGAGGAAGCGCGCAGGGCCAACTTGGCTGGGCCTGGGCCAACTCCGCCTCAGGAGAGCGGTTTCGAAAGTCACTTCCCCTTCTTCGCCTCCTCGGAGGCGGCGCCGAGCCAGTTTCAGCGCCCCGCGCTGCTACACACACCTGCCAAACCTTCGCCGGCGGCCTTATGGCAGCCACACCGTCCGCGGCTGCTGCCCTGAGCCACTTGCGGAGCGCCCTGAGCAGGAGGCGAGGGAGGCTTCCGTGGTGGAGCCGGAGCTGGCCGGGCGCCCACTGGGGATGGCCTTCGGGCGCCCGCCTCCTCAGCGGCGGCCGTTGCCTCTCTCAGGCGAGCGACCCCTTCCTGAGGGGGAGCTATGACGAGGTGTCCCGGAGGGCGGCCGAGGCGCCCGGGGCTTTCTGGGGGGCGCTGGCTCAGGAGGCGCTGCTGTGGGACGCCGCGCACCACACCGACTGCGAGTGGGATTTCGCGCAGGGCCGCGTCCGCTGGTTCTTGGGCGGCCGCTTAAATGTGGCGGGTAAGGAGCGCCTTCCTTTGGCAGGAGGGGCGAGCAGTTGCCCCTGGCGCGCGCACATCTTATATATATATATCTCTTTTCGGTCCCTCTTCTTATTCTTCGAGTCCTTCAGGTTTCGAAAGCTTATCTACTTCAGTGCCTGGAAGTCACCACCCAAGTGATCTGGAAAGCCGGGTGCCTGCGAAGTGGCGCGGTGGCTGTTTTTACGGCGAAGAGAAAGAAAATAAGGGGTCGAATGCGCTCTGCAGATGCTCAGAGGCACCTGCATTGTGTCAGGTCGGGCCTTCTAGATCGGCCCTGGTGCGAAAAACAAGTTTTAGGGCCTGAGGGTGGGACTTTTGGAGCTGAGCTCAAGAAGCCCGCACGAGTTGTAAGACTACACAAGTTTTTTCCAGTGCATAATGCTCCAAGTTCAAATATCTTTGGCATCTGCAAGACCTCGAAGAGTCAACATAAAAGGGGGTGGGGGTGGGAATTAGCTGTGGCTCTTGGGATAATGCATCTTCAATTTTAAAACACATTTTCTCCCTGCCATCTGCCGTGCATTTGTGAAAGCCAATGTGACCCTGTGAGTTCAAAGTAGACAAACAGGCTTTCTCAGCAATTGTCAGCTCACATAATGGAAGCAACCTTTGTTTTGTGTGATGCAGGTGGCCTTCCTTAAAGATTTGCTGGCAGGGAAAGCAATATGCAAATAAGTGAATTGCTCATTATTTTTATTTCATTGGGTTTGAGGTCACTGGCGGCTCGTCATTCTCATATGACATGTTTTTTGCTGCTGCGGTTCTTGTGAGGGAAGCAGCATTTTCATCTTACAAATTAATAGCATTTAAATACTTTGCTGTGGGATGGCGGGGGGGGCATTTTATCTCCCCTGGACGTTTCCATTGGTGCTTGGAAATACCACATGGAATGCGGTTGAGCAAGCATTGCAGGGCCTCCCTTGTCTATATAGTCATTTATCAACGTAAAAGGCAGATTATAAGAACAGAAGAATAGCCTGCAGGATCAGGCCTTTGACCCATCTAGTTCAGCATCCTGTTCTCATAGTGGCCAGCCAGATGCCTGTGGGAAACCAAGGAGCAGAACATGAGCACAGGAGCACTCTCCCCTCCTGTGTATTCTAGCAACTAGTAGTGGGAAGCATTATTGCCTCCAAAGTAATATGAATAAAAGACAGGTCCCTGTCCCAAAGAACTTACAAAGAACTTTTAAAGAACTTTTGCAGGTATTAAAGTCATAATTTCTTAAAGCTCTCTGAGAGCACATTTGGGTGGCAATTTTGCATACTATTGGTTGCTTGCTGTGTACCATATTGAGAGTGTGGGAAGCGGAACAAAATGAGTATCATTTCCGTGTGTGTGTGTGTGTGTGTGTGTGTGTGTGATTATGATGCACATAGGTGGGATATATACTAAAAGCATATCTTTCAACATTTGAGACTGCCATATAGGTTTCCCTAATAGAGGGGATGTGCCTATATTAATTGATTTATGATTATTTCAGGTGGCAGGTTTTTCCATTGATTAACCCTGAGAATGAGCATAGTCCCTTGATGTTGGCTGCAAAGTGCATGTCATTTCACATTGGCCTACAAACATTTTATGCATTTGCAGTTATATTCAAACAGTTACGCACAAATACTGTAAATAACAGTATGTGCATGCACACGAAAGCTCATACCAATGACAAACTTAGTTGGTCTGTAAGGTGCTACTGGAAGGAATTTTTTTTATTATGTTTCGACTACATCAGACCAACACGGCTACCTACCTGTAACTATGGTAGTATTAACTTGTTAGATCCATAATTCCAACCCCATCTGGGGTTACCGTGCTCCACTAAAAAGAAAATTAGACCCCAAAGCCCTTTAATTTGCTGTCCTGTTTTTCCACAGAGTTGTTAAAAAAACAGACCACCACTTGCTTCCTTCATTGTTTTAGACTCTTCACATCTGCTCCACAACGTTTTAACCGCCTGGCTGACCTCAGATCTTCTGGAAACTACACTCTGTTTTAAAACTAGATTTGGCCATTTTTTCTAGTTTGGGCTGATTCATTTGTAATTGTTGCATTAACAAGCTAGATAGAGGATGGACTTAGTTTGACTAGTAGAAAATAAGGTGTTGTCCTATCAAAAAGCTATGCAATGCCATAAAAATGTAAATGAAACAGCTTCCAGCAGCTTTCCTTGCAAAAGAAAATATATTGTTAGATTTTTGAAAATTCTGCTGTTAAAAGTAAGACATGTATAAATAAAGGCATTGTAAGACATATACTGTATGTACTTTTACATGATTCTACAGACAGAGTGAATGCATCAATACTGAAACATGGAAAGCTCAAGGAGCTGTAGTTGGTGATGGTGCTAACCACCTAATTCAACACAAATTCCTCTCAAATAGTTGCTATGGGCACTACATTTTTCTGGTACATAGAATGCTTGTTGCTAGGAAGCCTCATCTGTGGAAGTTGAACTTGGCTTTGTGGTAGAAGCACTATTGTGCCCGCCTCTCCTCCTCTTAAAACTTGGATAGTAAATGAAACAAACTGCTAGCAGATGAGGATGTGATTTCTCTTTATTATTGGTTTTCTGCAGTGTCTGTAATACTAAAATTTGTGACAATTTTTAAAAAAAATAAAAATCTAACTTGACCACAGTTGACTATTGAAAAAATGACCCACAACCTCTCCCAATATTATGTACTTATCATGAGACTGATTTTTGTTTTGTTCCTGCACCCCTTTTCCTTTTTGCCATGTCATAATGGTTTATGATATTTCAGCAATTGTTGTTTAGTTGTTTAGTCGTGTCTGACTCTTCGTGACCCCATGGACCAGAGCACGCCGGCACTCCTGTCTTCCACTGCCTCCTGCAGTTTGGTCAGACTCATGTTGGTGGCTTCGAGAACATTGTCCAACCATCTTGTCCTCTTCTCCTTGTGCCTCCAATCTTTCCCAACATCAGGGTCTTTTCCAGGGAGTCTTCTCTTCTCATGAGGTGGCCAAAGTATTGGAGCCTCAGCTTCAGTGAGCACTCAGGGCTGATTTCCTTCAGAATGGATAGGTTTGATCTTCTTGCAGTCCAAGGGAATCTCAAGAGCAGGCATAGGCAACTTTGGCTCGCCAGATGTTTTGGAACTAAAACTCCCATGATCCCTGACCACTGGCCCTGTTAGCTAGGGATCATGTTCCAAAACATCTGGAGAGCCAAGGTTGCCTATGCCTGCTCAAGAGTCTCCTCCAGCACCATAATTCAAAAACATCAATTCTTCGGCGATCAGCCTTCTTTATGGTCCAGCTCTCACTTCCATACATCACTACAGGGAAAACCATAAGGTAAAGGTAAAGGGACCCCTGACCATTAGGTCCAGTCGTGACCGACTCTGGGGTTGCGCGCTCATCTCGCATTATTGGCCGAGGGAGCCGGCATATAGCTTCCAGGTCATGTGGCCAGCATGACAAAGCCGCTTCTGGCAAACTAGAGCAGCACACGGAAACGCCGTTTACCTTCCCGCTGTAGCGGTTCCTATTTATCTACTTTCACTTTGACGTGCTTTCGAACTGCTAGGTTGGCAGGAGCTGGGACCAAGCAACGGGAGCTCACCCCGTCACAGGGATTCGAACCGCCGACCTTCTGATCAGCAAGCCCTAGGCTCAGTGGTTTAACCCACAGCGCCACCTGGGTCCCACAGGGAAAACCATAGCTTTAACTATATGGACCTTTGTTGGCAAGGGGATGTCTCTGCTTTCTTCAGCAATTACGGAAGTATAAATAACAAAAATGAAGATTAACCAATAGAAAAACAGTTCCATGAGCTTTAAAATTGATTCTGTTACTTTAATGGGATGGACAAGCCATGCACCCTCAGTCCCTGCCTTATTTTTCATTTGGAACAGACTATTACTCCCACATGTTGTCCTGCTTTGAAAGAAGCTGAATATACCAAAGGTTTTCCCTAGCTATTTGTCTTGGTAATTTTCTTTTTTTCCCTTTGGCAAAGATTATTCAAAGTAGAATTATAAGTTTAATGCTAAACATAATGAATCTGTGACTGTAGACGTTGAGCACATTCAATTACATATTGAAAAATTAAGGAAAAATAGTGAAAGATGAAACTTTCCAAAGAGTCTGGAGGTTCTTACAGTACAATGTTAGGGACCAACAATGGGAGAGTGCTATTGCATTCGTGCCTTGCTTGTGAATTTTCCAGAGGCAACTGATTCTGCTGTCAAAGACATAAAGTGTGTGTTAGACTGTGTAGCTTTGGTAGATGAGAACTGAACATTTTGGCTTTAGCACCCCAAAATTGCTTTTTTAATAGCTGCTTTTCTCCTGTAAAGTTGTTTATAATACCAGGATCTTAATTTTTGTTGTGTTCAGTAATACAGGTACTAAAGAATAGGTGATAGTGCCTCTCAGCATGTGCTATGCAGAGTGCTGATCCCTCACTGCCAAATGATTTTGTGTCCAATCAATAAGGTTCTAATTGTAATCACGGTTTTAACTAGCAATAACAAGGTAATAAGATTTTAAATCCACAGTGGTTCATTATAAAGTAAGTGGCTCTGAATCCCTCTTATAGGAACTGGTATCCCCATGTCTGTTTGCTGCTAGCTGTGATTGCATAAACAGTGGCTATCACCACCCACCACTAAAACTGAATGCTAACCTTAGCAAATGAGGCACATGAGATGATACACATTCATCAAAAGCTCAGACTACACAGTAATCTTATATGGGACACGGGTGGCGCTGTGGTCTAAACCACTGAGCCTAGGGCTTGCCGATCAGAAGGTTGGCGGTTCGAATCCCTGCGACGGGGTGAGCTCCCGTTGCTCGGTCCCTGCTCCTGCCCACCTAGCAGTTCGAAAGCACATCAAAGTGCAAGTAGATAAAGAGGTACCGCTCCGGCAGGAAGGTAAACGGCGTTTCCATGCGCTGCTCTGGTTCGCCAGAAGCAGCTTAGTCATGCTGGCCACATGACCCAGAAGCTGTCTGCAGACAAACACCGGCTCCCTCAGCCAGTAAAGCGAGATGAGCGCCGCAACCCCAGAGTCGTCCACGACTGGACCTAATGGTCAGGCGTCCCTTTACCTTTACACAGTAATCTTGAAACAGTACTACTTTATAGGGGAAGGGTAGCTCAGTAGTAGAGAATCTTCTTTGCATGCAGAAGGTCCCAGGTTGAAGCAGCCTGGGGATGTTCCCTGCCTGAAATCCTGGAAAGCTATTGCCAGTCTGACTCAGTTCCACCTGTGGGGTGGTAGGAAATGGCATGATTAATGTTCTCATGGGCGTAGCCAGGATTTTCGGGGGAGGGGGGCAGGACTGGTGTCATTGGTCAGTTAAGTATTTCTATTGTTTTACTTGATGGGGGGGACTGGCCCCCCTTGGCTACGCCCATGACTATCTATATATATAAAAACGTAAAAATCATGAAAGTGCGTGTTCCACTTTTCTCCGTAACCACCTGACTGATCGTCCTGAAATTTTGACACAACGATCAAGGCCACTCCCCGAGTCTTGTTGGGGACAAAAATCCCTCAAATCACACACCTGGGCAGGTATAGACCTGGTTTTCCACCAAGTCAAACAGCGCCCTCAAGTGGTGTTATACCCTCCTCCACCCCCTCCCTTCCTGTGAAATCTAAGCCACACCCACAAACCAAATGACATCATCAACCAAGCAACTGAAACCACCAAGTCGGCCATTATCAGACCCCTAGGCCCTGCCAGGCTGCTAGGCCCCCACTAGACCCGGGGGGGGGAGAGGGTGAGCGCCCGGATCGCCGGTCGCAGCACAGCCTCTGTTTTATGTAGGCCCCTGCCAGGCCCCCACTAGGCCCGGGGGGGGGGGAGGACAAGCGCATGGATCATAGGCCGCAGCACGGACAACAGAGGGCTCAAACAAAAGTAAATACTGGGAAATAGAACCCAGAAACTGACAGCTCCTTCTCCAAGGCTGGGGGCCAATGTAGGAAGATACCAGGGGTAGGGGCCAACACTCCCCAGGGACAACAGAGGGCTCAGACAAAAGTACATGCTGGGAAATAGAACCCAAAACCTAACAGTTCCTTCTCCAAGGGTGGGGGCCCAGGTATGGAGATACAGGGGGAGGGGTCAACACTCCCCAGGGACAACAGAGGTATTGGTATCTTACTGAAACACAGGGATGAGCAGGGGTGGAGGGAGGAGGGGCAGGATACATCATGGATCGGGACAGGAGGGGGATCACAAGAAAGAACCACAGCAACGCGTGGCCGGGTCAGCTAGTTCTCTATATAAAAAAGCTTCCTTTCTTTAGAAACCATTACAGTGGAGGTTACGTTAGGACCTTTCTCCTCATTTCCTCTCTGTTAATTTAAATACAGTTGCACTCATTTACACTTATGGTTCATTTCAGTTAATTAAAAAGATGCAGCTGTTTCTCTTACAGAGCTGTTTCTCTGTTAACCATGTTTACTCAGAATTAAGTCCCACAGAGTTCAGTAGGCCGTAACTCTCTAGTCACAGTGCTTAGGATTGCATCCTTCATTAATCCAATTGTTCTAATTCAAAGGCAACACAGCTTCATAAAACTCATGGGAGATAAACCTAGGCACATCAGTTCTTTAACACTTTTTGGATGTGAGTTTCTATTTTCAACAATTTCCTATTTTCAACAATTACCACAGTGATCAGGTTCCATCATTGTAGTTGACATGCTGGAGAAATCTACAGTAAAGTCACAGATGACATTTTCCAGAAATGCCACATTTTCTTCAGCTGCTTCTTTTTACAAGTTAATATTCTACAAGGTGAGGGTGTTAAAGTTATTCACAGATGGCTTATTATGCAGAAAGAAACTGCTTTAGAATCCGTTTCAATTTGATCATTGACCAGCATTTGGTCTAATTCTTTGTAGCTTACATGTGACATTGTTCAAAATTCAACAGGAAGAGCTGCCAACTTTCATTTATTTTAATGGAGCTTTCTATATTATGAACACTTTTGTTAATTATATTGTGACTCCATTTCATATTCGCTCTACTTATCGCTCTACTTATTTGCTCTACTTATCACTTTCTCTTCGTATCTTCACATCGCTGTTGTATGCATTCTTACTTAGAAGATTTCAATAACTTGCTTAAATTGGTTTAGAGTTGATGTGTTAATGTTTAATGGGGGGAATGTCTCTTGTCATACATGTTTTATAGAAGAGGATAGCAAATTACATTGCAATAAAAGGGTAAAAAGAAAAAGATTGATTAAAAAGTGGAATTTAAAAATATTTTAAAATAAGTAGAATTTAGCTAAAAAGCAATTCTCAATCAAGTCACCAGTGCATAGGAATAATCAAGGTCATGAAAACCATTTAAATGTTAAATATTAAGGAAGAGAACAGTTAAATGACCTAATTAAGCTACCATTGCTATACACATAAGAGTTGAAAAGGTACTTGAACGTGGCTGGAATAATTAAAGGACTCTAGTGCTGCTTTTGTTTATTGAAGAAGCCTTAATTTTCAATGATGTGATATTTGGTTTCAGGCATTGGGGGGGGGGAACATACTGTGGAATTAAGTATTTTACTGCATAATTTTCCCAGTAAAGTTTCTCTAAGCTTTGTACAGTGAAGAACTGTCCTTGATGGTTGATTACAGTATTTGTAAATAGAGGACTCCCTTAGGGTCAAATTAGAAGAAAAGGACACCAACAAGGGCATTGAAGGGATTGGCTGAAGAGCACAACACTACAGTATTAGGTTTCCAAAACATGATCTTATAATTACAAAACATATGCATTTTTAGAATGGTGAAACATAATTACCGCAAAACAGCTGTCTACTGCAAAATCTGATGGCCAAACTTCAACATTGATTTTAAAAGGCTGGATTTCCTAGCCTTTAAATGCTGGAAGGAGGGGGCTAAACTCAAAGCTGAGGAAGAATTGTGTGTATCAATCATCCTGTGCTTAGGAGGCAGGACTCCTTTCAGTATGTTATGCGCATTCCAATCCCTCCACATAATTGTAATATTTAGCAGAGAGAATGCAGGCAGGGGGGAGCGCTACATTAACCAAATGACTTTTAGTCTCTTGTCTTTCCAATGCCCTGTTGCTCTGCCTCTCCTATCCAAGCCTTAGCTAGAGGCTATATTTTTCAATAATTAGATAAATATTATGCATATATTCCTGGCTTACATACCAATCACATAGCTCTTGTTGGTCTGGTTTTAGACTGTAGGTGGTCTAAACTACAAAGAACATCAACAACCCATGAAGGGAGTTAGTCAGTTACTAGTGGTTTTCAGCCCGTTTAATAACGGGCGCTAGAATCCTGGGGTTCGGAGAAGCGCTTGCGCAGCGCTTCTCCGAACCCTGGGACCTGTCCTTGCTGTCGGTGGCAGGGGGACAGGAACAGAGGAGGAGAAAGCGCTGCTTTCTCCTCCTCCGTTCCTCTCCTGCAGCCGCCGACAGCAAGGAGACCTCCCAGAGTTCGGAGAAGCGCTTGCACAGCGCTTCTCTGAACCCTGGGACCTGTCCTTGCTGTCGGCGGCAGGGGGACAGGAACGGAGGAGGAGAAAGCGCTGCTTTCTCCTCCTCCGTTCCTCTCCCGCAGCCGCCGACAGGAAGCAGACATCCCAGGGTTCGGAGAAGCGCTTGCGCAGCGCTTCTCCGAACCCGGGACCTGTCCTTGCTGTCGGCGGCAAGGGGACAGGAACGGAGGAGGAGAAAGCGCTGCTTTCTCCTCCTCCGTTCCTCTCCCGCAGCCGCCGACAGCAAGGAGACCTCCCAGAGTTCGGAGAAGCGCTTGCACAGCGCTTCTCTGAACCCTGGGATCTGTCCTTGCTGTCGGCGGCAGGGGGACAGGAACGGAGGAGGAGAAAGCGCTGCTTTCTCCTCCTCCGTTCCTCTCCCGCAGCCGCCGACAGGAAGCAGACATCCCAGGGTTCGGAGAAGCGCTTGTGCAGCGCTTCTCCGAACCCTGGGACCCGTCCTTGCTGTCGGTGGCAGGGGGACAGGAACGGAGGAGCGCTTTCTCCTTCCTTCCTCTCCCCCAGCCGCCGACAGGAAGGACGCGTGCACTCTCCCCCCCCCCTGCCTCCTCCAACCGCCGCTCCTCTCACGGGCCAGGGAGGGTTGTGAGGAGGCCTTCGCCGGCCTCCACCCTCGCTTCCCTGACGTGCCCTGCAGTGAGGCGGTGTCCGGCGGGAGCGGCGGTTGGAGGAGGCAGAGGGGGGGGGAGAGTGCGCGCGGGCAGTCTCTGCTGTCCAATCCCTGTATCCCTGGGGCACATGCGCAGTACCTCAGGGACACACGGGACATCTGGACGCAGGGACAACATGGACATTATTATATAGGATGGCCATCTTGTGTTATAAACAGAATCATACTGTCAAAGTTTCAACAACTGTATATGGCAACCGTATCTAATGCAAGCTGGATTTCGAAGGGGCAGAGGAACCAGAGACCAAATTGCAAATATGCGCTGGATTATGGAGAAAGCTAGAGAGTTCCAGAAAAACATCTACTTCTGCTTCATTGACTACGCAAAAGCATTTGACTGTGTCGACCACAGCAAACTATGGCAAGTTCTTAAAGAAATAGGAGTGCCTGATCACCTCATCTGTCTCCTGAGAAATCTCTATGTGGGACAAGAAGCTACAGTTAGAACTGAATACGGAATAACTGATTGTTTCAAAATTGGGAAAGGAATAAGACAAGGTTGTACATTGTCTCCCTGCTTATTTAACTTACATGCAGAATTCATCATGCGAAAGGCTGGACTGGATGAATCCCAAGCCAGAATTAAGATTGCCAGAAGAAATATCAACAACCTCAGATATGCTGATGACACAACCTTGATGGCAGAAAGTGAGGAGGAATTAAAGAACCTTTTAATGAGTGTGAAAGAGGAGAGCACAAAATATGGTCTGAGGCTCAACATCAAAAAAACCAATATCATGACCACTGGTCCCATCGCCTCCTGGGAAATAGAAGGGGAAGAAATGGAGGCAGTGAGAGATCTGAGGATGCCTGATCAAACCTATCCATTCTTAAGGAAATCAGCCCTCAGTGCTCACTGGAAGGAGAGATCCTGAACCTCCAATACTTTGGCCACCTCATGAGAAGAGAAGACTCCCTGGAAAAGACCCTGATACTGGGAAAGATTGAGAGCACAAGGAGAAGGGGACAACAGAGGATGAGATGGTTGGACAGTGTTCTCGAAGCTACGGACATGGTTCTGACCAAACTGCAGGAGGCAGTGGAAGACAGGAGTGCTCCCAGGCATGTCAAACCTGCGGCCCTCCAGATGTTTTGGCCTACAACTCCCATGATCCCTAGCTAGCAGGACCAGTGGTTGGGGAAGATGGGAATTGTAGTCCAAAACATCTGGAGGGCCGCAGGTTTGACATGCCTGCGTCTAGTCCATGGGGTCATGAAGAGTCGGACCCGACTAAACGACTAAACAACAAAACAACATCTAATGACATCCTTACATTTACTACCTCAGAATTCTTGTAGATGCTTGACTATATGTTTATGAACTAAACTGATGTACAGTGCAATTTCATTTATTTTAATACTGAAATACTGAAATCATCTGAATACTGTACTTTGATACTCTTGACCAGGCATCCCCAAACTGCGGCCCTCCAGATGTTTTGGCCTACAACTCCCATGATCCCTAGCTAGCAGGACCAGTAGTCGAGGAAGATGGGAATTGTAGTCCAAAACTTCTGGAGGGCTGAAGTTTGGGGATGCCAGCTCTTGACTCTTTCATTGGGACATTATTGTAGATTTGCATGATCAGAGGCTCTTTAAATAAATTATATTTGTTCATTATGTTTTAAAAATATTAATAGCACAAGTTGATTATCAAATCTGATACTTTAGAATCTACTGTAAATGTTGCTTTTTTATAATTTGTTTCTGTGCAGTTAACTGCTTGGACCGGCATGCACAACACTCTCCAGAGAGAGTGGCTTTGATCTGGGAAAAAGATGAGCCTGGCACTGAAGAGAAAGTCACCTACAGGTATGACTTCAGAATGTGTCTTGTACTGCAGTTGGGGTGTGCTTACTGCCTACTTCAAGAGCTTTTGTACAAAATCTTTTCCATTATTTGATGATGGCCAGCCTAAAGAAGAGGAATCAGTCCAGGAGTAGTGGTGAACAAGATGGCAAATACAACCAGTGTTGCTTTTAGCAGAGCTGTCCCCAAATAGTGGGTTAGAACCCAGCAGTAGATTGATGGGACATTTGGCAGTAGCTGAGCAGCCTGTCAGAAAGGGGCTACTGGAAACCATGTGGCAATGTAGCTTAAATAATATTCATAACTGCTCAGTTGTCATTAACAGGTATTTAATAAGACAAAATTTCATTATTATGATTAAATAATTTTTGAACCACTTAATATATTAAAAATATATATCTACAAAAAACAACAACGGACAAATTAATCAGTTACAAAATATTACAAAAGTACAGTTACATATAAACATAGTTACACATAAAAATGTAACAAAAATTTGTCTGATGATGCTATTTCAACACATGTACAGTAAGAATGCTATTTCAACACATGTACTGTGTCAGAACAGGAAATACAGTTTGCAGTCAAGCTGAAGCTAGTGTAAGAAAAAGGAACCAGTCCACATGGATGTGAGAGCTTTCTGCAAATGAACATGGGCTGCGTCTGTAAGAAAAATGTAAGAATATCTCTGTGCAGCCTACCTTGGAGGATTTGTAGTGCCTCATCACAATCCTGGATGGCAGAAGTATGAGTGGCAGAAGTCAAGTTGGGGTAGAGGAGCAAAAGTGAAAGCTGGTTGCACAACCATGGCATGGGGGTGACATTGACGGAAGAGTGGTGGTTTGGAATAATGGCAGAAGTATGAGTGAAGTACTATGAATTATTTCAGAGCTGTGCATTCTTTATCTCCCACATGAGACAGCAAGGGAATGGAAGAGGGAGAAGTTTCAGGACAGCAAGAAGGGGGGGGGGGTACGGAAAGGAAATGAGTGGCTCTTCTAAATAATGACAGGGGTAAATTGGGAATGGGAGGAAAATGATGGTTTTAAACAACAGCAGAGATTGTAATTTAACACAGTGTATTTCACTTCTGGTACCATGTGCTATCTTCAACATGATGTTCCAGATGCAAAGTAATAATTTAGAAAATATATGTTATTATCAAGCAAGCACCCACATGCACACAACATCCATAAACTGTACTTAACCTTCTCTACTGAACAAGCTAACTGACTGGCTTGCTCTTAAGATTCTACTCAATTTAAAGCTACAGCAACATATACCATCATGGGGTGTGCACACAAAGGGGGCTGCAGAACAGGGGGGAGAATAAGGCATGAAAATGGTAATGGTTGTCTGTGTGCAAGGGATAGTTGAAAAAAGGAGGTAGGAAAGGGAGACTGGCTGGCACAGACCTTGTCTTCTTAATGGCTCATCACCTTGCCCTTTGTTTTCCAGACTGGCTCTTCTCCTAGGTGATTGCTTAAATGGGAAACTGATTTGGCCCGTTTGGCTAAATCCAGCATCTGGCAGCCCATTTTAATACTCAGAGCCTTGATTAAACTCCAACACCCACTAGACCCAGGAATTTAGGGGAGGATCTGACACCAATAAATTTTTTAAAATAATTTTTATTACATTTTCCAAACAATCAAAAAAGAAAATCTCATTGCATTTCATCTTACATTCCCCATCTCAGTTCATTCGCTCTGCCGAGCTATGACTTCCCTCCCTCCCGTCATTCGGCTTTATTTCTCACTCCTCTCTCGCAGTTCCTTTTAAAAACCCTGAATAAGATCACTTCCTAGGATTTATTTCAGTCCTGCAAGTGTCTTTAAACTTCTACAGTTCTTCTCTATATAGTCAATGAATTCACTCCACTCCCTCTGGAACTTTGTCTCTCCCTGGTTTCGAATCCCGCATGTCAACTTTGCCAGTTCTGCACAGTCCATCATTTTCGTTCGCCACTCCTCAATCGTCGGTATCTCCTGTAATTTCCATTTTTGGGCTAGTAAAGTCCTCACCGCAGTTGTCGCATACATAAATAATCTCTGGTTTCCCTTAGCTATATCCTCTCCCATTAAACCTAATAAGAAAGCTTCGAGTTTTTTGGGAAAGGTATATTTAAACATCTTTTTCAACTCATTATATATCATTTCCCAAAATCCTTTTACCTTCTCTCATGTCCACTACATATGATAAAATTCACCATTTTTGTCTTTACATTTCCAGCAAATTTTGTTACTCATCCTGTACATTTTAGCTAATTTCACTGGTGTTAAGTACCACCTGTACATCATTTTCATTACATTTTCTTTCAGGGCGGTACATGCAGTAAATTTCAAAGTTTCCTTCCCTAATTTCAACCATGCATCATATTCAATATTGTGCCCAAAATCTCTTGCCTATTTTATCATCACATCTTTTCTGACACCAATATAGGGGAATCAAGGCACCCACAAACTCCTAACAATATATTCAAATATTTAGTTTCACATTCAATATGATTGAGTCATCCACTCTAGGCTGAGATTCATATGAATAGCATAATTAGTTTTATTTATGAAATTAAATACATTGGAACTCTCAGCCAAACCATACATTGCAGTCAATGCCTGATCACATTTAATGTATGTGTTGCTTTTTAAATAGCAATTTCAGGAGTGATTTGGACATGGTGTATTTATTTATTCAACATACAGTGGTACCTCTACTTACGAATAACTCTACTTACAAATGTTTCTACTTACGAACGGAGCTCCAGCCGCCATCTTGGATGCGGTTTAGATCCAAGATCCAAGGGACCCAGGTGGTGCTGTGGTTAAACCACTGAGCCTAGGGCTTGCCGATCAGAAGGTTGGCGGTTCGAATCCCTGTGACGGGGTGAGCTCCCGTTGCTTGGTCCCAGCTCCTGCCAACCTAGCAGTTCGAAAGCACGTCAAAATGCAAGTAGATGAATAGGAACCGCTGCAGCGGGAAGGTAAACGGCATTTCCATGTGCTGCTCTGGTTTGCCAGAAGCAGCTTTGTCATGCTGGCCACATGACCTGGAAGCTATACGCCGGCTTCCTCGGCCAATAATGCGAGATGAGCACGCAACCCCAGAGTCGGTCACGACTGGACCTAATGGTCAGGGGTCCCTTTACCTTTACAGTGGTACCTCTACTTATGAATAACTCTACTTACAAATGTTTCTACTTACGAACGGAGCTCCCGCCACCATCTTGGATGCGGTTTAGATAGGATTTTTTCTACTTATGAATTTTTAGATAGGGTTGCTTCGACTTACAAATTTTTCCTCCCAATGCATTCCTATGGGATTCGACTTACAATTTTTTCCAACTTACGAATGTGCATTCGGAACGCATTAAATTCGTAAGTAGAGGTACCACTGTAATTTCTATATTATTTAATTGTAATAAACCTCTAAGTAGTGTAAGTAAAATGCAGGGCCCTTAATTCTGCACTGTGATTCTGATGAAAATTGCCCCACAGAGCACAAAGTTGCTATTTGCTGTAGGAGCTATATTGTTATTGGTACCAGTAGCAATTTATGTCCCATGGCAAATGCCAGTTTTGTAGGGGGATGTTTTCATTGATACCACAGCATGGGGCTGGAAGAGGAAGGGATAGCCCCATGTGTTGCATTCTTGATGCTGACATGGTTCCCTTCCCCCAAATTGTACATAAGGTTCATTAGCTATTTTAAACGCGAGTATGTTCCTTTAGGTATTTTGTTATGTTTGCCTTCAAGTAGGAGAGTTTGAAGAAACTGAGCTGTGACCATACTATGGTTTTTGGTCGACTCAGTAGCGACAAGGCCTGCAAGCACAGTGTTTCCTTTCAAGCTGTTATGATATCTGTTAATAATACCAAGCAGTTGGTAGACTTATCAGCTAATTAACCAAGCTGCTATAAAAATGCATTGACTGCTCTAAGGAGTTTTGTCCATGCCCAGCTGTTGCTTTCAATAGATAGATGTAGGTATCACACAGAAAGCAGGTGACCAGTGAAATAAAAATATGTGTGTTGACAAAAGGCATGAGTCCTTTATCAGTAAATAGTCTGGACATTTTATCAGTAAATAGTCTGGACAATCTGATGTTGGGAAAGATTGAGGGCACTAGGAGAAGGGGACGACAGAGGACGAGATGGTTGGACAGTGTTCTCAAAGCTACGAACATGAGTTTGACCAAACTGCGGGAGGCAGTGCAAGACAGGAGTGCCTGGCATGCTATGGTCCATGGGGTCACGAAGAGTTGGACACGACTAAACGACTAAACAACAACAACAATCTGGACATTTTAGCAGGGATTATTATTATAGCCTGTGTTATATCCACATATTATTTATTATTTATTGAATTCACGTCCTGCCCTTCCTCCCAAAGCAGACTAGAATGGCAGACAGATACACAATTTAAAAACAAACAAAGGAAAAAGCATTCTATAACAAGTCAACATTCTAACTGAAAACATCTAAAGCAGTTACAGTGACAGTTAATGATCTTGAGGTTGCCAGGAGCAGTATACTTCAGCCACCAAATGCCTGGGTAAACAGGAATGTTTTCAAATTTCTCCTACAAATTAATAATGATAGAGACAGGTGCCCCTTGCAAGGGAGGGCTTTCCACAACAGGTAAAGTACCATTGAAAGGGCCCCGTCATGAGTCAGCAGTACCAACTGGGCATCTCCCAGCAGCGGCACTATCACCAAGGCCTCACCTTCTGAGGGTCTGAGCTGGGGAAGGCACTTTTTGGGACCTTGGGACCCAAGCCGTTAAAGGTTTTATATTGCAGCACCAGTATCACATGGTCCTTTCAGGCTACCCCTTACCAATCCAGCAGTTGCATTCTTCACTAGCTGCAGCCTCTGGGCTGTCTTCAAGGGCAGCCACACATAGAGCACATTACAGTAGTCTAAGCAAGAGGACAACTGAGACCAGGGTATCTCAGTCCAGGAAGGAACCATAGCTGGTGAAACAACCTAATCTGGGCATAGTCACTCATGGCATACATACATACTTCCATATTTGAAAGTAAATAATGTGTACCTCCTACTTGGAGTGTCTGGGAAACACTGAGATAGTGTTGGGAAAATAGGCCATTTTCAACTTGGGCCTTAACTTGGGAGATAAAGCAAATATTCTCATTGGGAGTTTCTCATATCCCTAGTTCTTTTTATTTTTAGCAGGTCAAAAGCTGTTTGCCACTCATTTAAAAGTTTTGGCATTTTGGTTCCCTCCCTGTGGAACACCCTCCCATCAGATGTCAAAGAGATAAACAACTACATAACCTTTAGAAGACATCTGAAGGCAGCCCTGTATAGGGAAGTTTTTAATGGTTGGTGTTTTTGTGGTATCATATGTGTTGTAAGCCACTCAGAGTGGCTGGGGAAACCCAGCCAGATGGGCAGGGTATAATAATAATAATAATAATAATAATAATAATAATAATAATAATAATAATTTTATGACTTGTAGCTACATGTATTCTGAAAATATATAATACAGTGACAATGAACTGGTGACCATCAGTAAAGGTTTTGCTCCCGATTTTTGTAGCATGATCCTGATGCATATTTGCAAAATACAAAGTGCCATCTTGAGACATATTTGCAAAATACAGTCATAAAATTAATCCACTGACAGCTAGCAGTGGATAGATAAATGTAATATATTTCCATAAAAATATTTGCTTTATCTCAGGAGAATGCATGGAAGCATTGGCATATTGATAACTGTATAGGAACTGTCAGCACAAGAGGCTGTCACCTTTTTTTAGAGGTGTCAAATTGTGAATGCCTGGATAGCGTTGCAGCCTACTTCTTGAGTGGAGGAATGGAAAATATTATACAACAAAATATATACATTAATAGTAATGGAAACAGTTCTAGCTTTTGTTGCTGGCTGGCTTTCTTTCTGAGCGCAATACAGAGTTCAAGACAAAACAGGGAGGGAGGAGTTTGTGGCCCTCCAGTTGTTGCTGGATTTCTCCTGGTTGTTTCTTCCTGCTGTGCTTCATCTGGTTTCAGAGCACGACTGGGAGAAAAAATAGCCAAGGGCATTTGCAGGGGATAATTCAGCGGTGGCTGTACCTACAGGGACTAGTAGGGCAGAAGGTAGAGAGCTGCATGAGGGCAATGCTGAGACTGAGAGGAGGCACTTACAACCAATGCCACCCTCAAGACTGAAAGGTAGGTGGAGCTGGCTGAGGTTGGTGGAGCTGTGCCCCATTTGACCTAATGGACCACCCTTCACCAGGCTCATCCATGGATATGAGCAGGATTAAACTCCACCTGTCAATTCTCCCTTGTAAATGCCTTCTGGTCCCTTTGTTAGTAATAAGAGACAAACCTCAGCTTGGAAATCTTGAATTTACTTCACAATGTGTAGTTCTGTCCTTATAGTCCCTTCTGAAAATGTTCCGATCCAGTACAGGACTTTGATACCATATTCTTGAAACACATCTGAATTATTTGGATAGTGTGAGATGAAATGGTTGTCTACTAAGACAGCTATGCTTTGGCAGACATCCCAGTTTCTCATTTTCATTTAGCCATAAAACTTGTAGGTAGCTTTGGAAGAGATACGAACTTTATATCAGTGTCTGTTTAATTATTTTTAGACTCTAAAAGTAAAAACAACTTTTTTAAAAATAGCCTTATTCATAGATTTGTTGATTTCGGGTTGGGCTGTTAATTGCATAAGAAGTAATTACACAATCAAATGCATATGAAACAAATTACAGTTTTTAAGGCTGAGCAAGGAGGCATGCTTCCTACAAAGCATTCTTTTATATATTTGAACACTGTAAGTGTCTCTCGAATGCTTAGAATGTTGATGAAGGCCAAGTGTTCCTCATTATGTCAATATTTCAAAAGCACTATTGATTTCTATGGTTCAGCAAATGTTATCCAAAAGACCAGCAAGAGACAAAGCTAATGATTTTTTTGGGTATAATTCAGATAACAACTTCTCTGAACTTTAGATCATGTATTAAAATGGTTGCTCTCAGCTGTTAAAACAGTGCATATATTTCATTATATGACATACCTCATTCTGTCTTAATGGCAGGTAATTAATACATAGTAAATAACTGCAGGAACTTTGGTGGAATAATAATTATCTGTTATAGATCTCTAGACTATTTAGACTGTTATAGATCTTTAGTGAATAATATCCAAAACATTTCCCCCCATTTCATAAGTTCACTACTAACAATGAATAGGTACCAAATGCATGTACTGTACAATATTAGGCAAACAGGGCAGTTTCAAATTTTTAACTTTGTTTACGATGTAGAAGTAAAGTAAAAATGCTAAATTGGATCATCCACTAGAACATAAAAAAAAATTCTGGAGGAAATGGATCCCCCCCCCCCATGCAAATTACCCTAATTGGTACAGGGGCTTTTCCTGGGATAGCTTCCAATTCAAAATTTTCCTAAAAACTCAAATTACTGGGATTGGCATTGCTTTATACAAGCCTTATGCTATAGAAATACATATTTAACAAACTGGAGCATACAGAAATGACATGGTGGTTCTTTCCTGTGTTGCAGGGAGCTTCTGGATATGACTTGCCGCCTTGCTAATACATTAAAGAAAAATGGAATAACAAAAGGGGACCGAGTTGCTATTTATATGCCTGTGTCCCCAATGGCAGTGGCTGCCATGTTGGCTTGTGCCAGAATTGGTGCTGTTCATACCGTTGTCTTTGCTGGATTCAGTGCAGATTCATTGGCAGGGAGAATCAATGACTGTGAGTAGTTTTCAGATGCTGGGAAGGGGTAGCTATGACTATTTCTCATATTGCAGGGCAGTTCTCATCACACACAACAGGCATTCCCATTATGCATGACTAATATTCCCCATCATTGAAAACAATGTGTTAGCCTCTGTATGCACAAAATTCATGTGTGTAGTATGTTGTGAGGAACATTGGCCAATGGGCCTCATTACACCCACCAGCCAGTTATATGATATAAGATGCAGAGATTTGTTATCTGCGGACTACGCATTACAGCACTATAAGAGTTAAGCCTCTGCTTGCAAATTGTATAAGAAAAAAACCTATAGAGTCTTGAAGCTTCTTACAAACTAACAAATTTATCAGTGTGTACAATAAAAAAAATTCCTTCAGTAGCACCTTAAAGACCAACTAAGTTTATATTTTGGTGCTACTGAAGGAATTTTTTTATTTTGCTTCGACTCAGACCAACACGGCTACCTACCTGTTATCAGTGTGTGTAATCTTCTGTGGACAAGAGTCTGTTTCTAGTTTTGCTACAAGACCTTTTGTTTCTGCTGCAACAGAAAACACAGCTACCCCTCTGGAAACTGCATATGAGTTACTATTCTGCTATATATATGGAACAATAATGGAGGAAAACAAGCTGCTAAGTCCACAAATGATTTTTCTTGTTAGCTAAATGCAAAGCAGTCATCACCTCTAACCAGGGAGTCAGGGGCGGACGTGTCATAGAACTGAAGAAGACCGTGGATGAAGCTGTAAAGAATTGTCCAAGTGTCAAGTGTGTCTTTGTGACTCTGAGAACTACCAACAAAATCCACATGGGCAGTTGTGATATTCTCCTTGAAGAAGTATGTTCATGATGTTCATGGTACTACTGTACTTTTAAATCAGGTATTTCTATAGGGTGCAATAATATTTTATCACAGCAGGTTATATGCTGGTGTTTTGTCTAGAACAAATTAATGTTGATGAGCCTAGTTTTATAATGAATCAAAGGCCAGGCTGAAACTTGGAATTGTCAAGTTAGTGCATCCTTGGATTGCAGCTTCATATCTAGAGATAAGAGTCCAGAAAAATGGGGGAAATTTGGGAGGGAACCCATCTTTTCCCCCACCCCCATTATTTTCTGAAGCTGTTTGTTTGTTTTTGAAAATTAGACACATTTTGGATTAAGATTCAGAATGGTGGACAAAACTTTTAAGACAAGGTGCTCATATATTTATTCTCCCAAAATGATTTTTAAAACTTTGTAACAAGAAGACTTATGTGAGTCTCTGTTCAATCTTGGATCATGAAAAATTGCAAGCAAAATAAATAAATAAATAAATAAATAAATAGTAGCAATGTAAAATATTATGAAAGAGGAGGTGTATCAATTAAAAACATGTTGGAATAAAACAGTCTTCAAAAGGTTGGAAGTGATGGAGTATCTACTCCCTTGGGTGGGGGGACCACAACTGAAAAGGTGCTCTTTTTGTGCCACCTCTGCACCTCAGATGACAAGTGGGAGCATGGAGGAGCCTTAAACCCTATTCTTGAGCAGGTTCAATAGCCCTTTTTGGATGTTTTTTATGTTTTAATATCTGCTGTAAGCCACCCAGCCAGATGGGTGGGGAATAATAATAATAATAATAATAATAATAATAATAATAATAATAATAATTCCTCTTTCTTTTCTTTATTTAGGAGATGGCTAAGGAGGCACCAGTTTGTTCCCCTGAAATAATGGACAGTGAAGATATGCTCTTTATGCTTTATACCTCAGGGAGCACAGGAAAACCTAAAGGGATTGTTCACACCCAAGCTGGCTATCTCCTTTATGCTGCCTTAACGCACAAGGTACATCAGAAATTGTATCCCTTTACTATATCAGTAGTAATTGTGGAGAACAGATAGTAAAAATAAATTTGTTTGGGGGTGGGGAGATGTACTGATGATTTTTGGAAATGTTGCCTGGTAAAAATTTCTCTGAGTCCTTCTGCTAGACTTAAATTATATGCACACCAAAAGCTGCCACTTTAGCCTTAAAATGTCTAAATAATTTATTCAGCTTCAGTATTGAAAAGTATTTTATTCCCTCCATAATTCTGGTTATGCATTCTGTTGGGCAACGTCACTTCCCAGATACTTCATTCACTTATTTACAGCATTTGTATTCTGCTACATAAAATAGATTTCTTTTGGTGGCTTAACAATAATGAGTAAAAACAGGCAATAAACAAAATAACATACAAAATGAAAAGCTACATAAACACAACAGAAATCAAAACTCATTGCACTCCAAAATGTTAAAACTGAGAGGTGCAGACTACATCAATTAAAAAGCCTGGCTGAATGGAGAGGTATTCATGTTCTGCTGAAAAGTTCTTAAGAACAATGCTTAGAGCAGGCATAGGCAACTCCAGCCTTCCAGATGTTTGGGACTCCAGTTCACATCAACCCTAGCTAACAAGACCAGTGGTCAGGGATGATGGGAATTGTAGTTCCAAACATCTGGAGGGCCAGAGTTGGCCAATGCCTGGCTTTCCCTAAAAGCAACTTCCTAGTTAGTAGTCAATGCCCTCTTTTTTCTGCTATGAATGTGGTTACCTTGGTCATTTTGCTCCTCCCTGCTCACACTGGGAAAATCAACCCATGATCTCAGGCTTACATATGAATTGGGAATCATGGTTTGTTTCACTCCCAGCAATGTTTATTCTTGGCTTGCTGATAATGGTTTGATGGAGCAAAATAGATCACATTTCCCCAAAGAATCCTGGGAACTGTAGCTCTCCTCTCGCAAAGCTACAGTTCCCAGCACCCTTAACAAAATGCAGTTCCCATGATTCCTTGTGGGGAGGCATGTGCTTAAATGTATGGTGTGGATCTGTCCTCGTCCATCACATGAAACCATGAATGTGAAGAGCAAAGTGCCTGAAATCTGTGGCTGTACATCTGTTTCACCACATGAGGTGTATCATATGGTAAATAACTGCTGAAGAATGATGGAGAGTTTAATTAATTAGAATCATAGAATCATAGAGTTGGAAGAGACCACAAGGGCCATCCAGTCCAACCCCCTGCCAAGCAGGAAACACCATCAAAGCATTATTGACATAAGGCTGTCAAGCCTCTGCTTAAAGATCTCCAAAGAAGGAGACTCCACCACACTCCTTGGTAGCAAATTCCACTGCCGAACAGCTCTTACTGTCAGGAAGTTCTTCCTAATGTTTAGGTGGAATCTTCTTTCTTGTAGCTTGAATCCAGTGCTCCGTGTCCACTTCTCTGGAGCAGCAGAAAACAACCTTTCACCCTCATAATTAATTCACCTTTCACCCTCATAATTAATTCACCTTTCACCCTCATAATTAATTATTAAACATGTAAACTCTAACCTGCTTTACTGTTCATCTTTGTAGCATGTGTTTGACTACAAGCAAGATGACATTTTTGGTTGTGTGGCTGATATTGGTTGGATCACGGGACACAGCTATGTTGTGTATGGACCACTCTGCAATGGAAGCACCACAGTTCTGTTTGAAAGCACTCCAATCTATCCTGATCCAGGTGCCTTAAGTAGAAACTTAAAAGTTTAACTCCTAGGCATAGAGAAGGGCTGTTCATGTAACAACTCCCAGTTTCAAACTCTGGCATCTCCTTATAGGGCTGGGAAAAGATTCCTGTCTATAATCCCCAGAAAGCTACAGTGTAGACACTGCTTGGTATGCACCATAGCTGCCAAGTTATCCCTTTTTTACAGGGATTTTCCCTTATGCTGAATAGGCTTCCTCACGAGAAAAGCGAAAACTTGGCAGCTATGGTATGCACATGATGGTAAACCACAGATTACCATGCAAGAACAATGCACTGGTGCATGCTGCTCAGTTGCCCCCACTTTGCTCCACCCTGCATGCCTCTGGGAGAAACATACCATAAAGCACGGGTGGCCAACTTCCAAGAGACTGCAATCTACTTTCAAATTTAAAATCTGGCAGTGATCTACCCCCGTTTCAGCTCAAAGTTATTGAGTGAAAGACTAGGGTGATGTCTGCTGTTTCCAGGCATTTTTCTTGATGCGAGACTTTTGTCGGTGACCTGAAAGTTTGTTTGGACCCTGGGTGAGAACCTGGAGGCTGAAAGGGAGGGTGTGTCAGAAGTAAAATTAATTGATTAAGATATATTGATTTATATATCTTAGTAACTTTGTACTGAAGTATTTGTATTAAATATATAAATATATATATATAAAATTGTCCAGTAACACCTTAGAGACCAACTAAATTTGTTCTTGGTGTAAGCTTTCGTGTGCGTGCACACTTCTTCAGAATGCACACAAAAGCTTATACCAAGCATAAACTTAGTTGGTCTCTTAGGTGCTACTGGACAATTTTTTTTATTTTTATATATATTTCAACTGTGTCAGACCAAGATGGCTACCTACCTGGATTTGTATTAAGATATTAGAAACGAAAATTTTGAGAGGTGATGTAGCAGCTGCCAATCCAACCAACCTCCCACCACATATATTTGGTGAATCTGTAGCACTGCAGACCAGTGGATAGGTGATAAGGTTTGGTCTTAATTGTGAAGAAGAGATTGTACACATTCACCTGCCAGTCACCATCTTGCTATGTGTTTAAGGCAGTGCAGTGATGGCCAAACTTGGCCCTCCAGCTGTTTTGGGACTACAATTCGCATCATCCATCACCACTGTTAGCTAGGGATGATGGGAGTTGTAGTCCCAAAACAGCTGGAGGGCCAAGTTTGGCCATCACTATTTTAAGGAGTACAAATGGTATCTCAAATTACCTGTTTGGGCTCAATTTAAAAGGTAGGTGTTGATTTTAGTATAGATCAGTGGACTTACTGCTCTGCCCTTAAACATGAGCCTGTACAAAGTGTTTAGGGTGGGGTATACTGATTGTGGTATCCGCTCAACAACACAAAGCACAATGATGGGCTAGTGTGGCATGCAGAGAATCTATAAAAATATTTTTAAATCTTTAAAAAGCAGGTACTTTGTGCCCATATTACAAAGAATGCCTTTGTATTGTAGTATGTATTTTCATTGTATTTGAAATATTCTGAACATGTAGCGCTTACGAAGTTCACAGACAAATGTAAGATGACCATTTGGAATTTTGCAGGTCGCTACTGGGAAACCGTTCAAAGGTTAAAAATTAATCAATTTTATTGTGCTCCCACTGCATTGCGATTGCTGCTGAAGTATGGAGATGAATTTGTAAAGAAGTATGACAGATCTTCCCTAACTACACTTGGATCAGGTGAGAATGCTCAACTTAAGGCTTTGTTTCATTTGAAGTCAGTACTGCTGATTTCTATGGAAGCAGATTTCCCCAGTCCTGTAATAATTTTGAGAGAGATAAGCTTTTTATTTTGTCAGAGATTTATGAGTTAAATCTTAGAAATACCTGAGAGTATAAAGAGTACAGTGCAAATTTTGTTGACAGTGGAAAATGCCATGTTATTCTTCAACTGGGAGGTCAGGATCCATATGTGAAACACACTCTGACCTTAGCTGGATTGCACCAGTGGAACCTTTATCTTCTAAAAAAAGGGGAGAGATAAACAAATAATAAAGGAAAAGGAACACAAGGACTTTTGCCCCACTAATTATTTCTAATTTACATGTCAAAAGTACTTCTAGCACCCAAGAGTCCATTAATTGGGTGGTTAGAGATGCTTTCAGTAGGTAAAGCTTTTCTCACTCTGGCATGACAAGCTGAAACATCCTTAAATCTCAAAGCAGGAAGCTTTGCTGTCCCTCTTCACAGCTTAGAGAAAAAGTAGAAATATGCAATAGATTATTTAAGTTGGGACCCATATCATCATTTGGGATTAAAGATGGATCCTGGAGATGATAAGGAAGAATACTTACATAGCCAGTTTAGTCCTGTGTCACACTCGCATTGGAGCTGTGAGTGGACTAACCTTGAAATGATATGGCAAGAGTGCTGTAGAAGCTCCAATTTGAGCACTGAGTGCACCAGCCAATAAATTATACTTTATTAATCAGACAAAGCACAATGCATAGGCTGCTGTATTTGCAAGGGCTGGCTACTCTCAAACCTCAGCAGTAGTAATCTGACAAGAAGATGAACAATTTTGATTGTTGCCGTTTTTGGTCTTGTGCACCCAAGTGCTTGTGGCTGTGGAGAAACAACCTGGGAAATTTGGTTCATGACACCCAGCCCCCTTACTATTTATAGTATCTGCAGTAGATGCCAGTACACAAATTTTGTTTTCAAAACTTCTAAAGTTTTCTGCATTTTTAATTCATGCAATGAGAATGAGTGTTTGTGGGTGGGGGGAGGGAGGCTCGGTTAATTTCATTGTACACAGGTTGTACATTGACAATAAAGGTGTTGTTGTTGTTGTTGTTGCTGCTGCTGTTGTAACTTAAAGGTTTACAGAAATGCACCTTCTTTTTAATTTCATCCTGTTGCTTTATGTCCTATCTTTAGTAGAAAAGATGGCCAATTCTGAACATTTTCAGCACGTTTCTCCACCAGTTCTTCTTTCTGCTAAACATATCCAGTTCCTTCAGTCATTCTTCATATGATTGTTGATCAGTTACCAAATATAAAATACTTTCGGCAGAACTCGCAATTCTTCCTTTTACTATTTTGGATTTTAGTGGGAGAACCCATAAACCATGAAGCTTGGCAGTGGTTCTACAATGTGGTAGGAGAGGGACGCTGTTCTCTTGTGGACACTTGGTGGCAAACAGGTAAAATAATGACAGTTTTAAAAATCTTTTTATCCCCCCCCCTCGCACACGCACACACACACACACACAGAGCATTGTACCATTTTTTGTGTATCTGTTTATTGGGTAGCTGCTAGCATCCTGTTTAAAGCCATCTTATCAGGCTAGAGGAACAAGGAATGGGTTGTGCAACAACCTCTAGGCCTTTGGAACTGCCTGGGGCATCCGACCTTGGTGCGAGCCGTCAAACTACTGACTTAATAATACTAAGGGAATATATCTAAATTATAAACTCTCATTACAAAAGAGCCTAGGGTTCGGATACCCTCAGCTGTTTCATGGCAACACCCCCGAAGTTAGTCTATCTAGTTTAAATATTTATTTGAAAATAGAATGATTTTTTTCCCATTATTGCTGATGCTCAGAAGCAGAACCCTTAATCTCTCAAAAGCTTTATACCCAATGCAGAAACAAACACACACATTCCTGTGAGAGGATTTATTGTTTCCTTTGGATATAAATGGTAGTGGTAAGAATAATTCACATAGAGTGTTTATGAGGATAGAGAATGTGAGTTGATTTGCCATCGTGTTAGCTCAATTGCACATCTCACAATCAATTTAAAAATAGCTCATTAATTGCTGTTTATCCGCTCTGGAACATAGATCTCTGAAGCAGCAGTATGCCACAAGATAATCAACTTGAACAGGCATAAAGATTAACAAATGAGGCTTTACGAATCCATTTGAAAGCATTTGGATGAGTGGATAAGTGAGAGGGAGATTATAAGTGTGTGTGTGTGTGTGTGTGTGTGTGTGTGTGTGTGTGTGTGTGTGTGACAGGGAGCTCATTGTGCACATCTTGTGTTAATATATTTGCAAAGTTTGATCAAGCTCTACACAGTAGCATAATTTTCAGATCCAGTGTTCAATGAACCTTCAGCCCTCAAACCAGAGGTAGCTTGCCTTATAGGAGGTCAGATTGTTTGTCCATCTCACCCAGCATTTTCTATTGTGTCTGAGAGTGTCTGCCAAGAGTCTTGGGCAGAAGTCTTCCTAATCAGCTGCTATAACTGGAGAGGCCAATAATTTTCTGTATGCAAAGCATGTGCTCCAGTGATTAACTGTGTTTCTTCCCCATTTATTTTGGAGACTTACACGAAATTGAATATGAAAAGTCTGGTAAAATAAAAATAAAAATCATTTGATGCTAGAAAGACATCAGCCAGTTCTAGGGGAGCCTCCCTGGGGCAACATTCCAGAGCTACAGCCCTTTCCGGGTAACTATCTACTTCACCTATGAAGGCAGGGGAACCTGCACAAGCGTCTTTGAGCCTCAGGTAGTAAGAGTTGAGCAGTTGAGCAGGCTTGTGTGGGAGCAAGTTGCCCTTCAGGTAATCTAGTCCCAAGCCTCATAATAATACCCAGCATTTAATTCAAGAATAGCACAGAAATATCTAAGCATGGAACAGCAAACTCCAGAACATTAAACAATGCAGTCTTGCCTGCATTGTGGGATGAACAAGATCCAGCTGCTCAGCTCCACTCCCTTGCCTCAGAGGCCCCCAAAATGCTAGCAGGCTAGCAGACTCTGCAGTCTAGCAGACAGAAGCCAAAAACTGACACCAAGGAGGACCAAGGATGTGGGCAAAAACGGTCATAATCCTTTCACCATAGAGACATTTCTGACACCATATTTGGATTTGATTTTTATTCTGAGAATTTTTTGTAAGGTGCTTTGACAAGACTTTTGAGGTTATATAGTATTCTAAACAAAAATTTGTCACCATGCCAAAAGAATGCATGGAATATTGTGTGGTTCTAAATGCAGCTTGAATATTCAGATACTACTGTGGTTAATGAATCTAGCAAATTTCAAGTATTCAAAGCATTTTGTGTACATTGTATTATTAATCTTAATAGCCTATAAAGTAGGAATTATTATCTCCATTTTCAGATAGGTGGCTAAGAATTTAGTGGATTGTCTATGGGTTTTTTTTTTTTAGGTGAACGTGAAATTTAGGGTTTAACTACACATGCCACACACATGCATGTACCTTAGGCCTGACACTAGCTTCAGAAAGTTGTTATTTTTAGTTGAGAAGCAATGGGCTTGGGTAAGGGGTGCTCAACCTTTTCCCTATTCACTTTGTCTCTTGCACAGTTCTGTTTCTAGTTTTATTATTCTGCCAATTTCTAAACGGACCTTCATCCATCAAGATCCCAGAGCAGTTCTAAAATAATTACATTAAAACAATAAAATGTAGTCATTGAGAAGCATTGGGATATAATTTTCTTTGAAGCACCTTTTTAAGATAACCAACAAACCAATAGCACCTAGTACCCAAATCCAATTAAAAAAAACTAAAGCAAGAACCCTAAACTGTTGTTTAAGATGCATACCAATGCAGCACTTAAGTTTGAGAGAAAATAAGGATAACTATATGGGAACAATTCTCAAGTTGAAATTTAAGTCTTAGCAGTCAGTACACTTCATACCCTTTCCCTGTTGAGTGTTGATGTGCTTGTGATTATTTTACATGTGAGTTATATTTCTGCTTCCTTTCTTATAAAAGGAGTAGAGTGTTCTGTTTCCCCAGTTAAGAGGACAAACAGCATAAGGGGACTAATGCCTTTAAAGTGCTATATGCACAATAAATAGTAACAATAGCTTTAATGTATTTTGCAATGATTTGTAATTAGGGCAAACATCCATTACCTTTGAGACATCCCAAATAATTTCCCTGTTAGCATATAAGCCATGTTTGAGCCCTGATCTCCATAAATGGGGGGTGGGGTGGTGAGATGAAGGATTGCTGTTTTGTGCCAACTAGGACAGCCCAACCCTCTCCTTTTCCAACCTTCACAGGGCAATCAGGAGACAAAATCCCTTGATAGGAATTGCAAAAATTACGCATTTACCAGTAGCTCTTCATTTGCAGTAAATCACAGTTATCAAAGGAATTGAATACAACTGTTGGATATGGCTTTATTTATTTGTAGGGCCTAATATTCCGGCGGTTTTATTACTTTTGCTTCTTTTTGTGTATCTGTTAGTGTTAGACTATAAAAGATCTGATTAAGGTTGAAATCTCTGATCTGATTTAACATTTATCCTGAGAGAAATGAGGAAAGAATGATTAAGAGGCTCAGTCCTGAATTGAAAATAATCGCAGAATGCCCATAATGGGTGGGAGAATCTAATCCTATATAATAATAGTATTTTAGTCTCATAAACCGCTTTTCAAGCAAACCATTTGAAGTGCTGTGAAAACAGCACAAGGAAGCACATTCCATAATATCCTTGCACTTCTATCACTGCTGTTGAAATTACTTGCTAAGTGTATGAAATTGGGTTGAATACAATTTTCTTGGCAGCTTCGTGGTGGGGAGATAAATAAAACAAGCCGCTTCCCTGTATTTTTGCACAGGAACTGATATCTTCCCTGTACCAGTCACTGCAACATGTTAAGAACTTGCCCCCAAAGATGCCACTACAGATGCTTTAGTGTGGTTTCATGAAGTGACTAGAGTCCCATTGGCACCAGCAGAGCCAGTTGTCAAGGATGATAGGAATTGTAGTCCAAGAACATATGGGAGTCTATAGTTGCTTGCCCCTCCTTTAAGATGGGTGGGGAAGACAACCACATTTTCCATTGTGGATGGTTTGGCAGTCCATATAATGTAGGCTAGAAATCTAATTTTTAACCCGGATCTGCAGGTGCCCATCCTTGCTCTTAACCACTGAGTGGCTAGGGGCAGAGACAAAATTGAGTTTGTTAAAAAGGAGCTTGCCAAGGAAAATTTTATGTCCGGAAGAATAATAATTCCTGCGGCTCTTGATAATGCTGGAATTCTGGTGTAGTATACCCACCCTTGGAGTCCAGAGTGATAGGGATCCTGTGGGAGATGGCATCTATGTACAAAGCATGGTCTGAAGACACATTGTACAGCAGTTTAGCTGAAGCTAACGTTCTGTTCAGTGCCTGGGAACCCCATGTATGCTGCCTGGAGTTTTATCATGGGAGAAAAGCACAATATATATGTCATAAATAGATCCATTGCCTATCCATGGGGGTTTGTTAGCCTCTCAGGAGCCCTTACCCATACATGCTCATCAGCAGTGGAGTCTAGTCTAGTTGGAATCCACCAACTTGCAATACAAAATGAAGTTTGGGTTCATTCTTGTAATGCCTTTACATGAGCCACCCTACCAATTACCAGTATTGCTTGTTTCTCCTGGCAGCCTGAGAAGACTGGATTAGAAGCCTCTGTACTCTCAGTTGAGCACTAACAGATGGGTTGCATCTAGAAATGCTATATTTCCTACCTTCCAGTGTTCTCCCTCCCACTTGCCTGCCTGCCTGAATGGGAGAGCTTTCCTCCCCCCTCCCCCCACTAAAATAAACACAGATCATTTTATTGATGGGGATTTCACTAACTGTAAATTTGGAAAACTGAAAAGAAGCAAGTAAGGCCCCGCGATATAATAATGCTTATGTTTATGTGTGTGAGTTTGCCTTCAGAGGTTTGAGATTGGGGTGGTAGTCAAATCTTATACCGTACCTTCGGATACCCTGCCTCTCAGATGAAAAGACTCCCTGCAAGGCATGTATGGTGTGGATTGGAATTATTTGTTATATATTGGAATTGTTTGCAAGGTTGTTCTGTGTGTTTTTAAAGGGTTCAATCCACTTCCCATTGCAATGAATAATAAACCTGCTATTGTTTTTATTTGGGCTACAGTACATTGTACCCTAACCTACAAGAGAGCAGAGGATGCATTAATTTCAGTTGCTTTCCACCATTTTTCTTCCAGAAACTGGTGGCATTTGCATCGCTCCTCGGCCTTCAGATAAAGGAGCTGAGATCATTCCTGCCATAGCAATGCGGCCTTTCTATGGGATTACCCCAGTTCTGATTGATGAAGGGGTGAGATTTGTTAAAATAAGATCAATGAAAATACAAAGATAAAGTGCCTTTTTGGTATATGTATTGTTCCTCTACCTGCCTACCTATCTCAAACATTAATAAAATCCTGGATAAATGGTTTGCTGCAAAGGATTGTGAAACTTAGATAGAAAGGGGTTAAGGATTGCTTATCATTATTTTCTTTCTGGTCAGACCTGCTATCCAGATAGGGCTTTACTTTTGTTAGGGAAATTGCTGAGTATATCAATGCTCTCCAGTCTAGGACTTTGATAGAAGGCTGTGGTTCTCTTCCTGGTCCTAGCATTTATGCTGCTGATGTCCTAAATTGTAAATGTTAATGAAACATACAGTTAGGCCAAATAGTTCAGCTTTTGCAACATCTCTGTTTAATTGTTATATTGACAGTTTCTCCTTTTCTTGGACTCTCAGGGAAATATTTTAGAAGGCAATGATGTCTCTGGAGCTCTCTGCATAGCACAGCCTTGGCCAGGTATTGCAAGGACCATCTATGGAGACCACCAGAGATTTGTAGAAGCTTATTTCAAAGCTTACCCAGGTAGAGTGGAAACATTGGTGCAAGTAGTGCACCATAATTTTTGCATAAGTGGCTGACTCTTTTCTTTTGACAGTACTGTATATATGACACTTCAAAAAAGAAAGAAAAATCAATTTCTTACTAGCAATTTCTGTACAAGCTGGATATTGCAGCTTGTATTATCCAAGCCAATTAAGCATATGTGTATATATATGTAAAGCCAACAGTGATAAAAATGAAAAGTTCTGAAACATATTTACTAATTGGTGTTGTTTGTACATTATCTTATGTACATTCTTCTAAAATGTCACCTATGACACAGGTCATTTCCTTCCATTAAAAAAAAACAAAAAACCAATGAGTGGTTATGAACCATGTTCACACATACAAATTATTCTGTAAGGACTAATGGACAGTGCCCATTCTGATGCTGAATTTTAGTGCTGCTAACAAAGGCATTAACTGACACTGCTTGTCTTTTGTTACAGGTTATTATTTTACAGGTGATGGTGCTTATAGAACTAAAGAAGGCTATTACCAGATAACAGGGCGAATGGATGATGTCCTCAACATCAGTGGGCACAGACTTGGAACTGCAGAGATTGAAGATGCCATGGTAATTAGTGGGGCAATGAAAAGTGTTGGCCCTAATAATACAGTTAAGTCGGTGGGAACATAATTGACCATCAGGGAACCACACTAATCTGCAAGGTTTTCATTTTAGGGCTTGCTCATATATTGATATTCATTGACATCTTCATTGTGGCATTAAGAGAAAACTTGCTTATGTGGATACAGATTAGTTACCGCAGTCTACCACTTGATACCACCATAAACACAATTATTAAGAAGGAAACAGTTCACACATCTTGTAAAGAGTCAGTGGCTGATGAGAGGTCAAGGCCTAGAAATACCACATCAGACTACGTATAACAAAATACACTTGTATATGTTGTTGTTGTTTAGTCGTGTCCGACTCTTTGTGACCCCATGGACCATAGCACGCCAGGCACTCCTGTCTTCCACTGCCTCCCGCAGTTTGGTCAAACTCATGTTCGTAGCTTCGAGAACACTGTCCAACCATCTCGTCCTCTGTCGTCCCCTTCTCCTAGTGCCCTCCATCTTTCCCAACATCAAGGTCTTTTCCAAGGATTCTTCTCTTCTCATGAGGTGGCCAAAGTATTGGAGCCTCAGCTTCACGATCTGTCCTTCCAGTGAGCACTCAGGGCTGATTTCCTTAAGAATGGATAGGTTTGATCTTCTTGCAGTCCATGGGACTCTCAAGAGTCTCCTCCAGCACCATAATTCAAAAGCACCATAATTCAAAAGCATCAATTAACTTGTATATACGAAACAATATATTGTGAAGTGGTGTTCTAGCCTAACTTTCTCACCGATCTGTCAGATTTGTGTGTGTAGGAACCTCTTCTTTCTTTTATGGAGTAACGTTCCATCACAGAAACTGCTGGTGGCAGTTTGAAGGGGTGCCTCCTAAGACACAGCTTTATCACCTCACCTGTTGCTTGTGAGAACTAGGCCCAAGTGATATGCATACATATATGCATGAATCTATTCATGCAACTTATAAAAGGAAGGTATGAAGCATAACTTTATTTTTTTATTTGTCTTTTTAAAGGATGAACATCCTGCTGTACCTGAAACAGCAGTGATTAGTTATCCGCATGATATCAAAGGGGAAGGTAAGCAAATGAAATAAGTTTATGTTTAATTACTGTTTTTTATAGGTTCAGGTAAGGAAAGGTACGGTTTAGGGGGGGGGATAGATTCTATTTCAGGTACCCCTGTTATCAGTTTGATCAGATCTGCAGAATCAGAATTTTAAAAAATATTGCCAGATTAATAGTATTTCATTGAACTGAAATGCTTTTGCTTAAAACATTTAGCAACAGAATTTGTATATGGAGTTTAACAGGGTCAGCTTATAAACTAAATTCATGATACCTTGATCCAAGAATTCTCGCACAAGGAGTAGTACTTTTGATTTCTGATATTTGATTCTCTTTCAGTACATAAGGAAGCACATGTAGAATAATCCAGTATTTATAAATTTATAATATTTCTTACCTACCCTTAGAATCATAGAATCATAGAGTTGGAAGAGACCACAAGGGCCATCCAGTCCAAACCCTTGCCAAGCAGGAAACACCATCAAAGCATTCCTAACAGATGGCTGTCAAGCCTCCGCTTAAAGACCTCCAAAGAAGGAGACTCCACCACACTCCTTGGTAGCAAATTCCACTGCCGAACAGGAGTGGAATTTCCTCTTACTGTCAGGAAGTTCTTCCTAATGTTTAGGTGGAATCTTCTTTCTTGTAGTTTGAATCCATTGCTCCGTGTCCGCTTCTCTGGAGCAGCAGAAAACAACCTTTCTCCCTCCTCTATATGACATCCTTTTATATATTTGAACATGGCTATCATATCACCCCTTAACCTTCTCTTCCCCAGGCTAAACATACCCAGCTCCCTAAGCCGTTCCTCATATGGCATTGTTTCCAGGCCTTTGACCATTTTGGTTGCCCTCCTCTGGACATGTTCCAGCTTGTCATTATCCTTCTTGAACTGTGGTGCCCAGAACTGGACACAGTATTCCAGGTGAGGTCTGACCAGAGCGGAATACAGTGGTACTATTACTTCCCTTGATCTAGATGCTATACTCCTATTAATGCAGCCCAGAATTGCATTGGCTTTTTAAGCTGCTGCATCACACGGCTGACTCATGTCAAGTTTGTGGTCTACCAAGACTCCTAGATCCTTTTCACATGTACTGCTCTCAAGCCAGGTGTCACCCATCCTGTATTTGTGCCTTTTGGGTTTTTTGCCCAAGTGTAGTACTTTACATTTCTCCCTGTTAAAATTCATCTTGTTTGCTTTGGCCCAGTTGTCTAATCTGTTAAGGTCATTCACCATGTAGAACATGAGACACTTAATCTCATGGTCATGGTCATAGGTCATGGGTTTGAGCCTACTTTGGGCAAAAGATTCCTGCATTGCAGGGGGTTGGACTAGACAACCCTCGTGGTCCCTTCCAACTCTCTAGTTCTATGATTCTATAAGAACTTTGAACACCTTAGTATTTTGAGGATTCATTACTCAAAATGTGGCATGATTTGGCATTAAAGCTTTTGGTCTTTAAGGCTGCAGTGCTATACACACTTACTTGGGATTAAATCCCATTTAACTCATATGACTTCCCTTTAAGTAGACATGTGTAAGTCTGCACTGCAATAATATTTTCACAACTGTATCTAAGAATGGTCCTTGAATTTTAAACATTTTTAAACAATGAAGAAAAACTACATTGATCAGCAATTTTAGCATAATTTATTAATTTGACTAGAAAAGAATATCCTTACAGCCATTGCTTTAGGCAAGACTTTCATACTTCATTGCACTGAGCAATGGGCTATTCTACATGTGCTGTCTTATGTAGTGAAAAGGAAAAGTGGAGAGTAGTTTAATGTCTAGTCTAGTAAATGAACTGTGGTCCTTTCTTCCAGCTGCATTTGCTTTCATAGTTCTAAAAGATGAGACAGCACATCCAGAAACGGTTATCAAAGAGCTAAGGGCAATAGTTGCCTCCAAAATAGCCAAGTATGCTGTGCCTGATCATGTTCTGGTAAGTTCTTCAGGCTATTAATTTGTCTTTAATAATGTCAGGCTACAGGGGGTCAACATGCATCTACTGACCTTCCTTATGGCACTGGGGACAATTTCTACAGGAGGAACAAGTATCTCCCAGACTCCTCTCAGACTAGCTTGTACCTGCCCCTTGTGTAGTTAAAGAGACTTAGCAGTACTCACCTGTTTCCCACTTCCTTCTTTAATGGTGAAATGGGGACAGCTGTTTGTGGGGGCAGGTTGTCCATTATTGACTAGAAGTGCTTGGCCAGTATAATTGATCTCCATTTTTCATAGGCTTTTTTCACTTTGGGAATCCATAACTTAAGAGGAATAACTCCAGTCATGTTTCTTTGAATGCAGTTGCCTTCGTTTAGTAATGGCCAGACAGATTTTTCTTGATTTAGCAAACACTGCATTAGCCTGATAACCCTTGAACTGGGTTCAGTACAAAGCTATTGTACTACCAACCTTACTATATGCTTGTGAAACATGGACCACTTATAAACGCCATCTCCAACTCCTTGAAAGATTCCATCAACGGTGTCTCCGAAAATTTTTACACATCACTTGGGAAGACAGGCGAACTAATATCAGTGTACTGGAAGAAGCAAAGATCACCAGTGTTGAAGCAATGATTCTTCAACATCAACTTTGTTGGTCTGGTCATGTTGTGCGGATGCCTGATGATCATCTTCCAAAGCAACTACTCTATTCTGAACTTTAAAATAAAAAGCATAATGCTGGTGGTCAACAAAAGAGGTTTAAAGACTGTCTCAAGGCAAATCTTTAAAAATGTAGTATAAACATTGATAACTGGGAAACCCTGGCCTGCGAGTGCTCCAGTTGGAGAACAGCCTTTACCAAAGGTGTCATGGGCTTTCAAGACACTCGAACTCAGGACGCAAGGGAGGAACGTGCTAAGAGGAAGGCACACTTGGCAAATCCACACCGTGATCAACTCCCGCCCGGAAACCAATGTCCCCACTGTGGAAGGACATGTGGTTCCAGAATTGGCCTCCACAGTCACTTACGGACTCATTGTTAAAACCGTATTTATGGAAGACAATCTTACTCAGCTACGAGTGATCACCAAAGAAGAAGAAGACTTTCTTTTACTTCCAAAATATATTGTCCTCTGTTGTAGTGCTTTACACAAAACTTGCTTCATGATTAATTCCCTTATAGTCCTTTTATAAAACAACATTACTAAGCCTTGTACTAAACCCTGGCTTCATACTACTAGACTCTTCTTGTTGTTTTTCCAAGCCTAAATTCCTATTACTTGACTTGTGCCACTGTTATTCTTTGTCCTCTGGACATTTACTACTTTTCTTTTAAAGGTAGAATCAGAGGTGTCTTTTTGCATATGTTTACATTTACCACTTCACGAACATGGCTTAAAGATCACATAGGCACAAAACGATGGCACTGTCCAGATGCAAAGGGTAACCTATTTTAAGAATGTGCCGTCAGGCTTGGGCTTAAGCAGACCCAATCCTTTCTTCTACACATGCAAGAGTAGGAAGTTTAAAGTTTCCTTTTGCTGCTTGGTTTCTTGTTATGTCCAAATTCAGGAAAGCTGTCACATCTTCAAGCCATACTTAAAACATACTTGGATTAAACCACAGTTTCAGATTGTGGTGTCTTCCAAGTAACTGTCTTGAACAAACCAGTTTTGCCGTTTTTGGACATGGTAGGAAACCACAGTTTGTTCCAAATTGCAAAAGAACACTTAAACTTTTTCCATTTGGAGTTACTGTAATGGGGGGACCATGGTTTCCTCTTGTGTCAGAACCAGGCCAGAGGCTGAAGGCTGTATGTGTCTGGCTTAATTTAACACATTATTGTTATAGTGGTTCACTCTCACAATAACACAATTCTTCCCCTTCTCAAACAGGTAGTGAAGCGCCTTCCTAAAACTCGCTCAGGGAAAATAATGAGAAGGTTGCTACGGAGAATAGTGACAAGCAATGTCAGTGATATGGGAGATATCACCACACTGGATGACTCCAGTGTCATTGAAGAAATACTTGATGCATATGAGAAGTACAAAATTAAGCATCCTACTTTGTAATGAGAAGCTGTGGGGATATGTTCCATTAGAAACCCTGAGAAACGAAAGGAACCATCAAATACGCACAAGTTTTCATGGAATTCTGCTTAATCATGTGAGGCTCAGAAGATTCTCCATCTGAAAAATACGTATATTACAATACCGTTTGTGTGTATTTCACTGCACTTTGCCTTTCTTTGAAACTATGCAGCATGTAGGTTAGTTCCTGATATTTTGGATATCCTGCCTATCTTTTTAAATACTTTATTAAAACCACACAAAGTGAAAATTCTAAAGTAGAAAGCATTAATTCAACCTTAAAACAAGTGCCTTGGAAATATTAATCACTTTTTGAACTTACTCTTGGGGGAAATGCTCTCTTCTGAGTAACCCATGATATCTTTCTGGATACTATATTCATTAACAGCAGAGGGACATTATTCATTTAAGTAGAATAAATTATTTTCATATTTTGTGAAAGCAAATTTTAATTAGGAATAACTGAAAGATAAATTTTTAATAAGGATACATAATATATGTTTATATGGCTTGATGAAAAATGTGTAGAGAAAAAAAGTATTTCTTCACCCTACATGGAACTTAAAATGACTACAAAATTATCATTTCCTAAAATTAGTAATCAAACAAAAATAAAATTGAAAGGAATCTTGTTGAAGCTTACCTGGGAGTAAATTTACATGTTTGAACTCATTGAAAGGGTTTGCATAGAATCAAGAAGAAGGGTGGGAGACAAAAAGCCTCAAAGGGGGGAAAAACATTTTAAAAGGAAGCCAGAGGGTCTTGGCTGATATTATGGAAATGCAGTATTTTATTGATCTGTGACCAAATAAATCCAATTCCAAGAATCCTGATGTGGCAAATTTGAAACTGTTGTATTATGTTTTTGTTTCGCAACCGACCTATCGAAGGGTTAACCCAGACTCCTGGTTAACTGACAGCAACATTCCATGGGAGGCGTGGCCTGCATGGGGTTTAAATGGAAAGGGCAACTGTTATGTCAGTTGGCGGTTGAGGGTTTTTTTGTGGGGGAGCTTGGGTGGTTGTGGAGAAGGTAGACTTAGAGTAGATGAAGTAGTTGATAGGTATTCTGTTATTTGATTACCAAGAACGTTACCTGTGAAATTAAGTTTGTACCAATGATACCAGAAAGCAACCATTAAGATTCAAGCCAATAAATATCCATCTTTAAAGTGTCATACCAGTAATCGTCTATTTCAATTTCCAGCTAAGGTATCCAGGAACCCAGCTGGCGGGGAGCTCTTTTAAACTGTCAAAACTGCCTTTTAGAGGAGAAAGGTTAGTTTGTGGCTGAGAGTGCACCAAGAAAGGGGGGGGGCTAAAGGAGGAGACAGGTTCTGGATGGTAATAAAGTTACCTCAGGAAGGAGGCTAGCTTGACAGTAAGGGAGTTTCTAGTGAAGTGAAACCCTTATCTGAGTACACATAGGAACAGTCTTACTTATAGCCCCAAGTCTATATAGGTACCTGGCCATGTTTAGGCTGGAAGAGGACTCTCTTTTATTTTTGAAAACCCACGAGTGCTAGAGGGTTTAAAGAAAGGCTAGAGAGATAAGTGGGAGGTTTGATTTACCTCAGAAATCCCTGTTAGTGCTTTTAATAATTGAGAGGTCAAAGTTATAAGACGGAAAGTAAGGGACATTTCGTTTCACCTGACCTCAGGTAGACACTTGCTGAACATGGAAGTTCTACTTTTGACAAACAATTAGCTTTTCCTGGAAGGGATGCTCATTTTCCCCTTGATGATACAGTCATAACACCTCTTAGAATTCCTTTGTATTCAAATAATAGATTGCCTACTTTTTATGCCCTTTACAAATAAATGAGGTTTGTGTGTTTGTATGTATGTATGCAAACAAGCATCTGGGGGGGGGGTAGTTTCGGCCCTGCAAACCATGTTGCTTTTAACAAACAGAAAATGGAAATAACATATTTCTGAAAATCTTCATTAAGGATCCTTGTTAACTGTATGTGAAAAAATCTGCTATAGTTTTGACAGCCAGCTATTGTTGATACTTTATGCAAGGTTTATAAAAACCATATTAGGATTCAAAGGACTGCAGCGAAGTAATACAAACATTAAAATGCCTGACTTAGTATATTAACTCGACTTTGCCTATATTCCAAAGGGCAGGAACATTTATGATGGGGTTGAAGTATTTAGGATACAGATCTGTATGTCTTGGCAAAGAGCTTCTATGGTTACAGCTTTTGAGCTTAGAATAATTCTTTTTTTTATATATAATTTTTATAATAATTTTTATTGGTTTTTATACAAAGAAGACAAACATAACATACAATGTAGACTCTGTCCCTTCAATTTCCCTCCACCCACAAGACCACTTCTGCCACCAGTAGTGCCCGTGAGTATTGGGAACCAAAGGGGTCCATTTTTGGCTGGGTTTGACCTCCCCCCTCCTTCCTCCCCCCTCATCCCCTCCCGAATAATTCTTGACCAAAACCTCAAACTTCATCAAACAGGAAGAGACTTCTTTTCATTTGCTTTCAAGAATGCTAGGCAATCTTCTCTCCGATCTCTGCCTTTTATTAGGTAGCATAAATTATCCAATGTTGCTTTTTGGAGCCAAAAGGAACTCTTGAACGGCTCACTTCTAGTAGTTTATCCTAACACAGAAAATTGGTGCCATCTAATGGCCACTAGGCAGCATATCCTAAGGGAATTGGAATCTCCCTTCATTAAACAAATCTTTGCTGATTTCTAGGCTGCTCGTAGAATCTATAACAATATCCACTGTGGCAGTCTAATGTACACTTTCCTACAGAAGGTCTATATAGTCCCCTCATATGTTCCTCAAACACCTGAATATGGCTTCACTCCCCCAAAACCTGGGGGCATGATCAGAGCAGCCAGCACTCCCACTGCAGAACAAGATGAATAATAGCATCTCTATTTTTGCAGAATATATTCTTTACATACAAATATTCTGTATTAAAACAGCAGCTTCTGAGTGAAATTGAAACCTGTTGTGCATTTATTTAATTTAAAATGAAATTAATAAATCTGCATACCGGTAAATATAATTTTAAAAATTCAAATCGGCTTACCAGTTTTAAAACCAAATTGTGCTATTCTAATTAATTCTAATTACAGTTAATAAGGCTAAGGGTAAAAGTTTATCCAAGAAATGCTGAAAAACGTCTGGTCAACGGGTTTAAAGGATCTCCTGGTACACAAAGTTTGCTGGTGGGCTGTCCCTTGTATATGGATCCCCTCAGACTTAAATAGTGCTGATAGTAGCCGCAACAATCTGAGGGTGACTGAAAGCTACGGTAGCATATTAATTTCTCACAGTGCCCTGAAGTGTGCAGCCCTAATGTTGCTCCAGGCATTTATGGGAATCAGTAACTAGTCACTAATAGGCCCTGCAGTTGGAAGCCCAGGCCAGGTGTCAATGATGGTGCTGGTCTCTGGAAACCTTTCTAGGATGCCCAGGTGTGCTAGAATATCAAAATGCTTTCTGTCAGGGATGAGCAGCCCTTTTTTAGCTAAAAGCAGCATTTCCTTCTGGCCAACAGCCACATGCTAATAGTGGGTGGGTCCAGAGTCAAAAGTGTGTGAATGAAATCTTACCTTTGTACAGTAGGCTAGGTTCTAAACACACTCTTTTCTATCCTCCATCCGGATAAGCAAAAGTCATGATCAAAACTCAAGCACGTGTTCCAGCTAGCCAAAAACCCTGAGAGTATGAACCAGGGCAAGTGAGGAGTGTGGCCTCCTCAGGAGAATTATGAGGGTCTGACAGAGGGTGTTGCATTTGCTCCCCAGGGGCTGAGGCTACCCACTTCTGCATCAAGTAATGGAATACTCATTTAAGCCAGAAAGTGCACTTAAGATTTCTCCTGCAACTAATGTTATATGTAAGGTAATATACAGTGCTTTTTTTCTTTAAAAATGCTTAGGGGTACTCTCATTTTCCTACTCATATTGAAATTGTTGTTGTTTAGTCGTTTAGTCGTGTCCGACTCTTCGTGACCCCATGGACCATAGCACGCCAGGCATTCCTGTCTTGCACTGCCTCCCGCAATTTGGTCAAACTCATGTTCGTAGCTTCGAGAACACTGTCCAACCATCTTGTCCTCTGTCGTCCCCTTCTCCTAGTGCCCTCAATCTTTCCCAACATCAGGGTCTTTTCCAAGGATTCTTCTCTTCTCATGAGGTGGCCAAAGTATTGGAGCCTGAGCTTCATGATCTGTCCTTCCAGGGAGCACTCAGGGCTGATTTCCTTAAGAATGGATAGGTTTGATCTTCTTGCAGTCCATGGGACTCTCAAGAGTCTCCTCCAGCACCATAATTCAAAAGCATCAATTCTTCGGCAATCAGCCTTCTTTATGGTCCAGCTCTCACTTCCATACATCACTACTGGGAAAACCTTAGCTTTAACTATACGGACCTTTGTCGGCAAGGTGATGTCTCTGCTTTTTAAGATGCTGTCTAGGTTTGTCATTGCTTTTCTCCCAAGAAGCAGGCGTCTTTTAATTTCGTGACTGCTGTCACCATCTGCAGTGATCAAGGAGCCCAAGAAAGTAAAATCTCTCACTGCCTCCATTTCTTCCCCTTCTATTTGCCAGGAGGTGATGGGACCAGTGGCCATGATCTTGGTTTTTTTGATGTTGAGCTTCAGACCATATTTTGCGCTCTCCTCTTTCACCCTCATTAAAAGGTTCTTTAATTCCTGCTCGCTTTCTGCCATCAAGGTTGTGTCATCTGCATATCTGAGGTTGTTGATATTTCTTCCGGCAATCTTAATTCCGGCTTGGGATTCATCTAGTCCAGCCTTTCGCATGATGAATTCTGCATATAAGTTAAATAAGCAGGGAGACAATATACAACCTTGTCGTACTCCTTTCCCAATTTTGAACCACTCAGTTGTTCCATATCCAGTTCTAACTGTAGCTTCTTGTCCCACATAGAGATTTCTCAGGAGACAGATGAGGTGATCAGGCACTCCCATTTCTTTAAGAACTTGCCATAGTTTGCTGTGGTCGACACAGTCAAAGGCTTTTGCATAGTCAATGAAGCAGAAGTAGACGTTTTTCTGGAACTCTCTAGCTTTCTCCATAATCCAGCGCATGTTTGCTATTTGGTCTCATATTGAAATACTGCCCCTCAATGAGGCGAAACTTAGATTCACAAAAATGTTCAGGGGTATGAGTACCCCTGCATCCACCCAGAAAAAAATCACTGGTAATATATACCATTTACAATTGCAGCAGCGCTCAACTTGACAAAGTTGAGTTACATCTGTATTGGTGCAGAACCTGTCTCTACTCAGACCCCCATAAGCTGAATTTATTTGATGAAATGTAATTCAGGCAGCATCCTGGTAGCTTGAAATCTTTCCCTGCTGATTTGTGAATATTTCTATTTCTGATGTTGCATATGCACCCACTGATTCTTTGGGCTCAGATACCCAATTTGCTCAGATACAGTAAACTCCAGAGGTTATTCCCTCCCAAACCACCTGTTTATATCATCATCATCATCATGATTGTTACATGATTCATCCAAAGATCACAGGGCGTTTCATGACAGAAAAATACAAAGAACAAAAACAAGCCAATATGGACATTTAAACACATTGCAACTGCCCGTTCCTAATGCAATTACATTCCATTTTCCTCGCGAGGAAAGATATAAGCCTTTGACTCCGCCCCCTAAGCATGCAACTGTGACAACGATTGGGCAGGCGTAGGGAGAGGGGGCGTGATGGGTAGTGTGTGGGCGTGGACTGACTTACCGACGTACAGGCGCGTAGTGTGGGCGGGAGTTGGGTATTATGAAGCGTCAAGCGTGCGTGTTTGTGAGGGAGAAAGTCGATCCCATTAGAAAACAAAGGGAGAGAGGTCTTGTATTATGGGAGGCACTGAAACGCCTCAGCCAGTCATCGTCCGAAGAGCGACGAGGCCCTGGCTTCGTGGAAACTGAGGGCGGCCCATTCGGCTCTCTGGTCACGGAGGAAGTTGCTTCTCAGCTGGCTGTCGCCGATTGGTCTACCCTGGGCAGCGGGGCGGGGCTTCGGCGGGGCCGTTGGGTCGCCGTTGGGCGGGCATAGCCGAGTGGGCGGGGCTTCGGCGGAACGGCCGTTACGAGGAGGAGTAGGCGTGGCTCTGTGGCAGCCGTTGGGCGGGTATGTAGGGGGAGGGGCCTGCGGGGCCCCAGCCTGGCGGCCGTTGGGCAAGAATGGAGGCGGGGGCGGAGCTCCGGGGCGGGACAGCACCTCCTCTTGGCGCTGCGTGGAGATCTTGTTCTTCGGCGGCGGAGGTCAAGTGCGCTTCTTCTCAGTCACGCCGAGGGGAGACGGGAGCAACATGAATGAGGCGGAAGGCCTGAGGCAGCGGCGCCCTATCCGTCCTCAGGTGATCACCGAGGACAACACGGCGCAGGAGACCAAGGATGGCAGGTGCGTGCGGGGCGTCGTCCGGCTTCTCAGGGAGGTGACCTCGTGGGAGCTCGCCCGCCCGCCTGCGGGAAAGGGAAGCCTTCCTGCTGTTCCTCCAGGCGCGGAGCAGGTCCGCCGGGGCACGAGGGGGCCAGAGAGCGAGTCCCCGCCTCGGCTCTCGAGGGAGCAGGTGGGTTGGGTGGGCGGCGTGAGGCGGCGTTCCTCCTCGGCCTCCTCCTCTGACCCCGGTTTTAAGAAGTGGGTCTTGCCCGGCCCAGGGTGCTTTGGGGCGGGAGCTGCCTACCTGCCTAGGCTAGGGCAGGGTGGAAGGAGAAGAGGACCGCGTAATTCTGCAACGAGATGCTCCTGGGCTCAAGCCTTTTTGGAAGGCCTCTCTTATCTGCTGGCATTTATTCGTATTTAATAATAATAATAATAATAATAATAATAATAATAATAATAATAATACACTAATGCATTCTTTTCTCTCTCTCAGTGCTGCCTAGGCATGTAACACAAACATGGTGCATTATGTCTCGTATTGCATTGTATTTTGGCTCTACTGTTTACATCGCTTTCTTCTGTCTCCCCACAATAAATACACGGGCTAGGGAAGGCTAAACTTTCTGCTTCTGACGGAATGGGCTCTACTTAATGAAAAGTCATGCCATAATAAGCCTGTTAGACTATAAGGTGCTGCAGTCGTCTCCCCCTCCCCTCCCCCTTCTGTGATCAAAATATAGCTACAATAAACGCCAACATGTGGATTTTATTAGCTTTGCCCATATGCTACACTCAATATAATTTTTTTGCATTCTCTCTCCCACCCCGTCGCCCATTATACAAGGCTGTAAAGTGTCAAAAGTGCTTGTCTTGTATAAACTAAAACAACAACTCTGCAATACAGGCAATGAAATGGCAGTAATAATAAAAAACCAGAAGAGAGACCTAAGTTGAAACCTTTCTAAATCCCCAATGTGTGGTAACTAGTTATGGAAATTGGGGAGTGCTGCACACGAACATGAAATGTGAGATCCAGTGTAGTGCAGTGGTTAGTGTGTCAGACTGGGACCTAGGAGACCAGGGTTGAATCCCCCCTCCCGCCACAACCATGAAGTTCACTGGACCAGTCATTCACTCTCAGACTAGCCTACTTCACAGGGATGTTGTAGGGGAGAAGCATGTATGCTAACTTGAGCTCATTGAAGAAAAAAATTGTATATACTGGTATATATAATAACTCTTGTTTTATTAAACTCTCTGTATAAAATGTCCTGGTCAGAACTCTGGTGTTGAAAATTGGTTTCAGCATTGAACCCTGTTAAGCTCATTTGCAAAGGAAGCATTATGTAGAAAGGACAAGGGTTAACTAGAGGGGAGTTCAGTCAACTTTGCAGCATGGCGAAATCTTCAAATTCTGCACAAGTATATGGAGTTATCTGGTGACAACATTGTTCAAATGCTAAATTCAGATAAGTGATAGTTTAGTGGATTTGTGTGAGCAGCTGAAATACAAGAGTATGACTCAAAAATGCTATTAGTCATGGCAGCCATGGCAATAGTATCCATGGCAAGCCCCTTCGTAAGTAAATTTCTGAGTATGTTTGCTTATTCTTACTGTATTCGTAATGTGACTTACTATGTGGTTTGGGGGATGGCTTAGTGAGTCCGAATGAAACCCTATCTGGAAAGAACAGCCTGGTTTGAACTTAACACTTTAATCATGGTTTATTAAATGATGGTTAATAAACTCTGGTTAATAACTCTGGTTTCTTTACTGCCAACAAACCATCATGTGAAGCCTTGATTTTTGTTGACTTATGAGCCTTGGTTTCTTCTAACTTTGGCTTGACATTACATGCAAACCCAGCACTCTGTTCATATTGCAGTTTGCATTTGGACTGCAGAGTACTGTAATTACATTTATGCTTCCTTGGAGGAGTATTTCCCAATGGCTAACATATGTGATTCACCTTCCAGTAAACACACGTTTCCATTGTACAGCTGTACCTGGAGGTAATCTATGGAAGAGAAAAGGGGATAATTATGTCACATCTCCTTGGGACATAATGTTGGGTAAACCTCTTGGGTAAACCTGCTTGCTGAATTTGTTGTCCTTTTCAGTGATTGATCTGGTGTGTGTGAAAAACAGTTTATAATCTACATGTTACCTTCGCACCAAATCTAGGAGAGAGTAATTTGCGAGAGAAATTCCTTGGATACTTGTTACATTGCAAAAACATGTAACAAAAACAGTAAACCTCCAGCGCTTCAAGTTCTGGAAGTAAGCTCTTGAGTCACACAGACCTATTGCAATCTTGCATGTTTGGGGTGGGGCAGGGTTCAAGAATAGTTCTCAGGTGCAACTAATATGATAATGCCAAATCCAGCTGTCCCAGAATTTCTGTACTGGGAAGAAGGCTGCATGTTGGTGTCATCAAAACTGTATTTTGGGAAACTGATTTTTTTTGCCTGTCTACCAAGAAGTAATCCCATTTATTTCAGTGGGGCCTGTTGGCTGATGTTTGTTATCTGTCCTATTGGCATATCTCCTATGGCTAAATTTCTTTACCAAATTCCATGCTGCTGGTGGTCTTCAAATTAGACACGTTAAATGAAAAAGAAGTATATGAATAGGTCTTTGAGCAGCACAATTCATTTTTATCCATGTTCAGCATTTCTTCACTTCTTTGATGAAATGCTGATGTTCAGACCTTGCCAGCTCCTAGGGCCTTTAAGCCTGTCTTATCCCTTCCCAGTTGTTTAAAGAAAGTCACTTATGTGCTGATCAGAGAAAAAAATGCTGCATAAAATTCCTCTTAGCAGAGTTTTTTGTCCTTGATTTATGAAGGACACCATACTGTATTTGTTAATAGCAAAGACCTTCATTTATAAGTTTTATCCAAATGTACGGTACTCCTGTATCTGTAGATAAATGAAGAGAAATGGTACAGAAAGAGAGATTTCAAGTTGGATTTGTTCATTTTCTTTGCTTTTTCCTTTCACAAATCATGGTAATTAAAAAGCTTGCTAAGGATTTGAAATGCAACCTTTACTCTGAGAAAGTAAAATCTTAAGCTGGTTTCATCCACAGAACTTCAGTTCTGTTTCTCCCACTTACTTACCCTTAATTTCTCCTGTGGCTATATAAAAGGTTTGGATTTAAACTGTCAGATTCATGCATTGTGGATACTACCTCCCTCAAACACAACACTTAATAAAATTATTAATTTATTATTATTATTATTATTATTATTATTATTATTATTATTATTTATATCCCACACATCTAGCTGGGTTGCCCCAACCACTCTGGGCAGCTTCTAACACATACTGGAAAGTACCAGTCACATTTAACATGCACAGTTCTTAAATCCACTCACCTGCTCTCCATTGGCAAATCCCCTGTTCCCACATGCCCTCCACGAAGATTCTTTGCATAAGCTGCAAAGGCTCAAGTAAACACAGAGAAGGCATCTCTTCTCTCTGCAGTTAAGAGAGAAGTAGAAAGAGAGAGGTGATTTCCCTCCTTTTCTGATGACTGAGCTTTCTGCATCACAAGCTATATGCTTCCTTGGGACTATACTGTTAAGAATGCAGGTGGAATATTAATTATGAACTCTAAACGTTTAAATTCTTTATTGTGGATAACTAACAGAATGGGAAGAAGGGTAGGCTAGAATCTTCTAAGACATGATATATGCAGGGAGCTTTTCTACACGAGGAAGCATTTGGATGCGTAATTTTACATCTGCATTTTGCAATGGTATGTTCCTGAGATGTGTTTTGTGATCTACTGAATGTATAGCTCAGCTGTAATGTCATTGATAAATTGCAATGGGTTTGAAAAGGATATTTGGAGTTTTTTCTTAATCTGACTAGTGATTCCCCTTTGATTAGTGGAATAATGTAATCATTGAGTTCATACAACATGCTCATGTGGAAAAACTAGGCATACAGTGATGTATTGCTAGTTACACATTCATAAAATAGTATAATCTTGTCCTGAAATCGCTGGTACAGAGTTACACTAACACACTGGTGATCATTGTTTAAAGTGGTGCAGTGCTTCAATTTAAGTTTCTAATCTGTTTCGTACTTTTGTTACAGTACTTACAGCAACAAAGTATTCCGTGTTACTTTCATGACTTTGGCCGTATCGCTAATTATTCCCTTATTTGGAGCAATAATTCTTCTGGAGTGTCCAATAGACCCTCAGCCTATAAGGTGAGTTGTAAAGTATGTATAATGTCAGAATGTAGCATATAATTTAAGTGTTACACTTAATTAGGATTTTTTAATCGCTGGTAAGTTTAACTTTTTTGCTTCAGAATGCAGGTATTAGTAGGGTAAGACCTGATTAAACTGTGATGTGCAGTATACACAGGACTGTGCAGCCTGCTAAGTAGTACAGTATTCTGATATTGAAAAACATATTGAAAGCTGGATTGCTTTTGGTATCTCAACAAATTTCACATTTGTTGTCTCAGTTCAGATCTCAGAAATAAATAACAGTTGCTATATGTATTTTCTAAATAAATGCAATCAAATATAATAAGAAGGAAAATTGATTTTTGAAGTGAAATGAACAGTGCATCCTTTAAGACTGCAAGCAAATAAGAGGATCTTCAAGCACAATAGGACTACTTTGGCAAGTGTTCTCATCTGGCTAGAGTTGGTTATTCATTTGTTTAGCACTATGGGAATTGTGTAAACTCCCCTTGGTGTGTCTGCTCTGCACCTGTCTTGCGTACATGTTTGCAAAGGTGCCTACATTGACTTGATCCAACACAGTTCGTATACCTTGTTCATGGGTTGTGCAGATTTCTCGGCTAAAACTAGCCTATGGTCTCTCTGCATCTAGGGTCTCTGCAAACATGAAGCCAAATGTGGGTTCAGCATCTTTTTAGGAATAGGTATTGAGGGAAGGAAGAAGGATATTTGTATGGTACCTACGGAGAGAGCTTAATGATAAGAGTCCCAGTTCTCTTATACCTCGAGCCAGGAGTTCACCAAGAAGTCTTTGAAGGCTCTCGAGCACCCAAAAGTTGACGTGTCTCATTTGGGAAAAATTTCAGAACAAGGAGGACACTCTAGATTGATAAAATCCCATATTGTTGGAGTGAGACTATTCAATTCTCATTTCAGTCTTGCCAGGTACTAAAGCCTTACTGTGTTGGTTTTGAGAATGAGTATATGTTTGGATGATATATATTTAAACCATATTTGGAGTAGATCTACTGAAGTCGGTGACAAGTTAGTCATGACTGACTAAATTCATTTTATTTTAGTGGATCTACTCTTGACTATGGCTTGATTGGATGCCATCGTTCATATTTTCACCACCAGGGAGAAGGCCTTTTCAGTAGTGGCATCTGGTTTATGGAATAGTTTAACCCTTTCTTAGGGGTGCCCCCACATGTACACACCCCTGAAACTCAGGATAACACTTCCATGCATCTGATGAAGTGGGCTGTAGCCCAGAAATCTTTTGTCGTAATAAATTTGACTTTGTTGTTGTTTAGACATGTCCGACTCTTCGTGACCCCATGGACCATAGCACGCCAGGCACTCCTGTCTTCCACTGCCTCCCGCAGTTTGGTCAAACTCATGTTCGTAGCTTCAAGAACACTGTCCAACCATCTCGTCCTTTGTCATCCCCTTCTCCTTGTGCCCTCAATCTTTCCCAACATCAGGGTCTTTTCCAGGGAGTCTTCTCTTTTCATGAGGTGGCCAAAGTATTGGAGCCTCAGCTTCACGATCTGTCCTTCCAGTGAGCACTCAGGGCTGATTTCCTTCAGAATGGATAGGTTTGATCTTCTTGCAGTCCATGGTTTGATCTTCTTGCAGTCCATGGTTTGATCTTCTTGCAGTCCAAATTTGACTTACTTTTATTTTTTTCATAAAATTTATACACCACTGTATTTTTAAAAATGAAGTGGTTTACAAAAGATAAAACAGAAAAATCAAGACAAATTTACAACCTTACTTTAAAACATACAAAAGTTAAAATACTAATAAGATTAAAATTACCTCAACTTTCTAAGCATCTGGGTAGGATTTTCTAAAAAGGAATATTTTTAACAGGTGCCAAAAAGTGTATGGTGCTCATCAGAATAGTCATGCATGAAAACTTGGGCCCAGGTGAACTCTTGAGTCACAGCTTTACAGGAATACAGCTTACATTCACGTGATAATGTGAGACAGTTGCATACAGTTAGGCATGGGAGACTAGACTTGTTCTTGTGACTGGTTCTTCCACGGTGGTATGTTGAGCAAACCCTTGTAGAAAGAGGAAGCTGCCCATTGGTCAGAAGCACCCAAACCTGCTGAGCATTAAATGCTGCCCCAAACAAAGAAAGGTATGCTGGAGAAGCAAGTGCAAACAAAATAAAAAGTTTGTTTACACATTAGACTTTGAAATCTCAGATTTTTTGGGGGGGGGGAGTTGAAACGAAGTCAAACATGGTTGTTGTAAGTTATGTATCATTCTGACTCCCTGCTGCCTTTGGCACCCTGCCTCCTGGGTCCCTTTTTATTTTATGTTTGAAACTGGGGGTGGGTATGGTGTGACAAGTTCTGTTTTGTAGTATTTATGCAGTTTCTCCCTCCTGCTTAATGCTTCTGCTTTTTGCATTATATTTCAATTGTCTTCTTTGCATATATAATGTAGGCCATCCATATAACTTTCTTTTGAGGAGCCGTACATATGTCAGAATAAATACTTTATCTTTTTGAGATGAAAAAAGTTTTTAAGGCTGCAGTTAAAGCATACATCTGTGAATCAGGTCCCTCTGAAATAAGTGGGGCTTACTGTCAAGTAAATAAGGTCAAATCAGCCTGTAAATCTTATTGTCATGGTAAGTTTCAGTAACTGACTAGTTTAACATTCGTAATCACATCTCTGCCCTATCTCTGTCCTTAGAATCCTCCATTTCATACAACCTTTCATGTTGTATTCAGCTTTGGTCCATTTAACTTACATTATCCTGACAGCAACATACAGGATTAAGTAGCACAAAGCAGATCTAAAAACAGGGAAATGGCTACTATTTCATTTAGGTAAGATTCTTTCCTAAGCTGTTTGGTAGTGTTATTGACCACCAGGTGGTGGTATCATTTCTCTGGATGACTACATCTTATTGGCCAAAGTAATAATGGTGTGTATTTTGAAGTGATCTGTAAGGTGTTCCATAAAAGCAAGTCTTCATTAAGAAGCATTTTAACTTGTAATGGAGAATTGTTTCAGAAAAGCTGTGGAAATACTGAGTTACAAATATGCAGTATTGAAATGCTTCAATGTTGGAAATGAGTACGATGTTGAAAAGTGCTTTAAAAATAAATAAATAAAATAAACCTTTATTGTCACCACCACCTGTGTGCAGTGAAATTAAACGAGCTCCCCCCCCCACATACACTCAGTCTTGTTCGCACTCTGTGTGCTTGTCAGAAGTCAATTGCCATTTGAACAATTGGTGTTTGTTCATTTGACACCAAACTAGAATATGTCCTTGTGATAGTGTCCATCACGTTGATCTTGCAAATCCCCTGCCCCCCCTATTTTGCATTAAAAGAGATCTGCAGGGCTCTGTTGCTTTTCCATCTTGGGTGTGTTGGCTTGATGCTGGTTTATTTTGCATGTTATGTTAAACTATAGTTTAAACTTTCTATTAAGATATTGTAACATTTTGGATCTTATGTTGATGTGTTTTATGTACACAGTATATACCTTGATCAGACTTCTGTACGCAGTATGAGCAGAGTGTGTTTGGAACTCATGTCCAGCCTCACCTGCCTTTTAGTGCCTGAGGTAGAAAGGAAAACTAGGTTTATCTGTACCCAGAATCTTCCAAAATTGGTTGGCTACCTGCCATTTTCTTTCAGTCCATCGATGAAATTGCTTCTCCGTTTCCCCCTCTCCTAGCTTCAAAGAACCTCCTCTCCTCACTGGCGCATTAGAGCCAAATTTCAAGCTCCGACAAGCAGAAAGACTATTTGAAAACCAGCTTGTTGGACCAGAATCTATTGCAAACATCGGCGGTAAGCACAATAACGTCTGCATGCTAAACTGTGAAGGGTCTTAATGGTTGGAGCTTGAGTTAAACATGAGGCCTTCTGAGCCTAGCAAAAATTCTTCTTTTCTCTTACTCTGTTCTTTTCCCCAAATACTTTATAGCAGGCTCCCTCAAACTCTGCCCTCCAGATGTTTTGAGACTACAATTCCCATCATATCTGACCACTGGTCCTGGTAGCTAGGGATCATGGGAGTTGTAGGCCAAAAACATCTGGAGGGCCTGCTTTATAGTAATAAATACTCCATAACTCATGTTGGTAACTGTTGGTGAAACCATTGATCTTCTGTTATTGATCCAAATATTTGTGCAATTTATTTTCTGAAATAATTAAATCTTCAATTATATAAAGCACACAGTGAAAGAGCATGTCATGTTAGAAGATTTGGCACTCTTTAAGTTGTAACAGTGGTGTGGTTTCTTTAGCTGTTGTGTTGCGGGATATGTGAAAGAGCTAGGGAGAGCTGATCTTCTACATCAAGAGAGCTAGTATACTATGGGTCCCCACCTGGTGTGCTCAGGGTCTAATACACAAGGTGCCTGGATGTTCCTGCTCTTGTAAGTGGATAAGTGTCTCAATGGTTGCTGACGAGCAACAATAGAACAGGGCTGTTGCCTTCATGTCCTGCTTTACGGTCTTCCTAGAAGCATCTGGCTGCTCACTGGGAAACAAGATGCTGGCTAGAAGTCCTTTTTTCTGATCCAACATGACCTCTGTAATTTTCCAGGATGCAAATGGCAAGAATCACTATAGATTCACAGGCAACGCCATTTATTCACAGTTAATAATCAAAATAATAAACAGCATACGTATAAATTGCAGAAAATATAATCAAACATACATACTACAAAAAAGGACAATACCAAGAATGTCAAAATTCAGAAATAAGAAAATAACCATGAATGCACAAGGTTGTCCCAGTGTTACAGTTAAAGGCTGGTCAATCTCTGATTACTCTGACTAATGGGAAATGCATCAGAATAAAAGCCATCTATTAGCTTGGATTATGGAAGATGAAAACAATGCCTTCCCTTTCTACTGGAACCTTAATTGGTGAGTAGCCACCAGAGCTACAAAAATCCATTGATGGTGAGCAATCTAAGAGATACCAACATTAAAGAAAATAAAAATTGAACAAGTATTGTATCTCAGTATAAAGGATCTTAAGTTATCCCTACAAAAGGTTGTGTATTTGGAGTCCTGTTGTTTATGAGCCAGATGCTGAATGGAGTGTGTCCTTGGGCTTTGAGCCACAGATGACTGCTACTGTGGACATGATTTGAGAATGAATTTAGTTTTAATATGTAAAGGTCATGAGCTTTTTTTTAAAAAATGAAGCAACAATGTGCAATTCATACAGTACTTCCAGTTTCCAGAATTCATAAAAATCATATCTTACAACTTATCTCTCTTAGACGTGTTGTTCACTGGTACAGCGGATGGAAAAATTCTAAAGATTGAAAATGGCGAAATACACACATTAGCCCGACTTGGACATGGCCCCTGTGGTAAGTTAGAGGAACAACGTATTTTATTGCTGCCATTGCATTTTGGTCTGAATTGTATAGTGATTGTACTGTCAACATTTTAAGCTTTGCAAAATCATTTGCTTGAATATTATGTAACTCGTTTTAAGGTGCACTAATGATTTTTCTTTTCCTAAATGGAAAAATAGCTATATTTCATAATATTATTCACAGTACATTTTAGGCATCTTATTTTTGATATACAGTTTCATAGGCCTTATTATACAGGTTTGTCTGAGAACTGTGCCAATAATTGACTTGAAAGTGTGAAGACAGGAATGCCCCTGTGGAATAAGAACATATTGCTAACGCTTTGGAGTAACCGCCAGTAATTCAGTGCACATTCATTCTTATTTTATCCATGCAACTATATCAACACTTCCTGATGTTTCTCTTTTTGTGCTCCGTTAACCTTCATGCCAACGATTCTAGCTGACTCTGCTCAGCTGCGGCCCTGATTGCCAGATAATGGCTTTGGTTGAAAATACCCTAGCTGAGTTTGATGTGGGACTGCGACAGAGAGGATGTTGGGAGCAGGAAACTGATCATGCAGTGGTTAAGAGGAGCGGATTTGTAAAGGTCCATATATCACAAGGTTCTGCAAATGGAAGGGAGAATGCAGCAAGATCTTGGGAAATTGATGCTCTCCCAGACTCGTGGCTTACCAGTGAAAGAATACACAAGTTTTCTTTTTCCAGGCTTCCAAACTGCCACAGCTGGGAAAGGCACTCCATCAAGTAGTCCTAAGCTGTTCAGGAGTTTATAAATTGGGCCCAGTAGCTTATGGGAAGCCAGGACTGGTGGTGTTTGGCTACACTTAGGGATATCATATAGCAGCCAGGCACAATCACTATCCCAATATAATATGGATAACATGCCCCTAATTCTGGTACTGTACATCATGCCTTCTTTGAGTTTAGCTTAGCTTAATGCTATAGAAAAATAGAGGATCTACAACATTTGAAATTGCATGTGAAAAATGAGAATCTACAACATTTGAAATTGCACGTGAAGAATGAGAAGCCTCATTGCAGCATCCAGATTTGCACCATTACTTGTAGGATCTCATTTCCTTAACATCTATCCTTTGATTTTTTTTCTTTTAAAAAATTCTGTGTAGCTTTTCTTTTTCTCTAATGCTTCCATCCATTTCTTTTGTTATATAGCACAGTCCAATAACTTACACTCAGGATGTCCCCTTCAAAGACAGAGGTGCTTAAGAGAATATAATATAGCAGTGGTTCAACTTTTTGGAGTGATTTGCTTTTTAGCCTGTTAAAGTTGAGAGAGCCAACTCTGCATTGCTCTGACTGGAACTGTTTTCCTACATAGAACAGTGGAAGAGAAATTTATTTTGGAAAAAGGAAATTACTTCACTTACCACAGGCTATGTTTTTCACATGTTGTGCCATGTGAAATCAGTAAGGGGCAAGAAAGAGACTGACTGTTGTTCAGTACTGCCTGTGGGTAACTTGCAGAATGATCAAAAGAACGTCTAGCTTCAAATTATTTCTCCTTTTGTTATAGGCACTGATATTGCTTGTGTTAGTTTCCTTTTTTGGAACAGCCAGTAGAGGGCACTGTGAACGTAAAAGTTTTAAACATTTGCTGCTGCTTTGGCTACATCTTCACTCTGCATGCAAAAAGAACAACTTGTCCTAAAAGTGGCAACAAAAACATAAATGCAACAAAAATCAACCACTAGAAGAGATTATACATCACATTTATTATAAGGCAACTAGTTATTAGTCCATGAAATCTTACGGCACAATAAATACGCAAGTGTCAGCCTACTTGTGCAAGAGGGATTTCCCTGTTTGCTGGGGGGGGGGGCAGAAGTGGATGGAAAGGAAGAAGTCCTGTTGTGTCTGCTGGCATGAAGTTGGATTATTATTATTTTATTATTATTATTTATACCCCGCCCATCTGGCTGGGTTTCCCCAGCCACTCTAGGCGGCTTCCAACAAAATATTAAAATACAGTGGTCTGTTAAACATTAAAAGCTTCCCTTGTACAAAGGGCTGCATTCAGCATAGCACTAAACAAATAGTTCCCTCAGTGCAAGGATTTATCCTTGCGTAAGTAAACATTCTCTTCCTCTTGTGTGCCTCCCAAATCTATTCTGGGAGTTCCCCCACCCTCTGGAGCAAATTTAGGGGTAGCACAGGGTGTACACAGGAGGAGGATGGGGCGAAAGTATTGTTGTGTTCATACTAATCCTTGCACTAGCACAATTAATTTAATGTTGCCCGAAAAATCTCAATAGTCTGCGAGGTGCATTGTTGTGTTTCCTGCAACAGACCACTAAAGATACCATTTTGGAATTTTGTCAGTATAAAATGGTGTTGATATCAACAGAGTAAAGTTTTGCTGAATATTTGTCTGTTTTTGGATTAAATTATGAAGTAATGGCATTTTCCCCTGAAGCAGTATAGAAATCTTTGTATAGAAACTGCTGCTGTTAACCTGCTGGAAATGTGTTTTAAAAGGAACCAGAGAAGATGAACGCACATGTGGGAGACCTCTTGGAATCAGAGTTGGACCAGAGAACACCCTTTTTGTGGCAGATGCTTACTATGGACTCTTTGAAATCAATCCTGTCTCAGGTAAACTTGCACTTTCCTGTTCATGTTTGCTTTGGCCTGGCATTTCTTTTGTCTTCGTTGTGAAGTCACCATGCTCTCCCACTCTTCAGATGCTTTCCTTTTCCTGCTTTCTCCTTAAACCCCATTCACATGCCTTCTACTCCCTCCTTTTTGGCAACTCTCTGCACCCCCCTTTTCACCTTCACTTCTTTTTCCAACTCCCCTTTGCATACAGATCACCCCCATTTTCATGTCTCCTTCCTATTCTGCAGCCCTGTTTGCGCACACACCATGTCAGCTTGTTCCATTAGTGAAGATTATCAGCTGATGAATGTTGTACATATATGGGTGTTTGCTTGCTAATAAAATACCTGTTCTAAATTACTATGTTGAATCTGGAAAATCATGCTGAAAACAACCCCTAATACTGGGAATGAAATATATTGTGTGAAATGACTATGTACCGTAATATTTCATGGCTCTCCTGCATCCTTTCCCTCTCACATATAAGAGGAAAATGACCGTTTTAAACAATGGCAGAGGTTTATGCAGAGCAAGCAGAGAGGAGGAAACACTCAGGAAAATGTGGCTGTTTATAGCAAGGTTTCAGTACAGCAAGAAAGGAGTTGGGAAAGTCTCAGCCCGATTGATATGTCTACTTTAAATTACTTATGACACAAGCACACCTTGAAAGCAAGCTGTTCATTTTAAGAAAAAAACTTATATGCAAACACAGGTTCCCCTCCCTTAGCCAAAGTAAATGAAAATATTTCTAAATTATTTTGTATCTGCCATTTTGATAAACAAGGAAAGATCTTATCATTGGAAAGTTATTAACTACTCTAAACTTAAAGCATGTAGGAAAGCAAGGGCTTAACCGAATCCTGCTTTCTGTGATCAGGTGAAGTGAAACCACTTGTGTCCTCCAAGATTCCCATTGAAGGAAAAAACATGTCCTTTGTGAATGATCTTACACTGACGCGAGACGGAAGGAAAATCTACTTTACTGACTCCAGTAGTAAATGGAACAGAAAAGATTACTCCTTATTAATCATGGAGGCTTGTGATGATGGACGGTAAGTCCCAACTGGCAAAAATCCTTGCAGTATGTTTTAATGCCAGCTGTGAAAGCAGAATGTTGACAAAGCAGTACGACTGGGTTGCTTAGTGAGTTTCTGGTCTGTAGCACGGCTGGGACTGCCTGGTGTGGAATTTGCTCTTAGCCAATGTGCCAATTCTTAATTAAAGGTAATAGTAATAGCTTAATTGAATGAGCAGCCCCACCCTTGAGCTGGAGTTTAGGTTCATTGTGCTCCTACTAATGCATACCTGTAAGCCAGTGCTGTGGTTAGTGTCTTTCAAGCATGGTCCAGGCAGGAGTGGGGAGACTTTTGAGGAGCCTGCACCAGTAGGCTGCCTGTTTATGTTAAACCATAGTTCAAAATAAACTATGCTTAGAGTTGCATGGGAACCAAGGCAATAAAAATATGGCATTACAAGCAAATGTGTGAATGAAGCAACTAAGAAACATGTAGGTTCACAGAAGTTAAATGAGCCTGTGAGTATTGAAATCTCTAGGAAACTGGACTATAATACTGCTCTGCTTGAGACCCCTTCTGACATGTGGGTCTCCTTCACATATGTGCTCCTTGTATGGTTCTGTTATTGTCTACATGGTTATGTATTTATTTGCCCTGTATCTTTATGACAAATGAATTTAAAAATTAATGACTGTAATGGTTTTGCCCTTAGCTTGCTTGAATATGACACTGTCACAAAGGAAGTGAAAGTCTTAATGGGAGGGCTCAGATTTCCAAATGGAGTCCAGCTCTCACCTGCTGAAGACTTTGTGTTGGTGGCCGAAACAACTATGGCAAGGATACGAAGGTATGTGGGATGCCTCCTGAGGTGGCTATACATTAAAGTTTGCACCAACAGTATTAGCCACGTGTTTTAAGCTCAGCTATCTTTTTAGGAATATATTTGATGCAAAGTTTGTTGATCACCCTTGTTGAAGAGGCTTTTCTAAATACTGTGCTCTGCAAGCAAACTCACTGTTCTTAATATGCAAACTGCGGACTTACTTGCTCTGACGAATTTTGCCCACTTGTGATATATAGTAGGTCTTTTCTTGGCTCTTCTTCCTCCTGGGAAGCACTTTTAGGTTTCTATGGTTCCTCCTTGACATGTGCTATTATCTTGTAATATGTTAATGCACTTTAAATTTGCAGATATTACGTATCTGGTCTAATGAAAGGTGGAGAAGACATGTTTATAGAAAATATGCCTGGCTTTCCAGATAACATACGCCCAAGCAGCTCTGGAGGTTATTGGGTGGCTATGTCAGCTATTCGGTCCAATCCTGGATTTTCTATGTTGGATTTCTTATCTGAAAAACCATGGATTAAAAGAATAATATTTAAGGTAAAACAAATTCTGTTTTGATGATAAATTGCATAATCTACCTTGAGAGCCAATTGGTTCATTTTTAAAAAGACATGATTTAAAAGCAGTATATTAATATTAATGTTTCTCAAAAAGTGATTCGAACTAGCCGATTTATGGACAGATCATATTGCCCTCACAATGATAGAGCCAGAATACCAGGCAATATCAATCAACTGATTAAATTATGTGACTCTTTGTTGTGCTGTCTCAAAGATGGTGGCAGCAAAAAGTTCTGGGAGAGATTTTTTTTCCTTGAGAGTCCTTTTCCTAGTCAAGCAGTTGTTCCTGCTTTAGGCAGATGATATTAAAACCACTCCAACCCCTAGAACTTTCAGAAGGAGATGACTGTTGGAGGCACCTGTGAAGTCCTCCCTCCCTTTTGGTGGTGGTGGCAAACGGAAGTCCCGAGGGCTGATGTTCTTCATTCCTCTTAGCAGTCTAACAAGTGTCCCAGCTGCCAGCGCTGGTGCTTATTATCTTAAGTGCTTGTTGGACTGGCATGAAGATTGAAACACATCAATATTCATATCATACAGCTTCAACATAAATTTACGTTCCCAGGGTGGTTTACAAGTTTATGAAACATAAAAGTATTTTTTTTATGTAGCAGAACAAAGCATAAAACGGATGCAACAAATTAAAAGGCACTAAAACTGCAACATTCACTCAAATAGACAGTAAATTAAAATGCTTTCAGATTAAAATGCTTACATTAGCAGTTCTTAAAAACAACAACACTCACCATGAAGAGCTTAATTTGGGCAAACTTTAACACTCCCTATTGATTTAGTGCACCCTTACCCAACCTAGTGCCCTCCAAAAGCTTTGGACTACAGCTCCCATCAGCCTCAGCCAGCATGGTCAATGGTCACGAATGGCGGAGGAGTCATCTAAAACATCTGGGTCATGGGCACCAGGTTGGGGAAGGCTGATTTAGTCAAGATACTTGAGCATATGCTTAACTCTGCCCTGAAATAAATTGTGCTTCAAATAGCTTTTGGGTGGTTGATACTCTTTGGTTATTCTGGGGTTTAAAATCTGAATTGGTTAACATATTTTAACTGACTGTTCAGTGTACTCGTAATGCTTATGACTGAGGTGGTTATCCATAAAATGAATACTTTCTTCCCCCAGCTGCTCAGTCAAGACATGGTGATAAAATTTGTGCCCAAGTACAGCCTACTTCTAGAGCTAAGTGATACCGGATCCTACAAAAGAAGCTTCCACGATCCGAATGGAATGGTGGCAACATACATAAGTGAAGCACATGAACATAATGGACATCTCTATTTGGGCTCCTTCCGGTCTCCCTTTATTTGCAAACTGAACCTTGAGGACGTCTAATTCTCTCAGCCAAAAGCACTGCCGCTGTTGTCTTGAGTTCCTCTAGTAGGGCAAACTAGAGTTAGTTGCAAATGTTGGCCCAGGAAGAAGAATGAAATTGAAGTCAGTCATGAGCACTGTAGGCCCTAAGTAATTTGCAGGGTATAAAGTTTGAGCGTTTCTTACGTTAAGCATGCCATGCCATAAAACCGATGAACCCAACCCACTATTGTCTTGTGCAACTCCCATTTGAATTGGTGGGCCTTGTGTAGAAGAAGTTCTTGGTGAGTTGTATACAATCTTTGGTATCTTTACTTACACCTAAATACAAAATTACCTCATGAAAATAAAAGTTGCTACATCTAATAATGTTCTTTAGAAGCTGCTTCCACTAGTGAAAGATGTACATAATTATATCTGCACTTCAAATAACATACTGGAATTGCATCCTTGGACTTTCCTTGCTAGTCCAAAATGATGTCTTGCATGCATTTGCTTCCAACTTGGATTTGTCTTTATAAGCATGTTTTTCTAAGCATGCATATTATAAAAAACTATAATTTATAAATGTATTAATAAGCAAATAAATTACAGGTATAATTCTATTTTCTGTCCGCTGTTTTCTGCATGGGTAATTTTAAAGACATGAGATCACTCCTGTGTGGCTCTTTAAACTTGAAAATGTATCCTCAGAATGATGAAAAGATACAACTGACTTGGAAGGAGCTGGTTCCAGAGTCTTAGTTTGTCTATGTGCAGATTATTTGATCACTAACACAATCTTTTCAGTCAGAGGAATGCTTTCATGTCATTAGATTGCAATGTAAGAAAAAGCCTTTAAACACTGTACCTGACTGGTGTACAAGCTATCCGTTGAGGCCTTTATTTCTCTTATGGATTTGACTGAAAACTGCACTCGTATAATAATAAACAGAAGGTTGACTCAAATGTATAAATTGTATGATTGAAATAATTTTTTTGAAGCACATAAGGAACTGATATTTTGTTACTTAAAGTATATTTTATTTTGCTTTTGACTCAAAGTTAAGTGCTTTTATTATTTGGGTAGTTCAGGGGTGTTTTTTTAAGATGTAATGATTTTGTCAGAAGATTTTAATATGCATAAGGTTTTTAAGACTCGAGTAAAACCAACCAATGCTTTGCTGGCTTTACTGAGTTACATCTGGGCAGCATTTCAAATAATGCAAACAAATGTTACAAATCTTTATTATAATTTGTCAATGGAAACAACAGATTAAATGATTAAATCATCCAAGAATTGTAGTACTGTATCTTTTTTTAAAAAAAAAAAAATTTTTTTTACTGGATAATTATGAATATAAAGCTAAACATAGTAAACCAGCAAGATAAGAACAAAACTATAAAGTGGCAGTAGCAAATAAACATTCAGCTAAAACTCAAAGCTTTAACAGAGGCAAATAAAACAATTTTTGTCCAATACTGAAAACTCGTGAAAGGAGGCACCAGGCATAAGCATCTAGAAAGCGCCACCACAAAAAAGGTTGTCCCCCAGTTATATTCCCCACCTCTGTTCACTAGGCAGAGGAACCTGGAGAACAGCTTTGCCAGATTTTCTCAAGACATTTGCAGGTCCCTTGTCCTAAGCCAAGCTGTGCAGGTCTTTAAAAGTTAAAGGTTTGGACTTACTGATTTCCCACACCCACCCCCCATGTTAGGGCACTAGCATGCAATGGTGTTGCAAACAGATTGCTACTTTGGAAACACGTGGGTTGGAATTCTGCAGCTAGTAAACCTGTACAGGGAACTACCAGTAAATTTGCAGGCATATGGTGGGTAGAAGTACAAATCCTGCATGAGAAAGAAATAATTTGGCTTCTACAAGGAGGAAGCCTTGCTTTGGAACTACCTGGGATTTTGTGAGTATAAAGAAACATCCAGCAGGGAAATAATTTGGCCCTTTTTTTTTCAAAGTTCAAAAAATAATAAACGGGGTGGGATCCATATGGAGTTGTTGCATGTATGTCCCATTGAAATCAGTGGGAACTAATAAGTCAGCTGGGGTATTCCATTTATCTTTTATTTAGCGTATAAAGGTTTTGCTGTTGTGGTCATATAAAAAACACCTTTCGGAAGTTCTTTTCTGAACGAAGTAATTAAATTTTCAGATATTTTGATATCTACATTTCAACAGCATACAGCCCCAGTGTACTTGAAACTCATAAGCATAGTGTACAATTATTTCAGGGGAGTTTCTAGGTCCTACCTTACATCCTATTTTCTCTTTCGAAAAGGTAATTAATTGGCAGCTCAGTCTATTCAGAGTAAGCGTGCAAAAGTTGTCTCCAAATGTTCATGGCTTAATCCTCTTAGGTTCTGGAGGGGATGAATGGTTCCTTGTGGTATTAAGTTCCATGCCTAAGCCTTTGTTAACTGGTTAAAAGGAAGGGCAGAATGGTAGCAGTCTATACCTGTCCTGTACTGAAATTTCAAGGACCCCTATCTGCTCTGAAAACCAGTGAAGAAAATAGAAAAATATTTCTCGTTCATATAGTATCTCTCTTTATAATCCAGAAAAGGCAATAGTGTGCCAAGTATTAGAAACTTGAGAAATAACTAGTCTTATTCATTGTGATTTCTGCATTTGGCAGTCCCTTAAGATGTCTCTCAGGCGTAGCTTTAGACTACTCTGTTTCTCTTCAATCGTCGCAGCAAGAAAGCAAATGCCACACTTTGCAGTCAACTACTCCTTCATGATTCATCCTCCATTGGGATTAATTATTGATAATGTAGCTGCAGTAAGTTTCTATGGTAGGCGAAACGGCTTTGTCAGGCAAAGAACACTGACTCATTGCAATAGGAGAAAGCATACTGCCCTCCTTGGCTGTAGAGAGGTCTGGCTTCAGAGTGTGCATGGACATGTTCCCTGCAGTTTGTTACAAGACAATTTAAAATTAGATTTTGTAGGAGGCTTGCGGCTCACTTTCTAAGCTACTCATTTGATTCGGGACTACCTGTCAGGAAATTCCACATGTATGGATTTTCAATTTGTGTTTTGCTGCTAAATGATTCTTGTGCACCCTGCCATGTATTTTGAGATAATATATATTTGGCTGTGCCCTTGTGCAATACACCTTTTGAGTGCTGTGACAGAAAGTATTGTTAAGAGATGTACATCTGAGCCCACATGCTTGTCCGTCACACGCATGAATTCAGTGTACAGCTGTTAGAAGAAAGGAACCTTTTGCATGGAGTTGCAGTGCTTCCGATAAAAATTGAACCTTTATATACCTGATCAAGAATATGTCACAGTAGGTAAAGTTCAGTTTATTACACGGACATGAAAACAGACAGAAGATACAAGTGCTGCAAATATGCAGGCAGCAAATGATCATTAAGCACGTACATCTTTATTCTAAAGACTGGCATCCGTCTGTCTCGGGAAACAATAGAGGAGTGCGCCTTCGGGGTTGAAAAACCGTTGGAGAATTATTGCAGCTGCTGCGGCTGTAGAGACTGATACTGGAGAGACGAGTTTTGCTGCAGCTGAGGCAGATGAAGGTATTAGATTAGGTGAGCAAAATTTTGAACAAGGTTCAGATGTTTACTCTGTTCAAGATTACATGAAAAGAAAAGTGTATATCCAGAGGATTTGCAATTAATTGTTACGGGTTATATTAGAGCAATGTTGACAGCACAAGCCAAACAGTCTATTTAGTTCCAGGGATTTGTGGTTTGATGTAAGTCAGAAAGTGTAAAGTGAAGTTACTGGGGCAAAAAGAGCAAATTTTGTGTTAAGGATATTTAGGAAAGTCTCATGATATTGGCAGGTTTACTTGCATCTATAGTGTGCGTAAGTAGGATTACAGTCCACCTATATAGACCTTTGCTCTGATCCAGCAGCGCTCTTGTTATCTTGCCTTTTGAAATGCACACTTGGTTTATGCATCCAATTGCTAAGAACAATAGTTACTCGGTATGTGGCACTAGTGAGCTGCCTGCAAACAGAGATGCTGCCAGGGACCTCCTCCTCTGTGATTCCCCTGGGAAATTCAGCCAGACTTCTGTAACTCATGAGTCACCACCCGGAACTCAACTTCCCCTTCTGAAAAGGAGTTTCCACACAAAGCAATTTCACGTTTCCCAAGCTAGGGGCAGCGTTGCCATGTTTTCTTTGACAACACTCCTGTGCTTTTAGCACCCAAGTGGCTTTTAGCACCCAAGTGGCTTTTGGGGGCAGGATGTAAGCTCCACAAGCCACAGCTGCATTGGCCAAGAGTTATCCGTGCAATCCAAACCACCCACAGGGAGCCAAGGCCTGTAACAGAGTGGTGTAGCCACTGCCGCATCTGCACCCCTGCAGCGGAAGGCAGGTAAAACACTGTTCAAATGGCAGCTGTGGCGCCAGCGCAGGATCTGTGGATTCTGGCCCAGCTTGCCCACTAGCCTTCCTCACCCCTTGAACCACTGGCTATGTCAACAGGAAGCCTGCTGGCAGTACTTCTGCCTACCCCTTTGGCAAGCTGGAGAATAATGGAAGCAGCTGAACTGTTTGGGGTATGGCAGTGGTGGTGGGGGAACCTCTGCCCATCCAATCCCCTTCCTAATGTGGTGGATCAGGGGTTTGGATTGCAACTTGAATCAGTCTTGTCCGTGGTTTTAAAAGATAGCAGGCAAGACAGAGAAAGGATCTTCAGTGTCCTCCTTGATGGCGGATTAATTTTTTTGTACTTTTGTACTGTATTATGGATATACAGTGTTTAGAAGATTTGCCAATGTGGACGCCAATTTTAAAGCTTACAAAAGAACTTAAAGGCATGATGATGCTTTTGTGGCTAGAAATTTCTAATAAAATAAGGGGTGGGGGGAAGGAACAAGTGCTTGGTTTGTGCAAGTACTGTGCCAACCCCCCCCTTTTTTTTAAGCAAGGCTCGTCTTTAACACTGGGACAAGCAAAAAACGTAGGAGAGGAAACCTCCTCCTCTTCCCCATTGTTTCCTCTTCATGCCAGAAAAAGCTTTTTTGCTGAAATTGTTTTTAACTACACAATAAAGGAGGCACTGTGCCATTAAAAAGGCAAATCAAAACACCTTTCTTTGTAAAATTGCTCCACGCTCAAAAGAATGTCCAACTCTGCAAACACATCAGGCAAGTTCACAATAAACCACCCCCACACCAGCCTACGTACTACAGACTTTGTAATAATTTATCACCTGTTTTTCCAAGTTTCCCTTTGTCCAGAATATGGGGTTTCCTGAAGGTTTAGATTTATTTTTTTCTTGTGCAAGCATGTCTGGCAACAGCAAAATACAGTCTGTGAGTTAAAACAACCTATGCTTGCTGAGTGTGCTTGGTGCAGATTCCTCTCATTTTCTGAGAACTGAGCAATTCGTTGTTGTGTAGTGGGTGGGACAGCTCTTATGATACATTCAGCACCATAGCCATAAAAAGTGCCTTCCACCCAAGCCAATGCAATAAAGCCTGCAGTGTTGGGTGTGTAAAAGGAAACTCAACGGCTGCAGGCAAAGTCCATTTAGCAACTGCCAAACAGCAAGGTGGGGCGAAGTTGCCACGGCCCTTTTTCTCTTTTATGCTGCTGCACCTTAGTGTAGTAACTTTTTTGGTAACTGAATAAGAAGAATAGGTACACCAGAATGCTAACTATCCCATGCATATTCCTAAAGCATTGACTGTGATCAGAAAGACCTTGCCCAACAGAGACTTCTAATTTCTGTGTTACGAAAACAACTACAATATTTTTCAGTGGAGTTCATTCATGTCATTTAGGCAACTCCTGCAGCCAGGCTGGTGCCAAACATCTTGCTCTGCTTTCCTTTGGACCACATCGAGTCCGAGAGGGGAGTCTTGTTGCCTGGGCAGCCCAGGACCTCCATACACACTGCCCAGGCTTGTGCCCCGGGGAGGTCGCTTTGGTGCTAGTGCCCTGAGTAGGTGGGATATCCTGACTGTTTTATCCTGACTGTTTTGTTCAAGAGGGCAATCTAGGCAAAAATAAGCACTACAAATTCTTCAGCCAGTGCATACCCAAGGAGGTGCCTCTATTGCTTCTGGAGGACACTGCACCCAGAAGCATGTTTGGCAGCTTTCAGTGCTAATGAACCTCGTCGGGAAGCCCTGCCCAAGTATTTCCACTTGTGCAATGGGACTCCCCCCCCCCTTCTCCTGCCCCTCCTGAAATAAGTTCTTGTGGTGGGGTGTGGGTGGGTGTCAGGAGAACCTCCAAACAGAGCAACTCTGGAGAAGGGTCATTCCCTCTGGAAAGCTGAAACACTTCTGCAGATAAGTCATTCATCATACTTTGATGCTGAATCCCACCCTTTGCCTAGGATGGCGGGAACAATGACATACCAGCCAATTGTCCTGCTTTGAGAGGGACATCTTAGATTGACAGAAGCCAGGGGTGGCTCCCAGATGTTCCGCTGCTGTCACTGCGGCCTCCACCATGGCTGCCACCATACTTCAGGAAGCTGGGCTGCACTTCCAGAAGTACAGCACCTGCTTCCATTTTTTAAAAAGACAATTTATTAAATTTTCCAAATAAACACATTAAACAAAAACAAAACATTCGACAACAAACACCACACATAATAAACACAAAATTTCCTCTTCTTAACATCTATTCAATTATTACAATTTACTTTGCTCTGCCGAGCTTTGACTTCCCTCCTTCCCCCCATTCGGTTTCCTTGTCCACTCCTATCTCGCAGTTCTTTTATTCCATCTACTTAAAGTCAATTCGTAGGATTTATTTCAGTCCTGCAAGTGTCTTTAAACTTCTACAGTTCTTTTCCATATAGTCCACAAATTTACTCCAATCCTTTTGGAACCTTGACTCTCCCTAGTTTCAGATCCTGCTAGTCAGTCTTGCTAGTTCCGCATAGTCCATCATTTTTGTCTGCCACTCTTCAATCGTTGGTAACTCTTGAGCTTTCCATTTTTGGGCTAATAAAGTCCTAGCCACGGTTGTCGCATACATAAATAATACATGATCCCATTTTACAATCTCCTCTCCTATAAGTCCTAAAAGAAAGGCCTCTGGTCTTTTGGGAAAAGTATATTTAAATAACTTTTTCAATTCATTATATATCATTTCCCTTTTTTTAAATTTTCTCGCATGTCCACCACATATGATAAAATTCGCCATCCTTATCTTTACATTTCCAGCATGATTTGCTACTCATTCTATACATCTTAGCTAGTTTTACTGGTGTTAAATACCATCTATACATCATCTTCAAGACACTCTCTTTCAGGGTGGTACATGCGGTAAACTTCAATGTTTGATTCCACAATTTCAACCACGCGTCATATTCAGTATTATGCCCAAAGTCTTTTGCCCATTTTATCATCACATCTTTTGTCAATTCATCTTTCGTATACCATTCTAGCTACATATCATACATTTTTGACAATAATTTCGCTCTGCCTTCTAACACAGCACCTGCTTCCAGAAGTACGTCAGTGTCCTTGCTGGGCCTTGCCGGGGAGGGGGGGGCGGCACGTCCTGATTTGCCCTTCCAATAGAGAGTACACAATGAGAGTTCTGACATTTAGTCAATGAATTGGTTAGATTCATGAAATAAAAACCTTTTGATGGGGGGGGACGGACGGTGCTCTTGATTAAATGAACAACAATCTTTCTTTGGAGCTCTTTTTCTTCCCTAACCTTGGCTCTGATTTACATTCCCACCATTTTTTTCTTGTTTTCCTTATCTTAGGGGAATTGGGGAATTCTTGTTGCTGTGGTTGTTAGCTTCTTGCCCTCAAGAGGGATGGGAAGAGTAATGTAGAATCTACTCCTTTTGTTTTTCTCCTCTCCTTACCCCTCCTGTTTTCTTTCTGTGTTCTTTATGTAAATTTCAAATCTGTATCTGCGTCGTCTAATATTTTACAAACTGGGCATATCAATGATTCAATATACATAAGAGATTTAGCCTCCTATAGAATTCCACTTTATCTTACTGGTTTATCGTCTGTTAAAACCACAGACCTGGCTGACTCAGCTCTTGGCAAGAGCAAATCATAATTTGTGGAACACGTCGTGTAGACTACTGCCTCAACAGACCCAGATCAGCAAGAAGGCTCAATGGTTGCTGAACGTTACCTGTGGCAGGTGGGTCCTGCCTCCACCGCTCAGCCACAAACTCTGTATCAACCTTGAACCTACCCACACAAAGCCTAGAAAAGGACTTGCATGTATCCTGCCCCCATACCCTACTTACTTAAAATGTAGTGTTTTCTTTCATTATCGTATGTAACCTAACACTCCAAGTGCTGGCACTGTTGGTTGTTGAAATTGCACTTTTAACACCGTGTCGAAAGAGAGCTGAAGGAATCCTTTCTGCTGCTCGTGTCTTAATTCCAGTGATTTCGTGTCCCCAGTGAATGATGACTGTATTCACTGTACAGTAGACCATCACACATATTTGCATTTTAGCTTGTGTTCTAGAAGAATGCTGTGGTCTGCGTCTGTGTGTTGCGGACGATTTTTAGCATGTGAAAGTGTGCATTTTTGCTGCTTCCCCTGCCCCTCCTAAACACTTCTTCATTCTATTCACCGCAGTAGACACTTCTGCATTCTAATTACAACATATTTCTGTTCTTGGAGAAGTCTAGAAAGCCACAGAAACTGACTAGAAAGTGAACAGAGTCTCTGCTGTATAGAGGGCTCCTTCGCTACAGGCACAATAGTTATAGGAAACTGGGGCATACGGTTGACCAGAAATACCTTTCTTGTTGAAAAAAAGCAGGAGCCATGGTAGTACTCACCCTTTTTGTTTATGTTTATTTCCTTTGATTCCTCCTCTTGCCTTAGATGGTTTTTGTTTTCTTGACAATTGCATACAAGCTGCAGAAGTGAAGAACTCTGAGCATGTACAGATACCAGAGGGTCATTGTCACACTGCTTCTGTTCAAGTATTTGACTCTTAATCAAGCTTGAGTCTGTACTTTCCTTATGAATTTAAAGGAAGGGTTTAAGTAAGCTTTAGGCTGATGTCACACGAAAGCTTGTTTGTCTTGCGATACAGAAAGGTGTGGGGTTTTGCTTTCTTTCAACTGGATTCCACCCCAACTGCCACCTTTATTTATCTACAATAGCAAGACTTAACTTGCTACATATATTTGGGGAATTCTTGGGCGGTGCAATAAAGTGTGCTATGAGGTAGTGCTCGCCGAAAATGAGTAACATTTATCCTAAGAAGTTTTAGTCAAGCCTCAAAGAGCAATAGTTTGGCTAAACTTAAAGACTCCTTGGTGCAATAACTTATTCCTATTAGGCGGATTTATTGAACTGAGATTTTAGCAATCATTTTTTGCATTCTTGGTGATGCCACTCTGTTCACCAGACTAGAGGCACTAGAAAATGAATACGCTTTCTGAAATATAACCTCCAGGTAGCTCTTTGCTTTTTTCAGGATGCCTGAGAGAGAAATACAATATCATGCACATGGACTATACATTTAGCTCCATGTATTTGTTGCAAGGGAAACATATTACTGCAACTTAATTCCATACCCTCCAACATTTCTCTGGTAAAAATAGGGACATCCTATTCAATAATAATAATAATAATAATATTTATATTTATACCCCACCCATCTGACTGAGTTGCCCCAGCCACCTTGGGCAGCTTCCAACATTCATAAAAACATAATACAACATTAAACATTTAAAAAACTTCCCTATAAAGGGCATCCGGTCTCACCTGTATAGGCAGCCCCCATGACATCGGAAAATTATTGCTAAACGAAAAACAAGGATGACAGAGGGTAAATAATCATTGCAAATTCTCCCCTGGTTCTCCATTTAATTGGATCTTTAATTGGCTTTAAAGTACCAGCATGTGATGGAAAAGGGTTGCAACAACATACGCTGAATATGCCAGCTACTGTATATGGATCAAAAGTTTCAATTAAGATAAGAATTTCTTCGGCGTGAGGGTCGTTCGGGGGGAGGGAGAGGTTTGTTTATTCTAAGTTTCTTTTATATATTTGTGATTCGACAACCCTCTCCGGAATGTAAGATAAAAAGATATTTACAAGTGAGGAAGGGATGTTGGAGTAGTATTGATATTAACAAGCAAAAATGGAAACTGTGTGTGATCTGAAATGAAGAAAGGAGAGGGGGATGGGAAGCTCAAGTAGGATTGTTGGAAAGACAGTAATTTCTCTCACCTCCATTTAAAAACAACAGACAAGGAAAAAGAGACTGAGATTTGTGGGTGCTACTGACATAATGTAATCTAAGATAAAGTTTAATTGGGGCATAATTGTCTTGCTGGAAGGAAAAGAATTGGGGGCTGTGATAAGAACGCTGCAGAGATTCTACTTGGAAAGGAGTATTAAATCTTCAGCGCGTACGAAAACTGCCTACCTTTTCCTAGGCAGAGGGGAAAATGGCGAAGATCTGTGACAGAATGGTTTCTAGCAGAATGTCACCTGTTCTGAGACATCGAAGCAAGGGACAGAGAGATAAGACCTCTGAGAAACTTTGAGATTCAGTTCCGCCCTAAGCCACCATGGGAGAAAACAAGAGCTGGGAAGTAAAAGAGACAACACCATATATGGACAGAAGGAATATCCATGGACATTTTCACATGCAGGGCAGAATAAAGATAATAGTTTGAGTTCCTCACTTGAAGCTTTATAAATGTATATATTGTTCTCAATAACATTTTAATGGTCTGGAAACCCAACACAAACCAGCTTATTAGTTTTGGTTCAAGAAAATTGTGTAAATCTCCTAGTAAAAATTTCAGAGCAACATCCAACCAATGTGTATGTCATTCCAACTAGTAGCCCATCAGATTATTTTTTTTAATTAGAATCTTTACGAGATAGGTTATTTTCAGAAAATTGTTCTTTGTATTTAGTCCTCCTCAGTTTTAGTACAATGAAGGGATTACCCAGAACCTGAAGTGAGATGAAAAAGCAAGGACATGGGGTTATTGCTTCTGTCAGTAAGCGGTTGAAATATTCACAGCAAACTTGAATTACAGCCACAGACTTGTGTATTGACAGGCCCTCCATCTCTCACACACAATTTTATGACTTTACTAAAGCTTTGGTTTTCCCAGTAGTGATGTATGGAAGTGAGAGCTGGACCATAAAGAAGGCTGATCGCCAAAGAATTGATGCTTTTGAATTATGGTCCCATGGACTGCAAGAAGATCAAACCTATTCATTCTGAAGGAAATCAGCCCTGAGTGCTCCCTGGAAGGACAGATCGTGAAGCTGAGGCTCCAATACTTTGGCCACCTCATGAGAAGAGAAGACTCCCTGGAAAAGACCCTGATGTTGGGAAAGATGGAGGGCACAAGGAGAAGGGGACGACAGAGGACGAGATGGTTGGACAGTGTTCTCGAAGCTACGAACATGAGTTTGACCAAACTGTGGGAGGCAGTGGAAGACAGGAGTGCCTGGCGTGCTATGGTCCATGGAGTCATGAAGAGTCGGACACGACTAAACGACTAAACAACAACAACAAGATGCAACTTTGAAGGTAGTTCTTCTTCTAAGTATGTCATTTTGCAGCACATTTGGTTATGCCTATGTGGAATGTTTACTCTTATGAAAAATGTTCCTTGTCTGCTTTTGAGAAGACAATGCTTAAGTAAGTCAATGTGAACTTTCATACTGGACATTTTAGGAAGCGGTAGGTTTGCACTTCTTAACAGGTCACAAAGTGATTTTAATGACTCATACCGTATCACGAGAGGAAACAGAAAAGATTGCTATCACAAAAGTTCTGTACACTCAGGAGCATGAATAGAGCTGGTGGCTGTGTTTCAACTTGTTAAGCTACCATGTTGAAATGCAACATGTTCTGTATATACGTCTTGTTGATAATAACATGCAAGCAATGAGTTCTGCTGCTTGTTTTAGTGCTAAATTGCCAAAGCATGAGTAAGACGTTGCCATGAGAATATATGTGCAGTTCCTTTTATATCAGGAGTCAGCAAACTTTTTCAGCAGGGGGCCAGTCCATTGTCCCTCAGACTTTGTGGGGGGCTGGACTATCTTTTTTTTGGGGGGGGGGAATGAACAAATTCCCAAGCCCCACAAATAACCCAGAGATGCATTTTAAATAAAAGCACACATTCTACTCATGTAAAAACACCAGGCAGGCCCCACAAATAACCAAGAGATGCATTTTTAACAAAAGGACACATTCTACTCATGTAAAAACATGCTGATTCCCGGACCGTCCGCAGGCCGGATTGAGAAGGCGATTGGCCAGATCTGGCCCCCGGGCCTTAGTTTGCCTACCCATGTTTTAGATCAAGACCCAAGTTGTGCATTCAGGGCCCAATCCACTGAAAAGTCCTTTGCGAACTCCATTGGAATTAATAGGAGTGCAACTGTGCTCTTGCACTTGCCCCCACTCAGTTCCAAAGGAGTTGTGAAGGAGAACGTCCCACTTAATGGTGCCATGAGGCAAGAGCAGGTCAGCTGGAATACAGAAGGAATGGATAAATTCCAGACTAGAAATTAAGAAGCCCATAAAACTGGATGGAAGCAAGTGACAAGCAAAAAAGTAAAGCATTAGCTAGCTCAGAGGTTTGAATTTGGGAAGTGTAGCCTCAAGGCCAGGCTGGAGGATCAGATCAAGAAGCAGAACAGACCACATGCTAACTGGGTTGATTCAATATGAGGAAATTTTATAAGTTCACTTGATGGGAGCAACACACATGAAACCATACAGGTGTCCTAATAAGGGAGTCAGAGTTTTGCCCATTCCCAGTAATCAAGGCAGCCCAAACTCATAAGGCAGTGGTTGCTGGTGCCCATTCCCAGTACTGTAATCAAGGCAGCCCAAACTCATAAGGCAGTGGTTGCTGGTGCCCATTCCCAGTAATCAAGGCAGCCCAAACTCATTTTTATAATGACGAGGATGACATTGGGCCCTCATTATTAATTATTATTTACATCAGGCACTGATTATGATTTATGGTATACTGGGGCCCTGATTAATTTTCTATGGCATTTTGGGGCATTGATTATTGGGCATAGCAAATTTTGCTATGGGGCCCTCTGATTTCTAATTACGTCCCTGTTTTGCGGCTCCCAGTTTATTTTTTTTCTTCGGAAACGGGTCCAAGTGGCTCTTTTTGTCTTAAAGGTTGCAGACCCCTGTTCTAGAAAAAAAGAAGCAATGGGTATTAGGAGCACCATGGGCTGCCTAGCCATGACCTATGTGCACTCCATGCTCTTGGTCTGGAAGCAGGCAGAGAGATCTACATCACACAGGTGATGTCTGTCTGTCTGCTCACAACCCTTTCTCCCCAGTTGCTGTGATGGTCACAGCCACATGTCAGTGAGGAGATGCAGCTCCAGTATGAATTGACCCTGGGATATTTTACATCCAGTATATTTCTTTTACATCCAGTATACTTAGGAAGACTGGTTATCGGAAACCACTGGAGTTCTCTCCTGCATGGGGCTGACTGGCAGTTTCCCACAGGCATTTAGCTGACCACTGTGAGAACAGGATGCTGGACTCGATTGGGCCATTGACCTGATCCAGCAGGCTCTTGTTCAGTTTTTACGAGAAAATGTGTCATGAAAAAGTGAGTGTTGTTTCTGTGTGACCAAATAGAATACGAGTGAGTAATGGTTTCTTGTCTAGCAGACAATGATCGTGCTTTGCTTACACTGATGACGAACTCAAGAATCCACCCCTTGCCCTTTGCTTCTCCTTTTAATTTCTCTCTTATATTCCTGATGGTTTCCATTTGCCTGTTACTCCTCCTCGCCTAGTGCTCTCTCTCTCTCTCTCTCTCTCTCCCCCCTGTTCAGATTGCCCTCGGGCATTGTATAAAAATAGCTTGCTGAGCTCATGGAAAGTTGTACCTGGTTCTCAGCACTTGGGTGCCTCTGCCTGTTCTTCTTGGGTTCTATGCACAAGTATATAAGCAGTACCTTACCTTTTGAAGGGGGCAGATCGTACACTTGTACAAATAATCCGTTTACATATGGAGCAGATAGAGAAACTCACTTCATAAAGATTGCTTAACAAACATACTCTTGTGTTCCCCATCACCGTGACTTAAAGAGTGGTAAAAAAAATGTGATTGGGGCTTTAGGGAGCTGTCAATTAATTTTAAAAGTGTATTGGTTTTCCAAGGCTTCTGTTAACAGCAATTATACTTTCTGATACACACACAACTCCGTGTGCTCTCTTTCTATTCTCACACACATGTACACACAAGAAACAATAAAAGGAGAATAAATCAACAAATCAATAAATCAAATAAAACAGGTAAAAGGGGGGAGCGAGAAAAGGCAGAAAGCGCCTGCTGTTTCTTGTTCCGATTCATTTGTAAGGTACTTGTCACCAGATAGCATGGGTGGCAACAGTATGGAAGTTTTCCGTGACTCTTTCATTGAATACTTGTGGGCGGAACGGGGATTTTTATGTTTTTGTTTTCCTGAGGGCTGAATCCATGGGAAGTAGCCATGGAATGCTATTATCAGTATTTAGTATAACCGGTTGCCATTTCTGTAATGCTTTGGTGTAGAATATGTTTTATAATTCTTGGCTCATTTGTGTATCACAAATTTGTTTGTTCCTGGAGTATTTATACTTATTGGGTCTCTGTAGAATTTGAAGCAAGAAGGAAAGGAAGGAATGCTTGTCTCCCAGGGATTGCAGAAATGAGGGGAATAACTTTATGGCTTTTGTCACTGCCCAGAGGAACAAGGGACCCTGGGAGGTTGAATCCCTTCCCTTCCATCTAGGAAGAACACATGCTAAGTGAAACACCAACCTGGCCCCAGGCACCAACCAGAGAACAAGCAGCAGTGGGGAGCTTGCCTTACCCCACCAGAAAAATTACTGTTCTAACTCCCAGTTACCCTAGGACTGTAAAAGCAAGGACACAGTGGCCGGAGGAACAAGGACCACTTGCTTTTGTACTTCTGTCAAAGAAAACACACTTGTGAGGCAGATCAGCCTAGCTCAACTTAGCAATAAATGCCTGCTTACAACTCAGCATTACCAAATCAATCATTACCAAATCAATCTTCCTCCTCTAACTTTTCCCATCTACTCCACCTTACTTTGTGCATCTTGTCTTTTTTGTTTGTATGCCCGAGATCCTGTGCCCCCTTTTTTATAGACAGTATCTGCCACAAGTATCTTATTTTATTTTTGACTGGTGTGAGCCACCCTGGAAGACAATTTTTGTCTGAAAAGCAAGCAAGCAAACAAACCAAAAACAAATAAGGAATTCCTAGAGGGGGAGTTATAGGCTATCAGTATTTAATTTAAAGTTTAGAATGGATATTTTTGATTATTAAAGGGAGGTATTAGTTTAATGGTAAATATTGTAAGGTGGAAGATGAGAAATGAAACTGCTAAAGATGATATAAAGTGAAACTCAGAAGGAAGAGATTGAGGGAAGTCATTTAATATTGTTAAAGAAAGTTAGAAGAGAAATAATATTTTTATGTTTTAATTTTTGGTTTTTATTATGTGTGTATTGTGTATTTTTGCTGGACTGTTGTTTATCTGAAAATGAATAAAATCAATTAAAAAAATTGGGGGAGAGGATTCATGTATTCAAATACCAATGATTTCAGGCATATTCCTTGCAGTTCTCTGGGTCTGGTATATGCTCACTGCTCCGTATTATTGTTACGGCAGTATTGCCAGTAGTATGTTTGTGTGAAGGGCAATCCCATGTCACAAAATGTACTTATTTAAAGTATTTTTACGCTGTTCCTTCAGCCAAAAAGGCTTTCGGATCTGCTCAATAAAAAGGAAAGACAGTACCTCAAGCTAAACATTGATGGTCATGTGTCAGAGAGCCCTGATTCATCTGTAGTGCTTGTACTACACGTTTATGGTAGTGGAGGGAAACCTGTAGTCCTCTGGGAGTTGTTGGACTCCAACTCCCACCAGGCCCAGCCAACATGGCCAGTGGTCAGGTATGGTGGGCACTGCAGAACAGCAACATGTGGAAGACCACAAGGTATTCACCCCTGTTTCTTGAAGGACAGCTCTGTCCCTTTTAAAAATCCACATGGTCTTTGTGGTTGAAACTTGGCAACAAGGGTATGTTCTGTGTAGGCAGGCAGAAGTCATTTCTTGTGCTGGGAGAGGCCAGAGATTAGACCTGGGAGAGGCATAAAGAGCACATCTCTTTCACTGAACTATGGCCCTGCTCCATGTTTTATGGTACCTGAAAGACCGACAATTTGATTGTAGCACAACTTTTATTGTTGCCAAAGCTCCTCCCACAATAATTCTGTTTGTCTTAAAAATGACACAAAGCTCTTTTGGTGTTTGTTCCTTTTCCTTTTCCAGTTTGCTGGACATTCATAGACTCACAGAACTGTTGAGTTAGAACTTAATATTTCTTGAATATCTGCTTTTCCCCAGTTCCTCTGACTGTGAATAAAAAAACCCAAGGAAAATGCAAATAAGGAACTGGGAACCAACTTCACTCTCCTGTAAAACAGGATAGTTAAAGAGCGTTAGGAGCAGATCTTGACTATGCCCAACTCTGAATACAAAAGAGCGATTAAGGTGTGCAGAATCATTTTCTGCGGCTCTCAAAGCAGATTATGGATGTGTGAGCGAATCTCAAGTTTCCTCCATAAATATGATAAAGTAAGGTTATTAAGAAAAGCATGAACATACCAATGTAAAGCAGCTTCTTGCAGGCTGATCCACCAACAGGGTGGGAATACAACAGGAATAGCTTGGTATTAATAAGTATAATATTATCTCTTTATCTGTGAACCAGGGGTGGAGTACTTAGTCAGCTTTCTATGCTTCAGTAGGTTCTGTTGTCAGGTCAGCACTCAGTAGAGACAGGTCGACATATAAGCAGCTTCCTTTTTAATAGGGACAATATATGACAACATAAATTTATTGCAGCTAAGCTGAACAGCTAATGCAGCTTTTTACTAACTCCAACATTATAGAAGAGAGAGAGGTGGGACTACAAGGTTGAAAGACCAGCAACTTTATTTTCCTTCTCTCCTTAAAACCTTTCTATTCCTGCTACTCAATACAGAATGCTATAACTAAGAAAAAAATGCCTGCGTTTGCTTTTTTCTCCTCCCTCCCAATTCATTTTTCTTTTTGTGTTGTGCTCTTTTAGATTGTACTGTATGCTTGATGGCAAGGACTGTCTTATGACAGACCTTTGTAAGTCGATCTGGGCCATTTTGGGCTAAAGAGTGGGATTTATGCTTTTAAAAAATAAACATATACAGTATGCAGAGAGACAGAACAAGAGCCATACCTAGTGAGACTAAACTATAAAAGGGAAGCTCTGGGCCCAATTCAAACTGCTGGTTTTGACCTGTAAAGCCTTAAACAGTCAGGTATTGCTTAAACAGCAATCCCTCAAAGACCACCTCTCCCATGCCCCAAAGGTCCATCTCTCCCATAGGAGAGTCTAGGAACCAACTCAGACCTTGTGACCCCCTTATGAACCTACCTGGACCCTGTAATCATCATCCAAGGCCCTTCTTCGTGTCCCCCCTTCACAAGATGTCATGGAAACACAAAAATGAGCCTTTTCTGTTGTGGTTCCCCATTTGTGCAATGCTCTCTCCAGGGAAGCTCATCTGGCACCTTCAGTACCTATCTTTAGGCGCCAGGCGACAATGGTTCTCTTTAACCAGGCCTTTGGCTGATTAATATTCCATAGCCTTCAAGTGTTTTCATGGGCGTGGGGTTATTGGTTTTTGTTCTATTCTGTATTCTGTGTTCTCATTTTGTATTTTTAGGTTGGGAACTACCCTTCAGATGAAGGGTGGTATACAAATTTAATAAATAATAACAGAAGAATAGAATGTTAGAGTTGGAAGGTACCACGAGGATCAGTTATGTAGTTTTATTAGTGGACATTAGAAACCCCAGTTCCATTAGAGGTCCTTGAAGATACATTTATTACAGCACAAGGAAGAAGCTTTTGATATATGCAGCTCACGATCCATTAACTTTATAAACTCTGAGGGCATCCCGTATCCTTTCTGACTTTCCCTACAGGTGCCCTGAATTCCCCCTCTTGTCCCTGTGTTTGCCACAGATTTCACCAGTGCCACCAATTATTTTGGGCACAATTGCATAGCTGCCAAGTTTTCGCTTTTCTCGCGAGGAAGCCTATTCAGCATAAGGGAAAATCCCTGTAAAAAAGGGATAACTTGGCAGCTATGCAATTGCGACAGTTACCAGAAGGCAGGAAGGCTGTCAAAACTTATTTGTTGAACTTTAAATTCTTGCCGGCTAACTTCTTGGTTTCTTGTTGGGGTGTGGGGAGAAAAGAGAGCAAGAGTTTTCAGTTTGCGCACTGTGCTGCCATCCACCTGGCGAGCCCCAGCCTTCCCCAGTCGGACCAGCACACAGGTAAATTGTGTAAACACCACCGACACCCATTTTCAAAGGTACATTCAGACGGTGCTCCAGGAGGATCCACCTGCATTCCCTCAGACAGCAGGTGCCAAGCGACTCTTACCTCAGCACCCATCCCATCCCATCCCATCCCATCCCGCCCCGCCCCGCCCCGCCCCGCCCCGCCCCTCAAAGGTGTCTCGCGCCGGAGAAGTCCATATATGGCCCACCGGGCGGGCAGGTGAGCCTCTCTCGCCTTGGCCGCCGGACTCGCCCCGCCCCTCCGGCCGCTCCCAGTTTCGCTCAGGTGGCGCTGCGGGCTATAAGCGCTCGCGGGAGCCCCGAGAGACTCATTTGTCCTTCGCGGGAGGAGAAGGAGGAAGCAGCTGCAGCAGGAGGTGGAGGCGGGCGCGAGAAAGCGAGCGACCCAGGTGCCAGGAGAGGCGGCGTTTGAGAGGAGGCCCCAGGTGCAACCTGAGACGTCGGGCGCGGCCGGGCGAGAGGGGGCTTGGTCTACCTGCGGAACCTGCTGAGCAGCTTGAGAGTCTTCGCGAGGGGAGAAAGGGCGCCGCGGAGCCTCGAGGAGAAGGCGCGTCGAAGCAGCGCTCCTCTTTATTACTCTTTTGCCTCCTTTGCCTACCTGTTCCTTCGACTTGTCCGGCGATGGAGCTGCCCCGCGGGACCGTCTACCTGGCGCTGGCGATGCTGGCGCTCGCCGCCACCGTAAACGGCAGTACGTATCCGTCGAGGAAGGCTCCTCTTTTCCCCTTTCCTTCTCCGATGCTGCTTCTTCCTTTCCTCTTCCTCCTCCTCCGACTTATCCTCTCCTGTGAGGGGGTTTAATGGCGCCTTGCCTGGAAAGAGCCCCTTCAGGAGCGAGGCGAGCTGCGCCCGCTCGCCACAAAATGGCGCCCCGTCGGGGCGGGGAGGGAAGGGGCGAGGCGCTTCTTCTCACCGGGGCAGAAAGAGCTTAGGCTGGCCTTCAGTGGGTGGCGGTTAGGGGAGGGGGGCTGGGGATGCCCCTCATCGAGGATCCTGCTGCTTGGGAAAGAGCTCCCTGGAGATAGGGTGAGGGCCTCCGAGGAAAGTTGCGGGTGGCGGCCCGACCCAAGCGCGGTCCTTGGAGTTTTTCTTCAGATTTTGACCCTACTGAAGTGTTATGACTACTCACCGAGAGTAGATCCGTCGAAGTCAATGGACGGATTTGGATCCTCTTAAAATCTAACTTGGCTACAACCCCGCGCCTCGAAGACTTCCCGTCCTGGAAACTAACTTTAAAAAAAATATGCTTGCATATTCAGAACTTAGATTGAGGTTATTATTTTTAAAAAGGTGTGCTGAGATGTGGACAGCTAAGCACACTTGTTTGCCTTCTAGTATATAGTATTTGTGTGTCCCGGGTGAAGCAGCGCTTCAATATGGTATGGCGAAATTCACCATTTCTCACTTGTCTGAAGAAATGGGAGGCAAGGCCAACTTGGACTCAGCAGCTACAGGGTTCCTTTCTTGAATGTTGTCTCTCAAGTTAAGGAATTCCCTGTGCAGAAGAATCCCCCCCCTACATCTAAGCATCGCCAGAGGTACTTTTCTTTCCTGGGATCGTTGCTTTTCAAACGTTGACTCCCCCCCCCCCCCTGCCTCAAAAGAACTGGAATGAGGCTCAGTCTGTGACATCACAAAGAGGAAGTAGTTTTAAAACACAGTATAGCCGTTGAACTGCTGGTGTTGTGCAGAGCGGGCCTCACCACTAGGCGGAGGCGGAGTGAGGCAGCTGCCTCGGGCAGCAGGTGCTATAGGGCAGGTGAGATGTTTGAGGGTAGAACTGTGTTTACTATACAACCTGTCCTGCAACTCCCTACGGTTGTGGCTCATGGGTGTGTTGGAGGACACTGACCCATTACCAATGCTAGGTCCAGTTGGTCACTATGTAGAATGATGATGTCATCTTATCCTTCGCTTCGGGCAGTACAATTTCCTGGGGCAGCCCTGGTGTCAGAACCTTCTAGGATTGTGATATTAACGGATCAATCACCTGATTAACCAAACCAGCCTTTTTCCTCTCCTGCTGCTGTGTCTTCTATGGGTGACTGAGCTGACCTGTGAATAGAGCTCATCAGTGTTGGTTATATCTGCTGTCTGATGGGAGTGCCTGGAAGGACAGGAATATGATTATTTTGTACAGCTTACAAACCCATGGGGTTAAATGGGCTGCAAGGAGCACAAGAGCTGTTGCAGCTGTTGCTGGGCACCCCTCCCATCAGGAAGAGAAGAGGCTTCATTGTTACAGAGTGGTACCTCGGTTAAAGTACACAATTGATTCTGGAAGTCTGTACTTAACCTGAAGCGTACTTAACCTGAAGCGAACTTTCACATTGAAAGTAACGGAAAGTAGATTAATCCGTTCCAGACGGTCCGCGGAATACTCGACCTGAAGCGTACTTAACCCGAAGTATGAGTGTAATTGGTTCTGGAGGTCCGTACTTATCCTGAAGCGTACTTAACCTGAAGCGAACTTTCCCATTGAAAGTAATGGAAAGTGGATTAATCTGTTCCAGACAGTTCCGCAGAGTACTTAAACTGAAAGTACTCAAACCGAAGCGTACTTAAACCGAGGTATGACTGTAGTTCTAAGAGCCCTGGAAAGAACAGGCTAGTAACTTTTGCTTTCCTTTTTAATCTGTGTCAGCTCCTATGTGACTCCTGTTGGTAAATGGAAGCCCACCCCAAAGGCCTTGAGCTGTTTTCAGATTTCGCGTTTCCTGGTAGGAGAAATAGAGCAGAGATGAGATGTGACTGGCTCCTTTCTGCAATTGAGACTACACCCAGGGTTAGGGGAGGTGCCTTAGAGGAAATCTGGGCTTCTACTAGAGGAGCGATAATATTTGTAAAATTTATCTTGAAAATGCCCATGTGTTGTGACTCTTGCGGAAGGAGTGCTTCTTAGTATGTCCCAAGTAGGTTTCTTTTATATAAGCATCTGTCACAAATTTTCAAACCCTCGCTTAAAATTTGAAAATTGGTAGCATAAATTATTAAAAATCTAGCATCTCATCTGCAGCTAGTACAGCATCTCACACTTTATTTATATTTTTTTAAATAGTCAGTGGATATTTCCTTCCTGGAGAGAGAACCAAATCCTTTAAATGTGTGTATTCAAATTATTCAACATGCAAGTCTTAAATTTCTTGTTTTACTTTTAGATTAGTAACTTCCTCCACTGAGTTCTTGAGAATCTTTTTTCTTTAGACTTTGCGAGGAAGCTGCCTTACACAAAACCAAGCCATTGAAGCATTAAGCTGTGTACAGTCATACCTCATGTTACGTTTGCTTCATGTTACGTTTTTTCAGGTTGCGTCCCGCAGTGACCCGGAAGTATCAAAGGGTTACTTCCAGGTTTTGCTGCTTGCGCATGCGCAGTAGCACTAAATTGTGCTTTGTGCATGTGCACAAGTGCCAAATCACGCCGTGCACCTGCACAGATACGGCACTTCGCTTTTCACGTTGTGAACGGGCCTCCGGAATGGACACTATACTTCTGTTGATGCAGCCTAGAATAGCATGAGCTGTTTTTGTTCCTGCATCACACTGTTGAGTCAGGTTAAGCTTATGGTCCACCAAGACTTCTAGATCATTTTCACATGTACTGCTAGTAAGCCAGGTGCCCCATCCTATATTTTTGCATCTGGTTCTTCCTGCCTAGGTGCAAAACCTTACATTTATCCCTATTGGAATTCATTTTGTTAGCGTGCGCCCAGTTCTCCAATCTGTTAAGGTCATTTTGAATTCCAATTCTGTCTTCTGCAGCATTAGGTAACCCTTCCTGTTTGGTGTCATCCGCAAATTTTTATGAGCATCCCCTCAATTCCTTCATCCAAATCATTTACAAAGACGTTGAACAACAGTGGGGCCAGGACAGAACCCTGTGGTACCCCACTTCTCTCTCCTTTCCAGGATGACAAGGAGCCATTAATGAGTACTTTTGGGGTTTGGTCAGTCAACCAGCTACAAATCCACCTAATGATTATCTCGTTCATTCCACATTTTACCAGCTTCATGAGAATATCTTGGGGGTCTTTGTCAAAAACCTTCCTGAAATCAAGATACACTATGTCCACAGCATTTCCCTGATCCACCAAGTTTGTAATTCCATCAAAAAAAGAAATCAGATTGGTCTGGCATGACTTATTTTGAGAAGCCCATGCTGGGTCTTGGTAATCACAGCATCCTTTTCTGAATGCTCACAGACCAACTGTTGAATTTTCTGTTCTAGGATCTTCCCTAGTATCTATGTCAAGCTCACTGATCAGTAGTTACCTGGGTCTTCCTCCCCCCCCTTTTTTTGAGGATGGGGATGACATCTTCAAAAGCAGAAGGCTCCCACTTTGCTACTCCTATCTAGCCAGTGGGAGCAACACACTGTAATTTCTTAGTTATTTCCAAACCAGGGTGGATTTGATTTAAATCAAATTGATTTAAATCACAATTTAAATCACTAGTCAGTAAGACTTGATTTAAATCCCTTTTTTTTACAGAAAGACTCAATCTTGCTGGTATAATCTTAATATTTAAAACCAGATGAAGGCTTCATTTTTGAAATGTTAGTTTTTACAGGTATATCAAAAATTACTGATTTTATGAAATATGAAATTATTGTGAGGTTTAATAAGTTAACTGTTTATATTTGCACAACTTTTCTGCTGTACTTTATTGGAAGGAGAAAAATAATCATTTCCTTAATGACAATTTAAACAATTTATTTAACTAAAACAATAACATAGCATATGTATCCATGTTTGTATACTGATGTGATTAGAGACTTTATTGTTTGGACAATGTCAGGTGAGCCCTGGGGAAAAGGGCCTGGAACCAGTGAACTCTTTTTAGTTGACTGGCAAGCACTTCAAGGTCTCGCCAAGGACTTACAGATCCCAGTTTCTATTTCCACCACCACCACTACCCTTTTGGATTTGCTTCTACATTCAGGTGCCTATTCTGTACAGTTAAGAGTTAGTGCAATCCCCAGTGGGATTGGGAAGAGGTTGCCAGCCCTGAAGTGCCTTCAGCACTTGCCTCAAGTCTGAGCTGCACAGGCATGCAACTGACTTGCACAATTATTACACAAAGATCCCAAGACTTGTGGAATATTCTGCTCACAAGGTTGCACTTTCATTTTTACTGCTTCACACTTAGCTACTTGTGCAGATCTATTCCACTCCAAACAATCTGTTCATTGAATCTCTTTGAACTTAGCATTTAAGAGGTATGGGGTTGATTCTGTGTATATAAATTTGCAAAGGAACAATGGGATTAAGGTTTTTTCCTTAACTTAAATAGAAAACTTTCTTTAGAAAGATTTTTCCTCCAAAAGCATTTTATTTTAGAAAATCCAATTTAAATTTAAAAAAAATCCATTAAAAAAATCATTGATTTTTTATCCACCCTGATCCAAACTAGAGATTGTGGTTTGTCCGTGATGTTGTTTGAGCTAAACAAAACTCCTCTCTGGCTTGGATGTAGCATTGTTGTTCCTGCTTGCTAGAAGGGAATAGTAAAGCAGGAGTCTCCTGTTTGCTGATGGTAAAGGTAAAGGGGCCCCTGACCATCAGGTCCAGTTGTGTCCGACTCTGGGGTTGCGGCGCTCATCTCGCTCTATAGGCCGAGGGAGCCGGCGTTTGTCCGCAGACAGCTTCCGGGTCATGTGGCCAGCATGACAAAGCTGCTTCTGGCGAACCAGAGCAGCACATGGAAACGCTGTTTACCTTCCCGCCGGAGCGGTCCCTATTTATCTACTTGCACTTTGATGTGCTTTCGAACTGCTAAGTGGGCAGGAGCTGGGACCAAGCAACGGGAGCTCACCCCGTTGCAGGGATTCGAACCACTACCTTCTGATCAGCAAGCTCTAGACTCTGTGGTTTAACCCACAGCGCCACCTGGGTCCCGTGCTGATGGTAAACAATGTAAATACTCTGATATGCAAACTGCACTGTTTTGATAACATGAATACAATGCACCAGAAGGAAGTAATTTCAGAAATATTATATAAACACAAAGCTCTTTTGGAATGGGCCTCTTTTAAAGTCAAAATTCAGTACACTTGAGTTAAACTATTTTTTCTTAAAATGATAACTTCATCTGAGCTTTGATTTCTGTTGTCAGTTGTTGGCTTTATCTTGAGTGCTCAGATCTACCAAGAGACTTTTTCTTCCTCCCTCAGAAGTGAAGACATTTACTTGCCTATTTGGTGCATGGTACCTGACTGATTTCCTTTCTAACTGATACATTTAATTATTACAGGTTGCTTATGCCTGAACAACAAGCGCACAGTAAACTGTACTTCAATGGGCAATACATGCAGATGCACAAGTTTTGGGTCCAATGTCACAGTGGACTGTGGAACACGTGAGTACAACAACTCCTTGATAACTTGCTTCACAGTTTCAAATATGAGCTGGGAAGGCCATGCATTCCAACACAATCAGACATTTGAAACTGAAATGGTAACTTTAAATGTGGTTCTTTATGATCTTATTTTCAGTGTCGTCAAAATGCCTGCTGATGAAAGCAGAAATATTCTCTACAAAGACTGGCAAAAGTAACAGACCACAACATGCTATTAGAGACAATGATGGCATATATGATCCAGAATGTGATGACAATGGTAATTTCAAAGCTAAGCAGTGCAATGGTACAAGCACTTGCTGGTGTGTGAACTCAGCTGGAATACGAAGAACTGACAAGGGGGATAAAGACATTAAATGCAATGAAGTAGTAAGGACAAGGTAAGCCTCCAGTGAAACTGCATGTACCTTGAAATATATAGATTTGGTGCCATACTATCTTAAGGCAAATATATAAACATGCAGGTATAAAACATTAATGTTTTACATCACAGGTGGGCAACCAGCAGGCAACATATGACCCTCAGTAGTGCTCTCTGCAGCTTGCCATGACCCACTCACTCACTTCCCTTGTTGCCCGGCTGATCAGCCATCAGTGCAGAAATAGATTTCTCCTGCATAATAGGCTGGGTGGGAGTGTGGTTTAATTTCCTCCCCACACTACAAGGCACTCCTAATGCAGCCAATATCACTGTCCCCACACTGCTAATAGTAACCTAAGGCACTTTGTCTACTTCAGAGCATGGGAATTAAATAGTGAATATGTGTATATACAGCCCTGTGCACTGCCTGCCACACAATTTGCTGACTACACCCAGTGGTATGTGTCTCCAAATGTCTAGCAACTGCAGATGTGGCTCTAGGAGTGGTGGTGTTTGAGGTTGCCCACTCCTTATATTGTCAAGTTTGTTCCCATTGTAATTTTACAAATAAAAGATTATTTGAAATCCTATTTCTTAAGCTTGTATTTAATGTGTGGAATTGGCCAGCTAAATTCCTGAGGGCAATGCTTTATTTTTCAGCTGGATTTCGATGGAAATGAAACACTCTGAGACAGAAACTGATTTGGACAAACATAGCCTTGAGAGGTACGTCTTCACTCTGTTTGAAGTAATTAGGACTGCAAAACATACAATTTCTAGAGATGGGGATGTTCTTCAGAATGTAGTTCAAAAGGAAGTGATTTGTATACTAATGCAGTGTTAACTTCCTCCAAAGCCATTGTTCTTGCTATACTGGATCTACACTTTGCTTGTTTAACTGATGTTGGTAGCAAAATATAACTGGACAGGAGGGCTGGTTTAAGCCAGCTTTGCCTCTGTTTCTGCTAGTGCCAAGTATTGGGAAAGGTGTAAATACAGTTGCAGAAGTTGCAGTTGACAGGAAGGAACCAATAGAAGTTGCTGATATGTCCCTTAGGGGTGAATGCAAAGATGTTAGATTGTTGTTAGAGGATGACACAAGATTCAGTTCTAAATCACATGTTCAAGTACTAACAGTTTCTAATTCTTGTCTTTGTAGTGAAATCAGAGATGAACTTTCTCAGCGTTACAAATTGAATAAAAATCACATAACTGCTACGGTATGAATAGCAATTTTTGCAGTTTTTCTGTCATATTTGGATTCCTACAATTTTGTGCTAGTATTCACATATTTCTGAAAATGGCTTTTAAACTTTCAAGATACAGGAGATATACTTGAACCCCAACGTTAAATATTAAATTTTACTATATAAAGCACTTTGCTGCAAGTGTTTTGTATTAATCTAAAAAGCCCAAGCTAAAAGCAAAAATATATAATCGGCTACTGAAGGGAAAACAAAAAAGAATTGAGAAGGTTCAAGATGGAGTCACACAGAATTCCCAAGATCAAGTTTTAGGAATGGAACGTATTAGGGCTTCCCAAAAAATGTGCCTCTTGGTAGTTTCCACATGTAATTCTATAGCCTGCTAATTCAAGATGTTTTGTCAGTGTATCATACAGCTGTGATATTTGAACTGCTATATTAACCTCTTTTAATACAAGTTCTTGAAACAAATCACTTGTATCAAAGCGTATGTTTCATATATTCTGTAAGCTGCCCAGAGTGGCTGAGGAAACCCAGCCAATTGGGCAGGGTATAAATAATAAAATTATTAATACCGTTTTATTGTTATAGTGCTATTCAAAAGGAACATGATTTTTAAACTCCAAGAGACTTCTAAAAACCTAACAAGTCATATTCTGTTCATATATTTATTTATTTATTGGTTATGTGGATCTAACTGCTGTGTTTTACTTCATCCAGTATGAAAAGCCTTTCGTTTTTATCGAACTGAAACAAAATGCCACAGAGAAATCTGCCACAGATGTAGATATAGTTGATGTGGCGTACTATTTTGAAAAAGATGTAAGTATACCAATCCCCTTGTGCAAGGTAGAATACGTAGAATGGTTCGTGTAAACTCAGTGCTTTACAGGCAACAGCTGATTTATGCATGTCCAATTTATATGCAATTGAGCACATGTGCAGTTGGTGACCCGGAAGTGGCCAGAAAAGGGGGTGGAACAGGGTGGGGACATAATAGGCTTGTGCGCACGCCACCAATGTGCACGGGGGTCAGAAACGTAACCCCACACAAATCAGTAGTTGCCTGTATTTCAATGACTGGATATTGCTTGGACTGCTTATTCCAAAAGAGGAAATGAGTAACTAGTGCTTCTACTCTTTCAGATCAAAGGGGACTCTCTGATTTTAGGACCAAGTCTTACCCTTGACAGTTCAACAGGATCTCTTCGATCTAATGATGTTATAATCTACTATATTGACGACAAGGCACCAGAGTTCACAATGCAACGTTTGACGCCTGGTATTATTGCTGTGATTGTGATTATAATACTGGCAATAGTTGCTGGTATTCTTGTACTGGTATGTTTTTCTAACTTTATAAAACATTTTAACCCCATTCTTCAGGTTAAAAATGTTCCAGGGTTATGTAATAAGGCAACAGCCACAGTAGCAGCAGAAATAAAATAGCCAGTTATAATATAATGGAACTTGGTACCTGAAGTCTCTATTTCAGCAGAGACTTTTGTACTAGATGAACCTCCTTGGAGTATTCTGAAGGTTGGGGGACCTGATCTTTAAGGTTGAATAGCTTCATGTATTGTGTCCAAGGTAGTAATATTTTATGTGGAAATAGGATAAGAATAAGCGAGGTAAATACTTGACCGTCATACATGCTATAGGCTGAATTTAGGTAATAGGAAGCTATCATAGTGAGAACAAATGCACAGTTTGTTAAAGAAGTGGCATGCAAACCTTTTTGGAGACCATATTGTAAGTCTCTGTAATAGGCAGACACTGGTGTGGGTGGCTGCTACTGTGAAATATGCTCATTCCAGTCCAGTTTTCATACTTGGTCCAGATTACACAAATGGTAAAAGGTGCTTAACAGAGTTGGATCACTGGATCATTATTCTCACAATTGACTATATTGATTGACAGTGGCTTTCCGGGCTTTCATTCCAGGGGGGTCTTTCCCTGTCCTACCTGGTTATGCCAGAGACTAAATCTTCAACCTTCTGTATGCAGAGCATGTGCTCTACCACTGAGCTACTGTGCTTCCCACAGTGACCTGCATTGCAGTGATTAACAAAATATTATTATGGTAGATAATGAAAAACTTAGTTGGTCTCTAAGGTGCTGCTGGAAGGAATTTTTTATTTTGTTTCAACTACGTCAGACCAACACGTCTACCTACCTGTAACTTATAGTAGATAAGACTTGGTCCTGTGTGCACATGAAGGCAGAACCAAGCCCACCCATGAGACGGTGCAGCACCCACCTCACAGCACTGCTTCCAGTGTGCGGCGTTGCCAGTCATCTTTCTTGCCCCACTTGTGAAACACCTGAGTTTGATGGGAAGCTGGAGCAATCTGGTGGGACACTGGCAGGGTGTGGGGGCAGGAGGTGGCAATTCCTGTTTTGTCTTAGGTGGTGAAACGGGCTGGGCCGCCCCTTCTTGCAGGTCTCATAGGCAACATGGACATGACTGGCCAGAAGGTTTTATTGTTTAGGGGACCTCAGTGAATGGGACCTGGGAAGTCGTGGACGTTGCATGAGTGTTCTGTGGATCCTTGAACTGCTAAGCTTTGCAAAAACTTGGTGTAACCTGTTGCTCTCCCTGCAGGTCTTTACTAGAAGAAAGACGGGGAAATATGAAAAAGCTGAGGTGAGTTTTAAAAAATCAAAATCAAAGGAACTGTTAAGAATTTAAACAATTGCATAAAACAGTACTATAAAAATTCCTTTGACCTTGTAACATCTGAGGTGCATATTTTACGACTTACTCTAGTTTCTCATGGTTTTTGTTGTTAATTTTTAAAATGGTTTTTAATGTATGTAAAATTGTTTTGACCTGCCCTGTGACCTTAGTGTGAAGAGTTAATAATGAATCAAAATAATGAAAACTATATTCTAGTAAGAAAGTGAACAGGAAGAATTCTCAGATTCTTACAGTATCTATTTACTTAACTGCCATGCAATAAGCTGCTGAAAGGTTCATATGCCATGTTTATAACAAGTATGGCCAACATTTTGTGTGTGAGAGAGGGGATGTGTTTTGACATCTAACAGTTTGGGTATTCACTTAAATCAGGCGTCGGCAATGTTTTCGGCCTATGGGCCGGAGGATTCCCATGGACTATTGTCCGTGGGCTGAACATGGGCTGCGCAGGTGCAAAAGCGATTTCCGGTGCTGCGCTGCCCGTGTCCGGAACACCGGAAATGGCTTCTACGCATGTCTGTGGCTGCGCAGAAGCGATTTCCGGTGCTGGCTGCCCATTTCCAAAATTGTAGGCGCGATTTCCAGCACCGCTCGGCGAGTCCCGGTGCTGCATTGTGCCGGTTTACCGCAGCGCACAGGGGACTTGCCAAGCAGGTAGCTTGGTTCACTGGTGGCCTGGGGGCCGGATAAACGGCCTCTATGGGCTGGAGGTTGCCTATGCCTGACTTAAATGCTGCACACAGAAAATATTTTCTATAGAGCTTAGGATCTGATACATACATTGGCCCAGGGAAGAGGTTTTTTATGTAGTAAAACAAAACTGCAAATTACAGCTTGTAGATTCTTCTGTAGACTAATTCAGTCAAAAAGCTGAACATACAACATTATTGGGGACAGAGGGAGTTACATTATAGCAAAAATTAATTTCTAGGCTGGTGATTGGTGTCCATTCTATTGGTAATATTAATAGATGAACATGTTCTAAAGGCATCAGAACTGAAAAGGAATAAAACTTTTTTTTTTGTCTTCAGGTAAAGGAAATGAACGAAATGCACAGAGAACTAAACTCGTAACTGGTGTAACATGAAATAAGGATAAGCATGGCAAAAGCATGTAAACTGAAGATTTCCTGTAGAGACTTTTTTTGTTTAAATATTTCCTTATAGTTTAATAGGAGGATTACTTCAAATTTTGACACTATGCATTTTGCTGCGCTGTAATCCATTTTTAAAACATTTTTACTAGTTGGGCAAGATGAATGTACTTTGTGTAAAATTACTGATGCCTTTTTGTTGAATGTATGTTAAATAACTGTTTTGTATAAACTTTTTTGAGGTGTCTAATAGGTTACTAAATGAATTTGGCCACCTTGCATCTCTTGCAGATCATGGAATATAGTGTGTGTGGTTTTTTTAAATGCTTGTAAATATTTTCCTTCAAATTTGCTCTTTTTTTACATGTAATAATTTTAATAAATTCTGAATCTTTTCGGCTCTTTTATGGTATTTCTAATAATGACTTAATGGGACACTTCCCGATATCTTCATTCTAGTTTCATAGATGGATAACTCTAATTAGATTAGCATTTAGGAAAAAGGTATTTTGATATCATAGAATTGTAGAATTGAAAGAGAGCCCAAGGGTCATCTAGTCCAACCCCCTGCAATACAGGAATCTCAACTAGGTCATCCATGACAGATGACCAACAACCTCTACTTTAAAACCTCCAATGAAGGAGACCACCATCTCCCGAGGGAGTCTATTCCACTGTTGAACAGCACTTGGTGTCAAAAAGTTATTTCTGATATTGATCGGAATCTCCTTTTTTTTGTAACTTGAATCCATTGGTTCAGGTGTCATGCTACTTATTTGGCAGTAAGTTCCATTGAACAGAGAACGTTTGAGTAAACAGGTATAGGACTGGGCTGTAGGGAGGAAAACCTGAAGAGTAACAGAAGTGCAAAGAAGTAGTACAGTGGAACCTCAGGTTACAGACGCTTCAGGTTACAAACTCTGTTAACCCAGAAATAGTACCTTGGGTTAAGAGCTTTGCTTCAGGATGAGAACAGAAATCGTGTGGTGGCAGCGGGAGGCCCCATTAGCTAAAGTGGTACCTCAGGTGAAGAACAGTTTCAGGTTAAGAATGGACCTCCAGAACGAATTAAGTTCTTAACCTGAGGTACCACTGTACTTGGCTGGAGGACAGCAGAGCTATCATTTGTTGCACATTTCCTTAGGAATAAATTCCACTGAAGACTGCATGCCTAGGTTTTCTTAATTTTAGTTTATGTTCCCACCTTTTGCTGTACCTGTCTAAAAGGCAACCTTTGGCCCTCCAGATGTTGCTGAACTGCAGCTCGCCATTCTCCCTTGCCATTGGCAATTCTTGCTGTAGCTGATGGGAGTCATAGTTGAGCAATATCTGGGGGAAGAAATATGTCTCCCTCCATCTGAAGTGTGTTATGGCAAGTTATCTCCAACCTTTTCTGACTCTGGACTCACTTTTCATCCAAACAAACCTGAGGACTCATTTTTTTTTAACCACTTATCATATATCTGCATGGTGGTACTGCTGCTGTTGTGACCCAGTTTGGATCAGGCCATGAGCACCAGTTGAAAATCAGTGTATTATGGGGCCTGCTATACTAGCTCGATGAAGGTACTTGTGTACAGAGGCCGTGAAAAATAAATTCCATGCTAGGGATCATTGGGAAAGGAGCTGAAAATAAAACTGCCAGAATCACAATGCTGTTATATAAATCTATGGTGTGATCACATTTGGAGAACTGTGCATGGTTCTGGTGACCTCGTCTCAAAAATATTGTAGAGTTGAAAAAGAGGCAGAAACTGAAAATGAAATTGCTGGACTGTGGAAAACATCAGGGAAAAATATTTCATACAGAACTAAGGCAAAAGTTGAACAGACCAGTGGTTGTGAAAGTAAATGAAAATTATGTGAAGGATTAACATTGGAATGGCTTATTGATTAAGAAATGCAATATTAAATGATCAACATTTTGCGAAATTCAGAGCATGGGAAGTCACCCAAAGATATAAAATTTGGCATTTATATTTGGCTTTTTATTGTATTGCAATTTGGAATGTTTTAATGTGCTTCATTGGATTATTAAATTGGAAAACTTAATAAATATTATATTATTAAAAACAACAGAAAAGGGGCACCAAAATTATCAAGGTTATGGAGTGACTCCCCTAATGAAAGGTTGCACCATTTGTGGCTTTTTAGTTTAGAGAATAGGCAAGTAAGAAGTGACATGATAGAAATGTATAAATCGTTCGTTCTCAAATGGTGTGGTGTGTCACACTAGTGTTGGAGGAGAGGATGGCAGTGGTGGGAAAATACAGGTGAGTATCTTTTCAAAATGAGAAGAATATCACCAGGTGATACTGAGGACAATCCCAGTTGTTTTTCAATGCATTTCCCCCCCTGAAAATGCAGCCTGCAAGGGGGGGGGGGGAGTTTGAGAACCATTAGTATAAACATGGCATGGAAAAAGTGGATACTTTTATGCTTATTCTCCCTCTCTCATTCCACCTGGAAATCCAGTGAAGCTGAATGTAGGAAAATTCAATGTAAAAGAAAGTCAAGACTATGGAACTCCCTCCCACAAGGATGGCCAAGTTCACGGAGGAGAGGGCTACCGAGGGCTACTAGCCATAATGCATATACTGTATGCTCTGCCTCCACAGGCAGCAACTCTTCTAAACACCAGTTGCCAAATGCTGCAGGGGGGGGGGAGGGTGCTCTTAGGCTCATGCTCTGCTCCCTGGTTTTCTGGCTGTGCCCTCTTTCAGAGCAGGATGCTAGACTACCTGGGTCATAGTTCTGATCCAGCAGGGCACTTCTTTTTATATTTTTAATAAGCACATTTTAGCAGCGCAGTCCTACGCCTGTCTGCTCAGAAGCCAGTCCCACGATTCGAAGTTCAGCGAGGATTGCTGGAGGTAGGATACACAAGGACCACTAAGCAGTGACCCCCGCAGAGCTCAGCAGGGCGGGACTTCCGAGTAAACACGGCAGGTGGGGGCGGAGCATAGCTAAGACCCTCATTCATTCAATAGAGAGAGAGAGACAGACAGGCGAGCTCAAAAGCCCGCCCACCATTTCCAGAGCATGCGCAGAACGGGCCCTGAAAATCTCACCAGCTGCCGCGGGCGCGCGCATCCGTTGCCATGGCATGCGGCAAGGGCGGGCGCCGAGGTGCACGTGACTCGCTACGGAGGCCGAGAGGGCGGCGTGGCAGTCGGCATCGGCGGGACCAGTAAGCTGGGCGGTTGTTTGGGTTGGCGGGAGATTCCTGCAGCATGGCGTCCGACTTCAACGCGGCCTTGGCGGTCTCTGTGGACATCGCCGTCGGCGGCTCCCCCTCGACTTCGGCGCGCGAAGCGTGCTGGCCCGACGGGCCGAACAACGAGAGCAGCTTCGTGCGCGCCATCCTGGCGCTCCCCGAGAAGCCGGACACCACGGTGCGCTTCTTCGAGCGCGGCGACTACTACACGGTGCATGGAAGGGACGCGCTGCTGGCCGCGGCCGACGTTTTCAAGACGCGGTCGGTCATTCGAGTGCTGGCGCAAGGTAAGGGCTCGGTTGGGTCCGGTGGCTGCCGGCTCTCGGAAGGGACAGGGGGTCGGGTCCCGCCCACCCCGGTTCATAACATGCTTTCATAATAACAGCTCCTCTAGGAAGCTTGCTTTCTTGGTTTCTGTGCCGCCCTTCAGCGGAGGACCGTAGGAAGCTACAGTATAAAGTGGGAACAAACAGCAACCCCTTCTCCAACACGCGCATTTTGTTCTTTTCGTTTGGAAGCTGGAAAATAATTCTTTTTCTAACACAAAAGTTGCAGCAAGTCTTGAACAACAGGAACTGAAATGAATTGGGGGGGGGGCGGGGGGAGGGCGGGGGAGAAGTGGGAGTCAGCCGCCTGCAGCCGAGGTAGGGTGGAGGGGAGTCTGCATGTGGTCAAGTTAAATACAGTACTGTATCAAGTTTTGATTGTGCGCTCGTGGTTTTCAGAATCGGCAAGAGTCAGGGCTTGCTTTAGTTGAGATTCCTAAAAATAACACTCACCTATACAATTAATGCTATTCAAACAGTTCTGCCAGATCAACAGCTAATGAAGTTATAATGCAAGCGGAGCCTGTAATTAGAACACAGAAGTAAAGGCAGGAAATTATGTTAACTTCTGAGCTTAAAGCATTAAAAAAATATATTATATGTGTATCATTTATTTCAGCTTTTTCTCCAAGGAGCTCACGGTGGCATGTATGGTCCTCCCTCTCCCTTATTTAATCCTCACAACAACCCTGTGAAGTAGGTTATACCGGAGCTTTGTGCCAAAGTTGGGATTTGAACCCTGTTCTCCAGTGTCCTAGTCCGACACTCTAAGCATCACATTGCAGTAAATATATACACAAGAGCAAAAAACAAAAAACCAGTTCCATTAAAATGGACTTTTGCTTCAAAAGTCTTGATCACCAATGGCTCTCCAGTGCCTGAGAAAGGGCCGTAGTTCAGTGCTAGAGCACTCTGCTTTGCATACAAAAGTCAGTTTCCAAACTCTGGGATCTCCAAGTAAGGCTGGGTGAGAGCTCAGTCAAAAATCCTGGAGAGCTTGCTGACAGTGTAAAAGGTACTGAGCTTCCTGGATGGACCAAGTGGCCTGACTTGGTATAAGGCAGCTTCCTGTGCTTGTGTGGTGTCCCGTGCAGCACCTTAGTTTTCTCTTTTAGATTTGGGAAGAGCTGTAAGTTCAGTGGTTGAGCAAATGCCTTGCCTGTAGAAGGTCTCAGGTTCAACCCTTGGGCATCTAGTGCTGGGTTAGTCCCACTGAGCTGAGCAAGGTTTAATCATTCCCAACTGTATGGTTTCAGTAATTTTGCAGGTGGATTAGGACACGGCCACCATTGATGGTAACATTCTCCAGGTGGAAAATGTGTGTACAGTACTATTTCACCATGCGTATAAGTTGGTTGGCATCGTATATCTATCTATCTATCTATCTATCTATCTATCTATCTATCTATGGTGTAGCTGCTGTTGTAAATGAGTCTGTCCTGTGAAACTGTCAATATGCGAAATAAAAAAATTCCTTCAGTAGCACCTTAAAGACCAACTAAGTTTTTATTTTGGTATGAGCTTTCGTGTGCATGCACACTTCTTCAGATACACTTGAAACAGAAGTTGTTGTTGTTGTTTAGTCGTGTCCGACTCTTGGTGACCCCATGGACCATAGCACAGAAGTGTCAGACCCTTATATATACAGAGGGTGGTGGGGGTGGGTGGGAATGGGTGATGGACTGATGGGAGTGGTAAACCTGTAGATGGCTGTTAACGACTGCTGATGACTGCAATTAGTCCTGGGGGGGGGGAGCAAGGGCTGAGGCGCTAAAGAAAGCTTGATCATGTCAATATGCGAGACAGAGCATTACTTGCAGTGATTTTGATGGTATCTTGGCTGTCTCTGAGTGCAGATCCAGGTCACTGAGCTTGAGCCACTACCCAGTAGATATGTTCTATGTTTATGTTATTATTTAATTCTCTTTCTAACTATGCTGTTCTAAATGTACATTTTATACTTTACGTCCTTTAATAATGTTTTCTTTTGATTTTTTTATGTTAACTTTGCTGTGTTAAATGTGCTTTCTGTAGTTGGCCTCCTTTGCAATGTTTTATTTTGAAATCTTTAAGATAATATTTTAGTTTCCTCTTAATTATGTTGCCTTGAATGTATACAGTGGTACCTCGGTTTAAGAACAGTCAGGTTTAAGAACGATTCGGTTTACAAACTCCGCAAAACCAGAAATAGTGTCCCCGTTTGAGAACTTTATCTCTAACTAAGAATGGAATCCGAATGGTGGAAGGTCACCAGCGGCGGGAGGCCTCATTAGGAAAGTGCGCCTCGGTTTAAGAACGGTTTTGGTTTAAGAATGGATGTCCGGAACGGATTACGTTCTTAGGGAGGTGACCCCTGGGGGAATCAAGCCCCCCTTCAAGTTTTCATCTATGGTTTGGAGATGCAATAATGTATTTTAGAGCTCTCATCTTACTGTCTTGATTCAGTATGTAAGTCCTTTGTCTATATGCAACAAGAAAGGTATATTTCATGTGATTTCTTGTTTGCTTTTTGCTTTGTCACATTTACTTTCTAAGCTGTTTAATATTTTTTTTAAAAAACCATCTTTTCACAGTAAGTGTGGGAGCTATCATGAACGTAATCTACACCAATTTGAGCATGTTTGATTTCAACAGGAGCAAATTAACTTTCCCATCAAAATCAAATGTGTTGCACTTCAGTGGATCAAATTTTCTGTGTGTAGTATGTCAGCCACTTTTCTCACACTGCTTTCTCATCTCTTAGGAAACCGGAAACTTGAAAGTGTTGCGCTTAGCAAGATGAACTTTGAATCTTTTTTGAGGAATCTGCTTTTGATTCGTCGCTACAGGGCTGAGGTGTATAAGAATAAGGCGGGAAATAAATCCACCAAGGAGGGAGAGTGGTATTTGGCATATAAGGTAAGTCTTCATCACAAACAGTTGCAGTAAATAAAATACTTACTGCTCTGATTGCAAATCTGTGTGTGCTTTTCATCAGATATCTAGTAAGATGCATTTTCTACTGCCTTTCTGCTATCCATTAGGATTTTGGGTTCTATTCTTTAGCAGTTGGAGGCACCTCGCAGCACTCAAAAAGCATCACAAAGCACCAGCCATGCTGAGAGCTGAATAATTATTTGGGTGAATAACAGACCAGTGCCTAGATCCTGAGATAATAAGTCTGTGTCTGCAATTCTGTGCCTCACATGTTTAAATTGTCATTGTTACATACAGCTGAAACTTGGAAAATTAGAATATCGTCGAAAAGTGCATTTATTTCAGTAATGCAACTTTTTATTTTCCTTTTAATTTTTACAAATGCTTTCTTTTGGAAAATCCACAGTAATAAAATAAATAGTTAAAATAGTTACAATAATACAAAAATAAACATTGCTATTATAGAATCATAGAATAATAGAGTTGGAAGAGACCACAAGGGCCATCCAGTCCAAACCCCTGCCATTACATTTCATTAATTACATTCCATTTATAATTGACCCGCCTAACGACAAATAATTACAATTACAGCAAATAAAGGCTTGACATATGTTGCTTTGCATGTCATGCATCTATCTCATATATTGGTTTCACCTTTTAAATTGCATTACTGAAATAAATGCACTTTTCAAAGATATTCTAATTTTCTGAGTTTCACCTGTACAGTTACCGATTCACACTTGCATGCACAAAAGGGTTAATCTGAGCTCAAGTTGCCAGAGTGGGTGTTGCTTAGCAGGTTTGCAGCAACCTCTGCCCCCCCCTTCTCTCCTTGAGTATGAATCTCTTCCAAACCTCTCTCTCCAACATTGGTTTATGGGCCCAGACAGCACCCAGATTGTTGAGAAAAGTTTTTTTCTCTTTGAGCCTTTTGGTTTTTTGTTCTCTTGTTTTTGCTAATGGGGATAGTAAACCCCCTGCCAATGTTCTGTTTTCTTTTCCCCATCCACCGATTTTGTTTCTCTGTTTAGGCTAATCTATTCTTGGCTAATCTAATCACTTTTTGAATGATTTTGTTGTTGTTGCAATTTTGGTGGTTTTGCTTTTGTGCATTTTGGGGAAACATACTTTTTAACCATGGCAGCCCAGGATCCAATGAGTGGCCATAGCTTTACCCTTGCAAAGCTTACTGACTCCACATTTGCCCAGTGGAAAATGAGATTGGAGATCCTTTTAAGGGCATAATTAGGGGGCATTAAATTGCATTAAGAATCCTACACCCACAGACAATGATGAGGAAGCTGATCCATGTTAAACCGTGTGAATCTGCAGTCGAAACTTTAGAGTTTGCATTTGGATCTGTTAGCAAGAGGCCTCAGGCGAGAAACTATTCAGGCTAAGACTACCCAAATAGGTGTTTCAAAAGTTCTGTCTAATGCAGGGAGAGGGAGGCAGGTGGGCCAGATACATAGGTGAAGAAACTCTCAAACTGTGATTTTTCTTTCTTAAATAGGGCTCTCCAGGGAACCTTGCTAATTTTGAAGACGTTCTGTTTTCTAACCACGATATGTCATCTTCTGTTGGTGTTGTGGGCATTCGGATATCCTCAGCTGAAGGGCAAAAACTTGTTGGAGTTGCGTTTGTGGATACTTTAATGAGGAAGCTGGAAGTGTGTGAGTTTCCAGATAATGACCAGTTTTCAAACCTTGAAGCTCTGCTAGTTCAGATGGGCCCAAAGGAATGTATTCTACCTATTGGAGAGGCTGCTGGAGAGATGGAAAAGCTGAAACAGGTAAGCCATGGAAATGTTATGGGCTGTAGGCTTTGTTTACATAAATTTGGAGCAGAGGGGGGAGCAGATCATTGAAGATTACTTTTGAAACAGGTCTTCAAGCCTTAATTTGCTTTAGGAGTTAAGTTTACATTGAGTTTTTGGTGGGGGTCAATGCTTCTGATTCCAGTTTCTGACTTCTATATCAGGCCGATTAAGTTTGCTGAGATGGTGATACTTTTGTTATGGCTGCTTTTCAAGGACCTGGCCCAAACCATGATTCTCAGGGTCATGTGCTCCTCCCTTCACACTCTCAGATTCCCTCGCTCACTTCCTGGTTTGCATTATGTTTGAATTAGGCTAGCTGTGGTTACTGTCCGGCGCCTACAAACATGAGCCATGATTACTAGCCAAGCCTCTGTCCTTCTGCCAGTTCTACCCCCACTCCTCTTAAATTTGGTAGAAGACTTACAGAAGTGGACAGGGTTTGGCCTTCAAGTTAATTTGTGCTGCAGGTATAGAAAAGCTAAGAAAAAGTAGGATTCTCTTCTCCCTTTTCTTTTAACATTCTTCAGTGGTTCCCAACCTTCTTGGTATGGCAACTGACAAGTCCAAACTTACTTGGGATAGTGACACATCAATTTATTGTCATGTGTATTTTTGGAGCATAGGTATTTGGCTTTCATTAGTTTCATGAAATATTTATAATATGTACAAAGTTATTAACAGCTTAGTTTATAGGAATGTAGAAGCTTCAACCATCTTTTCCACCATATAAGGCTCACCCAGAGGGGAAAATAATGAGCTTTTATGGAGAAATCGGTGCTTTTTTAATAGTTTCTAGACTCTAGTGGGATACATGTCTAAAAAGCATGTTCATCTTTCCTAGTGCTTATCTTTTGTTAATAATGAGTAGTTCATGTTCTAAAATGGACACAATCCATCCAAAGTGAAACATGTTACAGCTGCAATCCCAGGCTCACTTACCTGGGAGTAAGTCCAATGGAACCCAATGGGATCTTCTGTTTCTGATTTAAAGTGGCTCCATATCCTATAGATTTTAACGGGAAAGATTTCATGTATGTAAAGTACCTTCTCCTCTGGACTCCATAGGAATGCTAAGTTTTTGGCAGAATCTCACTCTATATTAATTGCTAATACAGTATTACAAATGATTAAGGAGAATGCATTATTGTGTCATTAAATAATTCACTTTGATTAATAGTTTATCAGTAGTTACATTGATTCAAACATTTTGGTTAAAACGTTATGGTAAGATCCATTTTGAATGAATTCATTGAGAGATATACATGCATATTTACGTGGAAGTTAGTAAATTTGTGGTAAAACTGCGGTTCTGTACACCTGGGAGTGAGCAGCCATTGAGTTCAGTCAATTTTGGAGCAGACATGCATTAGGTTAGTCTGATGAGGGTGCACATAATAACAAAAGAAGAGGCTGTTGGATCAAGTCAGTGGCCCATCTGGTCCAGCTTCCTGTTCTCACACTGGCCAGCCAGATGCCCGTGGGAAACCTGCAAGCAGACCCTGAGAACAAGAGCCCTCTCCCCTCCTGCAGTTTCCAGCAACTGGTATTCAGAAGCATACTCCGACCATGGAGAACCTGCAGCTCTAGATGTTGTTGGACTCCCCATTAGCCTTGCCCGCTTGGCCAATGGCCAGCGTACAAGAGGAGTTGGCGTCCCGTAATATCTGGAGTGCCACAAGTTCCCCATCTCTGCTCTAATGGAAGAGAACATTCTTAATTTTTATATCTATCTATCTATATATTTATGCAGGTTGTTCAGAGAGGAGGGATTCTGATTACAGAGAGGAAAAAGACCGAGTTTGTAACAAAGGACATTGTTCAAGATCTCAATCGCTTGCTGAGAACGAAAGGGAAAGAGAAGGTGTCTAGTGCAACATTACCCGAAATGGACCTAAAGGTGGGTAACCAGGCTTGAGGGTGGGGGGACATGAATCATAAAAGTGTCTTAGCCTGGTAACTTTTGGCTTCAGTGACATTTTGCACCAGTGCCTCCTCTTTGGCCACTTGCATGTAAATTCTTTTTGAAAGGGAGAGGAAATGGCCGAACCTGTTTGACGGCTTTGTTCTTTGCACAGGTTCGGAGTGCTGTTTTGAACCTGTAGACCAGAATTCAATGCTTCCCAGTGCTTTGTGCCCTATGGAGCAATCCACTGGTATGAGTGGAATTTGGAATAGACTGGTCTCCAACTGAGCCTGGGCTCTGCCAGGGTTCTGCCGGCTGAAGTGCCTCTTTCCAGCACAGCCAAAGATACACTGGTAGAAGTCGTCTGTTGTGGCTATGACAGGGCTTAGCTGGCTGATCTGAGTTCCTAAAGAGAGGCATTCCCGGTGTGTGTGTGTGTGTGTGTGTGTGTGTGTGTGTGTGTGCATGTGTGCATGATGGGGCAGGGAGAGGTTTATTCCCATCCAAACTGGCTTGTGCTAGTCTTCCTGATGAATTGGAGTGGTGTCTCAATGAGGGTCTGAACCAGGCCAAATTGCAATGGCTGGTATTTTGATTTAGTTTGGTAATTTTGTTTATACATGCTTGTGTTCTTACATGTTTGTATTTTATACTCAAATTGGAAAGGCCAGTGGTTGATGCAGATATCTATCTATCTATCTATCTATCTATCTATCTATCTATCTATCTATCTATCATCTATTCAGACCATAGTATAAAGGTACACTGGTTTGTTTCTAGGGAATGACACTTGATTAAAGGAATATCAGTTGGCTTAGCATGTCAATTAAATGTGCATGTGGGTAAAACAGTAGTTCCGAAACAAGAAGAATATCTCTCAGCGGCTTTTGACACCATCGACCATAACATCCTTCTGGACGGTCTAAAGGGGTTGGGAGCCGGGGGCACTGTCATACAATGGTTCTGCTCCTTCCTCCTGGGCCGTGTTCAGAAACTGGTGGTGGGGGATGAGTGCTCAGACCCCTGGGCTCTCACTTGTGGGGTGCCTCAGGGCTCTGTCCTCTTTCCCCATGCTTTTTAACATCTACATGCAGCCGCTGGGAGAGATCATCAGGGGGTTTGGGCTGGGTGTCCATCAGTATGCTGATGATACCCAGCTCTACCTCTCTTTCAAATCAGAACCAGTGAAGGCGGTGAAGGTCCTGTGTGAGTGCCTGGAGGCGGTTGGAGGTTGGATGGCAGCTAACAGATTGAAGTTGAATCCTGACAAGACAGAAGTACTGTTTGTGGGGGACAGGAGGCAGGCAGGTGTGAAGGACTCCCTGGTCCTGAATGGGGTAACTGTACCCCTGAAGGACCAGGTGCGCAGCCTGGGAGTAATTTTGAACTCACAGCTATCCATGGAGGTACAGGTCAATTCTGTGTCCAGGACAGTTGTCTATCAGCTCCATCTGGTACGCAGGCTGAGACCCTACCTGCCTGCAGACTGCCTCACCAGAGTGGTGCATGCTCTACTTATCTCTTGCTTGGACTACTGCAATGCGCTCTATGTGGGGCTACCTTTGAAGGTGACTCGGAAACTACAACTAATCCAGAATGCGGCAGCTAGACTGGTGACTGGGAGCGGCCGCCAAGACCACATAACACCGGTCTTGAAAGATCTACATTGGCTCCCAGTACGTTTCCGAGCACAATTCAAAGTGTTGGTGCTGACCTTTAAAGCCCTAAATGGCCTCGGTCCAGTATACCTGAAGGAGCGTCTCCACCCCCATTGTTCTGCCTGGACACTGAGGTCCAGCACTGAGGGCCTTCTGGTGGTTCCCTCGTTGCGAGAAGCCAAGTTGCAGGGAACTAGGCAGAGGGCCTTCTCGGTAGTGGCAACGCACCCACCCTGTGGAATGCCCTCCCATCAGAAGTCAAAGAGGAAAACAGCTACCAGACTTTTAGAAGACATCTGAAGGCAGCCCTGTTTAGGGAGTAGTTTTAATGTTTAATAGATTACTGTATTTTATTTTTCTGTTGGAAGCTGCCCAGAGTGGCTGGGGAAACCCAGCCAGATGGGCGGGGTATAAATAATAAATATTATTATTATTTTGCTTTCTCAATTAGTTAAAGTGTGGTGCTGATAATGCCCAAGCTTGCAGGTTTGATTCGCGTATGGGACAGCTGCATATTTCTGCATTGCAACTGTACAATTCTCTGATGCAAGCGTGTCATGATGGGTATCATTTTAGAAAAGGCATGCCCTGTTGTGTGAAGGAGAGGAGAGAAATGCCCATTTTTACTCAACTAAAAGTTGTTCATTGATCTCACTGCAGCTCATTTGCTGGCAGCCTAGATTGGACAGTTGTCTTTTGCTGGCTGCTATGATGTCTGATTGCCGCCAGGGGTCAGCCTAGCATAAGGGCCTGCAAACAAAATGGTTAATCTGGATGATACTGGAGGAATCGGTATCATCCAGATTAGCCATTTTATTTGCAGGCCCTTGTGCTAGATTGTCCCGCCCCCGCCACAAATGCCATTCCGTGCTTATAGCAGCTTCTACAATCCTGATTCTAAATAAAACAATTCCTTCCAGTAGCACCTTAGAGACCAACTACTAAGTTTGTCATTGGTATGAGCTTTTGTGTGCATGCACACTTCTTCAGATACACATCTTTTGTAAACCTCTGTGAGGTATTTTTTTTACAATCAAACGGTGTATAAATTTTATGGAATAATAAGAACTAGCAAAAAATCTGTGAGAGATAGATTAGACCTCTTGCATTCATTCTACACAGGATAAGTGACTGTTCAGCAAGATCTATGGCATCTTTTAAAATTACATTTTTTAAACACTCTCCTCCCTCGCCCACTTAAAATTACACACAGCCAACTCAGTGCGTGGGCAATTTTAAATTAACACACATGAGCTATGGCTAGCACTTCCTCCTCCTGCTGGGGAGACTGCCTGCAACTTTTAATAACATTCTGAAAACATGTATGAAGCTTGCTTTTAAACTAATGCTCTCCCAAAGATTTTCCTTGAACCACACTTGTGGTTTTGTTGTTTATGACAACCTTTATTTGAATGGTGGAAGGCTTGTGCAGTAGCTAAGTGTGCGTTCAAAGTTCTTTGTTCAATTCTCATATCTGCCACAAACTTGAATGTAGCCTTAGTCTCCCTTCCGTGCTCTCTGTACTTGAACTACGCTTTGCAAATGTTTATTGGTGATGTTTAGCATGCAGTTTCAAGTGAGAGAAGTAGCACTATGAGCTGCTAAAAAGAAAAAGGAGTTTTGCAAAAGAAAATGGGCATCAATGCCACTTTTTAACAGAGGATCTGTTTGTAGCTAGCTTTTCAAACAACTGCAGTTTACGTTTGCATTTCAGCACCAAAGTACTTTTGTTATATTTGCATCGTCATTTCAGTGTGGAATAAATGGCTGCTTCTGTTCTTTCTTTACTCTCCTGCCGCAGATAGTGACTATTGCAGTTCTCTGAACACTAATTTAAAGCTGTGTGAAGGATAAAGCCTTGGACTGGGACAGTCCAGGATAGGGCTCTTAATGCTTCCTGCCCTACCTTGGCTGTTCACCTTGTCTTTTTCTAGCATAGAGATACAGACCTAGTTCACATATAACTTAGAGTCAGCCATGGCTTTGTGCAAACACATGTGTTCATTGAGTGAAGATTGCAACTCCTTGTTGGTTTGCTACCTGGGGGGCTAAGCCATGGTTTGGCTAAGTGTTGCATCTAACCTGGGCTCATAGTTTTCTTCTTCCAGATGAAGCACAAGCTATAACCATGGTTTGTTCTGTGGCTTACTGTCATTATCCCAGCTTTGGATATAATGCTCTGCCAAACCATTGCTTAAGTCTGGGTAACATGGCAGCAGTAGGACCGGGGGGGCAGGGGGAGATACAGTGGCTTTGCAGTCTTTGCTCCCAGAACCCATGTGCTAACTCATTGTCGCTAAACCATGGTTTGGCTTATCGTTGCATCTTCGAAACTAGATTGCTATCAAATTTCTAGCAATATCACTTGGAATTATTTAAATGCTGATTCTGCTGTTCATTTGGGAACTCTTCCTTAGTTGGAGGGCACCCAGCTCTGTACCTAACAGTACACCAGTGACAAGCTGCCTGTCTTACTGCATGTGGAGTAAACCCCCTTTTTTTGCACTCCCCCCCTCCCAGATCGCCACCTCTTCCTTGGCTGCAGTGATTAAGTATTTAGAACTCTTAACTGACGTGTGTAATTTTGGGCAATTCGAACTCTCCACCCTGAACCTCAATCAATATGTCACACTGGACCATTCCGCTGTCAGGGCACTTAACCTTTTCCAGGTAAGCCGGGCCATTGCTATGTACGTAAGACTCTGGGCACAGACCTGCAACACAAACTTGCCTAAAATAGGGACACATGCCGTTTCCCCCCCGCAAAATCTGTTTTAACTTGGACACAGTTTTTTTGGGGGAAGTGGCATCCAGATAAGCATGTAAATGAAATGTGAACACAGGCTCATGCCAGAAGCAAATCTTAGTTGAATTAAGAGAACAGTATTCTCAGGAGTTGGCCCAGGTTAAGGATTTTCGAATCGGAACTTATTTTGATCAAGGCATACTCAAAGTAGACCCACTGATACCAGTAGATTGCATCCAATGCTGTGTGAGAGGACTTCTGCTTGCACAAAGACTTCCTCCCCTCCCTCCTGCAGCTCCCTGCACACTCCTCAGATCTGCTCCAGAGGGTCCCCCAAACACCTGGAGCAGATTTTGATGGCCTAATGCAGTGGTTCCCAACCTTTTTTTGGCCGTATCCCACCTAAGCATCTTTATAACTTATTATTCAAAAAGTGAACTATTCACGTGGAAGAAGCCTAAAAGGCCATTAATTTGGTCTAACTCATTCTTGAATTGCCCCCCCCCCCAAAAAAAAATCAAATTGCCTGGGTTAGTCATGTCCATTAATTCCAGTTGGTCTGTTCTGAGCATGGCTTAAGTGGATATAATCCACTTATTAAATAAATCGTAATAAACTATGCATTGTAATTGATTAAAATCTGCATACAAATAAAACAATAAATTGGAAGAGAGAAGGCACACATACATCTCAAAGGAGGCTCAGGGTCAAGGCTCAGGGACAATAGGAGTTATAGTCCAGTAAGTCCTGGAGGCTACTACTTCCTCATCCCTGATCTTATAGATGAGATAGACTACATGTTGCAGCCCTTGTTTTGACAGTTGTGCGCATGCAAATATATGCAGATGCCCTGCAGCTAGTATTCCCCACTCCTGCATAGCATATTAGGCTGGCAAAGCTTAGATAAATAAAATATGTGCTGAAAGCTTTAAGAGAATGTATTTTGTATTGCATCGATGGAACAGGCAGCATTTGGGAAGGAAAATGTTGGAGAAGTAAACCTTTAATCCACACAATGTGGCAGAATCTGCCTTGACATAAAGAAAGACTTACATAAGCCACGACGTGAAGCTAGCCAGGGACACTTTAAAGTTGTATTGATCTTGGTATATAGCCCTGTAAAGCCCGGTATTTGATTTCGGAGCTCTACGTGGCTTTATTGTTTTTAAAAACGGGCTGCGCTCTGATACCGCTCCACAGCTGAGTTCCTGGTTCCTCATCTTCACAGATCTAGTACATTTGTGTACATCCACATAGAAGGGAAAGACCCTCACCCCCATTTTTTTCTCCCCTCTTCTCATCTCTCAATTCAGCTAGTTTGCCTTTGTTACTGGAAGGATGGCCTTGAACTCTGTTGCAGCATGCTAAGTTAACTCAAGCGTAAAGGAAATAATCTTATTTATCTATTATTACATTTATACCCCACATAAATCAAGTTGGTTTATGTTGCCCTGGAGAAGAAGGGGATGCCTTTTCCAAAGCTATGCTCACCGGAGGACGCTCTGAGATCCAGAGGGGCTGCAGATACCCAGAGCGCTCTCCCAACACTGCCTTCCAAGGAGCTCACACTCTCATACGTGGCTCTCTGCATCCCATGCTCAAAATAACCCTGCAAGGTTGAGAGAAAGTGATTGGCTTAAAGTGACCTAGTGAGCTCCATGAACAAGTGGGGATTTGAACTCTGGCCTTCCAAGTCATACAGTCGTACCTCGGGTTACGAACACCTCGGTTTGCGAACAGTTTGGGTTACGAACTGCGCAAACCCGGAAGTGTTTTCGTCGTGCGCATGTGCGCAGAAGCGGCTTGCGCGGTCTGTGCATGCGCAAACGCGTTCGTAACCCGAGGTATTACTGTAGTCCAACACTCTAACCACTATGGAGCACCACCTCTTAATTCAGAAGAAAAGCACTATAATGCAAAACACATACATATTCTCACTTGCCACTATTCTGCTTTTAGAGAGGTTTCACTCACTTTTGCACAAATGTTTTTTGTTTTGTTTTTTTAAAATTGACTTTCTACCACAATGTGTTATTTCCCCTCAGCGTTCTTCAGAAAATGCTCAAGCTACGCACTGTTTGGCTGGCCTGTTAAATAAGTGCAGAACGGCCCAAGGACAGAGGTTGGTGAACCAGTGGATCAAACAGCCCCTAGTGGACAAGAACAAAATAGAGGAAAGGTAAATACCGGTATTCTCTCCTTCAGCGCTGATGCTTGGAGCGCCCTAAATGAGAAAACGCCCCACTACTTTCCTACAATTTTGGATCACAATTTTTATTGGGGTTTAAGCGAGTAAATTGAGTTGTTTGCCTTTTGGAGGATGGTTGTTTACATTGCTCCAAAAAGGCAGGGTTGCTTTTCAGTAGCTGGAAGGAAACTAGTCCAGGGAGTTCTGCTAAGGCTGGAAAACTTGCTGAGTGTACGTAAGCAGTGGTAGTCTAGTGTTTAGAACCACCCTTAATAGGTTTTCTCTGCTGCAAGTCATGAGTTTGTTTATGATAAGAGGAATTGGGCTTTAATTAGTTGGACTTATGAGCCATTGAAATCAGTGGGAACCAAGTGCAGCTAATTTAGTTTCGAGTCCAACTCACTGAGTTTTCTGCTGCTTCTGTTACAGCAGGCATCCCCAAACTTCGGCCCTCCAGATGTTTGGGACTACAATTCCCATCTTCCCCGACCCCTGGTCCTGTTAACTAGGGATCATGGGAGTTGTAGGCCAAAACATCTGGAGGGCCGCAGTTTGGGGATGCCTGTGTTACAGTGAAACACCAGTACTGTGCTAGACATGCCATTTCCTTGTTTTATCTTAACGTTTGTATTAGCTGTTGCTCTCATACTTCCGATTCTGTTTGTCTTAAGCCATTAAAATGATTATTTGCTTCATGGCACCAGGCTTGGTATTACGTTGGTCATGAAATCTGGGGCAGCAGAGTGCAGCAGCTAAAGCTGAGCATCTGACCTTTTAAAGAAGTAATGTTGATTTGCATCCTTGATCTTGCAAACAACAAAAGCTCCCAATTCAGCTCAGGGCTGTGTGATTCACTTGTGGGTCAACAGAGAGGGAAAAGAGGATTGCAAATGACAGCCGGTGCCCCTGCTGTGCTTGCATGGCAAAGGGGCTTCAGCTTGGTCTTACAGCTCCAAAAATACCTGTCACAGTTTGTCTGGTGAAGGTCTGGAAGGTTGATTTATAGTGTATGTTAGTGGACTACCTGAATTTAACTAGGATAGGCGTAATGGATTTGTATGATTAAAGTGGACTCTTCAGGCTTAATGAATCCAATACATTGAATAGTTTGGCACCAGTAGCTTCTGGCTTTAATACTGCGCTGTACAATTTTTTTAGTCCTTTAGTCCTTTAGTTCTGAAAGGGAAGAAGCTGGATAATGAATGGACATGGAAAGAATAGCCAGGGGCAGCATCAGCCAAGTAGTTTTTTCATCACAAGGGCTTCTGGCTATGCAACTGAACCAAACCTCCCTCTCCTCTCCCTGCACCCTGCCCAGATCTGCTCTGCAGGATTGGAGGAACCCCCAGAACAGATTTAGTGGGCACCTGAGGAGAAGGGAGGAGGGGTTCCCTTGCGTAGCCAGAAATCCTTGTGCTATCACACTATTTCTCAACCATGGGTTCCCAGCTGCTGTTGGACTACAACTCCCATCATCCCTGACCACTGGCCCTGCTAGCTTGGGATGGTGGGAGTTGTAGTCCATCAACAACTGGGGACCCAAGGTTGAGAGACATTGCTAATAGAACTGCTTCAAGCGATACCGCCCCAGGATACAGCGTGGCCAAAGCAGAAAGTGCCTCTCCAGGTATGTGCCTGTCTGGGGTGGGTTTAGAGGTCACCTAGTTCTCACAATGATCACACACCTCAGTGCACTGCATGCAACCCCAGGGAGGTTGCCGGGCATTCAGGAGCAGCTTTGAGCGGTGGGAAAGGGTTGCAGCAGAGAAATCCATGGAGACTCTGTGTGTGCATGTGGGTGACAGCACAGCCTTAAGCAGGCAGCATTCCCTGTCTCTGTTCTGCACCCATCTCAGGTTTGCTACATAAGAAGAGCTGGCTGGCTGGCTGGACAATCCAGTCCAGCCTCCTGTTCTCAGTCGCCAACCAGATGCCTGCAGGAAACCCCTCAAGGCAGGATCTGAGGACAAGAGCAGCCTCCCATTCTGTGGTTTCCAACTGGAGGCAGAGCATAACCAGAGAATCATAGAACTGTAGAGTTGGAAGGGACCACGCAGGTCATCAAACTCCCTGCAATGCTGGGCGGTTTTTGCCCAAAGTGGGGCTCAAATCCACAACCCTGAGATCAAGCGTTTCATGCTCCACCAACTGAGCTATCCCACATCATGGCTACCAGGCATTGATATCCCTCCATGAGAATCTCCTCCATTGCAGATCTATAGAAGTTGGGATGGAAGTAGTGCCATCCTCCTAAAAAAGAAGCAGCTCTTATTCAGAATATATCTTTCTTTCGGCTTGTCAGCAGTGACCAATGACTTCAGCAGACAGCATGTGGGCTTATAAGAAGACTTTGTGTGGGAAGAACTATGAATGTCTTCTAAAGCCCGAGGGGAAAACACATCAAGTTCTGTTCAACAAAGCCTGACAGACTCCCTGTGGAGGATTGACTTAGACCAGAACCCTGCATGAAAACCTTTTTGTGGTGTTCGTTGGCACAGGTGCCTAGATCCTTGCTCGGCTAGGGTGGGGCAAAAACTTAGGGGGCTTCTCTCTCAGGGCTGTTGTGAAGGTTGTAAAGGAAGCAAAGTGCTTGCAGTGGTATATAAATTACTTAACGTAACCCCCCCCCCCCCGGGCTGGTTATTATAGTAGCAGAAGTAATGTTTATTTATTATAAAAAGTTATATCACGCTTTCCCAAAGGAAATACACAAGGCAGCTAACAATAAAACCACAAGTTTACATTAAAACAAGAGAAGATTAAACCAGCTACAAGCTAAAAATGAACACTTTCAGTGGATCATATGATTTAGAACAGGCATAGGCAGCCTTGGCTCTCCAGATGTTTTGGAACTACAACTCCCATGATCCCTGACCACTGGCCCTGTTAGCTAGGGATCATGGGAGTTGTAGTTCCAAAACATCTGGGGAGCCAAGGTTGCCTATGCCTGATTTAGAATGTGAATTGTAGCGTTGGAAGGGACAATGATGGTAATCTACTCCAACCCTTGCAATGCAGGAATCTTTTTGCCCAACATGGGGCTCAAATCCACGGCCCTGAAATTAAGAGTCTCATGCTCTGCCAACTGAGCAACTCTTCCTCTCCCCTCTCCTGTACCCTCCAAAAACTCTCCAGAGAATTGGGGGACCCTCCTGAACAGTTGACATTGAGGGTCCCGTGGGGCTTGCTGCAAGGGGGGAATTTCCCCTTGCACTTCAGCCCTCTGTGATACAGACCCCACCGGCAGGTGCCCATCACTGTCCGCATCATCTTAGGGAAACAGTTTTTATATTTGTATAAGCCAATTTGGGCATTAAGTGGTACAGTACATAACTTTTTAGAAAAGAAATATTGCATTAATAAGTAGTATTAGTAATAATACCAGTAATATCATTATCTTCCTCTTTCCAAATGTGATGCGCTGACAGAATGTCGCTTTCCTAAGACTACAGAGTTCATGGTAGATGTGAGTCCTGGTCCATAGGCTTCTGTCTTGTGGGCTTCGTTCTTCTGAGGAGCAGCTGCAGAGGTGTTTGTGGCAATGTGGGTTGGAGCCTTCCTTCCCTTGGGAATCTCCATTCCTTGTAGAGAAGTTCCATAACTCAGTGGTAGAAAGTCCGTTTTGCATGCGGAAATTCCCAGGTTTGGTTCCCGGCATCTCCTGGGAGGACTGGGAGAGACCCTCTCTTTGGAATCCCTGACATGCTGCCAGCCAGTGAGTTAGGTTGGCCAAGGTAGCTTGCCACAAGGTAGCTTCCCACTTTCCTATGTTTGGTGGCTTTTGGACGTCAAGCAAGGGCAATCTTTTCCCGCAAGGACCTATTAAAATAAATAAATACAAACTGCTGTTGATTATAATCTCAGGTATGGCTTTCTGTTGATTTACGTTCTGTTTATACAGTGCACTAATTACTTTTAGTTCTTTTTGCAAGCTGCTTTGGTTTTCTTTTTTTAATGAACCTGTGTTGTCAACAATTTAATGAATGAAGAAATGTAAAAATGCTGTATTTGGCCAGTGCCGCTTCAGACTGGTGTGTGTGTGTGTGTGTGTGTGTGTGCGTGCGTGCGTGTGTCATGTGATCAAATGTTTCTTCATGCAGCCCCCACCATATTTTTTTTATTTTAAAAAACAGCTTAGATCAGGCATCCCCAAACTGCGGCCCTCCAGATGTTTTGGCCTACAACTCCCATGATCCCTAGCTAACAGGACCAGTGGTCGGGGAAGATGGGTATTGTTAGGGCAAAATTCTGGGTGCGAGAATGCTCAGCCACCCAGCTCATCAGGCAAGGGCCTGTGGTCATTGCGGAGTATAAAAGGAAGGAGTCCAGCCACGATCCGGAGCAAACAGCAAGGTTTATTACTGCGCAGCAGGTTCAATGCCAGACTGAACACCGTGAACAGGGCTGCAAGAACTTTTAAAAGTTCCCACCACCATCCCATAATGCACATCGAAAGCATCATACATACATCACTTGTGACAGGGTAAAAGGGGAAGGTGCAAGGGGCATTAGCATACAGGTAAACAGGAGGTAAGCAGGATTAGCATAAGGTAACAATGCACGATGTCCCAGGACATTGTTAAGCAAGTACCAGTAAGTATCTGGGAGGGGATCCTTGAGTACCTGGTGGGGAAAAACAATGGGTCCAGGTGTGAGTATTGCCTCTGGCTTCGGAGGGTTGGGAATGGCAGGAGATGGTACCCGAATGGATTATGGATATGCAGAGGAGCACCACCCTGGCTACCTGACCTCTTGCTTAAGGGATTATGGCTGTTCCCTGCATCCCTGAGAGCCCTTGGCCAGAGTAGAAAAAGGGGGTTTCATTTAGAAATAAAGATACACTGTATTCATTCATAAAGAAATATGTTTACATAGAGTCTCAGGCAACAGAGAAAGGGTAGGAAAGGGAGCCTTTATTACTCAGGGCTTGATCTTGAGGGGGTTCGTGTTGGTGCGATACTAGAGTGGTGTTGTAGGATCAAATGGGGTCCCCTTGAGGGCATTAGTGCCAATCTTGATTCCCAAATGAAGCCTCGTTTGGGTGCCTCCCCCCTATAAAATTCCCTAACAGGTATTGTAGTCCAAAACATCTGGAGGGCCGGAGTCTGGGGATGCCTGGCTTAGATGCTCCATTGCAACTAAAACTTCTCCAAACAAACTTCCATTTGGATATTTTTTGAGAACAAAGCTGTCTCTGCTTCTCATCCATAAAATCACAGTTGTGGGCTAATGACCAATTTCTTCAGGCAATTCAACTCTGTGGTGCCCAGATCCAAAGTCTGAGGAGCATAAATCCCTAGACGTTGGATTAAGACCACCAAGTGATACTTCGGTGCTCCCAGCAGCAGCAGCAAGTTTTTAAGTACAGTACACAGATGCAGTTTCTAGCTGGCACTTAACCACCCACTCCCAGTCGCTAAAACTCACCAACTTAAAATGAATGTGAAATGGCATTCACATTCTTGTCTTGCAAGTTAATGAACACCAGGTCAGTTGTGTGATCTTCACTTTCCCTTCTCCTTTCCTGTTTTGGCAGAATAGTAGCACAGTTGAAGCTTAATCAGAAGAAAGGCCCATAACACTAACTTGTCTCCTGCCAAATTAGAACAATAGAGTGGTATGCAACTGCTCTTTACTCAGGAGGAGACCCGTTGAAATGAACGTATGTGACTAAGCCAGGTCAATTAATTTCAGTGGGTCTCCTCTGAATAAAACTTGGTTAAATGTTAACCATGGACTTCCATAGAGACGGGTGTATGTGCAGAAAGCAACCTACTGCACAAATGTACAGTTTTGCCTCTGGCTCCAGCAGCCTCTGGCACAGGGCCGGCTCTAGGTAGAGCCCCGGTGCGCTAGGGCGCTGGGCCGGTAGGCAGGGCGCCGCGCGGAAACCATGCTGTGCCCTGTGAGGGCGGGTGCGCCGGAGCGATCTTCGCCCCTCAGCACCAGGGCGCCCGACCTGCTCGAGACTGCCCTGCTCTGGCATGTGGCCCCTGGAAGGTTGCTCAGTGGGGAATGTGGCCCTTGAGCTGACAAAGGTCCCCCCCCCCCGGTTTAGCAGATACCAGTGAGCCTATCTTTATCCTGGGCTTGCTCAGTTCCCTCCTCCCCTTTCTTCCATCCAGGTGTCTGGGAGGAGGCGTTCGGAAGCGTCTGCTGTGTGTTAGCACCTGCCTCCTGTGCTGTCAGCACTGCGGTTAACACTTTACTATGGATGCTTTCAACAAGCGAGTGTCAAAAACCTTAATACGACGATGGCGGGTTTGAAATGAACCATAATTAATGTCTGTTGTTTCCAGGCATCTGCATGTGTCTTCCAGGGAAACCTACCCAATACCCAGTTGAGTATAAAGGTCTTAAGGGCTTGTTTAAATGCTAGGCATGTCATTTAAAGGGGTGGCTTCCATTCAGCATGAAGCGTGAGCCACTTTTGCTGCTAGGAAACTTGATTTCTTTTTAAAAATATTCTGTTATTGTAAAATTATTTCATTTCTGTTTACTTGGGAAATGCATCCTCCGTACTGTTCCTGTGTTTCGCAACTTTATGTTGGCATATATTTTTTTCATTTGACTGCACTTTTGATTTAGAAAAAAGCAGGAAAACACACCCTGAAAGCCAAATTTAGCAATTTGGTGGGTGAGTTTGACATGTAAGAAATGAAATCCCACCAAACGGCATGGAAATGTTCTGGGTCTTTGGTTCTCTGAGCTAGTCCTAGTCTTCTCGTGGAAGAAGTGGACGCTTGTAGTTTCTCTACCACTAACCCAAAGTGTGCAGTTTAGTTTGATGCTGCTCCATTCATTTTTCTAAGTGTGACTCTTCCACTGCATTTCAAATGGCACCTGTTAAAGCCCTGATGGGAGTTGTTCAAAACATCTGGAGGGCACCAGGTTGGGGAAGGCTGGTTCATGCTGTTGAGTTACATTTTTATAGTCTCTTTTAAAGCTGTAAAGGTCTGGGCAAGCTCAAAGTGAGGAATTATTTGATTGACCAACATGAAATTGTTCTGGGACTGAGTGGAATTGTGCCAGCATAGCAAAATAAGCGTTGAAAAGGCATTTAAACTGGTAGTGGTCATTCTGGCTGTGATTAGATAACAGGTATGAACATTGCTTGTGAGACCTCTTGTCTTGCTGCTGTAGATAAAACGCTATTAGAATTCTCTAAGAGTTCAGAGATGGGCCGTTAATTTTGGATGGCCTTGGTAGCCTGCCAGGATTTGGGAACATCAGTGATCCTATCTCTCTCCCTCCCACCACCCCCTCAACCAAAAGAAAATCCTTTGGCCGGTGCTTTGGAAACATTCTGACTTTCAAGGCCCTTCCAGAGTGCAGCGCAGGTTCAGAGACCAGAACTTCTTATCTTGCCTGAATTCCAGTCCTGAGGAAGATTTAGGATTGACAGCTGATTTTTTTACACTCACTCTTTGGAGGCATTCTGGGTGCATCTTAAATGCTGCATAAAGTCAGAGGCAAGGGAGAGAGGTGAAGAGAGAGGGCAGTGACCGTGACGATTTTAAAATAGTCGTCCAGAAGTAGCCTTCTTTCAAAAACCCATCCATTCATTCATTGCATTTCTATTCCACCTTTTCTTCCAAAGAGCTCAAGGTACATCGTTCTCCCCCTCATCATTTAATCCCCACAACATCCCTGTGAGCGTAGGCTAGACTGAGAGGCAGGGACTGGCCCAAGGTCACTCAGTGTGCTTCATGACTGAGTGGGGATTTGAACCCTGGTCTCCCAGGTTCTAGTCTTAACACTCTAACCACTACACCAGCCCAGCAGAAATTAAACTAGAGAAGAAGAAGAGGAGTTTGGATTTGATATCCCGCTTTATCACTACCCGAAGGAGTCTCAAAGCGGCTAACATTCTCCTTTCCCTTCCTCCCCCACAACAAACACTCTGTGAGGTGAGTGGGGCTGAGAGACTTCAGAGAAGTGTGACTAGCCCAAGGTCACCCAGCAGCTGCAAGTGGAGGAGTGGAGACACGAAGCCGGTTCCCCAGATTACGAGTCTACCGCTCTTAACCACTACACCACACTGGCTCTCACCACATTTTGCATGCAATGTATGTCCTTTACCACTGAGCTATAGCCTTTCCCTTTCTGGCAGAAAGATCAAGTCACACACGATAATGTTCAGAAGTACGACCAGTGCTGCTGTAGCCTCGGCTATACATTTCAGTAGTCCTTCATCCTCAAAATACCAAATGTATTCTCCGAGGTGATCAATCTCAACCCTGGCTCGTGATATCCAAAGCAGACCTTGTGACTGAAGGAGCTGCTACCCTCCAAAAGGGAACCAGATATCATTAAAACCCTGACCCAGGCACATCAAAACCTTGGCGGGGCAAGATAAAGGTTAGGGAACAGTCGTGCCAACATGCTTATTATAGCATATCATCCCTGCAGTTGTTGGAAACTAGGGGTCTCCCACCATGCAGTCGCTTCTAATGGCTTGTGAAAAGGCTGTCAAGTGGGCTGCAGTGTAATCTATTGCTTTATTTTTTGGGGCAGCAGGGACAGTCCAAGTGCCATGGGCTCTCCTGTGCATCTGAGATACCTGGTGTTTGCAGGAACGCCTACCGTCAAGTTTCCTTGTTAATTTCTCCAGAGTCCTGCATTATTATGCATACCAAACACCTGCCTTTAGCAGGTGCAAAGGTGCAAAATTACAGCAAGGGGAATCGTGTGCATGCGATTCCCCAACATCTCCGGTACATCTCTGTTGGCATGAGCCACAGCTGGGTCCCCATTTGTAGTTGATCTAGATTCCTCTCCCCTCCCTTTCCTTGCTCTTCCACCTGCGTCTATCTTTAGCGGCTTACACTGTTTTCAGGTTGTACTGAGGACCACATTGGCTGCTGAGTAGGAGCTAGAAGCATTGTAGCCAGCTAAGTTGTACTCAAGAGTTGACATATTAAAAAGAATAGTCGTGCCTGTGAACATCAATGGGTCAACTCTTGAATAGGACTAGCACTGGATACAGCCCAATGTCTGTACCTCTTTATAAATAAGCTACATTTGTGTTGCGTCTTATACAACCCCAATAAATTTTGAGGACTTGTAACTTGAAATTTTATTCTGTTCAAAAGTTTGTGCGCACTGTGAGAGGAAAGTATTCTCTGAGTGGAGGAGATGCTGTTTATACTTACAACAGAAAGAACCACATAGGTTTTTTATATATCCCTGGTGGCACATTTTAAGTGGTCTCGAATTTGGATTATCACCAAAGAGAAAATTTATGCACCTCTACACGTTTCACAGGGAAACTGCTTCTTTCCTAATTGTTCTGCATGTTCAGGGCAGCATCATTCTGACTAGATAAGCCATATATATATATATATATATATATATATATATATATATATATATATATATATATCCTGGGACAGAGAAGTAATACAGATGAACGTTTGGGTAATCTGAAGCAGCATGTAAAAACAAATACAGATCCAGCAGATTTGCTCTGCTCTAGCAGAAAGGATTCATGTGAAATAATTTTGTTGTTGTTGTTTAGTCGTTTAGTCGTGTCCGACTCTTCGTGATCCCATGGACCAGAGCACGCCAGGCACTCCTGTCTTCCACTGCCTCCCGCAGTTTGGTCAGACTCATGTTCGTAGCTTCGAGAACACTGTCCATCTTTCCCAACATCAGGGTCTTTTCCAGGGAGTCTTCTCTTCTCATAAGGTGGCCAAAGTATTGGAGCCTCAGCTTCAGGATCTGTCCTTCCAGTGAGCACTCAGGGCTGATTTCCTTAAGAATGGATAGGTTTGACATGAAATAATAGCTATGGGAAAATATTTATTACCAGTTTAATAACTTGTAAGTGTTTAAGAATAGGACTTGGGTCTCAGATCTGACATAAAAATTAGCAGGCACCTGGGAAGCTGTAATGCATTACAGAGTGTTCTGCAGCTGACTTCAAAGTCACTATACTTGCAACAAAAAGACTTCACAGGAAGCTCTAGCATAAAGCTACAGAACCAGCAAGTTCTGTTTCACTCGGTGTTATGTATTGGTTTAATATGTGTACATGAGTTTCACTGCTAGTTCTGTAACTACCTTTCCCGCTCCAGGGTGATTCAAATGGGTGCGATGACAGTTGCTATTGGTTAACTTGTTAGCACAATTTGGATCCTTACTCTGGTTGGGTCCCGCCAAAATCTGAATGTATCCTTCCCCCAACTCCCGTTCCTGAGAGTATAAAAGGAGCTCGCCCTTTCCTTCCAGTCAGTCAAGTTCCTACTGCAATAAAGGAGATTGTTCTTGTTAGACTTGACTCCTAGCATATCCTTGCTAGCATGCTGAATCACTACCCAGAGCTGATTACACGAAGGGCTGAAATCTCATAGGCACTGCACCCACGACATAACACTCAGTTTGGACTAAATCAGGACATTAGTTTGCTCTTTCCCTGTAGTTGTTAACAGAATCTTATTGTGATCCTTCCCCCCCAACTATAACTGCTCTTTTGAATGGGCCCCTCTGTTCTGCTCTTGCATACCTATATTTGTGACTTGCATAGAAATGCCACAGACCCACTGCCATCCTTTTAATCTGTGATCCTCTGTTTGCAATTTCTTCCTCTTCTCCTGTGAATGGGTATCTTATCTGCCCCTGCCATTTGGGGATGGCACTTTCAATGAAGGATGTGAAATTTATACCGTGATAAATCTGTTTTGTAAGAGGCTACAGGACTACCTGATGTGTTTGCTGCAACACACTGCTACCTCTCTGGGAAGCCTCAAAATTGCAGCAGTGGATTCTGCTGAGTACTAGCAAAAGATATGTAGTCCGCATGGAAAAAGAATAAATTTAGAAGTGCTAAGCAGTTCTCTGCAAACAGACCAGGTTTGCCTAATCTTCATTGTAAAATTTGATAATATTTGCATGGGTGCGTTTTCGTTGAACATACAGTACTTCATGCTTGTTTGTTAATTTCTTCCAGTACTCACGTTCAGCATTAACACGTTTCAGAGAAGCATTGTTTGGTACTAAGACATATACAGTCGTACCTCGGGTTGCGAACACCTCGGCTTACGAACTGCGCAAACCCGGAAGTATTTTCCGCGTGCGTGCGCAGAAGTGCCGCGTGCATTTGCGCATGCGCAAAGCGCCGTTTTCGGGTTACGAACTTTTCAGGTTACGAACTGCGATCCGGAACGGATCGCGTTCGTAACCCGAGGTACCACTGTAATAGTCATTCACACACCAAAACCATTACCCATTGAAGGTGGCATCTGCATGCAGACAAACAAACAAACAAACAAACAAACATGACAGGTTATTTGCTGCACATTTTGAGATTTTATTTGCTTCTAAAAGACCCTCATTCCACTCTAAGGCAAATTCTCCAGTTCCTTCCTTGTATTTTGGAGTCCTGCTTATTTCCCTTCGTGCCTTTGTGCTATAGTTTGAATTCTCCATAAGAGCATGGTACCTATAGTTTCTTCAGCCAAAGCCTGACGGTTGCTCAACAACTGCTGGATAAGTCATGCAATAAGATGCTTCAGCTCATGAATCTGAAATGTCATTTCCCTTTTTTAGCACCACCATGGTGTTTGTGCCACATTTAGTTGTGATTGATTCACAATCACCTCCTGGATCTCCTTCCTCGTTCTCAGCAGTGCTGCTGTCTGGCCAGTGTCCCTCAATTTGAGTTCATACATTTATTCCCCTTTCTTTATTCTGGGCTTATTTTTTCAGCAAGAAACTGCTTTGCGAATATCTGTTTTCTAGTGATATGGAAGGAAGGCAGAGCCTTCATTTCCGACATTCCTTTCTCCCTCCTCCCTTTCATTTCCAAACTTCCAGGAAGCATAGGGCGTAAGGGGTGGTGATGAGCTACTTGGAAACTGGCAGATACATTTGTCAGGACCAGACTTGCCCCTGGCTCCACCAGCTTCTGATACCTAACCTTATTTCCCCCAAAGCCACAGTTGGGTCTACGAAGAAGAAAAGCGTAACGCTGGTTATGCTAGCGAGGCTATTAGCAAGATGTCGCTGAAGACTTTCTACTTAATTCCAGAAGCATTTAACGGAGAGTTAGCCTGCCTGCTTATATGTGAGCGTAAATTAACAAGTCAGCTGTGCACTGAACTGATGGCAGATCTCAGCCCTCTGTGCTTTGACGGCTATCAAAGCTTGCATTAATTTGTTCTTCCTAGTACAATAATGCTGGAGTGCAGGAACGTAAGGGATCGTTCCCTTTATGGAGAAAGAAGCAATAAAAATATCCCGAGCGCTCTGCTTTGCCGCAGAAGCAGAAAGAGATAGAATTCTAACACCATGGAATTATTGCAGGAGTAAAAGAAAAATCTTCCTTCAGAGGGTGCATTGAGTTTTGCAGAAAATAAAACCCACTACTTGCAGGTCTCATTTGTCATACAGCTGTGGGAAAGGCTCCTTGCTTTATGGCCCTTTTTAAAGGTGGGATCCCCCCCCCATATAGCCTCAACAATGAAAAAAAAGGGGAAGAAAAGAGAATTACGCGGGTAATGTTCTCTAGAATTCATTCTTTCTGATCCCTGCTCTGGATTTAATGGAGGAGGGTGGGATGTATACTTTGACTCCAGGTGTTTCTCTGGAGGTGGCATTTTGGCACCTGAACTGAAAAACAGAAGCGTTCTCCAATCTCCTCCTGCACATGTACCCGTCTCCCCCTTGCTGGCTGTGCTGCTCTTGAGAAGCCTTCTGCAAAAATTTTTTTAAAAAAAGCAGAGAAAGTTGATTGTCTTAGTGGTTCTTGTTTGTGGTGGATGGAAGTACTAATTAAAAGACAAAGCTGGTAAGCTTATTTAGCTTACAATATTTGGAACCTCAGACTGCATTTCTGCTAGTGAGCCTGCGTCCCCTCCTGTCTCCACTTTCAGGTTTTGCTTTGTAATGAGGATGGGAAGCAATTTTGTCTTTGAATGGACTAGGTGGGGCCAAGAGTGCAATATCTTGTTTCTCTATAGAGAAGCACGTTGGGGCATACATGTCAATGTTTGGCCCCCAAAGAACGAAGCTTAGCCGGGGAAGGGGGTAAATGCTGTTGTGGCTTCTCCTTGTATATTTTTCCTTGGAGAAGGAGAGAGTGCCGTATAGGCTGCATACAAAGGTCCTATGGGCCAGTTCGAACCAACCGTGGTCCACCCTGTTTCATTTGGGTGGTCCATGGCTTGTCTATAAAAAAAGCAGGACACTTGCTTTCCATCTCTGTTTTAAAGATTCGTCTTTTAAGCATTACTGTGTGTGGGGGGGGCATACTTTGAGCATCCTAGGCCTAGCCTACCTCACAGGATTGTTGAGAGGATAAAATCCAGGTGGGAGAACCATGTACACCACCTAGAGCAGGCATCCCCAAACTGCGGCCGTCCAGATGTTTTGGCCTACAACTCCCATGATCCCTAGCTAGCAGGACCAGTGGTCGGGGAAGATGGGATTTGTAGTCCAAAACATCTGGAGGGCCGAAGTTTGGGGACGCCTGACCTAGAGCTTCTTGGAAGAAAGGTGGGATCTAAATGTCATGATGGTTGTTTTAATGTTTGAAGTTTTATTCTGTTTTTAGTCCTCTGTTGGGAGCCGCCCAGAGTGGCTGGGGAAACCCAGCCAGATGGACAGGGTAATAATAATAATAATAATAATAATAATAATAATAATAATAAGTGTTCTGATTAAAGGGAAGGTGTTGCTGAGCTTTTTAAAGATAACAGTTTCCCATCCCCATTTAATTCTCGTTGACATCTGAAACCTTGACCAGACATTTATCATGAACATTATTGATGACAGCGAAGCAAACTGCCAAGTGACTGGCTTCAAGCTGTCAAGATTTTCAGTTGTTTGGCTCTTCTCACTATGATTTTCAGCCACCGTCAGCTGTTGGTGCAAGCTGAATCTTCTGTGCTGCCATTAATAAATAAAAGAGGGAGTGTGGGAACAGAAAGCGATTGTAGTTGCCTCCGGAGGCTACGAAAGCCCTGTGTGCACAAACTGATTTTTTGGTCTCTTTTTGTTTCATCTTGTCCCACCCTCAGGCTAAACTTGGTGGAGGCCTTTGTGGAAGACGCAGAGCTGAGGCAGTCTCTTCAAGAAGAAGTGCTCCGTCGCTTTCCGGACTTCAACCGGATAGCGAAAAAATTCCCCAAGAAAGCCACACTCCAGGACTGTTACAAAATATACCAGGCTGTTAATCAGATACCGAATGTGATAGAAGCACTGGACAAAGTTGACGGTGATGTATTTTCCCTGTTGTGCTAGATCTGGAATCGCCATTTTCTTAAGCCGGCGAGAGGCAGCGAGGACTTGAACGCAGTTTTTTGCTTGCGTAATATGGATTCCATTGGGACAAGGGTGGGGTGGCTTTCGCCCTCCAGATATTGCCGACCTGCAACTCCCACTGTCCCTGGCTGTGCTTGCTGGGATAATGGGAGTTGTAGTTCCAACAGTACCTAGAGGGCCAAAGCCTCTCCTTGCTTTCAGACCTTGGGCTGCAGGGTTTGTGTGTGGGCTGCCCATCTAGGCTAGGAGCGCTAGAGGAGGAAATTGCCCCCAATCTCAATCTTTTACTTCTTTTACTCATTCTTTTACTTCTCTAACGCAAGCAGGAGAAAACAAGAGTCGAAGATTCTGCTTCTTGAGTGGGCCTGGGATCAGGTTTCTGCCGTCCAGGGCTGCAGCCCACAACTTTCAGGCGCTGTCATAAAAGGGGAGGCATAAAGCCATCAAGCACAAAGCAAGAAAAACAGTAGAGGCAATAAAAGCTCAGTGTAAAACCGGCTGTAAAAGCTATAAAACCAGTGCAAGGGCCGGGGGAAAAAACACTGGCAATTAAAAGCAGCTAGGTTACGTGCTGAGAAGCCTTGGCAAATGAAAACTTCTTTACGTTTTCAAAAAAAAAAAAAAAAAAGACAACACGTTCTTTCCTTCCTTTTTCACATAGAAAGTGTTGCTTTTGCAGGACTAATTTGTGAAGTGCATGGCTAATTTTTCCTCCAGTTTTAAATTTTTTTAGAGCAGCGTTTGCCAAGCCAGTGCCCTCCAGAGCTGGTTGGGGGTTGATGGGAATCGTAGTCCAAAATCCTCTGGAGGGGCAGAGGCTTAGCAGAACGACCAGGCTGTTTCCACCTCCCCCCCCAACAACTCCTGGTTTCAATATTAAATTGTATCTTCTCAGTCAGGGCAATTTAAAGCAGAAGGTTGGATTTTTTAAAAAAGCAAAATGGTGAACTTAAGAGAGCTGTCTTGCTCATTAAGAGAAGAAAAAGGATGGACTATGCTGACCTCTGCAGATGTACTTTTCTGATTTTGAATGTGCCAGTAGCTAAGAAAATGAAATGGAATGTCTGAAATATATATTAAAAACCCTCTTTAATTTGGCAGCCTGAGGAATACATTGTGCCTGTTGTCTTTTTTAAAAATTAAATTGTCTCTGCAGTGTTTGCCACCTTTCCCTGAAAATTGGCTTCTGTATTGTTCTTTATAGAGCAATTCTTGCTTTAAACATATTTGCTGTTTTGAACTGTTTTTAATTATCTTATACGTAGATTGCCATGAGATGCTAGTTTACAAGGCAAGGAATAAATTGATGGTGATTATGATACATGTTTGTGTTTTTCCTTTTTTTCAGAAAACAGCAAAACATTAGTACAAGCAGTGTTCACAGGACCTCTGAAGGAGCTGTTGTCTGACTTCTCCAATTTCCAAAATATGATTGATGAAACGTTGGACATGAACACGGTAATCTGAAGGAAGAATAATAATGTGGCTTGATTTTGTCAAAGATGTGCTGCGTGGATGATGCCCCAGTGGCATTAGTATCATGCACAACTTTTCTACATTTTAACTTTTCAGCCTGCCTTCCTAAAAACTTACTCAAGGCTGTTCTGCCAAAATTACTAAAAACAACCATAGGGCAATAATAGAAACCTAGTGTCAGCACAATTTAAAAATCACCAAGGACTAGCATTAATGGAGGAATCAGATTATAACTTAAATCTGTCCCGTCAGTACTGAATGGCACGTGTTGAAGCTAACTGTATGATGTGCTTCAGACACATAGGGAGTAACGGACACAGAGTTTCTTAGCGAGGGAGTTCCAGAGATTTTATGCCACCACAGAGAAGGCCCTGCTACAGACAGCCATAGGGCTCTTCCCTTATATATTAGATGTGGTGGGTCCTCTTCTGAAGAGAGACATTCCTTCAGTGATGTGCTGTGATCATTTCGCCATATTGACATGGCAGATACAGGTACCTATTTACATTTGGGCATCTCTTGAACACCGATTTGAAGGCTGGCAAGCCTGTGCAGCTGCTTAAACTTTCTAGATTAGCCCGTCATTTAAACGATTATTTTACACTGGTTTTATGGTGTGTTGGCTTTTATTATACGTGTATATATTGTTGTACATCGACTTGATATATTTTGAGTTGTCGGTATATAAATAGCTTTTTAAATAAATAAAATCATTGGGCTGGGACGAAAGGCCAACCAGTCAGAAGGCTGTCAACACGAAACTTGCCTCTCCAAGGCGAGAGCATCAACATCCAGGAATCGCGTACCATAACTAACGCAGCTGAGCGCCTCTACCATAGAACGATGTGCACAGCACCATGATGCTGGCGTACCCAAGACATGAGTCTTAACTAATTCTTGAAATGCAGTTACATGCTACAGGAACAGGGGTTTTTTTGTGTGTGGGGTGTGTGTGTGTGTGTGTGTGTGTGTGTGTGTGTGTGTGTGTGTAAAATAGTAGTGCTAGTGGGGAATCCTTTTGAACAGGAGTTGCCCCTACCACAAAGAGTTGCTTTTACTTTTCATGTATTTAAGTTAAAGTTTGTTGGGCTGCCTGGGTCAAGTTATGACTGGAGGGTTGTAGGTCAGTGTTAGAGCACGTTCTGCAAAAGTTCTCACCCCTTGGTGCCTTCCGGGTAGGGCTAGGAAAGACTCCCTTCCTGAAATCCCAGAGGGCTGCTGCCAGTCGGTGTCTGCATTAGTGAGATAAATGGACCGTTGGTCTGACTTGGTTGTAAAGCTTCTGATATTCCTAGATATTCAACCCACTTGAAAATAGGAGAAAATAGGGTGACCTGGCTCAGGAAAATACAGTGGAGGCAAGATTTCACACATACTCCTGGATCCAGCTTCAAAGTAAAACCAATTAAGCCAGGAACTCCAAAGTTCATTTCCTGTGAAGTAAGAGACACAGGGTCATAACCAAATCTTCAAACATGAGAAAACCATACCATACCATTTGGTCATACCCTCTACCGATGGGTGCATATCTCTTATCACACCCAGCTGTCAAGAAACCAACAAGGAACATCTAAAGCAGGCACCCCCAAACTTCGGCCCTCCAGATGTTTTGGACCACAATTCCCATCATCCCTAACCACTGGTCCTCTTAGCTAGGGATCATGGGAGCTGTAGGCCAAAACATCTGGAGGGCCGCAGTTTGGGGGTGCCTGATCTAAAGGGTTCATGGAAGAATCTATTTTCCTTATGTTAATCTTCCCTTCCCACCTTGTTCTGTATCATTGACTTGAATGTAAAACGAAGGGTATAAAAGATAGGGCTTCCTTTTGTGCTGGGTCCCCACTCTGCTCTCTGCACATGAGCCGGGGATCCTGTTGCAACAGCTCTCTGTCCTTTTTAATAAAGATCAAGCTTACTAGCTGCTTTGCTTCTCAATTTTCTCTGGTTGGCCTCTGTTATTTCCTCCCACCGATGGAGAACCTACAAAGGACTCTGCAAGGGCTCTTATGTACCCCATAAATCAGGCATCCCCAAGCTTCAGCCCTCCAAATGTTTTGGACTACAATTCCAATCATCCCTGACCACTGGTCCTGTTAGCTAGGGATCATGGGAGTTGTAGGTAAAAACGTCTGGAGGGCCGCAGTTTGGGGGTGCCTGCCATAAAGGAATAAGGCCAGATTTTGCTTATAACAATAGTCTGCAGAGAATGCAATGCTAGACTCCTGGTAGAGAATAAAAGGCTAGTACGGAACTCATGTTCTTTCCAGTTGGAGTTTACAGCCCCTTAAGAATCTTATTCGTCCTCCCTGGTTGGCACAGGAAGGGAGAATGTTCTTGAGCTCTGGTCCTGCTTGGAAGTTTCCCACAGGCATTTGGGTGGTACTGGAATTGAATGCTGGACTAGGTGGGCTATTGACCCAGCAGGCTCTTCTTAAGCTCTTAAGCTCAGACTATAAAGCAACCAGTGGGCCAGAGTCTGAACTATAATAATAATAATGTTATTATTTATACCCCTCCCATCCGGCTGGGTTTCCCCAGCCACTCTGTGCGGCTTACAGCATATCTAAAAACAATAAAAAACACCAAGCTTTTAAAAAAACTCCCAGTACAGGGCTGTCTTCAGGTGTCTTCTAAATTCTTTATCTCCTTGACATCTGAAGGGAGGGTGTTCCACAGGGAGGGCACCACTACTGAGACTGCCTCCTGCCTCCGAACTAGTGATTTTAAAAAAATCAAAGCTAAAATGCTTGCACGTTGGACTTCTTTCTTGTGTGCATCATTTCCTGCTCCCCAGGTTTACTTTTGCAAAGGAAAAATGGGAAGCTAAAATTTACTTTGTAAAGAGATCAACCAATTCATTCTACTTTCAGCCCTCTTCTTGATGCCCTTCTGTGTCTACTTAATAGCCAGCTTCCTGCTTTGGCCTTCAGATGCTTCCAGGTGCTTGGCTTCTTCATGCACACCAATTGTTTCGCTCTTTATTTTTAAAGGGAAAAACAAACAACAAAGTAGATAAGTTTAAATGAAGCCAAGTAAGACACATGACCCCAAGTTTTGTTTGCATTTCCTAAATCCAGGGAAGTTAATTAAGGCCGATGTTGGAGGGGCAGCTGTGGTTGCTGGAACAGCAAACCGTCCACAGTGGGCGAGAAAGGGGAAAATTTCACAGGTTCTGATTTTGCAGCCTTGTGTTTAAGAAGGCCTTGTGTTTAAGAAGGCATTAAGACCTGTAAGAATCTATCATTCTCTTTAATAGAGTACTGTAAAGCTGCAGGTTGGCATAGCAACCAAATTATATTCCTCGGCCTGCGCTGAGCAAACTTCCAGCTTCACGGACTTAGGTTTATAGAGCCGCAGATACATTGCATGAGGTAGTGTGTATATATTATGGCAGTTTATATAGTGGCACTTGTGTACATTGCACTTCACAGAATAATGTCACAAGCCTCCTGTGACAAGGAGCTTAAAGTATCTTCCAAGCCTTGTTGGGTGTCCAGGGGGAGATATTTCCAAGGTTGAGATTTTATTTATTATTTGAGAAATTTTTACAAACTGCTCAACCAATAAGCTCTCCAAGTGGCGTGCAAAATAAAATTACAGCTGGGGCAAAGGAAGTTGCTTAGCTTGTGTTGTACTGAGCCAGACTGTTGATCTGTTTAGCTCACATTGACTGTCAGAGACCTTCTGCATGCATAGTAGCTGGTCTACCACTGCCGCATCCCCTGAACAGAACTAAAACCCACAAGCCAGTTAAAAGTAATGGCTTGTCCAAACAGGAAAGCTTTCAGCTAGTGTCTAAAACAATAAAGTGTGAGTGCTTGCCCCATGTCAGTAGGCAGCCCCACCCCCCACCCCCCGAGCATAGGAGCTACCCCAATGAAGGGAAATTTCCTTGCAAATGCAGAATGGGCATTGTGGGGCACTTTGAAAAGTAGGAATTGGGAGTCCAACAACATCTGGAGGGCCACAGGTTGCCTACCCCGGTTTACTAGATAAAATCCTGGAACTGGTAGCACCATCTATGTGTTTTGGATGTTACACCTGGAGGTCAGAGGTGAAGTGTCTCTTGGTTGATGTCAGCGGTGGAAAGGTGGGATCCCATCCCATACTATTTTGCATGTGGACCAGGTCATAGACAGCTGAATTTGGTTGGGCCAGAGTGGCCTCATCCTTGATCTGCTCCATACATGCTTTGGAGTAATTCTGACCGGCTTACAATACCAGTACTGTATTATCTCTTGACTGGGCTGCAGTTTGTTTTATGTATTTTATTTACATGCCTATCTTAACAGCTTAATGTTTAAAACTCTTAGGCAGTGTGCACTATGTACAGGGTAAAAACAATATCCCTTTATGACAAAAATACAACTGTGTGTGTGTATAATAAAACAGATTCAGGGAAATCATATAAAGCAGGGTTCAGTCTTATGACTCAGGGAAAGTGTATATTTTTACAAGACATCTGAAGCAACTGATGGCAGAAGGAAGGGTATTATTCCGCAGTAGAGGGCATAAGAAAATGTTTCCTATATTCTGTAGGGTACAGTGCCACGAGTAGAATTTACCCATCTGATCCAAGCGATCTTACAGGTCCATAGAGGGGCAGGCGGTCTTTCAGGTTTGGCCCTCATCCACTCCACTCACTGACCCCCAAGCACTGATTCAGCACTTCCACCCTTCGCCAGAATCTAACGGAAAGGAGAAATATTGCCAGGTGTCACCAGCATACTGATGGCCCCCTTGCTCCAGATATTGAGCTGAGGGATCGCAAGTTACTCAGGGCCTAGGCCCTAAGTTTGTAAAGGCCAAGTGAATGCAGTGGTTCAGATCTGCAAAAGGGAGATCAGCTGGGGATGTGTAGCACTGGGATGGTAGACAGATGCTGTTTGCAGTTGAGCTAACACGTTCTCTGACTGGGCATTCCAAGGTAGCATCCTCTGGAATGCCAACAGCATGAGCTGGGAGATACTCCCTGGCTGAAACCCTGGTGAGTTACTGCCAGACGGCACTAAGCCAGACCCCGAGGGTCTGACTTGGTTCAAAGCTAGCTTCCTGCATCCCTAAAATTTTAGCTGGCGGCGGTAGAGACTGAGCCAGGAGTGCCTGCATGCAGAGAAAGTGCTTTGCCATTGAGCTATAGCGCAAAAGAGGAATGGAGAGAAAGAACTGGTGTGTCCCTGAATGATAGCTGCCAGGAGATGTAGGGAAAGATAATTGCACTTCCCCTGTTTTCTCTTCGGGGAGGTAACTACTCTGCACTTTTCTGAGAATATTTTGACTTCTGCGGTGGTGGCATTCAGCTGTTCTTGGTCCGCAAGCAAGCCTAGGGCTTCTTTGTAGTTGCTGATAGTACAGTGCGATCACAAAGCTCCATCGCTCCTCCCGTTCCCTGCAGGCTCTAGATGGCTTTTCTTTGCTGCAATGCAGGTTACAATTTGATGTGCAGAAAGCACACAAGTCCTTTCCAGCATTTTGTAATGAATTTTTCATCATCCTTACAAGTTTGAGAGTGAAGGGGGATATAAGGCTTTCACCTCTTTTGTTATTTTCCCCAAAGCTTCTGGTAAAAGCGAGGTTCCCTCGTCCCATTTTGAGTAGTGTGACCTACGAGAAACCCGTTTCCCGGATGAAATGACTGTTTTGAAAATAGCTTTTCAACAGAGAACATGTGAGCAGTGTAAGGACGTGGCAGCTTGAAGTTAAAAGGATTTTTTTCTCTCCTAAAAATGCTAGGGATAGATTTAATAGAAGATAGTTTTTGAATTTTGCTTTCAGAAACCCATTCTATGGATTCCTCAAATAGGCAGAAAAGTGCAGAGTTGATAATTTGAAGTTAACATGTGAGGGCAAATGAATGGGAGGGACCAGTCTCTGGATATTGAAAACCATCTTGTTTGTTAACTGATGAATCAAAGTGTGAAAAAGCTTTAATAACATATTATGAGGGGAAAACAAAAAACAAAGCAATTTGCATTTCTGAGGATGTTCTGGTACAAGGTGAAAAGAAAGAAAAGTACTTTTGAGAGAGGCAGTGACTCACCTTGAGGACTAGAATGTTGTTGGTTTTTTTGGGAAAAAGCATAGATCCTCAGGAATGTTATCTTAGGTGAGGTGAGTTTTCAAAAATCAATTCCTGGTAAGTTAGGAAGTGTTTTTTATATATATATAGCTGAACCTTCAGTGCACAAAAGTCGTCCCCCGCCCCCTTAACATCCAGAAGTTTAAAACAGCAACAATAGAACTTCTGTCCTCAAAGTTAAAATATTACCATAGCAATCATGAGATTTTGCTTGCCTTTTGGGTTTTCATCCGACTGTGTGTGGCTGCTAGAAGTTTGTAGACCTTGAACCTAGAGCTCCATAGCCCTGTTTCAGATATTTCTGCATGCTGCTATATATCTAATACAGGGGTCAGCAAACTTTTTCATCATGGGGCTGGTCCACTGTCCCTCAGACCTTTGGGGCGGACGGCGGACTATTTTTTTTGGGGGGGGGGAATGAACGAATTCCTATGCCTCACAAATAACCCAGAGATGCATTTTAAGTAAAAGGACACATTCTACTCATGTAAAAGCACCAGGCAGGCCCTACAAATAACCCAGAGATGCATTTTAAATAAAAGGACACATTCTACTCATGTAAAAACATGCTGATTCCCGGACCATCCGTGGGCCAGATTTAAAAGGTGATTGGGCCGCATCCGGGCCCCCGGGCCTTAGTTTGGGAACCCCTGATCTAATACCTAGTCAGACCCCGTGGTTCTTATTTATTGACCTTTTTGCCATTGATGACTTGCTGCTATTTGAGATTTGTTCAGCAAGGCTGGCTCACCTTTGCCTCCCCTTCCTCCCAACCCAGCTGTCCCAGTCTCCCAAACCCAAAAGGGAGTGTCTTAACGCTCATCACCTGCAAAGAAGCAGCCCAGAGGGGTCGCCATCAAGTCATCTAGTCTAGTGGCCCTCAAAACACCTGCTGGCAGCGGATTTCATACACAAATGGTGCATTGTATGAACTGGTAGCATCTCTTGAGTCTGTTCTTCCTACCACATCTGCATGATTTATTTAGCATAAACACCGTTCTTGACACACAATGCACAAATTGTTCCTTTGGACATGGCCCTACTTGAGCCAAGGCTGCCGTAATTCAAACCTGTGATTACGAGAAAATGTGTGTGAATTAGTTTGACATCGCAATATATTATTGCCTAAGATCTGTTCACTGGATTTCTGCAGTGTTCATAGAAGTGTTATTCTAGCATTCTGTTTTAGGGGTCTCGAAGGCAGGCTGACTAAACTCTTCGTTCTTTCTTTAAAATTCATACTGTGCTTTGTAGCCCCAAAAGATCATTGCTCCTGAGGAGCTTGTGGAGAAGATTTAGATTTAAGTGTGACCGGAGTGTGAAGTTCATCTGCATTCCAGGTGATCTGCCATTTTGGGTTGGTGGAAAAGACAGCGTTACACCTCTGAATACCAGTTGCCGAGAATCTCGGGTGGACAGAGTGCTGTTGTGCTCATGTCGAGCTTGCAGGCTTCACCTGGTCCTTTAAGCTCATCTTACATTTTTATGTTCTTTTTCAATCTGAGCTTACCTGTTCAACAGGATCTCCATGTAGAGTATTCCGGCGCCCTTCAGGTGTTTTGGATAAATGCTCCCAGCAGCTTCGCTTCAGCTGACATTTTCTGGCCAGGAGTTTTAGTCTAAAACACCTTGAGGCACCAGGTGGGCAAAGGCCGAGTCTTTCCTGAGCTAGGCAGTTTCAGGCTGCAGGTGAGGAATTGTCACACTGGTGGAGAGAGGTTTTAGCCGAGCCTACTGATGTGATACTCTTTTTTTAAAAAAAAGGTTGTTTTGTATTTTCAAAACTCAGTAATAAAAAATGAACAATAAAAACAGCTAACCTGTTTCTTAAGAAAGATCAGACAGTGACTGCACTTTCTGATCTTTCTTGAGAAATGCTTGTTAGCTGCTTTTGAATTTTATTGCAGACATGCAGAATACATAAGAAGGTACATGAAAACCAACCAACATCTCTCCACAGATTGCCATGTGTCTTGGGCGGTATTCTTGCATGGTCCTCACATTGCATATATGAAGTAAATGGTTGCTAAGTTACATGAAAAGACAATGGGTTCATTTTACCCCTGGCCACTCAGATTTGGCATGTCGCTTTTTCTGCCTGAGCAACTGCCCAAACTCAAGTACTGTACACCAAATCAAGGGACAAATCTGTTACGGAATGCCGACAACTAGCTATCTCTAAATGAGGAGCTACTGTAGAAAAGTTTTAACATCCATCCATGACATAAACGTTTATTAGAATCATCCCAAATCCTGTTGTGCAAATTTTTGATACGCTTAGAGTTCACGTGATTGAACTTTTTAAAAAAATAAAAAAGGTAAAAGTCCTCACCATGTGATTCATTCATTTATTTTTATTTCATGTAAGGTGTTGATCAGCCCTTAGGCTGCAAACCCCAGAATGTTCTGTGAGCTTAACATAAAGGTAAAGGTAAACGCCACCTGGGTCCCCATTTGAGCTTAACATATCTTTTGATAAATACTTGTTTTTTACACTTAGACTGATCTAATCGAGAGTTTTAATCTCCCACATTTGTTACTTAGTTTATGTGGTCACAGAAGTTGCTTTAGATGGGTTTTAAATGTTTCGTAATATGACCGAAGCGTCTTGGCGGCTGCTTTTAACTCTTCTGTGGACAATTTATCTCTCCATATCCCAGGTGGAGAGCCACGAATACCTCTTGAAACCCTCCATTGAGCCGAGCCTCGCTGAGCTGAGAGAGAATATGGATAAGCTAGAGGAAAAAATGCAGGGTGTGCTGAAGGCGGCCGCAAAGGAGCTAAGTATGTTGGCATGACCTTCATTTTATCCACAAAGTGATTTAGAGTATTTCCTCCAAAGCCACTTCCAGTCCGTGTTCTGATGCTGAACAATCAGCATTCTCACTGTTTAAAATACAGTTGTGCACTTGCTTTTTTAAAAAGCAAAACAAAAACAAACAAACCTGTTGTTGGAAACTTCCCCCACAGTACATGGTCAAAAGAAGAGAACTGGATATCTTCTAAGGTCCACTGTTAGTCGCTTCATGCCTGCATGAAGCACAGCAAACTTGACCAGCACCTTGTCTCTGTTCAGTGAACACCTCTTCTCCTGCACCCAGAATCCCCCGCAGTGCACAGGTTTTCTTTGGCAGACACACAGAGACACGTCGGCAAACGAGGCGATGTGGAATGAGTGCTTTAAAGGTGCCAGCAAATGCTATCATTGCAACTATGTGCTGTGTGAAGAAGTGCTCTTTCTTTGTATGTCCTGAATCTCTCACCATTCAGCTTTTGTTGGATAACGTTGGAGTCTAGCACTATATTGCTAGGGATCACGAGGGTCATCTAGTCCAACCCCTTGCAATGCAGGAATCTTTTGCCCAGCGTGGGGCTCAAACCCATGACCCTGAGTCTCGTGAGAAAGAGAGAAACTTCTACCTATATACCTTCTCCACACCATGCACAACAGTGGAAATCTCAGTCATTCTCTCCACTTGCCCTTTTTCTAAACTAAATAGTCCCAACCCATGTAAGTTTTTCCTAGTAGGGGAAGCATTTCAGACCCTTGATAACTTCTGGTTGCTCTTTTCTGCACCTTCTTGAGCTCTACAGTCATTTTGGAGGTTCAGCAGCCAGAACTGTTGAAGTACAGGCATGTGTTTATCCTTTGTAGTGATCTTGTCAATCCAGTGTCAATAAATAAAGCCTTCCCGTAAGAGCTTCTCCCTCCCTGCCAATTTGGATAATCTTAGGTTTGCGTGGCATTACAGTAGAGGGATTTCTAAAGTGTGAGTAGAACCGCAGTTTGAAACTCCTCTAACTGTTAGCGAGCTTAGGTGTTAGGACTTGTTCCAAGCCCTGTGACTATGAGTTAATTTCTCAGCAGGTGGCCTGGTACAATATCAAGCAGCAAAACTCAGCCAAGAGAGAAATTTGTCTCATTGAGTGGGGAGAATGAAAATGTGATCTGTGTGTTTATAATGTCACAGTCAGTCATGGATTTTATTCTCCCCCCAATCCCTTCCCATGAAACAGGTCTGGAAGCCGGCAAGAGCATCAAATTAGAATGCAACTCCCAGTTTGGGCATTTTTTCCGAGTCACCTACAGGGAAGAGAAGGTTCTGCGAAACAACCTGAAGTATAAGGTCTTGGAAACCCAGAAGAACGGGGTGAAGTTCTCTAACGTGTGCGTGAAACGTATATCCCTGCCTTTGCCTCAGAACGCCAATGGAAGTGTCCTCTAAACTTCCCGTGGGGTGGGTGCGAGTCAGTGAAGTGTTCTGCCAGGTTGCGGAAGTTTGCTAACATTTTCCTTTTTCGTTCCTGCGCAGTCAACTGAAAAGCATTAATGAAGAATACATAAATATCAGAAAAGAGTATGAAAAAAGCCAGGACATCGTTGTTAAGGAAATCATCAGCGTTGCCGCAGGTAAGGAACACTGTGTGCTTATACATGGAGTCACCAGATATGTTCTGAGGATATATGTTTTAATCAGGTGTAAAACACCCACACACCATTTGTGGAGTGGGTACAAAAGTAATTGGTCTGCTCTCAGCCTGTGCCCTCTGTGAAACAGAAATGTAACCCATCTTGTGGCGAGGACAAACTACGTTAACTGTGGAAAACAATTTGCCAACATGGCCTGCAGCTGTACGTCTGCTTAGAGGTGCCAAGAAGGACTGAGTTGGGGTTTCCTCTGGCTATTATACAGTATAGCACTCAGCTACGGATGTCAGTACAACTGCTAGTGAAACAGAAGGCACTTCAGAACCTTAGCCTTCCTTCCACCTTGGTTTCCTGTCCCTGTTCTGGTTTTCCATGAACATTCCCTGACATCACAGCCGTTCAGCCAGTGGCAGGTTGGGTGGTCTCGCTTCTAGAAACAAAAGTGAACACTCTAGCAACTCTGAGCATCAGTTGTCTGAGGTCACAGCATCTCAGCCAATGTCTAGAGAGGGCTTTAAAACTGGCAGGAATTGCCAGACTTCTGGTTTTTATATCCAAATACTCTGTTTTAAAACACACTGGTGACAGTTTGCATCTCTGCACCCCTAAGTGTCCTAAAGCAGTGCCATCGCAGAGATCTCCGTGTTCATGAATTAGATGTAGATTCAAGCAACGGGAACCCTCAGATCCTGTTCTGACAGGGCACTGGTGTGCAGGCAGCATAAGCGTGAGTAAGATTGTGATACAAATGAGAAAGGCTTGTGGTTTTCTCTTGCGCAAGCTGTTCCAGATTGCGCAAATGCTCGGGAGCAGCGGGCGCCCAAGCACTTGGGCACGGCAGCTAAAGGAACTTGCTGTTCCAAACAGTTAGCCTCATTTAGGCCTCGTAGCGTTTTGCCTTTGTGCACTGCGTTTGCATTTTGCTGTCGGCTGTTTTGAGTGAAATGAAAGTGTTGATTATAACACCGCCTGCTTTAGGTGTTAAAACGTGCTGAGAGGTAAGGATAGTGCACCACTTAGGTAAAAATGGCTGGAAATAAATAAATGAATAAGAAAATAAATATATTGTCAGCTAGGATTGTCATTTTTTAAAAGGTTTTATAAATTTGTTTAATGGTGCATTCATACAACCAATCCCCTCTCCCCACCTCCCTTTGTGCTGGCTGCTGTATTTGCCATGTGATTGGATTAAAGCTGAATTAGATGGCCTCTGAAGGGGTCCAACTTACTAAGACATATGCAGCCAAGGCTTGATTTACATCACAGGGCACATCCAAACCATACATTTAAACTGCTGTGATACCACAGTCATGGCTTCCTCCTAAAGGATTCTGGTTGTTGAGTGCGCTGAGAGTTGCTGTGAGACCCCTATTCCCCCTCATAGAACTACAGTTCCCAGAATGGTTTAACAATCAGTCCTTCTTCACAGGGAACTCAGGGAATTGTAGCTCTGTGACAAACTACAGATCCCAGAATTCTTTGAGAGAAGCCATGACTGTCTAAAGAAGCACCGCAGTGCTTTAAATGTGTAAACATGGCCATAGTTTGTACATTTTAGCCCAGTCTTCAGCTTGCAAAAGGAAGGAACCTGACGTGGCCTCTGTGGTGACTGTTTTGCATTGAGCTGGCAAAAAGACACAGGCAATTTAGTCAGTGCTGAATCAATTTTGCCAAGGACAGCTCTAATAAAAAGCCTGCATAAAATTCATATTTTTTAATTTGCTTGATGAACGAACAAGTAGATTGCACCATTTAATCTTTTCATTCTTCATTTGTGGGTGCTCTGGTGTTTAGTTTAGCTGTGGAATTGTCTGGCTTCTTTGTTTGACTACATCTTGTTTTTATTGCTCGATGTGAAATGTACAAAGCACTTTACAGAATTACATAAGCAAAATACAGTTCCCTACCCCAAAGGATCTTACAATCAAAATGTCTGTAGTAGAGGTAACACTAAGGGAAGTTGTGGGAAGAAGGGGCTTGGAGGACCCCCCCCCCCCGCAAGCAGGTTTTTTGAGGGTGCGTGGGGAGTTGCTCAGGTAAGGGGAGGTAGGGGGGAGATTAGTTGAGCAATCGAAAGTTCATTGTGCAAGCAGAATGGCAGCATTCTGTACAATCTCCAGAGAGTCTCTGCCTGTCAGTTTGTAGGCTGTACATAGTAAGATTGACCAGTGGTTTGACTTTATACGGCAGCTTCCTGTGCCCCTTTCCTGCCTGTTATGGGAAAATTAAAAGCACCCCACCACCATGCTTAAAAAACGAACAAAAACTAGAATCAGGAAATCTATGACTGAATCTCCATCTCATCTGGTTTGACCCAAAGCTGAAGTGGCTCTACTGGAGCACGCTAGCATGCTCAGCAGCAGTTTCAGGAAAAGCTGCTCGGGTGAATGCGTCCTAGCTTTGTGGGGTGGGTGCATGGGAGCAGAATTGCAAACGTCTCAGTGAATACATTAGTGGTGGTTTTCTTAACTGCATTAGCTAACACCACCCACCTTCCCTAAATTCTCCTTCCAGTGCAATTATCTATAATTGTTTCCCCAGTAGCCTTTTGTGGGTAGAAACTGGTCTCTGAACATCTGGCCAGACATCTTTGCGTGGTAGTTATAAGATCTTTTGGGGCAATAAAACACACAGTTGGGAGGCGTTGTAAAAGTGAATTGGGGTGTTTGGTTGAGTGGGGCAGGTGGGGGAGAGAAAGATACTGTCAAGAAGAGCAAATGCTGTCCCTGTGGAAGGTTTTATGTATAATAGAGAGAGAGAGAAGATCTGTCTTGTCATCCAATTTATGCATTCGGTGTTAACAGCTAGTGATATGCTTTTTCAAAGTCAGGGTTGTTCGCAGCGGTTTAATTAGCCCTTGCTCTTTACCAGTTCAATGAGACGGCGAAGGTTTGCGCTGGAAAACTTTCCAGAGAGAATACTTAAATGTGCAAGAGTGATTTCCCTGGTGTGCACTTGCAGAATGAGCTTTCTGAGAGCTAAAATGTTGTCACCTGACATCGCTTACATACTTTAAGACTTGGCAAATAAGCAGCAGGATCCTTCCTGAGTGATGTCAACAGGCTCTGAGTGTAGTTGGTTTCAAATGCTTAATCGGAGCTTAATGATACTTTGGCACAGCCCACAACTTGTGCTTTATAGTACTCAGTGATTCGGTTCAGGCGTAGTCCCATATCTTGGTTTGGTGCTACAACAGGGGTGGGGACTAGGCAGCACCCCAACTTCCCAGGCAGCACCCCAACATCCCCTGCTTTACCCTGTCTTTGAGTGCTTTATCCTGGCTGAAATGTGTCATTGAGCTCTGATAGTGTCACTTTCCAGGATGGAGGGGAGAGAGAGAAAGAGAGAGCATAGAAACAGCCTACCACACAAAAGCCAAATTTACATTCATTGCTCTTTAGCCTCAGTCCCACTGCCTCACAGCTCTCCATCTAGGCAAGCAACAGGTATGATCAGTTCATGAACCCAATTAAAGGACAGTTTGGGTGTGGAACGTGGCCTAGGGTGTAGAGGGCTGCGTCAAGGCCCTGGCCTGAGGTTCCCCAGCTCTGATGCAGACTTTAAAAGATCAGCAGCAGCAGCCATTTGAACTGGGCCTGGAAGCAACCAGGCCAGGCAGCCACTGCAGATGAACTAGATCTGGAATATTTTACTTGAGGCTTCTCCTGTGATCACATGAGCTGCAGCATTCTGTGCTAGCTGCTTCTTCGAAAACATAATACAGTAGGTCGTGTTTCAGTCACTTGTGTGGGAGGTTACTACAGCACGGGGGGCTGAGTTCAACTCTATCTGAAAAGAGCATCACATTGGCTCACTAGCTTAAGCCAGCAAAATGCACGCCTAGGCTCTGCAGCCACCTGAGAATCCCGCAGAAGTTCAGCATTTAGGAGCAACCCCTGGTTGAAATCTCATCCTTAGTGGGGATTCCAACCCTACTAGGATAGTTTGGGGGTGTCCCATCATTGGGCTGTCCCACTTCTTTACTGCCTGGATTAAGCTTCCATTTGTTATCCCTTATGCAGTCAGTAACTTCCTTCAGGCATATTTTTAGGGAATGCAGTGCTGCACCTGAAGTTGAGAGAAGGTGGGTGGGTGGGGAACGGAGTTGGGTGTCGTTATTAGGGGCAGAACGCTTTTTATGGCCCAGACATCCTCAGCGACTTAAGTTGTGGTTTGGGGGTAGTTTGCTTCACTTTGAGTACTGGTGGTTGAGGATCTCAAGAGGCTTCATGGCTGAGGGTTGCTCTTAAGTGTCTATATGTCAGGAGAGGATGAAGGGTTGGGGGAAGATACTGTTCCTGGTGAGCACTGCAGTTGTGGTGGTGTATGTTTAAGACTTTACTACCCCCTGCATGCGAAGCCAGGCTCCTGTGGATTGAGCGGACTAGGCCAGTAGCGGGCCCAACAGTCAAGAAAACTGTTTCTGCATGTGCTGTAGAGGGAAGTGAGGGGCTCATGGGGATTGTCAACATGGGAAGGTAGCCCATCAAGGAGAAGGAAAACCTTGATCCTAAACCTCTGCTGCCTCGCGGCTAGACTCATTCCTGAGAAAGGCTTTGGGAGCAAACCCTGAGGAACAACCCGTACCTGCTAGCTTGTGGGACATCTTTGGGAGAAGAAAAGGTTAAGGAGTAAGCCCTGCACAAACCCAAAGTGGAGTCCCTACAATGGTTGGATGGTACCTAGTGCGCCTCCTTCCGGCAACTCCTGCAGCCAAGCTGCTCCAAACATATTGCTCTGCTTTCATTTGGACCACACCAGCGAAGTATGTCTTGTCGTCTGGACTTCCATACACACTACCTAGACTTGTGCCTTGGTGTGTCCTTTTTTAATGTAGTGAAATAGGTGTGGCTATTTAGACTGGCTGTTTTTTTTTCTAAAAGTGAAATGAAAGTGGTAAGGGAGTGGTATAGCATCTGCTTTGCATGCAGAAGGTCTCAGATTCAGACCCCAGCATCTCCAGCTAGGACAGGGAATGTCCCCTGTCTGAAACCCTGGAGAGCAGCTGCCAGCCAGTATGAACAGTACTCAGCTAGATGGACCGTTGATAGGACTTAGTATAATGCAGATTCCTGTGTGGACACTGAGCCTGCAGGGAGAGGGACCACTCAGCCAGGGGGGACATCAACACAGTTCACTGAGGTGCAAGTTCACCTGCAACCATGAAGCCAGGACCCCCCGGTGGGATATTCAAATGCAAAAAAAGAGAAAAGTGTTCTATATACTTACCTGCAAGTTGGCTTATCATGTCACCCGCTAGAATTCTCACTGTGTGCTAGGATGGTAGAAGTTGATAGAAGCGGGTGGCGGTGCCAGATAGAAGCGGGTGGCGGTGTCTGGATTCCTTTTAGATTTCTGCAAAGCAGGAAGCTGCATTGAGCCTGTGCTTTTCCAACAGGGTATAAGGAGCCCATACAGTTCCTGAGTGATGTCATAGCCCACCTGGATGCTATTGTCAGTTTTGCTCATGCGTCAAATGCAGCGCCGACCCCATACGTACGCCCAACAATTCTGGAAAAGGGGGCAGGGAGGATTGTGCTGAAAGCCTCAAGACACCCCTGCATTGAAGTTCAAGATGACGTTTCCTTCATCCCGAACGATGTGACCTTTGAGAAGGACAAGCAGATGTTCCATATCATTACCGGTAAAGACTTCGTTTATATGCCATGCCTGTTTCCCCTCTTGCCTCCATCTTCTGTGTTGTAGGTGTGCTTGCGTTTTATTTATGAGGATGCTTTCAAAATAAGTCTGTATCCTAGCCTCAAAACGGAGAAGTGAGCCTATAATGATTACTGCAGACGAGCGTTCTGCATTTAGGTGGGTGTTTTGATTTGAAATGGGGAAGCAATCTTCAGGCAAGCCTTAACGTTCCAGCTTTCAAGTTTGAAGTCTGACAACCAGTGCAAAACTGACCAAACATGCAAATCAGTGGAAGTGATTTTCATGATATGCAGATGGAACAGCCATGGTTGCATTGGTGGTGGTGTCGCTCACTGACATGGTAGAACAGCTTATGAATATGATAATTAATCAGAAGTTAATAAAAAAGGACATTGAAGAATAGCTGTATTTAATCAGAATTAATGTTGTTTAGTTGGTTTTAGGTAGCATTTTGCTTCAATAGATATTGTTTTTATATCATGTACACTGTAAGCCACATACAGATTTTTGAAATACTAAGCGGTTTAAAATAAAAAAACAGCACAGTATGTTAAACTGAAGTTGCATATTAGGTTGCCAAGAAGACCTTTACTCCTCCTGCTTGAAATGCTGCTTAATTTCCTGCTGCTACTTGCTTCTTGCTCTGCAGGACCAAACATGGGAGGGAAATCCACCTACATCCGCCAGACAGGGATGGTTGTTCTCATGGCCCAGATTGGCTGTTTTGTGCCATGTGACTCTGCAGAGATAAGCATTGTCGATTGCATCCTGGCTCGGGTAGGAGCTGGAGACAGCCAGCTGAAAGGCGTGTCTACCTTCATGGCGGAAATGTTGGAGACGTCTGCCATCCTTAGGTAAGACCTCCGTTTGCAAACCTTGCTCACCAGAAGCCCCAAGTGTTTATGCAAGCTTAGCGACGCCACTCCCCAATATGCTTGTGATCTGTTTTGTGCACAGGACAGATACTCTCTGAGACTGGCCATAGCCACTGGAATCTCAGAAGTCTCCAAACATATAGGAAGAAAACAATGGGCTCATTTTGCTTCCAAGTTGATTGCTGTTTTAGTTCATTATTATTGGGAACAAATGGGACCTACAGCAAAATGTTTCAGTGTCCTGTGTTCCTGTTCAGTCTCATAGTCAGATATCAGTACCCTTCTCCAGTACACTCCATTCCACACGAAGGTTCATCACCCTCCTTCCCATGAAATTCAGACATTTACATTCTTTGGCTACGGAGCACCCTCGGTCCCTGAAGTACTTTTGGAGTGTTTGGGCTACACAGGAGTCCACACACTCCTCTGAACTTTGGAAATAGAGGGAATGTTATCTGGAGGAGGCTCTTAAAAGAGAGGAATGTAGCATTTGTGTATCCTTGCTTGTTCAGGGGCCAGTGGTGTAGTTTGCCTGTTTAGTTTTGAAGCTGTACCACTTTTGACAACTTTATTGCCTTTGATTTTAGGATTGCAACAGATAACTCATTGGTGATCATTGACGAGCTTGGGAGAGGAACATCTACCTATGATGGATTTGGATTGGCCTGGGCAATCTCGGAATATATTGCCAGCAAAATTGGAGCGTTTTGTATGTTTGCCACTCATTTTCATGAACTGACCGCACTTGCTGATGAGATTCCCACCGTGAATAACTTGCACGTCACAGCGCTAACAACAGAGGACACACTGACAATGCTCTATCGTGTGAAAAATGGTGAGGGTCGCTTCAGATCCTTGGAACAAATCCGCCTTGTTTACTGTAGAGCAGCCTTCACCAGCCTGATGTCCTCCAGATGTTTGGGACTACAACTCCCATCATCCCTGCCCATTGGCCATGCTGGCTGGAGCTGATGGAAGTTGGATGGGGGAAGGTTGTGCTGAAACATGGTTTGGCGTTGTGAGAAACCTATGGCCTTCCATACATTGTTGGACTCCAACTCACTTAGCTAGTGGTCAGGGATTATGGGAATTGGAGTTCAACAACACCTGGTGAGCCATAGATTCCCTGGCCCTAGTTCAGTGTTTTGTGAACAACCATAGCCACCTCCTGGACTCATGTGCTCCCCCACCCCTCCACCAAGCCAGGAAGAGGAGTTTGGAAGCTTTCACTTTTAGTTAGCAGCCTGTCATGTCACCTGGAGGGCAAACTGTGGTTAACCCACACTAGCTGGTTGGTTTCAAACAAGCCTGCTTTAAACTACTTTGAGAAACTGGCTTGTTGAAGTAGCCATGGTTAATGTTAGCCACCGTTCCTGTTTTGAATGACACAGGAAGCCACCGTTAACTTAAATGGGTTTCCAGGCTCCTCCTCTTTTGGGGGTGTCTCAAAATTGCTTGGCTCTGGGCTGGATGTGTACATATTGCGGTACCCTTTTCCATTCCTGTCCTCTGACTCCTTTCCCATTCGTGGCCCCCGCAAATTACTTTTAATGGTTGACACATGGTGCTTTTGCAACCCCAAATGGACATTTTCCTTTTGTACTCTTGTCCCATTTTGATAACTTACTGCTTCTTAGTGATGTTCACTTTTATGGTGTTTGAAACCCCCACCCCCACCCCGACCCAGGCTGAGTTTCAGATTTCCCCAGCTCAAGCAGGATTATGTTTAACTGCTAGAAATTGGGGTCGAGTTTGACCTGGACATCACTTTTCAGACACTCCCTTCTCTTTCTGAAATAAGCAGCATGGAATCAGATGCACAGGTTGTCCTTTCACCTTTTGAGGACTGACCCCAGTGATTCTTCTTCCAGGGGCTTGCGACCAGAGCTTTGGCATCCACGTCGCAGAGCTAGCTGCTTTTCCCAAGCATGTGATAGAGAATGCCAAGGCAAAGGCCTTGGAGTTGGGGGAGTTCCAGACTTTTGGAAATCCACAGGCCGAGGAGGAAGAGCCACCAGCCAGGAACTCCTACAAAGAGAAGCAGGTTTGCTAACTGTCATACGCTTGTTGAAATCATTTCTTTCCCACTTTCCTATAATGTATCTACAAGATTTAGATGCAGCTTAGTCAACAAGAACCTCTTTAGTGATACTACTACCCCTGGAATGTTGCCCACAAAAGAACATGGCTTTATAGGGTTCATAGTATACTCTGCCTGCCTTCCTGTCTCTTGAATCCACGTGACGGGGTGAGCTCCCGTTGCTCTGTCTCAGCTTCTGCCAACCTAGCAGTTGGAAAGCACACCAGTGCAAGTAGATAAATAGGTATCGCTGCGGCGGGAAGGTAAACGGTGTTTCTGTGCGCTCTAGCTTCCGTCACGGTGTCCCATTGTGCCAGAAACGGTTTAGTCATGCTGGCCACATGACCCAGAAAGCTGTCTGTGGACAAACGCTGACTCCCTTGGCCTGAAAAATGAGATGAATGCCGTACCCCATAGTTGCCTTTGACTGGACTTAACCATCCAGGGGTCCTTTGCCTTTACTTAGCTTACCTGTCTCTCTACGTCATTTATCAGAAGACTGATACCACTTTGAGCTCCCTGAGGCATCTCCGCCAAAACCAGGAAGTTTAGCTTATTGCATCACTTGAGAGTTTTGCATTCTGCAGGCTCTGCTTTATGATGATGATTTGTGGGTGAGCAACAGCTGCTGCATTTACAACTGCTTAAATGATACTTTCTGTGTTTTTGTACCACTGGCTTGCAAAAGCTCACTCACCAACGTGTGTTGAATGCTTAATCATTTTGAGCCTGCAAACTTCTTCCCTGATTTCTTCAGTTAGACTGATGCTGTCCAGACATGTTTGCTGAATGGCATAAACAGAACTGCAAAGAACGCTTTGTGAACTGATTTCGAGGAGTAGCCATGTCAGTTTGCTGCAGCAAGGAAACTAGTTGCACCTTAAGATGATGAACCGGATTATTGTAGCCTGGGGTTTTGCAGACTAAAGCCCATCTCATCAGTTACGTACAGTATTGGGAATTAAACGCTATCAGGACTTGTATAAATCACTTGGGTGCAGCAGCCAAAGCAGATACGTAGATTCTGTGATAACCATCAATATTCACACACACACACACACACACACACAGAGAGAGAGAGAGAGAGAGAGAGAGAGAGAGAGAGAGAGAGAGAGAGAGAGACAAAATAAAAACATTCCTTCCAGTTGCACCTTATAGACCAACTAAGTTTGTCATTGGTATGAGCTTTCGTGTGCATGCACACTTCTTCAGATACACTGAAACAGAAGTCACCAGATATATAAGGGTCTGGTGACTTCTGTTTCAGTGTATCTGAAGAAGTGTGCATGCACATGAAAGCTCTTACCATTGACAAACTTTGTTGGTCTCTAAGGTGCTATTGGAATGATTTTTTTTATTTTGTTTCGACTACGGCAGACCAACACGGCTACCTACCTGTAACGAGAGAGAGAGAGTTAGTGAGTGAGTGAGAGTGAGTGAGTGAGTGAGTCTGAATCTAGGTCTTCTGTGTATCACATCTGCTTAATTTGCCATTTTCCTGCCATTTTAAGTCATTGATCCACAAATCCTGGGTTGTTGAAATGGCTGTTATTCTCAGTGCCAGGCGAATGCATTCGTAGGGGCTTAGAAATGGTGCAGCAGAAGCCTCTGAGGCTCCTCACCCATGCTGCAGAGGAATCCAGGAAGACACAAATCAGAGGCTGAACATCATTTTCTTTTCCTTTCTAGGAAGGTGAAAAATTAATCAAGGATTTCCTTTCTAATGTGAAAGCATTGCCATTGGCAGACATGTCTGAGGAGGACATCAGAACCAAACTGAAGCAGCTGAAAGATGAAGTAGCGGCAAAAAACAACAGCTATGTGAACGAAATCCTTTCCCAAACAAAGTAGTTGCGTGACATGAGAAAATCTAAACAAGGAGTCATTTGAACTCAAGTTGGGAGTGCACAGTTGCACTCAGACATAGGCCATTGCCAAAGGAGGTGATGCCACATCCTGTTTCTCACAATGGCAGGTGCCATGTTAAATAGTGGAGACCAGAACAAAATGCTATTTCCCAGCAAGGACTAACTTGCATGTTATTGTTTTGTTTTCTCCTATGACGGGTGGTGGATATGTTGAAAATTTTCTATGGTATTCTAATTTTGAAATGGGTTGCCCTTAAATAAATGCAGTGCATCATGGTTTGAATTGTTACCCCTTATTTTATTTCCGCTGCATACAGAAATATTTAAATAAGCAACAGCAGGAAAACAAAATTGGACATGGTGCTCACTATTGCTAGAAATGGTCTCCCATGCCTTATTTCATCTGTGTTGAGACTCTGTTAGTTCAGCAGTTTACGACGGGGGTGGGAAAGCCTTTTTAGCTTGAGGGCCACATTTCCTCCTGGGAAACCTTCCGGGGGCCAGAGGAAAAAATAGGTAGAGCGACAGCTGAGGTCCCTGCAGTAGGCAAGGGGAATAACCACAGTTAGAGAACGCTCTCTAGCTATAAGCAGAAGCACTCAAGAGAGCAGTGAGGGGCATGGCCTGGGGTGGAACATGACTAGAGAAGGTTCTGAGGGCCAGATACAGTGGCCTGGAGGACTGCTTTTGGCCCCCTGGCCTGGGGGAGATTTCCCCACCCAGCCCTGATTTACAATATTGACTGAGTGAGAACTACAGGTGGGTAAAGGAAAGGGGGAAATTACAGTGCAGTCAATACACTGGTACCTCTAGGTAGTTACAAACTTAATTCGTTCCGGAGGTCTGTTCTTAACCTGAAAATGTTCTTAAATTAGAAGCGTGCTTTTGCTAATGTGGCCTCTTGCTGCTGCTGTGCCACCGGCACACAATTTCCATTCTCATCCTAGGGCAAAGTTCTCAACTCGAGGTAACTCTTCCAGGTTAGCGGGGTTTGTAACTTGAAGCGTTTGTGACCTCTGGCGTTTGTAACCCGAGGTACCACTGTATTGCAAATCAAGTAAAAGTAGCTTTCTAAGAAGGAAGAATCGGGCCTGGAAGGTGGAGCTGTTTTGAGCACCAGAATGGAATGGAGCTCACAGTTCTTTTGCATAAATATACACTCCTGGTTGTCACCGGGAGTTTTCTTCGTCATTTTAGCTGAATTATTTCGGGAAAGGCCAACACTTCACTGGTAGAGCATGCAGGAGCTCCTAGGTTCGATCCCCGGCATCTCCCAAGGATGGAGAGACCTCCATCTGAATCCTGGAGAACCGCTGCTAGTCAGGGTAGATGGACCAATTGGTCGGACTCAGTATAAGATGGCTTTCTATGACCCCAACTATGCCCCGAGTACATTAGTACTGTCCTCAACCTACGATAATGTTGGGAGACTCAAAAGGAGTATAGCATCTAGATCAAGGGAAGTAATAGTACCACTGTATTCTGCTCTGGTCAGACCTCACCTAGAGTACTGTGTCCAGTTCTGGGCACCACAGTTCAAGAAGGATACTGACAAGCTGGAACGTGTCCAGAGGAGGGCAACCAAAATGGTCAAAGGCCCGGAAATGATGCCTTATGAGAAACGGCTTAGGGAGCTGGGTATGTTTAGCCTGGAGAAGAGAAGGTTAAGGGGTGATATGATAGCCATGTTCAAATATATAAAAGGATGTCATATAGAGGAGGGAGAAAGGTTGTTTTCTGCTGCTCCAGAGAAGCGGACACAGAGCAATGGATTCAAACTACAAGAAAGAAGATTCCACCTAAACATTAGGAAGAACTTCCTGACAGTAAGAGCTGTTCGGCAGTGGAATTTGCTACCAAGGAGTGTGGTGGAGTCTCCTTTGGAGGTCTTTAAGCAGAGGCTTGACAGGCATATGTCAATAATGCTTTGATGGTGTTTCCTGCTTGGCAAGGGGTTGGACTGGATGGCCCTTGTGGTCTCTTCCAACTTTGTGCTTCTATGAAATTTCTGGTGGCATCAAAATGTGCACACACGCTACGCTAGACATCTTATTTTGTGTGGGGAAATATAACATCAAAGGTGGCTCTTGCAGCCCAATCCTGTGCATGTCAACATCAGAATAAATCTCACTAATTTCCATGAAACTTGCTCATGAGTTGGATCGCAGCCTTAGTTTGGATTGATTCCAAGGGTAAAATCCCTTCTTATGCAAAGGGAGAGCCCAACTCTTCCACAAGGTCCGAGGTAAGAAATAATCCATCCTTGCTGTTTTCTTCAAGCAGAGAGAAGGAGAAGGCTACTTGTTCTAATTTCTGAGTTTCTCCCCGACTTTCTGGAGTACATTTGCACTGAATGCAGAGCCATTAAAGCCTCACAGCTGAAATGGTGCTGCTGTTGAGAGTGCCCAAGTGTCACTTGACTGTCAGCCCTGTGTGCCGATGAGGTTTTCTTCCTTTGGTGTGCTTATTTACACTGGTAATTCATCCAAAGAAGGTACTGAGTACTGAAGGCACCGGCAATATTAGCAATGCATTCAGTGGCTTTTCAGTTACACAGGAAAATTGCAGTGAAAGGCCTTTTTTTTTTTGGCCCACAGTGGTATATTTCAGAGATGCTGTCATCTTTGAAAAGGATGGTTTCTGCTTCTGTTCAGCAGCGGAAATTGGGATATTATATGGTAGAGTTGTGAGCATTAGGCAGGCAAATGCACTTGCAGTGTTTCATTTTCGGGGGTGCGATGCAGGATGCAGAATGCCCATTTTTTTACTTGGTGTTTGAAAGCACCACCCCGGGCCCTCATTTCTCCGTTTTTCCATTGGTGAGACTCAGCCACTGCCAGAAATAAGAAAGTTTGCATTTAATAATAATAAATGTGCAGGAAGCCAGCCGCTCAGCGCATACAAAACCACAATGCTTTATGCCAGCCCCAAATGTTGGCAGACCCCAACTTCACATCGGCTCTCGCCAACACAGCCAGTGATCGGGGAAGATGGGACTGGTAGTCCATCTGCATCTAGAAGGCCGCAGGTTTGCCATACCTGCTTTTATCAACTTATATCCTCCATCCAGTGGTGTCTACATCAGGTGGGGGCGTTTCCATATCTGCTCCTTGACACTCTCATAGATGCCAAGGATTGAACCTGCAACTTCCTTAGTAAGAAAGCATTAGCTTTTACTGCTGGGCTAGGCTTCCCTGCCTTGGATTATGAAAAATAAAAAAACAAGACGACAGTGGAGGTGAACCCTATTTGCCCCATGGGCCAGGTCCTTGCCTCTATCCTTCACAGGCCAAATTTGGCAGGTGGCGGGTGTTGACATCACAAAGACTCCAGGTGATCATAAAAAGAGCCTCCTGGATCAAGCCAATAGTACACCGTAAGTCCTGCATCCCGTTCCCAAAGTGGCCAATCAAATGCATGTAGCCATCAAGCAGGACTTGAATACAAGAGCACTTTCTCCCCTCCTGTGCTTTCCAGCAACTGGCCTTCAGAAGCACTGCAGCCTCTGACCATGGAAGAAGAGCAGAGCCATCGTGGCTACTAGCCTTTGATAGCCCCGTCCTCCGTGAATTTGTCTAATCCTCTCTTAAGGCCATCCAAGTTGGTGTTCATCTCTTGACACCTGGAGGAGCAAGTTCCGTAGTTTTAACTGTGCTGAAGTAGTACTTTGTTTTATCTGCCCCGAATCTTCCAACATTCAGCTTCATGTCCACGAGTGCTAGAATAATGAGACAGGGAGAAAACCTTTCCCCTGCTTAACTCTGCACAGGCCATGCATAATCTTATATTCATTAACATTTGATGATCGCCAAAACGTCAGAGCACCACACGGGGCTTGCAAAGCATCCTTCGAAGTTTCCACAGTCTTTCCACTGATGGGCAGTGACTCCAAACCTCCTTTCAGCACGGTCTGGCTGTGTGATTGAGTTCCCCCACAGGGAACTTGGGTTATGCAGCCAATTCAGCAGCATCTCAATTTTACTGCTGCACCTCCAGGGCGTCGTCCTGGCAATGCAGCAATAAAACTGCCAGGGCATTTGCAAAGCTAACCAATTGGGGAGCCACGTGTTGAGATTCCTACTTTACAGGGGGTTGGACTAGATGACCCTCAGGATCCCTTCCGACTCTACAATTCTACGTTTCTATCTGCCTCACATATGACTTAAGGTGAGGGATAGATGGGCATGGTTTGGGAGAAGTTGCCTCAGGCTAATCAGGACACATGCTAGGCCAAATTTGATTTGCAAAATGGAGGTTCCCCATCCCTAGCCAGCAACATGATTGGCCACTTGGTGCTTCAAAGCATAATGGCATTGGGAATGGTTTAAAAGTGAATGATACCATTACGCTGCAATAAGCCTCTCAACAGAACACTGCCTGGTTGCCCTGTATATCCTTCTTGGGCATGTGATAGGTGAATATGTAATTCTGCCTTGCATGTGCTAATCTAGATAATTACCATCATAACAAGATTTTGTTTCTGAAGATCTACAGTAAACAACTTGCTCTTACATTTCTCTTAGCCTCCCCCACAACAACCAGCCTTAAAAAAAATAAAATAAAAAAGCTGTATTGCTAAAAGTCCGATTTCTAAATATATTCTCTCATCTGTTTATTCAGCTTGGCATTTATCTTCGGGGGGGGGGGGGGATGGTGAGATGCGCTTGGAGTGCATTCTGACAAGTCATCACTGTGATGAAAATAAATGACATTTAAAGCAAGAAATAAAAATAAAATCTTCGGTTTTTGCCCATGCACATTCAAAAGTTGCTTATTAAAGAGAATATCCTTTCCAGCAAGGTTGCACAAATGTTTCTAACATTAGAATTTAACATTTTCTGTGTTGATTAACAGAATAGTTGTTCTCCCACATTGTTTGCTGATTCTTCTTTCTAGCAACGGAGAGGGGTTGTCACGCACCGTAATAAGCCGGATATTGTTTTGTACAAGATGTCAGATATATTCATGGCACATGCCCATATAATGAGTGTTTTCAACTCAGGTTTACTTAGTTGAAGTCCTGTTGAAATCAATGTACCCAAGTTAATAATGTTTTCTATTTTCAGTGGTTCTACTCTGAGTAAAACTTAGCTAATAATACTATTTTTACTGTACTAGTTCCCATTTAGAAATGCACTAGATATCTATGTGCAGATAGATATTAATTTGCATCACCCCCCACCAGCATGAGAAATGGTCAGGGATTATGGTAGTTGTGGTCCAGAAATATCTGGAGGGAAATGTGTGGGTGTGGAGAGAGAGAGAGAGAGAGAGAGAGAGAGAGAGAGAGAGAGAGAGAGAGAGAGAGAGAGAGAGAGAGAGAGAGCTCCAAATGCAGTGTAATGCGGAATATCCAATCCTATGGTAAAATTTTACTCAAAGAAATTATTGCTCGCAATCACATTATTGGCCCTTGCATAGTTTCTTCACTATAAATCTTCTTTTGCGATCAGTTGTAAGATTGTCTTCCACAAACACGGTCTTAACAGTGAGTCCGTAAGTGACAGTGGAGGCCAATTCTGGATCCACATGTCATTCCACAGTGGGGACATTGGTTTCCAGGTGGGAGTCGATGATGGTGAGAGTTTGCCAAGCGTGCCTTCTTCTTGGCTTGTTTCTCCCTTTCATCCTCAGTTCAAGTGTCTTCAAAATTCCACGACACCTTTGGTAAAAGCTGTTCTCCAACTGGAGTGCTCACAGGCCAGTGTTTCCCAGTTGTCGGTGTTTATACTACATTTTTTAAGATTTGCCTTGAGAGAGTCTTTAAACCTCTTTTGTTGACCACCAGGATTACGCTTTCCATTTTTAAGTTTGGAATAGAGTAGTTGCTTTGTAAGACGATAATCAGGCACCTGCACAACATGACCAGTCCAACAAAGTTGATGTTGAAGAATCATTGCTTCGACACTGGTGATCTTTGCTTCTTCCAGTCCACTGACATTAGTTCCTATGGTAATCCTATGGTAAGATTTTATTCAAAGAAATGATTGCTCACAATCACATTATTGGCCCTTGCATAGTTTCTTCTTCTTCACTATGAATAGTATGAACAGTGTGTGTGTGTCTGTCTGTCTGTCTGTCTGTCTCTCTCTGTGTGTGTGTGTGTCTGTCTGTCTGTCTGTCTGTGTAATATGGATTAATGCCATGTTCATGGGTAAAGTGAACCATGGTCTCACACCAGATAAAGAAAAAACAAACATTCAAGGGACGACCATGTGGTTTAACATCATGGTCTCATTTGGTCCTGAATGGGTAGATTCACCCAAGTTAGCTCTGGCTACTGAGTGGGGGTATATGGTCCTTCCCCATTCACTGAGATCAAGGGGAAGACGTTACACATGGGGACACTTTCTGAGCATGGGCCCGTAAGAAGAGTCTGTGGGATCAGGTCAATGACCCATCTAGTCCAGCATCCTGTTCTCACAGAGGCCAACTAGTGCCATTGTTATCAGAGCGGGAGAAAATAATGCATTCCCTCCATGCCATGTATAATTTTATAAACTTATGTCACCTCTTACTTTTTCTCTAAACTAAATAGCCCTATATTGGTGTCCAAGTAAATACTCCTTTGCTTTAAAGGATCTACATTGGCTCCCAGTACGTTTCCGAGCACAATTCAAAGTGTTTGTGCTGGCCTTTAAAGCCCTAAACAGCCTCAGTCCTGTATACCTGAAGGAGCATCTCCACCCCCATCGTCCAGCCCGGACACTGAGGTCCAGCTCCTTCTGGTGGCTCCCTCACTGCAAGAAGTTGTGTCTGCCCTGTGGAACACCCTCCCATCAGATGTCAAGGAAATAAACAACTACCTGAGGTTCAGAAGGCATCAGGGAAGTTTTTAATGCTTGATGTTTTATTGTGATTTTAATATTCTGTTGGGAGCTGCCCAGAGTGGCTGGGGCAAGCCAGTCAGATGGGCGGCATATAAATAATGAAATGGTTGTTGTTGTTGTTGTTGTACTCTTGTGTACTTGGAAGGGAAGCATTTCATGGCCCACTTTTGTTCTGTGGTTATATAAAAAAGCTGCTATTATTCTGAAGTTAGTAGCGTTCAGCTGGCTGGCTGAATAAGCCACTGTGGATCTTTGCTTATAATTGGCCATCACAGGATCATAACATATTGGTCACCAGATACTTCCTCAATCTCAGCCATTTCAACATTTTCCTTGGAACTTGTTTGAAGAGGCAGCCCAGGATCTGATGGGTTTCCAGCGCTGGATGCCAAGGTGGTTTTAATGATGGCAAAGGGTTCCCAGCAGCAAAATAGGGAGTGTAATGCCTCAGATGCTATCGGTTTTCAGTTTTGATGCTCCACATGTGAAAAGACTGATAAAAGAATTAGCATTCTGTGCACCTTTTTCCAGTTTCAAGAGTGAAATGCTGGTTTTGCTTTGACTGCTCTCAATCAAGGAAATCGATACAATGGAAAAAAGAACCTCCCTCCCTAATGTTCTGAAAACATAAAAAATGAATTTCTCCCGAGGTTTAAAGGCACTCTCCCCATCTTATCTGGTTATTTATAGCTTGTTCTGGCTATAACAGGCAACCTTGAATTAACATCTCCAAGTTTGTGCCTTCCTGTTCTATTGCTCTGATCACTGCTATGCCAGGTACCAATCTTGGCTTTTATTTGCTTAATTTTTTAAAAAATGGCCATGGCAGCAATTACAATAACAAATTGAGCGGGGAAGCGATCATGCACAAACACCTCTTGGCGGCCAGCTCTGCAAAGAGAAGAGAAACACAAATAATTTTGTCGCTAATAAGGCAGCGTGCCCGAAAGTAGCGAGTGTGGCGTCTCCCACACACAAAAACATGGCCAGCTTTGGCATAAAGCAGCTAATGAGAAAGGAAAATTAAAATGACGCCATCAGACCTCTTGCCATGTCTCCCCTGGAGAAGAAAAATGCCCATCAAGTACTGTAATGCCATGTTGCTCTTTAAAGGGATTAACAATCCTTTCCTCCTGGAGGCAATGAGCCCTGCCTTAAACTTAGCCTTGGAGCTCCAAAGCAGGTGTCTTTTTCCAAAGAGCAGGACTGAAGGTTCCCCCCTCCCCCCAGCTGGGTAAATGGGACATTTGCCCTTGGTGCTGCTCTGGAAGGATGTTCTGAACAGCCAGCCATGGAGAGTCTCCTCTCATGCTGTGTTGCAAAGAACCACTGTTTGCTGCCACTCTTCTTCATGCAGCCTTGGCCTCCCGCAATGAAAGCTGTGATTATTATTCTGGGATTCTATTCTTAAGTATAATTGTTTAATTGACACTGAAATGGGGGAATGCCTAAATGTGTATTGTTGTTTAGTTGTTTAGTTGTTTAGTTGTGTCCGATTCTTCGTGACCCCATGGACCATAGCACGCCAGGCACTCCTGTCTTCCATTGCCTCCCGCAGTTTGGTCAAACTCATGTTCGTAGCTTCGAGAACACTGTCCAACCAAATGTGTATTACTGAAGGCTTTAATGTGGAGAAATTCCACTGATGTATACTGTGGTCTCTGAGCTCCTAGATGGGTTGATAAGTAACTATTGCCGCTTTCTGCTAGCTAACACGTGAGTGTTTAACTTTAGATCAAGTGGCAAATGGAGATCAGGTTTCAAAATGGAGATTTGCAGCCAAATACCTTCGTCACCTGATCTAGAGTTAAACATTATGTCAGAGTGTTTTTTGCTTTTTGTGTTTGATGTATTTCGCTTGTGTGGACTTTTAGCCGCAATAAAAAATCTATCTATGTCAGAGCTAGCAGAGAACAATAACAAATAGCAACCCATCTAGGAGCCCAGAGAGCTTAATATAGCCTCATGGAAAATCCCCACAATAAAGCCTTCAGTACCGTAATACACATTTAGGCATTCTCCATTTCAGTGAGAATTAAACAAGTATACTTAACACCCTCCTCTCTCCTGCATCTCCCCGTACACCCTTGACATCAGCTCCAGAGGATTAGAAGACCACCTGGACAAGATTTGGTGGGCAGGCAAAGGAGGATGAAACAGAAGTTCTGCTGTGCACTGCTTTGGAAACAACCCCAAGTAGCCAATGTGTTGCTCTCCAGATGTTGCTGGACTAGAGCTGCCATCATCCTTGATCATTGGGCCATGATGACTGGGGTGGATGGGAGCTGGAATTTAAGAACATCTGGAGAGCAGAATATTGGCTACCCCTGAACTAGTAAGTCTATCTGCGGTTGTCCTTCATGAATTCATCTAATCCCCTTTCGATGCCACCAAAACCACTGCCCATTGCTGTGTTCTGTGGCAGCGACTTCCACAAAGTTGTTAGCCACCGCATGAAGAAGTCCTTCACTTTTGTCTGGCTCTCCTCAGGAGAGTCTCCTGCCAATCAGTTAAATCGGCTGACTCCGGATCCTAGCGGTATGAGTGAGAAAAGAAGTAGGTTTCTGCCACAAACCTGAAAATGTGGAAACATTTATTTATCTTTAATGGAGGAAGCTTGGGCCTTTTGCTGAGGAGGCTGAGAGTAAAAAACGACTGTCCCTCAAGTAACAACATAAATATTTATCTTATTATGGATTGAAATAAAACACGGCGTGCCTGGAGATTCTAAGATAAATTTGTATTTTTAACCTTGTAAGGAAAGAGTCTAGAGGTTTGAGCTTAATTAAATTATAAATTGATCCCTCTAACCTTTTCCTCTATATATAAAAAATGCATGGCAAGCTTCATCCCGGGATGCTGGTAACCAACGGTATTATTTTCTGCATCCTGTCGGAGATAAAGGAGAGGCTGCTGACGCCCTCTGAGGTGATTTTCAGCGCACACTGAATTGCATAGAGTGCTATTCTTCACACACTGTTGTGTTAATGATCCAGTTAGTGATGAAAAATTGTGTCGGCTTGTAAACACAACTGCCCTGTGGGGCCTCAATTAATGCAGGGTGCTTTGTGGAGGTAAGCCTGGGGTAAGAAGCTGGCTCAGTTTTATTTCACTTATTTGTTTAATTTGAAAATTTATAATCTGCTTTTCGATTCATGGGAGCTCTGAAAAATGGTGAAAAACAGTTTAAAAAATCACTGGGGAAAAAAACCCCAATTCAAAGATAAGAGCTTTTATTTTCTTGTTTTACCACCAGCAGGGAAACACCGATCAAGTACCAGTAAACTCTCACTGAAGATGAAAGGCTTGAGTTAATAATAATAATAATAATAATAATAATAATAATAATAATAATAATGTTTCAACAGCATGCCTGAAAGGGCGTCAGGGTTTGGGACTATGTGAATCTTAGCAACAGATTGCACAGATGTGGAGTCACCACTAAAAATGTCCCGTAACCTCAGTAAGTGTGCAGTCATTGGGGGAGGTAATTTGTCAGATTATTTGTTCAAGTAGGTGTTAAATAGAACGGAGAACCAAACCAGACCCCTTTGGACAGTTGCTTCTGCATAAGCTTCTTAAATTGGCAGTTTAAATCAGAACAGAACCATGTTAACATGAGCCATAGATCGGGGCCACAGCATGGATTGGGAGGTCCGCACACAGCTTTGTTTTTAATATAAAAAGGAATTCCATCTCCAGCTTTAAAGCCTAAATGACAAATATGTGGGTGGTAAGAACATCCTTTATTCTTGTAGTTGGGGGTGTTCCTCATTGTCTGCTTAGATGTCTAGCCCCTAAAGTATGTTGGAATGTAGAGGGTTGGTACAATCAACCATTAATCATTTAGCTGGGAAAGGTTTTCTTTTTACTCTCCCAGTTTGTGATTTGGCTGCCTTGTGTTGCTTTGCTTGCTGGTTGATTTATGGGATTTTATTACACTCTGTACGGTACTACAAACTATGCTAGAGTTTGGAGGCCTTTGGGACAGAAAACCACTTCCGCTTCCCCACGGTGGTGGTGTTGTGGGCTGGCCCCGAGCGAACTCTCGCGATGGGGGCTGAGAGCTCAGCCCCCTCACGAGGTGGGAGTTCCCGCCTCCGTTAGACCCGGGCCGGCAAATAGGGTCGGCCGGGAGGCGGGGCCTCTTTTTTAAAAACCGGCCAGAGGCGGGAACTCGGCCTTTCCTGCCCCGGCTCCCAACCCGAACGGATCACCCGCCCACCCACCCTTTAGGCTAGGCAGGTTAGGCCGACGCTGCTATGGACTTTGGTTGGTCACCCTGGTAGGACTTTTTCCACTTGGGCTAACCAAGCTGGTTTTTTCGCCTACCTCATAGCAATTCGTCACAACTTGGTTTTGCGGTTAGGCATTGGAAATTTGCATAAAAGAAGAAAGGGGGGCGTCATCCTCTGCCCAGAAATTGGAGAAGTAACTCCGTTAAAGGCCTACAGAGGACAGGGCCTTATGGCACCCCCCCAACGGTGGCCACAGGAGGTGTTCCAGTAGATGTACATCACTGGGCTCCTTTCTGGTGGTTAATTTCTCCCAGACTGTAACACACGGGTTACAGTTGGATATAGCCGGTTAGGTTCCAATGCCTATGCCAATACCGCTCATCATTTGTAACCAATAAAGTTGTGGCCTTTTCGCCCACTTAAATTTATTCACTGTGTCTCGTATCTTATTTCACGTGGAGGGAGGGGCATTGCCACATAAAAGAAGCAGTGTATGAACGAATCATTATCATAATATCTAGCGGCAGCTAGACTGGTGACTGGGAGTGGCCACAGACCATATTCCACCAGTCCTGAGAGATCTACATTGGCTCCCAGTACGTTTCTGAGCACAATTCAAAGTGTTGGTGCTGACCTTTAAAGCCCTAAATGGCCTAGGCCTGAAGTAGCGTCTCCACCCCCATCATTCTGCCCGGACACTGAGGTCCAGCGCCGAGGGCCTTCTGGTGGTTCCCTCGTTGTGAGAAGCCAAGTTACAGGGAACCAGGCAGAGGGCCTTCTCGGTGGAATGCCCTCCCATCAGATGTCTAGGAAATAAACAACTATCTGACTTTCAGAAGATATCTGAAGGCAGCCCTGTTTAGGGAAGTTTTTAATGTTTGAAGTTGTTGTTGTTGTTATTATTATTATTATTATTATTATTATTATTATTATTACCTATGTAGCCAAATAGGTGGCCCCACTGCCCAGTTCAGAATTGTGTATTGTATGCTTTTCTCTGTATTCCTGAATTCTTTTGCTTTTCAGTTAACCAAAAATGCGCCATGATTAGCAGGTGATGAGAGCCCGCACAGCCCCCTGCCCCATTAACAGAGTTTAGGAATGCATAGCAGTATAGGAGAGGCTGGTACAAATTCAATTAGGCTGACCAGAGCCAGCTGGGAGATGATTGAGGATGACACCTTGATAAAGATAATGGGAGTTTTTAGGTAGGAAACAACTCCAAATATGGAATGTCTATTTTGAAGGCCAGACAAGAACTGTTCATGTGTTGCTGTAACCCAGACGTTTTCAACCTTTTTGAGTCCACAGCTCCCTTAACCAACTACATTCTTTCTGCAGCACCTCTGTGGGGCTCAAGACCCCAGTTATGTCACCTTCTCACCCTTTTTTTGAACACTCCCTTGTGGAGTGTTCCCTCAGCCTCCTTTCGCATTACCCTCTATTTGGGAGTCCCCTGGGCAACTGTTGCTGCTGCTGCCCCTGGTCTCTGAGCTGCCTCCCCTGCCCCAAAGAGAGGTGCCTCCTCACACTGTCCCACAGGGGCCTGGACAGGAATCTACACACATATTCAAAAATGCTGTGAAAATGCTTTAAAAAAAAAAGTTTTGAAAAATACATTGAATTTTGCATAGCTCACTCTCGCCATCTAGTGTCACATTTGTACATTGCACTTTACAACACATTTAAAACATTTTCTTTGCAGCTCTGTAGCTGAGTCATGTGGAAGACAAGAGTGCCTGGCGTGCTATGGTCCATGGGGTCACGAAGAGTCGGACACGACTAAACGACTAAACAACAACAACAAGTTGAGTCATGGGGCTTGCCTGTCCGTTCCCAACAGCAAGGGCTGGTGGGCTGGCTGGCTGGACTCCCTTGCCCGCTTGCTCGCTTACCCCCTGACCAACCCCAGAGGCACCATTCGCCTGTGGAGCTTGTAGCTAGGGCTGCTGCAACAAACAGTCATGCAAGCCTTTGGGAGGCAGAGACGTGAGAGGGCATCGAGAGGAGGGAGGGAAGGAGGGAGGGACAGAGGCCAGTGTTGCCCGCGGCATCACTGACCGTAAGTCAAGGCACCCCAGGGTGCCACGGCACACCGGTTGAAAACCACTGCTGTAACCAATAATATTGCAGAGATGCTATGGGCATGAGGGCTTCATGTATTCAGAATGCTATATAGATGCCTTGAACTCTTGTATCTGCTGCCCAGCTTTTGGAATTATCCACTGGGACCACCTTTGTTCTTACTGCAGTCAACAATAAAGCTGACCTTTCCATGACGCTACTGTCTATTTTGGCTAAATAGGACCGGCATATTTCCAGACCCCCATTGTAGGGTAACACCTTCTTTTGAGATTCTCATGTGCATTGGCTGGCCAGTGGGCAAAATAAGACGTTGGACTAGGCAGGCGTTTCTCTGACACAGGGGTGGCGCTTTCTCACTATTATTTATTGGAAAAGCAAAAAACTGTGTGTGACTCCGCTAATGTACCCTTCCCACTTGGGGTTAGTTTCGTGCCGCTGGACTCTGCTATTTGGGATGCATCCTGGCCGTCCTTGTGAGCTGCTTGCTGTGTTGAACAAGGCTCACCCGACAGCAATCCAGTCGCGATTTCCCACGAGCTTAGCGGCTTGAAAAGGCACAGCTGCAACTCTGGCAATTGCTGCCAGGTAATTGCTACAGCTGCAGCGCTGTCAGTGTTATGTGCTACGTTGCTCATTTAATTGCAAGCACACAATGCTCAGGAGATTTTTTTGAGTCAGCCCTGTAGCATAAGGCTGCCAACTTTGATATTTTTAAAAATCTGCTACATGGTTGGAGTTTAAGGCAGGGGTGGGTAACCTGTAGCCCTCCAGGTGTTGCTGAACTACAGCTCTCATCACCCCTGACCATTGGTCATGTTGGCTGGGGCTGATGGGAGTTGGAGTCCAACAATGACTGGAGGACCACAGATTTCCCACTGCTGGTTAAGGCAACGGAAGGACGGGGCTTTCAGGGGACTCCATCACATCAGAAGGTAAAAGGTAAAGGACCCCTGACAGTTAAGTCCAGTCACAGACGACTTTGGGGTTGTGGTGCTCATCTCGCTGTATGGGCCAAGGGAGCCGATGTTTGTCCGCAGACAGTTTTTCTGGGTCATGTGGCCAGCATGACTAAGCCACTTCTGGAAAAACCAGAGCAGCGCATGGAAACGTCGTTTACCGTCCCGCCGGAGCGGTACCTATTTATCTACTTGCACTTTGGTGTGCTAGGTTGCACTGCTAGGTTGGCAGGAGCTGGGACCGAGCAACGGGAGCTCACCCCGTCGCGGGGATTCGAACCACCGACCTTCTGACCGGCAAGCCCAAGGCTCAGTGGTTTCGGCCACCCATATCCCCATCACATCAGAATGTGGAGCGAAATCCAAAGTTTTATCACTTGACAGATAAATGTCGCATAGGGAGAATGTTTTTCTTCCTTTTATCTGTTTTTCTATCCCTTGATATTATATGATATAAATGTGATAAAGGGTTGTTGTTTTTTAGTCCCCCCCCCCTCTTTCTCTTTTTCTTTACTATAAAATTGTGTTTTGCAAGGATTATGAGTATTCTGAAATCATAGAATTGTAGAGCTGGAAGGTACCCCCCAAGGGTCATCTAGTCCAACCCCCTGCAAGGCAGGAATCTCAGCTAAAATATCCATGACATTTGGCCCTCCAACCTCTGCTTAAAACGTCAAAGGAAGGCGAGTCCACCACCTGTTTCATTGTTGAATAGCTCTTACTGTCAGAAAATTCTTCCTGATGTTGAGTCTGAATCTCCTTTCTTGTAACTTGAAGCCATTGGTTTGAATCCTACCCTCCAGAGCAGGAGAAAACAAGATTGCTCCATCTTCCATGGGACAGCCCTTGAGATATTTGAAGATGGCTATCATATCTCCTCTTTCCCAGGCTAAACATATCCAGCTCCTTCAACCGTTCCTCATAAGGCTTGGTTTCCAGACCCTTGATCACCTTGGTTGCCCTCCTCTGCACACGCTCTATTTAATATTATCTTACTGGGTTGCCCCAGCCATTCTGGACAGCTTCCAACATATACAAAAAAACATAATAAAACATTAATCATTTCTAAAAACTTCCCTATACAGGGTTGCCTTTAGACGGCCCGGGGGTCAGATAACTCCCCTTCAACATTTATCTGATGAAAATAGATCCTAAAGAAAAGTGGGACATTCCGGGATCAAATCAGAAACCGGGACGGCTTCTCTAAATCAGGGACGTCCCCGGAATAATTGGGACACTTGGAAGGTCTGCAATCAATCCTAGCCAGCATGGGGTCAGGGATATTGAGAGTTGTAGTAAAACAACATCTACAGGGCACCAGATTAGGCATAGCTGCCAAGTTTTCCCTTTTCTCGTGAGGAAGCCTATTCAGCATAATGGAATTTCCCTTTAAAAAAGGGAGAACTTGTCAGCTATGCAGATTAGGGGAGGCTAGATTTGTGTGTTGGGCTAGGCTAGGGCTTCATTCATTTTCTCATTGACTGTATAACCTCGGGGCATTTGCCATCTCTTAGCCTAAATCAGCCTTTCTCAACCTTGGGTCCCCAGATGTTGTTGGACTTCAACTCCCATCATCCCTGACAGTTGGTCCTGCTAGCTGGGGATGATGGGTGTTGTAGTCCAACAACATCTGGGGACCCAAGGTTGAGAAAGTTGTGAGGCTAAAATGGAGCAGGGTGGGGGAGAGAGAGAATAGGCCTTGAACTGCTTGGAGGAAGGGTGGGATAAATACAGACCCTCCAAGTTTTTTTTAAAAAAACATTTAATGTTTTATTATGTTTTTATATATGTTTGAACTGGGGCAACTCAATAAGATGAGTGGGTATAAATAGTAAAAAAAATATCATTATGCAAAGAGATGTCCCCATTTTCATCAGAGAAATGTTGGAGGATGTGGAAATACATAACAAATGCATATCCGCCCCTCCCCCCCCAATCCAGCACTTGTACCAGTGAGTGGTCCCATTGAACTCAGTGGAACTTACTTCCATGTAAACATGCATAATCTCAGGCTGCCGGGCTCATCTAATTGGGCCATAAGGAGTTCTGCTGGATGTTTCCAGAGACGGAGTATAATTAACACTGATTGCTTTCTGTATGCTTATTTTTGTCCTTAATTGGACATTCATTGGAGGAGAGGCATTATTAGGGAGAGCATTCTTCTCTCTCCAATTTTTATTCTTAAATAAAACTAGTTAGCTGCCACGCAGCATTTCGCCCTCCCCCTCTTTATAAAAACGCCAACTTTTTAAACTTGTATTTTGACTAGTCTGCCTTTCTGCCTTTGCTTTCTGCATCCAAGTATCTATCAATAAAATATTATGGCTCCAATGACTCTATTCATTGAACAGCAGGGGGAGAAAAAGTCTTCTGGGATCTGTCACCTGATTCGGGGGGGGGGGCGTCCAGCAAGTTCTCTTCCCACATGGCGCTGTTTTAAGTGTAATGAAATTCTTCGGTGCTTTCAACTAAATTGAGAAATCTGTTTGAAAAGGCGATGCTCTCCATGGGCCTTGACTCCAGCCAGATTTATCTTTCATGTCCCATTTTCAACTGATGTACAGCACAAACTCCTCACCTCAAGCAAACGTTTGTGTAGCATACTTGAAAGCAAGGATGGAAGCCGTTTGTTGTTCCTTATTGATTAAAAGTTGTGTCTGCAGCACTCGCTGCTGACGAGGATTTCATAGGCGAGTAAAGCAAACCACAATCAAACAATGAAGTAATAAAACACAAATGAAAAACAAGAACCGTAAAACGTAGTAGCACGGCAATGAAATGAAAATCAATATAGAGCAAACATAACAATAGCAGGACCTCAAAACTAGGCCAGGAATGTTTTTTTTTACCTGCCTTCAGAAAGCCAGCAGGGAGGAGTCTGTGCAAATGTCTCTTGGGAAAATGGTCCTTGATATTGGTAATTTTGGGGTTACCACAAAAAAGACTCTGCTCATATATATAGCATAATCCAGCCAAATGTTAAGGACTCTAAGCAACCTTCCTTCCTTCCTTCCTTCCTTCCTTCCTTCCTTCCTTCCTTCCTTCCTTCCTTCCTTCCTTCCTTCCTTCCTTCCTTCCTTCTTTCATTTGTATACTTAGGGTTGCCATACATCCGGAATTTTCCAGACATTGCCAGATTCAACTGTCGGAAACAGTGCCCGGGCAGAAATCGCTTAAACGTCTGGGGAAAATTTGGATGTATGGCAACCCATGTCGGAAGTGGGAAGTGTAGATTTTGGCGAATTTCCTTAAAAATAGCTAAAAACTTCCTCTTTTTTTGAGATCTTGCAAAAAAAAGCAAAAAAAAAAAGCTGAACAACTTTGCCAAAAAAAGCTGAACAACTTTCACATTTTGAAATATGGCAACCCTGGTATGCTACCTTTATCTTCCAAGGAATTCAAGGTGATATACATGGTTCTCCCCTGTTTCATCCTCACAACAACCCTGTGAGGTAGGTTAGGCTCAGAGATGATGGCTGGCCCAAGGTCACCCAGTGAGCCTCATTGCTGAGTCGGGATTTGAGTCCTGCTCTCCCTGGTCCTAGTCTAACACTCTAACCCAGGCATCCCCAAACTGCGGCCCTCCAGATGTTTTGGCCTACAACTCCCATGATCCCTGGCTAACAGGACCAGTGGTCGGGGAAGATGGGAATTGTAGTCCAAAACATCTGGAGGGCCGAAGTTTGGGGATGCCTGCTCTAGCCATTACACCACACAGGCTTTAAAAATATATATACCCAATAATAGAAAGATAAAGTCATAGGGACCCTAATGACAATAAAATGAAGATTATTATTGAAAGTTGAATGCAAACGTATGCTAGCGTATGTGAATAAAATACAGAATTACAAGTTATCCAAACTAGTCACCGTATATATATATAAAATGCAGTTCTTCAAATAGTACAGATAATAATACCAAGATCTCCAGGATTTTATTTCATACTTTATTTCATTACTTTCATACCATTAATTCCCTTTCCATTTTTCTTTCCGTTTTTTCCTTCCTTTCAGGAATATGTCTGGCGCTTCTCAAGTGAGGATTCTAAGAGAACAGTTTCATGGTGAGTCCCAACACTTCTTTTTCTCGAAAAATAGCATGGGTTATTCCCACAAATCTTGAAAACATAAGACAAAAATATAAAAATGGTTACCCATTAAATATAAGAATATGCATATGTATGAAACATGGTAAATAATTAAAATAACTACTACACGCAGTTGGGCATTTGAGTTCATCCTAAAGAGGCTGCAATATAAACAGGTATTTTTAAAAATAAAATACTCTACTTGGAAATGCCAGGGATTGAACATAGAACTTTCTGCATGCAGAGCAAAAGCACTATAGCTCTTCAGTGGGTGTGTTTCAGATCTTTAAATCAATGGAAATTAAAAGGGCTCAACCTTTGCTGGCTCATGCCCCCTAGTTCGCTGCATGGACATTTGTAAAGATAGAAAGAAAATAACATTTGGATCCCTACCTGAAGATTTTTGCTGACCCCAGGTTACTAAATTCCTTACCAGAGGAATGATTAGCAAATCTATTGCCTGTTACAGTAGTTAACTTGAAGGTCAAGACTCTTTCGCCAAGATCTTGTTGCTTCATCACACAAGTTCAATTTATGCAAAGATCTTTTATCACATTTTTAATCTTTCTTATTGAACAGTTCTACGTTTGGGGCATTAATGAGAAGCTCTTGACCAGGCAAGGTCATTGCCTAGTTCCTGGCAGACGTGAGTCCTGTCTAAAATGGAATAAATAACTGCAGGGATAACTATGAGCATAGGGGTGTCATGATATTAACCTGTTAGCAAGCCTCTTCAGCGGACATCCGTTTCACAAACTGTTGCACAGTCACTCCAGTTTCTGAGTGCTGCGAGATTCCAGGGGTTACCTAGGTTTTGTGTTTCCTTTGAGGCAGCAGAGATTGAGGTGTCTTTATGATATATGGTGTATTCACACATATATACAACCTGAGTCTGCGATGGAGGGCTTCACGCCATTAACTCCCTGGGAGGACCTTGTTTCCTTCATAGCCGCTGGTTTGGATTCAAATGGAAATCAAACATCGCTCTGTCTCTCAACTTGCTGCTTTTCTTCTAGCTTAACTCATTCCAAACTCTCTGCTCTCAACCCTCCTTTGTCTTTCTACCTACCCATGAGTTGGGGTGGGGGCTCCGACCCACTTTTCGTCTTGCACAGAGCCCCTTCCTTTGGTTCCTTAATGACCCATTGCCTCACCCGGAAGCTGAGCCTGGCTACTCAAGAATTAGAAGGGGGAGCACCCAAGCCCCTCCAAAACTTATAGAATCATAGAGTTGGAAGAGACCACAAGGGCCATCCAGTCCAACCCCCAGCCAAGCAAGAAACACCATCAAAGCATTCCTGACAGATGGCTGTCAAGCCTCCGCTTAAAGACCTCCAAAGAAGGAGACTCCACCACACTCCTTGGTAGCAAATTCCACTGCCAAACAGCTCTTACTGTCAGGAAGTTCTTCCTAATGTTTGTTGTTGTTTAGTCGTTTAGTCGTGTCCGACTCTTTGTGACCCCATGGACCATAGCCCGCCAGGCACTCCTGTCTTGCACTGCCTCCCGCAGTTTGGTCAAACTCATGTTCGTAGCTTCGAGAACATTGTCCAACCATCTTGTCCTCTGTCGTCCCCTTCTCCTAGTGCCCTCAATCTTTCCCAACATCAGGGTCTTTTCCAAGGATTCTTCTCTTCTCATGAGGTGGCCAAAGTATTGGAGCCTCAGCTTCACGATCTGTCCTTCCAGTGAGCACTCAGGGCTGATTTCCTTCAGAATGGATAGGTTTGATCTTCTTGCAGTCCATGGGACTCTCAAGAGTCTCCTCCAGCACCATAATTCAAAAGCATCAATTCTTCGGCGATCAGCCTTCTTTATGGTCCAACTCTCACTTCCACACATCGCTACTGGGGAAACCATAGCTTTAACGGAGTTATGTTTAGGTGGAATGTTTAGGTGGAATCTTCTTTCTTGTAGTTTGAATCCATTGCTCTGTGTCCGCTTCTCTGGAGCAGCAGAAAACAACCTTTCTCCCTCCTCCATATGACACCCTTTTATATATTTGAACATGGCTATCATATCACCCCTTAACCTTCTCTTCTCCAGGCTAAACATACCCAGCTCCCTAAGCCGTTCCTCATAAGGCATCGTTTCCAGGCCTTTGACCATTTTCATTGCCCTCTTCTGGACACGTTCCAGCTTGTCAGTATCCTCCTTGAACTGTGGTGCCCAGAACTGGACACAGTACTCCAGGTGAGGTCTGACCAGAGCAGAATACAGTGGTACTATTACTTCCCTAGATCTAGACGCTATACTCCTATTGATGCAGCCCAGAATTGCATTGGCTTTTTTAGCTGCTGCATCACACTGCTGACTCATGTCAAGTTTGTGGTCTACCAAGACTCCTAGATCCTTTTCACATGTACTGCTCTCAAGCCAGGTGTCACCCATCCTGTATTTGTGCCTTTCAATTTTTTTTGCCCAAGTGTAGTACCTTACATTTCTCCTTGTTAATATTCATCTTGTTTGCTCCTAACAATGCAAACAATTGAGGAGTCTTTAGAGATTGGCAAGAGTGTGTCTTGGGAGATTTATCCAGTCACTTCACAGGTCTCAAAAACTGGGATATTTACTGAGCACATGCGGTGTTGGAAGACAGGGGGTGTTGGTCAGTTGCCTTGAGAATACAATCTATCCCCTACTCTCCAGGAGGGCGATTCACTACATTTTGTAGTGAAACTGATTGGCTGCATACCATTGTGATGTTGCCTTCCTTGGTTTGTGCTCCCTGGTTGGCTTGAATAACACAGTAAGGAAGCAGGAGGGAATGTGTAAAGGTAAAAAGGTAAAGGACCCCTGGATGGTTAAGTCCAGGCAAAGGCGATTATAGAGTTGCTGTGCTCATCTCACTTTCAGGCCGAGGGAGCCGGCGTTTGTCCACAGACAGTTTTCCGGGTCATGTGGCCAGCATTACTAAACCGCTACTGGCGCACGGAGGACCGTGACGAGTGCCAGAGCGCACAGAAATACATAAATAAATAGATGCAACTGGTTAAAAGAGGCACATTTAGATTTTTGTTTTTCTAGGGCAGGAGTCAGCAAACCTTTTCAGCGGTGGACCGGTCCACTGTCCCTTAGACCTTGGGGGCGGGACAGACTATATTTTGAAAAAATAATAATGAATGAATTCCTATGCCCCACAAATAACCCAGAGATGCATTTTAAATAAAAGCACACATTCTACTCATGTAAAAACACCAGGCAGGCCCCACAAATAACCCAGAGATGCATTCTAAATAAAAGGGCACGTTCTACTCAAGTAAACTGTGTATGCACACGAAAGCTCATACCAAAATTAAAGCTTAGTTGGTCTTTAAGGTGCTGCTGGAAGGATTTTTTTCATTTTGTTTCGACTACGTCAGATCAACACGGCTACCTACCTGTAACTAAAAAAACACTGATACTCGGACCGTCCGCGAGCTGGATTTAGAAGGCGATTGGGCCGGATCCAGCCCCCGGGCCTTAGGTTGCCTACCCCTGGTCTAGGGATACTGGTGCTCCCTCCTCTTATTCTTTTGGTGCCGAGATTTTGGACCAGCATTATTTGAAGCCTCGCTGACAATAATTCCCACCCTTGAAATCTTCTTTGTTGAAATGTGAAATAATGCCCCCCTGGCCCTTGCTGTATTTAACATCCTTTCCCTCTCACCGGCTTGTAATGACTTGTACAAAGCGGTCATTTTGCTGAAATCACAGTGTTGACATGGTTTTCAATCAATACCTTGTAAAAACACTATTCTCCCTCCCCGCTTGCGTCTTTGATATTGCAATGTGCGCTTATACCTGTTGGCTGTATGAGGTATTGGCTTTCGTCTTTCAACTTGCCTGTTATCACCTTCCACTTTTCTGTGCTGTTGCTGGGGGTCTTGTTTGAGGAGCTTAATGTTCAGTCAAATAAAGCAGCAGCAGCTGCCTTAGGGCTATTGTAGTGTGCGTTTATCACAGGATGTTTCCCGCCAAAGAGGAAATCCAACTGGGCTCTCTCATGAGTACACAATGCCTCCATCTGCTCTCACCGAAATCAATGGGAACATTTCCGAGAGTGAAAGATGGGTTACAGAGAAATATTACAGAGGCGGGTCTGGATGGAACAAAGACTTTGTTTCTCTTGGTTGTTAGAACGCTCGCTGAAAGTAAGGATGAACCTGACCTGGGGAAAGTTCACAAACACAGCCTTGTGGAAGACACCTATTGCTCAGCACCACTGACGTCACTAACTTCTCAGTTCCCTGGCACAGTTTTGTAGCTGCATTTGTGAAAACCAAGCCTTATGAGGAACAGTTGAAGAAGCTAGCTATGTTTAGCCTGGAAAAGAGAAGACTGAGAGGAGATATGGTAGCCATCTTCAAATATCTCAAGGGCTGTCACGTGGAAGAGGGAACAAGCTTGTTTTCTCCTGCTCTGGAGGGTAGGACTCAAACCAATGGATTCAAGTTCAGGGCCATCTTAACCATATCTGGCGCCCTGGTGCCAAGATCCCTCCAGCGCCCCCCCCCCCGTGAGTGAGGCGGGCAGGAGGGGCGCACGGGGAGCTGAGAGGCGCGGAGGAGGCAGCACCAGGCTCGCGCTCCCTGCGCGCCTCCGGAGCTTTGCGCGGGGAGCGGGAGCCTGGGGCCTCCTCCTCTGCGCCTCTCAGTTTTTGAGTGGCTTCAGGCCGCTCTCCGGAGCTTTGTGGGGGGAGCGCAAGCCTGGGGCCGCCTTGCCACGCCTCCCAGCTGTTCAGGCGGCCCCAGGCCAGTGCTATCTGCACGCCTCTGGAGAGCGGCCTGAAGCCGCTCAACAGCTGAGACAGAGGCGCGGCAGAGGCGGCCCCAGGCAGACACCAGTGTTCGACGCCCCTTCCGCGCCCCTGATGGCCAGGCACCCTGGCGCCTTGTGCCACCCAGCCCGGGCCTATGGACAGCCCTGTTCAAGTTACAAGAAAGGAGATTCCAACTCAACATCAGGAAGGACTTTCTGACAGTGGGATGGACTCATTTGAGAGATTGTGGACTCTCCTTCCTTGGAGGTTTTTAAGCAGAGTTTGGACGACCATCTGTCATGGATGCTTTAGTTGAAATTCCCGCATTACAGGGGGTTGGATTAGAGGATCCTTGGGGTCCCTTCCTACTCTACAGTTCTGTGATCCTAAATGTTGTGGTTGGGAAGCAAGATGGAGGATGAATCGGTCAGTATACATATAGATGCATGCATGCTGTGCTTTAGCACACAGCAGTTACTTGTGCAGTGGGTTAAATACATTTTCCAAACAGCAAAGCCCACCCTCTTGCATTTCTCTTAAGCCTATCAGAGTCATTCCTATATTTGCATGCTCCAATCAGAGAAGCTTTTAGCTCCTCGGTTGCCTTATTCCAGGCATCCCCAAACTTCGGCCCTCCAGATGTTTTGGCCTACAATTCCCATCATCCCTGACCACTGGTCCTGTTAGCTAGGGATCATGGGAGTTGTAGGCCAAAACATCTGGAGGGCCGCAGTTTGGGGATGCCTGCCTTATTCTGTTTCAAACTGCATTGCTGTTTTGCTCCCCCAGGGGGTGCTGAATAACTATTATTGCATCTAAGTAGCTGGCAGTTGCCCCTTCCACCCAGGTGCAAGGTACTTTCCATATCTAGCTGGATTTAGATCTTTGCGGTCAGCCAGTTTTGGTTTCCGGTTAAGGAGTTTCCAGCAGTCAACGTCTAACGCAGGCATCCCCAAACTGTGGCCCTCCAGATGTTTTGGCCTACAACTCCCATGATCCCTAGCTAACAGAACCAGTGGTCGGGGAAGATGGGAATTGTAGTCCAAAACATCTGGAGGGCCGAAGTTTGGGGATGCCTGGTCTAATGGAAAGTCCCAGCAGGTGTTCGGCTTGTGCACTACAAGAGCTTCTCATGCATGAAGGACAAAGCTATTTCTGACCAAGATGAGAGATGCACAGCAAAAGGGGTTTTCAGCTAAAATGAAGTTTTTTACCAAACTTTGGTCAGTACAGTTAAAACTTTGGTCAAGGCCCTAGCAGGGCCAGCTCTAGGCCCGCCCCTGGTGGCACGGGGGGCCTGGGCGCCAGGCCACCAGGGGCACCATTGCGCCTGCTGAGAGGCGCGGCTGAGGCTGCCCCAGGCGCGCCTCCACTGTTCAGCGGCTTCAGGCCGCTCTCCGGAGGCACGCGGGCCTGGGGCCGCCTCCACCATGCGCAGGGGCGTCACAACAGGGGGTGGGCAGCACCCCCTGGCCCAGGGCCGGCCCTACGACAGGCTGGGTGGCACAGTGCAGCTGCGCCCGCCCGCCGTGCTGGGAAACGGGGCGGGGGGGCGGGGCGCCAGAGGGATCTGTCGCACCACGGCGCCAGGGCACCGGGCATGCTTAAGACGGCCCTGGGCCCTAGTCACTGTCCGGGGTCCAGGGCTGGTCAGATGCCTCAAATCCATGGTCTACGTGCAGCTTAGCAAGTGAGCAATTAGTGTCTCCACAGCCTGGGAAGACAGAGCACGAAAGGAATCTGCCTAGAGATAAGGAGACCCGGCAACAGCTCAGTGATTGGCTGAGGTCCGTCATATAAGCAGCATGACCTATGACACTGGTTGTTGGTTAGTGCTGAGGAGTTGCTGAGAGTGAAGAAGTCGTGTTGTATATAGTAACTTGTAGAAAGCTTGTATGTCTACTGCTGTATATAATAAACTACAAGAATCAAGTTACTAGTCGTCAGCTTTGTTCCTGATTGCCGTCCTGCCTGGGCAATCTCAAGTGTTGCCTAAGAAACACTGCAGTACTCTGCTATACTTTGCTAAGCTGTACAACAAGTGAAAGCACTTCAAAAGTTCACCAGCTTCAAAGTTTTAACAGAAAAACATTTCCTTAAATCAGCCTATGCCCTCTGGCATAGTAGAGGACACTGTCCCATTGCCAGTGTTGAAGTAAGATTCAATCGCTAGTCTGGTTGGTTTCTGTCTGTGGAATGAGGCAGGGGACGACTTGTCCTTTGAGTCAGGCATCAAGATGTCATTGACTGGGCCTCGTTTATTGCTCCAGGAGATTTGTGTTAACAGCCCCTATCCAGATTTAAGAATCCAAAGGACTGTGTTGGGAAATGAAAATAAATTATGCACTGACGCACCCTGGTTACACACATGAGGTTCCTAAACCAGGAATTCTGGATTATTGTTCTAGAAGTGCCTACCCCACCTGGGCCGGGCCACCTGCTTTCAGGTCTGCTATTGGAATTGGGGATCTTGGATCATAAGGGATTTGTCTGTCTCTTTGGATCCCCCTGCCTCTGTTTCCATGTGATCTCTAACACAAGCCTTCAGAGTGGCTTTGGTGTAGCAACAAAAACACAGGGGACAATATGTGCTTCCAGGAAGATACATGTTTTGACAGTGAAAGCTTAGAGGATGAATGGACACAGGTGCCTCATTTGCTTTCAGCAAGCATATTTTGTTCAGCCAATATCATTTTGCCATAGTGGAAGATGAAAGGGGGGGTGTCATAATATAAGTGCCTCAGTAAAGGCACAGTAAGCTAAACGGCTCTTTTATTAAAACGGCTACAGTATTTCTTTAGTATGCCCTGAAAATAGTGACAGTCTGGAAGACCCTCTAGGAAAGTGACACAGGGGACTTCCAGACTGTCACCAGGCCTCTTTGTTTGATCCATGAGGTCAGATTGCACAAATTCCTCAACCATCCCAATTTAAGGAAGACACCTTGAAAATTACAGAAGCCATCCTTCCGGCTGATCACGCAGCAATGGCGGGTGCCGTTCTCCTCAGCTGAGGAGAACGTGGTGCCTCCAAGGCAAGGGGGGACTGCTCCAGCGCAGCGGCCCCCCAGAAGAAACCCCGAATTGAGCATTTCGGAGACTGTTTTTGGGTCTGCCCCCCCCCGGTGCAAGTCAGCTGGCTTGTGCCAGAACACTGGACCAAAAGATGCTCAGGTTGTGGTTTTCTTTTTTGGGGGTGTGTGTGTCTTGCACTCTCTCATAAATCATGTGGCTCACCCCAGAGCGCTGGTCTAAAAGAAGTTCACCTATGATGAGCTAGGGACCAAAATGCGAGCATCCCAGTTTTGATCAGTGGGATGTTGGAGAGTATGCAAATACAGTTGATCGGGAGGTATTGTGCAAAAGCCCACTTCCTGGAATTATCAGACTTTTTGTGATAAAGAACATGGTGGGAAAATGCACTAGAAATTATGGGATGACACTTGATACATTGTCTAACTTCCCCACCAACAAATCATGTTGAATGCTAAGTAAATAGCTGGCTTAATCTAATCTCCTTGCAAGCATATCAGGCTGAATGCTCAATAAACAGGTCATCTGGAATTGCCCATATTGTATGTATCAGAACATTAACAGTACTTCACTAGGACATGTCTCCCACCACCACCACAATGGACATACTTTGTTCCATATTGGAAAGGAATGCTGCAGTTTAATATGAAATACGAACCAGTCAGCAAGCTTAGTAAATATCAGCATTCATGCACAGGGCTTTGCTGATTTTACTATCCTTGGAAGCAAGTGTTGCAACTAAGATGCTTATTGCACTTCATCCTCTTGTATGGCTTGGTGATCAGGGCCTCATTAGAAAGAAGATAGTTTAAATAATGAAATGAGATCAATGAAACTACATGAAAAATGGTTTGGTGTAAAAGTAGTGCAATGCATGCTGGGCATTATTGGAGATCTGTGCATTGGCTATTTTGGGCATCATTAATCCAAATGCTCTCTTCTGTGTTGAAATAGGAGTCATTATTAGACTTAAATGAATGGCAGCCACAGTGCAATAGTCTGTTGTTCAGATACGTATCCATACTAGAAGCAGTGTTCTTAACTGTTGAAGGAGATGTGTCTATTTCATTTAAATTGTGCGCTGCATGTAGTTGGTGTCATTTTTTCTTCCTTTGTATCGTTGCTTAGGGTGCCTCTGGACTATCAATATTTTGCAATATTATGATATTACCACCATTCATTTTAATGCAAAGGAAACACAATGCAAATTGGGGGACGGGCATAATTAGGGCTGATAATTACATTGTCAGCTTGCAAACGCTGACAATATTCACTGGATTGATTTTGCATTGCAAAATTCAGAGAAATGCAAATTTCAAAGGATACTTCTGTTTCAGTTTGCATATTGTTTAGGAAATTGCAAATTAGGCAGGTTAGCCTTTAAATATGCACTGCATCAAATTCCCCCTTATAAAAATTCTAAGCTGTCATAAATGACATGCACATATGCACACAAAACACATGTCTGACATAGTATGGAGAGCAAGACCAAAGCCACTTTTAGCCTGCAGTTGAACTCTGAAACCACCTCCAAAAAAGGTAGCAGAAAGTTCTGGATAAAACCTTTCCTGATAGACTTGAGTTCCTTCCACTTGCTAATCCCTCAAATCCTGTAAATAAATTAACTTCCCACCACCCCTCTGTGAAACCTGTCTGACAAGTATCTGTTGAAAGTGGAGCAGACTTGTCAAAAGAGCATCTTCTGTGTATGAGCAGGGATAGGTATGATAATGGATTCAAGAACCATTCCTAAAGAATGGCCCACACTGGCCAGGAAAAGGCAATCAACAAGCATGATCAGGTATCTTGACAGACAGCAGGTAAGTCATACTCTCATATTTCTGCCTTTTTCTTTCTGTGATGTTTGTATGATGGTTGTCTCGGGCATTTTCGAAAGCCTTTAAAAGCTGCTACACACGTTTTTTCTGGGTCCCCTCACCTCCTTGCAAAGGGGGGCAGACTCGGTTTCAACAGAAAATAAAGTTTTGCCTTGCTTTCTTCAACAGTTTCTTGCCTCCGCTCATTCTTCTCTGACCGATAAAGAACTTGGGGGATACTGGGTCCCTTGATGGGGAGTTGGGCTGTAAAAGCCAACGCCATATTTCCTTACAACACCCCACCCCTATTACCAGACTCTCCAAGTGTCCCTACTTTCCAGGGACAGTCCAAGATTTCCAGAAGCTGTACCAGTTTCTGATTTGATCCTGGAATGTCCCACTTTTCCTTAGGACGTCCCCATTTTCCTTGGAGAAATGTTAGAGGGCATGGAGTTATGTGACCTCCGAGCCAAGGGGATAAGTAACCAAATAACCTTTAGAACACATCTGAAGGCAGCCCTGTATAGGGAAGTTTTTTGGAAAAAGTTTAATGTTTTATTATGTTTTTATATATTTTGGAAGCTGCCTAGAGTGGCTGGGGTAACCCAGTCAGATGGGTGGGGTTTTAATAATAATAATGTTGTTGTTTAGTCGTGTCCGACTCTTCGTGACCCCATGGACCAGAGCACGCCAGGCACTCCTGTCTTCCACTGCCTTCCGCAGTTTGGTCAAACTCATGTTCGTAGCTTCGAGAACACTGTCCAACCATCTCGTCCTCTGTCATCCCCTTCTCCTAGTGCCCTCAATCTTTCCCAACATCAGGGTCTTTTCCAGGGAGTCTTCTTTTCTCATGCGGTGGCCAAAGTATTGGAGCCTCAGCTTCACGATCTGTCCTTCCAGTGAGCACTGAGGGCTGATTTCCTTCAGAATGGATAGGTTTGATCTTCTTGCAGTCCATGGGACACTCAAGAGTTTCCTCCAAGCCCCATAATTCAAAAGCATCAATTCTTCGGCGATCAGCCTTCTTCATGGTTCAGCTCTCACTTCCATATATCACTACTGGGGGAAAAGGGATACTGGAATGGCTTGCCGGTTCCTGCTCCAGGTGGATCACGTTTGGTCAGAACTCTCCACTATTATTATTATTATTATACTCCGCCCATCTGGCTGGGTTTTCCCCGCCACTCTGGGCGGCTTCCAATGAATACCAAAATACACCAAAATGTCACAGATTAAAAACGTCCCTAAACAGGGCTGCCTTCAGGTGTTTTCTAAATGTCAGGTAGTGGTTTATCTCCTTGACCTCCGATGGAAGGGCGTTCCACAGGGCGGGTGCCACTACCGAGAAGGCCCTCTGACTGGTTCCCTGTAGCTTTGCTTCTCGCAGCGAGGGAACCGCCAGAAGGCCCTCAGCGCTGGATCTCAGTGTCCGGGCTGAGCAATGGGGGTGGAGACGCTCCTTCAGGTATACTGGACCGAGGCCGTTTAGGGCTTTAAAGGTCAGCACCAACACTTTGAATTGTGCTCGGAAATGTGCTGGGAGCCACTATGACCTGTCCGTCTTGCGTGGCCCCGCACGGCATAGCTCATAGCTTCTCTGAGTTATTCAAGCCCCTTCGCCACGATAAGCCAGTGATCCATGAAGGATAATAATAATAATAATAATAATAATAATAATAATAATAATAATAATAATACAATAGGATGTCCTGGCTTTCATTGGAGAAATGTTGGAGGGTATGTATTACTATTCCAGGGTGTTTTCAACAGCAGCCTGAGAAATTAAGCAGGTCAAGTTATCTCCACGCCAGGAAAGGCTTTGCCTGCCACACTTCTGCCTGTAAAGGTGTTGTTAAACTCACAGACGCAGAAAAAGCTGCCAGGCCTCTTGACAATTCACCCCCACCCACTTTTCTTGCAGTCTTCTTCGGGCAGTGAAAGCAAGAAGTTTATTTTCCTTTGGCAAAGAAACCTGTTCTTCCCGCCCAATTAAGTTGTCTCAGCTTGTTTTTCTGCTGTTAGAAAAAATGCAGATTGCTCCACAAGCTCCTCACAGATGAGTGGATCCCTTTGCTGGCTCCACAGGTAGAGCAGGTTTGGAAATGCTCCCGTCAAAGGTCAAATTGACAAACTGCACGCAAATTGGCACAAAATGGGGGCATTGAAGTCGGTTGCAGGCAAGGTCCTGAAATATACGATGCTTAGACTCTGAAAGGCAAACTCAGGCTGTTGGATCGTGCCTGCTTGCGCAACTTTCCAATAAAAAAACGTGGGGTTGCTTGGAATTCTGAGCCAGTTCCAAGAAGGTGAAGTGTGTCTGCAGCTGAAATGCAAATGACACCTCAAAAGGCAAATATTTAATCTCAGCTTTTCTTCCAAGTGTGTTCAACGCCGTTGTTTAGAAAGCAGATATGGGGCTGGGCTTTTAAATATTATTATTATTCTCAGAGAAAGCAAGCATAAATAGCACTATGAGAGGAGAGTTTCAAGAGATCATTCAGACAGCTGAGTTGTCCTTGTTGTCGCATGTGAACCGAAATAGCATTTTGAGACTGTCTCTCATTACTCAGGTGTGGAATGCAGGATGCAAAATTGAAGGCTCTGTTTAAATTAATTGATTGATTAATTGATTGATTGATTAATTAATTAATTAATTAATTAATTCTCCCTAAGCTTAGCCAGACTTTAAAACAGAGGTGCCAAACTAGCACTCACCGAAACAGATTTGGCCTTGGGAACGGCTGTAAGGGCACTTCCAGAAATCCTTTTTTTTTTATTGCGCACTGACAACAATTTATGCTCAGGGTAGTTATGTGTGATTCAGCTTTCAATACTGTTCACATCTGCAAAAGCTTTTGGACAGACATACGACTTTGTTTCCAGTTGTTCCATGCCCCATAACTTCCTAATGAAATCCGGCGACCGTTTTGTACTACAAATTTCCCCCTTTATTTTTAATTCTGCTTTCGTTGAGCTGTAGCACAAGATTGCCCCTCCAGATGGCAATGATGTGGTAACACTGGGGAAGCGCTGCAGAACAATCGGATGATGATGATGATGATGATGATGATGATGATGATGATATTGAATGCTGCCCATCTAACTGGGTTTCCCCAGCCACTCTGGGTGGCTTCCAGCAAAATATAAAAACTCAAAGAAACATCAAAAATAAAATAAAAATCTTTAATGGCTTTTATACCTCCTCACAACACACAACACATAGACATCTCTTCTCCTCAGACTGTTTACACCCTACAATGACAGACAGCTCCTTGCTGATCAGGCCTGCCCTTGGCCGTATCTCTGACAACATCAATATTAACACTGTTTGAGGTGAGCCTCTTGAGTAAAGCTGCCCTTGAAGAGTTTGCATTGACTTCTCGATCTACGTACTTTAGAAGCCACATCTTCCTCTCTTGTTTTTGCTACGTGTAACTTTAAAGCTGACAGTTGAGCCAAGTGTCTCCCTCTCGGTAGTCTAAAAATCTTATGGGGATATTGATCCTATCTACTTCCTCTGAGGTAGGCAAGTGGGATTTGGGCGGTGAGGAAGGGATGCCAGACCAAACACCAGGAGGGAAAAATCAAGCGGGCCCATGCCTCAAAACGCTACGGGAAAAAAGAATTTCTTCAAAATAATAAAACGTGCTTACAAAAGGCCCAACACATTTTGGCCAAACCATAGGCTCAGTGGTAGAGCACCTGATTTTCATGCAGAAGGACCCAGGCTCACCCCCCCCCCAGAAGCCTGAAACCCTGGAGAGATACTGCCAGTTCATGTAGACAGGTACTGAGACAGGTACGGGGTTACTCTCATATTCACATGTGGCATTGTGTCAGAATTTGAACGCAATCGGTCAAGCGGTTTTGGTGAAACGTGGATACTAACGGACATGGCCAGTTTATATATATATATAGAGAGAGAGAGGGGGGGGGAGAGTGTGTTAGTTTTGCCTCCTTTCATAGAATTATAGAATTCCCTTTCCTGTTCTGGAGAAGATGGTGCCTGACACTTTTTTCTTTTTTTCAAGAAGGTTTGGTTAAGGGCACTTTAATTAGCACTCTGCAGAAAATGCAGCGTTTGGCTTTGTTAGTGCCACATGATGACTCTGGACAAGCTGGGCCTTTCTAGATGATAAAAGCTCAATCCAGGCAAAGATAAGTGCTTTTAATTTCAAGAGATGCACGTGAGTTCTACACTAGCTGCATTCTGGAGTACTGTTTTTGGGTGCAGCCAATGGACATTGAGGCCCAGTGCGATGTCCTGACGTTGCTCCACACCCGCCTTGATAATGGGGGCCCTGAACCCCTAAAAAAACAGATTGAGGAGGCCCAAAGAGCCTTGGCCCCCTGGAGCCAGCACCGATGCTAACAGAATTTTCAGACTTCTCTCAAAACCATTCCTACCTCCCTAAAAGGCTTATTGAGAACAGGCTGGGAATGAAATAACTGTGTACAGCTGAAAACGCTGGCAGCATTAAGATAAATTCAACAGTGTAAATAAGTTTTGATGGATGCAGTAATGGAATATTTTTGTAAAATATGCAGGGATTTATGATATGTAAAATGAACTATGGAAAGAGAAGGAGGGAAGTCACTGATATCTTAAAGATGTAAAAATGAGTACTTTAAATTGTAAAACAGGCATTTTTTCACTAAATACATATTTGAATACATATTTTAGTTCGAGATACACATTTCTATTACTGTTAGCATTACTATTATATTTATTAATATCCCGCCTTTTCCCCAGACAGGGACTCTCTTCCCCTCTTGGAACATGGGATCTCTGAGACAAGGTACGAAGCTGTGTTGGTAGGAATCTGAACTATCCCAACTGAGATCAAGAGAACGCATTAAATACTTGTGCTTAATTGGCTTTGAGAGCTTATTAGGGGCTGAAGGAGTCTTGGGAATTGCTGAGAACACTCACACTTGCACTTACAGTGCATAGCTGCCAAGTTATCCCTTTTTTTCAGGGATTTTCCATTATGCTGAATAGGCTTCCTCGCGAGAAAAGGGAAAACTTGGCAGCTATGTTACAGTGGGAGAGGTAAAGTGGCAAAGCATCACTTCCCAGGAGCTACTGTCTTGGGATCAATTATAAGTGTAATGGCCACCATCATACGGGGTGGGGGTGGGGAATATCACAGTACAAATGTGCCATAAAGGAAGATGGGAGAGGGAATCTCTAAAGCACACATTCCTCCTGAATACTACTGTTGAGAAGGAAAGTAAAGCAATATTTGAATGCCATGTTGGATTTCAAAATAAGACAGAGAGGTGGGTTTTTTTCTGATTTAAGTTTCTGGGACAATAATGCAGCTATTTTTCAGTTGTTTCTGGGTAGGTTCTGTCCAGACACAGTTTTTTCAAGATAAAGCTTTCTGTTGCAGGGAAATAAGATTTCCCTAGCACATAAAAAGGCTATTTTATGTCCATCAGGGCCAAAAACTATTGGGTATCCGAGTTGCTTTAACAGAGGGGTGGGATGGGTAGTGTATGGTTTGTCAAGCTGGAAGGAGGCAACCCACCTTGGGCTCCCCAGTTATTAGCTTTTCCCTAACCTCTTCCCAAATCTGGTTCTTGAAAGTGAAATAAATGGTGCAGAAAAAGCAGGTGACAATTTGCCTTGATCAGATTTTGGCTTTGTTTTTTCTTTAGAAAATACATACCATTGCAGATTTGATCTTTAAACTTCTAGCCAACTTGTCCCTTATGAGTGTAAGAAGGAACTTGCTTGCTCAGACCAAAGTTCCCATCTCTTCCAGCATTCTGCTTTCCCCTTCTGGCCAACCGAATGCCTTTGGAGAGCTCACAGTGATGTCCAGAAGGCAGCAACTCTCCCCAACTGTTGCTCCCCAGCTGGCATTCAGATGCATTCTGCCACAAAGCCTCAAGGTTCCATATAGTCACCAACTCCTTCTAATAGTGAACTCTGGTGCCAAACAGGACCACTGAGAAACAACATGGAAGCAAAATATAGTTCTTTCTTCCTAAGTTATTGGTATAGGAACTCAAGAGTGGCTTGTGAGAGCCATGCGGTCTGAGCTGGAGCAACCAGCTCAAACCTCTTCACAAGCTGAGCTTCTCAGGTAGACTGAGGGGAAATAAAGGCTTGATTACCTAGTGCCTTCTAAGGTAAGGGGACATGGGCAAAGCAAAACCTGGAGGACAGTGTTAACTCCTTCATGCATGAATTAGACTTGTTATATGCATTAATTAGACTTGTTATATGAAGCTGGTTATCCCACAGGATGAACAACTTTGCCAGATCTGGCCTCTGTAAGCTCAGCATTTTTTCCCCATCTTAAAATTCAGTTCTCCTAAAATGACAGCAATTTGTAATTAAAATCCTTATGAAAATTCATCAAAATTTTGAGTGTGAATTTCTCCTAATAAAACATATTTTGGTATTCAGGTTTGCCTAAAATGTACATTACATTTGTGTCAGAGTTCCCCCCTAATATGATGCATTTTGTCATGTTGCATGTGTTTTTTATGCACACTTGACCCTAACAGATTTGTTTTTGTACACAGTGTTTGGTTGGAGAAATGCTCAGAGACCGTGACTGGCCCAAGGGCACTCAGGACACTTCATGGATGAGTGGGGATTTTAACTCTGATCTCCCAGTCCAACACTCCAACTGCCACACCAAACTGGTCAGTGTCAATTTAGTTGAATGCCACCTTGTGAGGGTATGTAGGGCTTCAAGAAGGAGTTCCTTTGCTTTCTTTCTTACGCCTCCAGGTGAGGTGGGGGAAAGTGGTTGAGAGAGGAGCTCAGGAGAGATCTGGGAAGGAAGGTTGGCACAAGTGACAGGTTTGGCTGTCAGCCAACACAGCCTTTTCTCAACCTTGACTCCCCAGACTCCCCAGATGGTATCTGAAGAAGTGTGCATGCACACGAAAGCTCATACCAAAATATAAACTTAGTTGGTCTTTAAGGTGCTACTGAAGGAATTTTTTTATTTCCCCAGATGTTGTTGGACTACAACTCCCATCACCCCTGACCACTGATCCAGCTAGCCTGGGATGATGGGAGTTGTAGTCTAACAACATACAGGGGCCTAAAGTTGAGAAAGGCTGGTCCAATGCATGCAAGTTAATTGCAGCAACCTTCCTTCCATGGAAGGCTTCCTTCCCGTTGCTCGGTCTCAGCTCCTGCCAACCTAGCAGTTCGAAAGCACGTCAAAGTGCAAGTAGATAAATAGGTACCAATACAGCGGGAAGGTAAACGCCGTTTTCGTGCACTGCTCTGGTTCGCCAGAAGCGGCTTAGTCATGCTGGCCACATGACCCAGAAGCTGTCTGCGGACAAATGCCGGCTCCCTCGGCCTATAGAGCGAAATGAGAGCCGCAACCCCAGAGTCGTCCGCGACTGGATCAAACGGTCAGGGGTACCTTTACCTTTTTTTTTCCTCCATGGAGTGTCTTCTTGGTATACTGACAGCATCCCACGCACTCAGATTTGCATACTAGCGTTTTATTTCCGCATTGGGCTTTATTCCCTCTCCTGTTGATTTTAAAGACGTTAAATTATCAAGATCATAAATTAAATCCACTGCTGATAGCATGGGAAAAATAAAATGTTCTGTACCTGGTGCTGAAAAGTCAATAAAGTTGGTGCAGTGTCTCTCCAGCTTGTAACCTAGCAGCCTTAGTGCCAATGCATTGCTAGTGTAAATGGAAAATCGGGCAATCAGCAGAAGGAACATCAACTGCTGCTCAGAACCAGCAATGGGAGCTCCTAACATGGGCTTAACAAATGCCTTTAAAAAAACAACAACAAAAAACCCAGAGAACTAAAAGTAATTTCCTGTTTGGCTTCTGTGTTTGGGAGGGAATTACCCGTTTTGCTTCTGAGTTTGGGAGCAAACTACCATGGCAGGGGAATGCAGTAGTCCTTATAGTCCTTAGGAGCCCCCACATGGCATAATTTGCTGCTACTTCAGACTTAGGATAGGAGGTGTGAGTGTGCCCCTTATGCAAGATCCAGGGGTAAGGAAAAAATGCTCCTTATTTAGATCAGTTTACTGAGCTCATTTTTGGGGGGGGGGGGCGAATCTGTGTGTGCAGTGCAGTGAAGCACACCAGAAGCTGTAAAGACCATGGAAGCAAACTCTTGGCTTCTGCTGATGTATTTAAGATACAGTACATCTTTTTAAAACAGATTTTAGACTCTTGAGTCTTGCCTGTTGGGGCAAATTTAAGCACATCATTTTCCAGAGATGCCTTTGTGCCGATCTTATTTTTTAAATAATTCAGACTTCCTCCGTTTTAAGTGTTAAAGGTGCACGATCCTATTATGAACCCAATGCGGAGACCCAATTTTACATCTCTCCTGCCTAACCTCCCTCACAGGATTGTTTTGAGGGGGAAGTAACCTAAAATGTGCATTATCTCTCCAGCCAGTATTTTGTTTCTGTAATATTCCTATTAATGCTCATTCCGTTCCATATGAATAATAAAAGCTCTATGCAAGTATTTCCTCCCGGTCCAGTGTTTTTAAAAGCTAGGGTTATTTCCCCCCCCTCCCGTAGGAAAATCATCACACTCTAAGAATGAGTCAGCAACTGCTTCTGTGCTCTCCCAAGTCCTCCTGCAGAGATGTTTTAGAAGGCCAAAAAAACAAAAACAGGAGAGAAAATGAATCAGCGTGTGTTTGTGTGTGTGACCTGAAAATGGCTTAGGACGGCAACTGGTGTGAAATTGCAGAATGGAAGGTGCTTTTATTTACAGTGCCACGGGGAGTGTTTATGTAACCATCTTTTCACATCACGGTCCGTTTGGTACTAGCTCCCTGGACACTGAGGGGGATTCTAGAAGTGGGTGCTTTAGCACGGGGCCAGCCCAAGACATTTTGCCGCTTGAGGCAAACCAGGAAAAGCCACCTGAGGTCAGCCACCTGAGGAGACGGAAGGAGAGAAAAAGAGGAGCAGCTGGAGGCAGCGGTGGTTCTGCTCTTCCCAGGTGGTCCCTGTGGGTGACAAAAATGCACACATTTCAGGAGCCCAGATTTGCCATCCCTCCCAGGTGTCCCCAGCTTGCTTGCCGCCTGAGGCCACTGCGTCACTGAGGCTAATGGTTGGGCTGCCTCTGCTTTAGCAGCTTCCAGTTGTTACTTTTCCCGCTTTAAGCTGGAAGTGATGTAGCAACTCCGCTTCCAGACTTGGGAATCAAAATAAAATTCTGGAGCCAAGTTGGCTCTCCCCCTCGCCAAATATTTGCTGGGGACATTTTCACTGATTGATATGGGAGGAAAGGGTTAATGATTTCCACCCCAACCTCCCACTGCAATCTCCTCAGGATTGCCATCTCCACAGCAATTTGGGTTTTCCCCACTCCTCCCCTGGAAGAATCCACCTTTTTCAAGCAAACGAACAGAAAGATGCACTGACAAATTTGCATCCTTTCATGTATCTATATAATGAACAGGCAGGCAAGCTGTGATCCACTTCATGGGCCCGGGTGAAGCCAAAAAGGGTTCACCCAAGCCAAGAAAAACCCCTCACCTCCAGCACGACTGTCAGATCCAGGGGAGGCATTGTTGCCGTCCCACAATGGCGCCAGACCTGGTGGTAAGAGTCATTACAGAAGAGGTGAAATATGTTTTTCAAAATTCTCTTCTTTATGTTTCCACCACCGCCCCCTTATTTTATTCAACACCCCTTAACGGTACCCGAGGTTACAACAACAACAACAAAACAATTTATTATTTATACACTGCCCACCTGGCTGGGTTTCCCCAGCCACTCTGGGCGGCTCCCTACTCAATATTAAAAACACGATAAAAGATCAAACATTAAAAACTTTCCCAAACAGGGCTGCCTTCAGATGTCTTCTAAAAGTCAGATAGTTGTTTATTTCCTTGACATCTGATGGGAGGGTGTTCCACAGGGAGGGTGCCACTACCGAGAAGGCCCTCTGCCTGGTTCCCTGTAACCTCACATCTCGTAGTGAGGGAACTGCCAGAAGGCCCTCGGAGCTGGACCTCAGTGTCCGGGCTGAACGGTGGGGGTGGAGACGCTCCTTCAGGTATACAGGACCGAGGCCGTTTAGGGCTTTAAAGGTCAGCACCAACACTTTGAATTGTGCTCGGAAACGTACTAGGAGCCAATGTAGGTCTTTCAGGACTGGTGTCATGCGGTCTCCCAGTTGCCAGTCTAGCTGCCGCATTGTGAATTAGTTGTAGTTTCCAGGTCACCTTCAAAGGTAGCCCCACGTAGAGCGCATTGCAGTAGTCCAGTCATTCCAGTGGCCCTCAGGGGGCGGTGTCACCCACTTTGGAACACTGATCTAATCCAGCATCTGATTCTCAAAGGGGTCAAGTAGATGCCTGTGGGACACTGAAAACAATCTCTGAGCACCACAGCGTTCTCCCCACTTGCGATTCCTAGCAACTGCCATTAAGAAGTGTATTCCCTCCGGCAGTGGCTGTAGAACATAGCCATAGGGGCTAGTAGCCTCTGATAGCCATCTCCTTCATGAAGATGTCTAATTCTTTTTTTTTTTTGTGAAGCCATCCCCTTTGGTAGGAGTGAACTCCATAGTTTACTGTAACTAGGGGCTATGTGGAAAAACTACCTCAGAACTGAATCTTCTGGCATTCAGCTTCATTGGATGAAGGTCCATGAGCTGATGGTCCAAGCTGGTCCACAGTGAAATAGACTTCCTTGGAAGCTGCTTGACTCTCCTTTGTTTTTCAGTGAAGGATTAAAAGGGTCTATCAAGGAGTGCCGTATCCAGAGATGCTGTAGTCCAGGCATCCCCAAACTGCGGCCCTCCAGATGTTTTGGCCTACAATTCCCATGATCCTTAGCTAACAGGACCAGTGGTCAGGGAAGATGGGAATTGTAGTTCAAAAGATCTGGAGGGCCGAAGTTTGGGGATGCCTGCTGTAGTCGCAAGTTTCCTGCACTGGCTGCATCGGACTGGAGCTGCACTGAATAATGAGGTCAGCTTCATTATTCGAGCCTTACACCGCTCTGCTTATGACAGCCACTGTGGAATCAATATGGGAAATGGATTCACTTGGGCAAAGCCTCAGCTTTCACTTGCAACAAAACACCCAAAGATGGCTATAATGGATTTCCAATAATAATATAAAAACCAGATACATGGCTGTGTCACCTACCGTCATCTCTATGGTGATAATACGGCCATTGTTGCATAAGTTGCACCTCCTGTTCAGCTGTGCTTGAAATGTCAACCTGGATCTCAGGAATCCTGGATTAGAAAGAGCTGGCTTATACTGAACCACAACAGTGGTCCATCTGGCCTCGAACTGTCAACTCATCTCAAACTAAGCTGTCTAGTTTCTCAAAATGAGATCTGTTGCGGCCCTGTTTTCCCAATTTGGAAACACTGGAGATTGAGTCTTAAAGACCTCCTACATTAAGATTTCTTTTCTTTTCTTTTCAAAATCACATTGCTTGGGTGTCAGTTCCATAATTCATTTCAGTAGGACTTTCTCCCAAGTTATATGGTTAAGATGAGGCTGCAGGCATCCTTAAATATGAAGATTACCTTCCTCTATAAAGCAATGTTTTGATTAAAGTCAGCCAAGCTTTATCAAATCACCTAGAGGCTGTGCCACAGGGTCCTTGTCTGCATGGTGTCCTTTCTTAAGGAGGGAACCCTGTGGCTGTGAGTCAGAAAGCCTGAGAAGCCCAGGCAGCAAAGGACACACCCCCTTTTACTTTTCCGACAAGGGACAAAAGTCACAAGAAATATAAATGAAAAGCTCAAGAGTCTCAGGCATGCATGGCCATCACTTGAGGACCGCAACATCAAATTATGGCTTGTGTACTTATCGAACTCCCTGCTTTGATATCAGGACTCTCAGATCTCCACTTTTATACACCTCTATCATATTCAGTCCCCACTTTTCTGCCATTTCAGACCCTCCAAGTGTCACGATTTCTCAGGGGCAGCCACCGGAGGTACAAAATGTGTCCCAGTTTCTGATTTGATCACGGACTGTCCTGCTTTCCCTTTGGACGACCCTGTTTTCAACAGAGAAATGTTGGAGGGGACAAAATAGGATGTCCCTCTTTTCATTGGAGAAATGTTGGAGGGGATGCTGTTTCTCTAAACTAAAAAGTCCCAGATGCTGTAAGCCTTTCCTCACAGGAGAGTTGCACCCCTTCCTTGATCATTTTTGTTGCCCTTTTCTGAAACTGCCCCAGGCCTGCAATTCCCCATTCTGTTCCCTAGAGCCCATGACTCCCAGAGCAGCATTTCAAGGACTGCAGTAGGTGGGTGGGATTGCCAAAAATTGGGGGCTCAGCCCTGCATAAGTAGCAGAGCTTTCCAGCACAAAGTCCCACCAGTAGCTTCAGGCTATTGCGTTTTATTGAGACAGGCTTTGTTTTAAGGATCTGAAATTCACCTTGGGTAGGAACGACTAACATTAGTAATAATAAATAATGATGATGAGTCATCACAGGTGAAGCACCACAGACAAATTTGCCACCTCCACGGCAATGTGGAATTGGTTCACTTGTCCCTTTGCATGCCATCAAGTAATGGAATAAATCAAGTGATGTGCAAGGAATCAGATAAGTATGGGACAGACCCCTCTTCTGCTGGAGATTCTGGGAAGCTGCTGCCTGTCAGAAAGGACAATACTCGCCTAAATGAATGGTTCAACTTCCTACGTAAAAGATACTGACTGCTGCATGTTAATGAGTCTGTAGGCCAGTTGGTAGAGCGCATGCTTTTCACGAAAGGATGTCAGGTTCAAACCCCAAGCTGTAGCGTCCTAAAAATTTTATGATGAGAAATCATGAACTAATCTGGTCAAATGCTGGTTGAGTCGGATGTTCCCAGACTCCTGTTGAGTAGTAGATTCCTAAGCTGGGCCACCTTGGAAAATGATTTCTGACATGAATTACACTGGCTGCACAGTTTTGCTGCTTTCATTCTCCATTTTCTAGAAGCGGAAAGTCACGTCTGCTCTGAGGTCTGATAAACACAGATGCTGCCTAAGCTCACAATTGGCATTTACAATTGGGTGCTAATTGCTTCCTTTGATACATAGCTAGGTGTCTAACCTTCCTGACATAAGGCAGTCTCCTATCAAGATGTTGACCAGGATGTGGTTTCTATCTCTCTTCCTAATCTCTTCTTTGATATGCATGACCTTTGAAGCTTAGGAATGCAAGAAGTCTGTGCCTGGGAAAGTTACAAGCAGGTAGCCATGTTGGTCTGGTTTGTCTTTGGTATGAGCTTTCGTGTGTATCTGAAGAAGTGTGTATGGACACGAAAGCTCATACCAATGACAAACTTAGTTGGTCTCTGAGGTGCTACTGGAAGGATTTTTTTTTATTTTGTGCCTGGGAAAGTTTGTTTATCCCTTTCTTCAAAGCCTTCTTTGTTACTTCACTCTCTGTCCCGTGGGAATTTGGGGGAATTACTTGGGCTGCAATGGATGAATCTGATTGGTGCTTTTGAATTCTGTGATGCCATTCTTCTGTGTAATAAAAAAACGACCTGGCACAGGGAGAGGAGACACACTCCACCCTCCGCATACACTCCTGATGTGCTCAGAGTCTTTGCTGGCAAAACTCTGGCTGTCTTCTTTTCCCTTTCCCCATTCTTCCCTGAACTCATGCAAACCCTACACCAAGCTGCTGTCAATCAATGTTTACAATACTAAGTTAGATCAACAAATGGCCTGACAACATAAGGAGCTTCCTGTGTTTCTATTTAAATACTGTAGTCTCACAGCTCCCACTTATCTAGCATTCATCCTGATTTCCTTGCACAAAGTTTAAACAGAGGGGGTTAGATTGTATTTGGCTTTATTGAGCATTCATGCTGATTTGCTTGTGGGGAGGGTATTATATGACAATAGGTATTCATAGAATCGTAGAATGGGAAGGGAGCACTAGGGTCATCTAGTCCAATCCCCTGCAATGCAGGAATCTTTTTACCCAACGTGGGGCTCAAACCCACAACCCTGAGATTAATAATCCCATTCTCTTACCAACTGAGCCAAACTTGGTACAAGAAGTTTGCCCCATTCATCTTGATCTGCTTGCAGGGTGTTTATACATCTTCTTGTTAATCATTCGTTTACTCCACATTTTTCAAATGCATTTTCCCTGTCACTTTCCTAACTGCAAAAAGTCAGTTTCGTTCTAAAAGTGGATTTGTTCTGCTAGGACAGCAGAGCGCTTTACTGCACTTCAGTTGCACGAACCCACATTTTCTGGTAAGCTCTTGAATCCCTCCCAGAAAACTCTGACAGTGTGGAGGCACCCCTATTAGAACTGCATTATATTACAAGGAGCTGTGTAGCTTTCTAACTCTTGATAGGGTCGATGTGCTTTAAGCAGACCTTGATTAATCCAATTGACACTAATCAAAACTAGGCTTTATAGAGATCAAAAATGCAATGCCTTGAATACAACCAAGGCAGCAAAGTCCAGAACCAATAAAATAAAAGGAACCAAGGGCTTCAGGAAACAGCTGCTCCAGCTGTTCTGGAAGTAATTGACTAGTTCTGGGTTATATGGCAAGAAAAGGCTGCTTGGTGCAATTAATTTTGCTTTCCAGTTCTGTAGCTTTCCCTTTGCTCTCTTTATGCTTCTTGTTCATCACCCAGTGTGTGAAATATGCCTCGGACAGCTGAACCTCCCCACTGCTGTCAAAGGAAAAAACCGTCGCAATCAGTATCGCCAATACAGGCGGTTAATGAAGCCAGCGGGGAATTGGATCTGTCACTTTAGCAAGCAATCCACAGGATGCAGGACCGCAGGCTGCAGACGGAGAGAAGAAAGGCTCTTGCAAGCTAATCTGCAAAGGCATGATTTGAAAGACCCTGTTGTTTCATGGGAAAACAAAATGAGACGGCAAAGCGAGACAAGAGTAAGGGGAAAGGGCACACTGGGGTCCTGTCAGCATCAGATCCTGTTCCCATGGCCAAAGAGGGGGCGCATCTCCCCTAGAAGGAAAAGCTACAACGTTTGGGCCTTTTTAGTTTAGAGAAGAGGCAACTAAAGGGGGAGGATAAAGGTAAAGGGTAAAGGGACCCCTGACCATTAGGTCCAGTCGTGACCGACTCTGGGGTTGCAGCGCTCATCTCGCGTTATTGGCTGAGGGAGCCGGCGTACAGCTTCCAGGTCATGTGGCCAGCATGACAAAGCCACTTCTGGCGAACCAGAGCAGCACATGGAAATGCCGTTTACCTTCCCACTGGAGTGGTACCTATTTATCTACTTGCCCTTTGACGTGCTTTCGAACTGCTAGGTTGGCAGGAGCTGGGACCGAGCAATGGGAGCTCACCCCATCGCAGGGATTCGAACCACGACCTTCTGATCGGAAAGCCCTAGGCTCTGTGGTTTAACCCACAGTGCCACCCGCTGTTCCAAAGGGGGAGGATAGAGGTGTACAAGATTGTGCATGGTGTGAAGAAAGTGGACAGAGTTTTTCTCCCTCTCTCGTAACATTGGAGCTTGGCCACCAATGAAGCTGAAAGTTGGTGGACTGAGGAGAGATAGGAGAAAGTACTTCTTCATGCAGCGCACAGCTAAAATATGGAACTCGCTCCCCCAGGAGGCAGCGATGACCATCAACTTAGATGGCTTTAAAAGAGGATTAGACAAATTCATGGAGGAGAGGACTGTCAATGGCATCTAGCCATGATGGCTTTGCTCTACCTCCACAGTTGGAGGCAACAATGCTTCTGATGACCAGTTGCTGGAAACCACAGGAGAGCTCTTGTGCTCATGTTCTACTCCTGGTTTCCTGCAGGCATCTGGTTGGTCACTTTGAGAACACGGTGAGAACATGTGTCATTGGCCCTCAGCCTAATAGTTATCCTGAGAACATTTCTTGGAATTTGTTCCACTAAAGGAGACTCCGGGTGCCTTCATGACATAAACTCTTCTTGGACAGCTTGACCAAATGGGATTACCAATTGAGAATCTGTAGGGTCAAGGTTATGATACCATAATCGGAGTAACATCAAAGGCAAAGAAAATGGCGTACAAAAGAGTACTGTGCATAAACCCACATGCCTTTTTGTGTCCTTCGACACACACACTTTAAACTTGGTAGTCAATGATGCTGCTAAGTGTTGTCTGGAAGCAACTAGTTTCTTCAAATCTATATACAGTACAGTTCAACAGATCTGCAATTATTTATCTGCATTGACCCAGCATTGATAAAATCTAGCTAGCCATGTATCAGACTTAGGCATAACTGTTAAGCCACTGAATGAAACAAGATGGGAGAATTGGAGCAATGCTTTGAAACAATGGAAATATCATCTTGGTAGTATATAGGACTGCAAGAAGATCAAACCTATCCATTCTGAAGGAAATCAGCCCCAAGTGCTCACTGGAAGGACAGATCCTGAAGCTGAGGCTCCAATACTTTGGCCACCTCATGAGAAGAGAAGACTCCCTGGAAAAGACCCTGATGTTGGGAAAGATGGAGGGCACAAGGAGAAGGGGACGGCAGAGGACGAGATGGCTGGACAGTGTTCTTGAAGCTACAAGCATGAGTTTGGCCAAACTGCGGGAGGCAGTGGAAGACAGGAGTGCCTGGCGTGCTCTGGTCCATGGGGTCACGAAGAGTCAGACACGACTAAACGACTAAACAACAACAACAAGTATATAGGATGTCTTAATAGAGATCTTTGATGACACAGGCCTAAAAGGTTGATCTGGAAATACTTCCTGAGTTGAAGCAGAGGCCCTAGCTGTTGCAATTTGTAAGTTCCAGTTTGTGGCATCACTTGTTACAAGCTGCAACATCCTTTTTGAAGTCAATCTTATAAGCAAGCTCCTGAAAAATAAGTAAGTGGCTTAAATTCAGCTGCAAACCAATGGCAAGTGACCATAGCTGCCAAGTATCCCGTATCCACCGGGAAAACCCTTTTTTTCTTACCGTTTCCCGGCGGTCTCCCGTTTAGGTTAAAATCCCGGTATTGTCCCTTAAATCGGCTTCGGCCCGGCGGCCATTTTTCTGGTGCCGCTTTGCCCTTCTATGGGCACCAGAAAATGGTGGTGCCGGCGCCGGAAGTCGCTTCCGTGCATGACCGGAAGTTGCGTGACGCGACTTCCGGTGGCGATTTGCCCTTCTATGGGCACCAGAAAATGGCTGCGCCGGCGCCGGAAGTTGCTTTTACGTGTTTCCGGTCATGCGCGGAAGCGACTTCCGGCGCTGGCGCCGCCATTTTCTGGTGCCCATAGAAGGGCGAAGCGCCACCGGAAGTTGCGTCACGCAACTTCCGGTCATGCGCGCGCTGCCGATCCCGGATCTTTAGGTCCCAAACTTGGCAGGTATGCAAGTGACCAATAATTACCTTGAGGGCAGCAGGTGTGATGATGGTTTGCAACAAGTTCTGATAGCTGCTACTGATATTGCAAAGAAGAAATACTACCAAAATTTGAGACATAATAAGTTAGAAAAAGGAGAAACAGCAGTTTGAGTATGAAGCTCAAGAAGAGGAACCGCAAGATCCAAACAGAAATTCAAAGTACTGTAGGTTTCTACTGTGCTGTCTTTGATATGGCCATACAATCTGTTGAAGAGAGATTCCAACAGCTACAAGAATATAATCCCATTTTTGGCTTCCAGTATGATATATGCAATAGCAACAAAAAAAATCTACTGAATATGTACTTAAGGCCTTCAAAAATCTGGAAAAACTGTTGATGTGCTATGGAAACAAAGATATTGATGCTGAAGATCTGTGCTGTGGACTTATAGCGATAACTCAAAGATTTCCAAAGTCTATGTCACCCAAGTAGTATTTCTTTTCATACTACAATAAAAACTCCTAGATAATGTGCCTAATGTTTCTGTTGCTTTAAGGATCCTTCTCACATGCCCAGAATCAGTGGCAAGTGATGAGCGTAATTTCTCAAAGCTCGGATGTATAAAAAACTTACATACTCTCAGCTATGTTGCAAAAGAGACTAGTTGGTTTGGCAACTATTTCAATTGAACAAGCACCAGCTCTTGACCCGATGGAATTGGTGACAAAATGAGCAACAGAAAAGGCATGCAAAGTGAGATGTTAGTGTGCCTGAAATTCAGACTTAAATTTTAACACCGCAATTCACAGGATTATTAAAAGTGATTTGTGTGCTACAACATTTTCTCTTATATTTGAGAAAGATAATAATAATAATAATAATAATAATAATAATAATAATAATAATAATAATAATTTATACCCCACCCATCTGGCTGGGTTTCCCCAGCCACTCTGGGCGGCTTCCAACAGAAAAATAAAACACAATAATCTATTAAACATGAAAAGCCTCCCTGAACAGGGCTGCCTTCAGATGTCTTCTAAAAGTCTGGTAGTTGTTTTCCTCTTTGACATCTGTTGGGAGGGCAGGCGCCACCACCGAGAAGGCCCTCTGCCTAGTTCCCTGCAACTTGGCTTCTCGCAACGAGGGAACCGCCAGAAGGCCCTCGGTGCTGGACCTCAGTGTCTGGGCAGAATGATGGAGGTGGAGACGCTCCTTCAGGTATACTGGACCGAGGCCATTTAGGGCTTTAATGGTCAGCACCAACACTTTGAATTGTGCTCGGAAACGTACTGGGAGCCAATGTAGATCTTTCAAGACCGGTGTTATGTGGTCTCGGCGGCCACTCCCAGTCACCAGTCTAGCTGCCGCATTCTGGATTAGTTGTAGTTTCCGAGTCACCTTCAAAGGTAGCCGCACGTAGAGCGCATTGCAGTAGTCCAAGCGGGAGATAACTAGAGCATGCACCACTCTGGCTAGACAGTCTGCAGGCAGGTATGGTCTCAGCCTGCGTACCAGATGAAGCTGATAGACAGCTGCCCTGGACACAGAATTGACCTGTGCCTCCATGGACAGCTGTGAGTCCAAAATGACTACCAGGCTGCGCACCTGGTCTTTCAGGGGCACAGTTACCCCATTCAGAACCAGGGAATCCTCCACACCTGCCCGCCTCCTGTCCCCCACGAACAGTACTTCTGTCTTGTCAGGATTCAACCTCAATCTGTTAGCCACCATCCATCCTCCAACTGCCTCCAGGCACTCACACAGGACCTTCACTGCCTTCACTGGTTCTGATTTGAAAGAGAGGTAGAGCTGGGTATCATCCGCATACTGATGAACACCCAGCCCAAACCCCCTGATGATCTCTCCCAGCGGCTGCATGTAGATGTTGAAAAGCATGGGGGAGAGGACAGAACCTTGAGGCACCCCACAAGTGAGAGCCCAGGGGTCTGAGCACTCATCCCCCACCACCACTTTCTGAACACGGCCCAGGAGGAAGGAGCAGAACCACTGTATAACAGTGCTCCCAGCTCCCAAACCCTCTAGACGGTCCAGAAGGATGTTATGGTCGATGGTGTCAAAAGCTGCTGAGAGATCCAGCAGGACTAGGAAATAGCCCTCACCTTTGTCCCTAGCCTGCCGGAGATAATCAACCAGTGCAACCAGGGCAGTTTCAGTCCCATGATGAGGCCTGAAGGGATCCAAGATAATCAAAGGTTGCTGTGTTACTTATTCTTGCAATTATTATTTTTTAATCTCGCAGTTTCAAGTTTTGTGCTTTTTGTTTTCTCCACAAGACACCTGTTTTTGAAAACTGAAGTTAGCATTTTTTTGGGAGGCGGGGAGGGGGGCAGTTTGCAAAGGAGCTGTAAAAAAAAAGTAAAAGGTAAAGGACCCCTGGACGGTAGTTGCTTACTCATTTTTAAACATCTAGCATGCACAGCACAATTGCTAGCCACACACTAGGTGAAATAGAAGAGGTGTTGTATGCCTCTGCAAGGACTTATTCTCTTGCTTCCACTTGCTTTTCTTGCCCCACTTTAAATGCTTCCCTTCCCAGCTCCAGAGGTGAGAGGACTCTCGGCAAGGTGCTTGCCTGATGGGCCCTTGGAATCTGTCATTGCAGTCGCCACCTATAGGAGGACAAAGGTAAAGGACCCCCGGATGGTTAAGTCCAGTCAAAGGCAACCATGGGGTTGCAGCACTCATCTCGCTTTCAGGCTGAGGGAGCTGGCGTTTGTCCACAGACAGCTTTCCGGGTCATGTGGCCAGCATGACTAAACCGCTTCTGCCGCAGTGGGACACTGTGATGGAAACCAGAGTGCACAGAAACTCCGTTTACCTTCCCGCCACAGCGGTACCAATTTATCTACTTGCACTGATATGCTTTTGAACTGCTAGGTTGCCAGGAGCTGGGACAGAGCAAAGGGAGCTCACCCTGTTGCAGGGATTCGAACCGCCGACCTGATCAGCAAGCCCAAGAGGCTCAATGGTTTAGACCACAGCGCCACTCGTGTCCCATAGTGCAACACTGCAACTCTCCCAGTCATCACGGTCAGCTCAAGCATTTCAGCAAGAAGGGCCAGTAGCATAAGCCACCGTGATGCTAGGTCTGGGCATTGATGCTGATCCTGAATCCAGCAATGACAGACGTGTTGGAGCTGGGAATGTACCCCATCTGAAACCCTGGAGAGCCCCTGCCAATTAGTGGGGACAACACTGAGCTACGTTGACCAGTGGTCTGACCTAGTTATATGGCGGGTTCTTATGGCCTGATGATCAAGGCTTGAAGGGATAGGCAGATGGTCGCTGCAAACTGAAAAGCCCAGCTTGGGCAGCTTGTGGAGATCTGGCAAACATCTGACACTGGAGACAAATGTTTGCTCATTTCAATATTTGCTTTGGAATTGGCATTTTCAGTACAGCCAAACTGATTACCATGAGGACGGTCAACAATGCTCACATTGTTTCAATGCTGTTCAGTGCCTTCTCATTTCCAACGCTACCATTTTGTGATTCTGTAATTCCCTGGTTGCTGCTCCTTCTTGGAGTCATTTTCTTCTTCTTCTTTACCCTCACTTTTTGCACCTTCATTTACCTTCACTGCCTTTAAATTGACGGCCTGAGATGACCCCCATAGGATGACTTGATTCTTGCAGCATCCACAATGTCATCATGACAGATGCAGCATTGTGAGGTCATTGGCTAAATCACAGGGGTTGCCGCAGCCAGGCTAAGGGCAGTGAGGGCAAATTAAGTAAAGGACAGTAACGGCAAAGAGGAAGGAAGTGTGGCAGTTAGAAGCAGCACCAGCTAGGGGGATGAAAGAGCAACGCTGCAACATAGAAGCAAATATAAATACATAAATTCAATATTGATGAAAAAGGTCAGGTGTTTCTTTGCCTACTGAACAGAAAACTCAAGCAGCTTCTTGCCCTTAGACATGTGTGGAGAGAGAGAGAGAGAGAGAGAGAGAGAGAGAGAGAGAGAGAGAGAGAGAGAGAGAGAGAGAGAGAGAGAGAGAGAGAACTTGCCCACACATGAGGTCTAGTGGACTTAGCTCTAAACATGAATTTGGGATACCTGAGTTCTAGTGCTACTTCACAAAATAAGCAATTATTTTGTGACCTTGGGCAAATTCTCACCTATCAGCTGTAGGAATAAGAACAATCTGCCTTGCAGTTATTGTGTGACATTTACATTTTTTGGGGGGAAACAAACCACGGTGAACAATTTTTGCAAAATTAAAAATTATGTGTAACTGCTAAGTAGCAGCTGTAATTTCATTCTGAGGTTTCGTTGTCGTGGATAGCACACAAAAAACTACCCCTTACAAAATCAGATATATATGTTTTGGAATTGAAGCTAGGGCGTGGGAGGTTCGCAGTTGCAGTGTGTGTGTTTGTGTGTGTGTGACAGGGATGCTTGAGCTAGGTTTGCACCGACCCATCCTTCGCTGATTGTTTAGACCACATTCGCTCCTTGCATGGAGAAACTCTACCAGAAGTGAAGTGATCTGCAGAGTCCTTTCTCACAGCATGCAAATGCACAGGTGGCAGGGAAGGATGTCTGCCATTCACACTGGGGCTGGGAGATGGGGCTACAGCCTGTGTGTCAGCAGTAGGAGATGGGGCTGGCCCATGTGGCTCCATGAGCCCCTCTCCTCACCTGCTGCTTTGATTTGAAAAGCACCTCTGAGACTTTACATTCACTTGCATATCATTCATTAGCTTTCCACCAGATCAAAGTGTGTTATGATCCATTGCTGTTGTATTTTTATTTTATTATTTGATGATGATGATGTTTGCTAGCTTAATGTTATAGGGTGCTAGTTCTGCTAGGTCTAGGAGTATTTTTTTAGCTGCACAATGTAACCCCCTTGCCTCGTCCCCTCCCTGTGTGACTGTGAATCTGCTCTGGAAGGTGTGGGGGACGACGACAGATATTGGGGTGCAGGTAAAAAGGGACCCCTGACCATTAGGTCCAGTCGTGACCGACTCTGGGGTTGCGACGCTCATCTTGCGTTATTGGCCAAGGGAGCCGGCGTACAGCTTCTGGGTCATGTGGCCAGCATGACAAAGCCGCTTCTGGCAAACCAGAGCAGCGCACGGAAACGCTGTTTACCTTCCCGCTTGGAGCGGTACCTATTTATCTACTTGCACTTTGACGTGCTTTTCAACTGCTAGGTTGGCAGCAGCAGGGACCGAGCAACGGGAGCTCACCCCGTTGCAGGGATTCGAACCGCCGACCTTCTGATCGGCAAGCCCTAGGCTCAGTGGTTTAACCCACAGCGTTACCTGCATGCAGGTAGAGTGCAGGAAATGGTGAGGATGAGGAAAGTTCCATTGCGCAGCCAATACTTCTTGCAGTAGCGGAACTGTTGGATACCACCCACAGAAACTGCCTTTCCTCAGCAATGCACCTCATTGTATCTTTATGAGGCCCTGTGGCGGCCAGTGAAATGGCTAGCAAGCTCTTGACTGCAGCTGTGGGGAGATCAAGGGAAAGGGAGATCCCTGCCTTTACCAGTAGCAATTAACAGGCAGTGGTGAAGGCAGTGGGCTCTTCAAGAGGGAATGGCTAGCCAATCAGCAATCACATGGTTGCTTACTGCTGACTGAGGTTCTTCTGCCACTGTGCAAGTGTTTGTTGGTTGACTAGTCTGGGCATTGATCAGCACCCTGAGTCCACATAGGTGGAATCTGGCCAATCAGAGCGGTGTTTGCATGGTGGTGATTGAAGCTTCCCTGCAGCACCACTGCCCAGCTGCGGTCAGTAGGGGTGGGAAATTCATTGCCTGAGACAGTAGCCGGTATTTCCCACTAGTAAACTGCTTGATCAGCCACTGACAATTTTATTTATTGATCCATATAGACCGTTTGCTGCTATCCACAGACCTTGAAGTGGTTTACAGTAAATATAAGTTGCTGGTGGTACCTGTGGAAGAATTTTTAAAAGGGGGGGGGGCTAAAAATACTACAGCAGTGGTGCCCTCCCATCAGATGTCAAACAGATAAACAACTATTTAACTTTTAGAAGACATCTGTTCAGGGAAGTTTTTAATGGCTGATGTTTTATTGTGTTTTTAATATTGTGTTGGGAGCTGTCCAGAGTGGCTGGAACAACCCAGCCAGATGGGCGTCGTATAAATAATAATAATAATAATAATAATAATAATAATAATAATAATAAGGAAGGCTTTCTTTTTTAAACAACAACAACAACCCTCTCAAGCAAACTTTGCATAAAACTTGCCCTTGAGAACGACTGGATGCTTTTTTAAAATATTGTTTTATTAAATAAAGAATAAGAAAACACCTCTGTTTTGTAGAAGATAATTTCAAAATTTCTACCTAGAGTCACTTGTCTCTGCCAGTCTATTGTTCATGATAGCTAGAGCGCCCACTCCTCCCGAGAAGCCATTTTGCCTTGTGTTTATGCAGACGTTCCGAGGGTAGCCATTGGCCGTCTCGGACAACTGCTTTTGCAGGAGGGCCAGGGAGACTTTGTTGGAGGCGGTGAGATCCCTCATGGAGATCATCTCACCCGAAAGCCGCCTCCCCTCCGTGTCGCTGTCGTACTGTCCGTCCGTCTCCATAGAGATGTTGTGCCGGCGGAACCGGGACCCTGGCGTGATGGCGTTTCGGCGCCCAAGGCGAGCGGTCGGTTTATGGCAATCTGGGCAGCACCGACATCGGAACTTTCTGAGCATCCAATTTAAAACCTGCTTGATTACAATCGAGATGACGTTAAAAAGGGAGTAGATGCAGCAGACCCCCATCAATATAAACATGAAGTTCCCGAATCTGTATAATCCCTGATTTCGGTACACGGCATTTTGGCTGCTCACCAGGTCACCAAACCCGATGGTGCTGAAGGTGACGAAACAGTAGTACAAGGAGTCAATGTAATTCCACCCTTCCACGGCGGTGTACATGGCTGAGGCACAGCAAGCAATAGTAATGGCAAGGATTCCCAGGATCAGCATCACGTGATAGACTGATGGCTTCCACCCAATCAGGCTGTCGACGTCGGACATGGATGAGCCCCTTCGGCAGGTTGGAGGTAGAAGGCCGCTCCTCCTCAGCTGCCTCTCATGGCAAGCCTTCATCACCAAAGCAAGCAGGGAGATGATGCGCTCCAGGAAGAGGTTGAAGAAGAGGATTGTTGCGGCACACCCAAAGAGACCATAAACAATGAGGAAGGCTTTGCCAGCGACCGTTGCCGGTGTGGACATCCCGAAACCTGCAGCAGCAAAGAGAGAATGAAATATATATATATAAATGTAAACTGGGTATGTTCCTTCATCTCCAATGTTCAACAAAACCGCTTGACCGATAGCGTTGAAATTTGAACACAAAGTCAAATGTGACTACCCGAGTGACCCTATACCATTTTCAAAAACAGATGTGTCAGATGTGTCACCTACACTAGGTAGAAAACCCCAAAACCCCATGTTTCAGAACTCACAAATCATACAAAAGTGCATGCTGGGAGCACAGGAGAGATTCCACAACAGTGCCCTCTAGCGACGGCTACACTAGTACTGCATCTAGGAAAGCTTCACTCTCCACTGTATCTCGGCTCAGCTTTGCAGGATAGGTCATGGGTCAGAACAGGGTGGCCCCAATCACAGGGATGAGCCAGGGTGGGGGGAGGAGGGGGTGGGATAGGTCATGGGTTGGGACAGGGTGGGCCCAATCACAGGGATGAGCCGGGGTGGGGGGAGGAGGGGGCGGGATAGGTAATGGGTCGGAACAGGGTAGGGGATGCACCTGTGTAAACAGAACACGCGTGGAACAGGGGGACTCTGAAGATGAGGGGGGTCTGAAGGGGGACTCTGAGGCTCCATTTAACAGAATGAGCCACAGCAATGCGTGGCAGGGCCAGCTAGTGTTTATATAAATATTGTTTGGTGCCAGAGGCTGGAAATTTCCTCCCTTCTCCTCTGGTGGTAAGATTAGAAGAATTAACAAAATGACTGGCAACTGGTGGAGTGTTGTGTTGTTGTTTTTTAATGGTAACTCAAAATGTCCCATGTGAGGCAGGCCAAAGGCAACAAACATGGAAACCACCAAAAGGAATTTGAAGCAGGAGCTGAAAACAACGGAGGGAGACTAAATAGATGTTTACTAATCCAATGTGTTTTGGAACCTACTGGGAAAGCTAAAACCAATTTGGGAAAAAAATTGCCTCGTGGGAAGTTGGCTCAAGTTATAAGAAGATAAAAAAGCCTGTTGGATCAGGTCAGTGGCCTATCAAATCTAGAACCCTGTTCTCACCCTGGTGAACCAGATGCTGGTGGGAAACCAGAAAGCACTCAGCCCACTTGCAATTCCCGGTAAGTAAAACTGGCTCAAAATACAGTATATACACAAAGAAAATACGGTACCTGATACCAAGCCTGAGACAAAAATATCACGAGTGGATAAAATAGTTGGCAACAATGCTGTGCCATATGTTCTCTAGATTTACGTTTTTCCTTGAAAGTAGCAGTGGCAGGTTGAATCCAACTGCAACCAAATAAAGAAAAGAAAAAGAAGAGGGCGGGGGTTTGTAATCTCTCATTTGCTGAGATTATTTGCAATGGTTTGCAACCTCTGCTTTCCTACTGTTGTTCTTTTGCTGGTTCATTATTCTGCCTTAAGGAAATCAGCCCTGAGTGCTCACTGGAAGGACAGATCGTGAAGCTGAGGCTCCAATACTTTGGCCACCTCATGAGAAGGGAAGAATCCTTGGAAAAGACCCTGATGTTGGGAAAGATTGAGGGCACTAGGAGAAGGGGACGACAGAGGACGAGATGGTTGGACAGTGTTCTCGAAGCTACAAACATGAGTCTGACCAAACTGCGGGAGGCAGTGGAAGACAGGAGTGCCTGGCGTGCTATGGTCCATGGGGTCACGAAGAGTCGGACACGACTAAACGACTAAACAACAACATTCTGCCTTAAGTGATGCCAGCCAATCAGGAATCACGTCCCAGTCGCGAGGATGTCATGATGATTAACAGGTAGTTGATTAGGTTTATGTACTGACATCATTAAAGGCAAAGCACATCCACCAGAGGGATAGCAATGCTTCTTGTGTAACTGGCAGTCCTAACCAATCAGGGATCACACCAGGAATCAAGCAGTCCATTTGACCGAGAGGCCCTCCTTTCAAATTCGCATGAAGCTGATCATGAAACTGCCACACCCATTTCTGCTCTGCACCAGTTAGTAGCCTAGTTCATTGGCGGGTTCCATCTACGGTAGCTTGCTCAAGAGACAGAACTTCCAAGCCCAAAAACTATGTGTGATGCAACCACATCTGAAGTAGTTCATAGAGCCTCAAGAGTTTTAAGCAGCAGAATGCAGAGACAGTCCAGAAGCTCTTGCTTCATCCAAGTCTCCACAGAGTTCTCAGCTATTCTCTATTTTGGGAGATGTCATTTACAGTGAAGAATAGTCCTTCATTCCCAAACTCTATGGTGCCAGTTAAAACTGCATGGAACAGACAACCCAGTTCTGCAGCATCTCTTTGAACTAAGGAATATGTGTATTTGACAACTCCGCACGAACTTTATTCAGTGACAATCCAAGGGCTTAATTTGAGGGCTTGTTTGCTAGCGTGTGGTTGTTGTGAGGAGGAGCGGGAAGTCTTTAATAACACACTGGTGATAGATGAATCAAAACGCAAAGCAAACCCCCCCATACAGAAGAGGGTATGATAACACACTACCAGGGATTCAGACAGCTGTAGAGGTTCAGAGCTCTCGCAGAGGGAAAAATTACACCCTTGTTTGACCTCCACACCAATCAAGTTCTTTTTTTGTGTGGTGTCTAAACAACTCAAGGACATTTCAGAAAATAGGACGTTGCCAATTATGTTCTCAGTTCCTTTAGTAGTAAATTGTAGAGCAAAAGCAGCCTAATACTCAAAGCTGGAACTCAAGGAATTGAAACAGAAAGCTGCCAACTACACAGGAGTAATAATTTGCTAGTCAACGACCATGTCTTACTCCTCATATCAGATACACCTGGGAATGTGATGACAGCAGCAACAGGGTTGTCCCATTACAAATTATTGCATCCTTCGATACCAGATGATAGGCATTTTGTTGTTGTTTAGTCGTTTAGTCGTGTCCGACTCTTCGTGACCCCATGGACCATAGCATTTAGTGACTGCTATATATTTCGACTAAACGACTAAACAACAACAACATATATTTCCAGACACCCTGGTCATATGTTAGTTTAGTGGCAAAGGAACATTTTCAATATGGTTTGATCCCATAATGGTCCTGTAATATATGAAGAGAAACACAGAGGTGAAAGGTATTTCATAGGCCACCTAGTCCAACCCTTCGCTGATGCAGGAAATCCACGGCTACAGGATCCCTCAAAGATTGGCATCTAGCTTCTGCTTTAAAATCTCTAATGAGGGAGAGCCCACCACCTTTTGAGGCAGCCTGCCCTGCCCTCAAGAAACTTGGACACTGAGCTATTGATGTTTAGTTGAAATCCCATTTTGTACTTTAAATTGATTGGGTTGGGTCCAAAGCAAAATTAACCAATATGGTGGCCTCTAGATGCTGCTGGACTACAATTCACCATCAGCCCCAGCAAACATGACCAATGGCCAGGGATGGCAGGAGCTGGTAGACACCATAGAACAGGCATAGGCAACTTTTGGCTCCCCAGATGTTTTGGACTACAATTCCCATCATCCCTGACCACTGGTCTTGTTAGCTAAGGATCATGGGAGTTGTAGGCCAAAACATCTGGAGGGCCAAAGGTTGTCTATGCCTGCCGTAGAACCTGGTAGGCACCATAGGATCATAGAATTGTAGAGTTGGAAGGGACACTGACGATCATCTCATCCAACCCCCTGCAATGCAGGACTATGCAGCTGTCCCATACAGGGATCAGAACTGCAACCTTGGCATTATTAGCACCACATTCTAACCAACTGCGCTATCCAGGCATGTTGGCTACCTTTTCACTAGAGCATCAGAAAACAAACTTGTTCTGTCATCCATGTGACAACCTTTCAAATATTTGAAGATGTCTATCATATTATCTCCTAATTCTCTCTTCTCCAGACCAAATATACCCAACTCTTGGTGTGGGTGTGACGACAGGGTTTCCCCCCACAACTTTATTGCCTGGCCCCGAATACACACAGTGCTGATATGGAGTGACCAACTATGGTAGTTAAGTAGTCATAGAAACCTATGAGAGAAACGAAGGACTCTCTTGGGATGTAATGCTGGGATTCTCCTCCACCTAGGCTCAGGTTATGTGTAAATAAACCATATATCATAAAGACACCACAGTCTCTACTGTGCCTTGTTGTCCAAAGGAAAAACAGGCCCTGGTAAGCACGCTTAGTACCCCTGAGATCTCATATAGCTTGGAGATTGGAGCAGCATCTAACAATATATTTCTTTACTGTCCCAACGAATTTTCCACTGCTGGGAAGTTATTTTTAGCATCCTGAAAACATGTCCCCGCCCCCAGCAGTGTGAAGGTACCATCACAAGCCTCTGGGAGTAATGATCAACCTGACCCAATGTAGAATTAGGCACGACTCATTGATTTATTCTAGAAACAGCCAATTTGTTGTGGCAACACAAGCAATTCATAATCACGGACCTGTTGGCAATCCCAATGTTAAAAGAATAGCACAGTAGGTTAACAATAATTGGTACGCAGCCTCAAGGAATCAGAGAAATAATGAGAGAATTTGGAGGCATAGAGCGAACAATTGGAGCAAGAGGAGGAGCATGTTGTAATCATTTGCAAATAAGATAACGGGAAGCTGTAGCAACAGGGGACGGATTTGGAGTGAAGAATTTGTGGGTGGCCAAGCACTCTCCCTCATCCGAACTCTCAATTTCATCCACCTCGAGCAGCTTTTCATTGGTTGTAGTTAATCACAGGGGTGGTGTCATGGACTGGCTGGACACGGAGGAATGGTGGGAGGCATCAGCTGGGGAACCCCCAAGGGACGACGGCTCAGATCCTGGGGATTGGTGGTGGGACAGTGATGAGTGGTCAGAGGGAGGAATGGAGGGAGTAAATGTTGGTAGCTAAAGAGGTAACAGGGTTTAGTGAGCAGGGAATCTGTGGCAGATAGAAGGTCATGTTACGGAAAAAATCCAGGTGCAAGGCTGCTCAGCCACCTAGCTTGCCGGGCAGAGCCCGTGGGTCCCTACAGAACAAAGAAGGAGTCCAGCCACCAACCAGAGCAAATAGCGTAGTAGACCAAAGTTTATTGAGCAAGAGGTTCAAAGAGGAATTTAAAACCCCGAGGATGGGGTGCAGGGGCATAAGAAGAGGGGGGCGATGGGAGCACAGCGCCCCCCCCACAGCGCGATCCCGGTGGGGTGCTATCGCAGCTTCCCCCCGCCCGCGCTGGGCACCCTGCCCCCTGTGGGTGGTCCATGCCCCCAGAACGCACGCCACGCCCCCAGAACCTGCGGGCGGCGCACCATACCCCTATAACATGTGACACTCCCCTGCGGGACGCGCGCCAGTCCCACCCCGCCCCACCTGCTCTTCGCCCCCAGTGCCAGAGCATGAAACTTCCCACCACCCAGGATACAGTTCGCACAGCATCATTGATACATCATCTTTACATCACTGACATGCCACCAAAGGGGAGGGGAAGACAGGGGCCACACTAGTTCAACCTTGGCAAACATGTCCAGACAAGTCCTTGGTTCAAGATTAGCATAAGCAGGCATGTCAGGGCAAGACCCAGGTACAGTGGTACCTCTGGTTAAGAACTTAATTTGTTCCGGAGGTCTGTTCTTAACCTGAAACTGTTCTTAACCTGAGACACCACTTTAGCTAATGGGGCCTCCCGCTGTCGCCGCGCCGCCAGAGCACGATTTCTGTTCTCATCCTGAAGCAAAGCTCTTAACCCGAGGTACTATTTCTGGGTTAGCGGAGTCTGTAACCTGAAGCGTTTGTAACCCGAAGTGTCACTGTATAAGATTAGCATAGGCAAACACCTCTGAAGTCCCACCACCCAAAGTACAATAGAACTTCCTTTGCATGTCTGGACCCCTTGGCAAGTCTGGTGATGGGATTTGGCTTTCCTTGGCCAGCAATCAGCTCAGCAATTGTCACCTCTGGGCACTTCCTGGAGTCCCTTTTTCAAGGGCAAAGTAGCGTTGGAATGGAGGAAACTGGCAAAGGAGTTGATTTTATATGATTTTTAAAGCTAGGTAACTTCCCTGAGCTGTCAAGTAAAAAGGATACATTTATGCATAATATTTGTAACATTTAACAACTTTAAAGATGTGCCCCACCCCCGTAATTTCCATAACAGTCGGAAGCAGAAGCAGAAGTGGAAGCTGGAGAGGGGGGAGCCCAAGAGGCAGATATGAGCCAGGCTGATGAAGAAGCCAGGGTGTCTCTCCATCCTGCTACAACCAGCCTTACCTTCCAAGTCCCGGGCTGCAGAATCCGGGACCGGCAGCCGTGTGACACCGGAAGTTGCGCCGACGTAACTTCCGGTGTCGCTTTGCCCTTCTATGGGCACCAAAAATGGCCGCTGCCAGCTTCGAAAGTCACTTGTACGCATGTCAGGAAGTGCGTCGACGAAACTTCCGGTGTCCCTCCGCCCATCTATGGGCACAAAAAATGGCCGCCGCCGACACCGGAAGTCACATCTATGCACTTCTGGACATGCGTAGATGCGACTTTTGAAGCCGGCGGCGGCCCTTTTTGGTGCCCATAGAAGGGCAAATCGGAAAGAAAAAAAATGGCCGCCGGAAGGAGAAAACAACGGAGAAAAAGGGAGACGAAGTGATACGGGGGACCACCGGGAAAAGGTAAGTAAAAACGGGGGTTTCCCGGGGAAAACGGGGTACTTGGCAGCTATGCAACCAGCTCCTCTTCCCCCTGGTCTCCCAGGACTAGGAGAAGTATGAAGTGGGAGGAGCAAAGACAGGTGCGCTGGCATATTTTCATATTGCTGGGGAAAGACCCAGAGGAGGTTTAGGCAGCTGTGGGAAGGCGGAGACCTTCAGCCTCCGCAATTGCCTCATAGGGGCAAGACAGATTGAGAAGAGTTGTGATCCTTAGGGCCTGGCTCCCCTGAACTGACCTGGTTTCTGCTAATAAAGAATTAACTTCACATACTCCGTGAGATTTATTGCTGGCTGACTCTCTAACATGTGGAGAATCTCAGGTCTGGGAATCAAATGTGACCCTCTGGACCTCTCTGCCCAGCCATTAGGACTCTCTCCAGACCACACCCTCTCTTCATAAGCCCCTGTTCTTACTGTTTTGCGCCTGATCTCACTCATCTTTTATCTAAACTAAAAAGTCCCAGACTCTGCAACTGTTCCTCATAGGCGAATTACTCCATCCCTGGGATCATCACATGCTAGGCAACTAAAAATGTTACCCATCTCCCCAAACAATTTTGTTGATAAAATGCTGAGGTTTTGTTTGGGTGCGGGACACATAATTCTTTCTTTCTTTCTTTCTTTCTTTCTTTCTTTCTTTCTTTCTTTCTTTCTTTCTTTCTTTCTTTCTTTCTTTCTTCAGTTGACAGAGCTGATGTTGGGGCTTGTATGCTGAGCTCCAGGGATTTTCCAAAGAAGTGTGTCCTTGCTGAAGCTTCCTAACTGAATCATTATCTTCCCTTCTTGGCAGGGGGACTGAAGAGAAACAGAAAATGGGCAAAACTGGGGTATGATTTTGCCCGGTCAGCTGTTGGCTGGGAAGATCTGTGCTCCATAAAACTGGCAGCAGAATTACAGGTAGATACTGCAGCTGAAAGCTAAAGCTGTAGTAAGGTAAAGGTAAAGGGACCCCTGACCATTAGGTCCAGTCGTGACCGACTCTGGGGTTGCGGCGCTCATATCGTGTTATTGGCCGAGGGAGCCGGCATACAGCTTCCAGGTCATGTGGCCAGCATGACTAAGCCGCATCTGGCGAACCAGAGCAGCACACGGAAATGCTGTTTACCTTCCCGCTGTAGCGGTACCTATTTATCTACTTGCACTTTGACGTGCTTTCGAACTGCTAGGTTGGCAGGAGCACGGACCGAGCAATGGGAGCTCACCCCGTTGCGGGGATTCGAACCGCTGATCTTCTGATCGGCAAGCCCTAGGCTCAGTGGTTTAACCCACAGCGCCACCCGTGTCCCAAAAGCCGTAGTAGCCATCTCCTTAAGATTATGCAGAAATGTATAGCATGCAAATCAATGTGGATTGTGCGAGTGATCAATAACCCCCTTCAGTGCAACAACTCACTAGCAAAGTTTATGGATCTGGTTGTTTAAAGCAAGAGGGCAACTAGGAATCTGAATTTTTGTTAAAAGGTTCGCATAAATGGCATTTATGGACAAAATATCTCTGAGATCAGGCAGAGGAAGCATGCAACCACACCACGCGGGTAGGATCTTTTAGAAAGAAATATTGGTCTGACGTTGTGTAAACTCCTCCAATTATTAAATTACAACTGCCCCCAGTTAACAGATGGATCGCAACAGTAAATATGCTGTTTGCCTTCGATTTCCATCTGCAGGACTTCACCCAGTGTCTAGTTCCCGATTTATCGAGAAACAAGTGTTCTCTTTTCAATGCTCTTTCTACAATAACAGCGGAGTAAACATAATATCTCCATAACAACCAAACATACCAACATTGCCTCTTTGGAGATTAGACCAGCACTACTAGAATGGCCTGCCTTATAACAACTCTGAGAGAGCGTAGCCACTTCTCCCTTCATTTCCTTTCGTTCTGATTGGTTTTTCTCACTTTTCCAAACAACGTTACCGACTCTCGGGGGATGCGAGGGAAGGTTTGCAGTACTGCAAGATCAAAGCAGAGGGGAATCGCACTCGGAAAGCAGAAATGGCAGTAAATGAAAACCCATGAAAACCCAAGAGAAAAAACAAAAACAAAACAGGGGCCAAGCTACAGTTAACACATAAATAAATGCAGCAGACCTGGCCCTTCTGTGACTAATTAAACTGAACAGCTTGGATTTAGAGAGGATCAGACAAATAAAGGATGGCTTTCAAGAGCTATTAGACATGAGAGCTGAATGGTGCCTCCATGAGCAGAGGCAGTATACCCCTGAATATTACTTCTTGGGGTGGTCAACAGTTGGAGAGGCCTATTAAAGAACCTTTTACTGGAGGAGAAATTAAAAAATCTTTTAATGAGGGTGAAAGAGGAGAGCGCAAAATATGGTCTGAAGCTCAACATCAAAAAAACTAAGATCATGGCCACTGGTCCCATCACCTCCTGGCAAATAGAAGGGGAAGAAATGGAGGCAGTGAGAGATTTTACTTTCTCGGGTTCCATGATCACTGCAGATGGTGACAGCAGTCACGAAATTAAAAGACACCAACTTCTTGGGAGAAAAGCAATGACAAACCTAGACAGCATCTTAAAAAGCAGAGACATCACCTTGCCGACGTTAAAGTTAAAGCTTTGGTTTTCCCAGTAGTGATGTATGGAAGTGAGAGCTGGACCATCAAGAAGGCTGATTGCCGAAGAATTGATGCTTTTGAATTATGGTGCTGGAGGAGACTCTTGAGAGTCCCATGGACTGCAAGAAGATCAAACTTCTCCATTCTTAAGGAAATCAGCCCTGAGTGCTCACTGGAAGGACAGATCGTGAAGCTGAGGCTCCAATACTTTGGCCACCTCATGAGAAGAGAAGACTGTGAAACAGTGTGCTGGGTTCGATGGGTGCTTGAGCTACTTGGTAAATCACCAATAGTGCATTGGAAACTGATACATTTCAGGAATAATGCCTCCTTGGTGACTTCACTATCTCAGCATCACCTGAGCATCTACATGGCTTAGAACTTCAGTATCTAAAGGAACTTCCCATGCCTCATGTTGCTCACCAACTGAAGGTCTTCCACGAATGCTCATTCCATCTGAAGTGTGAGAAACAAGAGAGAGGGCCTTCTTGGTTCTTCCTAAAGAACCTTCCTAGAAAGATCAGCATAGTGCCTGAAGTGACATATTTTGGGCAGCAAGGAAATATCTTTTTGTTCACCCAGGCCTTTTAACAGATTGCAATGTTAACTTTCATTTTTAGGCTAGTACTATTAACTTAGTTCTATTCTGATAGCATTTGAGTCCTTTATTTTTCACCCCATGTGATAATTGTAGCTCTTTTTGATGTATTTGTATTTTGGGTGCTGATATATTTCCTGTTTTATTATATCATTTGTGTTGTAACATTGTGATTAAGTTGATGTACATCACCTAGAACAGGCATGGCCAAGCTTGGCCCTCCAGCTGTTTTGGGACTACAATTCCAATCATCTCTGACCACTGGTCCTGGCTCACTCACTTATAAAACAAAGAGCTTCAATCCCTAACAATGTTTGAAGCTCATGTGCCCCACGGACAGCCGTTGGGACTTGGAGCGCAGAGACTTTGGACGGGATAAACCAGGACCGTGAGAGAGATTACATGCTGGGCTGAAGGATCGTTTAGCCGTTACTGAGGGGCGAAAGCAGGAGAGCAGGCGGGCGGGCGCACCCACGGGGGAAGGGGGAATTAGTCCCTGGAAGTGTGTGTGGATTTTTTTGGGGGGGGGGTTGGAAGGGCTGCTGCAACTGGGACCAGCGAGGGGGGAGAGAGAGAAAAGAGGAGTAGAAAAAAGAGGGTGGTAAATGGGGAGGGAGAGAGGAAGCTGAGGAGGCAGCTGGCTGGGGCGGGGAAGGGACTGAGTGAGGGGCTGAGGTGGTGGCGGTGGGTGAGTCACCGGGGGGGGGAACCCCGCTAATTAATTCTAGCACCCGTTAATTTAACGGGCTTCATGATACTAGTCTATTTTATAAAACACTATTGGACCTAATAATGAGCAAAGGGCAGAATCTTAGAAAGCTGTGAGAAGCGGACTTAGGCCAACAAATCGATGAACACAAATTGAGCTCTATGTGGTCTAAACACCCGTTGCATACCGTCTTGGCTAAACTGCAGGAAGCCTCTTTAAAGGTCATTTATAAGATGACACTGGACATTGTCTAGATTGAAGTATACATTGTGGATGTGAACTAAATGCGTAATGTAAATTATTTTTGAGGGTTTTTTAATGTCATGTGGATGGCTGTATACAAGAGTCAACATATGTATACTTATTTGTCTTGGAAGACAACATTTTGTGTTTGGTAATTGTTTTTTAATTTTTCAATAAAACAGTTTGCAAAAAGAAGAAGAATCAGAATCAGATAAATATATTCCCACAGTTTAGAGTCAGGGCATTGGTTGCTAAACCAATATTAAGTGGCTTCCTATTGGCATCTTTAAAATAAAGGATGGTGATGTCCTATCTCCCACACATTCTGGGTCTCCCACCTCATCAGTAGATCTGGGCACATCTGTCAAGAGGGTTCTGCTCTGTAGTTTCATCTTGTCCTCCCACTCCTGGTCTGAATCAGTGTACGGAGAGGGGAGCATGACAGGTGAGGTCAGAGAACAAGAATAAAAGCCATTCTGTATCTCCATTACCCATTAATTTTCTCCAGAGCTGGAAATGGGTGACACAGGTGTGAGACTTAAAAATGCTATGCCACATATATCTTTTTTTCTTATAACCCTTTGACTACTGAATGGATCTTGCAAATGCATCCTTGCAAATCTGAGCGCTAAATCTATTCTTCAGGGTGAAAATTACAATTCTTAGTAATATGAGGAGCTACCTGTGGATTTAATTTCAGGCATGGAATGGAGAAGCAGACAGGCAGTGGAAAATTTTTATTGTGCCAATGTGCACCTTATTAGCATATCATGTTTGAATTTCGTATTATACTGCTATTAGCATTCTGGATCCCCGTCCTATTTTGTGACTACTGGAGAAGATAACTGCTTGGTTAATAATCTCAAGGGTTTCAGGTCTTTCAGAGCCAAATGAAAACTACGGTAATTAAGGAGGGTGAGGCCAAATCTAACATTCATCTAGAAGCAGAAACTGAAGTTGCAAATGATCCCGAGTTTTCTTGTGAATGAGACAGCTTTTGCTGATTAATCCAGAGCCTTTCCCACTGCATGCATAGAGAGGCTCCAGAAGATTGTGCAAATGATGGGCCCAACTGTTAGGGAAGCAGTTTCTGCACATGATGTAGAGGGAAATGAGGAATAGATGGAGCTCCTCGGCCTGGGAAGGTAGCCCATCTAGGAGAAGGAAAACACTGATCCAAAACCCCTGCTTCCTTGAATCTATTCTCATTCGGGAAAAGGTTTCGGAAGTAAATCCTGAGGAAAAATCCATTCCTGTTGACTTGTGGGACATCTTCAGGAGAAGAAGAGGCTAAGGAGTAAACCCTACACAAAACTGGAGTGGAGTCCCTAAGGTGTCTTTCATGCCTCCTTCCAGCAAGGAACAGAGTACAAGATTTCTTGATTTTTTAAAAATGCTTTGTGCATCCACATCTAATCTTGCCCCTTTCTAAAAATCACTGTATTTATTGGTGTGTGCTTGCAGATTCTACCACCACCATCAGCAGCTGGTGTTGACCTCACAAACACCAGTTAGGAATGCTACAGTGAGGCCAGTAAAATACTGGTTGGTTGGAAACTTTCAGTTAATGCTCTTTGGTAGCAGGTTATTCTGTTTGTTTGTTGGTGGGGTGTCTTGCGTGAATCTTTGTTGGATAAGGCCTAGCTCTCTCTGTTGTGGCTCGTAGTAGGCCAAACTTGACCTAACCTGATGGCTGGAGATTTGTTTGCATGCCAGAATAGGTCCTGAGGAGGCTTTAAAATGCTTGACAAAATTCTGCTAAGTAAAATGGATGCTTGCGGTTTAGTGTGAGAACCCTCAGGGAGGACTCTGCGGGTGACGCTAAGGACAGGAGAGCCGCCTCGCACTAGGAGACAGAGACACGCTGTGAGATTTATAGAGGCTTTCATGAGGGAGTGAGGAAATAAGAAGAAAGATTCATAGGAGCGTTTGCAGCGGACATAAGCAGAACGCGAAGATTTATGGGCACATTTTCAAAGAGGGCAACGAATACGAAGTGTACAACACTTCAATTCTGAGCTGTCCCCATTGATAAGAAATGGGTGAGGGAGCAAATAGGTTTTAGGTATGCCCTAAATCAGAGTTTATTCTAATCTGCAACTGGGCATGGGAGCTTGATAAGGAATGAGGTTGTTTCTTAAAAAGAAAGAGGGGAGGGGAGAGGAGGGGAGAGGGAAATAAATAGGAATCCTCAAGACAAAATGCTTTTTGAGCACTTATAGTATACCATAACCTTCAACATTTCTCTGATGAAAATAGGGATAATAATAATAATAATAATAATAATAATAATAATAATAATAACAATATCCCACATTTCTGACTGGGATGCCCCACCCACTCTGAGCAGCTTCCAACATATATAAAACACAATTAAACATTATATATGAAACAAAACTTCCCTATACAGGGCCGCCTTCAGGTGTCTTCTAAAGGCTGTATGCCCTTGGCTCAGGGGTTGCATAACTCCATACCTTCCAACATTTCTCTGATGAAAATAAGGAAATCCTAAGAAAAAGCAAAACATTCCAGGATCAAATTTGAAACTGGAATGGCTTCTGAAAAGAGGGTTCACTTGGAGGGTCTGTCATACCGATTTGCTTGCTCAAATCTTGTGCGGAGGTTAGACTGGGTCCAGTCTTTATTTAAACAATTTCTATATCTCTTAATCTCGCAGCATTATAGAAGAAATACAATACAGAAAAGGTAAAATTGGTTTAAAAGTAAAAACAAACAAACCAGACTTCAATTAAAACGCCTGCTAGAAGGCGGGGTGGGGGGTGGGCAGACGTTGCAGGTTCAGCAGGGAGGGGACCTGTCTGGGGTGGGGTTTTTCCTAAAATTGGACTCATGCAATACTGAACACATCATGGCTCCTGGTAGTTTACAAGCCATGCATCTAAGTCAAAGGGAACCACTAACAGTGACTCAGCCTACAATCCCAGTGATCAGGCAAGGCTGTAAGGGATTAGGTGTTCTATGAAATATCTTGGAGCCAAGTTGTTGTAAAGTCATGCAAGACTGGCACACTAGTGAATGGGCAGCCCGCACACGCTTTTGAAGACTTGAGTTACGTGCTGGTGATAGTCTGTCTCCATCAACAGTCTGATACCAGTATTTTGCACCAGCTGGGGCTTGCTAACCAGGCTCAAGGTTAGCCCAACATAAAGTGCATTGCAATAATCAAATCTTATGGTCACAAATCCTATGGCCAGACTATTTGATATTCATTCTGATTTGTTTACTGGGGAGTTACACAACAATGAGCCTTCATCTTGCATTCATCCTGATCTGCTTGCAGGGTGTTTACGCACCTTCTCATTAATCATTAGTTTATTTCATACTTTTCAGTACATTTCCCAAAAACTGCAAAAAACAAAGAAACAGGTTTGTTTGTTTTTTTAAAAAGTGGGTTTGTTGTGACAGAGAGCATTGATTCACTTTAATTGTGCAAAGCTAACTTTCCTGGCACGTGAATCCCTTCCAGAAAACAGTGATGGTCTGGAGGCGCCCATAGAAGGTGATAATGAATAGCATTTTCCTCATTGTTCTTCATTGTCATCCTTCCTTCTCTGCTGTCTTCCTCTTTCTATCTGTTCATCTTCATTTTCCCTCCTCTCATCCCTGTTCATTTCATTATTAGCAGGGGGTGGGGGTGGGGGGACCAAATGGGAATGGTTGTTGAAATATTTGGAGTTGGGACAGACTGACAAACTGGCTGAAGTTTGCAGAAGAAATGACTGTTTACAGAACGCTAATTTCGCAGAGAGAAGGACATGTTTGGTGAATGACTGGAATGTAAATGATAGAAATGCAAGACCTGAGAAACGCTATGAATTATTGTGTTTTCACTTTGTATCTTGCATTTTTAAAAATAATACTATTGCATGCCACTCCTGATCTCCACAGCAGTGTGAGATTCCAGGGAGTTCCAGGTACTTACTCAGGGTTTGTTTCCTTTGGAAATGAGGCACAGCAGAGACTGGGCTGCCTTTATGATATATGGTGGGGCTCCCAACACTCCCAAAGGGTCTTGCCTCTCTCATAGTCACAGTCCTGGGTCCAAGCAGACATCCTGGCTGCAGCTTGCCTTGTTTCTCCCACTCACATAACTCCTAACTTTGCACTAGGCGGCTGCCAAGTTATGTCACAGCTTACCCACTGAAAAACCTTTCCAGGGCCGTCTCTAGGCCCGGGCTGGGTGGCGTAAGGCGCCGGGGCGCCTGGCCACCAGGGGCGTGGAAGGGGCGCCAAACAGCTGGTGTCTGGGAGCAGCTGCTGCCGGCGCCCCCCATCCCCACGGCGGCAGTAGCGCGCGGCCATTGAGCTTCCTCCATGAAGCAGCATCAGCGAGACTCCACACGTCTGCTGCCACTCTAGGCAGGAGTCTAGCTGATTCTGCTTCATGGAGGAAGCTCAATGGCCGCGTGTCACGGAGCGGCCACTGAAGGGAGGCGCCAAGGAGGGGTCGGTCCAGGGCGGGAGGCCGAGGAGCTCCCTCTGCGGGAGGTGGGCTCTGCGCCCAGGCCAGCTACCTGCAAGGCGGTGCGTGCCGTCCAGGCTCTGCCATCATCCATCTCCGCCCCTCAGCCTTGTGCTACTGCCGCCATGGGGGGGTCACCGGAGGATTCTTGCACCACGGCGCTGGATACCCTTAAGACGTTACTGAACCTTTCCCCCTAGAGCACACCAGGGCAAACTCCAAATCCTGAAACTCTGCTCCTGGCCTTTGTTCTTCGACCCAACTCTGAACTCGGGGAGAGGCTTCACCCATTTGTCAGCTGGTGTGGAACCTCTGTTTTGTTGATCACCCACCTCTCTGACCCCTTTTGTTTGCTTAACGACTCGGCCATTAGCAGGCCGGCCTGGACACAGGGAAGCTGAGCCCCTGCTATTAGGAAGCTGACTTGCTGACAAAGATCCTGCCCCAACACACTTGGGGTAGATTACGTATGCGATTTCAAGCATTTTTGTAAAAATAATATTCATAATCGCCATGCTCTTCTTTGTCATGAATTATCCCAGGGCAGTTCACACCAAAACTATGAAACAGAAGCAGATGGTGTGGTAGCACCTGGGTGGCACTTCCCTGACCTCCTGGCAGTGTGTCCCTAACTTCCTGACCTCCTGGCATGTGGCTGCTTACTGGGAAGGGGAAAAGGTGGCACAGGGCAAAATTATTTATTGATTTATTAAGTGTCTATACTGCCTGTCCTCCAAGGATCACAAAAATACAGACCATCGTAACAAATAAAAACACCCTCCCTACAGTTTAGAAAGCCATAGATTGCTTAACCAGCCCAGTGCATCAGCCAGAGCAGTTCATGCGCCGTTCTCCCTGCTGGCTGCCTCCCTCCTCCATCTCCTCCTCCTGCTAAGCAGCAGTAACTCACCTGTCAGCAGGTGAGGAGGGTGCCTCCACCCTGCCATGCCATCTGCTACTGCTATAAAACGCGGTACAATAGATTATATTGATGTTGCTTTGCATCATGTCATGTTTGTTTGTCCCTGGCTGGAAAACCATTAGCTCCGAATGTTTGTATTAATTAATACAAACGGCGCTTTTTAAAAGGACCTGGCAGGTGTATTCCAGCCTGTCTCCACGGAGGGAAAAAGATGAAACTTTCCTGCAGTTAGAATTCGCCATCACAGGAGAGAGAGAGAAAAATATCACATCTCCAGTCTCTCTTCCGAACAGGAGTGCACTAAGCAAAACATATAATTTCATAAGGAGGGGGAAAAAATCGAGCACTTCAAATGTCAAGAGTACTTTTTAAATATCACATCAACATTTTTCCTGCCATTGAGCTGTTCTAATGTCTTTCGGAATGAGTGAGCGCTTGTCTTGTTTGAGACTGTCATTTCCTGCAGGACGTGGGACCATTCCAAACACAGAGATGTCTAGGAGAAGATGTGCGAAGCAAACCCAACCCAGTCTGCAGCTTTCCGGGCAATGCCTTGCAAATTGCTTTAAAAAAACACACCACACACACACACACACTACTCTCCCACATTTAAAAATGTATATCTAATACAGCAGAGGATAGGTCGGTGTTTTGGAAATGAGAGGAGGATTGTGTGGGCTTTATAGAGCACTAAAATTGAGAATAATAGGGGGTCTTTAGGGTTGTTGTTATTTGTGGATGTCATTTTGTTATTTTGTGGATTAAAGGGAATAGCAGGAGAGGAAATGCCTCTCCTTCCTTGGAGGTTTTTAAGCAGAGGTCAGATGGCCACCTGCCATGGATGATTTAGCTGAGATTCTTGCATTGCAGGGGGTTGGACTAGATGGCCCTTAAACCCCCCTTCCAGCTCTTTGATTCTATTATTCTTGATAGGAAGGATGTGGCTCATGGGCGTACCCAGGATCAAAGCTGGGGGGGGCACACCAGCCACGCCCCCAGCCACCCGATTGGCTAGCTGGCAATGACATGGCCAGGATCCCCCCAGGAGGCATGGTCAACATCCACGCCCCCCAGAGGAAAGGGGGCCATTTGCAAGGCAGCACACGGAGCCACCCGCACTTGCACTCCTGCCTCACCTGCTCCTTTAATGGCAGCAGTGACTAAAACGAGGTAGCAGCAGCGAAGCTGCCTCCGTTGAAGGAAATCTGGACCTGGACCTGGGCTAACTTCAGCCCACACTCTTTCAAGTCAATGCTCCACGGCACAAATGAGGTTAGGGTTAGGCTGTGACTTGAAGGAGTGTGGGCTGAAGTTAGCCCAGGTCCAGGTCCAGGTTTTTTTTCAACGGAGGCAGCTTCGCTGCCGCTGCTGCCGTTTCGCTTCAGCCAAGCAGGCTGAAGCGGAGCACAGCAGGCAGCGTACCTGCCTGTCCTCTCCAGCTGCCCTGCTTCTAGGGGGGCAGCTGCCCCTCCCTGCCCCATGCTGGGTACGCCCATGATGTGGTTCCTTAAGATATGAGGAGGACTGCCATCTTGCCTCTTAAACTGGACCAGCTTTTGGGGGTGTATGTGTGTCTCTGAATCACCCCTTCCCCTCCTCAAGGCCAAATTCACCCTCTTTCAATAAGCAGAAAGGCTCCTGTACAGATTATCTGCTCCTGCCCCCTCTAGGCAAGGCTGGGATGGGGAGATCTTGGCTAGGCAGCCTGAAATCATTGCTGTGAAAATCTTCTTAGTGACAACTTTTGTTCCTTGTCAAAGCAGCCTTGCGCTCCCCATGTCCCTGCCTCCTCCAAATCGTGTTAGCAAACTTTTAATTCCTAATGATGCTTAATATAGATTCTAAGCAGGGTATAACAACCCCATGTTATGAGTATGTATTTGTAGCGTGCAAAAGTGATTAATGGATAATCCATAGTTAAGATAGTTTGAGTAACAGGATTTCAGCCAGTTTGTTCCCATTACGGCGTAATTCTAAGTACTTAGCTGGTGGTGAAAAGGACCCATTGCAAGTAGTCCATTTAGCAAGGAAATAATAATAATAATAATAATAATAATAATAATAATAATAATAATAATACCCCACCCTTCCCAGTCAAGCTCAGGGCGGCTAACAGCAAAAATATCAAAACAAGCATAAAAGAAACAATTCAATTAAAATACAGATAAAATACAATGTTAAAATTCAATTTTAAAATTAGGAATCTACAAGATCATTTAAATATCTGTAGGATAAAACTTTAGGGGAGGGTAACATCGGGGACAGACTGAGTCAGTCCAAAGGCCAAGTGGAACAGCTCTGTCTTGCAGGCCTTACGAAAAGATGACAACTCCCGCTGGGCCCTAGTCTCCTGAGAGTGAGCGTTCCACCAGGTCGGGGCTAGTACTGAGAAGGCCCTGGTCTTGGTTGAGGCCAGTCTAACCGCCTTGTGACTCGGGATCTCCAGTATGTTATTATTTGTGGACCTTAATGTCCTCTGCGGGGCATACCGGGAGAAATGACGGTGACCCATTGAATGCCAGCCCCCAAGGGAAGAGGGGCTGCCATCAGGAGAACAAGGATACAACAAAATAAATGTATATGATTTCTTGATGTCCTTCTCCTCCCACGTCCTCCTGCTAAGTTTTACTATTTGACTGACACTTCTGTGGTGGGCAAAGAACAATCTCCTTTTGAACCATGGAGCTATAATTCTTTCATCAAACAAGACAAACTGTTCCCCATCATCCTTCATGATGGATTTATAATCCTGTAATTCATAACTTCCTAACACTTGTTCGATGTCATCCGTTTCCTCCACAGAGTATTGCTGGGAAGAAGGGAGATCTTTACATTTATTGTAGCAATGGTGGGTGGAAGAAGTTCACTGGTTGGAAGCCTAATGGACCACCAGCCTCCTCTTAGAGTACCTATTTCATTTAGGAGCACAAGAAGCAGCCTTATCCCAAGCAAGGCTTTATAGTTACCTCCTTCAACCCACATTTTACCGGCTTCCTCGCGAGAATATCATGGAGGACTTTGTCAAAAGCCTTACTAAAGTCAAGATACACTATGTCCACTGCATTTCCTGCATTTAGCATTAGAAGGGGAAGACCAGGTGGGGAATGGGTAGCTCCAGCCTTGATGTCAGTGAGAATATGTGTAGGCGAGGAGGTGACTGTCCTAGAACGCGGAGCCACGGAAAACGTAACAGCTCCTCAGAATTAATCACTGGAAGGATGCTGTCAAGCTTCCATAATGAGCTAAGGAGACCTCGCTCAGATTTTCTTTTAATTGTATGAAGGCATGTTTGCAGTCATTTCAGTGGGAGTGACTTTCGCTTACGAGAAGAAGGATTTCAGGCAAAAGGTTTTCTTGGGGTTGGCAGAGCTCATTCCAAGGGTCAAATCACACATGATGGAGCAGCTATGTGTTTTTTTCTGCAATGCGCTCTTCGTGTGACTTCCCTTGTGCTTGAAGCTGTCGTTAGTGCAGAATACTGCAGCACAATTGCTGACCCTGTCCATATGTAACACCTTTGCTCATTGCTGATTTTCTGCCAGGCCAAATTCAAGCTGTTACTATCCTATATAATAAAGTCCCTGTGTCTCTGCATCCAGTTTTCCGTGTGTCCCGTTTTCCGCGCTACTGAGCATGTGCCCCAGGGACACAGGGATTGGACAGCAGAGACTGGACACACACACACACACACACACACACACACTCTCCCCCCGCCAACTGTTTCCCTGCGGCCGCCAACCGCCGCTCCCGGCCGGAGAGTGCCTCACTGCGCTTGCTAAAGCGCGAGGAGGAGGCTGCTTTCTTCCCCCCCCCATGCACCACCCCAGGCTACCCACTCAGGAACTTGCCTCAGTCCGGACCCTGCCACCCGCCTGCTCGCCTCTCCTGCCCCTGCAGGACTACACGGCAGCCGCCTCCGTGAGGTAAAATCGAGCGCGGCGGTCTGAGGGCGGGAGGGGGAAACAGGCCGCTGGCCTCCCTTAGCCACTGGACAGCTCAGAAACCTTCCTCAGGCCTCATTCTGCCCCCTTTGGAGGCCGGCTGGGGAAATGCCTTGACGACGAGCGGTGCTTACGGCTTCCCCCTTCCCTTTGTCTTGCCTCCCTCCCCCCTTTTCCCAGCGGCGGGAGCGAGGCTCGCTCCGGAACTTATTGTCGGTTGTCGGGCAGCAACGCTTCTGAGCGTGTGCAGAGTGCCCACACTTTTCGTCGCACCACTCCTTGGCCCTGTGGGTTCTTCCTTTTTGCAGGAAGGGAAATGTTCGCGGGAATGTGGCAAGGGAGGCTGTCTGTGTCTCTTCCCCATGGAGAGGTGTTTGTTTTGTTGGTTTGTTTTACATTCTCATTTACTTATTTATTAGATTTGAAGGTTTGCGAATACTTCAGAGGCCCATCGACAGAGTTTTCTGCCGTCCTCCAGTCTTCCATAGACCGAGCTCGGGCAAGGCGCCTCTTGACCATGATAAAACCAGCAGATCCATTTTCGGGATCTGGATTTTGGCAGAGATCAAACGTGTCTTCCCTAATTGCTTATCAGTGTAAAGGGAGGTGTATAAAAAGCTGGAAATATGGCTGCCATGCAAAACAAACAAACAAACAAACAAATAAAATCATTCAATGACTTGCTATGTTCTGTTGTCTTGACTATTTATTTTTGGTTTTTTCAGCAAGTGCACAGAACTCCAAAAATTTTACAACTAACTAATTATAAAGCATTTTTCAGTTTAATTGCTTGAACTGTAGTACAAGGAAAACAAAACGCAATGAGTGCCCAACTAATATTAAGAGACCCTCCCCCTCCAGTCCCGCCAGCAGCGCAGTCCTCCCTAAAAAACTCTGGGAAATGGTGTGTGTGTGTGTGTGTGTGTGTGTGTGTGTGTGTGTGTGTGCCAGAGGGAGCTTTGTACCATGGTGCCAGATATGCTTAAGACAACCCTGATAGATGAATATGGTTGTTTCACACTCCAGTGTGAGAACCTACTGTTTTGGTTCATGCCCACCCCGCCAGATGGAAGATGCACATGTCCCCGAGGTTGCTACATATGTTCTAGCGCCCGTTATTGAACGGGCTGAAATACACTAATGATTATATAAAGCTTGGGACCCGTTTGCCTGCGAAGTTGCCACATCCCACTTGACCACCTCAATCGATGGAACTGGCTCCACATAATACTCAAATTATACTCAAGCAAATTGATATTTTAGTTTGGCAGCAGTCAAACTTTGGAACTCCCTGCCTATTGATACAGTTGCTTTAAACTGGTTTTACTATTAATTTCGTTGTTTTATTCAAGTACAACAATGTGACAACATATTACAGTATGCAAACAGCAGAATTTATTATTTGATGTAATAAACCAGAAATGGTAGTCGACGGAAGTCAATAGGGAGGGGGGAAATTGGAAAATGTATGTTTAGTTATGTTATTTGATATTTCTTATGAGAAAAGATAGGACACGGGTGGCGCTGTGGTCTAAACCACTTAGCTTTGGGCTTGCCGATCAAAAGGTTGGCGCAGGCACCCCCAAACTGCGGCCCTCCAGATGTTTTGGCCTACAACTCCCATGATCCCTAGCTAACAGGACCAGTGGTCAGGGATGATGGGAATTGTAGTCCAAAACATCTGGAGGGCCGAAGTTTGGGGATGCCTGGGTTGGCAGTTCGAATCCCTGTGATGGGGTCAGCTTCCATTGCTTGGTCCCAGCTCCTGCCAACCTAGCAGTTTGAAATCACCCCCAAAAGTGCAAGTAGATTAATAGGTACCGCTCTGGCGGCAAGGCGTTTCCATGCGCTGCTGTGGTGTCAGTGTTCCATTGCGCCAGAAGCAGCTTAGTCATGCTGGCCACATGACCCGGAAAAACTCTGCGGAACAGACAAATACTGGCTCCCTCAGCCTGTAAAGCGAGATGAGCGCCGCACCCCCAGAGTCGTTTGTGACTGGACTTAACTGTCAGGGGTCCCTTTACCTTTACCTTTATGAGAAATGAAACTCAATAAAAATTAATTATTATTTTTTAAAAAAAATTTCATTGTTTTATTCTTTTTGTACACCACTTTTAGGGTTGTTGCTATTGTTTTTCAAACAATCAAGTGGTATACACATTATATGAAATAAAGTAAATATTTTATGTGGGTGCCCAATTGGTATATGGTGTGTGAGTGGCCGGGGCAGGAGGTAGGAGAGTATTTATATTATTATTATTTACATGAAATGGAGCATACAGGTGAAGGAAGCTAAACTTAGCCTCTTCACTTGTTTCATGGTGCTCCATTGCTTCATCATCACATTATTATTATTATTATTAGTAGTAGTAGTAGTAGTAGTTGTTGTAATATTTGTATTCCCTACCCACCCTTCCCCAGAAGATTACAGATAAAACAGCATAGAAAAACACAATTTAAACAGTAAAAACAAGCCCATCCAGAACCCCCAATCCATAATCCAATCCATAATCCATATAATCCCTTGCAGACTCTGTGTTATAAAGATGTCTCCAAATATGACATGAAGATTGGCAACATCAACCCTGCCATGTGGAAATCCCTTGCAGACAACCACAGTGCCTGGATACAGGCAGTCAAGTTGTGTATCCACAGCAGTCACCAGAGGAGAAATGACTGCTGGGAACAACGCAGAAAGAGGAAATGCCATGGGGGATCTGCATTGGCACAACTGGACGTCTTTATCTGCCCCAGCTGCAACAAAACATGTCTCTCCCATATCAGTCTTGACAGCAGCAGCAGGTGCTGCAACTGCCCAGCAGCTTGACCTCACCCGCCCAAGGCACACTCCTCTATTATCTCCCGAGACAGATGGATGCCAACAAAACCCATACAATATATTACAGGGAGGACACCCAAATCCATTTTCAAAGGCCAGGGCAAAGAGTTGAATTTTCAGTAACCAAGAAAGCAGGTACACCCTGGCAGAAATGGTTCAGCTTATTTGGTTCGACTCCTAATTTGAAGTTTCAGGAGAAATTTTATTCAGTTAAAAGCAAATTTACCTATTCTGCACCTCCTGAAAGGTTTGCAAAGCAAAACAAAATTCACGCGTCTCTGAGTTTTGCAATGCAGATCTCTAGCCAAGTAATGCGTGCAAAAATCCATATACTAGGGTAAAGTGTGCATATAAATACATTTAGTAGTGAAGATAACATACAAAAGTGCATTATATTAGGGGAAATGGCTTTTCAAGAAGTGTGTGTATTAGAGAAAATTGCATATGAAAAGGAGGAAATTCACACAAAAATGCTGACCATTTTTCAGGAGAGCTTTTTAAAAAAACTACAAACTGATGGGAAAACATGGAGAACTGAATTTGAGATGGGGGAAAGTGCCAAACCGAGAGAAACTGAAGTTGACACATTCGCCAATCCCTACCCTTGATAGAAATATGGTTGCCCATCTCACCCCCAAGGTTTATAAGTGAACAGTGTAGGCATTTGATTACTTGTGGCTGTCCCAGTACATCTTGTTTGTCCTTAAGGCCAGGGGAGAATTGGAGATTGCTGTCCTGATACGGTCACCTTTTCCTGGCTCTGCAAGTGAGGAACATGAACTATGGACCTGTAAACTTGAGTAACAGCTGTGTCTGACTTTGAAACTAACCTAGTGGCTTTCACAACACATTTATCATCCTGCCCTGCAATTTTTATTTTCTCTAAAATCAAACTGACAACGGTGGTGCAGCCTAGATACCAGTGGATGCTGTGGATTGATGGCATCCCTGTTTTTCTCAGAGCTGCCTTCTGCATTCAGCTGCAGCCAAGGATAGATATGCTGGAAGATTTTGTTCAGTCCACCCATAAGCAACATCTCCATCATCACTTTGATCCAGCTAGCGCAGAGCTTCCCAAACTTTTCATGTTGCTGACACACTTTTTAGACGTGCCTCATTTTACAACACAGCCAATGTCAGTTGGCTGGACTGAGGAGGGACGATGGGAACCACACACCCCCTTCCTGCATCTTCCAGAGAAGAGGAGGACAGTATAGAGTTAGAACAGTGGTTTGCAGAAGGTCATAGTTCAGAGGCTGCAGAGGGGAGGAGCTGGTAAATATTGGGAGAGCAGCAGGAAGAAGAAGCACCAGTGGAGAGACAGCTAAAAGACTCAGTGTCTCTTGAAAGCATTCCTGACCCCGCCCCTCCCAGAACAAGGCGTGCCTTGAGAGTAATAGAACAGAAAACTCAGAGGCAGAAAGCACAGATCAGCCGGCGCAGGGGTGACGTAGAATAGGAGGGACTGAGAGGGTGGGACTTTACTTGGAGCCACACCATTAACTAAGAGAGACTTCATTCCTTCATCTCTCTCTGTGAATATTGAATAAACTACCTGGTAAGAACTCTTCTTGTTTTTCTGTTTCTTGGCATCCCACTGTGAGAGGGATAGGCTTCCCTGAAGCCTTGACAGTAATTCAGTTTTACCAGCAAACCGGAGGTTAAACTCATCCCTTCTTTCCAGCCCCAGGAAGAGCACAGGGAGCGTTTGTGTGACGCACCTACACACTGCAGCCGACACACTAATGTGTCGCGACACACGGTTTGGAAAGCTCTGAGCTGGAGTAAAGTTATTTGGATGACTATGTTTTGCAATGAATTGACAGTAGGCTGTTGTTGTAATGAAGCCTTGAAAGCATCTGCTTTGAATGCAGAAGGTCCCAGATTCAATCCGCAACATCTCTAGGTGGGGTTGGGCATGTCCCCCTGTCTGAAACACTAGAGAGCTGCTGCCAGCCAGTGCAGACAAAACTGAGCTAAATAGACTATTTTTGTGATAGAGCCACTTAGGGCACATTTGTGTGGGGAAGTGGCATACAAATGAAAGCAGCTATCTTCATAGTACAGGATCAGGCACCTGCATGGCTAACCTACGTGAATCTAATAATAATATTGTGCAGGCCCTGTTGCACTGTCTAGATGTGTCTTTTGGATGCAGATGGGATGTGAAGTTGCATTTTCATTCTGGGCTCCAAATTGCTCTCTGCTGGCACCAAACCATGTCCATATTTACTGCACCAGCAGAATTTAAACTCCTCCTTTGTTTTGACCCCCCCCCCGAAAAGTAGCCATGACTAATAGCATCCAGCAGACTGATCCTTTGATCACAGAGTGACAATAACAGCAGCTGGCATGCCAAGAACCTCATATGGATGAGCAGCAAACAGAATTGAATTTGGGTTTGGCTGTTGCTCTTTTTGCTCTGTATCTGATTTCCGTCAGAGCCCATGAAGAAAATCCTTGTGAACACATACCATGATGCGAGGGCAAATGAATGGCTTCTTCTCATCCTGCTACTGCTGGAAATAATTGTCAAGAATGCTCAATAGCATCTGCTTGTCCGGGATCCCTGTCACTCTGCAGAGGCAGATTTAGGAGACTGTGACCGGTTACCCCCCCCCACATGCTGAGGGGGCACCTTCCCGCCTCTTTCCCAAAGCTTAGTAATCACTTGCTTTGGAAAGGAGGCACGAGAGCTCTGACAGGGTCCGAGGGCCCTCCTGTTTCTTTCCCAATGACTAGTTAGCGCAGGCATAGGCAAACTCGGCTCTCCAGAAGTTTCAGGACTACAACTCCCATCATCCCTGACCACTGGTCCTGTTAGCTAGGGATAGTGGGAGTTGTAGTCCCAAAACATCTGGAATGCCGAGTTTGCCTATGCCTGAGTTAGTGCTTGTCGAGCTTTGGGAAGGAAACAGGGGGGCTCTAGGACCCTGCCTGAGCCCTTGGCCCTCTTACCCTTGGCCCTCTTTGCTTTGATGGTGTTTCCTGCTTGGCAGGGGGTTGGACTGGATGGCCCTAGTGGTCTTTTCCAACTCTATGATTCTATGATTCCCAAAGCCCAGCACCTCGCTTACTGGGGTTTAGGAAGGCAGTGCGAGCAATGGGTGGGTGGGTAGATGTCTAATTTTGGCATTGCACAGGATGCCATATTACCAAGGTCCACTCCTGCACTCTGTTCTTTAGGCAAGGAAGTGGCATAACAGTGGAGCCTCCCCTCACTTAATCATTATGAAGGACTTCCAATAATGATTCTGCAGCACCACACAAGAAAAGCAATGCGGGCCAGACAGATGTATATTCAGCAGTATTACCTTTCAGAGGCAACTACATGACGAGCTGCAATTCAGAAAGCCAAGGAGCAGCCTTGAGTGTTGCAAATGTGCACTCCCATTTGCAGCATTGCAAATAAATCTATTTACTTAGGCTGTAGTGTTACACAGACTCACTAGTGAGTTAACCCCATGGAACTCAGCAGGGCTCATTCCTGAGGAGACAAGCATAAGATTGTGCTGTTCGTTTGCAACTCGGGACACAGTTCCATGAGACTTAAAGGTAAAGGGACCCCTGACCGTTAAGTCCAGTCACGGACGACTCTGGGGTTGCAGCGCTCATCTTGCTTTACTGGCCAAGGCCTCTGCTTAAAGACCTCCAAAGAAGGAGACTCCACCACATGACGGTGTCTGAAGCCAGTGAGGATAGCTCCCTTTCTGCCTCACTCTGCACTGTACAAATACAGGTATATGAAAAACAACAAGGCGATACACTGAGCAACACTGGGGAGAGCAGCTGCTATTGCTGTCAGAGCCATGAAAAACGAGGGGCCTTCAATGAAACATTCACTCTCCCAAGTACTTTTTCTTTAAAACTGAAAATGTTTGATGTAGAACATTCAGCTCAGCTCAGCCTCCCGAAAATACCAAACCATTCAGGTTTGTGGTCTTAGCTGAAGGCCAAAACAATCACGGACCTATAAGTATTAGCACTGCACAGAGATATTGAAGTGCTACAACTACCGTAGATATAAGAATCAGCAGTACAGTCCAAATATTGCCTTAATTCCCCCCATTCTGTTATGCTAGGCAAGGCAGCTCATGGAGTAACTGCCTTTTTTCCCCCCTTAGCTAAAGTTTTTGATTAAGTCGACTCGTAAGAGATTTTAGGTGAGTGCAAGCAAAACCTTCCCACAATCAACCTATAGAGCTGGTGTGGGGAACATTTGGCACTTCAGATGTTCCTGAAGTACAGCCCCAAAAGAAAGTAGGAAGAGCCATTGACCTGAGATAGCTCAGTTAGTAGAGCATGAGACTCTTAATCTCAGGGTTGCGGATTCAAGACCCATGTTGGGCGAAAGATTCCTGCTTCACAGGCGGTTGGACTAGATGGCCCATGTCAAAGGCCTGGAAACGATGCCTTATGAGGAACGGCTTAGGGAGCTGGGTATGTTTAGCCTGGAGAAGAGAAGGTTAAGGGGTGATATGATAGCCATGTTCAAATATATAAAAGGATGTCATATAGAGGAGGGAGAAAGGTTGTTTTCTGCTGCTCCAGAGAAGCGGACACGGAGCAATGGATTCAAACTACAAGAAAGAAGATTCCACCTAAACATTAGGAAGAACTTTCTGACAGTAAGAGCTGTTCGGCAGTGGAATTTACTACCAAGGAGTGTGGTGGAGTCTCCTTCTTTGGAGGTCTTTAAGCAGAGGCCTGACAGGCATATGTCAAGAATGCTTTGATGGTGTTTCCTGCTTGGCAGGGGGTTGGAGTGGATGGCCCCTGTTGTCTCTTCCAACTCTATGATTCTATGAACTCTACAATTTTATGAATCTATGATTCGAAGAGAGAGAGCCTGCTGCATCAAGTCCATGTAGTCCAGCATCCTGTTCTCACAGTGGCCAACCAGAGGCCTGTGAGAAACTCTCATATAGGAGCTGAACACAAGAGCACTCTCCTCTCCTGGCCGACGGTTAGGGATGATGGGAGTTGTAGTGCAGTAACATTTAAGCACTATGCATAATATAGAGCATGGGTAGGGAACTTGTGACCCTGGAGCGTGGATCAAGGAGAAATCCAGCCCTTGAACCAATAAAAACAATTCACTACCCAGTGTCCAAAGTAAATACAGAGCTAGTTTGTCCTTGCAATAGCACTGTCAAGCATTAAATTCCCTTGCATGCCACTTTTTCATCAGTTTGAGGTGGGAGAGTGGGTGATATTTGGTGCAAAACTGGCCGCGACTGCTGCCGCAGTGCTGGCAACAGAACTGGGTTCATGCCCTAGCACTGGCATGTCAAGCCCTGTCATTGTGATCCTTTCCTTTAGCCGTGACAAGGCTGCCAGAGTGTAATCTGCACTATAAATGTGTCTAGCTTGAAGCGCAAATAAATTATTCAGTGTTTTAAAATATGGCAATATTAATCAACACAGTTATATCCATCATTTTCTTTTGCTCCCTGGTGATTAACTGCGTGATTGATTAAGAACACTTCCAGAAGCCCTCGTGTGCAGCAAAAAGCTATCATTTATTATTATTTTGTTTTTCATTGAATTTGTCAAAACACGATCTAGAGACTCTGCGTCATGAGCTGAATTGGATAACAATGCTGCTAGCTGAAGGCAATCTGGTGGGATTCCATAAAGAGGGTTCCAATTACTTCATTGCAAGTCTTCTCTTTGGACATGCTGAACTTTGTTACCGGAAGAGCCCACTTAATGGGCCTTGACAGCTGGTGGCTACTCTGTACGGAAGGATTAAAAGTGAGTTCCCGAATCCCTCTCTATTAATTTGCTCAAGCAAGCATTTGGATAGTGACCAAAGAACAGGAGCCACTCCAAAGGAATGAAATCAAATACTTGCTAAGATAGCAGGCAAATGGTGAAAAGGTATAAATATTCATTAAAAACAATGAAGGTGTGATAAACAATGCATTGCATTAAAACAAAACTAAAGAAGCAATTATAATATGGAGATGACAGACGAAATGTATCTAAACACAACAACTCTCTTTGCAGCATCTCTTTTAATACTTTTAATACTGCCCCCTGCAGTCCAGCTATCCTAGGATCAAAAGCGGTGGAAATGTTCCACTGTATTATGAAGGTATAAATCCCACAAAGCAGGAACAATACAGGGAAAGTTGCTAAGATCTTAAGAGAGTAAATGAGAGGATATGAAGGGGAGGGGAATTGCACCAAGGTGCAAGAACGGGAACAACAGCCACAGGAACTAAACTAAACTCCTTAGCACAGTTAGTAAAGTTAACCTCAATCAGCCTCTGGCTTTGCAGGAATTTAAGCCTCCTCTTGGTAAAACCAGAAGAAGAAAAAAATCTCCACAATGGCTTAAGGAAGAACCTGTAAGTAAATTACAAAACCTCCTCCTTAGCTCCCAATAAAACCAGGCCAAGTATGCTTTCAAGATCCAAGAATGATGCTAGGAGTGGTAGATGGAACTGCGGACGAAAACCAGCAGAAGCTCGAAGCTGAAAATTAGACCAAGAAAAATCAAGGGAGCCAACGCCCTTGGAGTCTTTCCCTAATATTAGGTAAAGGTAAAGGGACCCCTGACCGCTAGGTCCAGTCGCAGACGACTCTGGGGTTGTGGCGCTCATCTCGCGTTATTGGCCAAGGGAGCCGGCATACAGCTTCCAGGTCATGTGGCAAGCATGACTAAGCCGCTTCTGGCGAACCAGACCAGCACACGGAAACGCCGTTTACCTTCCTGCCGGAGTGGTACCTATTTATATACTTGCACCATTAATACTGTATATGGCTTACACCAGGGATGGAGAACCTCCAGGTCATTTCCCCACCTACCCAAATGGGGTTCACCCAATGGTTCACCAAATGGGGTGGAGCCACAACACTAGCTTCCTGGCAGGTGGATCACTGTTGATTACCGGGAAGGTGGGGGGAAGGAAGGTTGGTGCGGTGCAAATGCACTGGCAGGACTGCCAAATTGGCTCCTGTATCAGACGTTTCCCCCTGTTTTCTTGTAATGTCCTAAATTCAGATACGTGAACTGATACGATGAAAAAGCTGAGTGACACAACAGTTTTTTAATTCCTGCTTGTTAAAATCTCTGCTGGCTCATCACTGGGGCCTCCTCCCTGCTGATATAGAATCATAGAATCATAGAATCATAGAGTTGGAAGAGACCACAAGGGCCATCCAGTCCAACCCCCTGCCAAGCAGGAAACACCATCAAAGCATTCCTGACAGATGGCTGTCAAGCTTCTGCTTAAAGACCTCCAAAGAAGGAGACTCCACCACACTCCTTGGCAGCAAATTCCACTGCCGAACAGCTCTTACTGTCAGGAAGTTCTTCCTAATGTTTAGGTGGAATCTTCTTTCTTGTAGTTTGAATCCGTTGCTCCGTGTCCGCTTCTCTGGAGCAGCAGAAAACAACCTTTCTCCCTCCTTTATATGACATCCTTTTATATATTTGAACATGGTTATCATATCACCCCTTAACCTTCTCTTCTCCAGGCTAAACATACCCAGCTCCCTAAGCCGTTCCTCATAAGGCATCGTTTCCAGGCCTTTGACCATTTTGGTTGCCCTCTTCTGGACACGTTCCAGCTTATCAGTATCCTTCTTGAACTGTGGTGCCCAGAACTGGACACAATACTCCAGGTGAGGTCTGACCAGAGCAGAATACAGTGGTACTATTACTTCCCTTGATCTAGATGCTATACTCCTATTGATGCAGCCCAGAATTGCATTGGCTTTTTTAGCTGCTGCATCACACTGCTGACTCATGTCAAGTTTGTGGTCAACCAAAACTCCTAGATCCTTTTCACATGTACTGCTCTCAAGCCAGGTGTCTCCCATCCTGTATTTGTGCCTTTCATTTTTTTTGCCCAAATGTAGTACTTTACATTTCTCCTTGTTAAAATTCATCTTGTTTGCTTTGGCCCAGTTGTCTAATCTGTTAAGGTCATTCTGAAGTGTGATCCTGTCCTCTGGGGTGTTAGCCACCCCTCCCAACTTGGTGTCATCTGCAAACTTGCTCAGGATTCCCTCAAGCCCATCATCCAAGTCATTGATAAAGATGTTGAACAAGACTGGGCCCAAGACAGAACCCTGTGGCACCCCACTAGTCACTACTCTCCAGGATGAGGAGGAGCCATTGATGAGCACCCTTTGGGTTCGGTCAGTAATCCAGCTACAAATCCACTGAATGGTAGCATTGTCTAGCCCACATTTTACCAGCTTCTTTACAAGAATATCATGGGGCACCTTGTCAAAGGCCTTGCTGAAATCAAGATAGGCTACATCCACAGCGTTCCCTTCATCTACCAGGCTTGTAATTCTGTCAAAAAATGAGATCAGATTAGTCTGACATGACTTATTTTTCAGGAACCCATATGTATGTAAACAGGGTGGTGTAGAAATTTCTAGAGGAGGAGGAAGACTTCTATTTTTAAAATATTCATAGGTTCCTTTGGCTCAGAAGGAAAATTGAGTTTTGTCCTCTTCGTATTTGCTGCTGCTGTTTTAATTTAATGTCATCTTATTTGTAATTGTTTTTATACTTTGGTGGGAGATGTCACAAGGACCCCCCATTGTGTGGTATAGAAATGTGGGATATAACATTTTAATGAATACAAAAATACATATAAGTTGCCACTAGAGGTGGCCAGCTCAGTCTGTAACCAGTTCATGTCAATTTCACATTATCGCTTTTAAAAACCATACCAATAGTTAAATAAGTATTTTATCTCTACTTTCAAATTTTGGTACTTTTTATGAGACAAGACTTGTAACTATAAAATTAGGAAAGGTGCAAAAATCCAAAGGATAATGACGTTCCAATCTGCAGATTAATCTGTGAAATTTGTTCTGGATAAATTCATTTTGGATTGAAACTGAGTTCTTCGGCATCCCTATTGTCTCCTGGTACTGCATTCATGAAGTGATGAACATGTCTGAACCATCCTTCCTGTAAAAAATTGGGGATCTGAACAAGGTGCAGAAATTTGTCCTCAGTCTGGACTCCTGTAATACACATTTGTACTTTTAAAGCAGCATTGTACCGCTTTGAACAGTCATGGCTTCCCCCAAAGAATAATGGGAACTATAGTTTGCTATGGGTGCTGAGTGTTATTAGGAGAACCATGTTCCCTTTACAGAACTACAGTTCCCAGAATTCCCCGGGAAGAGGGATTTATTGCTAAACCACTCTGGGAATTGTAGCTCTTTGGGGGGAATAGGCCTCTAAGGACCCTTCACAAACTACACTTCCCAGAATTATTGGGGGGAGGGAAGCAATAACTGTTTAAACTGGAATAATACTGCTTTGTATACATAATTTGGCTAGGGCCACAGTTTGAATGCCATACTCAAAAGGCAATCATAATAACAACATGTAATTATTTTATAAAGTAAATCACTCAGCAGTGCTAGACTGAAGGCACCAGAGGATATGATTGAAACATACCGTCTTTCCCCTTTTTTAAGACACCGTCTTATAACTTTTTTTCCTCAAAAAAACACAGGGTGGCTTACTTTCGGTGGGATGTCTTAATTTTTTTATTACCGGTACAGTTTTTACAGCTCAGGGCGCTGGTTCAGGGCGCTGCTCGGTTCTCTTGAGTGCTCGGCGCTGCAGCAGCCACTGGTTCCGGGTGGCGGGGCAGCAGGCATCCTAGGCCGGGCCAGGCAGAGGCCGCTGGCTCAGGCGCTCCGCCTGCCGCTGCAGGGCGCTCCAAGCTCCTTGGCCAGGCCAGGCAAGGAAGAAGCAATGAGCCCAGCGGTGGCGACAAGCACACAAGCGGCAGGGCGGCGATGGACGAGAAGGCGGAGCGCGGGGATGCAGCCAGCAAGGCGGGAGCGTGATCAGCTGTTAAGCGGAGCTCTTGGAGCGCCACTTCAGAGCTGATCGCGCTCCTGCAGTGCCAGCTGTATGGAGTGACTCTGTGAGTGGAGGTGCCTGTGGGGGTTGGTTTCCGCGGAGCGGAAGTATGGCTTATTTTGGGGGTATGTCTTATATTTCTCAAATGCTTAAAAACCCTGCCATGGCTTACTTTCTGACTACGTATTAAAAAAGGGGAAACAGGGTACAGTCAGAGGAAGATGATGCTTTTTTTGTTCTTAATGGGCATGTTTTCTTTGCACCCTCACAATTTTTAAAAGGAAGATAAGAGACACAAAATGAATTTAAACCACCTCTTCAGCTTTCAACGCCATTTGTGGCTTTCCCAAAGGAATACATCACCCGGAAAATGCCCCAATAAAGCTAAAAAGCATTTTCGAAACTACCAAATGAGGTGTTCACTCAATGTGGCATTGATTGTGCGTTAACTGAAATTTTGCTATTTGTAACAGCAGCAGTTCAAACAGAGCAGCAATTTCAACCGCGGGGGAGGGGGGAAGTATATTGCAAAACTGCGCCACTTACGGAAAAAGACAGAACTTTCAAGGGAGATGGATCACTGGCATAGTGTTTCATTCCATTTTCATGCTGGTTTGCCTTCCCTGTTTCTCAGGGAAACATTAAGAGCGCAAAAACTGCCTTACTGGGTGAGGATGAGATTCCATCTCCTTCACAGCAACGGCTAGACGCAAGCAGGACACAAAGCCAGCAGCTCCTCCCAGTGTACTCGGCACCTTATTTTCAACAGCTCAGGCACTGGTGACTTCAAAGTTACAATACTGCAGTGCACTCTATGTGGGGCTTCCCTTGAACCAGATCCAGAAGCAGCAATTCGTGCAGAATGCTGCAGAGCCAAGATCTGCTTGGGTTGGTGATTTGCTACTGAGCCAAGTTCAAGGTGTCACTATTGGCATACAAAACACATCGACAGATGGGGGGCCGGTTTGCTTGTGGGATCGACTCACCCCGTATACACCCACTCGACGCCTTCAGTCTGCGGAAGTGGCACAAGTGCCACAAAATAATTGTTCTGCACTTCCAAAATTGTTCTTTCAGTGTGGCAGCACCTACATTTTGGAACTCTCCATCTGTTGACGTCAGGTGGGTGCCTGTGTGCTGTATTCTTCCTGGTGCCTCCTTGCAACATTTTAATTTAGGCATTGCAGGGGGTTGGACTGGATGACCCTAAGGGTCCCTTCCAGCTCTACAATCCGTGGTTCTATTCAGGCATGTGTGGTTGTGTTTTGACCTCTTTTGTGGTTAATTTTAATTAATTTTAGTTGCTTTTCACTGTTTTCTTTATTGGTCATTTTAATATTTCTTGCAAACCGCTTGGATCAAAACAGTAGGTTGAGTGGGCACAATTACTGAAAGGAAGTATTTATTATGATTGGGGCTGTCATCTGTTTAAATAGTTTTTAATTGGTGGATTACCCACCTTTTGACTGGTTAAGTGCACAAATAGTCAAATTGCTCCCAGATGCATATGAGAAAATGCATCAGTGTAGGACGCTGCCTTTCTGAGATATCGCAAGAAGTATGAGTATTACTCACAATCAAAGTACTAGTCGCTGTGAGTAGCAAAAAAGCCACCTTTTTATTCCCTGTTTCAAGAACACAACGGGAGTCTTGCTGTCAAAGGAGTTCCAGGGGAATGTAACCTGCTTTCACCTCACATTCATATCCGTCCTTATTCATTAAATTCGCCCCGAGCCCTTAAAATGAAATTAAACCAATAAATTCCAACATCCTTACTTATAAGTGCAGCGTTACAGAATGTCCTTTGAACTCTGCGCTTTATCCAGGTTGCTCTGAGCAATGCAAGCCATTGCTCTTCAAATGCTGAGGAGCCATGAACTGGCTTTGCCCCTGACATGAGATGGCTTGCACCAGTGGCACCTAACAGTGTGAGCCTCGGGAAAAGTAGGAAAATGAACTAAGGAAGAGAGAACATGGGGTAGCATGAAGGTGTGTCTACACCACACATCAATACTGATTTTGTTCTAGTTTAACTTGCATGGATTCTACCCTCTGGAATCCTGGGCCTTGTACCTTAGTGCAGGGTGCTAACCACCCTCTGCTATAGATTTCTGCCTGCCTACCCAGAACTGCAGTTCCCATTATTCCCCGGAAAAGAAAAGAAACAAAAAAGAAACAGGATCAATAGTTCTTTGAAAAAAATCACAAAAGCATTTTCTGTCCCATTTAAAAAAAAACTGGTCAGAATAAAAAGGCCTTTGGTAGCTGGTGAAAAACAGTGAGGGAGAGGGTCTGGCTGCACGTGAGGGGACGAGGTGCTCCATAATTTGGGTGCAGCCACTGAGAAGGCCCTGTCTCTTGTCCCAGCCTGCCTGCCTTCCATCCTAGACACAGTGAAGGGCCTCTCTTTCCATTCTTAGGGAAAAGATAGCATGGTGAGCGTAGGAAGCAATCTATAAAGTACTCTGGACTGAAGCCATCTAGGGCTTTAAAGGTAACCACCAAAACTTTGAATTGTGTCCAGGGGTGTATTGGTGACTAGTGCAGCCATCTGCAGGACCAACATACTGTGATCCCATGAGCGAGCGTCCACCAGCATCTTTGCAGCTGCTGTTAGTTATACACCTACTACAAACCAGGAGCTAGACTTAAATCAGCAGAGGAAAGGAAGGGCAGTCTTTGTTGAGACAGATGGTATCTCTCAGCAGGCCTAACCTAGTGCTTCATAGCCCTTCCTTGAGCAATAGGATATCTCAGGAGGACAACCTTTTTATGGATCCTGTTTGCTTATGAGGGGAATATACTGGTCATATATATATAGAGAGAGAGAGAGAGAATCAGATGTTAATGGAGACAGTGCTAGTTTTTAAAGCAGTATCAGTTTATCTCAAAAGCAAATATCATGTTCTTGGAGCTCCCGAACCAGCAGCAAACACACACATTTGCACACACAAACCCTCACACACGTCTTCTTCATGGGCTGCAATTGAACCATTGCAACTTGTTCTCTCCAGGTGGGATGTTGCCGGCAGACAGTAGCCACCAGCCCTCAGAATGCCATTCATCAACCCCCTTCACCCTCGACTGACCTGCAGGGCCCATTAATGGAATGTTTTTAGTCATTCCCAATCCAGGGGGTTGTGTGTGTGTGTGGGGGGGGAGGAACCATTTTTGTTGTAGTAGTAGAAACATAGGAATCTGCCTTAACTCAAGTTAGACTACGGGTCCATCTAGCCCGGTATCAACACTGACCCTGCAAGGTTTTCTGATGGGAGTCCTTTGCAGATTTACCTGGAGATGTCGGGGCTTTCTCCGTGCAAGGCAGAAGCTCTCTGGAGCTATGGCCACATTCCCTTGGAGGGTTGGACACATAGAGAATGCATGCCCAAAGTGGGTGGAATTAGGGCTGGGGTGAGCATGGCTGGCGTTGAAATTGGGTGCGCACCCATCTTTCTCTCCCTGCAATCCCATCCTCCCCCATTTTCTCCCCTTTCCACCTGTCTGCCCCTCTTCTGCACAGAAGCGTAGACATAGTTAAATGTATCTTCAGGTGACATGACATAAAAGCATGTCTGTGTTACACCAGCAAAGCCCAGGGCGAATGCTGAGCAAATGTGACCTGCACAGACCCTAAATCTGATTTAGCCTCTGCAACCCAATTAATCTATGGATCAATTTTCCACGTGTTTTCTTGCACAAAATTTCAGAACTCTTACACACATCCACACACCAGAGAGAGCAAACGGCTGTCCTCGGGCTAAAAATGACAAGCAAACAAAGATTCTTGCAAAAATAGTCCGAATCCTATTTTTTTAAACAGATGTTATTTACTCACTTCTTGCTTTGAAGTATGCATTTTTAATTCGATTTCACACCGAGGCAATCATAAGATAAATTATGCGGATCAGTGTAAGCGAAGGGAGGGAGGGGAATATCTAATGGCTGTGGAGAAATCCAGAATTTCTCTTTGCATAGAGTTCTGCGGATATAGAGTTTCAGGACAATTCAATCTGGTTTCAACTTAGGCATGGGGAAAATAAGGAAATACTTTAGCAGCAGTGATAGAGTAGACCTGTGCATATCTACTCAGAAGTAAGCCCCACTGCAGTAAGGCTTACTCACAAATTGATTGAATTACACTGCGACTCCAGACCTATGGAATCCCATGGGCCTAGGTCTGCAGCCTGGGTGGACTGAGGCAGAGAGCAGGAATTTGACCATTTGTCCCCAATCTGCCCCTTGCATTTGCTCCACATCCAGTATATAGACAACTACTTACACAGTAGGGAGAAGGCAGGTGGTGGCAGGTGTGTGTGTGTGTGTGTGTGTGTGTGTGTGTGTGTTTAACAGAGGCATCCTGACTTTCCAAACACTTTCCAAACTCCAGTTGCTATAGCAACTTAGGAAAGCTTTCTAGAACGAGAAACACACATCACTTCTGAACTTCACCTCGTCTACTTCATTAAAGTGTGTCGCAGCTGTTTGTGTTTGTTTGGATTTCTGAAAGGGGCACACACGTGTGCGTTGCTCAACCCACACTTTCCCATTTTTGGGCCGGGGGGGGGGAATGAAGTCAACAACAAAATAATACCATATGTATGATCACTGGCAATCTTTGCAAATGTCGTCTATGCCTAGTCCTTAACTCCATCCCATGCCCTCCTCCTCCTCCTCCTCCTCACTGCAGATCAGTTTCAGAAGTGACACTACAAAGTGCAGTTGAACCTCTTGTACAATTTACAGGTAGGCAGCCGTGTTGGTCTGACGTAGTCAAAAATAAAATAAAAAATAAAATCCTTCCAGTAGCACCTTAGAGACCAACTAAGTTTGTCATAGGTATGAGCTTTCGTGTGCATGCACACTTCTTCAGATACACTCTTGTACAATATTTGCACTTCCTGGCAATGCAGGTAGGACTACAGGAGGGGGGGGGCGAACCCAACCCAAAATGTGTGCTTACATTCAAACTGATCCAAAGCTCACACCTGATAATGTATCAAAAGGATGGTTATATAATCATATGAAAATGGTGATCTGAATGCAAACCTATGTTGCACAGAATGCACTTTAGATTTAAATTGGGTCTCCCATATTTATAGTGGCAAGCACAGTAACACTTCATGTGATCTTACATAGCGTGAAAACACCCTTAGCGTAGATGCTAATAAGACAAAAATTCTTTGAATTTCACATTGGACTTCAACCTGAATGAGAAGGGAGGGGGCGTTGATGAAATAGGAAGGGTGGATAGAATGAATGAGTGTTTGGGTGGGTGGGTGGGATACAGAGACAAAAAGGGACAGATCCAGGGGGGAGGAAAGAGAAAGGAATTGGGATACCAAAATGGGGGGGGCAGGCAAAATAAGTAGCAGGCGAGCGGAGAAAGGAAGATGAGAATGCAAACATAAAATGATAGAAAGGTGTACAACATTTGGAATTATTCTTTTGGGCTTATGGGTGGGGTTATCAATGTTTGTTGTAGTTCAAATAATATTATGCTTATATATGCTGTAAGCCACCCTGAGACCTTCTGGTGAAGAAAGAAAGAGAATAAATAAATAATTTGAAAATAACTTATACAACACTGTACAAAATGGCATCAGTTTGCAAACTACTCAGACCACTAGGCTTCTCTGTTTTGGAACAATGTTACTTCACACATACACACATTTCTAAGTAGGAAGCATTTTAGTTTTTGTGTTTAGATGGATGAATCTATGAATGACGTGGTGAACAACATTATTGCCCTTTTACTTCTTAAGAATGTGGTGTAGACTCTAGACATTTGACAGAGAGAGAGAGAGAGACTTACCTATAGTTGACACTACTGTGCCCACAAAATAGAAAGCTCCTGTGAAATCCCATCTTGGTCGGAGGGCATCTGCTCTGATGCCGGCAGCCATGGCTGCCTCATAACTTCTTAAAAAGGCCCGTAGCTCAGGGAGGCTAATGTTGAAGATCTGGCTGAAGTTCTGCAGGGTCCAGTTCCAACGCTGCAAAGCTTCTGCTTCAGATGGGCTCTCAATGGCTGAGAAGATGGTGGCTCCAGCTGTCAGGTATGCTATGATGAGCACCGCTAAGAGGACAAACCTACCATTGTCCTCATTGAAATGCGACACGCAGCAGCAGCCCTGAGATCTCCTGATAGACATCATCCAAATTTCAGCACCATAGAGGTGATGGACAGCGGCCAACACCTCATTGGAGACACCGGCATGGAGCTACCACCCAGTTAAAGAGTCCAAGAGGAAAACTTGGGTCCTTCTTTGGATGGCTTTCTTTTCTGAGTCATTAATCTTGGCTTGTCATGTTCAATGTCAACACAGAATTCCACCTATCTGTATCCCGCAGGGCTCCCCCACATCACCCTAGGCACACGTATTTTTTTAGAGCCATGCTGGGGGTTCTGTCACTCTTGCAGTTCAACGTTGAGCTCTTGACTTCACTGGCCATTGAGGTGTAAGAAATGGCTTTACTTTCCCAACCCAGATAGCTCCACTTGGCCACATTCTTTGTATTCCAGCTGTTATCTGAACCAAAGGCTAGCAGTGAGAAAATGCATTCAATCCATTTCAGTAATAGTGAGGTATGGTAGGTAAGGCCGGCAGAATCTGGTGTTGTCTTCTTCCTGAAGGATTCCCAATGGAGTATGTGATCTCTTTACAAATGGCCATCCTCCCTCACTCCACTCCTTGCTCCCTTTTAGTTGAGGGGGGCCTGGAGATAAAACTCATTCAATGACACATGACCAACATAGATAGTTCTTCTCTGTTGGGTCTCCTAGATTCTTTGTTGAAGTTGCCTTCTTGTGTGCCAGATGTATCTGAAAAGCTACTTGAAGCAAGGGCAGGGAAACAGAGGCCAGCTGCCTTCAATACAATCTTGGAGGCTGCAAGAGTGTACATTCAGACAGCATTTATTGAGATACCACCAATCTGTATTTAAGTCACTTTGATCCATCCAACCGGCCTCTCCCTTTCTCACTTGCTTCAACTTTGAGGGCATCTCCCATGGGCTGGAAAGACCTATATCAATGAGATATCAGCAAAGCTTTATTTAGGTCTCAGCTCACTAACCCTCATCGCTCTTTGTAGATCTTTATGCTCAAAATGGATTTTTGTTCAGCGAAATGCTTGGCATGTGCAACAGAGCATTCGCCTGTGGGGTGGGGTGACTTTTCTTTTTGTTTAGCATGCTGGTATCACTCCAAGAACCTGACTTGCTCCTTACACACAGAGATATAGATTTCACCCTCCCAAACCAAGCAACTATTGGGCATGCACTTCAAAACGAAGACATTTAAAGAAGAAAACAGACTAAAATTAAAGGGGCTAGAAAAGGACCAGGAGGTCATCCAGCTGGACCCCTTCCTTAATGCATGACCCACCTGCCCTCTATACAACCCTTCCAGATTAACCCACACTTAATTCACAACATAGTGTGCCAAAAGCAAATGGTACTTTACCAAGCTTACTCCCCCCCCTTTACCTTTCTGTTTATTCATACAGAACTACCCCTGGGTACTTCTTGTTCCGCTTCCACTTCAGAAGCTTTAGTTTGGCCATGCATCTTCTCTCCTCTCCCCACCCCACCCCTCAGTTCCCGGAGCCCGCAAACGCAGCCTCCAGCCCAGCGCTTCCTTTAACCCAGACGTGAGCAAACACGCACCATCTTCTTTTTCAAAGTACTTCTGATTCCCCGGAACGTGCAGGTTCTTTTTTAAGCCCCCAAAACGTTCCTGAAGTGGCTTCCGGTAAACCTGGCTGGAGGTGCTGATGGGTCGCCTTCACCTCTACTACTTGATCCGAATTGCCAGCTCTGGCGGTGGGCAGAATAGCTGGGAAAGGCAGTGCGGCTGTTCAGCACTACGGATAGCGCACTGCAGCTCCGCGTGCGCCCGCGACTCCAGTCTCGCTCCCTCTCTCAGTCCCCGCCTGTAGTTGAGCTCAAAGGGCTGGCAGAGCGAGCGGGGGGAGGCTGTTCCAGCTCCAGCTTGCGAGTCGATCCACGATCGTTGCCTCCCTTCCTCGTTTCTCTCGCGACGGATCTGGGTCTTGCAAAGCGCGCCGGCTCGCCCAATGCGAAGCAAATGGGGCTGGCCAGAAGCTGGCGGTTGTGCCCGCCTTCGCCACCAACCGGGAGAGCTCTTTCTTTTTATTATTTCTGTCTTTCCTTGTTGGACCTGCTGTTTGTGCTAGACAGGCGTTTTTTGATGCTGATGCACGAGGTTGTCATTTATTTATTTTTTTGGGAGGTGGAGGGCGGCTGGTCCAGGGCCGGGATTATTTCCAGAAGCAACAGCAAAAGGATCTGCCACAAAAAAAACCCCAAAACAGAACAGAACAAAAACCGCTTGGTTCTGGAAGAGGGCTGGTATCTTCATATCCTGCAGATGGGCAGAGGAGCGTCACTTTTCTCTGCGTCGAAAGTCCAGGACAGTTTTTGAAATCATTCTCGATGACTTGGCGTCTGTGCCTTATGTCAGGTCACTATACCAAAATACCTGTCATATATACGGTATTTGCATATAAACATACTGTACATTGATTTGATGGAACAACAGGTGTGCATAAATTGATGCACAGCGGTTCAATTAAGCCTACATGCATCCATCTATCTATCTATCTGTCATCTATCTATCTATCTATCATCTATCTATCTATCTATCTATCTATCATCTATCTAGCGCAGCTTTGCAGAGAAATACAAAAACTGATTTAGTCACCCCTTATTCACCCAGCCAATACCAACCCACCTATCTCCAAATAGCTCTAGTTACAGACACTCATTGGGGCTGGAGAGGGGGAAGGAAGCAAAGGATATAAATTCTATTATTATTATTATTATTTCACAGACCTAAAGAAGGCAGCACCACTGTCTTCTCTGTGCAAGAGGTTTTGCATTTCCAAAACAAACAAATCAACTGCAGACCTCTTCAACCAGTGAGAATAATGGGAGAAAATAAATACAGGTGTGCACCAAAGGCATTCAGCCAATGCCTCTCTATTATATACCCCTCAGCTCTTCAAACTTCTTGTGTCCCTCCAGCCTATGTGTCAAGGGGGGGCGGGGGGCGGGGGGGCGGGGATGGAACTGAGACATCCTTCTTGGTTTCAAGGAACTGTTGCTCTGCCATGTCTCAGTAGATGCAGGTTGGTGGAAAGATCTAGTTGTGTCTCTTCTGTATATAAAAGCAGGCACAATTTTATGAATATTCCATTGGAAACTTGTTTTATTCAGCAGTCTGATCTGCACCCCCGGCAAAATACCTTTGTCAACATATGACTATGTATTCTTGCTGCTGCAACAATGCAGACTCTTGAGGGCATTCTTGTGTGAGAGCCGATCGTAAAAGTGGACTCGTGTAATAAGATTTAGTAGTGACATTTATCTATTTATCTATTTATATGCCACCTTTCCTCTAAGGAGCTCCAGGTGGCATTCATTGTTCTTACTCCCCCCCCCCAAGTTCACCCTTACAACAACCCTGTGAGGCAGGTTAGGCTGGGAGATACCCAAGATCACCCAGTGAGGGTCATGACTGAATGAGGATTTGAACCTGGATTATCTCAGTCCTGCTCTGATACTCTAACCTAGGCATCCCCAAACTGTGGCCCTCCAGATGTTTTGGCCTACAACTCCCATGATCCCTAGCTAACAGGACCAGTGGTCGGGGAAGATGGGAATTGTAGTCCAAAACATCTGGGGGGGGCGAAGTTTGGGGGTGCCTGCTCTAACCACTACACCTGCTTGTGATTGAATAGTGCCACTATACACTAGATAACTTTAAAAGTTGCAGCATTTATTTATTTATTTATTTTAACTGTGTTTTCAGGCTGGAACAATACTGCACAGTGAAAAGCCAGCTGTGTTCCCACTAGACAGAGCAAACATGCTTCCAGAAAGCAACTGGGAGAAAAGGTGTGTGTGTGTGAGAGAGAGAGAGAGAGAGGGAGGGAGGGAGGGAGGGAGGGAGGGAGGGAGAGAATAGAGCCAGTGTGATGCTGTGCTTAGGAGTAAGGTAAAGGTAGAGGGGCCCCTGACCATTAGGTCCAGTCGCGGATGACTCTGGGGTTGCGGCGCTCATCTCACGTTCTTGGCCAAGGGAGCCGGTGTACAGCTTCCAGGTCATGTGGCCAGCATGACAAAGCCGTTTCTGGCGGACCAGAGCAGCACACGGAAACACTGTTTACCTTCCCGCTGGAGCGGTACCTATTTATCTACTTGAACTTTGATGTGTTTTCGAACTGCTAGGTTGGCAGGAGCTGGGACCTAGCAATGGGAGCTCACCCCGTCGCGCGGATTCGAACCGTCGATCTTCTGATTGGGAAGCCCTAGGCTCTGTGGTTTAACCCACAGTGCCAGCCGCATCCCTTGTGCTTAGGAGTAAGGAGACCCAAATTTATATCCCCACTCAGCTGCAAGGAAAAAGAAGGGAGGGTGAGGGTAAAGCACCTTCTCAACCACTTGCTGCTTTTCTACTTCAAACTGTACTTCCTACCATCTTACATCTCTGTGGTAGAGACTGGGCAGTCCTGGGAGGTAAACATAAAGCCAGATCAGTGCTTAAACACCTTGAAAGGTATTTCTGTCTTTCAGCAATGTCATGGGAGAGATGCACTTTCTCCTGTCATCGTGCGGGAACGACGGGAGAAGCTGTAATTTGCCAAATCTCCTGCCCGCCTGCGCAGCTGTTAGGAGTGAAAGCTGTCATACCAGAGTCAAGGAATTGCTAGTCTCTTAACATGATTAGGAGGTTCCACAGCAGGGTTTCAAAATGATGTTAACGGTCCCTGGCCACTGGTCGCTGCAGAGAATGGATCAGCAAGAAGGAATGACACTATTTGGCCTTGATGAGAGTTGGCAAGGTTTCCATCACAATGTGGATGGAGATGGACACCAGGGAGACGATGGACAGTGCATGATGGCGCACTGTTGCCTCTGCCCCTCTCAGCATGGCTGGTTTGCACATGCAACAGAAGGAAGTGGGGGAATAGCTGTGGAATAACCTCTTCTGCCTGCACAGAAACAAGATGCCAAAGCAAACAAGATGAATTTTAACAAGGAGAAATGTAAGGTACTACACTTGGGCAAAAAAAATGAAAGGCACAAATACAGGATGGGGGACACCTGGCTTGAGAGCAGTACATGTGAAAAGGATCTAGGAGTCTTGGTAGACCACAAACTTGACATGAGTCAGCAGTGTGATGCAGCAGCTAAAAAAGCCAATGCAATTCTGGGCTGCATCAATAGGAGTATAGCATCTAGATCTAGGGAAGTAATAGTACCACTGTATTCTGCTCTGGTCAGACCTCACCTGGAGTACTGTGTCCAGTTCTGGGCACCACAGTTCAAGAAGGATCCTGACAAGCTGGAACGTGTCCAGAAGAGGACAACCAAAATGGTCAAAGGCCTGGAAACGATGCCTTATGAGGAACGGCTTAGGGAGCTGGGTATGTTTAGCCTGGAGAAGAGAAGGTTAAGGGGTGATATGATAGCCATGTTCAAATATATAAAAGGATGTCATATAGAGGAGGGAGAAAGGTTGTTTTCTGCTGCTCCAAGGAGTGTGGTGGAGTCTCCTTCTTTGGAGGTCTTTAAGCAGAGGCTTGACAGGCATATGTCAAGAATGCTTTGATGGTGTTTCCTGCTCGGCAGGGGGTTGGACTGGATGGCCCTTGTGGTCTCTTCCAACTCTATGATTCTATAATAAATGAGCCTTTGGCCTGATCCAGCAAGGCTCTTTATATATTCTCTGCAATATTAAAACAAAACCACCACTATGACTGCAAAGGAGCACATTTGCTTGTTTGCTTGTTGCCTTGTGTCTCCCTGCTGCACTAGTTTTCCGCTTGCATGGAGGTTTCTCCATAGAGGAGGGGGTTTTTTAATTAAAAAGGGGGGGGTCCTACACCTGAACTCTAAAATTATGCACTACAATCTTGCGTTCTGCTTCCAGGCACAAACTAGGCCTCACTCGTGGATTCAAGGGGTTGTGCCGACAGGTGCAACTTATCTTAGGGCAAACGGCTGTGCAAAAAATACATTGTTTTGGTGGTTTCTGCTTGGATAAATGAGGCCAAAGCGTTCAGCCCAGCAAAAATGTGAAATTAACTAGGACATATTCATTGCCAATCAGGTTGCATCTCAGTTCTGCAACGGAGATTCCCCCCCCCCCGTCTTGCATCCTTAATAAGTTATCTTATTATTATTTAAGCATGTATTAAACAAAGATCAAACGAAATTCTGCCAGAAACCCAATTTCCTGAGTTTATGTACACAGGGCCATTTTATTTTATTTTCTCTCTTTTTTTAAAAAGGAGGCCTGGACTGATGAAGGCAATTTTTAATAGAATAATAAATGCTATTAGCTTGGTTGTTTGGAGCAACATGTATGCAAAAGAAAGGAAATGCACCCAGAAGATATTTAATTAAGCCACCCATCTGAAAACAGGTCAGAACATCATGTACTGCTAAAGAAATGCAGATTTGCCGCCTGAGGCCTGAGGCCTGCTTAAAAGCAATGCAGATAAGAGTGACATCCATTGCCACACCCACTTTTAATCTCTGGCCCCACCCACCACCAGCATACGGCCCTTGGAAAGTTGCATGTGAGGGGATGTGGCTCTTGGAATGAAAAAAGGGTTCCCACCCTTGGACTCTCCAGCCATCCAGTTGTGTTTGATTCCTGTCGCTTGGCAGCTAAAATGGGTAACATGTGCCTCTCCAACTGTTGTTGGACTCAACAGTCCAGCCAACATGGCCAATAGTCATGGGTGATGGGAATTGGAGTCCTGCAACATCTGGAGGAGGTCCATAATTTGGTGAATACCTCCATCCACATGTAAGCATCTGTAAACCCAGATGAATTTGTGAAGGCTTCCAAATATGTATTCCCATTTTTGGACATACCCAAGTGAATGCTGCCAATCACTTTCAGGCAACCATCAACATTGCCCAGTATACCTTTTGAGCCTTCAGGTATTCTGGACATTTGCCTGGAATGTCTGCCAGTGAATGTTCAACATCTGCCAGTGAATGTCTAACATTTACTGAACTTCAAACCTTCACCATAATTTACAGGAGATTGAAATGATCTCTTTTGGTTACATCAAGGGAGGTGAATTCTCCAAATGTGGGGGAATCCCATTATCCCTGACTTTTGGGCCCTGCTGACTGAGGCTGAGAGGAGCCCACCAACCTCTGCAGGACCAACATTTCCCCATCGCTGGGCAACATCAAATGTGAGCTGCCAAATGTGACATTGCTCACAATTGAAGTAGATTGAGTGGATTGTAATTAAAATGTGTTTGCTCCTGCTGTCTTAAACCGAGGAACTCCAAGGGTGCAGATTTAAACGTGCCTACGGGCAGCTTCCGGCTCATTGAGAAGGCAGTAGGAGGTGCTCCCCTACCATATGACACTCACTGGGAGCACTAAAATGGGACATGCTCTTGCACACTGCAAGAAATTATAAAATGCTCCAGAACCCAACTTTGCTCCTAGATTCTGGAACAGGACAGGGCCCCAAATGTACCCATTTCCGAAAAAGCTTGTGATGCTCACACAGGCTTTTGTTACATCACAGTTGGATTACTGCAACATGCTCTCCAAGGGACTGCCTTTGAAAAGCACTAAAAACTTCACTTGGTACAAAATGCAGTAGCTGTAGTGCTGCCTTGAGCTATGTTATTTTTTTGGGGGGGGGGAGCATATGTCTCCTCTTTTATAGTGGCTTCCCTGGCTTCCAGGCTGTGGCTGGGTTGAATTCAAAGTCCTGGTAATTACTGTAAAGTGCCTCTGCCAGAAGATGTTGGCAATCGGGCTCGTTTTCATAAGGGAGAATGCGGTCACAAGCATAAGCCATTATGAACAAGGCTGGAGAAGGTTGGGAAGCTGAGAAAATCTGCTGCGGCTGGAGGCTCTTCTGTCTGAAGGTCTCTAAGTGGGTTGGTTTGCTTGAAGAGGTAAGAGCCAGAGGTCTATTCTGAGCAGCACTAACATAGGATACCATCTAAAGGATGCAGGAGATCTTCAATGGGCCTTCAATGGAGTCCTTCCGCTTTGGACAATGACTCTGAGAGTGGCTATTTTCACCCACACCTGCCATGGCTCACTTAGTGAGAGTGAGCACTGGCATGAGGACATCAAGAATGGAGAGAACTACAAAGGCACCACACATTTCCTCCATTCCTCTGTATTGCCACTGTGATTAGGACTGTTAGGACTGTTCAGGGAGGCTTTTAATGTTTAATAGATTATTGTGTTTTATTTTTCTGTTGGAAGCTGCCCAGAGTGGCTGGGGAAACCCAGCCAGATGGGCGGGGTATAAATAATAAATTATTATTATTATTATTATTATTATTATTATTATTATGAAGACAAGGAGGCCAACAGTAGGTGGCGCCAGAACCAATGGCAGGCAGAACCAACTAATTCTAATTTTGTCCCCCATCATCCTCCCTGCTTAGTTGAAACACCTCCCTTACCGTTTGCTAAACTGAAAACAAAAGTCTCCGCTTCTAGTTCTGCACTATCCGGCAGCTATCAACCATCAATTAAAGAAGCTTTCGCCACTTCCTTTACATCAGTTACTTTGAAACAGCCCTTCAGAATTACCGGGGGATCCACAGCTACTCTTTATGCCTTTCATGCTGGAGATAATCTGAGTAATTTGTGTAATGATACAGACGTACCATTTCCTGGCATTACAATTCCAATTTTCTTCTAATGGAGCAACTCTCAAAAGAGTTACAGGCTGACAACACACTCATTGGGGGGGGGCAGGGTGGCTTTCCCCATGTCATAAAATTCAGATTTTGCTTTAAGACAAGGTTGTGGTCCACATGACCATAGAGCAGAAGCGGGGTTCCTGTCATCCTCCTGGTGCTTGTGGACTCCAACTGCCATCAGTGCTGGCCAGTAAGACCAATGGCTAGGGATGATGGCAGTTGTCATCAGGGCAGGGGGCAGCTGAGGTCCCCCATCCTGTTGGAGAAGCAAATGTAAAAATTCTTTGAAACAGAGCAGCTACAGCAGTGATTTCATGGCATCCTCCCCTCTTTTCGAGCCACATCCCGAGCAATGTGCTGTGTTGCAGGCAGGTACATTTCAGTTTGAACACTGATTTTTCCAATTCTCTCTGCCCTTGTCTCCTTCAACTGTGCTGCATGCAACTCAAAGCTGTTGCAACCTAGCATCATCATGCAAGGAGGGCTGCTGTGTCTTCAGCAAGACACTCCATCCAGCAGAGAAGGCTGCTGCTCCACCGGCAGCTTGAGCCAGACTCTCCACGGAAGCTGTCAGCTGAAGGAGTGGCAGGAGAACAAGAGGCACAGCAAACCAGCTGACATTTCAAGACATTGCAGATTAATTGCCTCTCTTGCAGCTTTTCCCCTTTTGGTAGCGTTCTGTAATCTTGTTCTAGGATGGAGAGAATGGGATCTATCAAGGATTATAGGCTGTGAAAGAGGGAGGACCGTAGCTCAGAGGTTGACCACAGGCTTTGCACAGACAGTGGTTGAAATATACTCGGAGTCGAGAGTGAATTTCATGCTCTTTATTCAGCTCATAGTCATCAAGGAGAAGAAGAGAAGAATGCCCTTTTCCGCAAATCATCTGCTTATATACATTATTTACACAATGGGCTTTGCGTGATCGGCTACTTCAGGGCTACACCTGTGGGCCAATCAGTTTGTGGATTCACTTCTGCCAGCCACCTGATTGGCTGCTCCTGCAGGCCAATCAGGTTGCGGATTCACTTCCACCTGGAGTTGGATTGGGTGGCTCCTGCGGACCAATCAGACTGCTGATTCTGGATCCTATTGTTCTATGATTCATCTCAGTACATAACAGTGGTGAAGGTTCGATCCCCAGTAAGGAAAAGACTCCTGTTTGAATCATCATACTGAGCTAGATAAACCAGTGGTCTGACTCTGTGACATAACACCAAACCATGGTTTATTAACCTATGGTTTATTAAAACCACAGCTGGGTGTGATATGTGAACCCATCTGAGCAGCTTAACTACAGTTTGTTTGCTGTCAACAAACAAGCATCTGATTCATTTGTTTTCATCATGGCTTGGTGTTATGTGGGAACTCGACACCCTTACTTAACCATGGTTTGTTCAACCGCTTCACTAGAGGCTAGGGTTGCCAGACTCAATAGTGGACAGGACTTCTGTGCCTTTAATTGCCCTGCTCTCTTTTGAGTCTGGAAACCTTAAAGAGAAACCAGCAGACTCTTTGCTTGGAAATTAAACAAAGGAAACCTCTTTAAGGTTTCCAGACTCAAAAGAGAGCAGGGCAATTAAAGGCACAGAAGTCCTGTCCACTATTGAGTCTGGCAACCCTACTAGAGGGGAAGCGGTTGAACATGAGGCAAGAGCAGCTGGAAAACAAACAGTGGAGAAACACGCATGACTTATTCTGATCATCTGCAGGGCCATCTGTAGTTAACTCATAGCTTGTTAAACAATATCCAAAACAGAATGTTGGATTAGATAGACTTTTGATCTGATCTCACAGGCTCTCCTTCCATTTTTAAGGAGCTCTCAGGGTTCAAACCAGTATCACCTCTCTGGGAATTCACCATCACTGCCTGCAACCCTTTTATTAAATCATTATCATTATTGAGAGGATCTTCACCCCGCATTTCAGCTATACAACACTCAGTACAGCTCACAAGGACATACAATGCATCGGAAAGTTAACAATCTGAGAATTAAACCCAACCATACAGGAAATGATCAGCTGGCTAATGTAGACTGTTGCAGGTAGAATTGCTGGATAATCTGCACTATTTGAATAGATTATCCATGTGGAGGTCTAGGCACAGCTCAGTTTAAAGCCCTGAATGGCACGGGACCAGAATACCTAAATAATTACTTCCATCACTGCCACCCTTGTGAGCCTGCCTGGTTATTGAGATCCCTTTGGTATGTTCCACTCCCTTTATCTGAGCTCAGTCTGCTGGGAATGTGAGAGACAGGGACTCCTCTGTGGTGGCACCAAGGTTGTGGAAGACCCTGCCCCAGGAGGTCTTATGGTCCCCTCTGTGTTACATTTCCTTTAGTTTTTGGAGGGATTTGGATTTAAGCAGGCATCCAACTTGGAGCTGAATTTTCCAAATATCTCCACATAGAAAGCAATGCACTAATCCTGTATTGGTCTCTGCAGCCGCAGCTGGTACTTTAACTCTCCAATGGTTTGACTTTACCCTTGAAGGTGTAATCTTCCATTGACGGATGCCAACAGCAGCAAAAAAAGAGAAATCCAGCCAAGAGGTAACCAGCACATGAATGACCTTGAAATATGTGTGCAGATCTCATTCTCCAATGCATATCTTTCCTCTTTTTTAATTTGCAGAATTTCTCAGGCAGAGGGCCTTCTCGGTAGTGGCGCCCACCCTGTGGAACACCCTCCCATCAGATGTCAAGATGTAACCTTTAAAAGACATCTGAAGGCAGCCCTGTATAGGGAAGCTTTTTAAATGTTTTATTATATTTGTTGGAATCCACCCAGAGTGGCTGGGACAACCCAGAAAGATAGGAGGGGAACAGTTATTATTATTATTATTATTATTATTATTATTAATTCTCCTCCATCTAATGCCCATTTATACACACAACACCCCTGCCCAAGAATCCTGGGAACTCTAGTATGTTAAGGGTGCCAGGAAATGTGCCTCTCTGAGGGCAAAACTACAGTTCTCTGGATTCTTTGGGTAGAAGTCATGTGCTTTCAATGTCCATTGGTGGTACTGCAAATGGATGGTGTGGATCTGCCGGAATCACCTTCTTATGCAGACATTTGAAGGTGGTAACACTTATATTCATTCAATGCAAAACAAGTTGCTGCCAAAGTCTGTGCACAGCAGAACAGTGTCCTTTTTGGAGGGGTGGGGGGAGAGTCAGTTACTAAGCCAAGGGATGATACTGAAAGAACAGCGTATTTTAGCTGTGTGGTCTTTTTATATTTAAAAAAAAAACCCAGCCTTCTCTGTGCTTGGTGAAATTGAGGTCAAGCAGGCAAGCATCACCTATGGATCTGTTACTTTTAAAAAAGACTTTTCCAGCTGTGTTAGCATCCTGGAAGGAAGAGAGGGCAGATTTTGAGCTATCAGGTCTTTTGATACGGAAACATTTTGGCTTGATAAGAAGAGAGCCTATAAAGAGGAATGGAGAGTCCGCTCCAGACAAAGATTCCCCCCTCCCCTCCCCTGGGCAAGCCCTTTGCAGCCCTGTAAATACGTTTTATGCATGAATCAACATTTGCAACACAATTGCTGTTCCATTAAGCTTGCGGAAATGTGCAAGCAAAGTCGCCTAGAACTTCATGCAGCCAGGTGTTCTTCCAAATGAACGAGGAGCACATAGCAGAAGGCAATTTCAGCGCCGAACAGCTGCCAAGCAGCGATAGGAAGACCAGATACGGCCCCTGCTAGGCCCCCGGACTCTCCTTTCCCATGTCGCCTCCCTGCCCAGCACTCTCCTTGGGTACTTTTGCCTGGCTAGGATGTGACACTTGCCTCAGTAGAGGATGGTGGCAGGAAGGAGTAGGAGCCTCTCATTTCTGAGTGGCCAGAATGGAGCCTATGGCACAGAAGTCACACCTGTTGCTCCACCCACTTTTTTTCTGTCCCTGCCCACCACTGGCATATGCCCTCCCCCAGGAGGCAGCTCACAAGGGAATGGGATCTGTGGGCTGGAAAGGGAAAAAAGCTACCCACCTTTGCAACACAAAGCATGGAGGAACAGGCATTGCTAGTTGAAGGCAGGTTCAGTTTCCCAAAGTATAACACCTTTCCTTTGCAGCTATCTCAGTTTGCTTCTTGTCAGTTGACTCCCAGCAATGCAATTCTCTTTTGCCAGCTACACTTAAAGCTACAACGTGTTTTCCCAGGAACATTGGAAACAGGAACACGGGGAAATGCCTTATACTGAGCCAGACCACTGGTCTATCTTGCTAAGTGTTAGACATTGATTGGGAGCAGTTCTCCAGGGTTTCAGGAAGCAGTCTCTTTCAGCCAGTGGTGCAGTGTGGGTGGGTGAACGGGGGCAGCTGCCCTGGGTGCAAAATTATTAGGGGGTGCAAAATTTCAGCACCCGGTGCTGTCTCAATACAGCTGTGTGCTTCTGTTCCTGGGCTCCGTTGAAAACAGCTTTTCCATGCAAACCAGGAAGTGACTTCTCCAGGCAATGGAATGACTCTTTTTTTCTTATCTCTGCGGCTGTGATGTTCTGGGTGACATGGACACCATTAGGCAGTTGAATGCACATGCATACTCCATCCATTTCCCTCCCACCCTCCGCTTGGCCCTGAGTTCTGGCAACCCATGCTATGACACTGCTCCCAGCCCTTTCTGGAAAGACTGGGGAGACTGTCTGCATGCTCTACAGCTCTTCCCCACTTCTCTGCCAACAGACAGGCTGCATTTATTAGCTAATATCCATCAGACACCATTATTCATTTAAGCTAGCAATAACCATTACAGAAACCTCTTTGTAATACAAACTCCTACAGAAAGCTGGTATGTGGCCCTCGGCAGATTAACCCTGAAGGAATGTGGCCCTCAACAGGGAAACAGTTTTCTCCTCTTTTGCTACAGTGGATCTGCCTGGAATGAATGTTTAATCAACGCCCTGAAAAGATTTGGACCTAAAGAGGTGACCAGAATCTTTGGGTGAAATTCAGTGTTTTCCAATTGTTCCATCTATGCAAGCATTGCAGCTTGCCAGGCGGGGGGGAAATCCCACTTCTCCTTGCCCTGCACACTGTTCTGGGGTTTTTCCTGAGTCCACAGAGACCATTTCCAGACTGCAGGGGGTACAGGGGAGAAGTGTGTTTGTGTGTGGAAGCCCCACTGCACAAGCGTAAGTCTTGATGCAGGGCTTCCATTGATGAATTAAAGGTAAAGGTAAAGGGACCCCTGACCATTAGGTCCAGTCATGACCGACTCTGGGGTTGCACGCTCATCTCACATTATTGGCCGAGGGAGCCGGCGTACAGCTTCCGGGTCATGTGGCCAACATGACAAAGCCGCTTCTGGCAAACCAGAGCAGCACATGGAAACGCCGTTTACCTTCCCGCTGTAGCGGTTCCTATTTATCTACTTGCATTTTGACATGCTTTTGAACTGCTAGGTTGGCAGGAGCTGGGACCAAGCAACGGGAGCTCGCCCCGTTGCAGGGATTCGAACCGCCGACATTCTGATCGGCAAGCCCTAGGCTCTGTGGTTTAGACCACAGCGCCAGCCGCGTCCCCCTCCATGAGATTTACTGCCTAGTAAATGGGGATAGGATTGCAGCCTTCATGCCATGTTTAACCACAGCGCCACCTGGGTCCCGCAATTGATGAATTAGGCCATATCAATAGCCCTGTACTCTGATTTGATATGAGAACATTCAGCCTATTCAGATTCTAACAAAGAAAAGAAAAGTGGCCAAACTATTTAATGAAAATGTCCCAACATAGCACAATCAGTACCCGGGGAGACTAACTTCATTCGAAAATGAACGAGCAAATGGAAATTGCATGAGTGATTTGTGTGCTTTGTTGAAAGTGCTAAATTAATATTTGATCCATCGTTTTGTCTGCTTCAGATTTGGCTTTATGGTGAAAAATGAGCATTTGCCTCTAGCAGCAGCGGGCTTAAAAAAAATTTCCAGTTTGACAATTGGCAGGGCTGTGCGGTTCCCTCGGTCTGGGCTGGCACCCTCGCTCTCCTGGGTACCCTTCGCTGATGTCGCTTTGTGCTTTTACGATCAAAGTTCTAGCACTCCCACCCCCTGAATTTCCGAAGCACCAAGCAGGGATTTGAGCTGCGTGACTCCCATTAACAGGGAAGCAGGCTGCCACGTCACATGCTGCTTGTAAGATGTGCTTTGCAGGCTCGTAATAACCTAGAGTTCCTTCCCCTGGAGCATCCCCAGAGGAAGAGCGGGAGCACATTTTGTTATTGCCTTCCAAAGAACCGAGCACTTCTGCATCTCAAAACTACCTGCTAACAAGCAAAAGAACCCAGCATTACTATGACAAATGGATTTCCATTGGTAAGTAAACTTGTGGCAGCAGTAGAGAGCCACTCTGGGTGGCTCCCAACAGATTAAAAACAGAATAAGACATCAAACATTAAAATCTTCCCTAAGCAGGACTGCCTTCAGATGTCTTCTAAAAGTCAGATAGTTGTTTATTTCCTTGACGTCTGATGGGAAGGCTTCCCACAGGGCGGGCGCCACCACTGAGAATGCTCTCTGCCTGGTTACCTGTAACCCAGGGGTAGGCAACCTAAGGCCCATGGGCCACAAGCGGCCCGCGGGGGTCGTTTAAGCCACCCCCCGAACCGAGCCACCCGCACCTGGCTAGCACCCCAACCCTGAAGGGCTTGCCTCCCCACAGCTCTGGCGTTCATGAGGGAGCCTGTTGCAAGGGCCGCCGATTGCGCCCCCTCGGAAATTTGTGCCCAGGGAAATGATATGTAATGAATTGAAAAGGATGTTCAGAATAACCCAGAAGCTTTTCTTTTGGGAATTATAGGGACAGAACTACCTAAATTGTACAGAAATTTATTTATGTGTGCTGCTACAGCAGAAGCTGTTGCTCTGGTCCAACTGGCGTCCTCTGGTCCATGGGGTCACGGAGAGTCGGACACGACTAAATGACTAAACAACAACAGCAGAAAGAATGCTACTCGCCCCAAAATGGAAAGAAGTCTTATGGGAACTGGAGTTCAACAACATCTGGAGGGCCACAGGTCTCTCCCCCCCCCCAGTCTACGGGAACTGGGCCTGCAACTTGTGGTCCTGGCCTGGCCTTGGATCTGGTGCCGCTCAGTTTGGGGTGGACGTAGGTTGTCATGTAGTGCTCTGCCTCAGGCGGCAAAATGTCTTAAGCCAGCTGTGATAGACAGTGCCTGAAATCGGACAGGTTCAGAATATTGTGTAACATTGTGGACACACTGTGGGGCACATTTATTAGTGCTCCTTCCTCTCTGTGGTGCTGTCATCCCTTGCAAAGACCACAGTTCCCACCCCAGCACCCCACCTCCATGTCTGCAGCGACAAGCTGTGCTGAATTAGCATCAACTGCCAATCTCACCCTGTGCCAATCATGCCATGACTTTCCACAATGATTCCTGGGAACTGAGGTTCATTTTAGAATGCTGAGAAAACTGAAATTCCCAGGTGGGCATTAAACATAATTCCCAGGCAGGCATTAAAACTTTGGGATATAAAACCACTGTATGGGATTCGTTCAGATATGCCGGAAGGGTTAACTCATCACGTTGCCTAGAAAGCGAGCTGAAGGGATTTTTATCCCCCCCTTTTTTTTGCCCTGTGCTCAAAGGGTTCCTTGCCAGCGGTTCAGAAGGTTTCTTTAGAAGAAGAATGAGGTTTCACTGTTCTCGCCAACCCACAGGGAGCAGTTTTGATATTTGCTTTGGCACTTCTTTTTTAAAAAATAGAAAACGTGTAACTCAAAAGAAATAAAATAACACGCACACACACTTCTGCGGCTAAAGGTCTGGAGCAAAAAAGACATAAAGGTTTTGTGCATAAATAATTTATCAAATAAACCACAGGAGGCAGATGTAAATATTAAAGCTCTGCTTTGACTGCTGGGGGAAAAACTACCTAATGCTACCTAATGGTTGTCAGTTCCCATCCACAACTGCATCAGGCTTCTCTTTTACGAGGAGATATGAGAGCCAGCCTAGTACAGCAGAATTCTGGACTGGGCTGGAGAGAGCTAGGTTCAAATCCCTATGCAACCATGAAGCACCTGTGGCGATCCCTGAACTTGGGTCCCTGAACTTGGGTGTTTTTTAGACTACAACTCCCATCATCCCTAGCTAGCAGGACCAGTGGCCAGGGGATGATGGGAGTTGTAGTCCAACAAGAGCTGGAGACCCAAGTTTGGGAAGCCTGACCTGGACCATAAATGTAGTGGCGATTTTCCAAGTGCAGGAACTCATCATGACGGTCTCCAAAGCTATAACCCCAAGTAGTGTTGAGAAATGACTTATGTTCTGCCTCCCTTGTTGGAGGCAGTATATCTTGGGATGCCAGCTATTTGGAATCAGAAGTGGAGAAAGTGCTCCTTCTGTTAGGTCCTGCCTTTGGAGTTCCCATGGGCATCTATCTGGCTGGCCACTGTGAGATCAGGATGCTGGGCTGGATCATAGCTGCCAAGTACCCCGTTTCCCCCAGGAAACCCCTGTTTTTTCATACCGTTTCCCGGCGGTCCCCCATAACACTTTGTCTCCCGTTATTCTCCCGTTATTCTCCTGCCGGCGGCCATTCCCCCCCCTGCTTTGCCCATCTATGGGCACCGAAAATGGCCGGTACCGGCGCCCAAAGTCGCGTCTATGCATGTCCAGAAGTGCGTAGACACAACTTCCGGTGTCGGCGGCGGCCATTTTTGGTGCCCATAGATGGGCAAAGCGACACTGGAAGTTGCGTCTACTCAACTTCCGGTGTCACGCGGCTGCCAGTCCCAGATTCTGCAGTCCAGGACTTGGCAGGTATGGGCTGGATGGATCATTGGTTTGGTCCAGCAACTTCTTCCTTTGCTCTTAGTACCCATCTCACAGTTTTCTGGGTTCCATCAAAAGCAGCAGGACTTGCTTCTGAGTAGAGATGCATAAGATTCCAGTGTCAGACATATTAATACTACCGTATTTACTCAAGTCTAATGCAGCATCAAATCTAATGTGCACCTCAATTTTCAGAACCTTGAAACCCAAAAAGTATTTGCTGACGAATGTAAATGTGCCGTCGAATCTAAGGCGCACCTTAATTTCTGCAGCGTAATTTGGCCAAAAAAAGGTTAAGCATTAGATTCGAGTAAATACGGTATTTTGTCGAATTCCAGAATAGTGCCCAGCCAGGAACTGCTTTCTGGAAAACCCACAGTGATAATCCCACTCACAGTTAATCAGTCACCAAGCCCACGACAATATGCTTTTCTGGTTGAGGATTTCAAGATTCTCTTTGCATGGGCAAGATGACAATTAGGAGAAAGAGGAGAGAGAGAGAGAGAGACAGAGAGTGTTGTTTTAAAAACTGCGGGTTGGTTGGTTGGTTTTAAAATTGTTTACAGACAAGAACCATAACTTATAAATCACATTGAAACCATGGTATATTTTCATGACCAAATATTTATTTTTTTATTCGCTACCTTTCCTCTCCAAGGAGATCAAAGTGGCCCACACAGTTCTCCCCCTCCACATTTTATCTCCACAACAACCCTGTGAGGTAGGACAGGCTGAAAGGCATTGGCTGCCCAAGATCGTCCAATGAACTTCTTCATGGCTGAGTGCAAATTTGAACCCTGGCCTGCTAGATTCCAGTCCAATACTCTAGGTATGCCTGTTAGCAATTCTAAGTTGACAACACCATAAACCACAGGCATAATCCTTCCAAAAACTAATCTAAGACAATCTAAAGACATACTTTTCTGGGAGTAAGTCCCATTGAACTTAATGGGCCTTACTTCTGCATAGGTGTCTATAGGCTGGCACTGTCGTTGCAGATTCCCTCGGTTTAAGAAATGACACATTTTCTTCCCATTTAGTGCTACTTTTTGTAACTTCTTAAACCAGGTTCCCCCTTTTTCTAGGTACCATTTTCATTCATAACTTTGCCATGTGTATCTTTGATGCCCCACAAGATGAGAAACAAAATCCTGGAGGCGAAAACGGATTTTTCTTTATGGCTAGGCCATCCCCGTTGGCAGGATCCTTGCTTGTTTACTGCATCCTGTGTGCACCGCCCCAGCTGCTGCATGAACACCTTTTGGATCGGGGCTTCAGCATATATACCAATGCACTGCACAAATCTATATAAAGTACGGAGATAAATCATACAGGCCTACATGACAAGGCTGCTCTACAAATGACCAGGATAATATCTAGGAAGCATTGGGGTCCTTAGGGAATGGGGTGCATTCTAGTACATACCTTAATTAGTTCCTCAGATCTTTTATGTGCGTTTAATATTGATGAAAGATGCACATTTAATGATTAAGAGTCCATGCTTAAATGGAGCAGGGGAAATTGGAAGTCCACAAAGGCAAAGAAGAAGATTCTGCATCTGCACAGACAGCATCCTTGCAAAGCTTAGCTAATAAAGACATTAGTGCATTGTTGTCTGAGCCATGCTCCCTGCATTGTTATGTGAAGCTTCCCTAGACTTGGTGTGGTTTGGTCCTTCATGGAGAGCACTTCCACCATATATATGGTACGTTTTTTTCTTTACATTGCAATGGAGTCGAAGCAAAATTCCAAGTATGGTTGATACTTGGCTAATAAATTATTCTATTCTATTCTATTCTATTCTATTCTATTCTATATTTAAAGCATTCTTGTTTCGGTTCAAGAGTCAGGCTTCTCTCAAGGAATAATGGGAACTGCAGTTTGTTACAGGCCTCCTAACAACTCTCACCTCACAAAATTGTAGAGTTGAAAGGGACCACGAGGGTTCTCTGTTTCAACCCCCTGCAATATAGGGAATGGGAATCTTCTGCCCAGTGTGAGGCTCGAACTCACAACCTGAGATTAAGAGTCTCATGTTCTACCAGCTGTGCTACCCATCATGCCTCTTTCTCTTTACAGTGGTACCTCGGGTTACATACGCTTCAGGTTACAGACTCCACTAACCCAGAAATAGTACCTCGGGTTAAGTACTTTGCTTCGGGATGAGAACAGAAATTGTGCTGTAGCGGTGCAGCGGCAGCGGGAGGCCCCATTAGCTAAAGTGGTGCTTCAGGTTAAGAACGGACCTCCGGAACGAATTAAGTCCTTAACCCGAGGTACCACTGTAGTGTAAGGCTAGATCTACACACACACACACACACACACACATATATATAACGCACTCTGAATACACTCTGCAAAAACCCGTTGTAAAGCTCACAATTGAAAATATCATTGAGTTGTGATTTCAGCTCTACAGCACCCTCTGGTGTCACCATGTCATAACACATTTATAACGCTGCATTTTGACTAACTTTGGGGGAAGCCATGACTCTTAAAGTGGATAAGAGTGCTTTAAATGTACGATAGTTTCACACATTTGTCAGATGTGACACATTTGACAGACTGTCCCAGACTTTTACTTCTCACAAAAATAGTCTCGTCTTGGGGGAGTGGGGATGCACTTCTTGTGCAAGAGAGCCAGACCATCCTTGCGTAGCCCGAGCTTGCTGTTATCTCACTCGGAAACAATGACAAGTCTAGAAGCACCCTCTGCCTTTTCTTCCCTTGTGGGAGTTACAGCTTGCATATAGGATCCAGGCAGTTAAGCGAAAGAGCGGCACTGTGCAAAATACAAATCAGCACGGGAAGGAATCCCTCAAGGAAAGAGAAGCAGCGCAGAGCTTTCCCTCGAACACAGAGGGAACAAAAGCAATTTTAGAACAGAGGGAAGCCAGGAAGAAAATGTTATGCAACAGCACCTCCGGAACAGACAGGAATACAAAACGGGTAATCGTCGCAGGGAGCTTTGCGAAACACTCTAATGGGGTTGGCTCCCGATCCTTATCACATTGCACTAAATGCATTATTAATACCTAAAGTGGGGACTACTTGGGGCTGAGAGGCTGTGCAACAGCTATATAAACAGGGAATTTATGCAAGGACTACATTATGTGCTCTCTCCTCACTTGTGGGAGTTGCAGCAGAGACACACAGGCTTACCCTGAGGGGTGATCCAGCTACACTGATGTATTAAGCAGATCTACTGATCTGTGACATACTTTGTACTTGTTTAAGGAATTCAGTTTTATTTTTATTTTATGCCGTTCACTGCCACAGTGTGTCCCCCCCCCCCCGCCTCCATAACGTTGGCAATATAGACATTTCTAATCCAATCAATACAGTAAATAAATAAACCAGAGAATCTAAGTTATTTCTCTTTTGGTTACTTAGCACACCGTGGTATATGATAGCTGTCTTCAAATATCTCAAGGGCTGTCACGTGGAAGAGGGAGCAATAATAATAATAATAATAATAATAATAATAATAATAATAATTTATTATTTATACCCCGCCCATCTGGCTGGGTTTCCCCAGCCACTCTGGGCGGCTTCCAACAGAAAAATAAAATAAAATAATCCATTAAACATGAAAAGCCTCCCTAAACAGGGCTACCTTCAGATGTCTTCTAAAAATCTGATAGCTGTTTTTCTCTTTGACATCTGATGGGAGGGCGCTCCACAGGGGCAGGTGCCACCACCGAGAAGGCCCTCTGCCTGGTTCCCTGCAACTTGGCTTCTCGCAATGAGGGAACCGCCAGAAGGCCCTCGGTGCTGGACCTCAGTGTCCGGGCAGAATGATGGGGGTAGAGACGCTCCTTCAGGTATACTGGACCGAGGCCATTTAGGGCTTTAAAGGTCAGCACCAACACTTTGAATTGTGCTTGGAAACATACTGGGAGCCAATGTAGATCTTTCAAGACCGGTGTTATGTGGTCTCGGTGGCTGCTCCCAGTCACCAGTCTAGCTGCTGCATTCTGTATTAGTTGTGGTTTCCAGGTCACTTTCAAAGGTAGCTCCACGTAGAGCTCATTGCAGTATTCCAAGCAGGAGATAACTAGAGCATGCACCACTCTGGCGAGACAGTCTGCAGGCAGGTAGGGTCTCAGCCTGCATACCAGATGGAGCTGATAGACAGCTGCCCTGGACACAGAATTGACCTGCGCCTCCATGGGCAGCTGTGAGTCCAGAATGACTCCCAGGCCGTGCGCCTGGTCTTTCAGGGGCACAGTTACCCCATTCTGGACCAGGGAGTCCTCCATACCTGCCCGCCTCCTGTCCCCCACAAACAGTACTTCTGTCTTGTCAGGATTCAACCTCAATCTGTTAGCTGCCATCCAACCTCCAACCGCCTCCAGACACTCACACAGGACCTTCACTGCTTTCACTGGTTCTGATTTGAAAGAGAGGTAGAGCTGGGTATCATCCGCATACTTATGAACACCCAGCCCAAACCCCGTGATGATCTCTCCCAGCGGCTGCATGTAGATGTTAAAAAGCATGGGGGAGAGGACAGAACCCTGAAGCACCCCACAAGTGAGAGCCCAGGGGTCTGAACACTCACCCCCCACCAACACATTCTCAACATGGCCCAGGAACAAGCTTGTTTTCTCCTGCTCTGGAGGGTAGGACCCAAACCAATGGCTTCAAGTTACAGGAAAGGAGATTCCTCAACGTCAGGGAGAACTTTCCGACAGTAAGGGCTGTTTGACTGTGGAATGGTCTCCCTTGGGAGGTGGTGAACTCTCCTTCATGGAGGTTGGGTGGTCACCTGTCGTGGATGCTTTAATTGAAATTACTGCATTGAATTCCACAGCTGTCACTAGAGCATAGCTGTCAACTCCCGGATTTGAAGATAAGGAATCCTATGGGGCTGTCATGGAAGTGAGAGCTGGACCATCAAGAAGGCTGATCGCCGAAGAATTGATGCTTTTGAATTATGGTGCTGGAGGAGACTCTTTAGAGTCCCATGGACTGCAAGAAGATCAAACCTATCCATTCTGAAGGAAATCAGCCCTGAGTGCTCACTGGAAGGACAGATCGTGAAGCTGAGGCTCCAATACTTTGGCCACCTCATGAGAAGAGAAGACTCCCTGGAAAAGACCCTGATGTTGGGAAAGATTGAGGGCACTAGGAGAAGGGGACGACAGAGGACAAGATGGTTGGACAGTGTTCTCGAAGCTACGAACATGAGTTTGACCAAACTGCGGGAGGCAGTGCAAGACAGGAGTGCCTGGCGTGCTATGGTCCATGGGGGTCACGAAGAGTCGGACACGACTAAACGACTAAACAACAACAACAACAACAACAACAAATGGGGCTGTCAAATATATGAAAGTAAGGGTGCTGAATAAGGGAATTTCCCACAAAAAATGGGAAAGTTGACAGCACTGCACTAGAGGCCTGAGTGGGCTCATCAATATCAGGTCTATATCAGGTGCTGTTTACACAGACACACACACACTCTCTCTCTGTAGGACCTTTTAGGCTTTGACCATCAGCTGGCATTTTGGGCAAGCTTTCATTACAGATGGAGTTGCCAAGTACTATGGTATCATACTGGGATAGCAGGTGGCTGGGACGCAACGGCAGTTCACTAAGAGGAATAGTTCCAGGGGAGGAAGCAAAGAAGAAGATGGTAAACACATACCCGCACCAAAAAAACAACAACAACCCCACAGAAACCAAGTGTAGATGAGACAGGTTGGAGACAGCATTTCTGTGCATTATTATGTACCATTTGAATTGATGCTGCAAAAAAAATGTTTTACTGTCTTGGAGAGAGAAGTTATTAGCTGAATGCATTGTATAAAGAACTGCAAAAGCCACAAAGCCATAAAGCTTTCATCAGGCCTTGGAAATCCATTTCTCCGTGTTTTGTTATTATACAGTCACTGCCAGGCTGATGCGGCAGCACCTCGCTTTGCTTTAGCTGAAAGAATTCTTACTCTTGTATAGGAAAGGCTGCCTTGTTGTGTTTTATCTACTCTGCCTGCAAGTGGCTCTCTGGGATTTCAGACGGGGGACACTCACACAGCCTTACATGGAGACAGCGGCGGAGGAAGCCACTCGGGGCAGGGCGAGCCGTCCATAGGGGCAGGGTGCACCGTGGGGCCTCTCCGTCTGCCTGCCTCCTCCCACTCAGCCGCCCTACAGCTGGGGGGGTTGGGGGGGCAGCAGGCAGCAGGCAGACCATTTGGGCAGCATGGATCCTGTGCATGCCCAAGCCACCGTGTCTCTCCCAGGAGAGACGCATGGCTCAGGCACACTGCAGGCCCCGCAGTGAGTGCCATCTGGCATTTTGTCACCCCCCTCAGTGGTGACACCTGGGGCGGACTGCCCACACCCCACACCCCTACCTCCACCCCTGCTTGGAGATGTCACAGGTTGAACCTGGGACCTTCTGCACACAAACAAATGCTGCACCCGCTGAGCTACAGCCTGCCTTTCCTCCACCCCACCTTGTCTTGCCTATGTTAGCTATCCCAGCCCAGCCCTTAACAGAATTATGTCGTGCTAGTTTTCCCAAAGAGATTTACTTCCATGTATGTGTCTGCCGTGAATTGCCGCCTACAGCTCTCTATGGGCAAATGCGGAATGAAAAGATATCGCCCACTGCAGCAAAAGTGGGCAGTTCTTTTCTGGACGTGCCTTAACGGGATTCTCAGCAATTGTTTTGGAAGGCTCTCTGCTGTGCTTTGTCTTGAACCGCAAAGAAATATTTTGTGCAAAAAAATTGTTTCCATCCGAGGTGGGAGGGTGAGTCAAAGCGAAGCAGTTCTTGAACAAAAGGGTTGAGATAATATGAGAAAGTTTGCAAGTGGAAATTCCATTATAACCTCTGATCTGCTTATGAAACCATGTCAAGATTCTTCTTCTTCTTCTTCTTCTTCTTCTTCTTCTTCTTCTTCTTCTTCTTCTTCTTCTTCTTCTTCTTCTTCTTCTTCTTCTTCTGCGATCACTTGTATCCGAGTAAGATTGTCTTCCATGAACATGGTTTTAACAATGGCTCTGTAAGTGACTGTGGAGGCCATTAGACCCCAGCAACAATCATGCAAGTTCCAGGTCCGGCCTGTCTTAACTGTTGCAAGGTTATTATATGCCAGAGCTTGGAAAAATATCCACAAACCAACTAAAGAATCGTAGAATCACAGAATTGTAGCATTGGAAGAGGCCACGAGACTCATGCATTGTTAGAAATGCATTTCTATTGTTAGAAATATTTGAGAATAGGGATATAGATAAATGTAAACAGTGCATGTGAAAAGATTATTAAAGATATCAGAAGATGGTGTGGATTATTTATTTTCACAAGCCCGTTTCGTAAACAACTGAGAGAATATGTGTTTGATTGCGCTGTATAAAAACTGTTTTATGTTTGTATTATGAAATGGCTTGTTTATTTAATATTGTGTATTTAATAACATGCACACACAAATTCAGTTTCAGGAATGTAAAAGTGAGACCTGCCACAGAATGTTGCAGTACATCCTCACCAGAGGCATCGAGTTGTGTCCTAGATTTGGGGGGGGGGCAGTGTCACATACATGACATCACATGTGTGCCGTGTGTGTGTGTGTCACATGTGCGATGTTGGGCTCAGTTTCAGTGCATGCTGTTGGCAGTTTCAGTGCCAAAAGCAGGCCTAAACCCCAATTGAAATGGATCTAGGATATCTGCTGTTCTACGATAATGGATCTAGGATACCTGCTATTGAGATTACGTCTGAGTTGTCAAACAAAACATGGAATGGGCTCTGGTTTACAAGCAGCTGAGCAAAGGAAAATTCATACAGCTAGATCCTACTGGCAAACAAGCCTTAGAACACCCAGAAGCCCTTTTTCCAGAGGAGCTCATTACAACCAGAAGCCTTTCTCAAAGAGTCTGTGATGTACATTCCTTGGAGTTATGTGATTCATGTGCTGTGGGTTTGCAGTAATGATTTCGGCTATGGCCGAAGCAATGCTGGGATAAATTATTCCTCAGCAAATGTTCCTGTTTTGTTACATGGGTTTAGAATATACGCATACCTTTTGATCCCTGTTTGGCCTTCTCAATTATAAACACAATTGGATCGTCCAGCCGTTTCACTCTGAAACCTATCTAATCTCATAGCTTAGAGATGGAACAGATCATAGCATCATACAGAACTTAATGAGCAACTTGGATTCTGTGCTGCCCTTAAGCAGAATTAACACTGTGCTTCCTAACCTATTTGGAGGATCTCCCCCCCCCTCCTAAGCCTTGTGTCCATTTCATCAGGCAGCAACTGCTAGGGCGCTTCTCTTTCTAGGGATGAAGACCTATGGGTCAATGGCAGAAGGTCCCAAGTGTGATCCCCAGAGAGCTGTTGCCTGTCAGTGCAGACAATACTGAGCTAGATGGACCGTTGAACTGACACAATATAAGGCAGCTTCTTATTGTTTCTGTCTGTGGTTTTCTTCTGAGTGATTTCTGCCTGAAGGTGGAAGGTCCTCTTGAATGATCCCCGTCTGTGGGAATTTATTTCCTTGCCAAACCACCAAAGAGCAGAAAAGTCCTGGAGTCTGGTCCACAATACACACAGTTGGAGGGTTAGCACAGCTTGGACCCAGGCTACCTGGAAGATTGTATCTCCATATGCAAACCTACCTTCTCTTGATCCCATCAACATCAGAAGCACAGGTGGTGGTGACATGAGAGAGAATCTTTTCTGTGGCTGCTCCCAAATTGCACAATTCCCTCCCATGGGAGGTGAGATGGTCTCCCTTTTATCCTTCTGCCAGCAGGCTAAGGTCTTCCTTTCAGCCAGGTCCTTGTTGTTGTTCACTGGACTGCTGCTATATTTTAATGGCTGGTTCCAAATGTGTTTTGATGTATTTTAACTATTACTTTTAACTTGTTTATTTTCACTACTGTACTTTGTATGTTCTTAAATGTAGGAAGCTGCCTTGAACCCCAGCTAGGAAGAAAGGCAAGATATACCTACATTAAATAAGTAATAAATAAATGGTTTGATGCAGCTAGACAAGAGATGCAGATCCACCCCACCCACTGGCAGAGGAATGGGGGCGCGCGCAGGGGAGCGCACCGCCCTGGCACCATTGGGGAGGGGATACCATCATGGCCACCCCCCAGACATGCGCCACGCACCCCCACCATGCCGGGCGCCACGCCCCCAGAACACATGCCACACCACCGCGGACAGCGCGCCACACCCTCAAGGTGCCTGCAACGCCCCCACGGTCGGCGTGCCACGCCCCACCTGCTCTCTGCCCCCAGTGCCGGAGCATGCAGCTTTGCCACTGACCCCACCCCAAAATCAAAAGAAGCACCAACTCCTTTCCGTGGGACCAGCTAAACACCACAATGCAAAGGGCCACCATCATCATCCATGGCCCCAAACAAGGCATAGTTCTTGAACAGAAAAATGTCGTGCCCTGTCACTCTATCCTATCTCAGTGTTGAAGAAGTGACTCATGCGACTGGTCATTTCCTGAAATAGGGTGGAGTAGGTGTCCCCATCTGTTACCGGTATGTGCTGAGCTGAATCCTAGAACAATAGGATCCAGAATGCAGCAGTCTGATTGGTCCGCAGGAGCCACCCAATCCAGCTCCAGGTGGAAGTGAATCAGCAACCTGATTGGCCTGCAGGAGCAGCCAATCAGGCTGCTGGCAGAAGTCAATCCGCAACCTGATTGGCCTGCAGGAGCAGCCAATCAGGCTGCTAGCAGAAGTCAATCTGCAACCTGATTGGCCCACAGGTGCAGCCCTGAAGTAGCCAATCACGCAAGGCCCATTGTGTAAATAATGTATATAAGCAGACGTTTTTGGGGAAAGAATGGTTCTTCTCTTCTTCCTCTATTGCTACTACAAGCTGAATAAAGAGCATGAACTTCACTCTCGACTCCAAGTATATTTCACCCTCCCATCCTGTTAATGTGTTCACCTCCTTGGCTACTAACAGACTGCAAACCTGGGTGCCCTGTCACCACCTCCAGGGTTGCAGTATGTTCTCCTTTTCCACGCATATGTAAAAGTTGGCAATCGTGTTCTCTTTTTGCTCTTCAAAACATGGCAGCCCTAACCTCCACCATCACCCCTGCCTGCCGTTTTACTCTTTCAAAACCATTCATGCAATTCCTAGTTTGCATAAAGTGAGCTAAATTAACTCAAGATTCATAATGGGAACAGGAGCACTTCTAAATATGACTCGCATGTCCTGCAAACCTACTGAGCCACAGCGCACTCTGAAATCTGTCCCGATGTTAGAGACACAAATAAGAGTTGCCCAGTAAACTCCTGTTGCTTGGGGAAAAGAGAGGCATCGTTGGCCTCCAAGGAGCATGTGTACCATGCTTAGCACTTCATCTTGATCATGGGTAGGCAAACAAGGCCTGGGGGCCAGATCCAGCCCAATCACCTTCTAAATCTGGCCTGTGGACGGTCCGGGAATCAGCGTGTTTTTACATGAGTAGAATGTGTCCTTTTATTTTAAATGCATCTCTGGGTTATTTGTGGGGGATAGGAATTTGTTCACCCCCCCCCCAGAATATAGTCCAGCCCCCCACAAGGTCTGAGGGACAGTGGACCGGACCCCTGCTGAAAAAGATCGCTGACCCCTGATCTTGATTGACAGGGGCAAATTGATTGACACAGAAGTTTCCGCTATAGCTGCTAGCACAGCTTCTCCATCATGACCATTCCTGAGCAACATTCAGCGGGCACTTTGTTTCCCAGCATTTTGCAAACATCAGCAGTGAATAATGAAAGGTTGTCATGTCACCAGAGCGTTTTAACTCTGCCCTGCCATGGAACTGGTAGAGTTCAGTCAGTGAATCGCAATGATTGCAAACTCATATTCTCTCTCTCTCTCTCTCTCTCTCTCTCTCTCTCTCTCTCTCTCTCTCTCTCTCTCTCGGCTGAAGGCAGGCAATGTGGACTTGCAGATACTGTAGGTTTAGCCAGAGTTCCTAGCATGATGGGGCTGTTCCTGATGGAGCCTGTTATGTACTGAGCTGAATCCTAGAACAATAGGATTCAGATTCAGCGGGAGCTACCCAATCCAACTCCAGGTGGAAGTGAATCCGCAACCTGATTGGCCTGCTGGAGCAGCCAATCAGGCGGCTGGCAGAAGTGAATCTGCTACCTGATTGGCCTGTAGGAGCAGCCAATCAGGCTGCAGGCAAAAGTCAATCCACAATATAATTGGCCCACAGGTGTAGCCCTGAAGTAGCCAATCACGCAAGGCCCATTGTGTAAATAATGTATATAAGCAGATGGTTTTGGGAAAAGAGCCATTCGTCTTCTCTTCTCCTCCTTGATGACTATGAGCTGAATAAAGAGCATGAAATTCACTCTTGACTCCGAGTATATTTCACTGGCGACGAAGGTGGGATCCTGCTGAGCTGACCGCCACCACGCACTGCACCGCAGCACCGCCACCTGCTGCACTGCTGCATCGCACCGTGCATCCAGGCTTCAGCTCCAGGACCCAAGGAACCCAGAATGGCAACCGACAGCAGCTTCTCGCCATTCAAACCAGCATCAGGAGACTGGGAAGGGTACGCCGCCCGTTTCAACTTCCTCCTGCAAGCGAAAGAAGTCACCAACGATGCCATGAAGAGGGCGACATTCTTCAGCGTCTGTGGAGAGGAGACGTTTGAAATCGCCCGGGCTCTCCTTGCACCTAGAGATGTCGCTACCGTCTCTTACAAAACAATAATGGAACGGCTGAAGGAGCACTTCTCACCACAGCCCTCGGTGGTAGCTTGCCGAAATGCCTTCTACGCAAAGCGGCAAGCCCCGGGGGAAACCATAACTGGGTTTGTGACCTCCCTCCTCCACGTGCAAGCGTGACCAAGAATCCCGCCCGGATCCCCCAAGGGCCCCAGTCCAGCCCTGGGAGTCCGCCCGACATCCATGGTCACGCTTGCACGTGGACTTCGCTGGCCCCTTCCAGGGAAAAACATTCTTCATAGTGGTGGATTCCTACACCAAATGGCTGGAGGTCGCACTGGTACCATCCACTTCTACGGCGGCAGCCATCCGGGTACTACGTAAGCTGTTTGCGACCCACGGGCTCCCTGACACCCTCGTCTCGGACAATGGAACCACATTCACGTCAGAGGAGTTCCAGACCTTCACAGCGCAGAACGCCATCCGCCACATCCGCTCAGCACCATTCCACCCTGCCACCAATGGCCAAGCGGAGCGCATGGTGCGGACCACCAAGGACAGCCTCCGCCGCATGACACAAGGGGACTGGGAATACCGCCTTGCCGCATTTCTTCTAGCACAGCACAGCACCCCAAGCACAACGACGGGCCGGAGCCCAGCTGAATTACTAATGGGCCGGCGCCTTGCAACTAGACTGGACCGACTTCACCCCGACAGAGCTCAGGATGAGGTAGTGGTGGGGAAAGGCAGGAACCCCCGGACATTTGTGGCCCAGGACCCAGTGTATGCAAAGAATTTTGGGGCAGGCCCAGCATGGGTACCCGCCACAGTCACCAAGGTGACCGGTCCCGTGTCGTACGAGGTACTAACGGAAGGGGGGCAATGTTGGCGCCGCCACTGCGACCAGATACGGCGACGATTCCCAGGAGGAACCCGGGAGGAGAGCGGGACAGAGGGGTCCCAAGGGGACAGCAGGGCAGTGAGGCCTGTAGAGCGAGAGGGGTGGGCAGAGGAAGCAGAAGCAGTAGGCACAGAGGGGCGCCCCGAGGCTGGAAGGACACCGGAACCAGAGCTACAACCTAGTGGTTCAGTGGCGCCAGACCAGACAGCCCCGGCACAGCCAGCAGCCTCGGAACACGAGCCAGAACCAGAACCCCTGACCAAGGAACACCCCAGGCCACAACGCACACGGAGGCGGCCAGCAGACCTTGGGGACTACGAATGCAACTTCCCGGGCAGGACTGGAACTTAGAGGGGAGGGGTGTTATGTACTGAGCTGAATCCTAGAACAATAGGATTCAGATTCAGCGGGAGCTACCCAATCCAACTCCAGGTGGAAGTGAATCCGCAACCTGATTGGCCTGCTGGAGCAGCCAATCAGGCGGCTGGCAGAAGTGAATCTGCTACCTGATTGGCCTGTAGGAGCAGCCAATCAGGCTGCAGGCAAAAGTCAATCCACAATATAATTGGCCCACAGGTGTAGCCCTGAAGTAGCCAATCACGCAAGGCCCATTGTGTAAATAATGTATATAAGCAGATGGTTTTGGGAAAAGAGCCATTCGTCTTCTCTTCTCCTCCTTGATGACTATGAGCTGAATAAAGAGCATGAAATTCACTCTTGACTCCGAGTATATTTCAGAGCCAAAACACAGGAAAGACTCGATTCACCCAATGAATTCTCAACATCGTCTTGCCTCAAATTGCTGACTCATTCCCAGACACTAGGTGTTTGCAAAATCCCAGAGCGTCCAGTTTCTGCCTCCCTCCAAGACTCTTGCCTCAAATATGGTGCTGCTGACTCACTACTTTTGCTGGCAGGATGCTACAATTCCCCTTCATCGCCCCCCTTGCCTCGCAAACTGTTGACTCACACCCAAGAACTTTGCCTGTGGGGTCCTATCATTCTCGCTCCAGCCCTGAAATATTAATAAGGACTAAGCTCTGTGGGAGGAGCGATGCTGGTGGAAGCTGTGCAGCTACCCCCAATGCCATCTGCACCGATGCAGTGCTCTTTGCATGCCAACATATAAAAGACCCAAATAACTTCATGAAAATGTAAAAACAGTGGCAACCAGCTTCGATTCTCTGCTCAGCCAAGACATCTGGCTTCAAGCCTAATTCTGGAAAGTTATTTATTTATTCCCCACCCTTTTCTCCAAGAAGCTCAAGGTGCTGTACCTTATTCTCCCTCTCCTCATTCATAAACATTTGGACCAGGAAATGGCAAGTATATCTAATGAAAATATAATTTTCTGCCTTTTTTCTCATTAGGGGCATATATTCCCACAATCACTGATTTAACTCCAGCTACTGTAATGGGACCCAGGTGGCGCTGTGGGTTAAACCACAGAGTCTAGGGCTTGCTGATCAGAAGGTCGGCGGTTCGAAACCCTGCAATGGGGTGAGCTCCCGTTGTTCAGTCCCAGCTCCTGCCCACCTAGCAGTTCAAAAGCACATCAAAGTGCAAGTAGATAAATAGGTACCGCTCCGGTGGGAAGGTAAACGGCGTTTCCGTGTGCTGCTCTGGTTCACCAGAAGCAGCTTTGTCATGCTGGCCACATGACCTGGAAGCTGTCTGCGGACAAACGCCGGCTCCCTCGGCCTGTAGAGCGAGATGAGTGCCGCAACCCCAGAGTCGGACACGACTGGACCTGATGGTCAGGGGCCCCTTTACCTTTTTACTGTAATTTCTCTGGCCAGCAACTTTCTTTCTTCATACTTCAAGATTAGCTTAAGGCTCAAATCGCGGTTTAATATAAAACACCACTCCTTTTTTTAAAAAAAATCAGAGGATACAATCTCCTGTCCCAAGGCTTTATTTACCAAATACTTTCTGGCTATTTTTCTAATACATGTCTCCTGTACCCATATCACATCTAGTTTCTGCTTTCGGCTGATGAGCATCTCGTCCAACCCCCTGCGATGCAGGAATCTTTTTGTCCAACGTGGGGCTCAAACCCGTGACCCTGAGATGAGGAGTGCCGTGCTTTACCAAGTGAGCTATATAGCCTGTGAAGCGATTGCTAAGCCACTCTGACCATTGCCGGTTTGGGGGAGGAATGGGGTGTCCTAACAATTCTCAGCACCCTGAACAAACTACTGTACACTTCCAAGAGGGAAGCTATAGCTGTTTAAAGTGGTATCACAGTGATATAAAAGTGACTGTGGCCTCACAGCGCGAGAGCCAGAGAACACACAGCAGCCAGGAATAACTTGTTGCTTAGGTGAGGTCCCAAACCAAACAGGAAGTCTTTCGAGATCCCTTCCTGTATAGGAGAATCCAATGACTGACATGAGTGGGCAGTGACAAACCAGACCCAGTTACAGGTAGGTAGCCGTGTTGGTCTGAGTCGAAGCAAAAATTTAAAAATCCTTCAGTAGCATTATTTGGTTATTTCATACCAAAATAAAAACTTAGTTGGTCTTTAAGGTGCTACTGAAGAAACCAGACCCAGATAGCACTTTGCTGCCAAGGTGTCACAAGCTGCAGTCCTCACAGCTCACTGTGTGGAGAATGGAGAGATTGATGTTTTCTGGTTCTAGCTGTGACAGCACTTGATGCAAGAACCCAGCCTCACCCTGCTTTGCCGTTATAGTTTGATCAGTGTTGCTTTCTTTCATTCTCTACTGGAAATCACTGTTCTCAATCATGGTTAAAGACTAGCCCAATCTCACCCCCCCCCTTGCCATTTCTGTTTTTGAATCAACCTACCCTTCATTTCAAATAATTTTGCCATTTTTTCCTATATAATGTGAAGGGATTTCATACTCCGGTTCAAAGGGAGAGACTGAGAAAGGGAATTTCATCCACTGATGTTCATTGCTACCGGTATGTTGCGGCGCCACAAACTGTGTAAATCATTGTGTGTGTGTGTGTGTGTGTGTGGTTTTCCCCCCCCTGATCCATTGCCCAAATGTGTGTAACAAAATAATTGATCTGTAGGTGACTGACACAACAGGCTGAATCTGCTGGTTGAGCTCATTGGGATAATTTATAGACCGTGGTGAATCATGCCAATGTGTATTTTTAGACTTGTGACACAATTATCGTAGTACTTCATCATCTGAGTTGTTGCCATTTTTCATAATCATGCGCACCAAGAAGCATTAGTTCTCAAATCACTGTCTTTTTCAGCACCACGAACAACATATTTTTAAGACTCCACAATCTTGAAAAAGTTCACCTACCTTTTTTGAGGTTGCACGCACATTTGGGCACCACACACACAATACAACGCAACCTGTTGTACACAACCTGGCTACAACAGAATGCTTGGTCATCCTCTTTTATAATCCTACTAGCTGGCCCTGCCACGCGTTGCCGTGGCTAATCCCTGTGACTGCCACCACCCTGTGTCGATCCATGACATATCCCGCCCCTCTCCCCACCTCCGGGTTTTCCCTGTGATTCCCCCAATCTGTCCCATCCCATGACGTATCACGCCCCCTCTTCCCCCCCACCCCCGGGTCATCCCTGTGACTGGCCCCACCGTGTCCTGACCTATCCCGTCCCCACCCACCCACCCAGGCGAGTCAGTACCTCCATTCGGCCTAGTCTGTAAAGGCTTCAGCCGAGGTGTGGTGGCATCTGTTCCTTTGACGTCCACTGGAGGGTGCTATTTTTTTTCCATAAAATGCTGTTTTTACCTGTGATAGGTATCATATTTCTGTAATGTAAGTTTATAGGAACCTCCACACAGTGGAATGGAACATAGTGTCCAAATTTGAATGGAATCGGTCAAGCAGCTTCTGAGAAAGGTGCTGTGTCACCTACATGCACCTTTTAGATTTTTTTAATATACTGTATACCATGTTTCTCCAAAAATAAGACACCGTCTTATATTTATTTTCCCTAAAAAAACAAACACGGTGGCTTATTTTCAGGGGATGTCTTATTTTTTTAATTAAGTATGCCTATCACTTTGGCTTATTTTCGGGGTGTGGCCTATTTTCAGGGTGTGGCTTATTTTCAGGGTGTGGCTTATTTTTGGGGTGTGGCTTATTTTCAGGGTATGGCCTATTTTGGGGGTGTGGCTTATTTTCGGGGTATGGCTTATTTTCGGAGAAACACGGTAGATTATCCTATTTTATTTTCACACCAATCCTATGAGGTTGGTTGCCCAGAGATAGCGACTTGCCCCCAGCTTCATAGCCATGTAGCAATTTGAACCCAGGTCACCTTGGGGCAAGGCCAACATCCTACCCACATTTTTTTTAAAAAAACAACCATAAGAACCCTGAAGAATCAGACCGAATGCCTCTCTAGCCTGGCATCCTGTTCTCACAGGGACCAACCCAGGTGCCCATGGGAAACCTGCCAGCAGGACCCGAGTTAAGAGCTCTCTCACCACTTGTGATTCCCAGCAAGAGGGATGCAGAGGCAGAATTCCTCCAAGAGCGGAAGCAGAGCACGACTGTTAGGCACCAATGCAAATAGGATACACAATGAGGAAATTGATACCTGTTACCTAAGTCCATATGCCAGAGATGCATGGAGAAATCGCACCACTGTCTGCATAAGAGAGAATCAAGCGTTGGGAGAGTTCCAGTCACTGCTCTCTTTCCTGCTGCAATGCAGCTGTAGCCACAACCCTCACATGCCCAGGGAAGCGGGCCGAGAAACAACAGCTCTGCATTTAATCCAGAATCACGAGATGCAGCGGTGGGTAGTCCAACTATTCTTGAGGTAAAAGAAAGAAAGAAGAGACCTCTTCATCGAGGGCCACTGAATGGTCCAGACGCACGTCTTATGTGGGAGACGGGGGATATAACAAAGAGTATAAATATGTGAAACACACCCAAGGATGAAAATTCCCACAGGGTGGCCATGTGGCCAGATTTACCGAAGACAGTCTTCTGTTTGAAGAACTGCCCAGTCCAAGTAAGGAACTGTAAGAAGAGAAAACAGGAGAGGATTGCATCGTTCCCATCAGCAGTTTTTTGTTTTTCCCCCCAGTTGTTTTTATACCAGGCAGCACCTGTCCAGTTTGCAGGTGTGCAGCAGACTGAGCAGGTCACCTGGTCACAGCCCTGACCCCCCCTGCTATGGCAGGATGGATTTCCATTAACATAATAGTCACTGTTTCTATATGTGCATCATTTCACATACAGCATTTGCACTTTTAATGCAAATCTGTGTTATGGTTTGCGCTTTTTGTTGGGCAACGTATTTCCTCCTCTTTTTTTGAGGTGCAGAAGTGGCTGCCCTGCAGGCCTGTCAAAGGCTGTGGGCCAAGACACCTTGACAGAACCCCCATCTTCAGAAGCAGTCTATCTCTCTGCAGTGACATTTGTTTACTTCACACCATTCATAGGTTGCTTGTTCGGCAGAAAACCTCTTAATTCTTACCTGAATAACAGCAGTTTGGATATACTGTATCCCAAGGCAATATTTTTTTGTGTGTACCTTCAACTGTACATAGATATACATGTCATTTTCAATGCTATACATGTCATGTTCAATGCTATATAAGTCACTTACATTTATAATCATATAATCATATAAATCCAACTCAGTGGTGTAACTTTTGAAAATGTTGATCTCTTCTCCTACCTAGGCAGTTACCTTTCCACAAGGGCCAACATTGATGCCGAAATCCAGCATCGCCTGAGCTCTGCGAGTGCGGCTTTCTCCGATTGAAGTGCAGAGTGTTTGAGGACCGGGACATTCGCAGGGAAACCAAAATGCATGTTTACAAAGCTATTGTACTGCCAACCTTACTATATGCTTCTGAAACACGGACCACTTATAAACACCATCTCCAACTCCTCGAAAGATTCCATCAACGGTGTCCCCGAAAATTTTTACACATCACTTGGGAAGACAGAAGAGCTAATATCAGTGTACTGGAAGAAGCAAAGATCACCAGTGTTGAAGCAATGATTCTTCAACATCAACTTTGTTGGACTGGTCATGTTGTGCGGATGCCTGATGATCGTCTTCCAAAGCAACTACTCTATTCCGAACTTAAAAATGGAAAGCGTAATGCTGGTGGTCAACAAAAGAGGTTTAAAGACTCTCTCGAGGCAAATCTTTAAATATGTAGTATAAACACCAACAACTGGGAAACACTGGCCTGCGAGCGCTCCAGTTGTTGGAGAAGAGCCTTTACCAAAGGTGTCATGGGCTTTGAAGACACTCAATCTCAGGATGCAAGGGAGAAACGTGCTAAGAGGAAGGCACGCTTGGCAAATCCACACCGTTATCAACTCCTGCCCAGAAACCAATGTCCCCACTATGGAAGGATGTGCAGATCCAGAATTGGCCTCCACAGTCACCTATGGACTCATTGTTAAAACCGTGTTTATGGAAGTCAATCTTACCCGGAGACGAAGAATCATATTGTATTACTTTGGCTATGTGTTTCATAAAATATTCGATTCTTGCATTGCGAAAAACTAAGATTATGGTGAAAAGTGAAAGCAAAAAAAACCCCTAGAGCTTACAGAACAAAACCAACTTCAGATATGAAATCAGCACGTTGAAACTAGGTTAGAACAACTGCAGGTGTCAATGCAACAAAAAAATGGCTCCCCAGCCTTCTTGCCAGCCAGCTGTGCAAATTCAAACTCCTTTGTCTTTCATTGAGGAGACTGAGAGAAGATACAATAGCCATCCTCTTCAAATATCTGAAGGGCTTTCACATGGTAGGTGGAGCAAGCTTATTTTCTCCTGCTCCGGAGGGTAGGACCCGAACCAACGGATTCAAGTTACGAGAAAGGAGATTCCGACTAAACATCAGGAAGAACTTTCTGACAGTAGTAAGAGCTGTTTGACAGTGGAACAGACTCCCAAGAAAGGCGGTGGACTCTCCTTTCTTGGAGGCTTCTAAGCAGAGGTTGGATGGCCATCTGTCATGGAGGCTTTAGTTGAGATTCCTGCATTGCAGGGCGTGGTAGTTGATGACCCTTGGGATCCCTTCCAACTCTACAATTCTATGGTTCTATGACTATATTCCAGCTGCTACACAGTTTCATTTCAGTCACCACTCAAAGCAGGTGGAATGTGCGGAAGAGCTAGAAGGCACCAGCCGCCAAAGGCAGATCAGCAAGTGCCTTGAACTAGCAAACGATGCCCAGTGTTTTGAAGAAGGTCATGTCACATATCCAAAGAGGAAGCTTAGAACGATGGTTACTCCTGACTCCCGGGAACCCAGTCACTGAGGACTGCAGCTGCGTCCCACTGTAGTAAAGGTGTGTTGCAGCGAGGGAAGCAATTCCTCTTGGGATGGTTACATTCCAAGCACCGAGACAGATGGGAGGGCTTCACAGCCTGTCAGTATTCGGCTACAGGCAGCAGCCACGATGCTGCTCAGCTTGTAAGCACAGATTGTGTTAGAATTCCTGCCATGTCTTTGGCAAAAGGAGTGGGAAGGATGACATCATGTATTAGTGGCAACTCTATGATCTCATTCACAAAAGTTAAGAATAGACTTGTTTAGCTGGACTGGCTGGAACAGGATGAAGGGAGAGGGAAGCGTTGTGGAAGGGCGGAAAGCAAAAATTAAACTCATAACGGTTCAATTAATCCCAGGAAGGACATCCAGATGTTCTTGAAGCTGCTTGTTCTCCCCAAATAAATGACTTGGAGCTTGCTGCTTGCTGGTGGGACACACAGATCAAGGGGAGCAACACTGTTGTGCCAGCTTCCAACATCTAGTGCTCCCCAGATGTTTTGGGTTGCCATTGGTCATGCTGGTTAGAGCTGGTGGAAGTTGTAGATAGCTCAGTCACAATACTCTTAATCGTGGGGTCATGGGTTTGAACCACATGTTGGGCAAAATATTTGGGTTGGACTAGATGACCCTCACGACCCCTTCAAACTCTACAATTCTATGATTCTATTATTCTGGTCCTAAACATCTGGAGGATACCTGGTGATTTCTTCACTCTTCTCATATCTGCCAAGTCATTCAGGGTGGAACTACACACGGGGCTTGTAAGCAGTCAATTGAGAAGGTCTCAAGTTATTTATTATTATTTATTACTCGTACCCCATCCATCTGACCGGGTTGCCCCAGCCACATTGGGCGGCTTCCAACAGAGTATAAAAGAATGTACGATACATTAGATATTAAACGCTGCCACTGTTTATAGTGCTTACGTTTTCTGATAATGTTCCCCCCCACCATCATGCTTCCACCCTCCCCACTTGATTTCCTGCCACCCCATAATAAGAGAGGCTCGCTGGAGTTAGCGCAGATTCTTTGTGTGGCACACTTGTTCTCGGAACATACCACCCCACGCCTGACAGATGATTCTCTTTCAAAAGGGCCAATTCCATGCAATTCACTTTAAAAGGAGGAAAGCAAATTCCAATCCAGGTATTTGCACCTGCTATTTTTATGCATATTAATATTTTATCCACGTTGAGGGGTGGCAGGGAGAAGGATTACAACGTGGACAAAGAGCATATCTCAAAATAGATCGTTTGTGCCTCTGGCAACGGGGAAGCTATTTAAGCATGCAGAGACATGTCTCCTGTACCCATATCACATCTAGTTTCTGCTTTCGGCTGATGAGCATCTCGTCCAACCCCCTGCGATGCAGGAATCTTTTTGTCCAACGTGGGGCTCAAACCCGTGACCCTGAGATGAGGAGTGCCGTGCTTTACCAAGTGAGCTATATAGCCTGTGAAGCGATTGCTAAGCCACTCTGACCATTGCCGGTTTGGGGGAGGAATGGGGTGTCCTAACAATTCTCAGCACCCTGAACAAACTACTGTACACTTCCAAGAGGGAAGCTATAGCTGTTTAAAGTGGTATCACAGTGATATAAAAGTGACTGTGGCCTCACAGCGCGAGAGCCAGAGAACACACAGCAGCCAGGAACAACTTGTTGCTTAGGTGAGGTCCCAAACCAAACAGGAAGTCTTTCGAGATCCCTTCCTGTATAGGAGAATCCAATGACTGACATGAGTGGGCAGTGACAAACCAGACCCAGTTACAGGTAGGTAGCCGTGTTGGTCTGAGTCGAAGCAAAAATTTAAAAATCCTTCAGTAGCACCTTAAAGACCAACTAAGTTTTTTATTTTGGTCAACTCCGTTATCAACTCCTGCCCAGAAACCAATGTCCCCACTATGGAAGGATGTGCAGATCCAGAATTGGCCTCCACAGTCACCTATGGACTCATTGTTAAAACCGTGTTTATGGAAGTCAATCTTACCCGGAGACGAAGAATCATATTGTATTACTTTGGCTATGTGTTTCATAAAATATTCGATTCTTGCATTGCGAAAAACTAAGATTATGGTGAAAAGTGAAAGCAAAAAAAACCCCTAGAGCTTACAGAACAAAACCAACTTCAGATATGAAATCAGCACGTTGAAACTAGGTTAGAACAACTGCAGGTGTCAATGCAACAAAAAAATGGCTCCCCAGCCTTCTTGCCAGCCAGCTGTGCAAATTCAAACTCCTTTGTCTTTCATTGAGGAGACTGAGAGAAGATACAATAGCCATCCTCTTCAAATATCTGAAGGGCTTTCACATGGTAGGTGGAGCAAGCTTATTTTCTCCTGCTCCGGAGGGTAGGACCCGAACCAACGGATTCAAGTTACGAGAAAGGAGATTCCGACTAAACATCAGGAAGAACTTTCTGACAGTAGTAAGAGCTGTTTGACAGTGGAACAGACTCCCAAGAAAGGCGGTGGACTCTCCTTTCTTGGAGGCTTCTAAGCAGAGGTTGGATGGCCATCTGTCATGGAGGCTTTAGTTGAGATTCCTGCATTGCAGGGCGTGGTAGTTGATGACCCTTGGGATCCCTTCCAACTCTACAATTCTATGGTTCTATGACTATATTCCAGCTGCTACACAGTTTCATTTCAGTCACCACTCAAAGCAGGTGGAATGTGCGGAAGAGCTAGAAGGCACCAGCCGCCAAAGGCAGATCAGCAAGTGCCTTGAACTAGCAAACGATGCCCAGTGTTTTGAAGAAGGTCATGTCACATATCCAAAGAGGAAGCTTAGAACGATGGTTACTCCTGACTCCCGGGAACCCAGTCACTGAGGACTGCAGCTGCGTCCCACTGTAGTAAAGGTGTGTTGCAGCGAGGGAAGCAATTCCTCTTGGGATGGTTACATTCCAAGCACCGAGACAGATGGGAGGGCTTCACAGCCTGTCAGTATTCGGCTACAGGCAGCAGCCACGATGCTGCTCAGCTTGTAAGCACAGATTGTGTTAGAATTCCTGCCATGTCTTTGGCAAAAGGAGTGGGAAGGATGACATCATGTATTAGTGGCAACTCTATGATCTCATTCACAAAAGTTAAGAATAGACTTGTTTAGCTGGACTGGCTGGAACAGGATGAAGGGAGAGGGAAGCGTTGTGGAAGGGCGGAAAGCAAAAATTAAACTCATAACGGTTCAATTAATCCCAGGAAGGACATCCAGATGTTCTTGAAGCTGCTTGTTCTCCCCAAATAAATGACTTGGAGCTTGCTGCTTGCTGGTGGGACACACAGATCAAGGGGAGCAACACTGTTGTGCCAGCTTCCAACATCTAGTGCTCCCCAGATGTTTTGGGTTGCCATTGGTCATGCTGGTTAGAGCTGGTGGAAGTTGTAGATAGCTCAGTCACAATACTCTTAATCGTGGGGTCATGGGTTTGAACCACATGTTGGGCAAAATATTTGGGTTGGACTAGATGACCCTCACGACCCCTTCAAACTCTACAATTCTATGATTCTATTATTCTGGTCCTAAACATCTGGAGGATACCTGGTGATTTCTTCACTCTTCTCATATCTGCCAAGTCATTCAGGGTGGAACTACACACGGGGCTTGTAAGCAGTCAATTGAGAAGGTCTCAAGTTATTTATTATTATTTATTACTCGTACCCCATCCATCTGACCGGGTTGCCCCCATAATAAGAGAGGCTCGCTGGAGTTAGCGCAGATTCTTTGTGTGGCACACTTGTTCTCGGAACATACCACCCCACGCCTGACAGATGATTCTCTTTCAAAAGGGCCAATTCCATGCAATTCACTTTAAAAGGAGGAAAGCAAATTCCAATCCAGGTATTTGCACCTGCTATTTTTATGCATATTAATATTTTATCCACGTTGAGGGGTGGCAGGGAGAAGGATTACAACGTGGACAAAGAGCATATCTCAAAATAGATCGTTTGTGCCTCTGGCAACGGGGAAGCTATTTAAGCATGCAGAGACAAATTAAATATTTAGAAACTTGGAGAGACCGTTGCGAGCTGGAAAAGGGCCGCGGTTTTTCACGGCACCTGCTGATGAGGCTCCAGAGGAGCTCCTCATAAATCGGTGAAGCCGTTTCATTGACTTTTCCAAGTCCATCATTTATATCTGAGAGCTACTGGGTGCCGCCCTGCATGAGGCTGGGAGCTGGTATTTGGAATGCTGCTGCTTATTTCATTTATGCCCCACCCTCCCTCCTTCCCAAAGACACCTGAGGCAGCACGGTGTGTCCATGTGTCCTCCTTTAAGGTCTTCTTTCAGAAAGGCTCTCTGCTCCAGGTATGGTTTACAGAAGCAGAACAGAAAGGAGAGAAACCCAATGAGCTTCGTGACCGAGTGGGTTTTGAACCTGGATCTCTAGACTAAGCCCAGCACTCTAACCGCTACGACACACTGTACAGGAGAGAGTAATGTTGTGTAGAAGGAAGTTATTGCACTGGAGGAATTTACACTGTGCAGAAGCAGAGCATAGGCTAAGGAAGTCCTCCCCCCCCCACCCCAGCAGAATCTAATAATGGTGGGGAGGTTTAAAAACGTCCAAGTTTCACTTCTTATATTGCAGAGTTTTCCAAATCATAGAATCACCATCAAAGCATTATTGACATATGGCTGTCAAGCCTCTGCTTAAAGACCTCCAAAGAAGGAGACTCCACCACACTCCTTGGCAGCAAATTCCACTGCTGAACAGCTCTTACTGTCAGGAAGTTCTTCCTAATGTTTAGGTGGAATCTCAGGCTGTTTTTGGACTACAACTTCCATCATCCCTAGCTAGCAGGACCAGTGTTCAGGGATGATGGGAACTGTAGTCCAAAAACAGACCCAAGTTTGGGAAACCCTGCTTTAATGTATACCGTATACAAACACATACAGTTTGCCATATTGTCAACTCTGAACTAACAGGCTCTCTGCAATAATTCAATAACAGTTGCTGGGAATCGCAAAATTGCTGTTGGGCTCATGTCCTCCTTGCAGGCTTCCCACAGGCATCTCACTGGCCACAGTGAGAACAGGATGCTGGACTAGATGGGCCATTGGCCTGATCCAGCAGCCTCATCTTATGTGCATGCATTTTCACAGGCCTCCCTACCAGCAAATTATTTTGTACATTGTGTGTTCATGTCTGTGTGTGTAAGAGAGAGAGATGGGTGGGAATAGGGGAGAGCAATACGATGTAGCAGCTGTGAGATTTGCAAGAATTGCTTCCAAAGTCCATGAAGTGGCGCAGCTGACTCCCTCACTCAAGTGTTCAAACTCTCCCAAGTCTTCGTTGTTGTTTTTTTCCTGGAAACTGTAGATTAAGATTATCTTTTCCTCTGAGAGGCAATTTCTCTTCATGCACACTTTACGTCTCTCACATTCTGATTATTGCTCCATCTAGGGGATGCGGGGGGGGGGGGCGGCACTGTGGTCTAAACCACTGAGCCTCTTGGTCTTGCAGGTCAGAAGGTCGGCGGTTCAAATCCCTACAACAAGGTGAGCTCCAGTTGCTCTTTCCCAGCTCCTGCCAACCTAGCAATTCAAAAGCACGCCAGTGCAAGTAGATAGATAGGCACCGCTGCGGTAGGAAGGTAAATGGCATTTCTGTGCACTCTGGTTTCCATCATGGTGCGGTTTAGTCATGCTGGCCACATGACCCAGAAAACTGTCTGTGGACAAACGCCGGCTCCCTTGGCCTGAAGTGAGATGAGCGCCACAACCCCATAGTTGCCTTTGACTGGACTTAACCGTCTTGGGGTCCTTTTCCTTTTACCTTATTTCTCCACCTGGTTCTCCCTCAGCATGTCCAAGCTGAGCAGGAGGAGGAGGAGGAGATGGGGGATAATCTGCAAGACACGGAGCTACTTCTCAGACTTCCTGTGTGCTGTTGCCAGGTAACATTTTTAATGTTTGTCTTTGTCGTATGGCGGCAACCTCTGACAATCCAGAGTTAGAACCCGATCGCAAACTGGTTTACCTTCCCCAGGCAGGAATGGCAGTATTTTCTTGTGTAGCAATTAAGCTCCCATCTGCGGAAACAGGAAGACAGATTCTTGAATGAAAGTGATGCCCATGTTTTAATTTATACGATGAAGCAATTCCTTTTCTCAGTGTAATCAGCGCCCCTTGCCTTCTCTTCACCTAGGTCTGCAGCTGAAACAAATCTCCTCTGCAGATTTTGATTGGGCCAAACATGCTCTCGGTGCACAAATATTTCACAAGACTCATGAAGCATCAGCATTTGGAGTCCAAAATTTTTTTTGCAGCAGGGGACAGCAGTTGCCAACAGTCGGCATGCAGAGGCAATTAGTATCTTAACATGTATTTAAGATCGGTATCCAGTGGTGGACTCCAGGCTCTCAAATTTCAGCGGCACCCTATGCGACCCAAAAAGTTGGTGCTCCCTGCATCTTGTGCTCCATTCTGCAGCACTGTCTTGGTCCCTCCTGCAGTGCAGTGGTGCGGTCGCATGACCCTAAAAACCGCCTCTGCAGTATCAGTGGTGATGAGTCATAGAATCATAGAATGTAGAGTTAGAAGGCACCCCCAAGGGTCATCTAGTCCAACCCCCTGTGATGCAGGGTCCCGGCTTAGTGGAGAAGTACCTGCTCCTCGTGCAGAAGGCATAGGAATATAGGAAACTGCTTTGTACTCTGGTGCACGGATCACACCCACATGTGTTCGGTATTGTGGACCCAATTCTGTGGAACTCCTTTCCACTTGAGGACAGGCGGGCCCCCTCCTTGTTGAATCTCTGGTGCTCACTAAACACGTAAAAACAACAACTGTGGTCTTTTTAATCGAATTTTCTGATCTTTATAGTTCCGACTCATTTTCAGTTCTGTTGGATTGGGTCTCCTGGAGATGAAGTGGTGTACCAATGGTTGAGATTAATATAAATAAATAAATACTGAGACAGACTGAAAGACCAACCATTGGCCTGCCTGGAGATGCCATGGATTGAACTTAGATAAGGTTGCCATATTTCAAAAAGTGAAAATCCGGACACAAAAGTTATTGAGCTTTTCTACACTTATGACATGGGTTGCATGTCGCTGCAATGTCCACCCAGATACTGTTTCCGATGGCCAAATCCTGGCAGTGTCCAGGAAATTTTGGACGCATGGCAACCCATATTGCTCTGTTTCTATGTCTTTATCTCCCTCAAGTTGATACGAATTTGTATTCATCTCTGATCTGGCTAGAGATTGTGTTAGTCTTACTATTGTTTGCTTTAAAATGAACTTGGTAGCTAAGTTGGCATTTATCGGTTCATCCAGTCATATTTCATTCGTTCAACTGTCGCTTCGCAGATTCGTTTTTTTCATAAAGGCCTCTTTGTCATTATTCTGCATTTCCTTGTGTTGTTTACAAACACTTGTGTTTCATACTTTGACTTCCTGCAGTTTGCTCATTTAGAACCACAGCAGACTATTGCAAACTCTTCCTTGCCTCGATTTGTAATTCAGAGGGTGGGTGGGAACAGGGCCGTCTTAAGCCTATCTGGTGCCGTGGTGCATGGATCCCTCCGGCGCCCCCCACCCCCACGTTTCCATCCGGGTGGGCAGCAGCTGGAGGGCGGTTCCTCCAGTAGGGCGGAGGCTCCGGGCGTGGCACGGCATGGCGGGCGAGGATGGCGCTGCCGGTGGGGCTGGAGGGCAGCTCCTCTGGCTGGGAGGAGACTCCTGCCGTGGCACGGTGTGGTGGAGGCGGGTGAGGGTGGCGCTGCCAGCGGGGCTGGAAGGCGGCTCCTCTGGCAGGGAGGAGGTTCCGGGCACAGCACAGCATGGTAGACGAGGGCGGCGAGCTGGTGCCAGGAGGCGCTGCGTCCAGCCTCTGCTTCTTCCCTGGTGCCCTCCAGAACTTGGCGCTGTGGTTTCTATGGCTAAGACGCCCCTGGGTGGGAAAGCCTGCTTGCTGGAGAATAGGTGCACATTCTGACTTGAAAGGGGAAACCCCGGCAGCATGAACTGGGCCCTCATCCCAAGAATGGGAGATAGTTACAACTGGATGGGGAAATATATAATTGCTAATTATTCTTTGGCAATTCACTAGCCTTAGATGTTTGCATTCAGAGGAGAGTCCAAGAAGACAGACTATGTTTCTAACTGGGATTCAAACGGAAAAAGTTGGACCCACCCTGCCGCCAACAGCTGTCCGTGGGAGCAGGCTTGCAGTAGAAATTTAGCATATGTTAGATTATTTTGATATTTACACTTCACCTTTTGACTGATAAATCCACAAGGTGCCTAACAAAACTCAGAAAAACAATCTTTTTTATTTTTAAAGGTATACGGGAAAACTTCTCCTTAAAACCAGCAAGTGCAGCGATCTCAGATATTCAATAAACAGTCTATACAGATAGGCTCCAACCTCCTGGGTACATCCATACTTACAACTAGTCTAGAGGCTGTCAGTGGCTGTCAGATTCCTCCTCCTCCTCCTCCTTGGTCTCTGTGTTCCCTTGGTAGAAGTCATAATAATAATAATAATAATAATAATAATAATAATAATAATAATAAATTTATTTATTTATACACTACCCACTCTGGGTGGCTCCCAACAGAATTAAAAGCACAATAAAACATCAAACATTAAAAACATCCCTAAACAGGGCTGCCTTCAGATGTCTTCTAAAAGTCAGATATTTCCTTGACATCTGATGGGAGGGTGTTGCACAGGCGGGCGCCACTACCGAGAAGGCCCTCTGCCTGGTTCCCTGTAACCTCACTTCTCGCAGGGATGGAACCGCCAGAAGGTACAGAAGAGGATGGGGACAAAGTCAGAACGCATTGTCTCTGGCTCCACCTGCTTTTGGCCTTCTGCCCCAAACAGCCCCCATGGATGCCAGCTGCCACTGGCCTTAATCCTTGGCCAGTTCTTCAAGGGCCACATAGCAGTGGTGGGTGTGGCCAGAAGGGGGTGTGGCCACTCCACACCCTCCCACATTCCACCACTCTTCATCAGTTCCATGTGGATCAGCTCACAAGGTCCCTCCCCACTCATCAACTGATTAACTGATCGACATGACCATGGGAGGCAGAGCGATTTGCCCAACCTAGTGCTGTGTCTACTTTGATTTTTCATTCTTTCCAATGCTGCCAAAATTTGTGTGAGTTGTGAGAAGTCTGATACAACCCCTAGGCTGAGAATTAAGCACCTCTGCCCTGTATTGTTGTTGTTTAGTCATTTAGTCGTGTCCAACTCTTTGTGACCCCATGGACCAGAGCACGCCAGGCACTCCTGTCTTCCACTGCCTCCCGCAGTTTGGTCAAACTCATGTTCGTAGCTTCGAGAACACTGTCCAACCATCTCATCCTCTGTCGTCCCCTTCTCCTTGTGCCCTCAATCTTTCCCAACATCATCTTTCCCAACATCTATTCCAGAGAGTCTTCTCCTCTCATGAGGTGGCCAAAGTATTGGAGCCTCAGCTTCAGGATCTGTCCTTCCAGTGAGCACTCGGGGCTGATTTCCTTCAGAATGGATAGGTTTGTCCACTACCCTAAGGAGTCACAAAGCGGCTAACAATCTCCTTTCCCTTCCGTGCATGCACACGAAAGCTCATACCAATGACAAACTTAGTTGGTCTCTAAGGTGCTACTGGAAGGAATTTTTTTTATTTTGTTCCCGCACAACAAACACTCTTAGAGGTGAGTGAGGCTGAGAGACTTCAGAGAACTGTGACTAGCCCAAGGTCGCCCAGCAGCTGCATGTGGAGGAGAGGGGAATCGAACCCAGTTCACCAGATTACGAGTCTACCACTCTTAACCACTACACCACACTGGCTCTCTCTCTCTGGAGGTGTAGCCATAGTTTTTAGATGGTTTGGGGAGGTGGGACTAGGCAGGCTAGATATTCATGGGGGTGGGGATCAATAAATCAATGACCAAGTACTTTTTGCAGTTCCCCAAAACATGTATTCTGCTTTCTTTGGGCACTTTAGAAATTTATTGGCTTAAGTATAGTTGGTAAGAACTTAGTACTGCTTACGCCAGCATTTCCATCTCCTCCTTTTAAAATCTGTCTCCTTTTTTAAAGCAGAGCTATAAGTTAGTGAGTCGGAAAGTGACCTCGGTGAGGGACAGTGGCAAAGATAGCGGCAAGTAATAAACTGATAGAGGGAAACAGCCTATAAATTACACCAAGTAAGGTTTCCCATGGTGATATCTCTCACATCCCCCAGGCTCTAAAAGATGCTGCTGGAATCCCATAATAATTGTCTACTTGGAAGGAGCATCTTCCGGCTGAAAATGTCCGGCCATCGTGAATTCATACTGGGTCATGTTTAAAAGTCCTGACTGTATCATTTCTCATTTAACATTTATCAGATCTTGCAAGGAAATGTTCTGGAACTAATAATTTGGACTAAAGTTACAAAGACCAGAAGACAGGCCTAGCTATCCTTTAAAATGGTCCACATTTAAGCAGCCCTTACTGGCAAATTGTCCATAGAGTTTTCTTGGCAGGGATACTGGAGTGGCTTGCCAATTCCTTCTCCAGGTGGATCACGTTTGGTCAAAACATAACTTCTCTAAGTTATTTAAGCCCCTTCGCCACGACACAACCTTGATGGCAGAAAGTGAGGAGGAATTAAAGAACCTTTTAATGAGGGTGAAAGAGGAGAGCGCAAAATATGGTCTGAAGCTCAACATCAAAAAAACCAAGATCATGGCCACTGGTCCCATCACCTCCTGGCAAATAGAAGGGGAAGAAATGGAGGCAGTGAGAGATTTTACTTTCTTGGGCTCCTTGATCACTGCAGATGGTGACAGCAGTCACGGAATTAAAAGACGCCTGCTTCTTGGGAGAAAAGCAATGACAAACCTAGACAGCATCTTAAAAAGCAGAGACATCACCTTGCCTACAAAGGTCCGTATAGTTAAAGCTATGGTTTTCCCAGTAGCGATGTATGGAAGTGAGAGCTGGACCATAAAGAAGGCTGATCGCCGAAGAATTGATGCTTTTGAATTATGGTGCTGGAGGAGACTCTTGAGAGTCCCATGGACTGCAAGAAGATCAAACCTATCCATTCTTAAGGAAATCAACCCTGAGTGCTCACTAGAAGGATAGATCGTGAAGCTGAGGCTCCAATACTTTGGCCACCTCATGAGAAGAGAAGAATCCTTGGAAAAGACCCTGATGTTGGGAAAGATGGAGGGCACAAGGAGAAGGGGACGACAGAGGACGAGATGGTTGGACAGTGTTCTCAAAGCTACGAACATGAGTTTGACCAAACTGCGGGAGGCAGTGCAAGACAGGAGTGCCTGGCGTGCTATGGTCCATGGGGTCACGAAGCGTCGGACACGACTAAACGACTAAACAACAACAACTGGCAAATTGAACTGGCTTCTTGCTCCTCCTTGATGATGGCCTTGTACTTTGCTCCGTCTGAGAAAGAAGAAATTAGAAACATTATCCTTTGAACCACAGCCTTACTCAGAAAACTCATCTAAATGTGCAGCATCTCACCAGAATGCGGGGGAGGGAGGGGAGAGAGAAATAGACGTTATGTTCCTATGATAAATGCCATAAATCTGCTTAAGGCATAGTTAAACTTCTTCTCCCTCCACAAAAAACCTGGGATTTATTCCCCGTAGGTCTTTTCTAAATGAGACTCAAGGCAAAGCAAGCATATTCTGAAATGAAATTAGTCCTTTGATGATGCTGAATTTTGCTTCATGCTTTGGGGATACGGATGCTTTGAGTTTCGTACTAGCAAAACTAATCAGCCTTATCAAGTGCTCCCAAATTGGAGATGGTGAAGAATGACAAAGAAAACATTGTGCGGTTGTCGTCCGTCCGTTACCTCCCCCCCAATAATTTATAAGGAAATATAGAATGTGTGCCGCCTCCCCCGAGAAAAACAAAAAACAGGGCAGGAAAAGGTGAAACAGCAAATGTGTATGTTACAGCGTATTAGATGGTGTTTAAAAACAATGGCAAAAAGTATTTTCAATATAAGATATAACAAGTGTTATATTTACAGATAGGCAGGGAAAAGGCCATGATTAGCGCGAGGTGGAGAAGGAAAGATTTAACATCCAGAATTTCTCTGACAGCCCCAGGCAACTCTGCTGATTTCCATTGCTTTCTAATGAGAAGACTGAGTAGGTGAGGTCTAATTTTTATCGTCCAACATGGCTCCTAGTGGGAGCTATCATTGCAATAGCTGTACCCACTGGGAGAGATAACAGCCCTATTAGCTGAACAGAAATGCTGGGATGCTTTCATAAATGCCTACGAACTCTTAAACACACACAAACACACCCCACACAACAGTGGGGCTCCTTATTTCCTCTTTTCCCTACTGGAAGATTGTTCAGGACATTACTAGCCTGTTATAATCATAGAATTGTAGAGCTGAAGGGACCACAAGGGTCATCTATTCCAAACCCCTTCAAAGCAGGAATCTTTTGCCCAATGCAGGGCTCGAACCCACAACCCTGAGATTAAGAGTCTCATGCTCTGCCAACTGAGCTATCCCCAGCAAACCAACCAAGCTGCAACTTCACACCAATTCAGGAACTTGGCGAAATCTTTTTTTAATATATATTATGGATTTTTATATCATGGGTGTCTGCTCTGTATTGTTTTATTAATACTATTGTGTCATACACGTTTGTCATGGCCTCTGGCTAGAACAATAAACTTACGAACTGAAAGTAACAGACCCTCCAAATGTGCCTATTTTCCAGGGACAGTCCCTGATTTAGAGAAGCTGTCCCAGTTTCTGATTTGAACCTGGAATGTCCCGCATTTCCTGAGGACGTCCCTATTTTCACTGGAGAAATGTTGGAGGGTATGGAGATATCCATTCTGAAGGAAATCAGCCCTGAGTGCTCAATGGAAGGACAGATCATGAAGCTGAGACTCCAATACCTTGGCCACCTCCTGAGAAGACTCCCTGGAAAAGACCCTGATGTTGGGAAAGATGGAGGGCGCTAGGAGAAGGGGATGACAGAGGATGAGATGGTTGGACAGTGTTCTCGAAGCTACGAACATGAGTTTGACCAAACTGCAGGAGGCAGTGGAAGACAGGAGTGCCTGGCGTGCTATGGTCCATGGGGTCCCGAAGAGTCGGACACGACTGAACGACTAAACAACAAAATGGAGTTATCCAACCCCAGAGCCATCTGAGGACAGCCCACTATAGGGAAGTTTTTTTAAATATTTTGTTATATTTTTATATATGTTGGAAGCCTCCCAGAGTGACCGGGGAAACCCAGTCAGATGGGAGGGGTGTAAAGAATAAAATTATTATCATTGAATGGGACGTCCCTATTTTCATCAGAGAAATGTTGGAGGGTATGAAGTAAGTCAGTATTAAGTTAGCTAGCACAAGGGGGGTGGTCCTGTTCATCCCAAAGTAGAGATGAGCAGGGAAGTGATTTGAGTGTGTGAGTGCTCCAAACAAATTGTGCAACCTGAATTTGCTGGTATGTGATTGAATCCCACCCCTAATAGTGACAGCCTGGAAGCACCCATATATAGGTATCCAATACTGTATATTATCTGATTTCACCCCCCCCCCTTAATCTTCCCCATGCAACTCAATGTGATCTGCTCATTTCCTCATTTGGTCTCTCCTGGAGAGCTAGAATGATACTCAACTAGTTGCCCAAATTTCCATTTAGATTGGTCACCAACTCTGTTCCTGGGACTAGCTCTCATCTCCCATAGCCCTGGGGCTGGATCCTGCCAGCATTCACCTGCCATGCAGGAAGCAAGACCTGTCCTAGAAAAAGCGGAGAAACCTGGTGCTTGTCAGAGAACTCGATAAGCTCAGTTACTTTGGTGCTGTTTACTTCTTGAGGCACACAGCTAGCTGGAATTTTGCTGGAAGCTAAATGCAAATACCAGAAACAATACTGAAGGTGCATCTTTTAAAAAAGATTGGAGGCAGCCATTATAGATCATGAGAATACACAGAAGGGGAAGAGGGGATTGTCTCTGAGATATTCAGGGCCCTTGAGAAACAAACATCCTTGCAAATGTGGGGAAGGGTGTTTCAGATGAACTCCAGAGGTCGTGGGGTTTGCAGGGTAGTGTTTGACTTTGCTTTGTGGGTTGTGTAAAGGTAAAGGTAAAGGGACCCCTGGCCATTAGGTCCAGTCGTGGACGACTCTGGGGTTGCAGCGCTCATCTCGTGTTATTGGCCGAGGGAGCCGGCATGCAGCTTCCAGGTCATGTGGCCAGCATGACAAAGCCGCTTGTGTGGCGATACCCCGATGCCTCCCCGAGAAATAAAAACACTAGACACATTGCATAAGGTTAATGGGCATAGAAGGCCACAACTTTATTGATTACGGATGTAGAGGGGTATTGGCCTAGGCATTGGATCTAACCGACTATATCTGACTCCAGCCCGCTCTGCTGGCAGTCTGTGAAAGGTTAACCACCATTGGATGAGTCCTGCGATGCACATCAACTAGGAGCTCATCCTGGGGCCACCGCTAGGGGCGTGCCCTCTGGCCCTCACCTACCACGGCTTCGGACTTGGCAACGCCCCCGGACTCCTTAAGGGAGTACCTTTCCGCATTTTGGGGGAGGTGATGGCCGCAACCTCCCCCCCACACCTGTACCTTCACGAGATAATCCAATGCCTACCGCCAAAACCCAAGTTGTGACGAGTAGCTACGAGGTAGGCGAAAACCACAAGGCCTGAGCCAATTTGCCAAGTGGGAAAAACTCCTACCAGGCCCCAATAGGCGACCAACCGTAGTCCATAGCACTGTCACGAAGAAACCCTGCCTACGTGGGGGAGGTGGGTGGGAGAAACGCAGTTCTTGAATCCAGAAGAAGCAAGGCAGAGTCCCTGCCGCGCTCTTGTTCAAATAGGCGAGCCGCGCCCCCCCAGAGTGACCTAATTGGCTGTGCTAGGGGCGTGCCGCGGCAGGGAGATGACCAATGGGCTGGGGGGAATGCTAACCATTCCCCCCCCCACGTGAAGGCCTCGTGGCGCCCACAACATCTCCTCCCCCCGAGGTGGGGAAGAGACTTTGTGTGCTTCCAGGTCATGTGGCCAGCATGACAAAGCCGCTTCTGGCGAACCAGAGCATCACACAGAAATGCTGTTTATCTTCCTGCTGTAGCGGTACCTATTTATCTACTTGGACGTGCTTTCGAACTGCTAGGTTGGCAGGAGCGTGGGACCGAGCAACGGGAGCTCACCCCGTCGCGGGGATTCGAACCGCAAACCTTCTGATTGGCAAGCCCTAGGCTCTGTGGTTTAACCCACAGCGCCACCCGCATGTAAATGAGAAGCAGGAGTTTGCTCCACATGGTTTTGTTGTTTCTGACAATGATGCATTGCAGTTTAATATAAATGAGGATGCTGTGTTTGGAGTGTGTGTCTGGCTTGTGGAACAACCATGTATGACATGAAATGAAACTATCCCGTATCAGTTTAGGCCATTGATCCCTTTTTCTCAATACTGTCCCCAGATTTCTACTGGAATGCTTCAACTTGAGCTCATTTTAGCGGGTGATGCTGGGGACTGAATCTGAGAGCATCTACATGCAAAACCGATGCCCCAACCCCAAGCTGTGGCACAGGTGGGCACCCTGCTCCCCTTGGCCTAATTTCATACAGGTGCCAAGTATGGCAGAATGGGGTTTGCAAAGACAGAGAGGGAAAAGGGGGTGTCATCAAGAGACAGAAATGGGGGTGGCTATGAGCCCACAGGAGATGCCCCATACTGCTCCAAGCTCAAATGAGGGCTACCAAAAAATATGAACTTCCAACCATAAAACCAGTGTAGATGCAAATCTATAAACATTAGGGTACTATCCACTCCATACATTTAAGGCTCATTACTTCCCCAAAGAATCCTGGGAAATTAATGAGCCAAACTTAGTCATATCCAGTGCTTTTTCAGGGGGAGGGGGGTTACCAGCAACCTCCCCCCCCCAAAAAAATGTGTGGCACTTACTGTAACCACTTCATGGTGAGTACCAACACATTTTTCCTTTTTTTAAAAAAAAGCACTGGTCGTATCCATATGACACTCTTGAATTATAGTTCTCAAGTATCAGAAACATGTACTGTGTAAGCAGAATAACAGAGGATGTGAACATAGTTGCATAGTTGCTGTGGGTCTTGGCCTGTGCACTAGGTTTTGGCATTCACCTGGGTCCCAGGTCATGACACCCAGGTATCAATTGCATTATCTATAAATTAGTGTCAGCATTGATGTGTTCCATACAGAGGGCAAAGGGCAGGCGTTGTTGAAGACATTGCTCATGTATGACATTAACTCACACCATATCGCCTGAAATTTGTCTGCCTTTCATAATCCATTAAAGACTGATCTTCCGGGTAATTTTTTTAAAAAATAATATTGCAATGCTGATCCTCCGAGTAATTTTTTTAAAAAATAATATTGCAATGCTCCAAACCAAAAGGCACCACCAAGAAGCAATTGAATCTCTGGTGACAATTTGGTGACAATTTCCAATTTTGTGCAATGGTATGTCCTTCTGCCACCAATAGAAGAATCACAAGACCTTTGGAATTTACCTTGTTATGAATGCCTCCCAACAAATAACTTTAGTGCAAAATTAGGGTACAAGTGCAAATCTTGAAGGATGGCCGTTTTGGTTCTTGTATTGTTTCAGAAAGTGCACATTTGATAAATTCAGCTTTAAATGTGAACTGAATCGAATTTCTCCCACATTTCTAGTCTCTGGGTAGCACAGCAGCAGCATTTTTTGCTCTGAGGACCTGAACAGTTGCACATACACACCAAGCCATAGTTTGGTGTAGCTTTACATTCGAACCAGGTCTTTGTTAGTCTTGGATCCATCCAGAGCCTTGCAATGGAATCCCTAAATGGTGCCTTGAATAATTTTCTCATAAGAGACAGGAGAAGCATTTACTTTGAGTTCACTATTTTAGCCATTCTCCCAAGAAGATAGCAACTTTGTTTTTCCTGTCCTCTTGTCCTTGCTTCCAGGAATATATCACATTGTTCCCTGACTTAAATAGCCAGTTAAGCATCTATTTCCCATAAGAGACACCAGAAGGGCTCTCTAGGCTCTATGAAGATAAATTTCTCTACACGTCAGTGAAAAGGAGCAATTGATATTATATGGGAACAATGGCAACAGATGAGACAACCAGAGTGCTACAAATGACGGGCCTTTTGGCACAATCAGAAAGAGTATGCCCTAATCACCTTTAATTTCTTGCATAACAATCTTGCAAACTCTTCTCAAAGACTTTTTATGAGTTTGTGAGTGCTAGACACTTCTAAATTTCTGGAACCAGTAAGTGTTAGAATTTAATCAAAGCTTGGCATGTTAAAACTGGGGCCAGCGTGCATGCTTGTGTTTAGTTTTGTTTCTTTAAAAGAAAAATGCAGATTGCATTGAGTCCTGCGGAAAGAGCTCAGATAAATTATGTGTGCCTGGCAAACAACAACAACAACAAAAAAACCCTGGGGCTAGACTCCCCCCGTGTTATGAGTTTCTGGGTGCCAGACACTGAACCCCTGGATTCAGCAAATGTTAAAATATAAGCCAAGCCAGTTTCCTGTTGGGGAGATTCCCTGGGTGATGGGCCATTAGAAGAACCAGAGAAATGTGATGAACCATTAGGAAAGCCAAAGAGAGGGAGCTTTGTGCCAGATGAGAAATGGGAGGGGGAATAGACCTCCCACCTTTATAAAAGATCAAGCTGTATACACAATTTCAAAAAAGCATGAATAAAGTTTGGTCCTTAATGTGTTTGGTGGTTTTTGTTTTCTGTTTTGAAAAGCCAGCTGTACTTCCTATTGTTCTGCTTATTCATAGTCTTTTACTTTCTGCCATTCTGCAAAGGTTGCAAGCTGCCCTGCACATTTTTAAACAACCAGTGCTTCAGACACAAGCACAAATACATTTGAAGTCTCCACGGGATGACAGGGCAGTGGAATTGAGGGCAGGGAGCGTGCTGCATGGCACTGTTTATTTTCCTTTAAAAGAATAAATATTGAGTGGATGAGCACCGTAACACTGACGGCTTTTCAACAGGAGAGGGCACAGCAGCTGAAGAGCTGTGTTTGTCAGAGAGAGAGAGAGAGAGAGAGAGAGAGAGAGAGAGAGAGAGAGAGAGAGAGAGAGAGAGATCCACTGTTACAAAGAAAGATCACAAAAAAGATGCTGGCATCATGGGTCCCATGGAGATGCCGCGGAGGGGGTGGTCGGATCCTGAGGAGGAATGGAAAGAGCTCAATGAGCTGGAACTGGATTAACCCAGAGAGGGTTCGAGTGGGATTGAGGTGATGAAATCGAGACCCCAAAAACTGTGAGCGTCTGAGGTGGGGCCAGTAATCTAGGAAGTCGAGAATCAGAGAATCATTGAATCACAAAATTGTAGAGTTGGAAGGGACTTTTCTACCCCTTGTGACAGTACTTTATATCTATTGCGCTGAGGTAGAGCTCCACAACCTGGGTGTTCTATCTAGATCAGGGGTCCCCAGACTTACCGCGCAGTGGGCCGGTGCCCGCCGCGCCGACCGCGCGGCGGGCCGGAGGGCAGGGGAGTGCGCGCGCAGCGGGCCGGAGGGCGGGGGAGTGCACGCCCGTGTGCATGCGCACACGCACACGGGCGGGGGGAAATCGCCGAAAATCGCTTGTGCGCATGTGTATGGGCCTCCCCCGACCCGGAAGTGCATCGGAAATGACCTCTTCCGGGTCGGGAGAGGCCCATACGCATGCGCACAAAGGATTTTCGGCGATTTTTTGGCGATTTTTAAGATCGTCGCCGCGCCGCGCGCCGTATGAGCGGGCGGCGACAGCGGGCGGCGGGGGTCGTCGCGGGCCGAATTGGGAGGCCGATTGGGCCACATCCGGCACGGGGGCCGTAGTTTGGGGACCCCTGATCTAGATGAACCTCCAGTTAAGCCAAGAGTCTGCCCAGAGCAGAATTTGAAGGCAGATTATACAGGCACAGTACACAAAAAGCCTTAAAACATCAAAACATTCAGCATTCTCGAAACATAAAATATCCGTCTTTCTTACCTTACATGCATCAAGAAAGCTTACAGGTCGTGGGATAGAAAGCATCTATGGGGTCTTCCTGCTTGCAGCTCCTCCCACTATGTCACCTTGAGGTGACCAGAAATGCCTAAGCCATTTGCCCAATTTAGGTACAGTGGTACCTTAGGTTACATATGCTTCAGGTTACAAATGCTTCAGGTTACAGACTCCACTAACCCAGAAATAGTACCTCAACTTAAGAGCTTTGCTTCAGGATGAGAACAGAAATCGTGCAGCGGCAGCAGGAGGCCCCATTAGCTAAAGTGGTGTCTCAGGTTAAGAACAGTTTCAAGTTAAGAACGGACCTCTGGAACGAATTAAGTTCTTAACCAGAGGTACCACTGTATTGATGTCCCACATTACCATGGCAACCTAGCCTATGATCAGTCTTTATTCGCATTCCTCCATCTACCTTTCAGGAAACTTCAAGGTTTTCTAATTAATACCCTAGTTTTCTAATTAATTTCCTAATTAATACCCATGACAGACTTATAACAACATCCTGCAGTCCTTTTTGGGCCACCCTAAGCATTCCCAGGAAGAGATAAGATTTCTTGCTTATGGGCTATAGAGCAAAGGGTTGTAAAATGCAGGCCCACAAGATTTTTGCACAAAAAGCAAACATTTCCTCAGCTCTTTCTATATATAAGAGGTTAAATGCAATTAAAACAACACATTAAAATGTTTAAATCAAAATATACACCTGGGGGTCTCTAATTCTTATATCACTCTTGCTCCCCGAACATTTGGAGAGGTTGTAGATCCAAATGGAGATAGACCATTAGGCACTTCGCAGTTAGCACATTGCCATGAGCAATGCAGTAAATGCACTGTGAAATCTTCTCCATTCGTTTTAAAAATGACTCACATCATAAAGAGTCTTGGCTGTTGTTGTTGTTGTTGTTGTTGTCTGAAATGGTATTTGTCACTTTAAGGAACAAGGCAGCAATGGGCAGCCTTGTTTACTGGGATCAATTGACAGCTCCACAGCAAGTAGCTTAAGGAATACTTTATGCCTAGAAACCTAACAGCCTGATCCACTCCCAAGAGTTAGATCCAGACAGGGCTTCTCAAATGACTGCTGCTCCATCAACTGCAATTAGATTAAGCAGCTTTGCACAATACACAGTGTGCGGTCATGTTGTACCGGCCTTACCTGGCTGCCAACAAATTGAGTAAGAGGCTCTCCACCCTATCATTTGTTGTGATCAGTTTCTGCAGAGCACTGTACCCGGATGGCAGAACGTTCTTGCTGCAGCAAAGGAGCTTCAAAGCACTTTGAGCCCAAAGACTTCCCCTGGCGGAAGTAAAGTTGCCTATTAACCTCTTCAGAGAGGATGGCCCCCAGGGTGAAGCTCCGAAGCTAATGGGCAAATATAGCTGTTGGAGGTCCCCTAGATCAGGGAAGGAAGAAGATATCCCTCCCAAAACCAAATGATTGGGGTTGAATCTTCTTTCACACAAGGCTAAAGCAGCTGTGACCTAAGAGGGCGGTTCCTGATTATTCAGCGTTCACTGTGAACCAAGCCAATAAACCCACATTCAAGGTGGATCATGTTGTTTAGTCGTTTAGTCGTGTCCGACTCTTCGTGACCCCATGGACCATAGCACGCCAGGCACTCCTGTCTTCCACTGCCTATCGCAGTTTGGTCAAACTCATGTTCGTAGCTTCAAGAACACTGTCCAACCATCTCGTCCTCTGTCGTCCCCTTCTCCTAGCGCCCTCAATCTTTCCCAACATCAGGGTCTTTTCCAGGGAGTCTTCTCTTCTCATGAGGTGGCCAAAGTATTGGAGCCTCAGCTTCACGATCTGTCCTTCCAGTGAGCACTCAGGGCTGATTTCCTTAAGAATGGATAGATTTGATCTTCTTGCAGTCCATGGACTCTCAAGAGTCTCCTCCAGCACCATAATTCAAAAGCATCAATTCTTCGGCGATCAGCCTTCTTTATGGTGGATCATACAGTGCTCCTAACACCCTATGTAGGTGTGCTTAGAAATAAGCCCCATTTATTTCAATGGGGGCCTGCTCTCAGGTTTACGTACTTAACAGGACAATCCAAACCCTAGCTGGGCATCAGTGGCATCTGCAGGACCATTACTCACACCTGGGTGGCACAGCAATTGGACTCAGATCAGGCACAATGCCATCAAGTGACACTGGGGCAAACTCAGGATCCAGTGGATCCTGGGCCAGCTTAACATTTCCCCGCCTCTGGAACACCCCATCTGAGAAACCTTCTGATCCTGGGCTGCTTCTGGTTTGGCTCCAGCTAGAGGTACTTCTACCTGCCTGCATGTTTGGCTCCCCAGCAGGATTGAGCCGACACCTGTACCCAATACAACCCCACCCTATCAAAGCACAAATGTTGCTTGGACTGCAGCCTAAGTAAGTAATTTTGCCCCACTCTTCCATCAAAAAGACTCCCAAATCAGATCACAATAATCAGTAAAAGGACAGCCATGCTTTCAGGCTGACAGCCTAACAGACATGGCACGAAAGGAAAAGAAGATTGGGAGGGAAGAGGAAAGAAACAAATTCAGGCACTGGTTCTCGGTTGCAAAGTTTTATAATTGTTCATTCTGGCAAGTTGACCAGGGAGCAAGATCTCTTTGCAGCTCATTTTGGGCTGATGGATGGGACATCATAGGTCAGGCATCCCCAAACTGCGGCCCTCCAGATATTTTGGCCTACAACTCCCATGATCCCTAGCTAACAGGACCAGTGGTTGGGAAAATGGGAAATGTAGTCCAAAACATCTGGAGGGCTGAAGTTTGGGGATGCCTGTCATAGGTAGTGCTCCAACTGAGAAAGGTAGAGAGTGAAGTATTGCATATAGGATTGCACCCTAAATGCTCCTAAACCCATTGCTACACCACTGTTCAGTAATAATGCTAACTAATATAATGGCTGAAATCTCCAACAAAGAAAAACATTCATAAAGCATGACATCCGGAATCTCGGGAGACTTCATTAGCGTTACAATTCACTGCTCCAATTGGACATGCTGTGTCGGCAGTTTTGACTTCCTCGACTAGGCGATCACATCCACATCTCATCAGTCTTCAGATAGGTGCTGACTTGAGAATAATTGCATTTTACGCCAGGCTGAGCAGTGTGTGCCTGGCAGTGGAGTCTGGAAGAGTCTAGAACATTGGAATGATTTTTGGGGGGGCAGGGGGGAGCAGGAAGCAATGCCACCCAACTCCTGTCTTGCCTTCTGTTTACATGACAACACCAGCCACCAAACCCTGTGGATCTGGGTGGGGTGTCGTTCTGTCACATTCTATATGCTATCAGCGCTGCTGCCACATGTTCTGCCATCATTTATCGCAAAGAAGAATACAGCCGTACCTTGAATCCCAAATGCCTTGCAAGTCAAACGTTTTGGCTCCTGAACGCTGCAACCCCAGAAGTGATTGTTCCAGTTTGCGAAAGTTCTTTGGAACCCAAAGGTCTAACGGGGCTTCCACGGCTTCCGATTGGCTGCAATCAGAAGCTGCGCTTTGGTTTCCAAACGTTTTGGAAGTCGAACGGACTTCTGGAATGGATTCCAGTTAGGGGTGTCATATTTTGAAGAGCAAAAAAGAGGACACATTTGCCAACTTCTGCTTTTAACTACGGGTTGCTATGATGACACACAATTTTTAAAAAGAGGCCATGTCCTGGAAAAAGAGGACATATGGCAACCCTAGACAGGGGATCAAGCTAAATTCAAAATATTTGTGTGTGAGGCTCTAACTCAGTGGTTGCCAAAGTGGTTGGTACTGCTCCCTGGGGATGGTGGAATTACCTAGGGGACCACTAAGAGGAGAAGGAGGTGGCCGGAGGTGTAAACAACTATCAGACTTTGAAAAGCTGGTATCACTGGATCAAGATTATCAATGGTTGAATTAGTTAAACAGTGTTAATTGCATTTTGTGCTTTTATCTTCCTTAATGGGTCATGCAAACCGCAATTCTGAATAATGATTTTTATATGGTAGGAAAGGGGGCCCTAGGGCTGAGATTGTGGAACCAAGAAAGTGAAAATGTTTGGGAACCACTAGTCTAAATCATGTACAGTCGTACCTTGGAAACCGAACGCCTTGGAAGTCGAATGTTTTGGCTCCCGAATGCTGCAAAGCTGGAAGTGAGTGTTCCTGTTTGTGAACGTTCTTTGGAACCCAATCGTCCGGTGTGGCTTCTGATTGGCTGCAGGAGCTTCCTGCAGCCAATCGTAAGCCGCGCCTTGGTTTCTGAACATTTTGGAAGTCAAACGGACTTCCAGAACAGATTCCGTTTAACTTCCGAGGTATGACTGTATTGCTGTAAGACATCCTGGGACCTGCTACTGAAGGGCAGGCCAAAAATGTACGATACCGCAATATTGTTTTGGCATTTGAGGCGGAAAATCCCGCAAGTACCTCTCCCGCTAGTTGTCAGTAAAAATACAAAAGTAATAAACGAAATAATTTCCCCTAATGGCAGGGCTTGCTCTGTCTTACAGGCCTTTTGTCTCAGAAGCGAGTCTAGTAATAAAGATGTCCTTAGAAGACCGTACTTTTCAGTTGAATAGTGTTATGTGGGTAAGCTGTAAATTGGGAGCAGAGGGATTGGGGTGAATACTGTGCAGTCCTCGCCCAAGGTTATTTAAACCAGGTTGGCTGTGGGAATTCCTGATAAGCTGGGCTATAGCATGTCTGTGACCTGTCAGGTTATTTTCATAAGCTGAAATGTATAATTCTGCCATTCAGTCTCAAATTCCTCCTGAACATTACCATGACAAGGGGTCTCCTGATTATTATTATTTTTAAAAAATAATAATAATAATTTAAGTGTGGGAGATTAAAATGAAAGTCTTGTGAAGAAAATGTCTTCAATGAGCCGCATATCTGGAGAAACTTTAGCTGAAGTGACAATTTAGATACTGAGCCACCCTCTTCCCAGCCCCTTTCCAGGATAAAGAAATTCACTGTCTGATGTCATCGTGAGTTTACTCGTTGTGAGGAAAAATGCTGTTTGCTCTGTTTGGCTTAGAATCTGTTTGCGCTGAGGGAAAGCAAAGTTCAAATTAACTGCATGAACAAATGGAAAAACATCCTAAGCTAGGTTAACCAGTACTCCCCCCCCCCCAAAAGCACATCCTTGTTCAAGGAGATAGCAGAAGATTTTTGCCTCACAGTTTGTTTGACCTAGAATCAACATGTAGGTCTGCTATACAAGAGTGTATTAGCACAGTACTTCGAAACTGGTGGCAACTGTACAGAAACTTGAATTCTTTCTGAGAACCCTTGGCCAACTAATTCAAACCGGAGCCGAAATGCTTCATTTAATGGTACAAAAGATGCCTTTTCAATATACAAACAGCAGCAAAGAGTCGGACAAGATGATTATGGCAGGAAATGGGTGATGTCAGAGGCAATAATAATAATAATAATAATAATAATAATAATAATAATAATAATAATATTACAACCACCGCCTATCTGTCTGGGTTGCCCCAGCCACTTTGGACGGCTTCAAACAAATATAAAATCATAATAAAACATCAAACATTAAAAACTTCCCTATACAGGGCTGCCTTCACATGCACACAATTCTCCATTCAAATAGACAAATAGGAGGCAGTATTACTGGTCAAGGACGGAGTCTAGTAGCAGTCGAGAGCATGGAGTCAATGAGGGGTGTGACCTGGGGACGGGGAGGGCCTAGGAGAGTCCCCAGGATTAGATTGAGAGGCTCCCTATCCAATCCATGACATATAATTTCACAGACTAAGGTCTACTTCAGTTTATGCCAAATTTCAGTGACTTGGTACATTGTGGAGGGAAGAGGGGAGGATCTGGAACTGGAGATTACACCTGTTGGTGATAACTGTGGCTAGTATTCAGAGGAATATAGCCTCTTGTTATATATACTGGATAAGCCCTGTTGTGTGGCATGTGGAATGCTGAGAAAAACCGAGTCAGCTTTGGAATTTTATTTCAAATATTGGTTGCTGGGTTTTTAGCATTAATGGTCACAAATTACTCGGCTGAGTGTTCATTTTCTCAGTTTTCTCAGATACTAAAAATCCCAGCAAAACAACTGGTATGCAACAAGGCAGGCTTGAATGCCTTATCTCTATACTAAGTATAGAAGCAGATGTGTTACGTAAGATTACTTTGGGGAAACTGATCAAAGACTTTGCAATTAGAAAAAGCAGGAGAGTTTTTTTCAAATATAAGGTGGAAGTATACAAAAAACAGCAACATTATTTTCTATCTTATTGCAGGTTTCGTTTCGTTTCAAAAAATGCAATTTTATTTTATGGTTTATTGTTGTTTACCCTGTTTCCCCTTTTTTAATACGTAGTCAGAAAGTAAGCCATGGCAGGGTTTTTAAGCGTTTGAGAAATATAAGACATACCCCCAAAATAAGCCATACTTCCGCTCCGCGGAAACCAACCCCCACAGGCACCTCCACTCACAGAGTCACTCCATGCAGCTGGCACTGCAGGAGCGCGATCAGCTCTGAAGTGGCGCTCCAAGAGCTCCGCTTAACAGCTGATCACGCTCCCGCCTTGCTGGCTGCATCCCCGCGCTCCGCCTTCTCGTCCATCGCCGCCCTGCCGCTTCTGTGCTTGTCGCCACCGCTGGGCTCATTGCTTCTTCCTTGCCTGGCCTGGCCAAGGAGCTTGGAGCGCCCTGCAGCAGCAGGCGGAGCGCCTGAGCCAGCGGCCTCTGCCTGGCCCGGCCTAGGATGCCTGCTGCCCCGCCACCTGGAACCAGTGGCTGCTGCAGCGCCGAGCACTCAAGAGAACCGAGCAGCGCCCTGAGCCAGCGCCCTGAGCTGTAAAAACTGTACCGGTAATAAATAAAAAAAAGACATCCCACCGAAAGTAAGCCACCCTGTGTTTTTTTGAGGAAAAAAAGTTATAAGACGGTGTCTTAAAAAAGGGGAAAGACGGTATATTTTAAATTAGATATATACATGGAGGCACCAAAAAACTTGAGTGCTTAGGGTCTTAATCCAGCCCTGCCCACCACACTCCCCTCTCCAGCTTGTATGAAACATTTGGGATATGGTTTTATATCTGAATTTCCTCTGGTTCGGAAGGCCTACAGGCAGCGGTTCAGCCTTCCCCTTCTTCCGATTCACAAAATCTGCTGCAAAGTGCTTAGTAACTTTCATGCCTGGGAGCAGATTTGCATTAAAGTCTGGATATGCATTTGGCTCCCAAATTTACTGGGTTAGACACAAATCTGTAGTCGGCCTTATCTCTACTAAGTCAGCAGACGTTATTGGAGCCAGGAACTTAACATTTTGGCTTGTTTGGGGCAGCAAAAAAGTAACTTGAGGAAGCGCTGCAGGGTGACCGGCATAAATTTTGCTGATCCAGGAGTGCCCCGGCCAGTGCCATTTCAAGCAGCTGCAGCTGTTACTAATAGAAAGCAGAGACCTCTAGTGGGCAGATGGCGAAGACATGCTTAGGAAAAGACCTAGGACCAGGTTACTTGTCCCTTATACACCAGGCAGATTGCTATGATCAACTGGAGAAGCTCTCCTGACTTTCCCATAGTTATCCCACATTGTTTGGGTTTCTACACAAATTAGGGGACCACCCATTTTTTTCAGCTTTACACCCATAAAACATGGACCTCCTACAGCTTTGCTGTGCATGGCTGTTCGGTGCTGCTGTTTTAGCTTCTCTGAGGTTTGTTGGCTTTGTTTTATGACCTTTTATCACTTTGTACTTAACTTTAACTGTAATCAGGACCAATGCCAATAAAGCGAGTCATCTGGAGAAGCTCTAAAATCCAGGACAATTTTTTCAGCCATTGCAGGTGATGGTTTTAGGATCTATATCTACATGTAGCAGGCTCTCCTTATGTTCTTAATCAAAATTGAAATGGACAGCATTTTATATCCCTCATCTCAGGTATCAGAGGCCAGGGTAAAGAGGTGCATATTCAGCATGTGATAGAAGCAGTACCATGAAAGTGCCAGACAGTTTAGGGGATACCACAGAGAAAACCATCTCGCTGGCTGCCACCCAGCCAGGTTCCAAGTCATTTGGGGCTTTTAACATCAATGTGAGCACTGTGAACTTGGTCCAGAGATGAAGTGACAACCAACACAGCTGTTTTAGAATTGGGATGATATGAGTTCTAAATGGGACCTGAGCCAATGATCTTGTGGTTGCATTTTGAAGCAGCTGATGTTTCTGAGTCATCTTCAAGAGCAGCCCCACACAGAGTGCATTGCAGTAGTCCGTTCTGGAACCTAGCAGAAAAAGATAACTTAGCCAAGTCATCTCTGTCCAAAAAGAACCCATAGCTGGCAAACCAAATGGCACTTAAAACAGACAACCCTGAACACCAAGGCTACATAAGCGTCCTGCACGAGCCAGCAATCGACAGGCGCACGTGCGGCTCCGCTCACGAGGGTTTTTACAAATGTTTGACAACATATGTTCTAGCGCCCGTTTATTGAACGGGCTAAATGACACTAGTAGTTTATAAAGATAAAAACAGATATATTTCGCCCGTTGGAATTGGTCGATGTGTTGCCTCTTTTTTTGGTATTTTGACTCAAGTCTGCAACACAGGGGTTGTTTCATTAGCATTGTATTTAATCATGGGAATAGCCACAACTGGGCATGAACAATGCTGGCAGGAACACACGTTAAAATGTTCAAATTAATATCAGTGCCCTTCCAAACGATCTTCTCCATTCTGCTTTTCTCGCCAAACATTTCCCACCCACCCCCACACCCGCCGTCTTGAAATGAAAGCTGATCCTCTTCAGTTCAGTAACCAGATGCAGGGCACGGACTGCATTTTGCCTTGGCTAGCATCGATTTCTCCTTCCTTTGCTGCCCTTTCTATTCCCAAGCTCAGAAAGAGGTGCAGAGTCAAGGTTTTGTTACGATGCAGCTTGAAAAGACGATGGAGGCAGACAGGGCTCTTGAAAGCTGTCTGATTGGAAGGTGCAAGGCAGAGGGCCAATTCTCACTTCAGATTTTGTGCAGATACCAGAGGCTGTTTTTCTTTAAAAACAAAAACAAAGTGCGCCTACTCATCTCTGAAGAAATCTGTTCTGTGCTACATGGAGGGACTTGGTGGTCACTGTAGGGGCGATGAAGCCTGTGGCAGTGGCTGGGTTTGCTACCTCTCAGTCAAAGCAGCAGCTGTCAGTCAAGCTGCCCTGATTTAGTATTTATACCCCGCCCATCTGGCTGGGTTTCCCCAGCCACTCTGAGCGGCTTCCAACCGTATATTAAAAACAGTACAGCATTAAACATTAAAAACCTCCCTAAACAGGGTCGCCTTCAGTTGTCTTCTAAAAGTAAAATAATTGCTTATTGCCTTGACATCTGTTGGAAGGGCGTTCCACAGGGCAGGTGCCACTACCGAGAAGGCCCTCTGTCTGGTTCCCTGTAACCTCACTTCTCGCAATGAGGGAACCGCCAGAAGGCCCTCGGTGCTGGATCTCAGTGTCCGGGCTGAACGATGGGGGTGGAGACGCTCCTTCAGGTATACAGGACTGCTGCCTGTCATTTGTTGTCATTTCAGCCAGACACAAGACACGCAGGCAGGAGAGGAGGCTTGCAGAATCTGAACGGCATGCTAAATCCCACCAAAGAAAGTCTGGTACAAAAGGGGCCCCAAAGTGGCAAAGGCAAACATGTGGCTCAAGGGGGTGGAGTTATTTACCTAGTGTACCCTGTGACCCATACACTACATATACAGCAGGTAGTGTGACTGGGGAGAGGACTTATTGGTAGTGGCTCCTCATCTTTGGAATTCCCTCTTCAGGGAGGCCTGCTTGGCACCTACGTTATTATAATCTAGGAACCAGGTCTAAACATCCCCTCTAGTTGTTTTTTTGAGGATCATTAATTTCAGTACTTTTAATCTCTGGGCAGGTTTCAATGGTTTTATAATTATTTTAATTAATAAGCAGTTTGTCCTGTAAAAAACACATTAAAAAGTTAAAATAACAATAAGCAGTTTGTGCCCTAGCACTTGTTTGGTGTGTTGTTGATTTTTTAAAAAAATTATTTAACCTATTTTACCTATTTTGTTACCTACCCTAAATACACATCTGTGCTGATATTAGAAGGTACAGACCATATGAACAAACAAAAACAGACCTATGTTTCAGTTACTACAGATATGGTATTCTAAAAGCCTAGTTTATTGGCATGCTGTTGCTGTTATACAGTTGGGAATAAAAAAAACTGTGGTCAATCTACTGCAAACCATCTAGAGGTCTACCAGTAGATCCCTCTACATCCTGGTGAGGAAAATGGGACACTGGAATTTTTCCCTGTGCATGCGCACACAACCTTGGTCATGGAAACTTCCCCTTCAGGGGCAGTCTACCTTATGCGAGAGCACAGGACCAAAAGATGGAACATTCTGGGATCCGATCAGAAGCCAAAGTAACTTCTGTAATTCTGAGATGTCCTGCTCAAATTGGGACAGTTGATGGGTATGCTCATGGCCAGTCCAATACATTTTGTTGCCTGAGGAAGAGAACAAGATGGAACTCTAATGTTTGTGGCAGATCCATGTTTGTCCAGACCAGGATTTCAGAATGCTGTAGGATAAACATAGGTTAGTCCACTTGAGAACTGAAATCAGGCAGGTGGTTGGAAACAACTCTAGCATAAACCTGGCCACTATTTCCAAGGCCTCTGAACAAAGCTGGACACACAACACACAAATTTCTATGCATGGGAGTCTACTAGACTGGCAGTAAAATGGCATAGGCCAGAAAAAGGTTTACAGCTTCATTTGCTCAGATGAGGATGACGACAAAACATTGGCTTTGGAATAAGTCCCATTGAACTCAAAGGGGCCTACTTCTGAGCCGGCATATGCTATAAAGGTGTTAAGCCAAAAGTTTCATGGAAGAAGTGGGCTTTTAGCCAGGGGGGCTTGGAAACACTTTGTTGAAAAGTGCGTTGCAGCGGAGAAAGAGATTGCAGAAAGGACTTTAAAAATAATCACAATAAACCCCCTCCTACAAAGTAAGCCTTGTGAAAGTATATGCCCTACTTTTGTGACCTTTCTTTTGTTTTATGGGTTTAAAACTAATACTGGCTCCTGAATGTCAGGGCACTATAAAACGCAGCCTCCATTCATTAAAGGATGGTCCACTTGCGTTCTTACAGAATGTTCTTAAAGAGATTAAAAATAATGCCATCCCTTAAGCAGCCATGCTAGGTGGTTGCTGTAAAGGGAAGCAACTAATGAGCTCTGAAATCTTTGCAGAAAAACCAAGATAAATCGGGTTGGGTTACACGGCCATCAAAGGGTTCGATGGAGGGAGACCTGTCTGCTTTCTCAAGAAGGTACTTGACTTGAACAAATCTGCAATAAGGAACCACACGGCGCTTGTTCGAAAAGGAGGAGTGTGTAGCTTTAAAATCCCAAATCATCCATATCCTAAGGTCAGAAGCCTTCACTGCCTGCTGTGGGAGCTGTGGGAGCGAGTTCCACTATACACTGTGTGGGGGAAAGTACTTATCTTTTCTCTGCACTTTCTGAAGGGTATAAAGGCACAAGTTGGCAGGTTGGCACTGATGAAGAAGTGATCCGTTTGATCTTTTAAACCTTTTGAAATTCAAAATCCGATAGTCCCGATGTTGGGGAGATGGGGTGCTTGATTCAGGGTGCCACCAGCCCTTCTTGTCTGAAGAACAACTGGAATGTGTCTGGTTTTATTTTTTTTACAAAGGGTTGCAAAGCTCAGCTTTTCAGTGGTGAGAACCCATTTTTGGTCCCACAGGACCTGATGTCACAAATGCTTCCAAGTCATTTGGTGCTTTGAAGTCTTGAAGTCGGGTTCAGCAGCATGGGAGAGTTACAGGGAGCTGAACCAAGCAAGATTTACCACCCCAAACACTGGCTCTTTAGTGTGATGTTTCAGAAGCTGCACTTCAGAAGGTGTGCAAGGGGTCTTTGCAGGTGCTACCTCACAAATGACTTTATGCCCCAAACATCTTCACAGGACAAATGGGGGAGCCTGGCAAGGTCAATTTTGGCCCGTGGGCTGGAGGTTTCCCAACCCTGCCCTACAAATCAGAGGCACGAGATCCAGCGGGGAGACCAAGACAGTCACTGCTGGAGATCACCTTCTCTTTGGACCTCTCCTATTCACTCTAGCAGATGAGGAGGAAGCAGAGATGAAGGCATAGCCTCTCGCACAATCGCTGCAGAGGAGTCCACAGGCGACTGTTGCTCTGTTTTAACTCGTAAGTGTAAAAACCTGGTGGTGGTATTTGCTCAGAAAAAGAACTGCTCAGGACAAGCTTTGATTATTGGGAACGTCTCATCTTACCTGAGCATCTGATACCTGATGCACCATGAGAATTAGATGTGAAAGCTTTCCTTCCTTCCTTCCTTCCTTCCTTCCTTCCTTCCTTCCTTCCTTCCTTCCTTCCTTCCTTCCTTCCCCCTCTCCATCACAGGCATCTGGTTGGCCACTATGAGAACAAGATGTGGGATTAATGGGCCTTAAAATAAATATTCCAGAGCGAGACTCTCTGATGACCTTTCAGCCTGATCCAACAGGCTCTTCTAACATTCTTTTAGCAGAGCAGGGAAACACACCGACAGTGCTAGCATCCCCCAAAGCCAATAAAATTCCCTTTCTATCCTTCTCCAACTTCTCTCCTGGTTACGTTCCTTCACCCAGCTGTTTCTGTCTCACCCCAGCAGGTGAGGAGTGTGTCGTTGCTAGTTGCCATCAGCCATCAAAAACCACCAAAGCACATCTAAACAAGCATTTCCTAGCCTGGAAGGTGGAAACTCGGATCCCTCCAGGTTGCTGGAGCAAAATTCTCTTCAGCCCTGGACATTGGCCATGCTGGCTGGAGCTGATAGTAATTGGGGTCCAACAACATCTGGAAGACACTGGGTTCCCCAATCCATCCTCGTCATTAATGCCCATGGAGGGAGCTTCTTTTGCCCTTTGCTATGCACAGGTTGCAAGAAAGGATCATCTTCCATATCCAAAGAGGATGCTTACAAGAATAAGCCCTAGGAAGAACCCAGCAAGTTCTAAAAAATAGGCACTAGACGAGAACACTAGGGAAACAAAGGCATATTTTATATGTGTTATCTGAAAGGAAATTGGCTGGAAACCTAGAACCCTATAGTAATTCATGCTGTCTTACGTGGCCTTTGGTATCCAGAAAATCCTCTTAAGGATGAATGTTTCAGCTGTTGAAAATTGTATTGTGCTGTTAGTTTTTCAACTTATCTCCTGAGTTTTCCCTACTGTAAATCTCTCTCCCTCCCCCACCCCACCCCATTTATTGCCTTCATAGTCAGGCTGGCCTTTTAAAATCAAATCTATTTTTGGAAAGAGGTGGGGGCTTGGCACGTCATGTGCCATTTTATTATGTTGTATTTTAATATATAAGTTTTTAAAGTTTCACTGAACATTGTGAGCAGATTGAAACTTGCAATTAAATCTTCTTTTGAAACAGTGCCATTATTGGATGGCTTCTGAAGGTGCTTTAGCTTTATGTGCAAGGCAGAAAATTGGCATAAGTACAATACACAACAAATATAAAGGGAGAGTGTATACCTGTTTGGAATAACAATTGAGTGGAGAGAGGGTTTTTCCCCCCTGCAGGATAACTGAAAATACAAAAATGTGCTGCAAAGCTGTTCCTGGTCTTCCTTTAATTTTCCTAAAGCTGGGCTAATAGGATTGTTTTACAGAAAAAGGCACATTACTTGGTTTTTCTGTGTTGATTACTGTACTCTTTGAATCATAGAATTATGGGGTTAGAAGGGACCCCAAAGATCATCTAGCCCAACCCCCTTGATCATTGACCATGAACTGTGCGAGCTTACTCTGTTGAAAATGAAATGAAGATATTGTGTTGGTGATGGTCCTTTGAGTTTAGGGTGATGATTACATTTCTATCCCGCCTTTCCTCCAAAGAGCTTCCTCCCCCACTTTATCCTCACGACAACCTTGTGAGGTAGGTAAGGCTGAGTGTGTGGGTGAGAGAATGACTGGCTCAAGGTCACCCAGTGAGCTTCATGGCATGGTGGGAATTTGAATGCCCTGGTCTGCCACCATAAGACTTCTTCTTCTTTGGAGATCCCTCGTAGCCGAGTAAGATTGTCTTCCATGAACACAGTCTTAACGGTGAGTCCATAAGTGACTGTGGAGGCCAATTCTGGATACACACGTCCTTCCACAATGGGGACATAGGTTTCCGGGTGGGAGTTGATCACAGTGAGGGTTTGCCAAGTGTGCCTTTCTCTCAGCACATTTCTCCCCTTTGTTCCGGGTTTGAGCGTCTTCAAATCCCATGGCACCTTTGGTAAAGGCTGTTCTCCAACTGGAGCGCTTGTAGGCCAGTGTTTCCCAGCTGTCCCTGTTTATACTACATTTTTAAATATTTGCCTTGAGACAGTCTTTAAATCTCTTTTGTTGACCACCAGCATTACACAATCCATTTTTAAGTTCGGAATAGAGTAGTTGCTTTGGAAGACGATAATCAGGCATCCAAACAACATGACCAGTCCAACGAGTTGATGTTGAAGAATCATTCCTTCTACACTGGTGGTCGTATCCCTGGCTTCCCATATGCACGTCATCTCTTGAATTGAGACATCTATGTACTGAGACACACAAGGGGTGTCTGCAGAAATAATTTGGTGGGTGGTGGGAGAAGGCAAGGGCTGTGACGTGCAGTTTTCAGATTATACCACTTGTGGGGTTGATTTAGAATATGGCGTGGCACACCCGCCAATCCTTTAGGATTAGCTAGAGTAATACTGGCAAACCAGTACAGTGACAGGTCAGGAGGTGAAGGTATGGGTTCTGCTGTACTGGGAGAGGCTTGATAAATCTGGAGAGATGGGGATTGAACTGGTTAGAACAGGCTGACAGGATGGGTCACACTTGGGTTAGGGAGAAACAATGCAAGCAGGTAATAGCTTGGAAAAGTACTGGAAAGTCACAAGATTGAGAGGAGGGAGATGTTTAGAGAGCAAGACATGTGACAGGTACTTGATGTGTGGGATGTGCAGTCCACCACTTCCTCTATGGCGAGAGTTTGGGGTGTTGGCAGGAAGTGACCTGTACCTGTACATGTTTATGCATGAGGTTTGCTCTGTGATTGGTTGAAAGTTACATAGCTGGTTAATGTTTACCTGTCAAAGTTGCTGCAAATAAAAGCGAACCTCCGAGCTCCGCCCGGGGTTGTTCTTTTGGAAACTCAGCCTCGTCTTATGTCTTGTTTTGGATTTAACCATTGCCACAACCACTGATCACCCCGCACTGTTAAAAGGTGTTTACGACAGTTTCATCTGAGATTGGAAGGAGCCCCAGGAGTTCTTCATGTACAGATTCATCCCCATCACTTCATTCCACAAATCTTGCACCCAGAGATAGTTATTGTATTCCAGAAATATCTGCTGCTTCCCCTGCTAAAACGGAGAACCACGTGTTTAGCCTTCACAACAATACCTTCCCTCAAAATTAGGAAATGCAACTTCATCAACCCATTCTGCATTCTTACAGAGGTGGACTTTGCATTGTTTGCCCCAGTTTCTGATTTTATATATATTTCACTTTGCACCTCATATATTTCGCTGGCCTCAGAGCCAGTGTAGTGTAGTGGTTAAGAGTGGTAGACTCGTAATCTGGTGAACCGGATTCGCGTCTCCGCTCCTCCACATGCAGCTGCTGGGTGACCTTGGGCTAGTCACACTTCTTTGAAGTCTCTCAGCCCCACCCACCTCACAGAGTGTTTGTTGTGGGGGAAGAAGGGAAAGGAGAATGTTTGAGACTCCTTCGGGTAGTGATAAAGCGGGATATCAAATCCAAACTCTCTTCTTCTTCCTCAGCGTCAAACAATAAAAGGTCTATCATGTTAACTGTAAGGTAAAAAAAGGTAAAGGTAAAGGACCACTGGACAGTTAACTCCAGTCCAGTCAAAGGTGACTATAGGGTGCATCTCGCTCATCTTGCTTTCAGGCCGAGGGAGCCAGCGTTTGTCCAGAGACAGCTTTCCAGTTCATGTGGCCAGCATGACTAAACCGCTTCTGGTACATGGAGGACCATGATGAGTGCCAGAGTGCATGGAAACACCGTTTACCTTCCTGCTGCAAGTATTTATCAACTTACACTGGTATGCTTGTAGCGCTGGTCTTACCACAAAGAGCAAGGTCGTGTGATTTGCAATACATAACGGTTGATATTGTTGTTGTTGTTTAGTCATTTAGTCGTGTCCGACTCTTCATGACCCCATGGACCATAGCAAGCCAGGCACTCCTGTCTTACACTGCCTCCCACAGTTTGGTCAAACTCATGTTCATAGCTTCGAGAACACTGTCCAACCATCTCGTCCTCTGTTGTCCCCTTCTCGTGCCCTTCTCTTCCTGATGTTTGGTCGGAATCTCTTTTCTTGTTACCTGAATCCTTGGGGTCCCTGTCAACTATGATTCTAGAACAGAGAGAGACACAGGGACAGGGCTTAGGATGACTCTGAATCCAATTCTGCACTGCTGTGAAGGACAAGCCTTTCTTGGAATGTTGTGAGCTCTCTCTCTCTATATATAAAACTCAGGTGTATATATGTGTGAATAAACCATATCTGAATAAACCAGACATCTGAAGGCAGCCCTACTTAGGGAAGCTTTTAATATTTAATGCTGTATTGTTTTAATATTCAATTGGGAGCCGTCCAGAGTTCCTGGGGAGACTCAGCCAGATGGGCGGGGTATAAATAATATATTATTATTATTAAATTGTTGTTGTTGTTGTTATATCTCTAAGACACCGCAGACTCCACTGTGCCTTGATCTCTCAACTGAAAATACAACCCTGGGTGTACACCTGGAACATCCTGAAATTTAGCTCCTGCTCAGCAGAGATTTGGGGTGGCATGTGTAACATCTCCAGAAACCTTATATCAAAAAAAGTCTTGTGCCTTTCTTTCAATCAAAACAGTAGCAATACGCTTCTGTTTCCCAAGAAAATGATTTTTTGCTCCCTATCTCTCAACAATCTGGTCAGCACTTTTGCTTTCTACTGGGTTACTTGTGGTTACTGTTCTTTGCCACTGCACCACACCTACCCCTCAAAAAGTAGGGCTGAATCCAGCAAAAAACCCCAACCCAAACTCCACCTGATCAAAAAAGGACACCATAACTCCTGGCAGGATTCAAGGGTCCTGTAAGGATGGTGTGAGTGGGAATTTGTGCATTTTAGAAAACCTAGGGAGGACTGCCACTACTTTAATAGCCATTCCCTGTCCCCAGTGAACTTTGGGAAGTGTGTTTTTGTCGCGTGGGGCCCCACGCATTCTAGGCAGAGGCCTAGGCTTTCCAAGTCCATTTCTGAGTGGTGGTGTTTTTTGTTTTGTCCCTGTGCCTTCCCTGTGAAAACCCACCTTTTACCACTGAATCAGAGCAAATGGCAATTTGCAGAAAACCCGGTAAAAAAAGGTAAAGGACCCCTGGATGGTTAAGTCCAGTCAAAGGCAGCTATGGGGTTGCAGCACTCATCTCGCTTTAGGGAGCCGGCGTTTGTCCACAGACAGCTTTCCGGGTCATGTGGCCAGCATGACCAAACCACTACTGGCGCAACGGGACACCGTGACAGAAACCAGAGCGCACGGAAACCCCGTTTACCTTCTTGCCACAGTGGTACCTATTGATCTACTTGCACTGGCATGCTTTCGACCTGTTAGGTTTGGCAGGAGCTGGGACAGAGCAATGGGAGCTCACTCCATCATGGGGATTCGAACCTCCGACCTTCCGATCGGCATGCCCAAGAGGCTCAGTGGTTTAGACCACAGCACCACCCAGACCTAGAAACACAAAGCAACAGTAAATGTAGATGAGTCCTAGGGATCTCTAAGACAGAATTCTCACCAGCCTCAACAAACTACAGATCTAGGATTCTCGCAAGACATTGCAGTGCAAATATGTCCTTGGTAAAAGTTTTAATCCTGCCTTGCAGGGTTCACCTAATTAGTCTACTTTGCTGGAAATCGTGCAGCCATTAGCAAAGTAATTGCTGAGCCGTCGCCAAAGCCTGGTGTTAACAACCTTAATGCTCCAACAGAAGCCAAAGATCTTAAGTTGTCAGAAATTATCTCGACCTTGGAATTTCTGAGACCTAGTGATGCCAGCGGGGGATGGAGAGAACAGCTTGCCTTGTTAAAGTTACCATAAGAATCTCTGTGTGCATCGCTCTTTTGCCAAAAAACCATCCATACAACCCTACCTTGTTTTCAGAAATAGACCAGATTCTTTTAGCACTGAAGGCAAAGGAAACATCACTCTGGAGAACAAGAGCTCAGGATATAATCTTCAACCATGGAGTACCTGCAGCCAGGTGAAGTCGTACATAATAATTACCTGCTTCTTACGCAGAGCTTCATGCCATCTGTTAGGTTTAATATTTTACTCTTGCTGCTACATTGCCCGATTAACCCAAATGGGTAGGTGATTACAAGAGAAATTAATGCATATCCTCAATGGCTCTGTCTTAGATTACAAGATATTAGAATTTTAAATGCAGGTGAGGGACAGGGGTGGGAGGGGGAGAAATCTGATTCAGTTCTCATTTAAAGGCAAACTTGCCTGATTTGCACTTTCGAAAACAATAGGCAACCTGAAACACAGCTCCCCCCTTCAAAATGCACACTTCTCCAACTTTTTCAATGCAGTTCTCCAGCCATGTAATGTGTTCAAAATGCACATGCTAGGGAAAAGTTTGCATATAATTGAACGTATTAGTGAAAATAACATCGAAATGTGTTATATCGGGGGGGGGATTGCTTTGCAAAAAGCTGCTTATTAGGCAAAATTTCATACAAAAAAGTGTGTGCATTAATTTGCAGTAAAATGATGCTGCTTTTTTTTTTAAAATGAAAGCTTATGCAGAAATGTGGAGAACCGAACTTAAGACTGGAGAAATGAGAAACTGGCAGAAACCAGAACTGACATATTTGCCAAATCCAGACATAGGTTATATAGAAATGAGCGAATAATGTTTATATATTTATTTTCCATTCCACCTTCCTCTAGAAGTCTGTCTCAGGAGACAATGGAGGGGTGCACCTTTCGGGGTGAAGTCAAACTGTTAGAAGGTTGCAGCGCCGATACGGCAGAGACGGGTTTTGTTGCAGCCAGGGCAGATGAAGGTGTCCGGTTGTGCTGCTGCAAATGCACCAGAGTATTTCTTCTCTCTGTGTTCCTCCCAGAGGTCATTCCTCCTCTGCTCACTGCTATGGTACTCTGTACCGAAGACCCAATGGGTAGCTCACGTGAGTGATTGGGTGCAGGTGTGCCAAAAGAAGGATGCTGAAGACATCAGAATGGCCAGTTCTATTGCTTTATTAAGAAAGGTATATTGTAGCAAATCAGCCTGCCAATTCTCCTAGCCTTTGCAAAATACAGGATGGACTCTGCAGCAAGGAGATGGCTTGTCTGCACCCAAGGAAACCTCCATATATTCTTTATATACAAAGCAGTGTATGTCATGTTGCCTAGGACTTCCCATCATGTCGCCTACCCAGAGGAGGGCCTAGGTGGCAAATACCCAAGTCTTGCAAATAGTTCCGCTTTCTGGGCTCAGAGCCCAGCACCCCAAGCCCACAGATAAGGCTAACACACACACACATATATACAGTAAACATGTATGAGCTCATTGCTGCAACAACTACCAATTAATTGTGGTGTTATCTTAACTACCAAGATGGCATTAGCACAGGCATCCCCAAACTGCGGCCCTCCAGTTGTTTTGGCCTACAACTCCCATGACCCCTAGCTAAGAGGACCAGTGGTTAGGGATGATGGGAATTGTAGTCCAAAACATCTGGAGGGCCAAAGTTTGGGGATGCCTGCATTAGCAGAACCTCCGGAACAGTTCACCTTTGGTTCAATACATACAGATGCACGGCCTGACTGCCTGTCTCCTGGCCCTGTTGTTGTCTGCAAGGGATTCTCACACAACAGGGTTGATGTTGCCAGCCTTCGATTCATGTTTGCAGATCTCCTTGTAATGCAGAGTTGGTCTGCCAACTGGCCTGGTGCCTGAAGCCAGCTCCCTGTAGACCACATGCTTGGGGTTCTTGCCATCTCCCATTCTGTGGACATGACCAAGCCAGCGTAGACGTCCCTGAGACAGGAGTGTGAACATGCTGGGAATGTGGGCTTGGGAGAACACATCTCTGTTTGAGGCTCTGTCCTGCCATGTGATGCCCAAAATCTTTCTGACACAGCAGAAGTGGTGTAGCCTTATCAGCTACTAAGGGTCCTTTAAGTTGCACCCAGGCAGGAGAGAGATAGTCAACAATGACACCGGGGGTTGAATTCAGAGAAAGAATTTAATTTCTTATTAATAAGAGAGTCAAGGTGATCAGCTCACGACAAAAGTAAAGAAACACAAATTGCAAAGCTTCTTATACACTTCTTGGGCTCCTTTCCCCCCTCTGTAAATGTGCGCACGCAAGAGGGTCACAAGTACATATATGGATCTTCCTGTGTCCGGTCCTGTGCATAAACACATGCTGACTCATGCTGCCCCGGTAGCATCTTCCAGCAGCCTTGAGTGCCTGTTCTCTGTGCATCAGACTGATAGCGTGATAGCGTCAGACAAGACAGTCATCCGGCCTTGATAGCTTAGCAGGGCATTCTGTCTGGCTTACCCTTTGGCACACAGAGAGGCAGAGAGAGCAATGTGTGTGTGTGTGTGTGGCTAAGCCATGCACTCAGAATTATACTATATGATCAGATTTAGCTCAATAACACAATTGGCAAACCTCTCCCTTCAGTGGAAAGTGTTGAGGCGGCACTCCTGGTGGTTGCAAGTTGCCCATGACTCACTTCTGTAAAGCAGCATGCTCAACGTGCAAGCTCATCTTGGTATTGGTCTTGAGCATATCCTTCTCCCATACCCTTTTGGAGAGGCGAGCCATTGCCATAGCTGCCTTGCCAATAGGCTTGTTCCAGAGGTTGCTGGTTGTGGTACGACTTCCAAAAATAAGAGAATACTAGCGGCTGTGCCCCCAGCTCATGTCGCTTGCCAACATCTCCCTTGTCAAAACCCTGCACTCTCCTTCTTAGATCAGGGATGGGGAATCTTTTTGCATTCGTGAATTGGCCATTCATTCGTGCCTTTGGCCAACGTTGAGAGGTGGCTCAGGGGCCACTCTGCTGTAACGATGAATGAAGAAATATCCCACCCCCCTCCCACCTTTCACGTAAGCTGGCAGGGCTCAGGCCACGATGGTGGATCTCCCATCTTGTCCCACTCACACTTTGAGATTGCTGGATGGAAATCTGGCCCATATCTGAGGAAATGAATGTTAGAAATGTTGGCCACAAGCCTCCTCTCTGTTGTTTGTTTGTTAAAAATTAGCCGTATATTCATCTCATACCCTTCGTAAATCCTCTGCAGGAGACAAAACATATGGCAGCATGGTTCCGCTTGCCTCTTATGAAATGTCAGGATGTATTTTCTTGTCTTGTTTTTCAAATTAATTAGCACTTGGTGCTTTTTGGGGATTTCATACTTAAAAAAACCCAACAACCCTCCAGCCTGCACTTAATCTGCTGGGACATTTTTGCAGACAGTGAAACCATGGGGGAGTTTTTTGGGAGGGAGGGAGGGAGGGAGGGAGGGAGGGAGGAAGGAAGGAAGGAAGGAAGGAAGGAAGGAAGGAAGGAAGGAAGGAAGGAAGGAAGGAAGGAAGGAAGGAAGGAAGGAAGGAAGACCTACCTCTAAACTACTTTCAACATTTCTTACTGGAAAAGTTCAGGGAAAGCACCTGTTGGGGTTTGAATCAGCAAAGGGCTTATCTACACTAACTTTTGGCCCTGTTCTTTCCAGGCAGATGTCTGCACTTTATCACTCTGTGTCTAAGTGGGGAGGGGGGGTTGCCCCAAGCTTTCCCCACAAAAACTCAGTCTTTAAAGCTGAATCAGAGCAAACGTCAATTTGGGTGTTCCACAGATTGACATTTGTTCCAATTGAGCTTTTTGTGGGGAAAGCTCTGGAGCAAAAGAAAGGGGGGGCACTCGTACACAGAGGTTTAAATCACAGGCTGTGCCTGGAAAGATCAGAGGAGAGGTAATTGTGGGTAAGTCCTCAATGAGTCTCTTGGTTGCCTCTTGAATGCATATGCACCCACTTCCTTGCTGTGTCCATGTGAGTCCTCAACATGCTCTGGGTTATGGATGCTTCCCCATCACTTACGTCCTGTGTGTTGGTTTTTTGTTTCGTTAAACAAAACAAAAAAAACTGGATATAATAAAAAGAGAATTCCCTGGAGGCCTAAGATCCAGGTTTGAGGCAAGTACTCTTTGGTGTGAGAACCCCAGCAAATATTTAAAATCACAAAATATTGCAACAAAGTAAAGCATGGAAATATAGGCAATTAGACCTTTAAAATATCCCCTTCTAGTTTGCTTCTGCACTTCCTTTAGCATAGAAAGAGACCACACCTTTGGTAAGTTAAAAATGGTTTACTTAAAAACTCTTCAAAGGTCAGATTCGTGTGCTTTTCCATGCAGCAGTTAGAAAACACAGGCAGTAAAACTTAGGTTCCCAAGGTGTGGGGTAGTGACCTAGCTAAGCCTGGGAAGACGGCTTACTCTGTGGCATTAACCTGGAGGTGTCAGGGCGGTTCACAGAAAAAAATCAAGATATAAAACCACAAAATACCTAATAAAAATAAAAACAGCAACCCAATACCCCCCCAAAAAACACACATATTTTAAACGGACATAGGATGTAAATCAGATCAACCGAAAGCCTGGTTAAAGAGGAACCTTTTTGTCTGGTGCCTAAAGGTGTATAATGAAGGTGCCAGGTGAAATTCCCTGGAGAGAGCATTCCATAGACGGGGAGCCACTGCATTCTTGTGTTGCCACCCTCTGGACCTCTCACAGAGGAGGCACACGAAAAAGGGCCTCAGAAGATGATCTCAAGACCCAGATAGGTTCATATGGAAAGAGACGGTCCTTGAAGTATTGCGGTCCTGAGCTGTTTAAAGATGGTGAGTCCAGGGCAGAAGATGGGGGGGGGGGAGCCTGCAAGCAGGGCCTGGGCACAACAGCACTCTCCACACCTGTGATTCCTGGCAGCTGGGAGTGATGCTTTAGGCAACCTTATGCCTTCACGGTGCTTGAGAGAAAGTCATGTCAGCAGCCACATATCTGGGTAGGCTTAAAATGTTTTTAGCAGGCATATCAATAGGGAGGGAGTTCCTGGGACCCTCAGCTATGCCAAGGTGGAGCTGGCATAGTGACCAGTAAGGAAACACCTCTGACCCACCTTTCACTCTGGCCAATGCAAGCTGGCAGGGCTCAGATCTCCACTTGACCATGAAACTCACAGGGTGACCCCAACCTTCAGTCTAACCCTCCCTCACAGGGTTGTTGTAACTATAAAAATGGGAGGCGGATGCCCTGGGGGCCACTTCTATCTCTTTGGTAGAAAGGCAAGACAAATAAATAGGGGATAAATTGAATAAATAAGCTTGGTTTTGAAACGGGAGTGCAAGGCCATCCAAAACAGGTTACACGCCAGAAGCTGGGCTGCAAAATCATACAGCCCAGAATTATATAGCAGAAACAAGCAAATGAAAAGTTCCATTTGCACAGGGGTTCCTCCTTTCAATAATCATTTCAGAAGTGTCTCGCTTGGTTTCAGTTGGTGGAACAAGCAAGGAATACAGAGAAAGAGGAGGCATTGCCAACCGGGTGCCCTCTTTTGGACTTACTGTATTGTTCCTTGCATAAGATGATATTTTCCCCTTGGGTCATCTTATACACGGATAGCAGAGGGGGGATGGGCGATTGATATAAGCAGCCAGCAGGAGTTTGGTAGCGGTGAATGGGCGTGTGATTGGTTGGTGCGGCAAGGCCTGCTGACGATTGGCTGTGGCTGTGGCAATTGGGCGGTCTATTTACGTCAGCGGTGAGGTGTATGTGCAATTGGCTGTGGTTGCGTTGAGTGGGGTGGGGTGGCTGACTTGTGGGCAGGCTGTAGAGCAATTGGTGGCGGTGACCCCCTCCGCCCCCAAAAGCTGAACAACTCTGGGCAATCTCCCCCCCCAAAAAAAAAGTTCAACAACTTTTGGCAATTCCCCCCACACACACACACACATTTTTTTAGGGGTTGACTTATACATGGGGGCGTGTTATACACAGGAAAATACGGTAGCTAGCTGGGATTGATGGGCATTGTCCAAAATATCCAGTGGGCACCAGGTTGTCAAAAGCTGGGCAAGGGTGCCCTTTCCAATAGTTTTTTCCTGGGCCAGATGCCAAGAAAGGCCTTAAAATTTCACCACCAAAAACAACATTCATTAGTTTCCCTTCCTCCTCATTCCCTTTCGTTATATGAGCTCAACGCCCTCCACTGACCTGCTAAACGGCAGCTTTCTGTGTACTAATAAATGCTATGAGGATTTATTTTTATTGCCTATATTTCATTGTTGTTGCTTTTTTAAAGAAAGACAGAGAGAATTTCCTGCCTCTGTTTGATTCCTTAGGTAATATTGGTTGTTTTTCCTTCCTAACCTGGCTTAGCATATTTCCCTTTCACAGGACTCAGCTAAACAGCTGCAATTAAAACATTTTAAGTGTGTTTGTAAAGTGCAGTATACAAAAGTGACACTAGATGGTGATGGTGAGCTATGGCAAATTCAATATATATTTTCAAAAACGTTTTTTACAAAAGCATTTTCACAGTGTTTTTTTTATATGTGTGTAGATTCCACCATGGGACGCGGGTGCCGATGTGGTCTAAACCACAGAACCTAGGGCTTGCCAATCGGAAGGTTGGCAGTTCGAATCCCCACGACGGGATGAGCTCCTATTCTTCGGTCCCAGCTCCTGCCAACCTAGCAGTTTGAAAGCACATCAAGTGCAAGTAGATAAATAGGTAACGCTCTGGCGGGAAGGTAAACGGCGTTTCCATGCTCTGCTCTGGTTCACCAGAAGCTGCTTAGTCAAGCACACCCCCAGTGGCAGAGCATATGCCCGCGCTGCCCAGGGTGGGCGTGCTCCCAAGGGGGGCATGGCATGGAGGGTGCCCTCCCAGGCATGGGATAGCCGCTCGGGTGCATGGAGTGGCGCACGTGCCCTTCAGCCGGGGGCGGAGTGTGCCGCTCACGGGGGCAGAGCAAGCCGCCCATGGCGGACATTCAGGATGCCGCCCACCCACGACTCCCAAGCTTTCCCCAAGCTGTCAAAATGAAGGGGGGTGGGGGGGATGCCGCTGGTAAAGTGGCGCAGCTTCCCCCCTTCCCTTGATGGCTCGGGGTAGGCTTGGGAGTCGTGGGTGGACAGCGCGCTGAATGTCACCCCCTTCCTACGCCCCTGCACACCCCTCCACACTGCTTCATCCCTTTCCTGAAACTGGCTTATTTTTATTATTATTTCACCTATGAAAAGCAACTATCGGGCTCTGGTTGCCATTCTTCCCTTAGTAAAGGATGGTGCAATTAATCAACCAACACTTTTAGGTCTTTCCACAGAAATGTTGCTGTTGTTTGCACCATGAAGGGTCTGTTGTCATTCATCTGTGCCAAATCCAGATGTCTTCCCTAAAGAAAGCTGTTGTCGGAGGACCCTCAGGCTATCAAAGGAGAGGTTCCAAGGACTGGGTGGGATTTGAAATATATAGAGGCACAATGAGGAGGAGGAGGAGCGCGTCCGGCTCTTTTTCTGCACACAGCTACTCAAAGAGAGAATAGTCATCTAATTATCCCGTCCAGTTTCCCCTTAGGGGAAATGTATTATAATGAATCGGAACAGGAACATGAGAAGAAAACACATCAGACCATCTAGGTCAGTGTCGTGTTTTCTGCAGAAGCCAACCAGATGCGCCAGCTGTTGCCCAATTCCGTGTTAGGGATCATTAGGAAGGAAATGGAAAGCAAAACCACCGGAATCCTAATGCCATTATACAAATCTATGGTGCAACTGCACTTGGGATACTGTGTCACTTTATGTCAAAAAGTATATTGCAGCACCCACGGATATGGCAGGATCCTATGTTCCTTTCTCCTTTTGCCTAATAATAATAATAACAACAATAATTTTATTATATATTCCCTACCTATCTGGCTAGGTTGCCCTGGCCACTCTGGGTGGCTTCCAATACATATAAGAACAAACATTAAAAACTTCTCAATACAGGCCTGCCTTCCGTTGTGTGGTCTGATGGGAGGGCATTCCACAGGGAGGGTGCTACCACCGAGAAGGCTCTCGAACTGGTAACTTCTCACAGTGAGAGAACCACCAAAAGACCCTCCAACTTTTTTCAGATGAAATTAGGGACATCCCATTCCATAATGATAATTTTACTATTTATACCCCACGCATCTTATTTGGTTGCCCCAGCACTCTGGACAGCTTCAAACATACATAAAAACATAATAAAACATTACACTTTTTTTTTTAAAAAAAACCCCCAACTTTCTCAATCAGGGCCGTCTTAAGCATATCTAGTGAAGTGGCGAACGGTGCCACTTGGCTGCCCGGGGCGGCACATACGCAGTCCATCCTGGTGCGTGCGTCGTGACATCACGACGTGGCCTGGCACATGCGTCATGACGTCACAACACACACGGCAGGACAGACTGCACATGTCCACACATGCACAGTCTGTCCGCAGCGGCGCGCTCGGGCAGCGGCAGCGAGGGTGGCGGGCTTGGCCAGTGGCCAGCACGCTCGGGCGGCGAGGGTGGCGGCGTGCTCGGCCAGAGGAGGCGAGGGCCGAGCCAGGGGCCGGCGGCGCTGCCCCCACACGCTGCCCCCGGCAGACTGGAGCTAGGGGCGGCCCGCACCCCGCACCCCTTGCTATGTGCCTGCCCCCCCATTTCCCAGAGTTGTCGACCTTTTTTAGAAAAGGTGCTCCAGGCTTGTGTTTTTTTAGGGAGGTGACACCACACTTACACATTATCTCTAACAAGCCCTTAGAACAAAATAAAATGAAAAAGCAGAAGAAAATCTAATGAAATCAATTCCGAAGCAAGACTCATTCAAGATTCAGCAGTTCTTCTAATTCACCCTCATGATTCAATTCACCACATATCAAAAAGTTAAAGCAATCACCAGTTTGTTGTTCTTTAAATAAATTGATAAAGACACAGAGAATGAACTTGCCGGTGTTTAAGTACAAAGCTGACGTTTTCTAATATTGTGGGGGTGGGGTGGGGGTGGGTGTAAAGCAGTGACATCCTGAACCTAAAAAGTTCAGGGGCGGGCAGGAGGGAGAAGGGCGCCACGTAGCTTTGCGTGCCGCCGCCTCCTCTCCCAGGCAGGAAGCGAGAGAGCGTGGCTGGCTGTAGGAAGAACCGCCGCTGCCGCCCAGCATGCCCTCACAGCTGTTCCCAGTTGGTCCCGGACTCCCGCTGCTGGCCATCCCTGATAGGCAGGCGCTGTGGCGCAGGGCGCCACTAACCCTAATGGGTGAGACGGCCCTGTTCTCGATACAGGATTGCCTTCAGATGGCTCGGGGTTTGGATAACTCCATTCTGGGATCAAATCAGAAACCAGGATGGCTTCTCTAAATCAGGGACACCCTGGAAAATAGGGACACTTGGAGAGTCTCCACCAAAAGACCCTCAGGGGCGGACCTTAGTGTCTGGACTGAACAAAGCTTCTCAAGGCGTTTTTTCCCTTCCCCTCTATATTACACCAGCAAATGAAAAAAAACCCAACACTTTTTATTTTCTTGGAACCATATTATTTACTGATGAGTGGATCACAGTTGTGGGAACAAAAATGAAATGAAGAACACAGCAATCTTGCGTATCAGAGAGAAAATAACTACCTGGCATTTTGCTCAACAGGCGCATTTGTCTTCGCAGCCTGGTTGGCATATGTCTTTGAGAAAATAAATTGTTCTCCTCCCTTTCGCTACCTGATCCCTGGCAATTATTGCCGCCAGCAATCTATTTATGCTAATAGGCAGGGGCCAAAATGCATACTAAGTAGTCAGCATTTCCAGTGGATGGACAGCAGTGGGCCAGCCTTCCCCAAAATTTCTAATCAAATTTTTTTTTGGGGGGGGGGGAGTAATTGGCATTGTTACAAAACAGAGAACAACAACAAGTTGCCCCTGAGAGTATAAATGGGCCTCTTACACCCATACCTTAAGTATCTATACAAACTCAATGAGAGGTATGAGCTTGCAGTATTTTACTTGATGCTCTTTCAAGATACCTTGAAAAGATATTTATCCATATTCTGCAAAGAAATCAAAATACTATACTATACTATACTATGAAATGTTTCATTGTCCTTGAATTTTCTCACCACACTTGCCACCCTCTCCTGCACACCAGTGTGGCATGCCACACCCTTCGAGAACCACTGGAGCCTAACCATTACGCCACACTGTCTCTCATCACGCCTCCCCTCATGTGGATTTCTCAAAGAGGGCCCCAAATTGTGGAATCAATGCTTCGTCCGGGAAGGCCCACCTGACTCAAACTTCATCATCCTTCTGGCCCCCAGGCAAAGACATTCTTACACTCCTGGGCATTTGGACAACATTGATTTTCTGACTCTTGGTGGGTTATTTTTGGTGTTCTTTAAGCAGCGGCTGGGGAGGTTATTTCCTGTTGTCAGGTAATTTTTGCAGATGAACACTTTTAGGATAGCTGTTTCATTTTAATGGATCTTCCCCTGCGCATTATAGTTTGCATGTTATTGTCCCTGTAAATCAATTTGGGACTGCTGGCAGCATGAGGAAACAAATGAATGGATTGAACTGAATTGTACAGGCATCTGCTTAACCGCTGTGGGGAGTTGGGATGATGGACTAGACAAGACAGGCCTTTGATGTGATCCAGCAGAGCTCTTCTTAATGTTTTTTATGTTACTCAGAGAGGGGCATTTTGAAGGCAGTTTGCATCGCTGTACAGCAAGCAGCTGTCAGGGCTGGGGAAATCAGAAATCAAATGCCACACACACACACTTTCCCTTGTGCATACCTAATCCATCCCTTACCACTTCACAACCCAGGCTATAAAAACTGTGAACTTCACAAACGACTTGCGCTATTTAAGGGAATGAGGATCATTGCGATGATCATAATAATGAGGGCGATACAACTGAAATGGACAAGGGGTCAGTGAAGGTGCAAAGCTGGAAAGGACAGTGAAAGCAGACGGGGAGAAAAGCACGATGGCATGTCACATTGTCATGCCGACTGTCACACAGATTGATACCGGCAACAATAATTAATATCCTCCATGCTCAGAAGTTTGAGTTTGACCAAACTGCGGGAGGCAGTGCAAGACAGGAGTGCCTGGCGTGCTATGGTCCATGGGGTCACGAAGAGTCGGACACGACTAAACAACAACAACAATGCTCAGAAGATGGGGAAGGTGGGGGGGATGTGTGAGCATCGCAGCGTGCTTGACAGGGGACAGTTCTTTTAAGAACGGAAGGAATGCTAACAACATGTTGGTCACCTTGAGGTTATTTGCAGTCCCTGTAGCTGCTGCCTGACTTTTCAGTGACGTATGGAGGAAGTGCTACAGAGGCCACAAACCTACTGTCAATCTCGGTTTGGAACATAGCTGTCAAGTTCTCCCTTTTTTTAAGGGAAACTCCCTTATGCTGAATAGGCTTCCACGTAAGAAAAGGGAAAACTTGACAGCTATGGTCTGGAATTGCACCCAGTGGGAAAAGGTGGACCAGTTAATGAAGTGAGTGGGCATAGGCCACGGGTACATGAAATGGGCATATGCTTCTCATGTATATAACTTCAGGAATATGAGCCATTTTGCCTTTCTGATAAATCCTATATTCTGTCTCCCTTTGTCTTACTAAGATGCTGTGCCTATGTTTACATAAAGCCACCTCGTCAGAGAATGTTCTTGTTCCTGTGTCCGGCTGGCAAAACACCTGGAACTTTGATAAGGATGTTCTTGGCGCATGAGACTGCTCCATAGGAAGTGAGTTCCGCCAGACTGTAAAAATGTCTTTTCACCGTCTCAGCCTAAGGAGCCTTCCAGACTCCCACTGTGTTTCTTGGAAATGTATTGAAAGCTGTAATGCCAATTGTTGTATGCTACTGATACCCCATGCATTGATGAAGTGTTCCTTATGTATTATATTGCTTTCTGATGTTTGCCAATGCTTAACTGTAATTGTATCTGTGATGAGACTGTACCTATGCCGGATCTGGGACAGAGGTACATCTTTTTCAACTCACTGGGTCATAGTAACCCCGGATGTCCCAAATATGGTGGGGGATGAGCTCTTCTAAGAAGGAGGAGATGAAATTCATAAATGGTAAATGGAATGGGCCTTGCCTTCACCGATTGGTAGTTCTTTGTTCTAAATGAGCCAGTCTGGTTGATTGTTCTGTAATGTATGGCTACCCAAAGGTATAAATGTTTGAGACACTCATTGTTCTGGGCTCAGCTTTAGGAAGTATCCTCTGAGCCATTGCTTGCTGTCAGCAAACAATAAAATTTACTTTCCTTTTCTGTATTGCTGCGTGGCGAAGTTTCTTCAGTCTGTGTGGCGACCCTACATTAACTCAAACTCAAGATTGTAGTTACAGGTAGGTAGCCGTGTTGGTCTGGATCGAAGTAAAATAAAAAAATTCCTTCAGTAGCACCTTAAAGACCAACTAAGTTTTTATTTTGGTATGAGCTTTCGTGTGCATGCACACTTCTTCAGAAGTGTGCATGCACACGAAAGCTCATACCAAAATCAAGATTGTAGCTGAGGCATCATGAACACTTTACCATATTGTTTTATTTATTATTATTTCTTAAACTTATTAGTCTTTTTTTATCAAAAGGAACTCAAAGCGACTTATAGCAATAGATAAATAACACCTAGATTGAAACCAACACAAAGCGAAACAGAGGGTGGGGGGAACTAAAACATATTCAGGTTTTAATAAAAGGCAGGATTAAAACATCCCACCCACTGAAGGAGGCCACAGATAATTGCAAGCCAAAGGCCCGGTGGAAACATAATGCTTTTGTCAGGCACCTGAAGATAAGTATTGGTGGTACCAGGCAAGCCTCCCAAGGGAGAGCAATCCACAAGTGTGGTATGTTAGGCCGAGAAAAGGTGACTGGTCTAAGGAGCTTCGTGGTTAACTTGGGTTTGAACACAAGCCTTCCCAATCCTAGTCCAACACCAAAGGGTCACCAATGTGTCCACAAAAGGTCTAAGTAAAAAGCCCTCAAAAATCCACAGTGAAAAAGAGAGCTCTGTTCTATGAGCAAACATGGCAGTGGGTGATGTGCCGTGTTTCTCCGAATATAAGCCATACCCCGAAAATAAGCCACTGTGTTTTTTTGAGGAAAAATAAATATAAGACGGTGTCTTATTTTTGGAGAAACACGGCAGGTGTCTTTTTCTATTGAAAGGGGGCATGTCCACAGTGTTTCATGTTCCTGGCTCTTTTAGTCGCCACTTTGTGTTATGCCATGGCCCCACCGCCATTTTGTCTTATGGCATACCACCACACACCCCAGCAACCATCTTGTGTTATGCCACATACACGGCAGCCATTTTGTGACTGGCATCCATGGCACTTCATCAGAATTCCAGATGGGCCCACTGGCCCAAAAAGGTTGGTTATCCCTGCTCTAAGCACTGCTTCACATATTTTTAAAGAAGTGAGGCAGCCCAAATGAGGGGTGAAGGACAGACAAGACTGACATGGTTCACGGCTAATAATGTCTTGTCATGTAAATTGCAAAACTGTTTGCAGCTGGGCTTACACCATGGATAAAAAGGCTACTGCGACTTTCTGATTTATGTCTGCCTTTAGACGAAATTCTTCTGGCTCAAGAAACATAGAGAAGCATCAAACACTTTGAGGTGAAAGTGTAGATATTCGGCCATTTTAAAAAAAAAACTGGGGTAAAGGAGGGAGAACCTGCTTCAGACGGGTAGCCCATTCTAAAAGCTGGAGAGAGATCACCAGGTATCAGGGAAACATCTTCTGATACTTCCCGTTGATTAAACCAACAGCAGGCTTTCAGCCAAATATATGAGCATCTCTAACAATATATATACTTTGATTTTGCAATTTGGTTATATTTTCCTCTGAAGAAGAGATTTGACCCAAAAATCATTGGGCAATTAAAATATTAATTGAATAGGGTGTTACTAGGAACCTGAAAGACATTTCTTTCCCATTTAACTGCTGCTCTCTGTACTTTAACTTTAATTATAGATACACTTTAAATACCAGCCTTATAATTTAGTGATTGCGATTTAAATTTTAACACAGTGTTGGTCACCTCCTTCTTCTTTCAAGCCCTTTTTAAACAAACTTGTGCTTCGCGACTTTTTAAACGGCCTCCTCAATCAGGCATGTTTTTAACTCTCTTGTTAAAAAGGGATTTAGCTTTGTTTCCGTGCAAGCTCTGATATTTGTCAAATGCTGGCTTGGACGTTTGAACTTTGGGTGGTAATAAAAGAAAAGTGGAGGTGGGGAAGAAGAGGCACCGACATTTCTGCGGAGACGTAGCGGGAACATCACGTTGCAGGCAGTGTGAAAGAATAATGAAGAGACGGTTGGGAAATTACGGCTGTGCTGCCAAGCCCAGAAAAACTGGATGTACCATTTTTCACCACGGCGCACAGTTAAATTAGTGCAATGAAGCTGGGGAGCCTGATTAATGGCCAGTAATATATTTATACTAGTGGTTTTCAGCCCGTTCAATAACGGGCGCTAGAATCCTGGGGTTCGGAGAAGCGCTTGCGCAGCGCGTCTCCGAACCCTGGGACCTGTCCTTGCTGTCGGTGGCAGGGGGACAGGAACGGAGGAGGAGAAAGCGCTGCTTTCTCCTCCTCCGTTTCTCTCCCGCAGCCGCCGACAGGAAGCAGACATCCCAGGGTTCGGAGAAGCGCTTGCGCAGCGCTTCTCCGAACCCTGGGACCTGTCCTTGCTGTCGGCGGCAGGGGGACAGGAACGGAGGAGGAGAAAGCGCTGCTTTCTCCTCCTCCGTTCCTCTCCCGCAGCCGCCGACAGGAAGCAGACATCCCAGGGTTCGGAGAAGCGCTTGCGCAGCGCTTCTCCGAACCCTGGGACCTGTCCTTGCTGTCGGCGGCAGGGGGACAGGAACGGAGGAGGAGAAAGCGCTGCTTTCTCCTCCTCCGTTCCTCTCCCGCAGCCGCCGACAGGAAGCAGACATCCCAGGGTTCGGAGAAGCGCTTGCGCAGCGCTTCTCCGAACCCTGGGACCTGTCCTTGCTGTCGGCGGCAGGGGGACAGGAACGGAGGAGGAGAAAGCGCTGCTTTCTCCTCCTCCGTTCCTCTCCTGCAGCCGCCGACAGGAAGCAGACATCCCAGGGTTCGGAGAAGCGCTTGCGCAGCGCTTCTCCGAACCCTGGGACCTGTCCTTGCTGTCGGCGGCAGGGGGACAGGAACGGAGGAGGAGAAAGCGCTGCTTTCTCCTCCTCCGTTTCTCTCCCGCAGCCGCCGACAGGAAGGACGCGCGCACTCTCCCCCCCGCCTCCTCCAACCGCCGCTCCTCACGGCCAGGGAGGGTTGTGAGGAGGCCTTCGCCGGCCTCCACCCTCGCTTTCCTGACGTGCCCTGCAGTGAGGCGGTGTCCGGCGGGAGCGGCGGTTGGAGGAGGCAGAGTGGGGGGAGAGTGCGCGCGCGCGCAGTCTCTGCTGTCCAATCCCTGTATCCCTGGGGCACATGCGCAGTGACCCAGGGACACACGGGACAGCTTGGACGCAGGGACATCTTGGACATTATTATATAGGATTTAATGATACTAACTTTTTCGCTTTCAAGAAAAGGTGAAAGATGGAAGCAGCACCAGAGAATGGGCATAGCAAGCAGTGATGGCTGGTGGGGTGGAAGGCATGTTAAGTATAGTAATTTGATTCACTGAAATTGTAAATGCTTGTATGCATTACTATGTGTTTAAATTTGATTGGTTGGTAACTGTCAGGAGTAGGGGCAGGAGTCAGGCTCTGGGGCCTGTAGTGCTTTACAGGACTGGGGCCTGCCTCAGCTTGTGCTGGAGAAGCAAGGAGTGGTCACTCAGGTGAGGCCACTTGATACCTCACTGCACCTGGTGGCAGGAGCTGGGAAGGATAAACGCCCAGCATTTCACTTCAGCTCTTTGCCACAGCAACGCTATCCCTGCCTGGTTGCCTCTGGCCTCTTGCTCCTTGGACCCTTGCCTCGCCGACGCCTTGATCCTTGACCCTTGGACCCTTGCCTTGCCGACACCTTGCTCCTTGGACCCTCGCCTTGCCGACGCCTTGCTCCTTGACTCCCAGACCTTCGCCTCTGCCTTGCTCCTTGACCCTGCGACTGCCTGCTACTGGACCCTCAGCCCTGCACCTGTTCCTGCTTCTACACCTCTATCTTGCCTCTGGTCCTGACGTCCCCAGCCAGGGCTTCAGTCGCCCGCCGACCAGACCGTGATAGTAACTGAGTTCTGCAGAGTTCTCTAGTAGTTCTCATGTGATTGGCTAACGTTGGTCACATGGAAAGTGTCTAGTGAAGGAGAGACTCCATTTTATGCGAAGCAAGATGACTGTGTTTTAGAATCTACGGTGAACACTGCTAAGTTGAATAGAGTGTTGGAGTTCTTCTTCTCTGCTTGAGAGAAAGTTTTGGGGGATTTCTGAGGTTTTTCAGGCTCCCAGAGGTTCTTTAATGAGAAATGCAGCAAACAGTTTGTCCAGGGGCAGCCGACAACTTCCTGACAGTAAGAGCTGTTCGGCAGTGGAATTTGCTGCCAAGGAGTGTAGGGGAGTCTCCTTCTTTGGAGGTCTTTAAGCAGATGCTTGACAGCCATATGTCAAGAATGCTTTGGTGGTGTTTCGTGCTTGGCAGGGGGTTGGACTGGATGGCCCTTGTGGTCTCTTCCAACTCTATAATTCTATGATTCTATGACATGGTGTTCTTCAGATATCATACTACAGACTACCAGCCAGCTCAACCAATGGTAAAGGGTGATGGGCATTGTAGTCCACAAATGGATGGCAAGAGGGCTTTTTTTTCAGCCACAACTTGCCAGAACTCAGTTCTGGCACTTCTCAGGTGGGCACCGTTGCCATTATAAAAGAACAAGGGGGATGTTCATGGTGAGTTCTGACACATCTTTTTCTAGAAAAATAGGTAAAAAGCTAAAGGACCCCTGGACGGTTAGGTCCAGTCCAAGGCGACTATGGGGTTGCAGCCCTCATCTCGCTTTCAGACCAAGGGAGCCAGCATTTGTCCACAGACAGGTTTCCGGGTCATGTAGCCAGCATGACTGAACCGCTTCTGGCACACGGAGGACCATGACGAGTGCCAGAGTACACAGAAACACCGTTTACCTTCCCGCTGCAGCGGTGCCAATTTATCTCCTTGCACTGGCATACTTTCAAACTGCTAGGTTGGCAGGAGCTGGGACAGGGCAATGGGAGCTCACCCCGTCGCGGGGATTTGAACTGTCGACCTTCCAATCAGCAAGCCCAAGAGGCTCAGTGGTTTAGGCCACTAGAAAAACAGCACCGGGTGGCACCTGCCTGGTTTATGCAGACACACAACACCATTACTGTACTTTTTATTTTTTATTTTACAAATAGACATTTAAAACATTACAAAGTTTGTCCTTCCCATCTGTACAGAAGAACTTGGAGCCTGGACAGCCCAGGACCTCCATGCACACTGCCCAGGCTTGCGCCCAAAAGAGGACTCTTTGGTGCTACAAACACAGCTAAGGCACCATGGGAGGCAGCAGTTACTGGTCTTTGCAGCCACAGCAGGTGGTGCGATTCTCCAGCGGTTTGACTTCACCCCTGGGGGCACACTCCATTGTCTCTCAAGACAGAGAGATGCCAACAACATTATTCAACCCCATTCATCTAAATGCAAACAAAATCTGGCAGGGGGTGGGCGGGGGACTTAAGGATCATATTCACTGAATTGCTTTCCATTCCAGACACGGGGCAAATAAGCCATCACCCACAATTTCTGCTCCCATTTCCATTTTTGTCAGAATCCCCCAGCATCCCTACTCAGAAGTAATGCACTGAGTTCAGCATGCTTACTTAAGTGGGTATTTAGGATTACAGCCTTATGCTTAATGTCCATTGTGCCCAGGTTGGAATGCTAAAATAAAAATGAAGATGTCTGAATAAAATAATTAAAGTTGTAGAGCGCCTCGATTTAAATTGCTACAATGAGACAGGTCAATTTTAATCCATTGTGGAAATTCTGTATCGGTCTTCTGTGCCTGATGAGAGCTGACCGTTTGCTGGTTTTATAGTAATTCTCAAGTGCTTCAGGACCCTCTTGAACTGAAACATTTCCCTCCACTGCCGCAGGGCTGAGCTGCGATGGGAAAAGAAGAAGAAATATTTCAGATTTAGAGGCGATTAATTGTGAAGCCTGACCGCTACGCAGGAGAAAATCTCATTTCAGTGGCAAGTCTTCTGTCATCCTGGCACCCAAAGGACATGCCTAAGCATCTGACACATCTTTCAGTGAGGGCCTGCACAGGGGCGTAGCGAGGCGCCGCGACACCTGGGATGGCAAATTGCCATGCACCCGGGGGGCGCGGCGTCGCTACGTAACGACGCAGGAGTCGTTGTGTGGCAGGGTATTGCTGCCCCCCCCCACGCCTCCAAAGCCGCGCGCCTCCAGCTTCAAAACTCCAGGTAGAAAGCCCGCTCAGCATGGCAGGCTTTCTACCCGGAGTTTGTAGCTGGAGGTGCGCAGCTTTGGAGGCGCGGGGGGGGCAGCAATACCCCGTCACATAATGACGCATGTGCAGCTGCGCATGCGTGTTACGTAGCGGGGTATTGCACCCCCCAGCGACTCCAATCCACGTGGTGCGGCAGGGGGGTGCCACTTGGTGCCCCCACCCCCACGACTCCCAAGCCGAGTCTCCAGCCTCCCGGTAAAAAGGCGGCTTGGGAGTCGCGGGGCTGGGGGCGCCAAGTGGCACCCCCCCCAGAGTGGAACCTGGTGTGTACCACCCCCATCGCCCCCCATTGCGACGCCCCTGGGCCTGCATCAATCATATCTAAAGCGAGGTATAGGGTGTTGTTAAGGGCCCATTTGCCGTGTGCATTTAAAGTAAGGTTATCACCCCTCCTGTATAATACAGGATCGTCCCTTACTTCAATATAAGATGCTATGTCCTGTATTGATTAAACAGGCGTGCAACGTTCCACCCAACAATGTGGGTACCTGGGGCATGCGTGTGATGTCACACATCATCGCTGCAGCAGGAGGATTCAACAAGGCCCCCACATGGCAGAGGGAGGGCCCGACAGAGCCACCCCATTGCAGCATGCAATGTGTTGGGTGGCCCAGCCAAGCACCCACGGTTTTGTGGTTGCCTTGGCACACACACCCCTGAGATAGCGCCTAGGTTTCCAAATCTTGCAATGCAGTTCTCCAGACAAGTAACATGACCAGAATTGAATGTGCTAGGGGGAAGAGTGCATGAAATTGCATATATTGGTGAAAATATGCATTAGGTTACCGGTAGGAGAAATCACTTTACCTACAAATGTGTATATTAGGCCAAAAAAAATATGCACCTATCAGGAAAAATACACACAAAATTGCTACTGAATTTTCATGAGGATTTCGATTTAAAAACAAAATACAAACTGCTGTGGAAATATGGAGACCAAAATTGATAAATTCACCCATCCCTACCTGCATGTCTGCTGCAAGACAAGAGTCTCACTGCAACTGGGTATTGGATGTAGTTTTTTAATGCTAAAACTGGTAGTGCTCAACCCTTTGGGATGAGCCTTTGGGATATAGGCAAAAGCAGATAAAGGAATCACAGTAGCTAAGCTTTCTGGTCTTTAGATGCCTGGCACAAGCTGTTTATTTGCTTCTGGACCAAGAGGCTGTTCCCCTTCGAGATTTCTGCAGAGAGACTTTCTCCCAAAGGAGCCTCCTCAAAGGTCACAGGGGAAATCCCCACAAACTTGAAACAGTCACCTATTTTGGTTGTGCCTTTTATCCCCCTCCACAAACACCGCAGAGAGAGGGAGTTGCTATTTTTAGCAAAGCTTCCTCTCCAGTAAGAAGCTGGTTATAATATTAAATAAAGTAGGTTTTCAAATACAGCCCACAGGCGATGCACTCTGTGAGCTTTTTACCTTAAAAAGCAGTTGTGTCGAATAGGCAAAACTAGCACCTTCAAATACTTTCCTCCTTCCTCTGCACCATTATTATTCATTAGTGACAGAGCCCAGTGCTGCTTGCAGAGGTTCCTGAGACCAGCTTTGTTTTATTTTTTAATCTAACAAGTGTAGTAGTTCTCATCCTCATAACTGTATTCTCCAACGAAACAAGAAGATTTGCCTTTAAAAAAAATGGATGTGTTGGGACTTGGATGACTCACAAATGCACACATCCATTCCGCTAGGGAGACCATGTGTCTTCTTTTGCAGAGGACAATCCTCTGAAGGGGTTGAAAGATGAAGACCCATAAAAGAGGGGGGGGGGAGGTTAGTAGCATCTAGGAAACCAACAGGCACACAGGTCACTGGTTGCAGTCTTGCCCACTATGAAGAGATGCATTCCTTTTCTATTAAAATTATAGTAGTAATTTTTTTTCTACCTTTGTATATGTGCATGTAAATTAGCATACACACATGTTCTGGGAATCTGTACAGTATTCTCTTTTGCCCTCTGCCCCACTCGTATTGCATGTCTGCATTATTATTATTTATTTATTTTTGGACAACGTATAAGTAGTCTTCCACACAGACCTTTACATCAATGTGCATACCCTCCAACATTTTGGCCCCCAAAATCAGGACATCAGAAGGATGTGCCTGTTGAGATGGTTTAACCCCTTTCCGTTCAAACAGTACAAATTCTACAACCACCCTCCATATCTCCTCAAAATCATTTCTCCTGCATATTCCCCGTCTTACCTTAATGGCACATGTTAATTTATCATTAATAGCTATATCCCACACTTCTTTATACCATTCTTCCATTTTATATTCTGCTTGCCCCTTCCACTTCCTAGCTATCACAATTCATGCAGCCGTCAATAAATTTGTGAGGAAGTCCTTCCTAGCCCGCGAAGCTTCCACCCCATCGTAAATTGATAATAATGCTACCTCTGGACTATCGGTAAGCTTTAACCCAGTGGTTTCTGTTATCTCCTTAAACACCCTTTGCCAGAAAAATTGTACATATTTATACCCCCACCACATGTGAACATAATTCCCAGATGTGCTGGACTACCAGAGATGAGCACCTTCCAAGGACTCACACCAGAGGGCCAGACCAAAAAAGAAGGACATTCTGGGATGCAAACAGAAGTTGGGATTGGTTTCTGTCCCAGGATGTCCCTCTTAAAATGGGACAGCTGGGGGGGGGGGTATGGTAGTGGTGTTTGCTTCAAGAGGTCCCTCAAGGGGATGCTGAGCACACATTCCAGGACACCCTGCCTGTTCCTCAAGGCCAGGCATCAGCAAGGTTATCTGGCCATGGTCTGAATCGTTCCCACGGACATTGTCCGTGGGCCGGAAGGGCACAGCGTGACGCCTCAAATGGCATCTACACATGTCTGCAGTGCCAGAAATCGCTTCTGCGGCTGCAGAAAAAACACGCCTGCGCAGAAGCGATTTCCGGCGTCTGCGCAGGTGCCATTTCCGGCGCCGCTCGGCATGTCCCCGTGCTACGCTGCGCCTGTTTAGCACAGCGTGCAGGGGACTCACCGAGCAGGCAGCTTGGTTCATGGGCAGCCGTGGGCTGGATAAATGGCCTTCATGGGCCGCATCCAGCCCACGGGCCAGAGGTTGCCGACCTTTGCTCAAGGCCCTCAACCTGTGGGATGTCTGATTATCTTCCGAAGACTCAATGTCTGGCACTGGGTGACAGCTAGACATGGCAGTGCCTCACACAAATGACTGCACTATAAGAGGAGGCCACTTTTATCTGGGACCCTGCTCTGTGTCACACTGAGCATTGTGATTAATCCGGCGCTTCACTTACAAAGGGCTCTCTCAGCATAAGTCATGCTCAACTCTTACCAATAGCCAAGTCCCATTTTTACTAAATATAAATGACCTTATCTTGAAACGGAAGGGTTCGCCGTGTTTTCGATAATGCAAGCACTTCTTGGGCAACGTTTAGTGAACACTTCATTAAATTGTCCGGGATCTACAAGTGACAAGATGAATGCACTCACTTCTGCGGAGGAAATAAATGGAAGCAGAAGTCATCTATCCTTCGGACAAGCTTTGCATGACAGGAGACACATGTTTAACTTATAGAGCAAAGAACCAGAAATTACAGCAGAAGAACAAGCTAGGAATATTGCATTAGCGGAGAGTCACAAAACACATCGATCATTGAGATAAATAAGTGGAAGCAGAGGATGGAAGGTTCATTGCATAGGAACAGAACCCAGCACTGTAAATCTCAAGTTGCATTTTCTTGTTGAAAAATATTCTTCATCAAGAAGGATGCTAGAGGACATACTCTGGGGCCAGGTATAAAAGAAAAAATGCATTTAGAGAGAGACCTCAAGACACATACCCTATATACTCCACTGGGCACCCACTAGAAGGGTAGAGAACGCATTACATTTTTGGTCATGGTACATATGTTCTCTAGAAGGAGTGTGGTCCCCGTTCCTGACCTTAACATCCTGATCCATTTAGCACATGTAGGTGAAAGGAACGGAATATGCCAAATGGGCAGGCCAAATGGGATGCCTGGAAGGCAGGTTCAATTTGGCTCCCAGTCCAGAGGTTGACTGCTGCTGGCTTACCCTTGCCATTCTGTTGTGAGGTCTTGCATTCTCTGTCTGCATTCCTGTTAGTTACTACAAGTAGTGATGAATGGTGGTCAATCAATAGACAATTGGCGGACTGTAAAACAGGCGCTGTGGTCTAAACCACAGAGCCTAGGGCTTGCTGATCAGAAGGTTGGCGGTTTGAATCCCCGTGATGGGGTGAGCTCCTGTTGCTCGGTCCCAGTTCCTGCCAACGTAGCAGTTCGAAAGCATGTCAAAGTGCAAGTAGATAAATAGGTACCACTCTGGCGGGAAGGTAAACACAGTTTCCGTGTGCTGCTTTGGTTTGCCAGAAGCGGCTTTGTTATGTTGGGCACAAGACCCAGAAGCTGTACACCGGCTCCCTTGGCCAGTAAAGCGAGATGAGCGCCGCAACCCCAGTTGGTCACAAATGGACCTAACAGTCAGGGGTCCCTTTACCTTTACCTTTAAACAGAAATTAGCTCCAGGTTACGGTTGAGGAACTATTTCAGCTCCATGAGACAAATCTGTATCAGGATTGATCTCGCTGGCCAAAGTGTACTGGTGGGAGCCTATACCCACATGTCAATCGCATGGCAGTATTATGAGATCACAGTGATTGACAGGTGAGTGGCCCTGCCCCACCTATCAAAAGCTCTTCTCACTTGGGAACCTGCATTGACGCCAAAGTTCTTTTGTTGTTTGCAAAGGGCTTTAAGACAGCTGCTGTGCTCCTGTTTGAACCTCCGAGGGCCCAAGTGGGAGTATGGGGACTGTCTTAAAGCCCTAGGCAAAGGCGCTCTTTGAAGCAGCCCCTCATTTGCCCCCTCACTTAAAGGAGAACCATGGAGCTGCTTCAAAGAGTGTTTTTGCATAGGGCTTTGATACCCATTTATCAGCTGGTGAATGGGGGTTAAAGCCTCCTATTTTACCTGTGCGATCCTGTTCCCTACTGGAAACAGGATACACAACCAATGCAGAATTAAAGCCCATCCTCCCATCCATCAAATGACATCACCAGGGGCATCAGCTGATGGGCAAGATTTTTGGAGGGGCGGGGAAATGTCCTCATGGGCAAAACTAGTCCTGTTCTAGATGTTATGGCTGCCTGGAACAGAGAATCAGATGAGTGCCATTTCCAGTGGCAGCTGGACTAGATGGTGGGTGGATGTGAGAAATGAGAGGAAACAGTGCAGCAGGGTCTGGCCACACCAAATCCCTAGGCTTGTAAGTAATGAGCAGAGAGTGTGCACACTGAACAAAGAGCCATTTGAGCAGAGACCGGGAGCCAGTGGTGCACCTGATGTTGTTGGACCAACTCCCATCATTCCTGAGCATTGGCCAGGCTGGCTGGGGTTGATGGGAGCTGGAGTCCAACAACATCGAATGGTCCACAGGTTTCCTGTCCCTGAATGCCAGAAGCCATAAGGAGGAAGGTTAGGCTTTTTGTGGAATGGGCTCACTTCCTCTTGGGGTACAGAAAACTCTTGGTCAGGCATTATATTAAGGGACATGTTGAACAACCACTTTAATTCTGCTTCCAACTGAAATGCAGAGATGAAGCCCTGGTGTGAAAACAACTCAGGTGCAGAAGAAATTTATTGCCCCATAACCAAGTTTCTACCCTTCAGAGAGAAAGCCTTAAATTGCTACTTTTATTTATTTAAACATATTTCTCTTGTGATTTTTTAGCAGGTTGCCTTTAATGGGCTAATTAGCAACGTTTCATTTCAGCAACTAACTAAATTGGGCACATTTGCAAAAAGAAAAAGTGTTTTTAGCTACCAGCCATAAATTAAGCATCCAGAGGAACTTAAATCAATTTCTTTTCAGAAGCAGCTTGGCTCATCTTTCCCAACTCGCCCTTGTCAAGATTTATAAGGTTTGTCACTAGATCCTTCCCAGCTGGTCCAGGCCCCTCTTTGCCCCATTTCCCCTGTCATCCTATTTCTCTTTCTACCCACCCCACCCTAGGAAATCAAGGAGAGTAGGGGCAATAGAGGCAGGGATTTCTTGTTGTTTAGTCGTTTAGTCGTGTCCGACTCTTCGTGACCGCATGGACCAGAGCACGCCAGGCACTCCTGTCTTCCACTGCCTCCCGCAGTTTGGTTAGACTCATGTTCGTAGCTTCGAGAACACTGTCCAACCATCTCGTCCTCTGTCGTCCCCTTCTCCTAGTGCCCTCAATCTTTCCCAACATCAGGGTCTTTTCCAGGGAGTCTTCTCATGAGGTGGCCAAAGTATTGGAGCCTCAGCATCAGGATCTGTCCTTCAAAATTCTTCGATGAGTGGATCTGACAATTTTGCTTTCTGTCAACTTCAGGAGTTTCCTACCCTCCACTTCAGGAATATCCTACCCTCCCAAGGATATTCACCGTATGCCCAGGGGGATCAGTTGATGAACCACTCTATGAATTGTAGCTCTGTGAGGGGGCTGGTTATCTCCCAACAACTCCCAGTGCCCTTAACAAGCTACAGTTCCCCGGATTCTCTGGGGAGAGCCATGGCTGTTAAAAGTGGTACAAAAGTGCTTTGGGTGTATGGTGAGCACATGACCCTCACTGCAAAAAAGAAATCAGCTCAGTTTAAGTCATGGTAGCTTTCATATACTAATGTCACGATAGCTCAGTCAGTTAGACCATGGTGCTGATAACGCCCAGGTTGCAGGTTCGATCCTCCTAAGGGACAGCTGCATATTCCTGCATTGCAGGGGGTTGGACTAGATGGCCCTCAAGGTCCCTTCCAACTCTACAATTCTATGATAAGTGGTGTCCCCCTTTTTATGCTGCTTCCTCTAAGCATCTGGTTGGTGACTATAAGAAAAGTTGCTAGATTGGAAGGGCCTTTGGCCTGATCCAGCAGTGCTCTTATTATTTCATGGAGTCGTAGAGTTGGAAGGGACCCCGGGGGTCATCTTTCCCAACTCGCCCATGGGCTGGAAATGGCCCTACCGCATCCTGGATTTAGCATAACTCAGGTGGGGCTTTGCACTTATTTGGCTCTCTTGCCTCGAGTACCATCTGTGTTAGCAACAGAGAAGGGCAATAAAATCAGTGGCACTCATGTTTGGCACGACTCTCCCATGGGAGATCCACCCACCTACTTCTTTGATATCTTATCATCACCAGGTTACCAAAGATTTCCTCTGCTGATGGATGCATGTATAAATTTGTGGGTTTTTAACTACTTCTGCCAGTGAATTGCATTAAATATCTATTGATTCATGCTGGAATGGACTGCCGTTTTCCACTTGTGTTCTTTTAAATCACTTTTTTAAAAAAAATAGAGTTGTTTTTCTCTTTACTGCTATTTCCTTTTCCTGAGTATTACATCAAGGGCTCTCTTAGCAGGGAAAGCAACCAGCAAGCTTTAAAAATAAACCAATGATTGATCTGTAAAAGGGAGAAAGAATGTGGCTTATGCAAGCCGTGATCCAAACGGCTGGTCTGAGCTTGTCGTTTTGGATCACAACTCCAAACAGCCCCAGGCAGTAATTCCAATCCCAAACGCCTGGAGGGCAGGCAGGTTGGGGAAGCCTGGGTGGGCCTGAGAAAGAAAAGAGCATCAAAGAATTTGTTGTTGTTTAGTCGTGCCCAACTCTTCGTGACCCCATGGATCATAGCACGCCAGGCACTCCTGTCTTCCACTTCCATCAAAGAACAGCTCGCCACATGTAACTAGCCCATTGATTCTATCTCTTCAAGGTTTATAGACATGGTCATTAACATAACACCACCCCCAGCCAAATGCGCAAATTGCCATCGACTCATTTCCTGGGGTGTTGTTATTTGTCTCAATAGGATGCCAGCCTACCTTTGAAATGCTATTGGCTGTGCAGCATGCTTATCTGCATGTGATCTTGTATGCTATGATCAGCTGCTTTCCAGCCCTGGGGCGTTTTTTGCTCCAGGCTGCAAATTGGTAGAAGAGCAGGGGGTAAAATCCTGATGGTACCGAGCAGCATCCCAAAAAGCTGTTGTTGTTGTTGTTGTTTGGTTTTTTTGCTTTTTAAAACTTGTTTTATTTTACTTTAAACTATTTGGTACAATCAGGACACACAAGGAGGGTGGGGAAAGACGTGCCCATTAAATACCACTGCAGAATGAAACACAGACGTGTAAATTTGCATCTTTCCTTGGATTATTCCATGTCATAGGAAAAGATGCTGAGCTTTCAACAGTGAGTGACTCCGCCATTATTCTTCTTTAAAAAAATATATTTTTATTGGTTTTATAACAAATACAGAAAAAATATGAGAAAATATAAATACAAAAAACAATCAGAAAAAATCAAAAAACAGAAGAGAAAATAGAAAAAACATTTCTTTAACATTTGTCAAATATATTTCTTACTCTGTTGACCCCCCCCCCTTCCACGTTTCTATTTATAACTAATATAGCTCTCTCTACTTCTTAAACCATTTCTTCTTCTAAAATACTCTCGGATTCTCCCAGTCAGTTCAGACAGTTCCATAAATTCTATCAGCTTCATCTGCCAGTCGTCCACCGTAGGTAGGTCTTCAGATTTCCAGTTCCTTGCTAGTAAAATTCTAGCTGCTGCTGCTGTGGCATACAGGGGAAAAAAAGTAACATCTTTCTTTGGCAATTCTTTCCTTGTAATTCCGAGTAAAAAGGCTTCTGGATTCTTAGCAAACATGTTTTTAAACACTTTCTTCAACTCATTATAAATCTTATCCCAGAAGCTCTTTACTCGGGGACAAGTCCACCACATATGGTAAAAGGTCCCTTCCGATTCTTTACATTTCCAACATTTGTTATTCTTTTTATGATATATCTTTGCCAGTTTCACTGGTGTAAGATACCATCTATACATCATCTTATGCAGGTTTTCTTTTAGCACATTACAAGCAGTAAATTTCATATTCTTCTTCCACAACCTTTCCCAGTCTTCCATCATAATATTATGTCCTATATCCTTTGCCCATTCAATCATTACTGGTTTTGTTTGTTCGTCTTTCGTATGCCATTCCAACAATAGCTTATACATTCTTGAGAGATTTTTAACTTTTGGTTCTATTAATTCTGTTTCCAACTTTGATTTTTCAGATTGAAAACCATTTTTTTTGGTCCATTTTATACATTTCATTAATCTGATGGTATTGCAACCAATCACTCAATTGATTTTTCATCTGGTCATATGATTTCAACTTCATCTGATCATTTACTTCTATCAATATATCCTTATATATTATATTATATTATATTATATTATATTATATTATATTATATTATATTATATTATATTATATTATATTATATTATATTATATTATATTATATTATATATCATTGCCATTATTCTCTCTCGACCTATCTGAACATAGGAAGCACATTTATCATAATTATAGCATTCCAGGCTTCGGGCAATGATTTGAAGAGGGGCTGTAGCTCAGTGCTAGAGCAACTTGGGCCAATTCACAGGTCGTGGTAAATCGTGTCCTCCCTAACATGAGGGCATGTGTTGCAGTGTGACCTGGCAACCAAACCCTGTGTTGTGGGTGGGAACGTTTGGGTGGCCACAACACCCTATTGGTGGTCCCTCGAAGCTGAGTGCAATTAGACCAATGGGATGACAGCTAAACTCTATCGAGGGACCTCTTTTTAAGCCCATGCACATGTCCCTGAGCTTCCTCTTTTGGGCCAGTGCATCGGAACACCCGCCCACCTCTCCCTATATTTAGGGCTTGCACACATGACTTTGCTATGCCGTCGTGTGTTGTCTGTCGTTGGGACAGGGGCACGGCAGGAATTTTCCCCACTTGGCTGATTGGCTGGTGTCATTTGGGTTTTGCCTGTCGCGTAGCAAATCGTCACAACTTGTAAGGTTGCGGATAGGCTCTGGTTCAGGTGATGGGGTAGCAGAGCGTTCTGGCCATCCCTATGTGAAGGGTATTCCATTAAAGGAATCCAGGGACTCTTTGGTTGGTCAACCCTGAGAAGGGTTGTGCCCTGAGCCTGAGTCCAGGGGGACATCTGGCTGGTGAACTGGCTTAACCCTGCTTTCCCCTGTGTGTTCACCCTTGGCTGACCTATGGTGTGCCCTGGGTCAGCACTACCTACAACGGTGCAAGGAGCTATTGAACCAGAGCCTATGCAACCACTCACTTGATTGTAATCAATAAAGTTGTGGCCTAAATTCTGCCAAAAACCAAACCAAAAATTTGGTTTGTCTGAATTTATTTGGGGTAGCTAAACTGTGAATATCTCTGCAACTTGGCTGATTTGCTACAGCCTGCTTGCACTGGGAGGGGGGTGGAAATCCAAACTTATGGTATGTGGAAATGTGTAGATGTGAACATAGGACTGGAAAGAATGAGAAACTGAGATCCCCCCCCTCTACCCCTTTGTGCCTCCTGCAATTGACTCTAGCAGGGCTGGCAGAAATCCCAGAACAAGGGGGTCATTCTGTCCAGCAAGCAGAAATGCTTCCCGTGATGGAACAATCACCTTAGCATGATGTGAAATATTCCTTGGAGATTTCCTTGGATGGCATATCAGCTTCCACCTCCTCAATATTTAGAGTTGCAAAGGGGGAACCTCTATTCCTGGGTGCAAAAGCTTCAAGAAACCCCCCCTCCTCTTCTGCTTTTCCTTCTTCCTCCTCTACCCATCTGTAGCTGCTAAAGCACACCAGAACCTTGACAGAATCAAGAGGTCCACAATTGCCAGCCTATCTTAGCTCCACAAAGAGCTCATGTCTGGATCCATGACCTTATGCTATTCTGCTGTAACTCTACACTGTATATCCTCTTGGGATGGTTTTGCATCCACTGAAGAGACATGGGATGGGTTTAGCTCCGCCTGGAAAGAAGTGGGGTTGTGTACCACCCCAGTTCAAGTACTAGTAGTAGGGTGTGGAGCTGTCTTTCTGCAATCCAGCTGAAAATGTTTCTTGCATTAAACACAAAAAACCCACCATGACCGCAGGCGGCTGGCTGGCATCAGTATTCTAGTAGTTTGACAATGCAGATTGCCAGCTGATTCATTGCATCCACTCCCTCCCCACAATTTAGTAACAAAACATTGTAACGGGATTAAATCAATTCCCACAGAGGTTATCCTGAAATTTAGGGCACTATGTGACCCGGGTTACTAAATAGTTTAGAAGAGAACGACGTGATCTGATTCTCCTAAGGAACAGGGCTCGCTGCATCACAGTTAGGATGGGGATTTTTTGCTTCCTAGGAGAAGAGGGGAAGGCTGCAGTCTGGGCCAGCATAAGCATTGCTGGGCATCTGCTGAGGCTCACAATTCTACAGGGGCTCCACTGTTGACCCCCCAGAGTTCCCTGGTTCATTTCCTCCTCCTTGCAGTGCTGCCGCAGACTGTTCACTTACTTGCCCTGTCTGAGCATGCAGGCAGCAACAAGAGCAAGGAGAGGGATCAGCAGCCTTTACTTGCCTTGCAGTCTGTCAGGGACTCATTGGATGAGGAAGAGTGGTGGGAGCTGCCTGCCCAAGAACCCCGAGAGGGCGCAGAAGGCAATGACTTAGATCCCAGATCCTGGTGGTGAGACACCGACCACACCTCAGAGGAGGAGACAAGCTGGGATGTACTAGAAGCAGGAAGCTTGAGGGCTGGAGAAGAGGCAAAAGCAGGCAGGTGGCCCACCACAGGGCAAGGTGATGAGGTTTCTGGTTTGGATGCAGGCTCCAACAGAGACGATAGAGAGGAGCCACACACCCTCCAGATTTCCTGCAGCTCCAACATGACAGGCTCTCTGCTGAAGGCTCTCAAGCCCCACTAACCCATGTTGCCAAGCAATGGGCTGGACAGACACACAGAGAGGCTCCCGTGGCTTGTGGTAGGAGAAGATTACAGGGGAGGAGCCATGACCCCCAAGGGCTAGAGAGGGAAGGAGGGTCTGCACGCCAGTTCCAGCAACTTCTTCAAGAGTGTGTGCCTTTAGGAGTTTCCTTGTATTCCCCCCCCTTCCCTTCATAAAGGAACTAACAGCACATTAGCCTTGCGTCTCCCTCTCTGACATGTGAATGACCTGATCGCCCTGTCAGCCCCTTGACACAGTCTCCCTCTGGATGGTTGTGCAAATCGGAGCAGAAGGAAAAGGTCAGTGGAGACATCAGTGAGGAGGCAAAGGGGCTGCTCTGGGAGTGGGCACAACTGAGGGCAACTTGCCCAAGGAGCCAGAACTGACAAAAATATGGCAAAACCCCTATTTTGCATGCAGAAGGTCCTAGGTTCAGTCTTTAGCATCTCCAAGGAAGGCTTGGGAAAGTTAGTTTCTGGAACGCCGCACAGCCACTGCCACTCAAGGTGGAGACAATGCTGGAGAGATGGACCAATGATCTAAGTAGGTTCTCTACACTAGTGAGCTCTACCATGGGTAGGGAACCTGTAGGCCAGGCATGTCCAACAGGTAGATTGGGATCTACTGGTAGATCATTGGACGTCTGCAGTAGATTACTGGTAGATCATTGGCTCTCCCCAAAGAAGCTTGAACAACTGTGGCTCCCCTAAAAAAAGCTCAACATTTTATCTCCTCCCTGAAAAAACTCAACAACTTTGACCCAACCCCTCCCCAAATGGGCCTTCTTCTTCCCTAAAAAAAGCCCAACAACTTTGACCTGAACCCCCCAAAAGGGGGTAGATCACTGCCAGTTTTTAACTCTGTGAGTAGATCGCAGTCTCTTGGGAGTTGGCCACCCCTGCTGTAGGCCATCAGATGTTTTCAGAGTCCACCCGCCATCAGTCCCAGCCAGCACTGCCAATGGTCAGGTATGATGGGGATTAGAGTCCAGTGGCATCTGGAGGGTCACAGTTCCTCATCGTTGGCCTGTCCTTTACTTTGCTGCCTATATTTCCTAGCTCAATGGCCAGAAGTAAAAGCCACTCAAGGCTGGAGGGTGCCAGGGATGGGCTGTAGGCAGTGGTCCAAGGGGAGACAATGAGAGCTGTGCCAGAGAATTAGAGCCAAGGAACACAGTGGAAAACGCCAAGAGGCAGGAAGACTATTGTTGCTAGGGCAAATTCTCAGCCAAAAGAAGGAAGCCTTTTACAGACCCTCTAAGTGTCCCTATTTTCGAGGGACAGTCTTGGATTCAGAGAAGCCGTCCCTGTTTCTGATCTGATCTCAGAATGTCCCGCTTCTCCTTAGGGCGTCCTATTTTCATCAGAGAAATGTTGAAGGGTATGGAGTTATGCGACACCCGAGCCAGGGAGATAAGTGACTAAATACTGTAACCTTTAGAAGACATCTGAAGGCAGTCCTGTACAGTGGTACCTCGGGTTACAGACACTTCAGGTTATAGACACTTCAAGTTACAGACTCCACTAACCCAGAAATAGTACCCCGGGTTAAGAACTTTGCCCCAGGATGAGAACAGAACTCGCGCAGCAGCAGGGGGGCCCATTAGCTAAAGTGGTACCTCAGGTTAAGAACGGCCCTCCAGAACGAATTAAGTTCTTAACCCGAGGTATCACTGTATAGGGAAGGGGTTTTTTTAATATTGAATGTTTTATTATGTTTTTTTATATGTTGGAAGCTTCCCAAAGTGGCTGGGGCAACCCAGTCAGATTGGTGGGGCATAAATGATGATGATGATGATGATGATGATGTTATGGAATAGGACAGGCCTATTTTCATTGGGGAAATGTTGCCCTTCCTGTCTCATAGGGCCCAGTAGCCATTTTGGGTGAGCGGAGCCAGTCCAACACCTAAGACTATTTTTTGCCCAATGGGATACACCAAACTACCATCTTCTGGGACACAACACGAGTCTACAACCTCTGATTCCAACCCATATTATATTTGCACCACAGCGGATACTAACAGGGTACTGATACTTTGGCAGCAACTTGTCCAAAATTTTAGTTTGTAGTTTGTGCCTGAATCTTTCCAAGCTGGAAACCCAGTGGCATTCCTTTGCTAAATACAGTGGTACCTTGGGTTACATATGCTTCAGGTTACATACGCTTCAGGTTACAGACTCCACTAACCCAAAAATAGTACCTCGGGTTAAGTAATTTGCTTCAGGATGAGATTAGAAATTGTGCTGTGGCAGCGCGGCAGCAGCGAGAGGCCCTATTAGCTAAAGTGGTGTCTCAGGTTAAGAACAGTTTCAGGTTAAGAACAGACCTCCGGAATGAATTAAGTACTATTTCTGTACAAAAATACACATCCCGTATTACTGCACAGTAAATGAATTCTGTCTATGTTAATAGAGCAAATATGTGCCTTCAGAAATCTAGGGCAAGTAATGAGAGGCTCTCTGGTGACAAAAGGAAATTATCTGAGGCAGAGAACATATTCCCATGGGCGAAGCAACTGAAAAGGCAGGGACTGTTTCAGAATAGAAATCAGTGTATCACGATGCGGCAGCCCTGCTATGGTTAAAAGATTGGATTGAATTGAAAAATACCGAAATTTTAGATTTAGAGGGATATGGAGTAGGGTTTGGTTGGCACCACTATCTAATGAAAGGAAAATTGGGGAAACACAGCACCTTCTGGAATAGTATTGTGAGGAAATCTTTAATTAAAACATGGAAAAAATATCAGGGCGTCTTGGAACCAAAAGTACCATGGTGGTTGTCACCTAAAGAAGCAATAGCAGTTAAAAGGGTTAATATGGATAAAGATTGGCCAACATATAAAGATTTATTAAAAGAAGAGAATGGAAATTTAAAATTGAAAGAATATAATGAAGTCAAAAAGTATTGCAATGTTTGGCTGCAATACTTTCAAATAAATCAGAAATTTAGTGAAGACAAAAAAATTGGCTTCGAAAGAGAGATATCCAAATTTGGGAAAATATTATTGGAGGGGAAAAATAAATTTATCCGAAATTTGTATGATTTATTGTTGGATTGGGCCACAAAAGATGAGTTAACCAAAGCGGTTATGATAAAATGGGCACAAGATTTGGGGAAAACAATTACGGTTGAAAATTGGGAAAGTTTATGGATTAGAGATTCAAATTATATTTCAAATTACGATTTAAAAGAGAATGTGCTCAAGATGCAATTTAGGTGGCATCTCACCCCTTCGAAGTTAGCCAAGATGTACGGAGGGGTCAGTAACACCTGTTGGAGGTGCAAGGAAGAAGTAGGTACTTTCCTACACATCTGGTGGTGCTGCAAAGAAATTAAGAAGTTCTGGGATGAGATATACCAAGAATTAAAAAAAATAGTGAGATACTCCTTTAAAAAAGAGCCGGAAATTTTCCTCTTGAGTATGCTGAAGGAAGACATAAAACCAAAAGACAGATGCGTGCTAATGCATGCAACAACAGCGGGTAGACTCCTAGTCGCCAAAAATTGGAAGAGTAAAAAAATACCAAATAAAGAAGAGTGGTTGACCAAATTAATAAATTATCAAAATTCAGCAATCAAAGTCGGAATATCTAAAGGTTTAAGTGAAGAAAAAGCAGGAGAAGAGTGGAAACCGCTCAAGATTTATTTACAAAAACAAGTGGAAAAGGCGCAACTAATAGCAGACTTATGAGGGTCACAATATTAAGAAAACAAATTAAATTAGAGAGAGGTATGCGGTTTATCAGTGAAACCTATATCAGAATATAGGAGTGGTTGGAAGTCACGATATGGTGAAGGGGGGAGAGGGTGGGGGGTTAGTAGATTTTAACAATGCGTAATGTTATAGTGGTCGAAATATATATACACTTTTTTTGCTTTTTGCCTTCTCTCTTCTTCCTTTTCCTCTTTTCCTTTTCTTTCTCTTTTTTCCCTCCTTCTTTATCTCCCTTTTTTCTTTCTTTTTCTTTTTCCCTTTTTTTTTTTTAAATTGCATTTGTTATGTTATGTTAAGATATATTAAGTTATGTTATGTTACATCAAAAATTGTTATGTTTGTTAGGTTTTTCATAAGTTAGAATTCTTCTTCCCCCCCTTTTTTTTATTCTTTTTTTTTTCTCATCTGAAGTAACTTTTGGGTTGACATTATTTATTTATTTTTTCTGTTCTGTGTAGTTATGTTGTTATATCTGCTATCCATATTCTATTCTTTTTATATGTTGAATTTTAAAGATTTTCAATAAAGATTATTTTAAATTAAAAAAAAAAAAACAGAATAGAAATCAGGAGTCGGTAGGTGTACAAGCTACAGAAATCAAATAGGTGGCTGTGTTTCTGTCACAAGAGATATTGGAGGGCGTGTTGCTGTAGCTGAATGGAACAAATTAAAAGCTCGTTGAACAAGGAACCCTGTTTATCCAAAATCACACAGTCCCGGTCTGCAAACTTAAAAAAATAATAATAATCACGCAGATCGGGCAGGTGGTAAGAGATCCAAACCGAAATGAAGCATTTGTTTGCAAAATTAGATAACAACTCTGGTTGTTCAGAGTTATTCAGCTAATCTGGTTATTCAGCTAATCTTACTCAGAGTAGACCCACTGGCATTAATTTCCGTGAGTCTACTCTGAGTAAATCTTAAGGTGAATAGCACCCAATCAATATAACAGCAATAGATTATTGTAATACAACATAGAAGTAAGTCCAACAGGGTGTAAGACTGTCAAATTTAAGAAGGCTATTCTGTCATCATTAATTATAGGAGTTTTCTTGAGACATTACAGAAGTACAGTGGTACCTCTACTTACGAATTTAATGTGTTCCGAACGCACATTCGTAAGTCGAAAAAATTGTAAGTCGAATCCCATAGGAATGCATTGGGAGAAAAAAATTGTAAGTCGAAGCAACCCTATCAAAAAATTCATAGGTAGAAAGAATCCTATCTAAACCGCATCCAAGATGGCAGACGGAGCTCCGTTCATAAGTAGAAACATTCGTAAGTAGAGTTATTCGTAAGTAGAGGTACCACTGTATCTGGTTCCTGTCAGCCTGGAAATCAGTACAGCCAGAGGTCTGTTCAGTCATCTGCTCATTATTCATGTGGTAGGTAAAAAAATGGTAAAGGTAAAGGACCCCTGGATGGTTAAGTCCAGTCCATGGCGACTATGGGGTTGCGGTGCTCAACTGGCTTTCAGGCTGAGGGAGCCGCCGTTTGTCCACAGACAGCTTTCCAGGTCATGTGGCCAGCATGACTAAACCGTTTCTGGCGCAACGGGACACCATGACGGAAACCAGAGCGCACAGAAACCAGGCAGTCACCCATCCTGTCACTGACCAGAGACAGAGCTACCAACCTTTGGTGACCAATGGGCACATCTGGAATGTTGAGGAAGTGTTGTGGGCGCCAGCCACAAAAGGAATGCCATGGGGGCGTGGCTTAACACAAAATGGCTGCTGCGGGGAACACAAAATGCCTGCCACACCTAAAAGGAGAAAAAGAGAGAGGACTACAAAGTGGGGTGGGGTAAGTGGGGTGGGTGTCCAGTGCTGCCATCCAATGAAATGTGAGAAAGTCGAAGGGGGCATGTTCAGTAGCAGGAGAGGCTGAGCCAGTGTGAACAAATAGTCTCTGGTTCATCACAGTTTTTTGAGGGGATATTTACTAAGATCTTTTGTGGGTACGGTCTCCCCGTCCAAGGTGACTGCCTGGGTACCACATGAATGATGAGCAGATGGTTGGACACAGAGGCGTGGTGGTGATGGAGAACCAGCTGGGGAACCACCAAGGAAAGAAAGCTCAGAGCGGTCAGAGGGAGGAGAGAGAGAAGACAGGGAGGAGGTGTTTCTGACTTCTCAAGCAATCATAAAGGAATTTATGGCAGATAAAAGAAAGTCCTTCTTCATGCAGCTCCTGGAACTTGTTCCCACAGCAGGAAGTGACTGCCATCAACTTAGATGGCTTTAAAAGAGTATTAGACAAATTCATGGAGGAGAGGGCTACCCATGGCTACTAGCTATGATGGCTATGCTCTGCCACAGTGGAGGCAGCAGTCCTCCTGAATACCGTATGCTGGAAACTGCAGGAGAAGAGAGTGCTCTTGCCCTCGAATCTTGCTTGTGCGTTTTCCAATGGTTGGCCATTGTGACAACAGCGTGTCGGACCAGTTGAGCCACTGGGCTGATCCAGCAGGGTGCTTCTTATGTTCTTAAGAATCAATGGACCCGCCAAAGTTTGGGACCACCTGTGGCTCCTTCCTCACCTGTGGTTGCAGGAGCTCAGCCAAGTGCCTCCTGGGAGATCTTTCGGGATCAGGGTTGTCAAATGGCCAGGAGGAGAGCAAGGAAGAGTGCAGTTTAGCCTGCATATCTTTTCCACGGACAACCTTGGAAGACGACCTTCTCCTAGTTCTTGCTGCCAACATGATTCTGATTGGTTCCAGTTTTTTCCAGAATTAGGTTTGCAGAAGCCAACGCTTCCTAAGTCTTTGCTGTACTTCACTGCATTATGGTGCATTCACTCACGGCTTGGAAGCCGTTCAGACAGCAGAGCATCTTCTTAAATTTCTTATCCGTTGCCAAAAAAAATTTTTTTTCCAACGAAAGCACAACATTTAGAAAAGTGTTCGAAAGATGGGCTCTGTGCACAGAAGCTAACATGGCTATAAAAAAAGTTGTGCTATTCAAACGAGTACTGTATGCTGAAATGTGAAAGCAAAATGCCTTCTCTTCCATAGGTTGAAGAATTTGCCATGCATACCAGGCTTGGTTGGAAATGAATTTAGATGTGGCCCATACTTACACTATGTCAGCTTTTGGCGACATCCAAAATACCCTCATCGTGTGGTTTTTCCCTGCCCCTCCCCTTTTCTCCAAAATTTAACATTAGCATATCATGAATTTCTTTGCCCTTTACATCTGGGTATCAAGGGGTACAGTTTTAGTCTTAGGAAGGAACTATTCTTTTATCTTTGTTTTTATATTTTCTGCATCAGGGTGGCTCTCTGATAAAGACTGGCTCCCCTCCCCCAATAAAACAACTGTGATATTTATTTATTGGTTGCATTTATATCCCACCTTTTTTCTTCAAGGAGCTCAAGAGAGCCGGCATGATTCTCTCTCTCTCTCCTCCTTTAATCACCAAAACAACAACCCTGTAAGGGAGGTTAGGCTGAGAGGCGGTGACTGGCTCAAGGTCACTCAGTGAGATTCATGGGCGAGCGGGGATTTGCTTCTCCCATAGTCACAACCTTAGATTCCAGCAGAAATTCGGCAGGGCTCTGCCTCTCTGCCTACTGCTTTGCTTCCAGCTTCCACACAACTCAACTCTCAACTCTAGCCTTTGTCTTTTTAACTACCTATGGCTTATATTGCGCAAATGCTTAGAAATCCTGCTACGGCTTATTTTATGGGTATGTCTTATTTTCAGGGAAACAGGGTATCCACAAGTGGTAGGAGTGGGGGGCCACCCATTTGCTGTCTGTCTGGCCCAGAGCTGGCTTCCTTGCTTACTTTAACTGCCCATACTAACAATTTGAACCCTTTCTTATACTGTACAGTATTTTGACATGTGCTGGATCCAGGAATTAGAAGGGTATTGGCATACAACAGTGGACTCCCCACTCCCAAATTATAATAGTACATACAGATTCTGAGACGAAAGAAAGAAAGAAAGCAGGGCCGTCTTGAGCAGATCGCGCGCCCTGGTGCTGAGGGGCGGAGATCGCTCCGCCCCCCGCCCCGCCCTCGCAGGGCGCAATTGCCAGGCTTACCAGCCCCCCGCCATGGTGCACTGCGCCACCGGGGGTCTATGTAGAGCCAGCCCTGAAAGAAAGAAAGAAAGAAAGAAAGAAAGAAAGAAAGAAAGAGAAAGAAATTCACCCCCTCCCAAAAAATTAAAATGGAAAGCAGACACCAAGTACAAACATTACAATACTTTTGCAAGTCTGGCTGTCGGTTCAGTCACTGGTGTGGTTTTGCCATGCTCTGTCCCTTCAGGCCACAAGTGATGGAAGATTTTCTCCCCTGCCTGCCCCCCCTTTTCCCACCAATACCTCACAGCAATTGTTCTCACCAGCAGCAAAAGCTGTGATTAAGAAAAAAAAGTATTTCCCCTGTTGAAAGATCATAAATAAATAAAATAATGGGGGGAGGGAACAGAGGCCTTGGGGTGGAGAGAGGATAACAGCCCAACATAAATATATTTGACTTGCTTAACTTTTATAGCCACTTATTTATTTATTTATTTATTTATTTATTTATTTATTTATTTATTTATTTTACTTTACAGTGGAACCTCGGTTTATGAACACCTCGGTTTATGAATTTTCGGTTTATGAACACCGCGGACCCATCTGGAACGGATTAATTCATTTTCCATTACTTTCAATGGGAAAGTTCGCTTCAGTTTATGAACAGACTTCCGGAACCAATTACACCCATGCTTCAGTTTATGAACATTTCAGTTTAAGTATTCCGCGGACCCGTCTGGAACGGATTAATCCACTTTCCATTACTTTTAATGGGAAAGTTTGCTTCAGTTTATGAACGCTTCAGTTTAAGTACTCCGCGGACTGTCTGGAACGGATTAATCCACTTTCCATTACTTTCAATGGGAAAGTTCGCTTCAGTTTATGAATGCTTCAGTTTATGAACAGACTTCCGGAACCAATTGTGTTCATAAACCGAGGTACCACTGTACTTTATTTCTTGAAATATCTATAGACCACACTTCCAAACATATACAGATGGGCAGGGTATAAGTATTACAGCAGCAGTACTACCGTAGTAGCAGCAGTAGTAGCAGTAGTATCATCATCATCAGGTATGAGCTGGAATCCCTGAAGTCACCACTCGGAGACTGGGATATGTGCAACAAACACATGGCTCCCCTAGAGAATTCTGGGAACTGTCTTTTGTTATGGGTGCTGGGAATCGTAGCTCTGTGCAGGGTATAGTACAGTTCCCTTAATTCTTTAGGGAAGGCCATGTGCTTTAAATGTATGCGGTTGTGAGCCTGGGTGGAGCAGTCTGCGCATGTCCTTGGAATTTCAGATCAGATTTCCGCTGGGAACTTCTCCCGAACTCTTGAAAAATAACTTTCTAAAGTGCTTACACCAATACATTTGCTAAGGATCAAGCAGCAGACTGCAAGGTCATTGCAAAACATCGACTTGTACAGGCTGTCAGCTTGTCAGCCAGCAAGTTCCCTTCAGTCTGGATCTTACAGGCTCCCCAATTCAGATGCCGCTCATTGATTAGACTGCCTGCCTCAAGGGATTTGCCGTGTAAGCCTCCCTCTGCCTTGTGACTTCAGAAAATTGTATGTGCCTTAATTAGGCAGCACATTACTTAGCAATCCTGCCACATATAGATTCATTATTATCCAAGAAGAATGTCTGCACAATGACTTCTTATCGTGTCCCAAAATGAATATGACTGAATCCCAGCCCGGGTGTCAATAAACCAGCATGCCAACAGGCGCCTGACAAAGGGGATCTGTTACAAAGCCTGCAGCACCGTGCAGATGTACACTTCAGGCATCTCTTCATGTGCAACGCAGTGGGGAAAGAAACTTTTAAGTGGCAGCCACGAAGGTAATAAAGCAATTGTACAACTCCTTCCCCAATATGTAAATGTCTTTAAATACCTGCCAGTTTCGTAGCTGAATAACAATTAAACCGGTCATCCCCGTGACATTATCCCCATGGCAATGTGTTTCTTAAGTTATAACAGCCTTCCAAGGTAAGTAAGCATTATTATCCAACCTGGACAGATCAGTCAGTTAGAGCGTGGTGCTGAGAACGCCAAGGCTGCAGGTTCGATCCCCGTGTGGGACGGCTGCATATTCCTGCATTGCAGGGGGTTGGACTAGATGACTATGATTCTATGATTAGCTCGTGCTAGGTTGGTACCTTGCCGACATAGGTCCACGTAGTTAAAGCTATAGTTTTCCCAGTAGTGATGTATGGAAGTGAGAGATGGACCATAAAGAAGGCTGATCGCCAAAGAATTGATGCTTTTGAATTATGGTGCTGGAGGAGACGCTTGAGAGTCCCATGGACTGCAAGAAGATCAAATCTATCCATTCCTAAGGAAATCAGCCCTGAGTGCTCACTGGAAGGACAGATCCTGAAGCTGAGGCTCCAATACTTTGGCCACCTCATGAGAAGAGAATACTCCCTGGAAAAGACCCTGATGTTGGGAAAGATGGAGGGCACAAGGAGAAGGGGACGACAGAATACGAGATGGTTGGACAATAGGGTGGTGAGGTGAGTTTTTCATATTTTTTCTCAAAAATTATTTCCTGTAGCACAAATGGATGAACTTTTGCCTATTAATGACTAAAATGAGGTATATTCCATTGAAATATTTAAAAAGGTTACGCACAAACCGTTTTTATTTAATTTTTGTATGCCGTTTTACCACTTCATAAAATTGTATTAACAATTCTATATATATTTCGTATCAAATTTGGACACAACACCACATTCCACAATGGGGAGTGTTCTTAGCAACATAGGGTATACAAATGTCACACTTGCGCAAGGTAAAAGCCCCTTTTTGGGACCTCAAAACTCAGCCAGCAGACCCTGCCGGACATGCTGGGAAAAGAACCTACAGGAGAGGTAGCAAAACATCGTCCTCTAGCGGCGTCTATACTGTTACTGCAGCTAAAAAAAGCTTCCTTGTGTGTTTGATGACCCTATATAATGTTGTATATATGTGACTCTAAAGCTTGGGTTCAATTTTATATCTGCTTACAGTGACTTCAAAAATGGTCAACAAACTGATAAATAAAATTTTTAAAATCATTTTGTGCGTGAGGTTTTTTTTTATCAAATCTCTTTTAAAGTAAGATTTTATCTAATCTTTAATGAAAGCTCATCAAATTATGATACAGGGAAATGAGGTTGTAGAAAAGTCATCACCCTATTGGACTGTGTTCTCGAAGCTTCCAACATGAGTTTGACCAAACTGCAGGAGGCAGTGGAAGACAGGAGTGCCTGGCGTGCTCTGTTCCATGGGGTCACGAAGAGTCGGACACGACTAAACGACTAATGTTCCTGGCATCCATCTGTCTTGAGAGGCAATGTAGTGCGCCTCCGGGGTGGGGTGTGTGTGTGAAACTGCTCCATTAGCAGCACAGAAGTGACCTCCTTTGGGCACAAGTCTGGGCAGCGTGTATGGAGGTCCTCACTAACGTGGCCCAAAGAAAAGCAGAGCAATACTTTTGGCACCAGCTTGGCTACAGGAGTTACTGACGGAGGCGTAAAAGATGCCATCCAACGACCTTAGGGACTCCACTCCCGATTGGTGTAGCGTTTACTCCTTAGCCTTTTCTGCTGAAGATATCCCATAAGGCAGCGGAGGTTTAGGATCAGAGTTTTCCTTCTCCCACGTTGAGGAGCTCCATCACTTCCCTCTACACTACAGCATGTGCAGAAACTGCCTTCCTCACTGCTGGACCCACTAGGGGTCTCATCCACTCAATCCACCAGAGCCTGTCTTTATATGCAGGGGAAGTCCCTAATTTACTGAGGATTAGAGACCCATTGACTACCCTCACCTCTCACCATTGCTCATTTGCTAACTGTTCTACAATGGTTTCTGTCTTTCAGTTTAGAGCAGGAATGGAGAATTGGGTTTTTAAAAAGGGGAAACGTATTAAGCTTTGTTTCTTTCTCTATAAACCTAGGGCTGCAAGGCCCTCTGTTCAGTGGGGGGGGCCAAAACAACAGTCCCCGCAGGACAAATAAGACAAAAAAAAAAAAACCTCACTAAAGCAAGGAGGCCTACCTCAAGCCCTGTGGAATCCAGCGACGATCCAGGAGAGCGCCCTGACTCGAGCAGGAAGAAAGCACAAAGAGGCTTCTCCAAGGTGCTCCTGCCTCTTTTCTTTGGCCTTACTCCTCCCCCTCCGGCCAGGTGTCCTTTGTCCTGGCTGGCCAGGTGGCAGGACATAGGCCAACTCGCCTAGGTGGGTGTCACCAGCCAGGTAAGCCCCGTGCGGTGTCGCAAACCTCGCCCACCTGAGGGGAGGGGGTAAGGGCGGATATTTTCTCTATAAACCTTAATAAAGTTTTTTGTTTTGTTTTTAAGAGAGAACTCTTGATTTTGTTGGACCCTAACTCCATGGTTGTCCAGCAACATCTGGAGGGACACAATTACCCCACCCCTGCTGTGGGTTTAATTTTTTTTATGGAGTTCAAATTGTCAATTTCGAGATGCTTGTTGGTAATGTTATAGGAATTTAGGGGGTCGGGTGACCCAGAAACAACTTGGTTCTGACCCAGGAAGAGTCCGAGATCCTGACAAGGAGACCAGTTTAAGGAGCTCCTTGGCGGAGTAAAATGACAGGGACCACACCAGAGCATCTAGAAAGCAAGGCAGTTTATTTCTAGTAAAAGAAACTGTTGCAACAGGGTCCTTCCCTCATGCACAGGACGGAGCGAAGAACCCAGAACAAAGGGAGCGTCCCACTTTTATAATATTTTCTCCCCATGTTACACAGTCACAAGAAAAGGCGGGAGACAGGTTGGGAGGAGGGCAATCAGGTGAGTACAAGGGGTTGATAGGTTTTTCGATGTGGGGACCTTAGCAGGACAATTGGGGTGATGGTCCTGATAATGATTTTGCATACATTTTATTTGTTCACAGGATGACACCTGTGTTGAATGAACTTGTTTTTCTTCACTGAGTTGTGTATTGGTGTCATTATTATAAGACAGCCTAGATGGCAGTGTGGTAGGGGGTCACAAGAGAACTTGTCAGGACGGGAGGAAGTATAGAGTTGTTCAAGGAAATTTACACTATGCGAAGAGACTGACAGAATGTGATACAAGTAATACATAGGAACAATTAATACATAGGAACAATTAATACATAGGAACAATATTAGAGGGAGAGGACGCGTACACTCAAAGTTCCGCAGAGTATTACAGAAATAAAGTAACTAGTAGTGAAAGGAGTTTAATCTTACTTTTTTTGTAATTTTGAAATTCAGACTCACCATAGGCAGGTGTGTGTGTGTGTGTGTGTGTGTGTGTGTGTGTGTGTGTGTTGGGGAGGAGAATACTAGGATGCTGGCTGACAAGTCTTTTGTTGGACAGATTGCAGCTCAATAGTCAAGGATGTTCCATTGATGTTTCATCAATGGAGTTAATGATTAGGAGAGGATCTCCTGCTAGTTTGGGCTCTCTTTGTGTTTTTTGAATGGCAATGCACATCAGAGCTTGGAGAAAGCAACATCCCTTCAGCTTGGCAGCAGAGGTTTTTTTGCTGGAGTTAATTGCAACTACAGATAACAGTTTTGAAGGTGACGTCAGGGAAACCCCACTTGAGATCCATTGCACAGCCGAGTCCCTTTATTTACCAGCAACAATGAGATACACCCAAGAATTCTCTAACAAGCAAAGTTTTGTTTTTTTTGCTCAAGCAGGAGAGGTTACAGCAAGAAATGAAGGAAAATCCATCAGTCTTCATTTAATTACACAAAGTTTATATAGGAAGACAAGTTTTATATGCAGACCTACTGTTATAAGAAAAACTGCTCCCTTTCGCTTATGGGATTTTCTGGAGCCCATATAGAGTCCTAAAATGGGTTCCCTATCGGTAGGAGAAAACAGAGGCCAACCAGAGTATACTGAGAAGCAAAGCGGCTAATAAGCCTGATCTTTATTCAAGGAACTGTTGCAACAGGGTCCCCACTCACCAATTGCAGGAGGGAGGAGAACCCTGAACAATGGTGTGCAAGCCCTTATAAAGACTTTTGAAATTGTCCACCCTGTAGCCCAAGACCACACACACCCCAAACATCATACATACATCACAGAAGGAGGCAGTCTACAGCAGAAATCCTGCCTGCCAGGATACCTGATAATAGTCACTGTTTGCATTACCTGGGCAGTCTGGTCATTCTTTTGTGATGGTTACCGGTAATACTTTTGTTTCTGAATCCAGGTCACAGGCTCACCCTATTCATATGCAAATATGCCCTTAAGACAGGATTTGCAAGCAAAATGACAATGGGAAGGCTTTCCCCATTTGCCTCCCTTACTGCAGAGGAATAACTGAAATCATTGGGAGAATCAAAATGGCTTCAGGATTGCTCTCCCATACTATTTCAGACACATGCATTTATGAATATTTATTCTGTATTTGAGACCTTTAAATTCCTATAACAGCACCCAGTTGTACTGTAACAAAATAAAATAAAAAATTCCTTCCAGTAGCACCTTAGAGACCAACTAAGTTTGTTATTGGTATGAGCTTTTGTGTGCATGCACACTTCTTCAGATACACTGAAACAGAAATCACCAGACCCTTATATATACCGTAGTGAGAGGGTGGGGAGAGGTATTACTGGTATTACTCAAAAGGGTGGTGGGATTGGCTGATTGGCTGATAGTTGTGGTGAACCCATTGAAGACTGTTAACAACAGCAATTGGTCTTACAGGAAAAAGCAAGGGGTGAGATGGCTAAAAATAGCTTTATCATGTATAATGAGATAAGAATCCAATGTCTCTATTTAGACCAGGTCTCTCCATGGTTTTAAGTTTGGCAATAAGTTGCAATTCAGCAACGTCTCTTTCCAGTCTATTTCTGAAATTCTTTTGTAATATGACAGCTACTTTGAGATCTTGTATAGAATGTCCTGGGAGATTGAAGTGTTCTCCTACTGGTTTCTCTGTAATTAAAGAGGCGGACAAGGGTGGAGCTGTCGTCATCATGAACAAAACTGATTACATCCAGGAGGCTCACAGACAACTTTCCAATATCGCCTTTTACAAAAAATTGGACTCAGACCCCACACAATAATACAAAAAAGAACTGAACAAGATTGTTAAGGAGCTACCCACACACATGCAAGAACAGATCCTCACAAACACACCAGCGGAACCTCGACCAGGAACTTTCTATCTTCTACCTAAAATACACAAACCAGGAAATCCAGGACGCCCCATCATCTCAGGTATTGGCACTATTACAGTGATTTTTTAAATTTTGTTTCTACTACGGCAGACCAACACAGCTTATCTACCTGTAACTAGAACAGTTGTATTGTATAACTCTCACCCCAACCACAAAGACAGGTGTTTCCACACTTGAGCTATCTAGGATTTTCCTGTTTATACATCTAAAGGTGTGGTTATAGACGGCACTAGTCTCTCTACTGCTTTCTTGGGAGACCATCTGGCTTGCAGATTGTTTCCTGCTTGGCAGGGAGTTGGACTGGATGGCTCTTGTGGTCTCTTCCAACTCTATGATTCTATGATTCTATGACTGCTGCTTCCAACTACTCAGGTTTTCTTTCATCTTTCTTTATACCAATAACAAACTTAGTTGGTCTCTAAGGTGCTACTGGAAGGGATTTTTATTTTTATTTTGTTACAATACAACTGGGTGCTGTTATAGGAATTTTAAGGTCTCAAATATAGAATAAATATTCATAAAGCAAGCAAATAGTTTAGAGAAAAGACAGGTAAGAGGTGACATCATAGAAGATTATAAAATTGTGTATGGCATTGAGAAAGTGGTAACAGAAAAGTTTCTCTTCCTCTCTCTCAGCACTAGAAATCGTGGAGATCCAATGAAGTACCTCGGGGGACCCTTTCCAACTATACAATTCTATGGTTCTATGAAAGCCCACTCCTCTTTTAAAGCCATCCAAGCTGGTAGAACTTGCTTCTCCAGGAGGCAGTGATGCCCACCAACTTGGATGACCAGGGCAGACTCGAGCAGGTCGGGCGCCCTGGCGCTGAGGGGCGGAGATCGCTCCAGCACCCCCGCCCTTGCAGGGCACAGCATGCTTTCCGTGCGGCACCGGGACTCTCCCTAGAGACGGCCCTGTGGATGACTTTAAAAGAGGACTAGACAAATTCATGGAGGAGTGGGCTTTCATAGACCCATAGAATTGCAGAGTTGGAAAGGGTACCCCGAGGGTCATCTAGCCCAGCCCCCTGCAATGCAGGAATCTCAACGAAAGCATCCGTGACAGATGACCATTTGACCTCTGCTTAAAAACCTCCAGAAGTGAAATTACAGGGGACAAGGCAGAAGACTTGTAGTAAAGTACTACACTTGGGCAAAAAAATGAAAGGCACAGATACAGGATGGGTGACACCTGGCTTGAGAGCAGTACATGTGAAAAGGATCTAGGAGTCTTGGTAGACCACAAACTTGACATGAGTCAGCAGCTTAAAAAGCCAATGCAATTCTGGGCTGCATCAATAGGAGTATAGCATCTAGATCTAGGGAAGTAATAGTACCACTATATTCTGCTCTGGTCAGACCTCACCTGGAATACTGTGTCCAGTTCTGGGCACCACAGTTCAAGAAGGATACTGACAAGCTGGAACGTGTCCAGAAGAGGGCAACCAAAATGGTCAAAGGCCTGGAAACTATGCCTTAAGAGGAACGGCTTAGGGAGCTGGGTATGTTTAGCCTGGAGAAGAGAAGGTTAAGGGGTGATATGATAGCCATGTTCAAATATATAAAAGGAGGTCATATAGAGGAGGGAGAAAGATTGTTTTCTGCTGCTCCAGAGAAGCGGACACGGAGCAATGGATTCAAACTACAAGAAAGAAGATTCCACCTAAACATTAGGAAGAACTTCCTGACAGTAAGAGCTGTTCGGCAGTGGAATTTGCTACCAAGGAGTGTGGTGGAGTCTCCTTCTTTGGAGGTCTTTAAGCAGAGGCTTGACAGGCATATGTCAAGAATGCTTTGATGGTGTTTCCTCCTCGGCAGGGGGTTGGACTGGATGGCCCTTGTGGTCTCTTCCAACTCTACGATTCTATGATTCTAGACCTTTTCAGTAGTTGCACCCACCCTTTGGAATGCTCTCCCAACAGGTATCAAAGCGTTAAGCAACTATGTACACATATTTTTGCATGCATCTGAAAACAGCCCTGTTTCAGGAAGCTTTGTTTGTTTATTGTTTGCTTTGGTTTATTTTACTGGAAGCCATCAGGGCTGGGGTTATTACTACTGCACTACTACTACTATTAGATCCAGGACACCAGGAATTTAAGGACTTGGGCATCATGCAGGCTAACCCCGCAAACACACAACAATATTCAGCAGTTGATAAATGCTTTTCAATAAAAAATAAAATAAGGAAAGCAGCCAAGATTTGAGCTGTGCTGTGCTCACTGAAGTAGGGGCTTTTGAAAGAATGGCTTGTACACTCCTGGCCTTTAGAGCTTAGCATGTCCACCCACAACCGTCCAATTGCTGCGTGGGATTTCCAGCACTCTAATAGCATATTGCACACTAATAGCATATTGCTTATAACTTTAATGTGAGGAAGGTGGTTACTGAGCACTGTGAGCCGCTCTTCTAGACAGAGCTCATAGAAGGAGCCCATATAATAAGATACGGCAGGAGAAGTAATATCCCCCCTCCCCACCCAACAGCACAGTAATTCAGTTGCAACTGAACATGCAGAATACACACTGTAGCTTTTGCCACTGGAGGGCACAATTTCCTTTATATTTAGGGTCAATCAAAATGTCATGAAGTTGCTATAAGATCTAGCTATTTATTTGCAAAAGCAAAACATTTTATAGTGCTTTTCAGCCCTGATAAGGGCCTCCCCCCTACATAAAGGTAAAAGTAAAGGACCCCTGGCAGTTATGTCCAGTCGCAGACGACTCTGGGGTTGCAGCACTCATCTCGCTTTACAGGCCGAGGGAGCTGGCGTTTGTCCGCAGACAGGTCATGACTAAGCCACTTCTGGTGCAACGGAACACCGAAACCAGAGCAGCGCACAGAAATGCTGTTTACCTTCCCAGCGGAGCGGTATCTATTTATCTACTTGCACTGGTGTGCTTTTGAGCTGCTAGGTTGGCAGGAGCTGGGACCGAGCAACGGGAGCTCACCCCGTCGTGGGGAGCGCCACCCGCATCCCTTCCCCCCTGCATACGCACAACTAAACTAATAAAATGAACCAGCAAATTATTTTTTTAAAATCAGCAGTTATAAGTGAGAGGAAGATGAACTGGATAGTGAAGGATAAAACTTGCTTTGACACATGGAACCTCTGCACAAACCAATCAGCACGAATGCTCATTAAATAGCTAACCTCATCTAAGCTCCTCGGAAAGCAAATAAGAATGAATGCTAATTAAATAGCCAACCTTATCTAATCTCCCTGCAGACAAATAAGCTCAATAAAAAGGTTGTCTTGAAGCACCATATAGGTAACAATTTTTAAATGGAGTAAAGGGGGAGATTTACAGAGCCATTGTGCGCATGTTGACGCAGAAATATGGCCGACTAAATTCAGCAGCATTTACTTCCAGGAAATTATGCATGGAGTTGCAATATTAGTTTAATCACCCTCTGCTAAAACAGGATTCAGGTTGCACCCAGGGCTACAGGAACAAATAAGCAATAACTACTACTTCGCTCATATTATGAAAATATGTTCCTGCTCCAGTATCACAAGGAGCCTTTTGTTCCATCATTTCAGGTGGTCAAAACTAAATATCCAGTTTGGAGGGGAAGCTTTTCAGTTCGAAGTATTTACAGTTGCTGGAAATGCTTTCAACTCAAAGTCGTTTATCTCCCTCTGCTGGATGAGAGTCAAATTGCATCCAGCTCACAAAATGTTCCAAATATGACCCGTGTCTGCACTTATGGTACATTTCAAGCTGTATCATACCACTTTAAAGAGTCATAGGAGGCATAGGCAAACTCGGCCATCCAGATGTTTTGGGACTACAACTACAATTCCCATCATCCCTAGCTAACAGGGATGGTCAGGGATGATGGGAATTGTAGTCCCAAAACATCTGGAGGGCCGAGTTTGCCTGTGCCTGAGTCATAGCTTAGGGAAGAGGGACTGCTTGTTAAACCACAGTGGGAACTGTATATCTGCTAAGGGAGCAGGGGTCTCCTAACAATTCTTAGCACCCTTAAACTGGAACAAACTGCAATTCCCATGATTCTTTGTGGAAAGCCATATAGCGATGGGACCACAGGTTTTAGAGCTGAACATAGCAGCCACTGCTTGTATTTAGGGGTGTGTCTGTGTAAGCACATTACAGTACCAGTCTTAAAAGATCAACATTTGGCTCCCAGTACATTTCCAAGCACAAGTTAAAGTGTTGGTGCTGACATTTAAAGCTTGAAATGGCCTCAGCCTTGTATACCTGACGGAGCTTCTCCATCCCCATCGCCCAGCCCAGACACTGAGATCCAGCTCCAAAGGCCTTCTGGCAGTACCCTCACTGCAATAAGTAAGGTTACAGGGAACCAGGCAGAGGGCCTTCTCGGTGCTGGCACTCACCCTGAGGAATGTTGTCCCATCAGATGTTAAGGAAATAAATAACTATACAACTTTCCGAAGACATCTGAAGGTAGCCCTGTATTGAGAAGTTTTTAATGTTTGATGTTTTTGCTGTGTTTTTTATTATGCTGAAAGTCACCCAGAGTGGCTGGAGAAACCCAGTCAGATAGGATGGGTTCATGATAAGGAATGTGTTGTTGCTGTTGTTGTTGTTGTGAAGGGCCAATACTTTTTATTTTAAGACGCACATAATTAATATGAAAATAGTTGCATAGTATTTAGGGTTCAAATACACAGCACATTGTATAGAGGGGCTTGAAGTGTGACAAAAGCAAGGGCCCATAAGCACGTAGCTTGCAAACTGTTATCAAACACCCTATACCCTACACACCCAGTAAAGGAAGGAGGGGAGTACAAGCTGGGTTCACAGGACCAGATAAGAAGGGAGGAGGGCGTATGGCAGTTTGGCAGTTTGGAATACATGTGCTTTTTGTAGTTAAGGAAATCAGGTGTTGCCTGTTTGTGACTGTATAAAAGTATTGTGAATCCACCAGTCGGTGTGCAGGTTGCGAGCTGATTGCACTGCACCTTTGGTTAGCATATGCTGAACAAATAAATCTTGTTGTATCCCTGCCTGGCATGTTGCCTCTTTGTGTTGGTTCCATTGCTCCTATTAAATCAGAAGGTCGGCGGTTTGAATCCCTGTGACGGGGTGAGCTCCCGTTGCTTGGTCCCAGCTCCTGCCAACCTAGCAGTTCGAAAGCACGTCAAAGCGCAAGTAGATAAATAGGAACCACTACAGACAGCGGGAAGGTAAACGGCGTTTCCGTGTGCTGCTCTGGTTTGCCAGAAGCGGCTTTGTCATGCTGGCCACATGACCTGGAAGCTATACGCCGGCTCCCTCGGCCAATAATGCGAGATGAGCGCGCAACCCCAGAGTCGGTCACGACTGGACCTAATGGTCAGGGGTCCCTTTACCTTTACCTATATATAATAACTGTTCATCAATGTACCAACCAGACATGTACACAAGTGTATGGGCCACATGTGTGAAGCAGAACAGGAGGACAGACCTGAAACCATTTTTGACTCCCAAACTGACAAAATGTTTCTCTGCAAGGAAGGAGGGGGTGAGGGAACCTTCCCATTGTCTCAGGACTTAAACAGTACCATCTCAAAGGAATGGCCAGACTACCAGGAAGGGCAATCAGAGAAGGCATTATCAGATTAGCCTGGCACACAGGGGATAAAACAACGGACTCAGATTTCTGTTGTAGACCGCCCTTTTCTGTGATCTAGGTATGATGTATCTGGGGGGGTGCTCTTGGGCTACACCCTTTCTGTGATGTATGTATGATGTTTCTGGGGGTGGTCTTGGACTCTAGGGTGGGCAATTTAAATGTCTATATAAGGGCAGGCACGCCTTGGTTCTGGGTCCTCCTCTTTTCTCCTGCATGAGAGGGAGCACCCTGTTGCAACAGTTCAATAAAGATCAAGCTTACTAGCTGCTTTGTTTCTCAATATTCTCTGGTTGGCCTGTGTTATTTTCTCCTACCGATGGAGAACCTACAAAGGACTCTACAAGGACTCTTGTGTACCCCATAAGGGAATAAGGGCAGATTTTGTTTATTGCACTATTGATTGAAGAATTAGAGATCCAAGGTGTATATATTTTTATTTTAATAATGTTTTAATGTTTGCTTTTAATTGCATTTAACCACTTAGATAGAATGCATGGAGGGAAAAGTTTGCTTTCTGTGCAAGGATCTCGTGAGTCTGCATTTTACAACCCTATGCTCTTTAGGCCATAAATAAGAAATCTGATCTAGCCCTGAGAACAGCACAGGCAAATGTGCTGGGGTGTTAAAGATAAATGCTTGAAGCTATCTGAGGCCCAGGAAGAGGAGATGGGAGAGGAATTTATGGTGCTCTCCCCTCCCCACTGAAGCCTTGGTTACCAGGGCAACGTGTGACATCCAAACCTTAAATGGCAAAATGACTTCTGGTCACCACAAGGTGATTGCAGAGGTGAAGATACGGTAGTGATATGGACCCATACCTGTTTTACTTTCATTACTTGTAACCTTTCCTGACATATGTTTAAGAACGTTTAGAAGTTTTAAGGCCCCATTGTTTGCTGTGTTCAGGGCAGTCTGGAGCAGGTCGGGCGCCCTGGCGCTGAGGCGCAGAGATCGCTCCGGCGCCCCCGCCCTCGCAGTGTCCTGCCCGGCTTCTGCACGGCTTTGCCGCGCAGCGCCCTGCCTCCTGGCCCGGCGCCCTGCCTTACCTAGAGCCGGCCCTGGCTGTGTTTCAACTACCATATAAGCTTTTGTTCTGAAGCGTCTTTGTTGTTGTTTAGTCGTTTAGATGTGTCCGACTCTTCGTGACCCCATCAGGGCTGTCTTAAGCCCATCCAGCGCCCTGGCACTAGGTCCCTCCAGCGCCCCCCCTCCAGAGCCTCTCCAAGGGCCCAAGAGTGCCAAGCGGACCGCGGCAGCAGCGGGAAGCCACCTCCGAGGACTCCGCGCTGCGCCTCCTTCTCGTTTCCCCAGCGCTGGGGTCCGCTCAGTCAAGCTTCGCCACCAGCGCGCGCACAGCAGGACCAACAAGAGCTGCTTGGGCGATGTGCGCGCGCTGGTGGCGAAGCTCGACTGAGCAGAACCCAGCGCTGGGGAAACGAGAAGGAGGCACAGCGCGGAGTCCTCGGAGAAGGAGAGAGATGCGGCGCAGCCTCTCAGCTAGTCAAGCGCAGTCCTGGCCAGATCGCCGGAACCCTGCGCTCACTTGGCGCCCTTCCAGCACCCGGCGCCATGGTTCTCCGCGCCACTAGCCTCTATGGCTAGGACAGGCCTGGACCCCATGGACCATAGCACACCAGGCACTCCTGTCTTCCACTGCCTCCCGCAGTTTGGTCAAACTCATGTTCGTAGCTTCAAGAACACTGTCCAACCATCTCATCCTCTGTCGTCCCCTTCTCCTTGTGCCCTCAATCTTTCCCAACATCAAAGTCTTTTCCAGGGAGTCTTCTCTTCTCATGAGGTGGCCAAAGTATTGGAGCCTCAGCTTCATGATCTGTCCTTCCAGTGAGCACTCAGGGCTGATTTCCTTCAGAATGGAGAGGTTTGATCTTCTTGCAGTCCATGGGACTCTCAAGAGTCTCCTCCAGCACCATAATTCAAAATCATCAGCCTTCTTTATGGTCCAGCTCTCACTTCCATACATCACTACTGGGAAAACCATAGCTTTAACTATATGGACCTTTGTCGGCAAGGTGATGTCTCTGCTTTTTAAGATGCTGTCTAGGTTTGTCATTGCTTTTCTCCCAAGAAGCAGGCCTCTTAATTTCGTGACTGCTGTCACCATCTGAAGTGATCAAGGAGCCCAAGAAAGTAAAATCTCTTACTGCCTCCATTTCTTCCCCTTCTATTTGCCAGGAGGTGATGGGACTAGTGGCCATGATCTTGGTTTTTTTGATGTTGAGCTTCAGACCATATTTTGCGCTCTCCTCTTTCACCCTCATTAAAAGGTTCTTTAATTCCTCCTCACTTTCTGCCATCAAGGTTGTGTCATCTGTATATCTGAGGTTGTTGATATTTCCTATTATTTCTTACAATAGGAATAAATGCTGGGTCCCTCATGGATGAGGGGCTTGAATTAGTTTCCTTGGTTTCATGGTTTGTTTAAAAGGTGGCCCCTCACCTGGGAACGGACAAGGTGGTGTAATGAATAATAATTTTATTATTTATACCCTGCCCATCTGGGTGGGTTTCCAGAGTGAGAAAACCAGCAGAAGAGCTTCGGAGGTGGACCTCAGTGTCCAGGCTGAGCGATGGGGATGGGGATGGAGATGCTCCTTCAGGTATATGGGGCCAAGGCTATTTGGGGTTTTAAAGGTCAGCACTGCGACGGATCCCTTCTACCTAACGCTAAGACGGTGCGACGGTTGCCCCTCTTACTCTATTATTAGAAGAGCACCTAGGGCACCCGTCTTCTCTCTCACTTACTAAAGGAACTCCACCCCCATCATTCTGCCCGGACCCTGAGGTCCAGCGCCAAGGGCCTTCTGGCAGTTCCCTCACTGTGAGAAGCAAAGTTACAGGGAAACAGATCATTTATAAACTCCTCTTCAATCTTGGGTTTATTTGTAAGTGGAGTTTGCTTCCAACACACGTGGCCAGGTATCTTATGAAACTCGAGGCTGTTTGTGCGACTAATCCCTTTGTCCCGAGTGAGGAGATTCCCTCAGCTTGAAATCCCTCACTCTAAAAGCTTGCCTATCCGCTTAGGCAACTTAGTGACACACCGGGTCGTCCACCTTCAGCCTATAGGCCCTATACCGTGTTACTCAATGACACAAGCTATCGACGCCACTCTTAAGGGAAGTTTTTGTCCTTTAAAGAGCCTCCACCTATACTGTTTTCAATACCGTGCTGGAAATAAGAAAGACAATTTCTCCTTGGCACATAAAAGATGAAAGTTTATTAACTCAAATTCATAATGGTTGCTTTAAAGATTCATGCGTGTTCAAGCTTCGTTACTGTCATAAATTATTATTGTCAAACACGTAACATGGAACTTGCTTATTCCTCATCTAAACCCTCCGTTATCCTGACCCTGCAACCCAGGCAAAAAAAAGAGAAAATTTTTAAAACTATGTCAATTCGTTACAAGACACTTTGAATAACACCGGTCTTGAAAGACCTACCGTACATTGGCTCCCAGTACGTTTCCGAGCACAATTTAAAGTGTTGGTGCTGACCTTTAAAGCCCTAAATGGCCTCGGTCCAGTATACCTGAAGGAGTGTCTCCACCCCCATCGTTCTGCTCTGAGGGCCAGCTCTGAGGGCCTTCTGGCAGTTCCCTCACTACGAGAAGCCAAGTTACAGGGAACCAGGCAGAGGGCCTTCTCAGTAGTGGCACCCGCCCTGTGGAATGCCCTCCCACCAGATGTCAAAGAGAAAAACAACTACCAGACTTTTAGAAGACATCTGAAGGCAGCCCTGTTTAGGGAAGCTTTTAATGTCTAATAGAATAAAAAAATTCCTTCAGTAGCACCTTAAAGACCAACTAAGTTTTTATTTTGGTATGAGCTTTCGTGTGCATGCACACTTCTTCAGATAAACTTCTTCGTATCTGAAGAAGTGTGCATGCACACGAAAGCTCATACCAAAATAAAAACTTAGTTGGTCTTTAAGGTGCTACTGAAGGAATTTTTTTATTTTACTTCGACCCAGACCAACACGGCTACCTACCTGTAACCAATGTCTAATAGATTATTGCATTTTAATGTTCTGTTCTGTTGGAAGCCACCCAGAGTGGCTGGGGAAACTCAGCCAGATGGACGGGGTATAAATAATAAATTATTATTATTATTCTTTGAATTGTGCTTGGAAACATACTTGGAGCCTGTGAGGATCCTTTAGGACTGGTGTTATATGGTCCCAGCAGCTACTCCCAGTAACCAGTCAGGCTGCCATATTCTGGATTAGTTGTAGTTTCCAAGACACCTTCAAGAGTAGCGTCATGTAGAGCATATTGCAGTAGTCCAAGTAGGAGATAACCAGAACATTTACCACTCTGGTGAGACAGTCTGCGGGCAGATGTAGCTGGTAGACAGCTGCTCTGGACACACAATTGACCTGCGCCTCCATGGACAACTGTGAGTCCAAAATTACTCCCAGGCTTGGCATTAATCAAGAGGCACTCCTGGACCGACATATGCTAATGGGCTGCAATCAGTCAGCTGCTGAAAGGACTGGGGTTGGCTCTTTGAAGGTATCTGAATGTTTTACAGTTGTACCTCACGGTCTTTTCAGGGAGTCTTCTCTTCTCATGAGGTGGCCAAAGTATTGGAGCCTCAGTTTCAGGATCTGTCCTTCCAGTGAGCACGCAGGGTTGATTTCCTTCAGAATGGATAGGTTAGATCTTCTTGCAGTCCATGGGACTCTCAAGAGTCTCCTCCACCACCATAATTCAAAAGCATCAATTCTTCGGCAATCAGCCTTCTTTATGGTCCAGCTCTCACTTCCATACATTACTACTGGGAAAATCATAGCTTTAACTATACCATAGCTGCCAAGTTATCCCTTTTTTAAGGGATTTTCCCTTATGCTGAATAGGCTTCCTCGCGAGAAAAGGGAAAACTTGGCAGCTATGCTATACGGACCTTTGTCGGCAAGGTGATATTGAAGGGCCAATACCTTTATTTTAAGACACACATAATTGAGATGAAAATAGTTGCATAGTATTTAGGGTTCAAATACACAGCACATTGTATAGAGGGGCTTGAAGTGAGACAAAGGCAGGGGCCCATGGGCGTGTAGCTTGCAAACTGTTATCAAATGCCTACCCTATACCCTACACACCCAGTAAAGGAAGGAGGGGAGTACAAGCTGGGTTCCCAGGACCAGATAAGAAGGGAGAAGGGCGTATGGCAGTTTGGCAGTTTGGAATACATGTGCTTTTTGTAGTTAAGGAAATCAGGTGTTGCCTGTTTGTGACTGTATAAAAGTATTGTGAATCCACCAGTCGGTGTGCAGGTTGCGAGCTGATTGCACTGCACCTTTGGTTAGCATATGCTGAATAAATAAAACTTGTTGTATCCTGCATGGCATGTTGCCTCTTTGTGTTGGTTCCATTGCTCCTATTACCCGGGTGGGACTTAGGTCCCACATTTCCTCTGCTTAGAAATATAACTTATTATAGATGGGAACTGTAGTCCAAAATATCTGGAAGGCCGAAGTTTGGGGATGCCTGGTGTAGCGGCCTTGTGGCTACGGGAGGTGTTATCCTTGATCTCTGGGGCGGGCGGGGATCCCTGGGGAGCGGGCTTGTGTCGGGGCGGCCTGCTCCCTGGCGGTGTTGGGATGGGTAGTGGCGCGATGTATGGGGTGGGCTGGGATCCCTGGGGAGAGGCCTAGTGTCGAGGCGGCTTGCTCCCTGTGGGTGACGCAATCTCTGTGGTGGACGTGGATTGTGGATTGGCCAGGATGGGGAAGGCCGTGACCAATGGGGGGGCGGGGATCCCTGGGGAGTGGGTTGGTGTCAGGGCGGCCTGCTCTCAGGAGGTGGTGTGATCGGATCGGCATGTTCCCTGAGGGGGGGATCTCTGGGGTAGGTACCTCCAGACAGCCGCCTCGGGAAACAGGGTGGGAGGGGGCGCCGGATCGATTTTCGCACCACGACGCCAGGGCGCCTGATATGCTTAAGACGGCCCTGTCTTTGACTCAGGTGAAATACAGCCTAATTTTGCCCCTGCAAAATGAAGAGGACATAATAAATTGTACGCCCACTCCACACACCCCCCCCCCCAAAAAACCCTTAAACGGAGATCTAGAAATTGAAATTCTCTCTCTTAGGTCACAAAGGAATGGTTTTTTTTTGTTTTTTTAATGCAGACATCTTTGTTAAGGTTGACAAAACCTCAACGATTAAAGGCCCGATTTTAATCAGGCCCTAAATCGCTTCCGAGTTGAAACGAACAACAACGTGTATGAGCTGAGTATATCACACGAGGACCTATTTTCAGTGTTTTAGGCGCCAGATAAAAAAAAAACGTTCCTCTTCAACCAGACCTTGGGCTCATTTAACATCCTTTAAAACGTGTTCGTGGGAAGAGGTGATTGCTTTGTTACTGTTGGGCTTTTGTGTTTTTATCGTGCAACCAGGCACCACCACGGGGCGAGCTTTCCAACGGCCTGGTCCCAGAGCCCGATTAATTGTCCGCCTCCCCCCCCCCACCTCAGACAGCAGGAGGCGGACGGACTCGGCGCTCATAGGCCGCATGACCCTCGCTGGGCGGGGACGGGCATTTGGCGCGCTGCTTCGCCGACTGGAGGGAGCGAGCGAGCGAGAGCCGAGAGAAAGGGGGTGTCGCCGCGCTCCTCTCTTGCTCCTCCTCCTCCGGCGCCGCCGCCATGTCCCGCCAAAGCTCCCTCCTCAGCTTTTTCCCCATGTCGGAGGCCAAGCGCGATGGCGCCTGCAGCCCTCACAGCGATGCCGAGCCCGAGGGCGGGCGCATGCTGTCGCCCAGAGGATCGGGCACCAGAGGGAGGACCAGGGCGCCCCCCACGGACTGGTAAGCCCCCGCGCTGAGGAAGCGAAAAGGCGGCGGCGGCGGTTGGCGGGCCAAGAGCGTGGCGCGCGCAGGCGCTGCTTCCATGAGGAGGGCTGGCGGCGGATGGCCGCCCTCTCTCGCATACTAGGCCCGAAAGCGGCTTCTTCGCGGGGGGAGGGGAGGTGATAGGCCGGGTAGACCCGGAGGAAGAGAGAGAGAGAGAGAAAAGGATGGCGCGCGCGATAGCGGAGGGAGGGTTTGGCGAGGCGCGCAGGTGAGGTGGAGGAACGGGCTCAGGTGACGCAGCGCGGGAAAGGCAGGTTCGAGGGGAGACCCCTCTGCAGGAGGCCGCGTAGGCCACCGCGCGAGCTCGTGGGGAATCTCCGCGTGGCGGAAGCGCCCCGCTCTTCCGAGCAGAAGCAGCACGCTGCGCTGTGATGCTGGAAGGGTGGGTAGCTGATGGCATCTGGCATCCTCCTCCTCCTCCTCCGCGAATTTGCCTCTCAAATCTTTCCGAATCGGTGGCCCTCCAGGTGAAGGAGAAAGCTCCCCAAAACTGCTTAAAGCTTCCGATTTGCAGCTTGGTATAAGTGGGTTGGTGGCCTTTTGTGTCGTCGTTCCCCCCATTGTGTTTCCTTCCCCTTTTCATATGGCAGCAGCACCCGGTACTGTATAGCCCAGTACTTTGGCACACTGAAAGGAGGGGGGGTGGGGGGGAATCTGCCATGTGGAATGGTTTCACGGAATCCTAAGACACTGAATCAGAACGGAATGAACCGTGGAGGACAGCTGTTGAATAAGATCGTAGAGTTGGCAGGGGCCCCTGAGGATTATCTAATCCAGGCATCCCCAACCTTCCGCCCTCCAGATGTTTTGGACTACAATTCCCATCATCCCTGACCACAAGTCCTGTTAGCTAGGGATCATGGGAGTTGTAGGCCAGAGCATCTGGAGGGCTGCAGGTTGGGGGTGCCTGATCTAGTCCAACCCCCTGCAATGAAGGAACCGCAACATGTGGTCCCCTATGCACGCTGGATCCTGTTTTGCTTTGCAAATGGACTGAGTTTTGTTGCGGCACCATTCCCACGTTAATGTAAAGGAGTGCTGAAAAATAGCTATACATTAATCATACATTAAGTTTGGGCTATACTGTACAAGAGGAGTTAAAAGATTCCTGACTGGCTAGATTTACCACTTGCTGCAGCAGGTTGTAATTGCGATAGGATATACTGTACAAGAAAGCTGTCCACTTATACCACATTGCAGTCCTTCACTGATATTTCATGAAGGTAGTCCTTGCATACACTTTTTAATAGTAAAGGCCAAGCTTCACTCAAAGCCCATATCCATTTGGCCTTCTTTTGACGACCGCATACCCCTTTTAAAAATTCTCTATCGCTCGCGAGTGTTAAAATATGAAAGTGTAGCTGGTTGTGTCTCAGGAAAAGGCCTGACTTGCAGACATGACTTTCTGCTTTCCATGTAACATGGAGGCATCACTTAAATTGCCTGGTGGTGGTAGGGTGTGTGTGTTTCCTGGCATTAGTGTTTGGAATATGCAAGGATGCATATCTTGCCAAGTAAAATGGAGTAAATGTGCATAGGATCTAGGTGCAGGATCATTGAATAAATGAATGAATGCTTGCCTGAGGGCAAGTGCCCTTGAATTCAGTGCGATTTGTGTGTTTTTTCAGGCCCAGCTGCATAGATAAGCATGTAGAACTGCAATCTGTGTATGTTTACTCAAATGTAAATTCTGTTTAAGAACATAAGAAACCTACTGAGTCAGAGTGATGGCCAATCTAATCTAGCATCCTGATCAGATGCCTGTGGGAAGCCTTCAAGATGGGCATGTGGGGGAGGAACCACGAGCCCTTGGTCCAGGTGATGGCATGCCCTGCAACATTTCTCCAATGAAAATAGGGATGTCCTATTTAATAATAGTAACAATAATACCATTATTTATACCCCATCCATCTGACTGGGTTGCCCCAGCCGCTCTGGGCAGCTTTCAACATATATTAAAAACATATTAAAATATTAAACATTAAAAAAAACTTCCCTATACAGAGCTGCCTTCCGGTGTCTTCTAACGGTTGGCTTGGCTCGGGGTCACATAACTCCATACCCTCCAACATTTCTCTGATGAAAATAGGGCCACCCTAAGGAAAAGCAGAACATTTTGGGATCAAATCAGAAACAGGGATGGCTTCTGTAAATCCAGGACTGTCCCTGGAAAATAGGGACACTTGGAGGGTCTTTGATGGGGGCAAGCTGACTTTAAAGGAAATGAAACTAAAACTTCCCCAAACCCTTTTCTCGGTCCTGCATAATAGGGTAGGGTACCTGAGCAAAGGGTCATGACTGCTCCTTGTCATCTTGGTGGCATGATTTTCACACTAAAATTTGGTGTAATGTGCAAAATGTTTCCAACAAGTTAGAAATACAAATATTTAATTTGTATAAATTGGAACCAATCATTGGTATAAATCTTTATTTCCGAATAATCCTTTAATTTTAATTCCCCATTTGATTCTTGTAATAAAATTTTATATGTAGCTCAATTTCCCTTCATTTTTAATCTCTTCACTGATACCATTTCTAGTGGGGATGCCCACCAGGGTATTTTTGGTTCTAATGTCCTTTTATATTTTTCCCAAATTCTATATAATGATTTTCTAACTATATGTTCCAGAAATCCTTTATGTACTTCTAATTTCTCGTCAATCAAATGTACATATCATATACATTCCACGACAACAACAAATTAAAAACATAAAAAATACATCACTCAATCTTATATTCCGTATCTTTGTCGACTTCCTCCTTTCCCTCCCTTCTACGTTTCTATATATCACTTACTTAGCACTTTCTAAATCTTAACAACTTTCTATTTCTTAATTATCAAATCTAAATGTTACTCTTAATCCCTTTTCAAACAACAATTTTCAAAACAACTCAATATAATTTTAGTTTTAAGAGCATATTAACTTCCCATTATATATCTAAATCTAAACACACATTACATTTAACTAGCTTACTTCTGCAACCACCTTATACTTCCAAATCCTTTATTATATATTACTAATCTTATAATTCTTTTCTAAATAAACTTTAAATTTCTTTCAATCTTCTTTCACTGATTCTTCTCCCCGGTCCCGGAGTCTCCCAGTCAGTTCAGACAGTTCCATAAATTCTATCAGCTTCATCTGCCAATCGCCCACCATCGGCATATCTTCAGATTTCCAATTCCTTGCTAATACAATTCTAGCTGCTGTTGTGGCATACAGAAAAAAAGTAATATCTTTCTTGGGTAATTCCTTTCTTGTAATACCAAGTAAAAAAGCTTCTGGATTCTTAATAAACGTGTTTTTAAACACTTTCTTCAACTCATTATAAATCTTATCCCAGAAGTTCTTTACTTGGGGACAAGTCCACCACATATGGTAAAAGGTTCCTTCCGCTTTCTTACATTTCCAACATTTATTATCCTGTTTGTGATAAATCTTAGCTAACTTTACTGGTGTAAGATACCATCTATACATAATCTTCATCATATTCTCTTTTAACACATTACACGCAGTAAATTTCATATTCTTCTTCCACAACCTTTTCCAATCTTCTATCATTATATTATGTCCTATATCTTTTGCCCACTCAATCATAACCGATTTTGTCTGTTCATCTTTAGTATCCCACTCCAACAACAAATTATACATCCTTGAAAGGTTCTTAATTTTTGGCTCTAACAATTCTGTTTCCAATTTTGACTTTTCAATTTGAAAACCATTTTTTTTATCCAACTTGTACATTTCATTTATTTGATAATACTGCAGCCAGTCATTCAAATGACTTTTCAACTGATCATATGTTTTGAGCTTAAATTGTTCTTTCTCTTCCACCAATAGTTCCTTGTACGTCAAGAAGAGGGCATCTTCTTATGAACTTCTAGTACAGTAGTACCTTGTTTTGCAACTGGGATCCGTTCCGGAGCCCCGGTCTCTGGCTGAAAAGGATGCTGGACAAAGCGCCACATCTGTGCATGCGCACGGAGCTGTTTGCCCTTCCACGTGAGTGGCAAACCCAGAAGTAACTGAATGTTCTGCTGGAAGATTACTGGAACTGTGAATACTCTGCTGACCACACTGGCCGAAATGTGTCATATCAACAGATATCTTCTTCAGTATCTGAAGAAGTGTGCATGCACACGAAAGCTCATACCTATGACAAACTTAGTTGGTCTCTAAGCTGCTACTGGAAGGAATTTTTTTTTATTTTTTGTTTCGACTACGTCAGACCAACACGGCTACCTACCGTGTTTCTCCGAAAATAAGATACCGTCTTATATTTATATTTCCTCAAAAAAACCGTGGTGGTTTATTTTCAGGGCATGTCTTATTTTTTATTACCTGTCCAGCCTAGCCTCTTCCTTGGCGCCCTCCAGAACTGCGCCTATCACTATGTCTTATTTCCAGAGTGTGGCTTATATTGCGCAACTGCTTGGAAATCCTGCTACAGCTTATTTTATGAGTATGGCTTATTTTAGCAGAAACAGGGTACCTGTAACAAATATCAACAGATAGTGAGCCCATATCTTAACAGGTTATGGGCTAACTGACTTCTACAAGTCTCACATCAGCAACTTTTTCCTTTTTTCCCCCTCACACTGCAGGTATATTACATTTCTAATCATTACATGCCTCCTTTATGCCTCTAATTTAATTATGCCCTAATTTAACATGATAAAATTCCAGCTCAGTCAAAGCTAACTTCAAGCATGAATGTTGCATTTTCCTTGCACTTAAAAAGGCCTTGTATCATGGATATATTTCTGCTTCATTTCTTGTTACCAAACAGTTCATATTTCCCATTCAAAGGGAAATTGTGAGTGGGGGGAGTAATTTTCTGTTTTCAGGGTCAAATTAAAATGTTGAACTTTTTTTAATGCATCCAAGTACACAATAGTCGTAACTATTCTGGAGACCACATAACGGCTGTGGCCAGATTGGGATTTAGGTTTGGGGCTGCCTGGCGGTCAAAAGGCAATATCTCAAGCTTGCAACAAATAAAATAAAATAATTGAAACAGGAAGCTACTGTCTTAGCTCTTCCATGCTCCTTCCTTCTTCAGTTTTTTACTTTGCCTTGCAGAAAGCAATTGTTTCTTCCTGAGACTCCTGGTGTTCTCCTTTCAGATTGGTTATTTCCTTGTCTCTTCTACCTCTAGTTGAATTTCTCTCTGTGTTTAGCCTCATCATTAGTTCTTCTCCTCCTTCCTGGCTCTGGTGTTTTTCCACTCATTTTTCAAAGCCTGTTCAGTTGTTGGCTTCCTTCCTTATCTACAGCCTCTTTAGAGACTGCATTGTCCTTGACTTTGCTGATTTCAGCCATAGTAGCCTCCAGATTTCCCCTCCCCCTCCAACCTCTTCCTCAGTGCAGCTAAAGCCAGTCTGTGGGGTGGGTGGGTGGGTGTTAGAGAGTTGCCCTGCATTTTTTGTTCTTGATTAACGATCAGCTATAATTCAGAGAGCTGCTTTGTCTGCACTTAAATAGAAAGGCACAGAAGAAATCTACACCCTCCTGCAGTGAATTTCAGCAGCAAAACCACAGCCTGTAAAGACAATAGAAGATTTTACAGCAAACTCTGCTTCTATTCAAGATTTGGTTCCAGCCCCCCCCCCCCGCCCAATTCAGGGGCAGCACTTGTCACTTTCAACAGATCTTCCCAGCTTTCCAGACTCTCTTGCCCCTTTGCTATTCAGAAGATCTCAGAGTCAGATTTTTGGGGGGGGGTTAACCCCCCTCCTGGCATTCTTCTCACTATGGAGGATGGTTCAGTGGAAGGTCAGCAGGAGGCTCTGCTTTGGGTAAGTAAGGAGCGCTTACAACCAGAGAGAGGAGGACAATGGATCTCTCCCTGGTGAAGCGGCAAGCGGTTCACCAGTTTGATATCTTGCAGGGAAGATCTTCCTCAGCTGAGCTCAAGAGGAATTTCCTCATCCCTTTGAAACCTCTCAGAGCCAAGATACCCATGCAGCTCACCCTAGCATGAATGAAATGTTTTGACGTCATTACTCGACAGCAGAAGCAGTCTCTGCTTCAGAATACAGCATTAATCCTGAATTTCATCCATATACTGTACCTCCTAAAGGAAGCTCTCCTAGTAGATCTGGCTGAGGAAGTAATTTGGCCCTCAACTATCTCTCAGTCTCTTCATCAACAGTATCTGCTTCCCCTGCTTCTCACTCCACCTCCAGGAGGTAGTCTGGAGCACAACCTTCATGCAGTGGTTCTCAGTCCTTACCCAGGCGCACTGTTTCCCCTGAAGACCTTGACACAGCCTTAAGTGCTAGCAATCGGAGCCTCTGCCACAGCCCAATCATTTGCAAAAAGTGGCCCTTGCATGGGCAATCCTCCTCAAGACCTGAACTGGTCTGACATGTCCTTGTCAAAGATTTCCAGCGCACCGGGAGGCTGATGTGCTGTCTTGCAACAACTTGGCCTCTGAACCTTTTGTAGGGGGTAAGCTCTTTGGTGAAGAGGCTTTAAAGGACATCCTAGTTGAGTCTAGGGACAAGAAAAAAGAGATGACATATCTTTCGCCACACTTATCGAGGCTCAAGGTTCTTCAGAGGCAGGGACCTTCGGCCTTCCCAGCCTCCTGGAACAGGCAGTGCGGAGAGTTGAAAGAAAAGCAACAGTCCTATTCCTGCAACACTCAACAGAACAAACCCCATCTCTCTTGGCGTTGTTGCTATTCCAGTGGGAGGACAGCTGCCCTGCCGCAATACACCCATAGTTGGCAGCAGACCACATCCAACAGATAGGTGCTGGACACTATCCACAAATACTTACCGCCGCCAGTCTCATCAGACCCCTCCAACTTACCATTTTTCCAATAGTTACTCCCGTCATCTTTTTTCTACCAAAGAGTCTCTGTGACTTTTAAAAGGCAACCTTTCCCATTGAAAGCCATCTCCCATGTGATACTTGCACTGAATCTCGCTTTTTGGCTTGTTATTTAAAAACTGAAGAAGGAGCGGGGAGGAGCTAAGATGGCAGCTTCTTGTTTCAATTCTTTATTTTTATTTTTCAAACTTGCAATGTTGCTTATTAACCGCCAGGTGGCACCAAACCTAAATCCCAATCTGGCGCCAGCTTTTACGGGATCTAGAAATACCTTTCATAGTAAGTATGACAGACTTTTCTGTTACATTTCCTTAGACCACCTGAATGGAGCCTGTAGCTCACAGATAGCCTGGATGTTCTCAAACTTATAAAGGGCTCTCTGCCACTGAATTATTTCGTCTTTTCAGATAACGTCCCTTTAGAAAAGTATATGCATGTATTAGTGTTAGTATTAGCATTATTTATTAAATTTGTATATCACCTTTCATCCAAAGATCTCAGGGTGGTTCATAACTGAAAAATATAAATGAGAATACAAAATACATACGAAAAAAAACCAATAATCCCCTCCCCCAACCACATTTAAAAGCTGAAGAATGTTAAATCAGCCTGGTTGAAGAGATGTTTTTGCCTGGTTGAAGAGACGTTTTTGCCTTGTAATAAAGGCAGGTAATAAAGACAGGAGCCATGGGGTGGCAGTGAGAGAAGCGAGGCTTTGCTTCCCCACCCAGTCATGTAGGCCTGTTTGGGAGACGTCTTGACGCCGCAGCGTTGACAGAAATGGGAAAGGGAGGAGGGAGAACAGGAGGAGGAAAAGATGGAGTTGTGCTAACACTGGGGTGCAGAACCCGCAGGAGCTGTTTAAGAAATAGAACGAGTAGCTCTGCATTTGCAGTACCGTGAGAGCCAGTGTGGTGTAGTGGTTAAGAGCGGTAGACTCGTAATCTGGGGAACCGGGTTCGTGTCTCCACTCCTCCACATGCAGCTGCTGGGTGACCTTGGGCTAGTCACACTCCTCTGAAGTCTCAGCCCCACTCACCTCACAGAGTGTTGCGGGGGAGGAAGGGAAAGGAGAATGTTAGCCGCTTTGAGACTGCCTAGGGTAGTGATAAAGCGGGATATCAAATCCAAAATCCAAACAGTGGAACCTCGGTTTTTGAACATAATCCATTTCGGAAGACAGTTCGACTTCTGAAACGTTCTAAAACTCAAAACAGGAGCCTCAATTCAATAGGGAAACTCAAAATGGAAGCTGCGTTGGACATTCGGGTTCTGAAAAACGTTTGAAAACCAGAGCATTTACTCCTGGGGTTTCGGCGCTATTCAAGAACTGAGGTTTCACTATAATGGTGGGGCTCCTTGGCAGCATCCACAGCGGCAGAGGGTCGGGCATTTGCACACCACTGGCAATGCCACGGCCATTGGTACCCCATTGTTGCCTTTGCTGCTATCTCCCACCGCTGCCAGGAACAGCCCTCTGCTGCTGGGGCTTGAGAGTTGCTGCCTCAACCCCAACAAAGCTGGGCTCAAGTGGCCTTCGCTGAGAAAAGGAAGGAAGGAAGTGGCTTGGGACCGGCGGATGTTTCAGTGGCAGGGGAAGTGGCGGAGAACGCCAGATTTCAGAAGGAAGTGGAGCTGCTAAAGCCCAATGAGCTGGAGCGGCTGGTTGGCTGCAGGGAATCGCCATTAAATGGTTGGGAGGGAGCCATGAGCTGTCTTTGGAGAGTATGATAGTGGCTAAGGAAGAAATTTTTAGCAGAAGGAATTACTACTTCAGTGCATCTGCAAGAAGAGTTTGGTTGGGTAGGAAACAGGAGTAGATGTAGTAGCAGGGAATCGCTGGGCAACATTCAACTTTATACTCGAATAGATCCATTTAAATTAAGGTGATGTTCACAATGGGTCTAATGTGAGTAGGACCCAACATTGGATACAACCCATTGTGTGCTGCTGTACAGAATATTGCCAAAGAATGCGAGAGCTGTGCTTTTTCTGTTACAGTTTTTAGATTACTTTGGAGGGACACAGAGTCTTCATTCGCTTCATTTGCAGATTGAACATTGCATTATCTATATGCCAAATGCTATTTACACATGTTTCTGGGCACTTCAATTGCCCACTGACTAACCTGTTCCTATTTAGAACTCTTGGCGAGCTCAATATTTTTTTTATTGTCACTGTTTGAGAGCCATGCTGTTTGCTCTAGAGCAGGGGTTCCCAACAAAATTTTCTCGAGGACCCCTCATCGAGCCGCTATTGTGACAAGGACCCCCATTAATTCCTAATCCTAAAATTAAAAAGTGAGAGCCAAATTAAGAGTCTTTTTATATTTTATATTTATACGTTTTTTACAGTTACAACAGAGTACTCCATCAGTATACAGTTAGTTTTAATTTAGGTTCAATGGACACTGATAAGATCGGTTCGAGAGTCACTTACTTACTTGCTTGGACATCAAATGCATTATCTTCCTCTTCATCTGTAGGCCTATGTCGTTTTAACGAACCACTTTTCAACCAACGGTCCATTTTTAACTACGCGAACTGTAGCTTCCGCGAAAAACAACGCTTTGTTTACAAACACTACTGTTTTGCAAAGAGGGAGGGGAATGGAGAAGACAGGGTACCCTGTTTCTCATATTTTAAGACATACCCATAAAATAAGCCATAGCAGGATTTTTAAGCATTCAAGGAATATAAGCCATACCCCGAAAATAAGACATAGTGATAGGCGCAGCAGCAATGCCGGCCACGGCAGGAGGAGGAGGAAAAAAATAAGACATCCCTTGAAAATAAGCCATAGTGTGTTTATTTGAGGAAAAAATAAATATAAGACGTGTCTTATAATATGAGAAACACGGTACATGCGCAGTAGCGCACAAATGAAGCCGACGCGCGCAAAGCATCTTGGGGAGGTGAGTGTTAGTAGAATGCGCGTGCTGCCTCTTTGCAAAACAGTAGTGTTTGTAAAGCGCCACCTAACGGCGTACAGCAGAACTACTGCCTCTATCTAATTCTAGTTTTGCGCTAGACTCTGCTCATGCAGGAAGTGGCCAAAACAAAAAATCTGTTATCATACGAAATATATTTAATATATTTTTTATTCTAATAGCATCTTGCGGACCCCTCTGGCATAGCTCGCGGACCCCTGGGGGTCCCCGGACCACCTGTTGGGAACCACTGCTCTAGAGTCCTCCACTCAGCGATCTGAAACTGAAGTGTGTGTGCTGCAGTTGCTTGTTGAAGGGAGGGAAGGAACTCTGCACACATTCCAGGGCACTTCATTGTTAAATCACTATCAAACCAAACTGTTAATTTTGTGCAAAGAAGGAGGATTTCCTTGCTGAGGCCTCTGTGGAAGTAGTGGTCTCAGTGAGAAGAGGATTGGGATGAGCTCAATCGCTGGAAACATTATCTCATATGCTGCATATGCTTCAAGATAAGATAAATGGGCCTGCTACCTGGGAACTTGTTTCATCTCGTTTCAACTGTGAGAAAACCAAGAATGCACCATAGGCCCAGTTACTAGAACATTCTAGGTTAGGAGCCTCCTGATTGGCTCTGGATGTGGAAGAAAATTGAGCCTTTGCACTGATTTAGGTTCAAGACTCTGTTTATTAAGGCAAAGCTATTGTGTTGGGGGAAACTCCCTCACCTTCTTCCTCCCAATCAGTAGGGCTTCTGCTTATATCCAGAGCCAACAAGCTTTACAGGGGTAAAAACATGGGCAAAATGTCAGAAGTATCATACATCATTCTTTTACCATCCATCCCATCTTCATACCTTCCCCCCTCTTTCTTTCTTTCTTTCTTTCTTTCTTTCTTTCTTTCTTTCTTTCTTTCTTTCTTTCTTTCTTTCTTTCTTTCTTTCTTTCTTCTCTTAAGGGAGATGTGGCCTTTTTGTTTCACCTGCAAGATCATACCAGCTGTGCTGCGAAACTGGATCCTGTAATACCTATCCTAATAGTGTTAGGAAAAATTAGCTTTGTTATTCTTTATCCTCTTTTATAATTCCAAGCTACAGGTAGGTAGCCGTGTTGGTCTGGATCGAAGTAAAATAAAAAAATTCCTTCAGTAGCACCTTAAAGACCAACTAAGTTTTTATTTTGGTATGAGCTTTCGTGTGCATGCACACTTCTTCAGCTATGTTTCTTAATTGTCCCAGGTTTGGGGAACAGGCCTTGTCAGTCAGCGAAAAGCAATGCTTTACATTTGGAGGTGGGGGTTCTACTTCAAAAAATAAAATAAAAACTTGAGTATCCTTGGGTAAAGTATGAGCTAAATTCTAAGAGAATTGTGTCTGTAACCAATGTAGATAGTCTTTTTGACTTCATAGATTGTCAGTAAAAGATCTGTTATAAAGGCTATCTTTTTTTGTCTTGCAGTGACTGTGAATTTTCACCTGGTGATTTGGTTTGGGCCAAACTCGAAGGTTACCCTTGGTGGCCATGCCTTGTCTACAAGCATCCAACAGAAGGATCACTTTTCAGAGGCAGAGGGAGATCCTCTCGCATCCATGTACAGTTTTTTGACGATGACCCATCAAGGGGTTGGGTTAGCATTAGATATATACGCCCATATACAGGTAAGAGTTGATAACTGAATGTAATAGGTGATAACAGAATATACACATAAGATATTAGAAGCAATGCAGCATCACTCTGTAAATTGACCACATACTGAGAGGCTTGGAAGTACTGTTCAGCTAAGATGCCCTTTCACCTTCATTTGAGTAGGATGCATCTCTTCAGTTTGACTTGACTTGGCAGTACAAGGGATTGGGGCTGTACTATTTCACCTAACACACATCTGCCCTGTTATTGTAGGCAACTTGCAGCCCTATGCCACTCTTGGCAGAAGCTCCACCCATTTGTTGCAGAGGGAACTATAGAGTGCCTAAGACGGTTCTGTATTCAGCACCAACATTTGATATGCTACTTTTGCATCAAAATAATTATGGTGGGATTCTGACTGTGTGAGTTACACCAAACTGCCCCCAGTATTCCAACAGCAGATTAGTGGTACGGTAGTTTATGTGGAATGATTTAAAAAGTCATGCAATTTAATATACATAGTAATCTGAGTAGTGGCAGTTCTAAATAACAGTTCTTAAGAGATACGGGATTAAATGCAGGATCTTTAATTTGGGATTGTTACTGTAAGGTTTCTGCATGTTAGATAATCAAAAACTAGGAGAAACCATGAGCGTGTTTTAGCTAAAAATTGTATTCTCTTGACTGATTCCTTTTTATATTACAGGTTCCTCTGGTAGAGATACCAGTAGGGGAGGCATGTTCTACAGTTCAAGACCTGAAATTAGAAGAGCAATGGAATTGGCAGATGCTGCTTTGCAAAAAGAGAAGAGTGAGCGACTTGACCTGGCAGTGTGTGACAAACCTTCAGAAAGCGAGGAAGAAGACGATGAGGAGATGGAGGTCACTCTTTATAATTCTTGTTTCCAAACGCAATTAGAAAACGGGGAAGAGAGGTTGCTCATGATTTGTAGGACAGTTCTGTATACGTAGATAGTTGCCTTTCTCTTTATTGTTTTGGAACTGTAACAAGTATGTGTCTGAACTCACATGCATGTCCACACTCACATATACTGTATCTGTACACACTAACTAGAGGTTTGGGATCTTTTGGTAGAATTATAACATGCCCATTTTTGAATATGTACAGTCATACCTCGGTTTAAGTATGCTTCTGTTTGGGTACTTTCAGTTTAAGTACTCCGTGGACCCATCTGGAACGGATTAATCCACTTTCCAATACTTTCAATGGGAAAGTTCGCTTCAGGTTAAGTACGGACTTCCGTACTTAACTCATACTTCGGGTTAAGTATGCTTCAGGTCGAGTACTCTGTGGACCCGTCTGGAACGGATTAATCCACTTTCCATTACTTTCAGTGGGAAAGTTCGCTTCAGGTTAAGTACGCTTCAGGTTAAATACAGAGTTCCGGAACCAATTGTATACTTAAACCGAGTTACCACTGTATTTGCCTCTGTTCCTGCCTAAATAAAACTCCTGACACCCAATACTTTTTGTTCTGGGCTGGCGATCATTGCTACTACTACTACTACTAGTAGTAATCTGCACTATACTTGTAGATCTCAGGGCGGTTCACAGCATAACAATCTCTTAATTGCCAGACGGGCGGCCCAGTAATTTTTTGAGGCGAGCAAATAGCTTTACGTTCAGATTCTTGAGGAACACATTAAAAAAAACCAAGCTTGGTTTATCATATGAAATGAAAATGACAGAATACATAAATGCTGTTTCAGACAGTAAAATTACAATTCAGGCAGGTAGCAAATCCTACCATACACACACACCTTGATCTAAAGAGTGGAAGAATCCCTACCAATTCTCAAAAGCCTGCACAAGTGAGCGTGACCATTACGCTAGCAAGACTCACACTAATAGTAAGTTAAGAAATGGAGGGAGTGGGGGGAATACCTGTCCTTAGGCATGTGTGTGTTCATTCCTTGTGAGCGCAGAATGAAGATCCTTGGAGCTAGGAGAGCCACTGCCTACAAATTTTGGGGTTCCTTTATACCCTTTTCTTTGTGGAGAAGGGAGGGGACTTTTCAGGTAGGCAATTCCTATTGTTTCTGTTGCCTTTCCTCGAGAGTTCCTACCCATTTCTCATTTCCCCCATGTTGCAGATTAAGAGTTCGAAAGACTTATCCTAGTAGGCTATGGTTGAACTGGTTGTCTTGGTGTGCTCTCTGTCTTTAAGTTATAATAACATTATATTGATTGTCTCCATCCAGGGCGTCAGTAGACTGTACTTGGGAAATTTGCATGTGCTAACGTTTATGCAAAGTGTGAGGAGTTCAGGGTGTTGCCTGAATGCCTTTCAGGACATGCTTTTGATAAGGCTGGTACCTGGGTCAAGCAAGGCTCAATGTGGGGAATCTCGTGTCATATTTCAACTTATGTCACCCTTCTTACTAATGCTATGATCTACAGTAATAAACCACAGAATAAGTTCAGAATGACACACAGCTATTCACAGCAGCACTTTCTTCTGTGGTTATGAGCCAACTTTCTCATGGTAGAGCATGGTACTCTGTAAGAAAATCTTGGAGGAGAACACACCTCATCCTTTATGCTTGTCACTTAATTCAAGGCTATGTAAGTGCATGTTTAATTTGCTGAAATGGATGACTTACAGGTCACCTCAAAGTGGAACATAAATTGGGAGTTGCCTGTAGGGGCTTTCCTTCACAATTGAAAAAGAAACCTCTTGGTTGTCCTCGTCTTTCAGGATCTTTAGAACTGACATCTGACTGTTGAAGAACTATGTGTAGGCTTGAACAAAACGGAAGTATTGGAGACAACTTATTCCAGCATTTGATGCAATTGAGCCTAGCTACTGCTCTGCCATAGAACTCCTAATTGCATACCCATCGTTGCATTAGTCCAAGTGGAGAGGTTGAAACCTCTCACTCACCTATCACAAATCCGATGAGCAGAGGGAGATCACATCCCCATTGTTCACTGGTCATGATGGAGAAGTTGAAATCTCATATCTGCACGATAACGTGGTCCGACAACACCACCTGCTGCTTAATTTAAAACAACAATGAAAAGAAGACAGCAGCCAAATTGTTGGGGGCCCCCATCAGAAAGCTTGTCTTGTCAAAGTTGTAGCATTAGCCTGTCTTTAAAGCATCTGGTTTTTAATACTACTTTCTTCTTTTTTGTCTTTGGCAGGTGAGCGACGAGGGTGATGATTTTGGCACATCTGAGGAAGTGAAACGTAGGAAAAGGCAAATTGGAAGAAAGCAACGTGTTGGGAAATCCAAAAAGAGAAAGATCATGGATTCTGACAGTGAACATGAGTATTCAGACATGGAGTTTAAACCTGATGAAGCTAGCAGTGATGAAAATAGTGCTGGAGTTGGTGACAGTGAGGCTTCTGAATCGGAGGCTGACCCAGGAAAGAAAGTAAAGCGTCCCATTAAAGTCTCTCCTAAACCAGTGCAGGAAAAGGCATATAAACCTCCCCAGAACAATGTGTCTGCAACGCCCAGCAGAGAAACAAATCTTTCGGCTGAGATAAAGTACAAGTTATCATCTTTTGCAGCTCCTGAATGCTTTGATTTTCAGCCAAGCATTAATGGAGGAGGAGGAGGAGCAGGAGGAGGAGGAGCAGGAGCAGATGGCAATCCGACTTCGTGGGAACATGATAAAATTGACTGGCTCCAGGATGGTAAAAGGAAAGATGCTCGTAGGAGACGGCAAAATGATCCAGATTATGATCCAAATACTCTATTTGTGCCAGAGGACTACCTTAAAAACTGCACTCCATTAATGCGGAAGTGGTGGGAGATGAAGAGCCAGAATTTTGATGGCGTGCTTTTCTATAAAGTTGGGAAGTTCTATGAGCTGTTCCACATGGATGCTGTTATTGGTGTGAACAAGATGGGCCTGTCGTTCATGAAAGGCACTTTTGCTCACTCTGGTTTCCCAGAAATAGCATTTGACAGATACTGTACTATATTAGTCCAGAAAGGTTACAAAGTGGTTCGTGTTGAGCAGATTGAGAGTCCTGAGATGATGGAAGCACGCTGTAGAGCCTTGGCCCACCCAACAAAATACGACAGAGTTGTGCGCCGAGAAATATGCAGGGTTATTTCCAAAGGGACACAGACCTACGGTATTCTAGATGGTGATGATTTGGACAACCACAACAAATACCTCCTCTGCGTGAAAGAAAAAGTTGACGATTCTGCTGGCCTTCATCGTACCTATGGAGTATGCTTTGTTGACACGACCGTGGGGAAGTTCTACCTGGGTCAGTTCTCGGATGACCGCCATTGCTCAAGGTTTAGAACACTCTTGGCTCATCATATTCCTGTGCAGATACTTTTTGAGCGAGGGAACCCCTCTGCAGAAACACAGAAGATACTCAAAGGCTTACTCCCCTCTACTGTGCAAGAAGGTTTGATTGCTGGGTCTCAGTTCTGGGATGCCTCCAAAACACTAAAAACATTGATTGAAAAGGGCTACTTCCGGGACGAAGAAAATCCAAGCAGTGAGCTCATCCTGCCGCCAGTAATCAAATCTATGACTGCGGAAACTGACTCCCTAGGACTTACCCCTGGGGAAAATGCTGAGCTTGCGCTCTCTGCTCTTGGCTGCTGTGTCTTCTACCTTAAAAAATGCATTATTGACGAGGAACTCTTATCAATGGGGAAATTTGAAGAATACATTCCTGTGGATGTTGATATTGCAAAAGAACAAAACTCAAGCAGTCTGTTTGCTAAAACAAGTCAGAGGATGGTGTTGGATGGGGTCACCCTAGTAAACCTAGAAATTCTGCAGAATGCAACCACTGGGTCAGAAGAAGGCACATTGCTGGAAAATATTGACACTTGTTGCACACCCTTTGGAAAGAGACTCCTGAAACAGTGGCTCTGTGCACCGTTGTGTAACCCTTCTACCATCAATAACCGCTTGGATGCAGTTGAAGACCTCCTAGCTGAAGCTGCCAAAATGTCAGAAATCCGCGACCTTTTAAGGAAACTCCCAGACCTTGAAAGGCTTTTAAGCAAAATTCACAGTATTGGGTCATCCCTTAAGAACCAGGACCACCCTGGCAACAGAGCTGTTTTATATGAGGAGGCCAGATACAGCAAGAAAAAAATTGTAGACTTTTTGTCTGCACTGGAAGGTTTTAAAATAATTATGGAAATCATCTCAATTTTGGAAGATATCGCTGACGGTTTTAAATCCAAAACACTAAGGCAGATAGCGATGGTCAAATCTAAGAATCCAGAAGGCCACTTCCCAGACATTAAAGCAGAACTTGAAAGGTGGGATGCAGCTTTCGATCATAACATTGCACGAAAGACTGGTGTGGTCAACCCCAAAACCGGGTTTGACACTCAATATGATAAAGCGCTAGAGGATATAGGCAACATTGAGGAAGGCCTTCGTCAGTATTTGGAAAAGCAGCGCAAACGGCTTGGCATTAAAGCTGTGATGTATTGGGGAGCAGGCAAAAACCGCTACCAGATGGAGATTGCGGAGGGTTCGGTGCCTGCGAACCTGCCTGATGATTATGTGTTGAAATCTACCAGAAAGGGCTTTAAGCGCTACTGGACTAAAGATCTGGAGAAAATGCTGAACGATATCATCAACGCTGAAGAACGGAGGGATACGGCACAGAAAGACTGTATGAAGAGGTTATTTTACGACTTTGATAAAAGCAGCAAAGACTGGCAGACGGCAGTGGAATGCATTGCAGTTCTAGGTATGGAGGCTTCTACCGTAGTATATTCAAGTTGAAAATGTACTTTTAATTCAAGAGCCGGGGTTCCATAATATGGAATATTGCCATCTAATCCCTTGCGAAGAAACCAGTGTGGAGTGCCACTGTGTGCATTAGGAATATTAGCTGGGGGTGGGGGCTAAATGTTGATATACGGAAAAGGATTGTTTCCCTGCTTCTTGCGCATGGAGTGACTCTTAGCAAAGGCAGTTGATAGCTCCATGCAGTGATGAGCCTAATGATGCATAATCTTGTAACCTGTGTGATTATTATTGCAGTTGCAACAACCGTCGCTGCACTTGCTCGGGGAGAAACTCTATGCACCTCATATCTCTTCAGACTGATGGAGAGGGTGTGTGTCCTGTCCTGGCATCCAATGAAATGTGTGCATGTCTAAGGAGGCATTTTCAGTAAAGGAGAGACTGAGCCAGGGCAGACAGGAACTGAGCAGGAAAAGCAAACAGCCTTTTGTGCGTTTTGGGGGGAATATATACTGAGACCTTCAGTGAGTGCCATAGGAGGTGCTAGTTGGGTACGCTGGTACCTGTGGGTGCCACACTGGCGACCTCTGTCGTATCTTATGAGGTGGGCTGTGTCCCACAAAAGATGATGATGTGGTATAGTTTTTCAGGGCAAGCCTGCAAGAGTACTAGCAATCTAAATCTGTAGGTAAGGAGTCAGCCTGAGTTCTAGAGAAGCTGAGAGCTCAGCAAAGAGATACCTTCAGAACTGTGAAAGTACCATATTTTTTCCTTGTACAAGATGACCCCTAATTTTTTTGAACCCAAAATTAAGAAAACAAAACCCTAAAATTAGATGGGTGGTGGTGGAAGCCAAACCAAGAAAGGGTTTGAAGAGGAGGGGGGGGAGGAAAGGGTGCTCTCACTCCAGTGGTCGAGCTGGCGGGGGCTTCAGGAGGCGAGCCAGTCACCAGCGTGCAGCCTGCAGGGGGAGGAGACAGTGGCAGGAGGGACTGCCTTCATCTGCCCAAGCCAAAATCCTGGAAAAAACGTCTTAATCATGGGAAAATAGGGTATTCCCAGGCTTTCTAAAAGTTTAAGATTGCCATTACCTTCTGCTCTTTTTAGTCTAATCTAATTGATGGAAACTCTATCCCTCAATCATTTTAAAATTAAATTTCAGACTTTCATCTTACTTATACTTTCCTAATAATTGTGTGTTATTTGAAATTTCTGTGTTGGATGTTAGCAGTACGTAGTGCAGTAAAAGCTTCTTGTTTGGAGGAGAAGATGGTGAAAGTTTTGTGATTGAAGTACTTGGAAGTAACTGATACTTTAGTCACCTGTGATATAGCCCAGTGCTCTGAATAAAGAACACAGGAAACGGGAAAACTGACTGGGATTTTCTCCCCCCCCCCAAATAGATATCCTAATGTGCTTTGCACACTATAGCCAGGGATGTGATGGACCGTTGTGCCGACCTGTAATTGTGCTTCCGGAGAGCAACACGCCGCCCTTTTTGGAGCTGAAGCAGTCCCGCCACCCCTGCATTACAAAAACCTCATTGGATGATGACTTCATCCCGAATGATATCCTCATAGGTGTACAGGATGAAAAAGCAAGTGCGGAGAGCAGGACTTGCTGTGTTCTAGTGACTGGTCCAAACATGGGAGGAAAGTCCACGCTCCTGAGACAGGTGATCATAGAACATAGCATGGTTTATCTGTGTAATTCCCCTCTTCTTATTTTTACAGACTAACTGCCATTGGGATTGATTAAGGGGTTTCTTCCCCCAATTGGTACATGTTTTATGCTTTCATTTGCAACATGCAGACTAGGTATAGGGCTGTATACAAACAGCAACAACAACAACAATAATAATAGAGTTCCCATTGCAATCTGGAATGTGTGAGAAGACTGGAGAGGGGCTGAAAGTAGGGTCAGGTAGGAAGTTGGGCTAGCTGGACTTTGGGACTCTGACATGTACTGTATAAATACATATGAATTCCTATAGGAAAATAACATAGTTTGCAGCACCATGCGCAGGACAAATTGTCCAAATGCTTTTAGCAAAGTAGCATTAATTTAAAACTAGGCTAAACCCAATGTTAGTAACATTCCTGCTTACCCAGATCCTACTATTGAAATAATTAGGCAGTTGTACTTTGTTCAGTTTTCTTTCATCACCTGTGTGATGTGGAAGTGGATAGAACAGCAGGATTCTGTTGGGGAGAGGGGAAAGAAGAAGAAGAGTTTGGATTTGATATCCCGCTTTATCACTACCCGAAGGAGTCTCAAAGCGGCTAACATTCTCCTTTCCCTTCCTCCCCCACAACAAACACCCTGTGAGGTGGGTGGGACTTCAAAGAATTCTTCTTTGTGGGAATAGATGGGGGTTTGAAGGTGTCAATTTGTACTGGGCAGTCCAAATGCAGACAACTTCATTTTGGTGGAAACAGCATTGGAGGAGGTAGTGAACAAGCATCTCTTCCTTAGCAGCAGGACAAGCAGGTGAAGCGAGTTCTCTAATGCCTATTGCTTTTATTGCTTTGCAGACTGGCCTCGTGGTGATCATGGCCCAGTTGGGGTGCTTTGTACCTGCTGAATCTTGCAGGCTTACTCCTGTCGACAGAATATTCACCAGACTAGGGGCTTCAGATAGAATTATGTCAGGTGAGTCCTGTCCGTTTGGGGGTTACTGAGAAATAACTGCTAAAGCAAAACAGGCGAGACAGAACTTTATGTAAAGGGGAGGAGAAGGGTGTGCCCACCTCAAAATACGTGTATATGAAAATGGTTATACGGTGACAAGCACTAGAAATATTTATGGGAAGGGTGGGAATGGTTTGGCCTCTATAGACTCTCCTCTCTCCTGCCTATCCATACTTAAGACAGATGTACCCTGAGGGGACGAAGAAGTGAGGAAGCCCAGACCAAGGAGCCCATGACCACCAGTTCTTGAAGGGACCATCAGTAGCCTAAGAGACCTGGCAGCTCTGACCCCTCCCTCCCCTGTAGCCCCTTAAGACCCATGTGCCCTGAGGGAAAGCAGCAGAGAAGAAACGGCAGCAAGGGCTTCAGTGAGGGACATGCCAAAGGTTCCTTAACTAGGTTGGGAAAGGAACTGCTCCTTACAGATGAAGGAACATTTGAAGGGCTCTCCTACCAAAAGCGGCTTCCACTGAGGCAAAGGCATCGTTTTCATATTGCTGAGTGAATGAACTGGGCGGAGCTCAAGTGGGCCACTTCACAGACTTCCTCTTGGAGTTAAAGTTAGGTTTTTAAGGCTGCAATCCTGCACAGTTATTTAGGAGTAAACCCAGATTAAATTCAGCGGGGCTTGCTCCTGAGTAGACATTGCACAAGATGTTGCTGCAAGGGTGACAGCCATAATATCAATCAGTGTGGTGCAATGGCTTGAAAGCTTAGTTTAGATATGGGAAGTCTCCACCCCATTGAAAGCTCCTGGCGTCATCTTGGGCCTGGTCCTAGGGAATGTTCTGAAGGCATGAGCAGGGCCGGCTCTAGGTAGTCCCATTGGTGTAGGGCGCCGGGCCGGTAGGCGGGGCGAAGCCGCGCGGAAACCATGCTGCGCCCTGCGAGGGCAGGGGCGCCGGAGCAATCTCCGCCCCTCAGCACCAGGGCGCCCGGCCTGCTCTAGACTGCCCTGGGCATGAGTCCACCACCTCACTGGAAGTTAAGCAGACCTGTTCAGTAACTGAATCGGATCCTTCCTGGGAATCACATGCATGGCACCTTGGTTTCATGACGAAAGGTGGGGTATAAATGCAAGAATATACAAATAATTTGTAGCTCTCTTCTCATGTTGCTTGCGCAAAGAGGGTGAAGATAGTGACAGACTGTGAGGCCACGCGTTTAGCTGCTGCCAAAATGCATATAATTCTTCCTGCCTCTACTCTCGATCATCATCATTCCTGCTCCACACTTCTGTGGAGGCTCCTTGCGTGATTTAGAAACCTACAGTGACCAGGATGTTTTTTCCCTCCAACCAGGGGAAAGTACATTCTTTGTTGAGCTGAGTGAGACTTCCAGCATATTACAACATGCAACAGAACATTCTCTCGTTCTTATGGATGAACTAGGTATGTAATAACAATTGCAATATCTGTTTATTTTTTTAAAGACTTTTTTTTGCCCACTTACAGGTATGTCAGTTAACAGCCCGATTGGCAGGCTACAGCTGCCTATACTCTGTCTGTGGCACTGCACAAATTCCTGATTTATATGCTGTTGCAAAGCAAGAGCTTGGTTGCATGACCTTGTATGTACCAGTGCCATTTAAAGCAAGCCCCTCTGCAGCTATCGTGTCAGCACAGCTCCTGCCTGGGCTATGGATGCTAGGTGTGCTAACAGGGCCTATGAAACAGTCGAGAGCCCAATTTAAACAAGGCACTGGATGCTGGCAACACCATATGGGAAGTTCTTGCCCACACGAATTTTGTTTTTTTAATTGGACCCAAGATTCCAAGCATGAAAAAATCCAATGTGGAGGTGCAGCCGCACTTGCCACTTTCTTCTCGTTCTGGTTTCCAAGACTGCTGAATGTGCCTGGGTCGGTCACAGTGCCTTTGCTTAAGCAAGCTAAAGTGCACAAATACAGACACCCCGCTTCCACCTCAGCATCTTGACAATCCCATTTAGTATCATGAGAGAGTGGGTGGTCCACTTTTACTCAAACCAGTCTGCCCGATAATCTCATTTGAGGTATGGGTGGCTGGGAACATTGTGCCACCCTTCATTTGGAATCGAGAGGATCTTTTTCAGTTGCAGGCAAAGACCATTTTATTCAAGGCCTTCTAGTTTGCTTGAGATACTCCGGCTGTCAGTGTTTTTATTGTTTTTGTTTCCTTAGGTATCATTGGATGGGGGGCATAAATTTAAGAAACTTGCCTAGTTGTTTTTTACCCAGGCCACTCATGTGCACTAGAAAGGGTAATATTTGAATGTTGCCACTTCCTCCCATACACCATCTTAAGTCATCTGTGACAGCAGCTGGTTAGTCTTAACAGACTTGAACAAATTTTCCTGCCCCTTGCACTTTTTTTAACCTGATCAAAAGTTTTGGAGAACTCAAAAGCTTGCTTTTGTAACAATCTGATTCGCCTAATAAGACTACCGTCCTGATACAGATTTTGGAATAAATATTTTTATTAGACTAAATCATTGCTTGCTAAACAAAGTATCTCACAGCAAGCTCGTTTGAATTTCCTGAATAACTTCTCCCAATTCTGGTTCTGATTGTTGAGCCAAGGCTGCAGTTTACAGGTGAAACTCGGAAAATTAGAGTATCATCGAAAAGTTCATTTATTTCAGCAATGCAACTTATTATTTTTTCTTTTAACAAATGCTTTCTTTTGTAAATTGCACAGTAATAAAGTTACAATAATACAAAAATAAACAAAAATAACATCGCTATTACATTTCATTAATTACATTCCATTTATAATTGACCCGGCGACAAATAATTACAACAAATAAAGGCTTGACGTATCTTGCTTTGCATGTCATGCATCTATCTCATATATTGGTTTCACCTTTTAAGTTGCATTACTGAAATAAATGCACTTTTTGACGATATTCCAATTTTCCGAGTTTCACCTGTATACATACAATGGAATGATCATACAAGAAACCTCCCATTATGGCAGAGGTCCTGATTATTCAAGTTTTGGAAGTTCTGTTCTTTTTATAAAAGGGGTCTTGGTTAGCGTCTCACCTGCATGTTACTGTGAAGACAGGATGGCTCAGCTACCTAGTCAAGTGGTTCAGATTCTCAGTATGCTGTTGGTAGTTTCTTAGTTTGGGGTTTTTTTTGGAAAGAAGGGGAAAGATCCAGCCTAGAGCAAGGTTCAAAATGTATTTCAGCCACTCTGGCAATGCCTTGGAGTTTTAAACTCGGCTCTTTACTTTCCAGGTCGAGGTACAGCTACCTTTGATGGAACTGCTATTGCTAGTGCAGTTGTCAAAGAACTTTCAGAGAACATCAAATGCCGCACCATGTTTTCAACACATTACCATTCTTTAGTAGAGGATTATTCTCACACCCCTTCTGTGCGGTTGGGACACATGGTATGTAACACTTCCTTTCCCTTCAAAAGTGGTCTCACCTACAGAGGGCTTACAAGCTGGGACTCCCTTTCTTCAAAACAGCCATTCTGCTAAATGAAATGGGCCTCCTCCCCCCCCCACTGTTCCATTACTTTCAGAGTGATCAGTGGAAACTTGCTGGTAAACAAAGTAGACCATTAAATGGCCTAGATGAGCTGGTAGGATTTGAACCAAGGGCCATTGATCCACTTTCCTTTGTGCTGTTTTTTCTTTTCAGGCATGTATGGTGGAGAATGAAAGTGACGATCCTAGCCAAGAAACAATTACGTTTCTATACAAATTCATTAAAGGTGCTTGCCCTAAAAGCTATGGCTTTAATGCAGCAAGGCTTGCTAACATTCCTGAAGTAATTATTCAGAAAGCTCAAGAAAAGGCAAAAGAGTTTGAGGCAACTACCCTCTCACTAAGATTGTTCAGGTAAGATTTTTCACCATGTACTTTCCTTGCAGGGCGGGGTGACGCTAGTGTCCTTAAACCGGTGGCTTGCTGCATGCTGCAGGAGATGGTTTAAACTAGCTTGCTGTGGAGCTGATGTGATTGCACAGCACTGTTATATACTGTATTGAGCCTAGCCGGAAGAGCAAGCAGTGTCGTATTATTTCCTTCTAATTGTAAAAATTCTTTCCCCTAGTTTTAAACATGCATATGTTGATTGACTGTGTGTGTTTTCCCAGGAAACAGTGCCAGATAGCGGAAGGCGCTCCACTAGCCAGAGATGAGCTTGACAAGCTAGCTGTGCTTCCTGTGTGAGACAACCTGTAATAAGTTTATCTACAGCAGTTTTTGAAACAACAGTTTATGCAAACAACAGTGATCTAATAAACTTTATTTTTTAAAAATGACCATTTTCCATTGTATTTCCTAGGAAATTAAACCCTTTTAATTCTTAGCTACCCCCTCTACATAATGGTTATTGAATACTCCACAATATATTAAGTCTAGATGTTATGGTACATGCATACACTTTCAGGCTGTTGATTACCCACTGTCACCAATACACATAAATGGAAAAAAAGCTATGAAACTGTATAGGGCTGTCTATATACTTTTGTCTCATCTTCATTAGAGGAGGAAATTGCAATTTTCAGCAGTTCATAAGAGTTAATGTCCAAGACTGTTCAATAAAACTGTGAACAGAGTAAATACAGGATTGTTTTGAGGAGATGTTCTTACAACAGTGTACTTTAAAACATAGTAAAACCTCTTAACTGCAAACTGTCGCCTGCATACTTTGTTTTATAGTGCATTATCTCCCAGGAAGCCTCATTAAAACATTGTTTCTCAAAGTGATGTGAAGACCATGGGGGCAGGGAAGGGGAAAAGGAGGGATATTCTAACTGCAAAGGATACCAGAAAAATTGCTGGATATAATTTAAGATTAGTGTTCTCTTTCATAGAAAGAACGTACATACTGGGACATGAGTACAGTTACAGCAAGTCTAGATGTGCTAACAAAACAGGACACATTCAAGTACAATAAGATTTGCTTGAAATTAAAAACTACATGAGATTAAAGCATTAAAATCATCTCAATCTGAATAAATGTTTTTAAAAAAATCAAAATAAATGCAGAAGTGCTAGCTCACATTTTTACCATATTACAAAAAGCAATTGGTACCCATGTCCATAAAGGCAGCAACAAAGACTGCTGCTAGTCTACAGAATAGTACTACTGCAAATGGGACTGTGTTTCAATGCTACTTGTAGAAACACCAGCCTTTTGGAAGTTGGTATCTGTACAAAGATGCAGCTTATTTTCTTCACATCTGTCCCTTAGTCTTTGTTTACACAGTAATGCTGAAACGCCCAGTTCTGTTATCCTGAGTCAACATATTGCCACTTTCTTTTTGGTAGGTTGAGCTCCATAGTGTCACCACTTTTACACATCCATTTTTAAGTCTCCCTCTGCAGAAATGGGCAAGTATAACTTCCTCAAAAACAAAATTAACAGTTACGATAGAATGGCAGGACTTTTTTCTTCCTTTCTTTCTCAAAAGTAATTCAGTTGTGCTGCAGCGTATTAGATTCTATAGGAGGAGCAGAGTCATATAGCGTATCTGTATCATGGGTCGGTTCTCCGGCTAATGTACATGGGTTGGAGAGTGTTCCAGCACCACAGTCGCAGAAAAACCTGGAAGAGAGAAGTCTTTGAAATACTGGCAGGGGGAAAAGTGGCTCTACATTTTCAATCCAGGGTTAGTCAACATACCTATCATGCCTAATAAATTCCACATCATGTCCTTGATGGCACTTCTTAATACAGTTTACGCATATGGCGTTGCGGTCTGTGGTGTTGCAAGTGTGACATCTAAAATGCAATGTTAACAATTTAAAACGGATCCATTTTTTAAACATGCAAACATTAAGCTGTGGGGAAAGTAGATCCCATACTTGCTTACCTATAGAAATCATGCATGGGGTAGCTGGTGTAACTTGATATTTTATATAAACATTGGCCTCTACTGACAGCTTTTTCTATGGCATCTTGATTGTTCATTATTTTGTTATCTGCAATAAAATAGTGATCAGATATAACAGTTTACTGGGGCATAGTGAGCCATTCTATAGCGCATGAGCTATAGTTTGACTCTGAAAACCTCCGATCCAACAGCTGGATTTGATCTGAAATAAGATTACACAATCCCTTTAGGATTTAAGCTTAAACCCGATGAAGGGGAGTTTTGCAGTACAGTCATAACTTGGAAATTGAACGGAATCCCGTTCCGCAAGTCCATTCGACTTCTAAAAGGTCCAAAAACCAAATCACAGCTTCTGATTGGCTGCAGGAAGCTCCTGCGGCCAATCAGAAGCTGCGGAAGCCCCGTCAGACGTTCAGGTTCCAAAAGAAGGTTCACAAACCGGAACAATCACTTCTGAGTTTGCGGCGTTCGGGAGGCAAAATGTCCAAGTTCCAACTGTACAGGTCGTACTGTACCCAGTACTTTTCACCAATATTGCTGCATCTGCTGTTCACACAAAACAAATACTAATAGAAAATACATTGCCACTGCTAGGAAGTGTGCATGTCAGATATATTAAGAGGTTTGTTTAAACTGAACTACCAAAACAATTATCACAAATGGCTAATTTAGAAGTTGTCAAAGCAAGTTTCTAAATGTGAGGGTGCTTTGGGGGTTTCATTTTCATTGAGTATCCCTTATAAAGAGTTTCAGTAACAGTTTCAGTAATTTACAAAATGAGCATAATTCAACATACCTTTCATTGTCACATTGACTCCAGAGGCTAGAAATAAACCTCCAAACCGGTTATTGAAAATCTGATTGCCTTCTAAAGTTGCAGTTGCATGATTTGTTATTTCAATACCTTAAATTAGAGGGAAAAGGTTGGTTTAGCAAAAAATGAGATTTGACGTATTTAACTGTCTCAACATTTTTTTGACTCTTCTGGTACTATCCAAAGAGAAATAGTATACTAGTTAATTAGCAGAAACTGCACTCTTTAAAAAAGTGTTAAAATGCTATTTGCCTCAGTTACTTGCTACTTGAATGATTATAAAACAATAATTCATAATAGCTCTTTAGAGTTTTCATCTAGCCAGGCTGCATACAACTCAGCTGGACAGGAAAACCACCACCTAGAAACATCTCAGTCTTAAATGAAGCCCCCCCCCCCACTCCGCAGTTTCATGCAGATGTTTAATAGCATGAAGAACAGAATCAATCCCCATACTGGAGAATCAGGGGGCCAAACAATCTCACTCAAGGACCACAATCTGGAACTGGCTGTCCAAGTAGAATCAGAACCACTGCAATATGGTACCTCCAATCCCCAACTCAGCCAGTTATTCCAGAAGGATTTCAAATCTGATGGTATTGAAAGATGCCAAGATCATTGCATTCTCTGTCTCTCCCAAGTCATCATACAGTGTGGTGACCAAGACAGTTTCTGAGCCAAAAGCAGACCTGAATCTTGATTGAACTGGACTTAGAAAATGTTGACAACCACCCTCTCAAGGAGACATCTGCTGCTGGCCTAAAACTAAGTCAGGGTTTCTTCAAGAATGGTCTTACCGCCACCTCTCAAAGCAAAGCATGAATTAGCCTGGCCCTATCCGCTGCCGACGGACTCCTTGCATGATTTTATAGGCTAACAGTAGCTGCACAAACCGACAAAGCACCCTGTACACATTCTCGGGTCAAAGCAACTGAAACCTACCCAACAACAGCAGACAAGAAAAGTGTTCCAAACACCTCTGTAGCACCTGGCTCCAAAGGTGGAGTCCAGATCGCAGCAGATCCAAGCAATTTTATACTCTTAACACCTCACTAGAGCCAGTAGGTATAGAGCCATAGCTATTTGGAACAACTCCACTGAATGACATGTACACTTTCTTCACTCAGACCTGGCAATGTACCCGTGTTTGACTGCATTTGTTGTTTTTTCTCCCCCTGTGCTCATCACCTCCCAAGCTTGCTTCATTGTTACAGCTCCAGGATATATCATGGAGCTGTTTGCATTGTAGCATGTTACTCCATGTTGTCTCTGCCTAGCAAAGACGCTTTTTTCTTCAAGTTTGACATGAGTGGGGAAGCAAAGATGCATTGCCAGCATGCTTGCAGTGGCCAGTTATTCCTTTAATGGTTTTTTTTTAAAAAAATTATTACATCTGAAGGCAGCCCTGTATCAGGAAGTTTTTAACACTTGATGTTTTACTATGTTTTTATATACAGTATGCTGTAAACTGCCCAGATGGAAATGGGTCAAACAATAATTAATGAGAGTGCTTTGTAGAATAACACATTGGGCAGATACTACAGTCCTGTGAGAAATTACAGGCTGCCTTGAAGTGATCACCAAAGTCAATCCTTCCTAAAAATTATGCTTTTCTATGGCATGGCCCTTAACCACTGGTAAAAAATAAATGATAATGACAGTGAAAAAATGAAATGTAACTAACAAGGCCTATGCATTATTTTACAATTGCCTGACATCACCTATGGTTTAAGGTGTGGGGGGGGGGGGGGAAATACACTGAATGTATGAGAAGTTATAACTTTTAAAGAAAAATAGTCACAAAAGTTTTGAAATATTAAGGAGGCTTCAAAATGATTTAAATAAAGTCTAAATCTTCAACAGTGAAAGAAAGAGTTGCCTGTTAAATTACTAATTCAGCAATTCACGTCTGGCAAAATGTGGTCTCTCTTCCTCCTCTTCAAAATTTTGGCCATTTAAAACATGGGTGGCCTGCCTAACCAGTAGTTTTTAAGGGAGAAAAAAGAAAACCACCACTGATATTTTGGACAATACAAAAGTTCACTGGTGATTTTAATACATTGTGAAATATCAGAATATTTGCAAATTACTGAAACACTCCTAGATCTGATGTCTTAACACTATTCTGAGATAAAGGCAATATAAATCAAATACAAACCAGCAGCAAATCCATCAAATATTCTATTTTTTCTTAACACAGGATGACTATTTGTGCTGATAAGGACCCCAGCTTGTGCATTCCTAAAAATATCATTCTCTTCAAGGAGACCTAAGACAGAATAAAAATTATCAGTCTGAAATTTGTTTACAAGCACAGAAAATAAATACTGAGTACAGTAATTGTTTGGGGTGATGGTAGATATATTGCTTTTTAACACTTAGAATATATAGACATACTGTATTCAAATATCAACATAAAAGTTTTCTGCAGAAAGTGGGAATTAGATGAACTCCAACAGCTATTTGAATTAGAAAAAAGTAGCTTGGTTATCTGAACAAGAAGAAGGGGTTTTACATATTCTTTCTTCAACCACAATTTGGAACTCTCTCAGAAAAGGCCACAATTTAGTAGTGAAATTTTGATCCTGCAATGCAGACATATTCTTGGTGGCCAAATAGAGAATTACAGCTCCTTTTTATATTAAATATGACTAAACAGCTTCTCAAAGGATCAAAATATGGTCACAGTGACAGTTGATTAAAGAGAACAAAGACTTCATTTTATTTTTAAAAGGCATCACTCTGGCTAAAAGTAAACATGATGAAAGTGAATGGACTAGTACCTCTGCCCCCATTAAATATACAGATGCCTCCATCTCTTCCATCATGGATTTTGTTTCTTCTTAATGTGGGATTGCTGTCTGTCTTAATCCAAACTCCAGCCATTGCGTTATCAAAAATTTCATTGTCTTCTATAAAGCCGAGCCCTTTCAAACATAAAATAAAACATCAAGATTTTGCATTAGGGTGAAACAGCTTCATGTTTTTAATTATAAGAATGAAGTAGAGCAGAAGCTTACCAGAATTATAAACAAGAATCCCACCATTCTGGCCTCCCCAAATTTTGTTGCGCCTAATTTTGGGGTTGCTTCCAGTTCTGTACATAAGCAAACAAAGAGGTTACTCAGAAATAGCTTATTATTTTGTACAGGTGACATGAACGACATTTGATTATTTAAAAAGCATTATTAGCATTGTACCTGCATGATAAGCCTAGAGTATGTCAGGCACTCATACATTTCTTCCTATACCTTCCCCTCTCACCATGTATAGAAAACAATCCCTGAGGCCATGAGATCCCTGTTAAGCTGAATGCAGAATCTCTCCTATGCTATGAACCAACTCCAGACTCACAAAGTAATGTTTTGGCAGATAAAGGTTCTGAAAGTATGTACATGGCTGCACCAGATGTTCTCTTCTTTTTATTTTATTCTTTTTAATATTGAAGGGGGAGCTTAAATTCTTAATTAAGGTGCAATTTTTTTCTTGGCTAGCATTCCCACATCCTTATAATATTACCCACTCCTTTTCAATATTACTGGAAATAATTGTGAACACCCTCACCCCCACCCTTTTAGTCTAAGCCCTCGGATGCCTATCATCTGAACACATCATCTGAACATATCTTTATACTGCACTATAAAGAACAACGGATACAATGGGGCTTAAATGTCTACAATTAATTTTTTTATGGCACCTCTCATGTTCTAAAGTGACTCTATACCACACCCTGAAAAGTTGAGAAACTGAAGAGTATTTTTAGCTATGTAAAAAAATATTTCAGGTATGAGTGCTCTATGATGAAAGTTAAGAAACTGCTTGTGTGCACGGAAGGACTTTCCCATTCTTTTTCACCAGCCTGCAGCTCTTCACTGTGTTTAAAAGGGAAGGGAAAATATAATTCATATGGCACACTTGGTGAACTAAGTGTGTATTAATTTTTTGATGAAAACCAAGAACTCTGTAAAATGAACTCCTATTTTTGCAGATAGAAAAATGAGGATAAAAGACTGGGACTTACTCTGAGGCCATCCAATAAAGCCTTGACAAATGTTAGATCAGAACAGGGGTTGCTAACCTCCTTGACTTGGGGTTACACTCACTCATGGCCAGCTCTCTAGGTGTGACCATCCAACATTCATTCTCTCTTATATGCCCACAGAGGTAGCTTAATTATCACACCATCCCTTCTCATCAAATGATTATTCTGATGACCAGGAACGGGGTGATCTGTATCCTCGCCAGGGCACTGGACTCTATCCACTCCAGTGCTAGCATCATAGGGGTTCAGAGGAAATTGTCGGTCTCCCAGGCCAAATACAAAACTAGTCATTGAAAGACATGGGTCTGACGCTTCCAACAATTTCAAGCCCAGGATAAGAGCTACTGCCACGTAATAATCCTGCCAGTGGACAGGAAAGAAAAACAGCCAAATCTAAAGTAACATATGTAGTGCAATTGTTAAGATGGGGAGAAAAGTTGACAATTCACTGACTTAAGACAACTGGTTTATATATTAAAAAACATTTTGAAGCAAAACAAATGAAGATATACTTTACCTGATTTGAACCCCTGAGTACATATGGTTATAGATATCATTGTCCTCCAACACTCCATGTCCATTGTCATAGAAATAAACACCAACCTGGAGCATTAAAAAGACATTGGGAAATGGTAAATTAATTTTTATATCATGGCAATTTAAAGCCATGATTTAAACTGAGAAGAAAAGAGGTTGATTAAATCAAGTATCTCACTAATACTACTTCATGTATTTCCTGAACAATAGTGTAAATCTGACTACTAAAACAGGTAAAATAGTTTTATTTACACTGTTTTATTTTTTATAACCAGGCCTATCTTTGTTAGTCTGTATACATTTTGCATGCTTTTCTTTTTTTAAACCTGTAGAGATTGTATTTAAAATATTCCTATACAAGGTCTTTCATAATTATTACCAGCATCCCATATATGAGACTTTGTAAAGTTAAGTATGGGAATACAGGAGCCAACACACTGGGGATTTTTCCCCCTTGTTCCCAGTGTTGCTCCTTTCTGCTTATTGAGCAAACAAGAACAGTTTATTTTCATCAGGTAAAAATGAAATGCCTGTGTTTGGGAGGCATAGTGTAAATATTCATATCTGAGAAATGATCAAACTGGTTTTTCAATTAGAAAGAAAAGCCTCATTCAACATGAATGTAATACAGACACCGATTCAGTTTAGATTGTGATTAACTGCAGAGCTAACATGCTTACATCCACATTACTTAACAGTGGCTTAAGAGAATACTTCGTTGAATTGTTATATCTATTCATATACCACTTAATGCCAAAATGGTTTCTAAACTGTTTACAAAACAAAAATAACCTACTGTACAACACTGTTAAAATACAGAATTGAAATTACACCACATTTAAAATACACAAGCAATGCCATTGAACAGAATAAATGTCCATGATTGAAATATGCAACAAAACAATCCCAAACAGGTGCATCTTCCAGAACCAGAATGCCAACACAGATGGGGCCGACCACATTTCAGTGTGCATTCCATAACACTGCGGCCACCTGTGAAATAGCCCCCTCTGTGTCACCACAAGCCAATCACCAGGATGCGTCGAGAATAGCAGGATTCCACACCTGTTGAATTTAATGCCCTTTCTGGGCAATGGAGGGGAAGCCAGTCTTTCTGGTAACCTGGTCCAGAGTCTTTAAAGGTTTTATATCTAAGTAACAAGAGCTTAGAGCTTAAAACTTGTTCAGTGGCTAATAGGCAGACGGGACAAAGTCCCTTAGCACTGGCATGGTACGTGCCTGGTAAGCAGCCCCACTCGCCACGTGGGCTGCAGCATCCTGCATCAGCTGCAACCTCCAAACCAGTTTTAAGCCCCAATACTTGGACCTGGGAACCACTCGCCTACAGTGTATTTTCACTTTTTAAGAAACCATGCAATTTGGAATCCAAATGTTATTTCTTTAAATTTCACATTTTTTAAAAAAATCCAGCCATCTGGTAAAGAGTTTGAAATTAGTATTACTGCCACCCACATATTAAGGCGGGACATACCTGTTTACCACTATGTATTCTATTTCTTCTCAGCACTGGCGTGCTTCCTGTTGTCACCCAGACTCCAGCCAAGGTATTACTGTAAACTTCGTTTTCTTCAATCACACCCTGGCCTTTTTCATGCTGAAAGCAAAACAAAAACTGGTAAACACAAGCAGGACCTGCAAAAAAGGTTTATTTTTAAATGTTCCTACCTCCTATGTCAGCTGCAGCCCTGTTCCTTCAACTCTCTTTGTAGCCAGTTAATTTTTCTTTTCCAATTGTAACTCACCATTCGGTGGTTACTGAGCATGCTTAGTCCTCACTGGGGTGTTGAGGATCACCCCTTAATGTTTAAAAAGGTTTTTTTTACTTTTGCAATCCTCAAGGTTAGGGCCAAGCATGCAGATATTTCCCTCTAGTTTCTTAATGACATGTTTTTGCCTACAATCTCGGCAGCACTCTCCATCTTAGTTCACTGTTAGAAAGAGTGAATTTGCTTAAATGCTTTATTTCAGGCATGTCCAACAGGTAGATCGTGATCTACCAGTAGATCACTGGATGACTGCAGTAGATCACTGGTAGATCATTGGCTCCCCCCAAAGAAGCCGAACAACTGTGGCTCCCCTAAGAAAAGCTCAACATTTTACCTCCTCCCTGACCTTAACCCCCCCCCCTTCAATTGGTCTTCCTCCTTCCTAAAAAAAGTTCAGCAACTTTGACCTGAACCCCAAAAAGGAGGGTAGATCACTGCCAGTTTTTAACTCTGTGAGTAGATCGCAGTCTCTTGGGAGTTGGCCACCCCTGCTATATTTTATCAAAATCACAGATAGCCAATGCTATCTGTGAATGTAAGAGCCACCCTGCTGGATTAGACCGAAAGCCCATCTGGTCCAGGATCCTGTTCTCATAGTAGCCAGAGCCAGATGCTAGGTGAAGCCTGCGAGCAGGTCCCAAGTGCAACACTTTCTCCTCATCAGCACCTCCCAGCAACTGATATAGAGACATATTGCATCTGACAGTGGAGGTAGAACAGGCACCCCCAAACTGCGGCCCTCCAGATGTTTTGGCCTACCAGATGAATATGTTTAACAAGCTTTCCCTTCCAGGTACTTTCCCCAACCACACGTTTACATTCAACATTTTGAATGCCTGAAAAGGGCTCTAGCGAAAATATTTCTGAGTTCACATCAAAGCTACAGAGAGATGCTCACCACATAAATACCGCCATGTTGGCCATCATGAATCTTGTTGTGTCGAACAATGGGACAACTGTTAGTCCGAATCTGTATCCCTGCTAATGCATTTCCTGTTAAAAGAGGTTAAGTATAAAGAAAAATGTGGCACAAGGACACAAGGAGTATCAAATGCAGCAAAGCAAATATTCATTTTTTTACCATATATGTCATTTCCTTCAATAAGGCCTCTTCCATCACCAAATATGTAGACTCCACCTTGATTCCCATTGAAAATTGCATTACCCCTAAGGGTTAAAAGCCAGAGAAAACAGAAGTTGTCAAGCACCACGTAATCTAAACGTACATAGGCTGTACAGTGTACACAGAACTGTGGCTTCCAAATGGAAGACTAATTAAATTTGATTACACATAACACTGCTCTTCACTCTAACAGCTTAGAATGGTTTCTATGACGTTCCCAGATAGTCCCCATCTAGAAAGCTTATGGGGCTGGACTTGCATGATGGTTTAGAAATCAGATGATCTTCAAATATCAGTGGCAACACACACTACAATGCCATCCATGTTTCCTTTGATGAGCTTGTGATTGTTCCTCTGAATACAGGACTTGCATTTGGTGCCTTCTAAGTTTGATTCCAAATGCAGGACCTGCGGGAATAGGGTCAGAGCTCTCAAGTGGAGCCACTTCTTAGCAAAAAATAAGGCTTGAATTCTTCTTTTGGCTGGAATCTTTGGTAGCCACAGCTTGAATTCAAGTTGGGGCTACAGAAGAAGAAAGGAAGAATCCAGAGTGCACTTAAAGAGTGCACTGCTGATTCTTCAATTGAAGTTGAATTACCTGATGTCATATGATACCAGGTGACTGACAGGTGGTGACGCTACCCATTTGTCAATAATGGCCCACAGAGGGTGGGCCAGTCCCCACTTCTGTCCAAGGGCTTGAGAATCTAGGCCAAAATAAAGACAGGTACCTTATTGTTGGGTCACTGTTTGAAGTAATCCATACACCTGCAAAATTGTTTGCATAGATCTTATTTTCTATAAATTGTCCTCTTCCTTTTTCATGAACATAGATTCCTCCAGTTTGACCATGGTGGATTTCACAACGAACTACCGTAGGGTTGGCATAAGCTTTCACTTCAAAACCTGCTATTCTATTTCTATGTATGTTGCAGCTTTCAAAATAACCCTGAAAACAAGGAAGAAAATGGGGAGTGGTAAGGAAATATAATTGGGAGGGTGTTCCCCCCGCCCCCCAGCTACCTGACATTATAATAAAGATGGTACTGTGCAAAAAGACATTTAGACTGTTCTATCTATTATTTCTTTAAAACTGCAAGTGGTCATGTTGGCTTACGGAGTAATTTTTAAAAGACAGGACTACATGCTCCATCTGAACAACTGTAAAAGCACTTCAAGTATTGCACTAGAAAATAAGCCCATTTATTCGGTTGCACATAACACTAGCACAGTTTAACTGTAACATAACCACAAACCATGATTTAGCACAAACTTTTACAACCTCATGTCCCCAGTTGTTCGTTTTTTATACTACCCATCATGCCTGATCGCTGGCCATGTTAGCTGCGAACGGTGTGAGTTATATGGCTCACATGCTACCCCATCTGTAACAGCTGTAAGAAGGTTTTAGACTGAAGTTGGATGCTTTTCAAACCCTACATTGTGGTTAATCTTCCCTATAGTTAATAAAAGCAAGCCAGTTTAGTGAGCTGTGGCTTTAAATTGCCTTATTTCTACAAGCCATACCACTGGTCCTGTTAGCTAGGGATCATGGGAGTTGTAGGCCAAAACATCTGGAGGGCTGCAGTTTGGGGGTGCCTGGTCTAGTCCAACCCCCTGCAATGCAGGAATATGCAGCTGCCCCATACGAGGATCAAACCTGCAGCATTGGCATTATCAGCACCACGCTCTAACCAGCTGAGTATCCAGGTGTCAAAGCTTTTGAATTCAAAGCTTTTGAATTATTGTGGTTGGTTTGAAGCAGGAGGGGGGTGTAAGATTCACCAAGGCTCATCCTCATAATCCGAAACTATGGCTTCATGTTAAATCTGAACCAACCTAGAGCCTTGCAGAGAATAGTCAATGCCAAGGCCACATTCTCACATTAAAGTTCAATGTTACAAAGTCAACACCAGGTGATTTTGCCACATTGATGCCTCATGGCAAACATTTTCTTTCATATGGGGTAATTGCCATTATACACAGATCCGAGGCGGCATTTTCTAAAACCCCTGTTTGTACAGGAAAGTGGCTGCTGAGTAACAACAATGCTGTAGTGACACATAAGAGGTCTTTTTGGCTGTGGTGGCAAAAAAGGAGCTGTAAATTGTAAGGGGAATTTAGAGGACTAAATTGAAACTTAATTAGTGTAGCCATGGTGGTTCCTCTGTTATTGCCTCTCTCATAATTTCTAGTTACTGTTTTTATTTGAAGTTGTGTTATATTTTATACTGCTTGTGATTGTATGGATTTGTCATGGCCTTTGGCTAGTACAATAAACTTTCAACAAAACTAACAAATAATAATATGTCAAGTATATCCTGGCAAATGTAAATCAGCCCTAACAAGTAGTAACGCAAACACTGGAAAACAATAATTTCAGAACAAAGCAGAAGGTGAAGGGCAAGCTGAAAATAAAACATCAAGAATCTTCACATTAATTGGAATTCTCTTCCCAGTTTTTGAAATATGTTGTAGAAAGGAGCTGAATGTAATGCACCAACCAAAAATTGAGGGAGAAGGTCTCCTAAGAAAAATGATCTTGTGATCATCATTGTTGAAGATGTATGAATAGACAGTGATGGATATAAGACACTTTTCCATATCAATCCTACACTTAACCTCAAAATCCAATTATAAAACTTAGCCTGCGGGGCGGGAGGTGGCATGAATGTCAGGATTTCAGTGGCCTGCTTTTGAGGAGGTATTGTCGTCCTGTTTTAGGAACACAGTACCAATTTTTTGGTACCTATTGTGCCAAGAGGCTGACGTACATGAAGCAGCTGAAACACCCATTCTAAACCCTGGTTTAAAAAGTAAGGGTAGCCAGCACTTGTGAAGATGTAGCACTTCACCAAAGATTATGGCAATGGAGGCAGGCATTCACATGGGTGAGGGAACCTGCTGCACATTCCCAGGCTTCTAACCAGGCATTACTTCTGCTCTGGGTCTCAATAGTCTCCAATGTATATTATTTACTTGAGGGCCATGCAAAAGAGAACCCATCACACTGGAAACAGGTGGACAAAAAAAGCAGCTTTAACACTCACGAAAGCTCACTTTTCCCACAGAAATATGCACATCCCACCCACCCCATAAGCTCCCCTCAAAAGGAAAAGTATACATTACCATGCCGTGGTCAAACGTGAAAACACCAACATCGCGCCCATGATGAATATGATTCCTTCTAATAATAGGGTTTCCGTGGTTTTTGACCCAAATCCCAGCTAATGCATTATTGGATATCTCATTGTCCTCATATATTCCCTAAAAGATTGGAAAATAGTGTAAATTGAAGATGGATCAGGCAATTTTATTTTTGCAAGGCGGGGAAAACCCCGGGGGGGGGGGGAATGGGAAAGGGTGTTCACCTGTGCGTGATCTGTAATGTAGAGACCAACATTTTCACAATCACTGATGTTGCAATGCTTGATAGTGGGACAAGCTCCTTGACCACTAACACAGACTGCAGAACCAACTGAAGAGGAAATAATATTTACATTTTAAAAACTGGAATTAGATCTGCCTTCATAAGAGACCTACAAATTTCATCATCCCCTAAAAATAATAAAAGAAAATGAAGTAACTTGGAAACACTGAATGAACTTGCTAGGTTCTTGCCAATTATCTTGGCTTACCCTTTCAGGATAAACTAGATAGTAGGGGCATGAAATGGCTTCAGATGAATCCTGAGCTAAAGCAGAGGGCTTAGGAGGGATTGTGTGGCCAGTGCATGCCCTTGCCCCAAGCCAGCTAATTCATTACCTTGCTTGCTCACAGCTGCACCATGTGAGCAGACCCACAGAGAAACAGGGAGTTGGGGGGGGACTGAGTTTGCACCATCCTGGTCCTTGCCTGGTTTGCTCTGTGTGTGTGTGTGTGTGTGTGTGTGTGTGTGTGAGAGAGAGAGAGAGAGAGAGAGAGAGAGAGAGAGAGAGCGCACTGCAACAGCTGTTTGGGACTACAATTCCCATCATCCCTAGCGAACAGGACCAGTGGTCAGGGATGATGGGAACTGTAGTCCCAAATATCTGGAGGTCCGGAGTTTGCCTATGCCTGATCTAGCTGCAGGTAGGAGTGTTTGTGCGGATGCAGGTGTGGTCTAGGGCCTGCCTTACTACATGAGAAGTGTAGCCCAGGCACTGCATGAAATAGGCCTGTGACCCTCAATGAGGGTGAGAGCCTGGTTGAAGGCAGTTTGGGTCAGTGGAGTTCTTCCTTAGTGGAAGAACAGGGGGAGAGCCAGGGGGAGGAGAGCAGCTAGGAGATTTAACGTCTACTTCTGACAGTGTGGGACACGTGTAGTACTGGGTCTTAGTTTACTATTCTGTGGTCCAATCCCCTAGCTGCATATTGGGTGAATGGTGGTAGATTAACGATTCTGGGAGGGCAGGTAGAAGGGAGTGGTCAAGATGCTTCCCAATTCCAGTAGTGATGGGCAGGAGAAGGCACGGTTGGATGGCTGATCACCACGGGGGGCAGATGCCTAGTTGTTTGGTCTCCAGCCCTTGTGCATCTTGTACACCTGTTACTTCATGACAGTTTTAACAGATAAATTACTAACCTGTACAAGTACTTCGAATAATACAATGGTCTATTATTGGGCTGCAGTTGACTGTAATCTCTAAGCAGTGGTGAGCATTGTGATGTTGTGCAGATTTATCATCAGGGTTAAACTGAAAGTAAATACAATTAAATTCGTTACAAGCCATCCATTTCTTTCAACTCAAGTAATTTCAACTTAAGTGCTTGCTCCCATGTTTCTTACCCTGATTGTCATATAACCAACGTAAGCATCCTCAGATCCCTCCATGAAGACAAAGGTTGAATCTCTTGTGTTTTCTATAATGACCTTATCTGCCACTTTCCCAGGTGCTGGAGGGGGAAATAATAGTAAAGCTGAAGGTTGAAAATGCACAGCATATTTCCAATACAACCTACAATTACGTTGTTCCAGCAATAAGGTTTATACTTCCATTGTGACTCAGGATAACAGCTCTGGCTCTTTAAATACAGACATTCAGTCTGAGATTCATTTATTACGTTCATTTTACAAGAAATAGAAGGATCTTTCTGTTAAGTTTTACCGAAGTCCAATTCTCAACAGACCAACTCCCAGGTTTTAGATGGAAACATTTCTTCAATTAAAAGCTAACAGAATTAATAAAGTGTCAACTGTGATTTCTATAACAATCATTATGTATTTGCTGAAGAATCTGCTTTAATGCTATACTTTAAATTAGACTCATAGAATTCTGGAGTGGGAAGGGACCTTGGTCGGAGTGCCAAATCCTGACCACTAGACCAGGGGTCGGCAACCTAAGGCCCATGGGCCACAAGAGAGGGTAGTTTAACCGGCCCCCAAGCCAAGTCACCCACTTGGTGAGTCCCTGTGTGCTACGCTAAGCCGGAACAGTGTGGCGCTGGAAATTGCATCTGCGCGTGTGCAGACGCCGGAAATCGCGGGCACGTGCGTTCACAATCCAACCCACAGAGGGATCTCCACTGGAGTGAACCGGCCCAGGCGGGTAAACCTTGTGGAGCCCTGCCTTAGACCATCAGGGACGTGCAGGGAAGGGACCTTGGTGGTCATCTAGTCCAATCCCAGCTCAATTAATGATCAGCCATGCAGAATATTACTAAAGCATCCCTCACAGACAACAGATCCCTGTTTCTATTTTTAACTATGAAGCTAAAATATTAGCTTTATTGAATAAATTGCAAGACATTTAATGCTAGTTAATGGCTCCTTATTTCTCCAAAACCTTTTTACACACTTCATTACTTTTTTAAAGGCAGTTTACAACAAATGAACACTAAGCCAGAACAGTGTGGCGCCGGAAATTGCATCTGCATCCAAATTAGTATCCAAATTAGTGTAAACCAATATACAGTCGTACCTTGGTTGCTGAGCACCTCGGAACTTGTACGTTTCGTCTCCCGAACAATCGAAAACCAGGAGTGTGTGTTCCGGATTTCAAATGATTATCAGATGCTGAACGTCTGGCGTGTCTTCCAATTGGCTGCAGGACGTTCCTGCAGCCAATCAGAAGCCGCATCTTGGTTTTTGAACAGTTCCGGAAGTTGAATGGACTTCCGGAACGCATTCTGTTCCAGAACCAAGGTACGACTGTACTGAGTTGGTTGAAGCAGTTGGATGTTTTTTCAAGAGCATGTGTGCTATTCTTAAGAAGCCAGCAGGGGGAGCAAAAAGCCACAATCCAACATTCTCATTTTGATGGCGGAAGTGCGAGTTTGCAACTTACATATCAGTCAGAATGAAAGGATCTACAAGCTAGATTCAGTATAGAAAATATTTATTTCATGCAGCTTTAGAATTTCTCCTATTAATACTTGTGAGCTAAGTAGTTATAGTCAATAACAAGATGTAAATATTGTTGACTGCCCCAGATGAGTGGTATCCAACTTGTTTTGGAGGGGGCTGAACTTCCCCCAAGGGATCAGATTCGTAGACCAATTGTGCTCTTGCAGCCAGTATTGTTGCTGAAACGGTATGTGGTCTCAAAGCATCTTGCATTGTCTTAAGCTGACCTACCAACTGCATCTCGTAACAACTTGCTTGGCTTACTGTGGCTGCACTGCCTCTGAACATGGTCCAGAAAGTTTTGATTATCAGACACAGGGCAGCAAACTGGTCAATATGCTCATCTTACACAACTACTTTGTCGTTTGCACTGGTTTCCAGTTCATTTCTGGGCCAAATATGGGGTTACCTCTGCTCACAAAATACTTGCACAGACCCTAAGACCATCTTCCTCATTTAAGTGTCCCTGCTGATCAAGACAAGGCACCTGGCTAGCAAAGAGAACTTTTCAGTGGAAGCTCACACGACACCTAACAGTGTGGTGTTTTTGGTGCCTGGTGAAGACATTTTTATTTCGCTAGGCACCATTTGAGTGATTTTAGACCCTGGGCTTTATTCTGAAATTGTTTTAATTGTTTTAAATTGTTTTAATCAGTGTTTGATTTTCTGTTCATGTTACAATTATTTTTATTTTATGGTTTAAAAATATTGCACACACTTTCTAGAAAAATGCTGCAAATAAATAAAGCAGAACAAGCCAACTACTTTAAAATAGCTGGTTAAAAGGGAATAGGCATACACACCACACAGACACCATACCATAGTTCTCTCTCAAGGAAGGAGCTCTTTTAACTGACAAGCTGAGAGAAAAGTGAGCAAAGACGCCTGCCATTCTCTACCTACCCCTTATTTCTGGGCAGCATGGTTGGGCTCCAGATTTGTATGGAATCAAAGCCCTGCTGCCACAGTAGTTAGTTCCTGTACGCTTTCTGTCATCTAACTGAAAGAGTATTTTCTTTTGATTAACATTGCTTGTCTGCAAGTAATTGCTCTAGTAATTATATATCTTTCTACAGTATTAGATACACACCTTATGTATCATCACCACAGACAGAAGAACAAACACATTCATTAGCTGTAGATTGGCATTCATTCTGTTTGGGCAAATGTTCTGTAGTTTGTGACCTTTACCTAAGCAGAAACAAGTCAGCTGCACCATTCACGGCTGAGAGCAAGTTTTCGCCATGATCTTTGGGGCTAACCTGCTGGGAACCGGAAGGGCCCTGCCCTGCCTCTCTCCACCCAGCTTGGGGCGAGACCTGACTGGCTCCATAAAGGACTGTTGCTGCTGCTGCTAGATAGAAAGGGCTCCTTTTAAAAATTGTTTTTATTTTTTATGTCATTTTATATTGTTATTGATATTAATGTTGTATTTTTAGTTTTAGATTTTATGATTTGTGTGGAAATTGTTTTCCATTTGGTTGTGTACCTTTTGATGTGTTCTATTTATTGTTTATGACTTTTGTTATGTTGGTAATACTGTCAATCTTGTCAAGTTGTAAGCCGCCTTGAGCATTGTTCTAACTATGGGAAGGCGGCTTACAAATAAAATGATGATGATGATGATGATGAACTACAGCATGACATAAAGGAAGTCCCATAAGTTGATACACAAAGTGATAGGCAGTATACTACACCTCTTGGTAATACCTCGGATGAGGGGTAGTAATTGTTGAGTGCTGACCACTATCTCTTTTCTAGCATAACAAGTAAAGCACATGGGTGTCTATTTTTTGTTTACATTAGTGACGTCCTTTCTAGCCAGTGGAAATGCAGTTATTCCACAACGTTTTCAATAAACAAAGTAGTTCTTCTAAATAAACATATTACAATCTAATACAGATCTTGGGAGATTATATCTTTTTATTTGGGCAGTAGGTAATTTGAAGATGCTCTTCCCCTCCCTCCAAAAAAATCCAATAAAAAGTGCTCTGTGAAACAATGGAGTACAATGGAGTCACATCATCCATGCTTCCTTTTCTTTCCCTGCTATCCAGAAACATTCAAGAGAGAACAGAACTTTATCTACTGATACTAGGATGCCTTTCAAATTAAATACCTGCACCAATCATGGTGATTGGAGATTCAATGTATATCCACTCGTCCGTGTATATGCCAGAATGAACAAAGATAAGTCCATCAAAGTGAGCTTCTTGAACCCCACCTAATGCATCTTCAATTGTGTCATAATACTATAATAAAACAAGAAGTAATTGTAAGACAAATAGCCACAGGAAAGGCATGTCAACATTCACTTGAATTGATTCAGAAAAACTTACCAACATGTTTTCTCTTCCTTTATATCTTGCTGGGTTACTGTAGAAATGTTCAGCAAATCCTGGCTTTACATGAGCTCCTTTATACTGAAAATGGAGGGGGAAAGCATTTTGAGGTAAGCCTACAATGAAGCACGACCTATGGGTTACATTTTAAAGAGAGAGACAGACGGACAGCACACACAAGTGTAGCATTACAAAGCTCCTCAAAAGAGTTCAGAGCACTGATATTAACCATGCTCAGTCGGTGGATCTGGAGTCCAAGATCTGTCGCTTGCTTCAGGTACAACTGAAAAAGCTGTACTTTTGCCAACAGAAGTGGAACTGAATCTTACTGAAGACTTTGCCTTCCAATCAAACCCTGAGCTAAGTTATTTTCCTCAGTTTCTAGACCTCATTCCACAAAATGACAAACGTCCAAGAGCTTCATTGCTAAAAAGCAGGATGGGGCATACACAACACAGCAAAAATGTAGATCCACCATGCTTTGTAGATTACAAGCATCCTCATTTTCCTTCAGATACTTTGCTGTACTTGACTCAACCCTCATCTCCTCATTCAGTGATTTAAATGACTTCTGTCCCTGAAATTATGCTTTCTGGTCTTGATCGTAATTATAGACCAACTTAGTTACAGTCTGTATTCTGTCTCACCTTCCCACAATGACTCTAGACAGTGGTGGCAGTGCTCTACACTAAGTCCGAACCACTCATGATGCTAAATCAGACAGCACAAGTAGTCAGCCACAGTACAGTTACACCAGAAGTGCCCCAGAAACTCTTAACCAGCATGCAATTCATTCACATAAAACCATAGTTTGTTTTTAAGCTATGTTTACTATGACATGAGAATCAGGCCAATGCCTCATTCATGAGGAGTAATTTTGCTAAAGTCAGTTACACTGCTGAAGCTTGAGGAGTCTTATGGCAGAAGAACAAAAAAGTGGAAGAACAAAGGAAGATGAATTTGTATGGGAGAATAAGGTCAGATTAGAATGAGGAAGTATAGTTGCACAGAGAGTTGGGGAACCTTAAATGTAAATAATTTGAGGTGCTGATTTTGAAGCAGAGACTGAATTGAGTTCTCAGTGAAGACACTCTAACTGAAGTGGGAAAAGGTTCCGGAAAAAAGAAGTCCAAATGCTCACTAGGCCATAAGATAGAAAAGGGGGAATTACCATATACCTCCCCCCTCCAGTCCCTTCAGCATTTGAAACATTCTAAAACAACATGAAATACAATGAGGAAGCTTTTAAAAAGGTATTTATACCAGTTGCTGAAAGCTTTCCTTCCAGGGATTTGGGTGTTCATACTCTTCTGGATTTATCTGATAAAATTTACCAGGTTCAGGGTGCATCATTGGACGTGTATACTCAAATACTTCCATGTAGAGTCGTTTCCTAAACAAAGACACCCAGAACACAGAAGTGTGAATAGACTTTAACAGAATAAAGGTATAAACCGGATGGATCAAAAATTACGTTTTTTTTTGGAAACTTGAAAGTGGCACTTTCAGCAATGTTCAAGCTGTTGCTAACTGTCTATTTCCCATTGAACATAGCAGACAAGCAAAGAGAGCTGCCTATTTTAAACAAGTTTGGGAATTATCATTTAAGATAAAAGCATAGTAATTAAGAGTAACAATGTTTCCAGGTGTGCATCATTATTTGGGTGTCTAGGTGTGAGAAAAGTTTTAAACTTGTGCTTAACAGCATATAAGGATTTTGCTGAACAGCGTCAAATTTAGCACCATTTCTCTCTCTTTATGACTTTTTAACAGGAATAATAACATCCTCATATAAAAATGAATGATATGCTCCATCTGGCATCCTTAACTGTATCCAGAGATACCTGACCAAGCCACGTACTAGGGATGGGGTTATCAATGGCCCTCCAGATACAGTTTGACTCTAAGTCCCATCAGCTTCAGCCAACATGGTCCATGGTGGGAGCTGTAGTCCAGCAACATCCGGAGTGCCGTAAATTCCCCATCCCTGCCATATATTGAGCACACATACAGGTGAAACTCGGAAAATTAGAATATCGTTGAAAAGTGCATTTATTTCAGTAATGCAACTTAAAAGGTGAAACCAATATATGAGATAGATGCATGACATGCAAAGCAAGATATGTCAAGCCTTTATTTGTTGTAATTGTAATTATTTGTCGTTAGGCAGGTCAATTATAAATGGAATGTAATTAATGAAATAGCAATGTTTATTTTTGTTTATTTTTGTATTATTGTAACTATTTGTTTTATTACTGTGGAATTTCCAAAAGAAAGCATTTGTAAAAATAATAAAATAATTTGCATTACTGAAATAAATGCACTTTTCAATTATATTCTAATTTTCTGAGTTTCACCTATATAATGGTATATGAAGGAGTGTGTTCTGCAAGAATAAATGCCTAGGCATGTTCCTTAGCTGTTATTTGGAAACTACCCTCCTCCTGCTATCAAGGTCTGAACAGCAGCCCCAACTGCACACACTGGTATTCTATCCCACATGTGGCCTGGCTTGCTATGTGCTGGAATTCCTTAAGCTTGTAAGCCTGGCACCTTTGTTACCATTTTAGGTACAAGGTGAAATCTGTCTTATTATCCCAGGCTTTTAGAGGCCTCTGATCTATTTTTTAATCTGCTCACTATTTTTTTTTGTTTTGTTTTAATGGCCCCTGGTTTGTTAATTTTATCTTTATCCTGCCTGTTGCTGTTCTCATTATGCTGCTTTATTCAATTCTTAGTTACCTCGAACCATTCATAAATTGGGGGGTATTTGACAAGTATTTTTACTGTTTCTTTGATGAGATTAGGAGGCTTTGACTGTTGGGTGGGAAGTGTCCCATTTTTAGACTTTTCTATTCATCAGACCGTCTTCATCAGTAAAACCCAAGTGTTAAAGAGATTGATGTATTTTAAATTTACTTGAACATGCATGCCTGATACTAGAGCTTTTAGAGGGAAGAAGTTGGCAAGGAGTTGCATGGTAGCAGTAAGAAACGTAAAGCATATATATAGCTGGTATTACGAGCATAATTGGGGGTACTGAAAAACCTGAGCCAAGCAAAACAAACAAGCAAAAATCCACTTTGCGAATGGGAACATATGGCAAACAACATCTGCATATTTTTAAGTGTATTTTAACAATTATGCAGACACAAATCAATAGTGCCAACTGCAAGCAAGAGAAGAATTGCCTCCATCATGGGCCAAGTGAATTTCACCTGCTCAGCTTCAAAGGGTGAAGGGCAAGACCAAGGCTGACCAAGGACAGGGGCAGGAAATATCACCTTTATAATCCTGGCACCAGAGGGACACCACACTATTTCTGTTCCTAATGCCAGGCTTGAACTGTAACTTTTATTACATCTTTTGTAAGATGCTTTCAGACTTTAATGTAGGATGCAAAGTACTGTATATTCCTGCGTATAAGACTACTTTTTAACCCAGGAAAATCTTCTCAAAAGTCGGGGGTCGTCTTATACGGCGGGTCGTATTTCTTATACGGCAAGTATATCCCAAACTCTATATTTTAACTGGAAAAGTTGGGGCTCGTCTTATACGCCCAGTCGTCTTATACGCCAGAATATACGGCACTCTAAATAATTTTATGTAAGATGGCAGATTGCAAGAAGAACCCTATATAACCAGAATCAAAACAGGAGGCATGAGCTACAGAAAAATAATAGTGCAACTTCAGGTGTGCGTAACAGAAATGTAATTCAAGTACCTGCTTTCATTCAAAATAATTAGAAAACATATTCATGAATTCAATTTTTCTATTGTGCATGGCATATATAACATACTTCAGGATAATCAAAAATACCTTTTCACTTACCACAAAATTGGATCATTAGCCAGCTCACTGAAGCGCTTACATACACAGGCTGCTCTACAAAGATCTTGCTCCAGCAAATATGAGAAGATTTTCAGAACTACTTCATCGGGCAACTTCTCTTGAAGATATTGTTCTGCAGGTGCTGCTATTAAATATAAAACATGAATAACATGACTGATGTTCACAACTTGTCTGAGGTATTTCCACCAGAATAGATCATGGACTTTCTGTCTCTCAAAAATCAAGTGAATTACCTGAAACAGATTTACTTAGGCAGAAGTTTGACAAAAATCAATGTTATTCAAGTTTTCCATTTAAATATACAAATTTCATTTTCTGAAGAAAGATAGGTTTGCAAGCTTTAATCAGTTTGGTAAATCAATCAATAAAAGTTTAACAACACATTTCTATCCTCTCATTACTGCAACTGGATAAGGATGTGCCAGAAAATATCACGGCTGTACTGTAGTAGATTTACAGTTGTATGGAGATACTACTGCAGAACACTACACTAACATATACAGGCAATGAATGATACGCGTCTGATTGACGCATCACGTATCGCAACAACCTGGAAGTGGCTGGCAAAGGGGGCAGAACAGGGCAGAATGGGGTGGAGCAGGCTTATGTGCACTCAGCCAATGTATGTGGGGATCAGAAACATAACTCCCATGCAAATCGGTCATTGCCTGTACTTATGTCAGTGGAACACTGCTGGCGCAAGAGGAAAAAATAAGAAGCAGGATGAACATGAAAATTTAAGAAGAGCCTGCTGGATCAGGTCAGTGGCTCATCAAGTCCAGCACACTGTTCTCACAGTGGTTAATCATATGGCTATGGGAAACCTGCCTAGCAGGACCTGAGCATAAGAGCACTCTCCCCTCCTGCAGTTTCCAGCAAGGACCAGTGGTTAGGGATGATGGGAATTGTAGTCTCAAAACATCTGGCGGGCTGAGTTTGAGGAAGAGCTACTCCCTGAAGACTTGCATGAGGTCTTTCAACTGTGATCTCTCCCTCTTTTTTAAAAAAAGAATACATGTTAGCATAGCTGCCAAGTTATCCCTTTTTTAAAGGGATTTTCCCTTATGCTGAATAGGCTTCCTCGCGAGAAAAGGGAAAACTTGGCAGCTATGCATGTTAGCCTTCGCAGTGGGATGTTTCCTGTCTCCATAGCAACTGAAGGCAGACAGGTTCTACAGCTTGAAGGATAGACTAAAGAACTGTTCCTTATGAAGAACATCACTTTTTTCTAACTACATATATTTGCATGTAAACTCAAGGAAACTGAGCTTAAAAGAAATTATATAGATACAAGTAGGACCTATTGTTCCTATTATTTAATGAAAAGAGTATGCTTTGCAGGAGGACTGCAAATTCCAATCACCACCATCCTAGTTAGCAATATGCTTTCAGGGAGTTCCTGGCATGGCTGTCAGGAATACACAGTATTAAGTACTTCTGAGGGTGGGAAAGAAAATCACAAATATGGCAAGAATTTGATTAGTCATAGAAGTATTCATCACAGGAGTGTGATTGAGATACAACTTTTAATAATTTACCTCCACTGTAGAATTCTACTTAATTTTTCAAATGCCATTTATTTTAGCTGAACACTAAAATATGTGTAGGAAAAGAATATCACTGTGTCCCTCTGCTATACTTGCAGCAGCAACCATCAGTAACTTTAGATCAGTGTTAGAATCTGAGATATGAAAGCTAGGAGCTAAATGGCACCCACCCTCTAATATTCTTAGGAGAGTCTCTTCTGCAATCTTCAGAGAGTGGCTGGAAGTGGGGAAGCAGAAAAAGGTCCTCCTTTCCTTCCACTCTGCAGACAAGCCCTAGATTCTCCCCACACCCCTTTCCTTCATAGAAATATATATATATTGGCACCACAATTAACACATATTACAGGCCTATACAACTGATGACAGAGACACCTTGAGTGTCCAGTTCGCAAACAAATTTTGGAGTGGGATCATTGAAGGCCACTGAAGCCATCAATGATCCCACTCCAAAATTTGTTTCGATTTTAAGCATCACTGTGAGAGTCTGAAGTAGGTAACACTTTAAAAAGCAGTACTTAAACCATTATAACTAACTGGCTAGTATATTTCAAATTAAAAGCACATCATACATTAAAAGTACATTAAACAAGATGACTAAAACCTAGACAAAAATTTCGAGTTTAAAAGAATACAAAGAAAGTTTTCAGGTCCTCAATCCATGCACGTTTTACTTGGGAAGAAACCCCATTGAACTCGGTTGGAATTTAATTCCGAGTAACAGGCAGATCCAGATCAGGGTTGAAAGCAACCATTTTTTCCTAAATGATGCCCAAATTGCTTCATTTGTGTCTTACATTTTATTGTATTACATTTTGAATTTCTTAACATTGTAAAGCACAGTGCATTACAGTTGCTAAACTGACAGAAAAATCACTAAGTGGTCCACCAAGATGCTCAGCAGATGGACTCTGGATGGAAAGTTCTCCTTCCATATCCCACATGTGTGAAATTCCACCAAAGGTTTAAACTCTCCTTACCCAGTCCCTTATTGGAGCCTCCCCTTCTGCACTTAAGATGAGAGAGAAACACAAAAACAAACAGGCTATCACACTGCGTTCTCTCTCTCTCTCTCTCTCTCTCTCTCTCTCTCTCTCTCTCTCTCTCTCTCTCTCTCTCTCTCTCTCTCTCTCTGCAAGCAATCACCTGATTTCTCCTCCTCTCCTCTCCTTTGCAGAGTGTCCCTGACATTTTCAGAATTTGCTCAAGGTGCAGACAAGCCCATTCCTCCAGCAGTTTCAAGGAGGACTGACAGGTGTGGGAGGGAGAGTTTCACAACTCACTTGAGGAAAGAGCCAGGCAAGGCAGTGTGAGATTTGCTCCCTGTCTGTTTTCAGTGGATGAGATGACGATAGGAACGGGATGGAGGGAAAAGATAGTTGTATTACTAGCCTAAGGGCAGCCAATCTGGGGGAAACGCTGCCTTTCTGCAAGGCCAGCTGAGAGGCAGCACCTAATAGCTTGCCTGATGCTGCAGCGATCTCTTGGAATTTCTCCTCCCACACCCTCAGCGCCAGTTTCAATCTTAAATCTTAGGCGCAGTACTGCGCTCAGAAAATTTCCTGTCACAAAACGCGCCTAGAACAATGGGAGTTTCAAACGTTGCTTTAGATGTCCTGCAAGACTTATTATTTCCCCAGGCTTCCTCTGACCAGCAAGGCCAGGTCCTGTTTTATATGCCAGAACCCCCTGAATCCCTGTTTTATTTGTTTTTATATGCCTTTATGCTGCTGTTTTATTGATTTTAGGTTGTGTTTTAATTTTTTTAAAAAAATATTGTATACAGCTTACAGATTTTTAAATATTAAGCTGTTTATAAATGCTTTCAAATAAATAAAGATTATTACGATCTCAGATTGCAGAGGGAGTATCATATTTGGTCACTCTCCTACATAAATCAACTCACTCACTACAAGTCAAAAATAAGTATGTCAAGGCAGTGACAGACTAAACATTTCACCTTAACACACTAGTTTTCGATGTGTAAGGATTTTCCTCACAAAGGAGTTCCCTGACAACCTGCAGTGTCAAACGCCACAGTTCACATTTATTTTAGTGTGACAGCCGCCTGGACTCAGGCCTCTTTCCTAACCCTGAGTTACATACAGAGTCAAGCTATGTAGTTTCACTTCCAAAACGAAGGCCAGCTGTGGGCAGATGGACATGGCTTGGGGAAAACTGACTTGCGGGTCAAATTAGGACCCCTGCCAGATCAAATAAGGCTATTGAGCCTGAGATCCTATAGTTTATAAAGGTTTGCTATTACACTCCCTGTTGGAGAGTGAGACAACTAAAGCAATTAAATATCATCAAACCTCTTAGCATAATCCAAAATGTTTCTGATCATCCAAACAGGGATAAAGTTATTTGTGAGGGCGCAGTGGAATACAGTAACTGATCAAAAGACCCTAGGTAAAATCACACATGCCAGCAACACTTGCAGAGGGACACAATGTAAAATAATGATAGAATGTCTGAGCAAAGATGGACGAGCTGGAAAGCTCAGCCAGATGGGTGGGGTATAAATAATAAAATGATTAATTAATTAATTAATTATCATCATTGTCATCGTCTTTAAGGAACAAGATATAATGGTCATAACACAAATCTTGTATATTTTTCATTCATTCATTCATTCACCCATTCATTGCATTTATAGTCCACCTTTTTCTCTGAGGAGCTCCCAATACAGTGGTACCTCGGTTTAAGTACACAATTGGTTCTGGAAGTCCATACTTAACCTGAAGCGTACTTAACCTGAAGTGAACTTTCCCATTGAAAGTAATGAAAAGTGGATTAATCCGTTCCAGACGGGTCTGCGGAGTACTTAAACTGAAAGTACTCTCAAACTGAAGCGTACTTAAACCGAGGTATGACTGTACATGGTTCTCCCAATCCTTATCTATTCCCACATAACAACCCTGTGAGAAACACAGCTCATATTGGACAGGGTAATCTCCGAGTCACACAGTACAGGTTGTGAAAGGTTCTACAAGTCACCAGCCCCTTGAAAAGGGTCCACCTACCCAGAGGTGTGCAGACAGGAAAAGCAGCTACCAAAAGACACCACTTTTAATGGTGTGTAGAAATGGTACTACCATTTTCCTATCTAGTTCAAAGCCATTGTTAGGTTTCTCCTGCCTACAGCTTGTGCCGCCCCCGATCTAGCCCCAGGTGTCAATTAAAAAACCCTCTCCTCTTCTGCAAGGTGAAATGGAAATAAGCCTGTACATACATCCATACACCCACTGCCTCCTCAAGTAGCACAACAACCTGATGTATTCTTCAACAAAACCATTTCTGAGAAAAATCTTTTTGAGACCAAAAAAACTCACTTATGAAAGTCAAATGACAGTAAAGAAGGAAATAAGATTACCATTACCATCCCAATTACTTTCTTGAGTTAAAAACTGTTCAATTAAAATTAAAACGGAAAGTTGGGAGACTTTCTTTGCCTTCTCCCTCAAACAAAAAGACATTACCTGACAAATCCTGTGATTTTCCAGATACTCTAGCACGTTTTGCTCGATGACCAAAGTTCTCTGTGGCTGAAGTAGAGGCACCCTGAAAGGTTTTAGAAAAAAATAGATTACACAAAGTTCTTCTAATGCATGTTTGCACATAGTCAATCCTTACTCCTTCCTGCTTTAACCCCACATAAAGAATCCTCCACGGCCACCACTGGCCTTCTCCCCATGGACTGTACTGTGCCTGTTGTGCTATGCAATTACTTCAGAAGGGAAAGCATGATTATTCATTTTTAAATACCTCCATGCTGCTCTTTGTAGGGCAAGCTGTTCTTTTAGGTAAAAGAGTTTTTCTGCGAAGTTGGTATGGACTATTTTGTGCACCAGGACCAGATTCTTCTGCAACCATATCTGCAGGTACATCATCATCTATCAAGAAACAAAAGAAGAAAAAACTGTTACAAGATTGCAACTTACGCACGCACAATTTCATTAAAGTCACATCTAGCCAAAAAGGCACAGTGAAAACTTTATATCCATCTTGGTGAAATATGCTATATAATTACATTGCTCTATATTATTTTGATGCCAGGATCATTTTTAATTTTCTCAAATTCTTATGTAAGTATGCTTTACACATTAACTGTGAAATGGTTCTCATAAATACAATGAAGATCATTTAGTGAAAAAAACCATCTCCAGAATTTATAAGTACTACATACAGTACTAGACTTACGTTTTCCATCAAACTCAAGGTAATTGTGCAATATAAAAACTCAAACCTTCCCCCATGGTGTCTTTAAAATACTGACAGCAATATTTTGCAGCAAGTGCAGCACAAGTCAAGAATAGCAACAAGATAGAGCCACTCTAATATACTGTACACAGTATGTGTTGCCTACATGGCACCTGCAGCTGCCATGGCACCCATCAGGACTTCCCCTGGTGTCTGAGAAGCCTCTAAGCTCCCACCATCTCATTTCCCCCTTCCCTGTGAAGAAGGTGATGAAGATACAGTAGTTACTGTTTCCCCCTTGAAACTAACATAATACTGAAGTAGTAAGCTCGAGCACTGATACTCTCCTGCACCTCATCCAGACCTATGTCCTTTTCAGAATTCAGATCAGCAGCTAAAAAGAAAGAGCAACTAAGAAGGTAGAAGGAAAAGGGGGGTGATACGGAAGGAGGAAAACAGATTGGCTAAGAGGGAGAAATTAGGATGGAACAGATTAGTGAAATGGAGAGGGATAATGGAATGTGAGAGAGAAGGTAGGTGCACACACAGCCGGATCCAGTAAAATGGACTGTCTTGAAACTGCATCATTTATTCACAGTATCCCCACCCTATAACCACCATCAAATCAGATCACACCTAAGCTGACTGGACTGACCATAAAACCATGATCTGGTGCATTCCACAGTTGCTATGGAACAAAAGCATGGATGAAGGAAGGATCTTTATGGACCTTTTCTAGTTTTTATCACCATCAAATTACGCGTAATCTTGGTGTCCATGATGTGTTCTGTGAATTGTCATGGTTTTGTTGTCATTCTATGTAGAAATCAAGAAAATCCATGAAGATGTATGCACCAGGACAACATTTTTGTACTGCTGGCAAGGATTGAAATCTAGGGTTGTTGTTTTTTACTGTGCTGTCTGCCACTGTAAGTTTTAAATTGATTGGGTTTTTGGGGAACCCCATGTGAAGTCATGCTAATTCAAATAATCCATTTTAATTCTACTGGATCAGACCTTTACCTAGACTCCATAGGAAAGCGAAGCATGTATGTATATGAGAGAAGGCTCTTTGTTGGGTGGGTGGGAGAGAGACTGATGAGGCGGGGGGGGGGGAAGCAAACAGAGGACAATGCCCACAGACCTCCCCCCAAAAAAGTTGCTGACCCCTCCACTACTGAGCTGGCAAGCATGCAGGAGCACAAATCTCTATTGCCCACATCCACATGTGCTACAAGCCCCTGGTGTCTTTCAACATTTGTGGGGAACATATTTAATTTTAAGGCAGAAACAGTAAATTGTAGTAAGATTAATTCAAAGATAATTGGTATTCTAGCTATTTGCACGACATACCTTCTCCCAAGAAAAGAATGAAAATTAGGGAAATAATTAACTTTTCTTGGCAGTGAGATAAAGGTATCTACACTTAGTTGCTATACTAAAGATCAATAGCTCTAGAATAGGTACAAATCTCTGAAAAAAACAACATAGCATTTGACTTAAAATTAGCAAGCTTCCCAACTGAAATGCTTTATCTAGCAATCTTTCTATATTGAATTTCAGTACCTATTCTTTTGAGTACAAGTTTCATATGTGTACTCTCTTCTTAAAATCATAAAAACTATCAATCTATTTGTGCAGCAAGCTAATCATAATAAAATTAATACCTAATGAAGATTTAGCAGTCATTTATGCATCTTAAATGACTAAACAATATATTACTTTTCAGTAGTTATACCTGTTCTGCATGGCCTATTAAATCATCTAGGTTATCAATTATCAAGCTCTTCACCTTTGTTCAATCTCCCACATACATTTACTTAGCAGCAAATGCATGTGTGTCACTAAATGCATGGCAGAACAACAGCCAATTTCAGTGCCCAAGTAGTGATTTAATTGTCCAGACATGTGTTATCTGCATTCATATTTTGCATTAGATATATTATGTAAACATAATGCATTTCATAAGAGCTCCAGTATATTATGACTAAGTCCTTTGAGAAGGGGCCTGAACATTACACTAATGTACAGAAGGTAACAGAAGACTCACAGTCCAGGCAAGCACACAATCAACATTTCCAGCACTCTCCACTCCAGGACTGGGATGGGGGTAGGTGGAAAAATATCTCTGCTATCCTGAACTCATGTTTATCTACAGTTGCAGCACTTATCTATTCCTCTTAACAAGAACCAGTGCTGAAAAGAGCCAAGCTTCTGATTCTGAACTTTGGAGCTCAAAATCATGGATTTCATAAAATAGAAGGTTTAAGTAAACTATAAAAAGCTTCTTAATTGTATGTATTTTCAAGCATTCATCAAATTTATTTTATTTAGCAAAGACAACAGAGGAATCCAGGGCAAATGAGAAGCAAGGATTTGGTGGACTTGTCACTGCCCTGGAGGATAAATATGCTTGGCATACTCCCAGATAACCCATGAAGATGTTCTGAAATCTGCAACATTTGAAAATACTTTTCTACCATCAAGCCCTAAGAGTGGGTCTTCTTTAGTAGTAACTAGCTAAATGTAGTAGCAATGCTATCATCACTAAAATTACTACCTTTGAATCTTTGTGAATTGGCATTAAGAATATTATTTTAAAACACTATTTTTAAAATGAAACATTTCACATAATTTGAAAGAGAATATATTTATTAAGAGGTCTGTCCCTTTCCCTCATAATTGCCCATTTTCCCTGCTATTTTTAAAGATCTTTCTCACAAGTTAGCCTGTGGGAGAAATAGGGCATTCACATATCTGTGTATGCTATAATAAACTTCCATTACATCATCCAGAACTGGCCATTGTACAAAGCCAGAAAATACTTTGGTGGAATGGGAAGGGTGGAGCAAGAGAGGATTCTCCTCTGTTAAGTTTTTCCAGATTCAGCAGAGGCATAACATGAAACACAGGCTAGCCAGAGTACGCATTTAAAATCTGCTGTAAACCAGTGAGGCAAATATTTGGGAGAAGACAGGCACTATGTCTAGACTAGAACTAGGGGACTAGCTGAACACAGGATTCCCAATCCTGTGGGGTTGCCTGTAACATGAAAAGCAGAGGCTGGAATGCATTTGCAAGGAAAGAAGTAGCCTTCTCTCATTGGTACTTTCCCTTTGAAATTTCTCATTTGGCTCCTTTCACCTATTAGCTGCAGAGAAAGAGTTGCAGAAGAAAACCAAAAGGGCAGGAGAAGCAGCTACTGTAATACTACCTCCGCAGTTCCCTACAGAAAATGTTCTGCTACGCTGGAGGTAACCAGGTGACTGGGAATTCCAAGTTGTCTACCAAACGTATCCTTCTACCTTCATATCCCTTGCCCAGAGTCAGATAATTTTGTGCTGATAAGCCTTTTGATTAACCAGACGCCTTAATGATTATGTGTCTTTTTAAAAATTAGCATTTTCATATTATAGGCTCACATAACCTAACAGATTTATGATTTCTAACCCTGCAGATAGCACAAAGTTGCCAGGTTAGAAGCCTTCAATGGTGCTGTTGGATTCAGTTTTAAGAGTATTGGATTCAGTTTTAAGAGTGTTTAAGTATATTGGTTTAAATCTTTTTTAAAAAATGTATGTTCACTATCATTCATTTTCTTTTAAACAGAATTAAAATTTTGATTTTTAAAAAATATATATACACACACTTTGTGTTTAGAACAGTTATCATTACCTGGTTGCACCATTCACAGCACTCCTTATAAGCTTGCATTGAGGGATGGGGGATATCAGTCTTTATTATTTTCATTTGAATACCACAAAGGTCTTAGCATTTTATCTAATATACAGTGAGGGGGGAAAGTATTTGATCCTCTGCTAAATTTGCCCGTTTGCCCTCTGACAAAGAAATGACCAGTCCATAATTTTAATGGTAGGTTTATTGTAGCTGTGAGAGACAGAATAACAACAGAAAAAAACCCAGAAACCCAGAAGACAAAAGTCAGAGACTGATGTGCATTATAATGAGTGAAATAAGTATTTGATCCCCTATCAACAGCCAGATGTCAGGCTACCTGGTATCTTCACTGTATGTAATGAGGTGAGATTAGGAGCACCTGTTGTAAGGGAGAGGTTTCACCTGTAATCCCAGCTCATTACAGTACCTGTACAAAAGACACCTGTCAACAGAAGCAATCAATCCAGCAGGTTCCAAAGTAGACACCGTGAACAAGACCCAAGAGCTGTCCAAGGATGTCAGGGACAAGATTGTAGACCTGCACAAGGCTGGACTGGGCTACAAGACTATTGCCAAGCAGCTTGGTAAGAAGGTGACAACAGTTGGTGCAATAATTCGCAAATGGAAGAAACACAAAATAACTGTCAACAGATGTGGTTGTATGGCTTGACCAAAGACTGGGGATGAGGAACGTGTTGCCTTCCAAATATTGTTTGACTACATTCCCATCATTCCTGCCCACTGGCCATCCAGGCTGGAACTGATGGAAGTTGGGAGTCCAATAACCCCTTGAAGGACTGCGGGTTCCCTATTCCTGTTATACAACAATGGATTTTGTGGCGTGTTCTCTATGAGAGCTGGAAACATGCAAGCTATCTGGCAGGTGGTATTTGTTGTTGTTTAGTCGTTTAGTTGTGTCCGACTCTTCATGACCCCATGGACCAGAGCACGCCAGGCACTCCTGTCTTCCACTGCCTAGCGCAGTTTGGTCAGACTCATGTTGGTGGCTTCCAGAACACTGTCCAACCATCTTGTCCTCTGTCGTCCCCTTCTCTTAGTGCCCTCCATCTTTCCCAACATCAGGGTCTTTTCCAGGGAGTCTTCTCTTCTCACAAGGTGGCCAAAGTACTGGAGCCTCAGCTTCAGGATCTGTCCTTCCAGTGAGCACTCAGGGCTGATTTCTTTCAGAATGGATAGGTTTGATCTTCTTGCAGTCCATGGGACTCTCAAGAGTCTCCCTCCAGCACCATAATTCAAAAGCATCAATTCTTCGGCGATCAGCCTTCTTTATGGTCCAGCTCCCACTTCCATACATCACTACTGGGAAAACCATAGCTTTAATTATACGGACTTTTGTCGGCAAGGTGATGTCTCTGCTTTTTAAGATGCTGTCTAGGTTTCTCATTGCTTTTCTCCCAAGAAGCAGGCGTCTTTTAATTTTGTGACTGCTGTCACCATCTGCAGTGATCATGGAACCCAAGAAAGTAAAATCTCTCACTGCCTCCATTTCTTCCCCTTCTATTTGCCAAGAGGTGATGGGACCAGTGATCTTCGGGGGGGGGGGGTGGTATGTTGAGCTTCAGACCATATTTTGCGTGCTCTTCTTTCACCCTCATTAAAAGGTTCTTTTAAGGTGGTGCTTACATATCCATTATGTAGCTGCACAGTTATCTCAAGAAAATGAACCTGCAGCATGGCCTGGTCTAGGCTCAGACTGATGGCGTGATGAAAGTTACTGAAGTCCTAGCGGAAGTTTTAAGGAACCTCCATCAATGTATCCAGAGGATATGGGTATCATAAATGTATCTCAGGTAGAAGAGATTTAAGGGACAGACCCAGCAGAGCAACTCACGATTGCACAGGATTGTTTCTAATCTTTACAGACTGGAAAGAGAAGTTGCTGAATTGGAACTCATTACCAAGCTTAAAACCATGGAGCCACCTGGGATGAATAAAGACATCAGATTCTTATCTCATTATGCATGATCAAGCTTTCTTTAGCACCTCAGCCCTTGCCCCCCCCCAGGACTAATTGCAGTCATCAGCAGTCGTTAACAGCCATCTACAGGTTTACCACTCCCATCAGCCCATCACCCATTCCCACCCACCCCCACCACCCTCTGTATATATAAGGGTCTGACACTTCTGTTTCAAGTGTATCTGAAGAAGTGTGCATGCACACGAAAGCTCATACCAAAATAAAAACTTAGTTGGTCTTTAAGGTGCTACTGAAGGAATTTTTTTTTATTTTGCTTCAAATAGAAGTTTAGGATAATATTCTGGTCCCAATCTTGTTTCACTCCCTCAGTCTCCCTTTAGGACAGCAACTAGAAGACACCTTGCAATAAATTAAGAGTATGCCTGTTGGAATACAGACGTTTTGGAAGCACTAGGTACATGAGGTTCTCTTTCAAAAGAGAAACCTGTATTTGAAGAAGAGAAAACAAGGTTTCCATGTTGTAAATTTTACTACGTGTTACCTATAGCAATATGTGATACTAGAGTACCAAAATGGAAAAAGCAAGCAATGTAGTAGGCCACTAGGCCTCCTGCCTAAGTTTTAATTTTAACTGATTTTTAAAAAACCTTGGGGAGGCAAGCTTCCAGCCACCTTGCTTCCTTCTCAGAGGCATTCTTAGAATAGGACAGAAAGAGGACAAGGCAGCTAGAGCTACTACTCTACTTTCCGGGGTGCCAAGCTAAGCAGCCTATTGTGAGTGTGCATATGGTTTATTTTTAACAGATAAGCAGGAGGCGAAATAGGGGGCCACTGTTGTCTTACAAGGTTTTGTGGTGTTTTGTTTTGTTTTGTTTTGAAGGGAGGGAATATTGCCTAGGGTGATTATGGTTTTGTTTTGTTTTGTTTTTTAAGAAGAAGGAATGAGGAATGCCCATGACAGTTTCTTTAAGTTCAAAACGTGCCCATAAGGCCAAAAATGTTAGTGACACCTGAACTGGATATACGAAACAAAAAATAAAAAAAAATCCTTCCAGTAGCACCTTAGAGACCAACTAAGTTTGTCATTGGTATGAGCTTATATAAGGGTCTGGTGACTTCTGTTTCAGTGTATCTGAAGAAGTGTGCATGCACACGAAAGCTCATACCTATGACACACTTAGTTGGTCTCTAAGGTGCTACTGGAAGGAATTTTTTTATTTTTTTGTTTTGACTACGTCAGACCAACATGGATATATGAAGTTGGCTTTTAGCAGCTTAGACCACTGGTTATTTAGCACTACCCATCCCAACTGTCAGCAGCTCCCAAGGCACACCCCAGAGCTCAAAATAATTTTTAAAACCATTCCTTTCTCTTTTATGCATGAAATATTTTTTCCTATTTTCCTTTAGAGGTTTGATGCCTTTAAAAGCTGCATGATAGGTATAGATGACGTCCAATTAATTTGCATGGGGATTCCCACTTAAATATTTAACTGTTTTTATTACATTTTCTACATGTGTGGAAGGCAATTAAATAATAATAATAATGTCATTAATATTATTATGCTCCTAAAGGCTTATAAGATCTATGTTTCTTGCCTTGCAGTAGACACAGTAGACTTGGAAAGATTCAAGGATATGGTATCAAGCAGCACAGAAATATACTTGATAGGAGGTAAAAGTATATCCCTGTTTCCTAGAGTAGAAAGACCCAACTGACCCTATGAGTGGTATACCCACTCAAATTAATGGGAGGGTATCTGGCCATTATACAGCTTTTAAAGGCATCAGAGTTCTGTAAAGGGGGAAAGTGATAAAATGGAGGCAAAGAGGGACAAAAAATTATATGTAGCACAGAAATTTAAAAACAGACTCTGCATGTTACAGAAATTAAGGATGGAATCTTTATTCAGATTTATGGTAATCATGATAAAGGACATTCAGCAAATAGAGGTCAATGCTATAGAATCAAAAAGTGCTTTGATTCCCCCCAACTATCTCCCTCTTCCCTTGCCTGGCTTTATATTAGTTAAAACAATATTTTATATTTAGGGTAACTGTTAAATGTTTTCCAGTGGTGGAACAGGTAAAAAATATTTTAATTATTGTCTGAGGTGGAATGTGTATTGTATTATATAATGATACATAGACCATGAATATGCTTACTATTATGAACAGTCTTTAAGTTATGAGTATGTAGCTGCTAAAGTTGAAAATAATCTTTTACCTTTGAAAGCCCATTTTCGGAGTCTAGATCTAACACTCCAGCCTTAAGTATCTGAAGAAGTGTGCATGCACACAAAAGCTTATACCAATGACAAACTTAGTTGGTCTCTAAGGTGCTAATGGAAGGATTTTTTTATTTTGTTTCGACTACGTCAAACCAACATGGCTACCTACCTGCAATCCAGCCTTAAGGTAATTTACACCCTAATGCTATGCATATTTCTTCGGATATTAAGCCCTACAAGACAATAGGGTTTATTTCTAGGCACAAAATTGCTGCCCTACCTGGGCATAAGTAAGTTTCATGGAAGTAAATAAAAAATCTATTATTATCAATTTACGATTGGGTGGAAGGTTCGCAGGCTAGGAAGGACTTGCTCACAAATTTATTGACAACTGCATAAATTATTATAGCTAGGAAGTGGAAGGGGAGAGGTGAATATAAAATGGAAGAATGGTATAAAGAGGTGTGGGATATAGCTGTTAATTACAATTAAGTAATTGTAATTAACAATTACAATTAAGGTAGGACAGGGAATATGCAGGAGAAATGCTTTTGAGAAGATACAGAAGTATTTGTAGAATTTGTACAGTACTGTTAAAATAGAAAGGGGTCAAAACCATTGCAGGAGGTGTTGAAATTTTGGGAGGTTGAATAGTAACAGTGGAATGGTCTTGGGAGTGGGGTGCACATTCATTCATTCATTCATTATTACTTTTTAAACATAAAATAAAAACTGGAAGAAAAAGCTTTTAGTAGTAAGATACCAAGCCAGCTCTTTTGTTGCCAGGAACACAGAGTAAGACCAGAACCGCTGCAAAGCAGTGCTCCAGAATCAAAATCTGTGCTCAATGGCATCAAAAGCTGCTGAGAGGTCAAAGAGAATTAACAGGGATGCATTTCTCCTGTCTCTCTCCCGACAAAGGTATCATACACAGCAGCCAAAACAGTTTCTGTGCCAAAACCAGTCCTAAGCCCCAACTGAAATGGATCTAAAAAATCAGTTTCCTCCAAGAGCACCTGGAACTGGTACTTTAAGGATGTCATCTAAACTGATGCATTATCCCAGTACAAAAAAAATGCTTAGTGTAGAGGTGCTTTTATTCCACTGAATCCTGTTTTAGAACAAGGCTTTCTGAGTTCAAAAATGAACAATTGAATGAAGAAATGAACAATGGTCAATTCAAGAGCGAAAGAAAACCATAACAGGAGAATTACAACCCCCCTCACACTGGATTATTATTTATGAGATATCAATAACAAGCAGGTAATAGAAACCACAATACAGTAAAGACTTCTTTAAATTTTATCCCATGCACAATCCAGCTTTCCTATTTCTCTTTTCCTATATCAAGAGTACAAACTATCTGAGATGAGTATCAACCACCCTAGGCAACCACCCTAGCATGTGAAAAGCTCACAAGCAAGGCATGACTTTACCATCATCTACTATCAGAGGTCTGCTGCCCCAAATATTCCATTTTCAGCTATCTCTCCCCTCTCCCCGCAAGTTCATCATTAAGCAATCCTTCCAATCATGAACTTTGATATGAATCATATAGATATATTTAATATTAAATAAAAATTGCTGCAGAAAAACTCATTTCATTTACCACTGCAAACCTTTGTGTGTTTTTTTACTGTAGTTTCATGCTCCTAGCTGCAGTGGCTTCCCAACTCTAGCCCAGAGCTTTCCAAACTTTTTATGTTGGTGACACGCTTTTTAGACATGCATCATTTCATGACACAGTAATTCAGTTTTACTAGGAAACCAGGTTAAATTAACCCCTTCCCAGCCCCAGGAGGAGCACGGGGAGCGTTCACGCGGCACTCTTACGCATTAGCATGTAGCGACATAGTTTGGAAAGCTCTGCTCTAGCCCCTTCTCCTTCAACTACACCCTGCAAGGATTATCACTGATATTCATCTTCAGTACATGCAGTCAAGCACAGAACATACAACAATTACTTGAAACTCGTTTATATCCTGAGAGGACTTCCAGTTTTTATATCTGGATCATATTTTCAAAAGATCAACTCATTGTTTAGGAAATGCCTTTGAGGCTCAGCAACACCAGGAATATCCTTGCAGAGAATGCAGCTACAAATTAAAGAAGGCAGTTTCGGAATCCCAAATTTGGAATTATATTACAGTGGTCCCTCGACTTACGAATTTAATCCGTTCCGAATGCACATTCGTAGGTCGAAAAGTTTGTAAGTGGTACCTCTACTTACGAATTTAATGCGTTCCGAACACACATTTGTAAGTCGAAAAAATTTGTAAGTCGAATCCCATAGGAATGCATTGGGAGAAAAAAATTGTAAGTCGAAGCAACCCCATCTAAAAATTGTTAAGTAGAAACAATCTTATCTAAACCGCATCCAATATGGTGGACGGAGCTCCATTTGTAAGTAGAAAAATTCGTAAGTAGAGTTATTTGTAAGTAGAGGTACCACTATAAGTTGAAAAAAGCGGTTTCCCATAGGAATGCATTGGAAACGAAAAAATTCGTAAGTAGAGTAAACCGCATCTAAAATTCGTAAGTCGAAAAAACCCCATCTAAACCACAATGGTTTTCTTTTCGGATGTCAAAAAAAAACGTAAGCGTGCAGCCATTTTTTTTTCATTCGTAACTCGAAATTTCATAATTAGAGTATTTCGTAAGTCGAGGGACCACTGTACTATGCTTACCTACTGTCAAGTACTAAATATTGCAATCCCACTGCTGGCCCCAATTTTCGAGTGTGGGCAAACCTAGAATATATGTACATAGCATCTTTGGTTGGTTGGACCATAATAGGATCGAAGTATTTGAAATTTCAGGTGACTCTGGAAACAATTAAATCATTTAAAAGAACATGGAATATATCGGCTAATAAAAACAAATTTGATCCATTTTCACATACTGAACTTACTCTGTGGGGAAACCCCATACTAAGAATTGCAAAAAAGATGATGATATGGAAAAACTGGATAGAAAGTGTATTGACATTAGACCAACTGATAGATGGGGAAGATGAATTTTATACTTTTGCTGTTGTAAGACAAAAATATCATCTTTCAGATGCAGCCCAATGGCAATATACGGTATTCAATTACAACATCTCCAAACAAGTGTGTTTGGTCCATCAGCCCTTTCAGCTTGCGAGATAACAGAGATATTTGAGCAACTAGACAACTCATTCAAAAATAAAAAGCCAGCAATTATTTTTATAGATATCTATTAACAATACACAAGTTCAATATGCAGGCTGTAAGAGATGATTGGAATAAAGAATTGGAACTTTCAATACTACCCAGACTGTGGGAAAATGTATTAGTTTCAATAGCTAAGGTGTCATTAGTTTTAAAATTAAGACTTATGCAACAGAAGATAATATTTAGAGTTTATTGGACTCCTTTATGGTTGAATAAGAAAGAATTAGCTAAGACAGCTCAGTGTTGGAGATGTGGCAAGGACAATGCCTCTCTGAAACATACCGGTATGTTTGTACAGTGTTCTATACTTAACAAGTTTTGGGAGAAAGTGCTCGACAGTGTAACTATGACAGTGCAGAAAAAGTTCAATCTTTCAGCAGAGATTATTATATTGAACTATATACCTGCAGTAAGGAAATTATCAATGGGATAACGGAAATGGATTTTCCAGGCCCTAATGGTGGCCAAGAGATTGATACTGAGCAACTGGAAAAATAAAGATATGATAACCTTCAATCAATGGACTGATATGACATCAATTGCAATTTATGAATGGACTGCTTACAGGCACAGACTCTGTATGGATAAATATGTTAACACTTGGAATAAGTTTATGCAAAATGTAGTAGGCTGTTAACATTTACATAAGCACTAGGACAATAACACCATACCAATTTATACAAGAATGTATGGTAAGGTTACCAGATGTCTCCCGTTTCCCAGGGACAGTCCCTGGATTTACAGATTAGTCCCCATAATGGGACCCAGGTGGCGCTGTGGGTTAAACCACTGAGCCTAGGGCTTGCTGATCAGACGGTCAGCGGTTCAAATCCCTGTGACGGGGTGAGCTCCCGTTGCTCGGTCCCAGCTCCTGCCAACCTAGCAGTTCGAAAGCACGTCGAAATGCAAGTAGATAAATAGGAACTGCTACAGCGGGAAGGTAAACGGCGTTTCCGTGTGCTGCTCTGGTTCGCCAGAAGCGGCTTTGTCATGCTGGCCACATGACCTGGAAGCTATACGCCGGCTCCCTCGGCCAATAATGCGAGATGAGCGCGCAACCCCAGAGTCGGTCACGACTGGACCCAATGGTCAGGGGTCCCTTTACCTTTACCCCATACAAAATCAATTGAAGTTGAAAAGTGTCCCCGGATTTAGTGGAAAAAATCTGGTAACCTTAATGTATGGGGATATCGTATATTGCGCGCGCTCTCTCTCCTTGCATATTTTTGCTTTTATATGTATCTTTGTTGTTGTTTTTCTCCCTCTCGCTTTCCCATTTTTTCTGTATCACTTTATTTCTTTTATCGAAAATCACCTTAATAAAATATAAAACAATTTTTTAAAGTATCTCATCTTTTGCCCACTTACTCCCCAACTCTTTCCTTCTGGCAGGTTCAGGCAATTCAGAAACAGAAGCATGCTACTGCACTCATGCCGAGGTTGTGGTTTTCCCAGAGGCACCTGGTTAGGGCCTGTGAAAACAGAATACTGAACTACATGGATCTCTGGTTTGCTCCAGCAGAGCTCTTCCTACGTTCTTAATGGCAATTAACTGTTCTTAGCTGCTGACCACTTGTGGTTTAGGCATCACTGGCTCCCCCATACAGTACTGTGTTTCCGGCCCTTTCATTCAAAGAGAAAGAAAATTGAGATTTCAGGCTGCCCACGGATAAATAGGTGAGAACTGACCCTCCGATGGTCAGTTTTGTAAAGTTGACAAGTTTTGTGGCTTATGCGGGTTAGAAAAACCAAATAATGATACTGGCCTAAACCGCCCTAAACCATGGTTAATAGTTATGTCTTGCATATTGAGAAACTGTCAATATTTTCATTGTCAAAAAATGGTCACACATTTTAAAGCATCAGCATTATGTAAACAAAGTTAATCAAATTGGCTTGCTATTATGAAACAACACTGACCTGAATGTGTGAGCAGGGTTCATATGTACCCCACCAATATTTGATCAGCCAATTAACCAGCATGATAATTCAAGTTTATTTCTGCACCAATGTCAAGCACATTCACTCCTAAACTGGATTTGCAATTAGCTTGGGTGGCATTAAGGAAGCTGGTGTAATCCTTGATCAGGCACGCTTTTGCTACCCTTATCATATTTCAGAAATAATATTAAGTTTTCCCCTTTAACTTGTTATTTTATGTTACAATGGGTTTTGTTATGGTTCCTTTGGGAAGTGTAGAAAGCTTTACATGGCATGAGTAGGCAAAGACCTTCTTGGCTTTAATAATATATTAATATCACTTGACCCTAGATGATTCTCTTTCCAGATCAACTGGGACAATTTTTACAATAAAAAGTTTCTCCATTGAGAAGAGAAGATAATCTGGACTATACCAACTGTACAATTTTAGCAGACTGCACAAACAACAACCATCCTAGATGGATCCATTGTAGGCTATAAAGAAGGGTGGTTTCATTAAAGTTAGCTAGCAGATAAATATTAGGAAGGGATTATCAGCTTAATGCATAGTAATTACTTAGAGGTGTTATGTCATTCTTAGTCAGTTTGCATACCTAGGCATCGGCAAAGGTCTACAGCACACCTTCAGAGGCAATACCAAGACAACAAACAATGTTTCTAGTGTTCTCTACCTATACCTGCACACAGTGCTTTTGGTCACGACTGGACCTAATGGTCAGGGGTCCCTTTACCTTTTAATACCTCCGCAAACATCCACCTTGTCTAGCGTCCATTCCGGCAAACGTCCGCGACAAACCCGGAAGTACAGGAACGGGTTACTTCCGGGTTTGCCACTTGTGCATATGCGCTAAATCGCACTTCATGCATACGCAGAAGCACAAGCCGCTACATGTGTGTGTGCAGATGCCGCGCTTTGCCCTGCATCCTTTTTTGGCTAGCGGCCGGGAATCCGGAATGGATCTCGGCCACAAAACAAGGTACGGCTGTACTCTCATTTTCCTACTCATATCGAAATATTGTCCCTCAATGAGGCCAAACTTAGATTCACAAAATGTTTAGGGGTATGCGAACCTCTGCGTCTCCCCCAGAAAAAAAAGCACTGCCTGTGCACATGAGTGACAAAAGATGCTTGAGTGGGAGGGAGGATTCCGTTCCTTTAGGTCCCAAAGCATATACCAGGTGAATGATGTTACAATTTAGTGAGTTTGGAAAGTTAGTGTTCATAAATTCAAACCTTAGGTACAGTATTAGAAAACAGAAGTGACATGTTCCAATATTCAGAATTTCACAGCTGTGTTTTAACTTTTTATTATTCAGTTTAGAAGTTTGATATAAAAATACCAATGTTTTATAACCATAAAACTGTAGCCAGACAGCCAAAAGAGAAAAAGAGAGAAGGCAGTAATACAGAAATGAGGCAAAAATATACAGTGGTACCTCGACTTACGAATGACTCGACTTGCGAATGTTTCGAGTTACGAACAGAGTTCCATCTGCCATTTTGGATGCGGTTTAGATAGGATTTTTTTTGACTTACGAATTTTTAGATGGGTTTTTTCAACTTACGATTTTTTTTAATTTTTTCCCCATTGGCTTCGACTTACGATTTTTTTGACTTACGAAGGTCCGTTCGGAACGGATTAAATTCATAAATCGAGGTACCACTGTAATTTATTCAACCCAATGTGTTTCAAATACACTCTTTGATAGGGGTACTAGTAAAACTAAGTAACACTTTATTTTCTATGTGCTGTAGTGCTCAGTGATTCAAAGTGACATTGATACTGTACATGTAGGTTGGGCTGAATAAATTTTATTTTGGTCTATCTTCAAGGTTCTCTCATCTCATTTCAGGTATTAGTCTAGACATGTTTCTGATTAAATTTCCACTAATACCACCATGCTCTTTATTTAAAATTATACTTTTACATATGAACATATTTAACACTCTGCTCTTATTTCTCTGATTAGCACACCAGGCACCACACCAGTAAAAATGCCTAACTCTGCTCAGGCAGCAAGCATTCCTTCTCCAATCCTCAAGCAGAATAGATGAAAACAAAGTCTCCATCTACATTCCACATACAATTCAGCCTGTATGCTAATTCCTATACATGGGCAAGTCCAAAAGCTGTAGGTAGGTAAATTAAAGGCTTTATAGCACAGCAGCACATAGGTCATACTGAAGCAACACCAGAGTAAGATTTAAATCACAAACTGTGTTTGCACAGAACATTAAAGTATCATGTGTAATATATACTGTACATGCATGAGCTGGAATGAGACCAATGAAGTTCTTCCTCCCCTCATCTAGGGGGACTTCCTCAAAACTTCCTTTTTACAGAATCATGGCTTGCAATGAATGAACCAGAGATCACGTTTTTAAAAACCTTAAGTAAATTTGTTAAAACAAACTCTGGTTAGTTTAACAAACCTAGTTTTAAGCAGCTTTTTTTGAAACTGTCCAGAGACTCTTAAAAACCAAGGTCTCTGCATTCATAAGCCAAGATTCTGTAAAAGTGAATCTTAACCCTAGTAAAATACTTCTCCCAGCCATGCAAAAAAGAGAATGAACTAGTGGTAACCATGTGAGTGCAACACTTCACTCAGGATCATTCCAGTTCATGTATTTAGCACTAAACCATGGTACTTTAGCATTACATGCTAAGAGAACGAACTTGTCTTTAAGGGCCAAACCAGACACAAAAGTGTTTATTAAAAACAACACGCTCACTGGTTCAGCAATAAGAGGAGGTGGACACTCCTTTTAGGATTATAAATTAATCTTTGCACACCTACTTTATAACTGAACCATCAAATACATGTTTTGACACCACACAAATGCACACCTTGTTTGGCTCTAACTTTTAATTCTAAGAGACTTCAGGAGCCTCCTCTAAAGCAGCAGAAGGATAAACAAAAACATGCTTTGAAGGGATCTGTTAGCACATTCCAATATCCTTCATGGACAAAGCCAGACCACACTCACTGGATTAATACTAGATCAAACCTTTTTCACAGGAGTCAGGAGACACGATTCATTAAATGTCCCATGTACAGTATAGCAATGCAAACACTCATCCAATACAAACGGTGGGGAGGGGGGGGAGTCAGAGGCATAGTAACAAGGAAATCCATTACTAAAGCAGCACATTGTAAGAGAAGGGTGCAGTAAGAAGACACTGGGGTATCTACAAAGTTTTTAGTTGCAAATTAATTTTAAAAACAATTGCACTTCAATAATTTTTATGTTTTTATAAGCCATCCTAGGCACTATTTAGTGGAATGTAAGGAATGTTCTGAAAGCACATAAATTTAAGGCAAACTAAGGACTCTGTTATACAGCTGTAAATAAAAGGTTTTAAGTGTGTTGTAAAGTGCAATAAAAATGTGACACTAGATGGCAATGGTGAGCTATGGCAAATTCAATTAATAATAATATTTATTATTATTATTATTATTATTATTATTATTATTATTATTATTTATACCCCACCCATCTGGCTGGGTTTCCCCAGCCACTCTGGGCGGCTTCCAACCGAATATTAAAAACAGTACAGCATTTTTATATTTGTGTAGATTCCACCTAGGTCTGGTCTAGCCTGGACAGAAAATAGTTTAGGATGCTTCTATATGCATGTATACCGCGCGCGCGCGCACACACACACACACACACACACACACACACACACATATATATTTGTATATGTTGCATATAAGAATTTCTTATTCCAGCCTCTGTCATTCTTGACCCCAGATCAGGTAACAAATGCATAATGTAAATGTAATACTAGATCAAGCCTCATCATAATAAGCAAAAGCAGCAGATCAGTTAATTAATTTAAATGCTTCAGAACAACAAATACTGTTGATCGTACACCATACAATCTCAACGGGATACCAGGAAAATGACATTCACAGAATCAAAGTTGAAAGGGGCCAGGGTTTACAGGTTTTACAAAGGATTTTGCATTCAAGCAGCATGATGTCCGAATCAAACGATAAACTGATTAATCATATCTGTCAAACTTATCTATATATAAACTTATCAATATAAGATGCATCTCAATCCTTGTATTAAGAATAAAAAGTAGAGAAGTAAACCTCAAAGCAGCACATGAAGGAAAGTTAATTGCTGTATCTTGCCCAGTACATTTTTACAAGTCACCTTTAGGGACATTTACCAGTTCTTATTTCAGATGGTGCTTCCTCACAGTTCTAACTCACAGCCTCACATGATCCTCCTAATTTCAGCAACAGATTTAAAAAAACTGAAGAACCAAAAGAAGGATATAATACTAAATTTCAATACAGCCCACTTATCTATTTAGGAACAGAGCTTACAAGTCCCATTATCACTAATGCTAGTTCCAACTTGGTAACACAGACTTCAAAGTAAATAAAGGGCCTCTGACCATCAGGTCCAGTCATGTACGACTCTGGGGTTGCGGCGCTCATCTCGCTCTACAGCCCGGGGGAGCCGGCGTTTGTCCGCAGACAGCTTCCAGGTCATGTGGCCAGCATGACAAAGCTGCTTCTGGAGAACCAGAGCAGCACACGGAAACGCCAGATTCAGAGTTCATGGGTAAAAATTGTAGGAGAAGGACACAGCAGTGACCTTCTGGGTGTTTGCTATAGACCTCCAATACAGGTTGAGAAACTTGGATAATGCATTCCTACAGCAGATTACCAAACATTCAAAAAGGAGAGATATAGTAGTCTTGGGAGACTTTAACTTTCCCAATATTGGTTCGAACTCAAACTCTGCCAAGAATGTAAGGTCCAACAATTGCCTCCATTGCCTCGCTGACAATTTAATTTCCCAGAAGGTGGAAGAAGCAACAAGAGGGTCAAATCTCTCTTGGACCTGGTTCTCACCAACAGGGAGGAACTGATCAAGAAAGTGAAAGTACCGAAACACTGGGAAGAAAAGATCATGTCCTCTTCGGTTTCACAATACACAGGCAAGGGAAAGCTGAGTGTAGTCGGACATGCTCTCTGGACTTAAGATGGCTGATTTAAAAACAGCTTAAGGAACTACTGGGTAGTTTTAACCCCTTCATGCATTAATTAGACTTATACATGTTGGTTATAGGAGGCTGATTATCCCACACATTTATGGAGCAAGAAACATGTTCTATACCAGGGGTGTCAATTTGAATAAAATATTGGGGGGGGGCAAGGTAAGCCCCAACCCACATATTTGATCACAAGAAACAGCACACAAACCCCATTTGCTTGGCAATGCTCATCAACTTTTGGGGGAAGTCCCCTTAAATATTTATGGGAGGGATCTCAGCCCTAGGAGTTGGCTTCTACGGTACGTTATATACAATGTGGATCAAGTGCAATGTGGTTCACTTTGCTGAATAAGTCTGCTGAGGAAAAAGTGGGGGGAAATGTTTAGTCAAAGGTTAAGCGATTTGATAATTTGCAGCAAGATAATTGTCAACTTGAAATATTCCAAATTATGATCAGTGAAGTTTTCTGTCCAGGAAACTTCAGTATTACTGTTATGAGTATGGTTTCTATTATGAACAAATAGAACAAAGGTTCTAATATTGTTTAATTGCTCTCCTCTCCTATTGCTTTAACCTCATCTACTGAAAATAATTCAAATAAAAATATTCTTAGAGCAATTCTGAAAAATGCTTAGGTTCAGCCTTTGGTGACAATCAAAAAACTCTGTTAACCACAAAGTAGCCACAGAAGACACCTCTCTACTTAAAAGTACTTAGGGTACCCGGTATGGTATTGTCAACACTGTTGACTCAACAGGATGCTCCTAATTTATCTTTTGAGGTCACAATGGAACATAGAGAGGTAGCAATTACTGTGATAAATAGGGCAATAGGACTGAGCACACAAGACCAGTACACTGAACTCCACCAAAATAACTTAACATGGCTGAACATTTCAAAATTGTAGGAACTGTGTAGCTTTGTAGCCTCTCTCATGCAAATGCATTGCCTGATCTGTCAATACTGTATTGCATTGCTTTGCTTGGATTTTAGGAAGCAAATAGCCTGAATATCGTTCTCTATCCCAAACACCAACTAAGCTACCAAACTAGCCCTTTCCCCCAAAATAAAATAAAATCCCTTAGGTACTAGTTATGGTTTCTTCAAGTTTAGCTCCAGCTTATAAAAATCAAGACTAATCAGAAATAGCTCTGACCAATCTTTTCACCGAAGGCTACAAAAGGCAATATTATGTGGTCTTTCCCAGAGGACAGTCTAACAGATATATTCATTTTTGCTAAATGCTGTGCATTAAGTTTATGCAATAGACATTTAACTAAATATGGAGAAATACATGGAACTTCATATACATTAGAAACTGCATGTTGAAGAATTATCTAGAGCAGTGATTATCACCCAGTGTGCCGTGGCACCCTGGGGTGCCTTGAATGATAGGGGTGCTGTGGGTGAGTAAGAGACTGGCTTCATGTTCACCTTTGACCAGTCTCTGTTGGGCCAATAAGAATGGGGACATCTTCTTCCCAGGCCCCTGGGGGGCAGTGTGCACAGACACCTCTCTTTGGGGCAGGGGGGTGGCTCAAAGATTGAGGTGGCGGCTGTGGCTGCAGCTGCCCTGAGGTCTCCCAAGAAGAGGGGAGAGGAGAAGATGCAGAAGGGCAGAAGGAACACTCCACAAAGAAGGGCATTTGAAAAGGGGTGCGAGGCTGCTGGCTCTGCAAGCAACGGGTGACATAACCGGCTTCTGAGGCTTGGAGTGCATTTCCCCACAAGGGAGCCACAGAAAAAAATGTACCAGTAGTTGGTCAAGGGAGCTGTGGACTCAAAAAGGTTGAAAACTTCTGATCTTATTAATTATTATTTTATTTTATTTTTACCCACCCATCTGGCGGGCTTTCCCTAGCCACTCTGGGCAGCTCCCAACACAGGACTAATAACAGAATAAAACATTAAAAACTTTCCTGAACAGGGCTGCCTTCAGATGTCTCCATCAGTTATTAGCCCCGTTCTACCTAGAAACTCCTACTTTCATCTTAGGCACCAGGCAATTTTTTTTACATAGTGCACACACACATTGTGATTCACGATATATTGTCACATTGAATATTATGAAACAGTTACCATGATGCTGACATCAAACCAGTTTTGGACAATGTATCGATACGTCCCCCAGCCAATTATAAAGATGAAGTTCCACACAAAACAGAACAAAAATCCAAAATAATAATAATCAGCAAGTACTAAATTGCAGTTCAAGATTGAAAGGAAATTCTTCACTCTGAGTAAGGCCTGGTCACACTGCTACTCATTCTTTTGCTATGCCACCTTAACATGGTAAATGTAAAGGTGGAGTTAAATGCATTGATTAGAAAGATTGGCTCACTACTGCCATATACTTCCCTGCTTCACAGATTTGCTTTCTGCACATACGCCGAGTTCTATGAAGCTTACTCCCATATAAGCAAGTATAAGACTGCAGAGAAACATTCAGTTAAGTAGCCATTTCTCAGCAACACAAAAAACACAGAAAAGTGACACCAAACAACAGCAAATCCTAAGTAGTACTAGTGTTAGAAACTGGGATAGACAAGCTAGGAGCCAAATGGCTTCTGGAACCTGGGTTGTGGGCGCCAAACAGAATGTCTAGTCACCACGGGAGATGAGGGGCCGGCAACACTTTTTATTTATTATTTTGAAAAGCATGAATTAATATACAATTCACACATGTGACACATTGTTAATATCACATTTTTAGCAGAAATTGATAATACATGTTTAATTAGGTGTTTAAAATAAAAATATTGGTACTATACTTCAGTTTTCAAAACACTTTATTGTTAAACTCCTTAACACATTGTCTATCCTTAACAAATACTTTGAGGCATCAAAGCACATATATTTCAGGAATCCCTGAGTGTCAACCAGGCGCAAAAAATGGCACCCATCCTTTTTGAGGCGCTCGTGAATGGAGAATCTTTAGGCGAAAAATGTGCCTGGCGCCCTGCTAATTTTGAACTCTGAGTAGTACCATTCCTTCCCATGTTTCTGATGAATGCCCAAACACCGAAATGGATGATATACTACTGTCATCAGCCATGGACTCACTCATCCATTTTGCAGCACTTGTTCAAGTTAGCAAACCACAAGTCTAAAAATGTTGTCCCCAACAAGTAATGCCTATGGTTACAAAACATCACTGCACATACCTCCAGAGTTGCTAAATGTAAGATGGTGCACATAAGCTGTATTTTTACTTCAGAAAAGGGACAATTTCAAAATAAATCAAATAAAGATTCTAACAGGTTTATAAGAGATTTGAAGTAAGAAGAGATTGCTTAATTTTCTTGGTAAATTTGAAGTAGCCCAGAGAACTGTAGAGGCCACAACACACTCAAGTGAGCTGGTTTCATGGGTTTTGATTTAAATGTTATTTTAAGCATTGTTTTTAACCTGCTGTGCAGCTTTGCATACCATGTTACTTTTGTTAATCCTGTACAACCTATCTATCCCTGCAGCCAGGCACTGCCACAATTCCAACTGCATGTTCAGAGATACAAATATATTAACTACATAAAAATTTGAGACCAAAAAGATATGCTATGCTGAAGGCATCTCTCTCTTTGGTTAATACACTGAGGCTTTCGTCTGAAACATGCTTACTGTTGTGTATTCCCCAGACATACCAACATGATTCCCTCTAGATGTGTTGGACTCCAACCCCCATCAGCCCCAGCCACCACTGCCAATGGTAGAGGATTATGGGAGAAGTAATTCAAAACATCTGGAGGGATGCAGGTTCCCCAGTATACCACACTGAACACAGCAGCCCTAACTCTGAAAAGTCAAGCATTGTGTTATTATGCAAAACATTTTAACTAAGCATAATCTCGAGAATCTTCCTTCATAATTAAGGAGCACACTAGAATTATTTAAGGTAGTATATTGACAACATTCTCTGTTTTTTTGTTGCTCAAGATGTATACCCTCGTAAGTCGTCCAGCAACGCCCATTCACAAATGCTGAAACTTAACTGCATAGAAGTTTGTGTTTTTCCATGAACTGGAGAGTACATTTCCATGGACGTAATGGAACCAAATACCCATTATTAGAGATCTAGATGAATCAGTTCTTCAGGAAAAGAGCTATGCAAAAATCATTACTTCTTTTACAATCTGAGCTTTAGGGAAACACACATTTGCCTCAGCAGGCAGTGAAAAGACTCCAGCAACATCTCCCATAATCAGTCCTTCTGAGACAGAACCCTATCATTGCAGGAGTGTTACTAAAGTCATTTGCGGTGCAATCATTTTTTGCCTGCCACAGAAAAGCTACAAGTTTCTAAAAAGCATATGAAGAACAGACTTCAAAGTTCAGAATATAATCAATATACAAAAACAATCCAATCAGACCCCTCCCCAAAAAATAAAGACAGTTCAGTGATGCGATACATTGCCATCAAAAATGTGTTTTCATAGAAATCAGTGTCTTAGGGGGCTTTCTGACGATCTGTTGCAGCCTTCCCCAACAGAGGATCCCAGATGCTGTTGCATTACAAGAACCATTGGCTATACTGACTAGGACTGATTGGGACACTGCAGCCCAATACCATCAGTGCCCAAGATTGAGGAAGCCTGGTCCTATTCCTAATGGAAACAGGAAAACCAGAATTTCAAATAGATTTTTAAAAACCATGATGTCCAATTTATTCAGTAATTTACATGTCAATACTGAAAATAATGAAACTTTTCCAACTCTAAAATATAATTCTATCTTAGCATAAATCAGTTCACGTTTAACACATTTATATCCAATACAAAATTTGGGCAACAAAACTGTTCAAAGCTGTTCTATAAAACATTGCTCAAAGGCATAAGTCTACAACAGAATGAAAGAGTATGAGAACATGCACTCCTGGATGCTGCTGTCCAATGGGAAAAGGAGCACTTTTAGGAAGCAGAATCCAGTGCTCCTTTCCCATATTTCCTGAGGGAAGATTAGGTTGGGAAGGTCAAAGGGATGGAAAGCACCTTTGGATAGCTCATATAAACATGTTTCCCTGCCCACCTTTCCAGGTCTTACATAGGAAAGGCCAGCAGGTGGAAAGAGGTTACCAGTTTTGCCCTGCAGAGACAAGGGCTCTTTGAGGACCTTCACTGTGCAACTGCAAAACAATCCCCATCCTTCCTCCAAACTTTGGCATTAAAAGACTCTTTGTGTGCTTCCCACAGGCACCTGGTTGTCTCCTGTGAGAACAGAATGGTGGATTAGATGGGCCACTGCCCTGATCCAGCAGGGCTCTTCTTAAGTTAATATGGCTGCATGACAGATTCAAAATATGCATTGATTTTTTTCAGTCTCTGTTGTCAAAAAAAAAAGTCTGTGCTCCTTAGAAAGCAGCTCCTGAAGGGTAACCTTTCCCTACAAGAACATCATTTAGGGCAACATGAGAGGTTACAGGTAGAAAAGAAAATCTAGCAAACTTACCCTCCTCTGGTATAAGCACTTCCCACTTGTAAACAGGGTGGGAGCATACTTTGCCAACCCTATTCTTTGAGTTGAAAATGCTCAGTTAGAAGACAAGCCTGTTAGTTTTAAATTTCTTGATGAAAATCAAAGCACTTTAAACAAGTTTCCATATTGATGCAGTCTGGTAATCTTAAACATGTAAAGGTTTCTAAACAGCTGAAATTAGCTGAAATTTGTGCGGCAGTCTATACTCAAAAGGAACAAGCAACTCAACTACTATTAATGACTAGATTATCTAATTGCTATGATTATATTGGCCAAGGTCAGTCTTGCCCCATCTGAGCTACTAATTATGACAGATTTAATTCAACCAGTCATCACCACTCTTTATGCTACAATTCTATTGGTTACAATAGAATTGCAATAACTAAAGTTTCCAAGGCCACATTTTAGCTTGGATAACAGCATGTTCATGGTTCCTCATGTTATGCTGCCTTGGAAGCAATATATGTTGAATCAACATAGCTAAGAACAATTAACAGTAAGACAAGAAATCTCAAGTCATACATTTACTAACTCCTCCCAAGCCTCTTTTGGCATAGCACCAGTAGTTTCATGGTTACATTCCTGTAACTCAGTATTGATTTGTTAAATACAATTTGGCTGCTTTACTCAGTCCAACTAAGTCATGATTCCACTCACTATAATCATTACTTATAACAAATCGTCACAAGTAGCAGAAGAGTAAGTATTTTCAATACCAAAAGCATGCATTTTTTAATTTGAAAATATATCAACTGCATTATTACATTTATATAGCTATGAGCCTCAATTACTACTTTCTACTCTCTATATTTTTAGCAGCTGCAAGTAACATCTATAACAGCATAAAAAGATAATGTCAAATCAACCAAATCTACGCAAAGAAACATGCAGCACTTCTCTGACACAATACACAGCATTGAAGGTTACTGGTTTCTTTAATTTATGTGCTGCTTCACATTATCATTCCAGCATTCAAGTCTGTACATGTAATATTGCACCCATGGCTCATGCACACTTCCCCACTGCACTTACAAACTTCTTAAACTGGAGTCTATGCATGTAACTCCCTGTGTGAGTAGGCATTACAGTGGTACCTTGGTTTACGAACTTAATCCATTCCGGAAGTCCATTCTTCCACCAAAGCATTCTTAAACCAAGGCATGCTTTCCCATAACAGCGGCGGACTCAATTTACAAATGGAACACACTCAACAGGAAGCGAAACATATTCTTATTCCAAGGCAAAGTTCACAAACCAAAACACCTACTTCCGGGTTTGTAGCGTTCTTAATCCAAGTTGTTCATAAACTAAGCTCAAAACAATTGAGTAGCTTGTCATTGGTATGAGCTTTTGTGTGCATGCACACTTCTTCAAATACCTTGACTTCCATTTCATACAGCTCAATGTGGTGCCTTCCATAGTTCTAGTTACAGGTAGGTAGCCGTGTTGGTCTGCCATAGTCGAAACAAAATAAAAAAAAATCTTTCCAGTAGCACCTTAGAGACCAACTAAGTTTGTCATTGGTATGAGCTTTCATGTAACTTCCATTTCATGCAGCTCAATGTGGTGCATGCACACGAAAGCTCATACCAATGACAAACGTAGTTGATCTCTAAGGTGCTACTGGAAAGATTTTTTTTATTTTGTTTCGACTACGGCAGACCAACATGGTTACCTACCTGTAACATAAACTAAGCTGTTCTTAAACCAAGGTACCACTGTACTCATATGGTCCTCCAATTCCCACACACACACAGTGGACAGAAAGGTCAAATAGGTAAGAGATTCTTAAGGAATTTGATCTTTGTGAATGTGAATTCCAGCATGAATTGACCTAATCTTTACCTCTGAAGACTACTGTGTAGTCCATAACTTTGTTGTACACTGGCTTTCACACTTCCCAAACGTTCTTACTCAGTTTTCAGTATTCAGAGAAAGTAAGTGTAGAAATGCCTATTTAAGTATATTTTTTCCTGCACACACACACAAAACTGCTGAAACAGATGCAACAGACTTATGGGTGAACACTTATAAATGTGATACAGATCAGAAATAAGACTGTTTCATTCATTATTAAGTATGGCTTATGCATATAACTTCCAATTCAAACTAACGTTTCCATGTCTAGTGTGGAAGACACACCTGAGGCTTCTTGTAACTGTGCAAAAAAAAAAAACAGTCCTCTACCAGCAAGGTGTGCCTATCTTCTCAACTGGAAGTACAGTAAATCACTCTATATCAATGACTGGTCCAATATATTTTACTGTTTAAAGTAAAGGTACCCCTGACCGTTAGGTCCAGTCACGGACGACTCTGGGGTTGTGGTGCTCATCTCGCTCTATAGGCCGAGGGAGCCAGCGTTTGCCCGCAGACAGCTTCCGGGTCATGTGGGCAGCATGACCAAGCCGCTTCTGGCGAACCAGAGCAGAGCACGGAAACGCCGTTTACCTTCCCGCCGGAGCAGAACCTATTTATCTACTTGCAATTTGATGTGCTTTCGAACTGCTAGGTTGGCAGGAGCTGGAACCGAACAATGGGAGCTTACCCCATCGCGGGGATTCGAACCGCCGACCTTCTGATAGGCAAGCTCTAGGCTCAGTGGTTTAGACCACAGTGCCACCCGCGTCCCACTGTTTAAAGCAGGGAATCCAAATGACACCAGCCACATCCTGCTCAGTACCATGAGACGCAAGCCACCAAGAAATTACCTTGAGCAACTACAATTTGAATGGGGCTTAAGATAATTTCCTATTAAATTATGCCCCAAGGTTGGATCTGCTGACCTTTGCAGCACCAAAATCTGCTGCTTGATTAGGTGATTTTCACCATTCCTTTATGATAACCTTTATGATAACCCTCGTCCATGGGGTCACGAAGAGTCGGACACGACTAAACGACTAAACAACAACAACAACAACAACAAGTACTGAATATCATAAAGATCCAAGATCGTCATTGTTAATTACTGTAGGGATGGATCATTGGAAGACAACGAACAGCACATCAGAGGATGCGAAGGACTCTCCATTCCCCCCAAAAAAAACAACAACCACCCTGTACAGTGGTACCTCGGGTTGCGTACCTGATCTGTTCCGGGATGCCGTTCGCACCCCGTAAAGTCCACAACCCGAGCAGCGCTTTTACGCATGTGCGAAGTGCGCAGAACGCTTCTGCGCATGCGCGCAGCGAAACCCGGAAGTAAACACTTCTGGGTACGCCGCGTTCGTATCATGAAAAAATGCAACCCACAGCGGAGGCAACATGAAGTATGACTGTATCACCAATCTGCTCTAGATTCCTCCAACCATTTGAAGCAGATTGTTTGTTGCAAGCAGGGCATTTGCACTAGTGGAAGTATGTTACGAAGGCAGAACATTACAATATCACTACTGTATTTGAATCTTTCAGAGCTAAAATCATTCCAGTTATACTAACATGATTAAAATACACTTTAATAACACAAAAGGCATCTACCATTTCATTTTATGCTATGTTTTTATAGTACTATTAATGAAGTGCTGTATATGTCCAGTTTATGCTTATTTCTATATCAATATTATAACCTGTTGATTCCTCCCCCCCCCATATTCTCCTGTGGAGAAAAAATGCATTCATTTTTAAATATGGTACCTCCTATGTCTGAAAAAAGAACACATCAATTCTTCCCTATTACAGCAAAGTATCTACTTTTTCAGCACAATCCTACTCAACCTGTCTGTCATCCTGAGTACAGTACCTTCATACTGATGCTGGGCAAGTATTCTATTTGTTCATTTGTTCCCTCTGTGGTTCCCAGCGAGTTCTGTTGCTGCTTGGTTGCCATGTTTGTAGACCTGCTCTGACATCTTGCCATGGAAACAGTTCACAGGATGCAGACTCAGGCAGAGTTTTACATCAGGGGATGGGGGTACTTTCTTCATAAGCATACAAATGGATGTATTGAGGGGAACAACTGTAGTCTATCTATCTGTCCGTCCGTCCGTCTCTCTCTCTCTCTCTCTCTCACACACACACACGTGTGTGTACAGGCAGAGAAATGCAGTATGAGAAATTATTGTGGATTCAAGCTGAGGTCCCAATCTTGGCCATAACTGCTAACATTGCCTCTACCAATGTCCCTTCCACACCATGTTCTATTTCATCCTCTGCAAGATCTTTGCAGATAGGACCTTACACAGGTGGTATAATTAGGGCCCAATAAAACACAGCCAAAAATGTTGCATAAAACAGAAATTCCACTGTGTTCAAAGCACATTTAGTATTGCAGCCAAAGTCTAACATATACAGAAGAACTAGCAGAATGTATATGATGGTGAAACATTAAGCCTCCTTCCGAAGGTACCATCATTCTAAAAATGGTTGTTTCCCATTAAGCCTACATGCATTTGTTTTCCATATGGAAATCTCTAATCCTAGACTACTTATTCTTATTCTTATTATACTCTGCAGATCTGGCTGGGTTTCCCCAGCCACTCTGGGCAGCTTACATCATATATAAAAACGTATTGTACTTTCTGTACAAGACTGAATTCTCAAAGCATCTGATAAGCTGCTGGTAAAAATAAATAAAGAACTACTACACAAATGAAACCTGTATAATTTCTTTCAAAGCATTGCACAAGAGCTAATCTTACCTGGCCACAAATCTGAAGTACTGGATTCATTCATTAGTGAGTCAAGAACCCTGTTTTCTTTTAAAACCCACACTCATATTGTTCACTGAGACACAAATAGACAAAAAAACTTGTTTCTTAAAAACAAAACTTTCCAAAAAGATCTGTTTCCTAAGTGAGGGCACCTTTTAAAAACAAATTGGAAACCTTTCAATCAATCAAGCTGGTCAATCAACTAAACACTGCGGCTCTAACTTTATCATCTTCTCTTTTTAACAAAGGTACAAACTTGCCCAGAATTTCAACTAAACAGAACAGTATTTTTAAAATTATGTTCCAGGAAACCTTGGAGTTCCTTGGAAACTTTTCAGAGATCCTACCTACAACAATATGATTCTTAGTCGTAGAAACGCTTCCCTGAAAGACTGCCTAATACTGCTGCTATCTTTCTCCACAATGTGTAAATGCAGGAGTGTTTCTGAGCACACACTCAAGAGCAGTTTGTACACAGACCTAACCAGTAACCTAACTGAACTAAACATACAACCAAGAATATGATAATAGTCAATAGGTGTGTACTCCCAAGAGGCAATGTGTCTGGAATCTACTGGAGTAGAAGACTGCATCCCAAGATTAACAGAAGCTAGTTCAAGTGCTACAAGTGCACATTACCATGTACAGTACTAGGAAAAACCGACCACATCAATAAATCCCAAAACCTATCATCATAGTATCTTCCTGCAACTCCAATATACCATTATGATTTTAACATTGTATAAGCGCAATATAATATTCCACATCCTAAACTACGGTAAGTTAGCTGAGCTTAGTCCAACCACGATTTGCTAGTTCAGCAAATATTGGAAACAGGCTGAAAGAGTATAAAATATTAAAGATACATTTAAAAATATCTACCTAATGGAATCCAACACCCTTATATTGACAGCTTTACCTTTTAAAAGTAATATACAAAATCCTGGTTCTGCTGATGGTTAAGGACATTTCAGCAGAAACAGGACCGCATCCCCAACCTGTAACTGTTCTGAATTAAAGTTTATCCTCTCAGTTCACATTTTTGCTCTGTATTTATTCATGTATTTATTCATTGTTGGCACGTTGGAAGTGCTCTTTAAAACATAATTATCTTTAAAATTAAATGTGTGGTGGGAAAAAATATTTTTTAATACATAAATGCAGTTTGACCACATATATTTGAGTGTTCAAAAGAGAATGTGAGTGCAAGCAATATCACCAGGTTATGTATTAAAGACATACCTCATAAAATCAAACAGAAAATGTCACTATAAGTTTCAAAAATAAGCAAGTACTGTAGTGTCTCACCATCAAGAACACAGGCAGCAAACGTCACCACTTTTCAGCTTTTCTATAGCTAAAACTATGCAGATATGACCACAGCTACTTTACAGAGGTCATCCCAGTTTATGAGATGCCATGATGTCATACAGTACAGTGTCAATCTATCAAACAAAATGGTCAGTGCTAGGAGACAAAAATATCTAAAAACCAGCACATGCCACACACTGTACAGTATAGGCACACACAAAAAACAAGCAATGAGCAGCAAAGTGGCCTCATAAATTTCCAACTCCGGATCAGGTATATAAAGTTATCAGGATAGATATGGGATCTAGATCCATGACAAATGCTTCAATTAGAACTAAGTCCATGGAGTTTCTTGAATGTGTGGAAGACATTTCCATATGTGCAAATGTGGACCTCCTATATCTGTCAGTTCTCTCACACATCATTCTGGAGTGTCACTGTAGGCTCAATTCTTCGGCAGGATTGAGCAGATGCAGTAGGAAGGGTGTAAAGGTAAAAGGACCCCTGACCATTAGGTTCAGTTGTGACCAACTCTGGGGTTGCGGTGCTCATCTCACTCTATTGTACAGCTTCCAGGTCATGTGGCCAGCATGACTAAGCCGCTTCTGGTGAACCAGAGCAGCGCACGGAAATGTCGTTTACCTTCCCGCCGGAGCGGTACCTATTTATCCACTTGCACTTTGATGTGCTTTCGAACTCCTAGGTGGGCAGGAGCTGGAACCAAGCAATGGGAGCTCACCCCGTCGCGGGGATTCAAACCGCTGACCTTCTGATCGACAAGCCCTAGGCTCTGTGGTTTAACCCACAGCGCCACCCGCGTGGGTGGGTGTAGGAATTTACAATACTTTGAATACAAACTTTCATTAATGCAGCTTTCTTAATTTAAAAATGTTTCCAAAGAAACATGGAAATCAGTACAGTATTATATTATGAGCAATAGAATGGCATACCTAACATATTGCTTTCCCAAGAAATAATTCCTTAAGAATATCGGTAATTCATACATCTTACAGGTAACACATATATGCATGTTATTAGCCCATACACACACACTACTGTATATTCATTAGGCAGTAGAGTAGCTCAGTTGAATGAAATACACCTTAGTTTTAAGTCACATGTTGATTAGTTCTGCACTAGGCCTGCTGTCAATAATAAATTATTTTAAAAGTGCCAGTATTGTGTTTTTCACCTTTTAAAAAATGAAACACGTAGTCAATAAATTTGGTGGGATGAAGAGCGATTATCCAATTTAGCATGGACAATACAGATATAGAAGCAGATGTTTTCTGATAGTTTGGAAGCCAAACAGAATTTACCTATACCTACTCTGCAGTGACTGGGAACAGAAGACACAAGCTTTACATGCCAGTGGCTACTGGGAATCTGGATTCTTGCACCCTTGAATACAAACGAGTGTTGTGTGTGGTCTCCTGTAGCTGGATCATAACAGCGGCACTCAACACACATCTGGTTCTAGCCACTAGATCAAGTCCACATATATAGCACAAGATGGTCACCTTTTTACAGTGTGTGGGAAGCATGTCTTCACCTAAACAGATTATTGCTGCTGGGATAGCTCGGTTGGTACAGCATGAACCTCAATCTCAAGGTTGTGAGTTCAAGTCCCACGTTGGGGAAAATATTCCTGCATTGCAGGGGGTTGGACATGATGACCCTCGCAGTCCCTTTCAACTCTACAGTTCTATGATTCTATTATAAAGGTGACAGCATTAACCATATGATTAGAAAACTACCCTGCCATAAACAAACAGCATTAACCATGCATAGTGGAGGTGTATCTAGCAATATGACACGGCCTTAAGCATACTTCAACTTCAAATACATTGTTGATGCCAGTATTCAGCACATGCCTTCTCATTAATTAACTCTGGATTCATGTCTGATGTGTGGTAAATGTAACACATATGAAAGGTAAAGATGAATAGTTCTGACCTTCAGCAAAGTCCACCACATATCTGCACTATTTACAAATTAGCCCACATGAACTCATCTATATAGTAGAAGCAACAGTGAACAAGGTGCATCAGGCCAGACTATCCCACATAGCCTTACAAAACTAAAGACAGTTAGCAGGTTACTGTTATACTGAGACATACAATTCATATAAATAGTTTGTGTTTTTTATTAGATCATTTGCTTAGTCATCCAAAAGCAATTCTTGAAGTCTATACACATTGTAAATAACATGTTTGATGGTATAATTACATAAGAATCAATTTTAAGAAATTAACCAACTGTTTTTAAATCAATGTTAAAAGGCGTAATTTAAAAATCAATCCATGTTCTATTCCCAATACAGTCATACCTCGGGTTATGACCACCTCGGGTTACGAACAACTCGGGTTACGAACTCCGCAAACCCGGAAGTATTTTCGCTGCACGCACGTTCTGCGCATGTGCAGAAGCAGTGCGCGTGGTTTGTGCGTGCGCAAAGTGCGAAAATTGCGCTTTGCGCATGCGCAAAATGGCGCTTTGGGTTACGACCATTTCGGGTTACGAACTGCGACCCGGAACGGAACATGTTCGTACCCCGAGGTACCACTGTATCACCTTAATTCAGCTGAACGGATCCATGTGTGGAAGCAAGATCCTGAATATATATTGCTTGCTGGAACTATGAACACAAAAGTCAACAACAGAATGTGCATCAATCTATCCCCACTGCATTGCTTTCAATGTTATTACATTTTTTTGGAACAAGTTATATATAAATATGCTTAAGTCACAACCAGGTCTGAATTAGGTAAAATACATAGACGGGTTCAGCAGGCATCGTTTGCTAATTTAAATTATTGTCATGGTAATGGTCCATGTGTCACAAAGAGTCGGACACGACTAAACGACTAAACAACAATGTTTTTACTATAAATCCCTAAAATGGAATTCTACAATATACTACAGGAGACAAAACTATATTAATTTAAACATATTTCCAAGAGAGAAAACATTTAGTATTCAGTCTAAGAGCCATAATTCTATGATAGCACTAGAAAGCACCATAGTCAGGATACAAATATACAGACAATACTGATGCATAAATAACTGAGCCTGGTGACTACACCTGGGTTACTGCACTAAGCAGTGAGTTTCTCTTCCTAATTGGCTCCTAAATTCTGTCCTCCCTCAAAAAAGAAGTTCATCTTGTAGTAAGACATTGTAGCATTCCAACTGTGGAAAGCTTGACCCTTTTCAGAAATACTGTATAAAACTAATTTGAAAATAACTCAGCTGAAGTAAATAGCACTGATAGATATAAATTCAGTACTGCACGATTCACTTCCTGTTTTGTACAGTACTGAGGGATTGATTCACACAACTGCATTTTTTTCCAATACTTGTAGACATTTCTTGTCTGCTCTGATTGCATGCTTACACGAATTTGTTCACCAGGTGCACAAACCAGTAGCATTTCTACAATGAACAGTGCATATATAAGCACACCTCATCACAGAGATGCTTGGAAGCAGTGCTTTTGATGAAGAAATGCACATTACAATTTGAACATTCAAATCAAGCATGCAAAAAGTATACAGATATTAAACAAGTCTAAATTTGTTATCATACGACTTATCCCTAGAATTCACATTTTCAGAGTGCTACTATACTCATTGCCTCATCTAATAGGTCTCTACTGTACTTCAGTTTATCTTTCTAAAGTAATTCCTAGTATCTTACGTATGAAGTGACTTATTTTCTCAATTGTTTTATAAGGTTTCTTCTAAATACAAAATAGATACATATTGCAAAGAACAAATACAGTATACCCTTAGTACCTTAAAGTCTTGTTTGCTTGATTGACCTGCCTTTGTGACCATGGAAGGCCAATGACTTTGGGTCCTCAATCTTAAACACTTAGAAATAATACTCTTCTCTGAGTGCCATTTACTTCTGAATAATCAGGCTTAGTATCCCAATTTAAAAGATACCTGAACCTTAGAACACCCAGGAGATCCAAAATTAAGGAAGAACAGATGAATATATATTTTTTAAAATGGCCAACGGATTAAGATCACATTGAGGAAAGATATATTACCACTGACCTTTAAAAGTCTGAGTAAAAAAACTCAAGCACACCTTCATAAATATACTTTTCTTGGTGTTTCACATGAGTAAAGAACTGGAAGAATTTTTCAGGCCCAAAAATCTGTCAGCCACCCTAATAATTCTTATATTTAATATGTAAACATGAAAGGGCTTATCATTTATTTGGCTGCAGAACATCTCCTGCTGAGATTAACTATATGTCTTCTTAGTTGTCAAGTGAATATTTATATTATGCACAAACATCTCAATCCTAAAATTCTGTATTAAAATGAATGATATCCAGAGGTAGGAAATTAATAATAGCAGAATAATTAAGCCTGGTCGGTTGGTTAACACTGATAACATTTTGGTATTTTCTTTTCATGCTTTACATCTATAAGTCACTTCAGATGGACACTGCCCCAAAAGCAGCCTAGAAATATTTTTAAATACATAAAATAAATAGTCATAATGAAAACTTCCAGTTCAGTAATCAATAGAAGTATTCAACAGCAATCTTCCCTTTACATTTTCCTCATCTGTCACAAAACCTTGCTCAACTATGTAGAAATTGTCAACACATAAGCTCATAATTAAAAAACCTCCATGCACATGTAACACAAGAGGGCAAAAATGTACAATACAGGACATACAAAAGGAGGAAGTGAACTCCTTTAAAAAAATCAGTAATTATGTAAGTGATGTGAGAAAGATTTTTAATGGTTTACACAAAACCCATAATTGGGCATAGGACATCACATCCTCTGAAAATACACAGCTATGTGGTTTGGGCAACATTCTTGTGTTGGCCAATTGGGTGGGGGGAGGAAAGCCATAGAGGAAAGAAAGAATTAAAAGCGTTTCAGCAGGTTACTGTCCCTTTGTTTATTGAGTTAATGGAAGCCAGTTTTATCTTTAAGAAAACCCCAAAAACTCTTGATTTACAATGCAGTTCTTAGGACTACAACATTTCCCCTCTAACGTATTATCCCCACTCTCAAACAAAGGACAACAACGGCTATGGGTGTTTTTGTTAAACGTCTTAACCACCGTACCACAGGTCAGTCTCCTTTTATCATGCGATAGGTGCGACACCAGCGCATAAAAAATAAAAAATCCAACCCACCAGATAATAAATGCAAAATGTCTCCTTCGATCCCACCCCTGTTCTTCTCCTTTAGAAAATAACCCTGCGACGACAGCACACCAACACAGGGAGAGAACCCCAGCCAATTAATATGGCAACAGTTATGCAGCTGAGCGAGCGATCACCCTCCCCGCCGCGGGCCGCCCAGTAATAGAAACCCCCAAGACCCTGTTTTTATTTATTTGCACGATGAACGTTTAAAGCCTCCATTACGGGAAAAAGGAAGGAAGGAAAACCCGAGGGGGGGGGGAGAGAAGAAGAAGAGGAGGAGGAGGATTCCCTACCACGACTACATTCCCAGTTCTTTCAGACAATGGTGCTTCCCTGACTACCTCCAATCTGACAACATTTTTACACTAGGCCCAGGACCAGCACGCACAGGCAGGGAAGCGAAACCTTCGCACGCGCGAGAAAAGGAGAAGGCTCCTCGGCTGCCAGCCGCAGCAGCCTGACACCAGGAGCAAATATTTGTGGGTTTTTATTTAGGGCGGTGGGTGAACTGGGTGGCGGTGGAGGAGGAGAACGACGGGCTGAAACAGGCGGAGGGGGGCGGGCGGAGGAGACAGGAGGCAGATAAATAAATGGCCGATGATCTACCCGGACAGAAAACGGTCTGCAATTCCTCTCCTCGGTGCTGCCACCCCACCGAACAACACCCCCTCCACACACACACAAACCCTCCCGATCTCTCCCCTTCTCTTTTTCCTCCGGGCCCGGGTAACCAAAGCCACACTGAATGCAAACTGCGCAGCAAAAACACTGGGGCAGGGCGAGGAAGGGAGGGAGAGGAAGAGGAGGGGGGGAGAGAAAGAGCAGTTCTTGTCTCCATGAGACACCATTACAAAAAGAGGGAGAGAAAAGAGGGGGGAAGAGGGAGGGAGGCAAGCAGGGGGGGGGGCTGAGAGGAAGAGTTGGGAGGGGACGGAGAGAATAAAAGGAAAGGTGTCAACACAAGTTACTGGGATACACGCCGTGTCCCGGACACGGGGGTGGGGGGGGAGGGAAGTGGTCTCCCCACTCTGTGGCCAAAAGAGAGAGAGAGATCCTGGGCCTCTCTTCTCTCCCCCCTCCCCAACAGGAGAACCGAAAGGGGGCGCTGTGCTCTCGGACCCCCCTTCCCTACCTGAGAGGAACCCACAACGAGCTTATTTTTTTAAAGGCACCCAGCCCACCCACAAACCCCCAATAGGGCCCGAGCCAAACAAAGCGCGGCCTGTACGCCTTGAAGGGAGAGGGAGGGGTGGTGGAAACAGCGTTGCCTCGCAGTTATATGAGGGGGGACCCCCCCACCCGGTTACCCCCACACACACACACGCACCCGCTGTCCCCCCCCACCGTTCCCACCCCCGGCCTCTTACCCCTTTCCCCAGCGGCGACGGCGGCGGCTGCAGCAGCAGCGGCGGCGGCGTTGTTGTTCCTCTCCGGCGGTGGCGGCGGCGGTGGCGGCAGTTGCAGTGGCTGCTGCTGCTGCTGAGGCGGCTGAGCGGGAGGAGGCGGTGGCGGTGGCGGCGGCGGCGGCTGCTGCACCGGGCGCGGCCTGGACACTCGCCTGGGTCTCCTGTTGGCGGCTCGGACCGAGTTCATTTGCCGGCTCGGGCGGGGGGAGGAGAGGGGGTCGCTCCTCCCGGGCTCCGGTACTCGGGGTGGGTAGGGGGGAGGAGAGGGGGAGGGGGAAAGGAGAGGAAGGGACGAGGGAGCCCCCCCGCCGGCTGAGGGGAACCGGCCCGACTGAGAGCTCTCTCTCTCGGTGGAAAAGAAGGAGCCTCCTCCTTGCTTCTCCTCAGTCGCCGCTCAGGTCGCTCCTCCGCCGGCGGCGGTTAACGAGGTTGCGGGGGGGGGGAGATGCTCGTGCCGCTGGTGACCCCCCCTTCTCCTCCTTCTTCCTCCTCCTCCTCGTTCCCCTCACGAGCGCGCGCTTTCCCCTCCCTCCCCCTTCCCCCAGCCTCAAATATCGCCGCTTTCGTGCCCCCCGTCTCTCTCTCTCGAGGGAGTCGCCCACAGCTCCCCCTGGCCCGGCTTCGGCTTAAGCCCGTCGCCGCTCCGTGGCAGGAGGAGCCATTGACACTGCCAGGGAGAGAGAGAGCAAGAGAAGGAGGGAGGGGGGAAAAAGGCAGGCAGGCAAGGCAAGGCAAGGCAAACTCCCCCCCACCCTCAACCCCGGCGCGCGCGCGCCTTCCTCCTCTCTCTTCTCCCCCTCCCTTATTCCCTTCTCTCCTCACTCACCATACATTATACACACACACACACTCGCTCTAGCTACGGGCAAGGCGGGCCTCGTCCTCCTCCTCCTCCCACCCTCACCCAATCCTCGCCGCCCGCACGGAAGGAGCGATGCGGCTCGGCCAATGGCGCCCTAGCTTGCATGCCGCGTCCGAGGGGCGGCGGGTCCTGAGGAGGTGGAGAAAGAGCGGGGGGGGGGAGCTGCCGCTTGGTGGGAGGGGAGATGGCGGGGCGGGGTGGCTGGAGGAGGAGGAGGCCGCATAAAGGGACGTCTATATAAAGGGCCGAAGCTAGAAGGAGGGAGGATCAGCCCGAGGGACAGGGAAGCGTTCGGAAGAAGAATGGGGGGGGGGAACTTGGCTCCAGTTTACCTCAGAGATTAAAGATTTGAAATGCGCCTGCCTTTGGGTTGTCAGTTGGCGTGGGGGAGGGGGGTCCATAAATGATTTTCGAAAGTTATTAAACGCTCCTGTAGGGATTCGGGTTGCCTCACGTCGGAAGTGCCCAGCTGGGCTAGATGGGCCGTTGACCTGAGGCAGCCGGGCCCGTGTTCTTATGCATTGCGATAAAGGGCCTTTATCCCAGAGAAAGATTGGGGACGGGGTTAAAAAGAAAGAGAAAGGTTTCTTCTCTTCTTCCCCCCCCCCCCCATCCCCGCTTAGGTAGGAGGGAAATTTAAGGAAAAGTGGTGAAAAACGGGGCGGGAGTAATAGTAGCATAAATTATTAGGACCGGTGATCTCATGGAGAGAAAGTGATTAATCAGTTCCTGGGGCGCGCGGGGGAGGGGGCTGGGGGGGAGAGAAAGACACGGATCTAGGCAGGCCCGCACGTCCGCACTGCAGGTCAGTTCTGCAAAGGGGAAGAGCAGACCTGACAGCTCGGCCCTTCTAAGGAGAGCCAGATTTTTGCTCTTCATGCTGGCTGTGTGTCATGTGGGAGCTGAACCCTCTGGCTCGCGTGGGCACCAACCAACTGTGGAAACAGCTGCAGAGTAGAAAGAAACTGGTGGAAACTAGGCTGAAGAGCGCGCACGCAGGGCGCGCGGAAAGGTAGGTAGGTGTGGAGCCATTTTTGGAAGTGCATTGTTGCATTGCTCCAGATCCATGCATGTTGTGGTCGACCCTGCTGCTCCTTACCCTTCTGTGCAGTTTCTCGCTCCTCTCTGTTGCCTCGCTGCTGTTTCAGAGTGAACAGGTGTGGGGCTCTTTTGTTGCTTCTGTGGAGCGAAATACTATGCTTTCCTCTTTTGATGCTACACTCCATAGGGTTGTGGTGGCTTCTGTGATCAGCAGATACTGTTATTTTATAAGAGAGTAATATAATGTGAAGGTGGATGAAATCAAATCAAAACTAAAAACCTAGAGTATAATTAGAGGGGGGGGGTATTACTGAAACGTACCCTATATGTCTCAAACTTACTCTAAAAGCCTTTTCCTGAAACAGAATTCAGTGGACTAAAACCACCTGTACGTTCCAAGAATTTGTTCGTACTATGAAGACACATCAGATGACATCCATGAAATTGCCTCATGTTTCTTGTGAGTATATAATATTTGTTGCTAAAACCCATTGTGGTGCCAAAGGTCTGCTCTGGGGAATGAAATTACAGTATTTTGCATATCACTTGAACTAGCAGTTGTACAAAATAAGGATCTGGCTCTTGAAAAAATGGCAAAATATTATTATTATTGTTGTTGTTGTTAGTCGCCTATCTGACTGGGTTGCCCGAACAAGTTACTGTACTATAATTTTATTGTTTCATAGTGATGTGGCCAGATATGGCCAGATAAGTTACCTTTATTATGAGGACTAGAAACATTTCTGTAGTGAGAACTCAGATTCTTGGACAAAAGCTGGAGAAGAGCTGGAAACTAAAGCAAGTTTTCCATTGTCAATTAATATGCTTCCGGAACAAATTTGTACAGTATAGTCTTTGGCTTCAAGTGTTCAAAATTTTCCAGAAGCAAAGGGTAGTGTTTACTGTGTTTTCTATACGAGATGGAAAGCAAATGTCCATGTTGTTTGGTTGATAGTCATAATATTGAAAACTTTAAACACATTACAGAGCTCGTGTAATTGGAATACATAAAATAGGGGTACTAAATCACCACATGAACTCCAAATAATGTTAAAAAAATTCCTTCAGTAGCACCTTAAAGACCAACTAAGTTTTTATTTTGGTATGAGCTTTCGTGTGCATGCACACTTCTTCAGATACAGTGAAATGGAAGTTTCCAGGCACTTATGTAGAGAAGGGGTGGGGATGGGGAGGGGAGGGGGGATCACTCAGAAGGGTGGTGGAAATGGGTGATTGACTGACTGATAGCTGTTGATGACCGCAAACGACTGCAAATGGTTTTGCATGAAAAAGCAAGGGTTGAGATGGCTGAAGATCGCTTATCATGTATAATGAGATAAGAACCCGATATCTCTGTTCAAACCAGGTCCCTCCATGGTTTTGAGCTTGGTGATAAGTTGCAATTCAGCAACTTCTCTTTCCAGTCTATTTCTGAAATTCTTTTGTAGTAAGACAGCTACTTTGAGATCTTGTATAGAATGTCCTGGGAGATTGAAGTGTTCTCCTACTGGTTTTTCTGTCTTCTGGTTCCTGATGTCAGATTTATGTCCATTTATCCTTTGGCGTAGGGTTTGGCCTGTTTGTCCAATATAGAGAGCTGAAGGGCACTGTTGGCATTTGATGGCATACACAATGTTAGAGGATGAGCAATTAAATAGTCCTGAGATGGTATGTTGGATGTTGTTGGGGCCAGTAATGGTGTTGTCTGGGTGTATGTGGCAGCAAAGTTGGCATCTGGGTTTATTGCAGGCTCTGGTACCAGTGTCCATGTTAAGTCTGGTGGTTGTATTATTGTGGGTGAGGAGTTGTTTAAGATTGGGTGGCTGTCTGTAGGCAATGAAAGGTCTTCCTCCCAGAGCTTGAGAAAGGGAGCGGTCATTGTCCAGGAGAGGCTGTAGATCTCTGATGATGCGTTGTACTGTTTTAGCTTGGGAGCTGTATGTGATGACTAGTGGTGTTCTGTTATTTTCTTTTTTGGGTCTGTCTTGCAGCAGGTTCTCTCTAGGTATCTGTCTGGCTCTGTTGATCTGTTGTTTAACTTCATCAGGTGGATATTTTAGTTCTAAAAAGGTTTGCTGTAGATCTCTTAGGTGAGATTCTCTGTCTGTAGAGTTGGAACAGATGCGGTTGTAACGTAAGGCCTGGCTGTATACGATGGATTGTTTGGTATGTTTGGGATGGTAGCTAGAAGCATGTAGATATGTTTGTCGGTCAGTTGGTTTTCTGTATAAGGTGGTGTCTATACGTCCATCCTGTATTTTTATAGTAGTGTCCAAAAAATGTATTTCTTGCATAGATTGGTTCATTGTTAGGTTGATGGTGGGGTGAAAGTCATTGAATGTCTGGTGGAAGGTTTCCGTCCTTTCACGGGGACTATCATTCTGCCCTGCCAAATCCCAACACATGATTCAGTTCTGCGGGGACCTGGAAGCATTTTTCCGCCGTTTACGCCTGAAGGAGTATTTTCATCACACACAAGAACAAGACAAAGTAGAACAAACTACATCCCCACAACACAACACCTCTCAACTTACTGGGGAACAACCATCACCCTCCAAACGCATCAATGAACAGAACATTGACCACCAACTACCACCGAAAAGAAGTTACACAAAAAGGGACTCCACATGGACCCCTCCTGATGGACGCAATACCACACTAGATCTGTACATCGAATGCTTCCGCCACAGAATCCAAACGGATGTGACCAGAAAACACCATCGCTTACAACAAAATCTAAACCATGCTGAAAGGAGAGCCATAGAAAATCTCAGGAACAACCCAGACATTATAATTAAAGAGGCAGACAAGGGTGGAGCTGTCGTCATCATGAATAAAACTGATTACATCCAAGAGGCCCACAGACAACTTTCCAATACTGCCTTTTACATGAAATTGGACTCAGACCCCACACAAGCATACAAAAAAGAACTGAACAAGATTATTAAGGAGCTACCCCTACACATCCAAGAACAGATCCTCACAAACACACCAGCGGAACCTCGGCCAGGAACTTTCTATCTTCTACCCAAAATACACAAACCAGGAAACCCAGGACGCCCCATCATCTCAGGTATTGGCACCATTACAGTGGGTGTTTCCGGCTATATGGACTCTGTTCTGAAACCATATGCTATCAGTGCTCCCAGCTACGTACGTGACACCACAGATTTTCTGAGGAAAATACAATATTTGAACAATCTTCCTAACAACACTATACTAGCCACTATGGATGTGGAATCTCTATATACCAACATCCCACACAATGATGGTTTACAAGCCATAAGGAACACCATTTCAGATAAAACCACAGCGGACTTTGCTACCAAACTCTGCCACTTTGTCCTTACCCACAACCACTTCAAATTTGGTGATGACCTGTTCCTCCAGATCAGCGGCACAGCCATGGGCACCCGCATGGCCCCACAGTATGCCAACATCTTCATGGCAGATTTAGAACAACGTTTCCTTAACTCCTACCCACTCAAACCTCTCCTGTACCTGCGATACATTGACGATATTTTTATTATCTGGACACATGGACAACAGACCCTGGAAACCTTCCACCAGACATTCAATGACTTTCACCCCACCATCAACCTAACAATGAACCAATCTATGCAAGAAATACATTTTTTGGACACTACTATAAAAATACAGGATGGACGTATAGACACCACCTTATACAGAAAACCAACTGACCGACAAACATATCTACATGCTTCTAGCTACCATCCCAAACATACCAAACAATCCATCGTATACAGCCAGGCCTTACGTTACAACCGCATCTGTTCCAACTCTACAGACAGAGAATCTCACCTAAGAGATCTACAGCAAACCTTTTTAGAACTAAAATATCCACCTGATGAAGTTAAACAACAGATCAACAGAGCCAGACAGATACCTAGAGAGAACCTGCTGCAAGACAGACCTAAAAAAGAAAATAACAGAACACCACTAGTCATCACATACAGCTCCCAAGCTAAAACAGTACAACGCATCATCAGAGATCTACAGCCTCTCCTGGACAATGACCGCTCCCTTTCTCAAGCTCTGGGAGGAAGACCTTTCATTGCCTACAGACAGCCACCCAATCTTAAACAACTCCTCACCCACAATAATACAACCACCAGACTTAACATGGACACTGGTACCAGAGCCTGCAATAAACCCAGATGCCAACTTTGCTGCCACATACACCCAGACAACACCATTACTGGCCCCAACAACATCCAACATACCATCTCAGGACTATTTAATTGCTCATCCTCTAACATTGTGTATGCCATCAAATGCCAACAGTGCCCTTCAGCTCTCTATATTGGACAAACAGGCCAAACCCTACGCCAAAGGATAAATGGACATAAATCTGACATCAGGAACCAGAAGACAGAAAAACCAGTAGGAGAACACTTCAATCTCCCAGGACATTCTATACAAGATCTCAAAGTAGCTGTCTTACTACAAAAGAATTTCAGAAATAGACTGGAAAGAGAAGTTGCTGAATTGCAACTTATCACCAAGCTCAAAACCATGGAGGGACCTGGTTTGAACAGAGATATCGGGTTCTTATCTCATTATACATGATAAGCGATCTTCAGCCATCTCAACCCTTGCTTTTTCATGCAAAACCATTTGCAGTCGTTTGCGGTCATCAACAGCTATCAGTCAGTCAATCACCCATTTCCACCACCCTTCTGAGTGATCCCCCCTCCCCTCCCCATCCCCACCCCTTCTCTACATAAGTGCCTGGAAACTTCCATTTCACTGTATCTGAAGAAGTGTGCATGCACACGAAAGCTCATACCAAAATAAAAACTTAGTTGGTCTTTAAGGTGCTACTGAAGGAATTTTTTTATTTTACTTCGATCCAGACCAACACGGCTACCTACCTGTATCCAAATAATGTTGAGTGATACAAATGGTATCTCCTGGATTTTAGCACCTATGATGAAATACTAGTCCCTGGATCCAGGAAGAAACATGCTTTAATAATTATAAGACATAACATGGTTCTTTCCAGAAGGCCATATACCTCTCAGGATCAGGTTACTTGAGAGACCACTGTATTCCTTATACACCCAGTAGATTGAAACAAAATAAAAACATTCCTTCCCGTAGCACCTTAGAGACCAACTAAGTTTGTCATTGGTCTCTAAGGTGCTACTGGAAGGATTTTTTTTATTTTGGAAGGAATTTTATTTTTATTTTGTTTCGACTATGGCAGACCAACACTGCTACCTGTAATTAGAACCCAGTAAATCGCAATGGTCTGTACGAGAGTTTCTCCTCCCAGTTTCAAAGATTTCAGAAGCGCACTCTGCAGTAACTCAAGAGCAGGGCTTTTAGTGTGGCTGCTCCTGTTCTGTAGAATAGTATTCTTGTCAAGATAGGTAGGGCAAGCACTATTTGCCCTTTCTGGGAAAGATTGAAAAAAACATTTCTGTTCTGACAGGCTTTCCCAGCTGGATAAATGGGTATTTACCCTGACTGTCCACTTGTTAAGAGATTTAGTCTTTTTTTTAATTGTACTTCTTTTTTTGTTTTTTAACTGTTTTTAATTATGTATAAATTGCATTGAAACAGTGGTTTACAAGGTGATTATACTGATAATACTAATAATCCTCTGTACACTACTTTGCTTGGTGTTTGTTTTTATTTCTGCTGACTGCTTATATGCTGCTGTGCTGTATGTAGGAATGTTTTTGTTTTAATAGTATTACTGTAATTATTTAATCTTTCTGTAAGTTGCCCAAGTAAGCTGTTAAAGGATGGGGTGTAAATCAAATAAATACAATGCAATGAAATACAATACAATGTGTTTTTTATTTTATTTTCTTCCTCCAGGGAGCTGATGGTTGTATACACAAACCCACATTTTTTTCCTTAAAAAAAACACCCTTGCGTGATGGGTTTCCTGACTGGTACTGATTTTCCCAAGGACATAGCCCATGCAACCCTATACTTAACCTACTACACCAGATCTGGAGATGTGGAAAGGGCACCAAATTGTAAACATGCTCAGCCTGGGAGGGGAGCAGTTTTTAAAGTCTTTCCCTTCCAGTAAAAGTCAACAGGAGGGAAATCCCTTACAGTGGGTCTGGGGGCTGGGGTAATGTTGCACCATCACTAAAGGTTGGGCATAGCTTGAAGGGTATCAGATTTGTTATGTGTATGTTCTTCCCCTGTGCAGTCCGCACCTCCACTCCATGTCATCTGCTGGTGTATGGGAGGATTTTACCAGCTATCTGTCGTACTGGTGGCGTATCTCAAGTTCTGCCACTGTAACAGCTTCCTCTGATTCCTGTGGGCCATTCAGCAGATCTCAGTAACATTGCTTATGGCGAGTTTCATGGCAGAGGTGATTGCTGAGCTCTCTTGTTGAAATCCTATACACTCCACCATAACATGGAGTGGTCTTGCATTGGTTATTTGTTTCAGCACAGTGGCAGTGCCCATTAGCATTGTTCTCTGTCCTCAAGGTTAACCCTACTGCAAGGGGTACACCTGTTCAGCGTTATTACAACATAAGTCAGGCTTCCTCAACCTCAGCCCTCCAGATGTTTTGAGACTACAATTCCCATCATCCCTGACCACTGGTCCTGCTAGCTAAGGATCATGGGAGTTGTAGGCCAAAAACATCTGGAGGGCCGAGGCTGAGGAAGCCTGACATAAATAAAAATTAGAGCGAAACCTTCAAAGTAAATAGAAAAAAAATACGTCAGCACAATGTCAGAATATTGCTGGGGCGGGGTACCTCCTCCTTTTCACATCACTACCTGCACCCTCCATGCTGAAAGATATGTGCAGTAGAAAAGTGCTCAAAACTTCTAAGTTGCTAAAAGAATAAGTTAATTTAAAAACAAAAACAAAATGATGCAAGCAGAGGCTGTTGAATTGCTTACTACTAGTTGTGTCAGTAGCACTTTACACAGAACTCAAAAGTGTAATAAGTCTTCCAGTTGTGAATGTGGACATGAAATTTACACTTTCTTAATGACAAAGTGCTGTGGCTTAATAAATGGGGAAGTGTGGCAATTCATACAAAAGACCCTATCTTGAGAGATCTGGGTTCCCAGCAACAGGTGAGTAACCAATATGCACTTCTAGATATTTTAGAATGTATTTATCTTTATTGTTAATTGCTTCAGGATGTTTCACAGGAAGTGATGCATAAATTAAATAGTAATAGAAGCTGTAAAGCACTTAATAAAAATAACCCCTATGTAGCATGCATAAAAACACCGCAAAACAATTATCAGTAATACACACATAAAATCAGAAAGTTTTAAAAACCAAGTGCATAGTTAATTAGATTATATGTCCTGGTAGACTTACCAGACGAATTAATTTTTTAACAGGCATATGAAGCACTACAACAAGGGTGCCTGCCTCATGTTAATAGGCAGGGAGTTCCAAAGCACACTGGAAGTTCAACTCACAGCTGTGAAGTGAATATCATATGGCATTTGTAAAAGCCTCTAGTTGACGAAGCTGGATCCAGGAGCACCCACACACTGTGTATTTGGGACCTAGGCTCCAAATAACTGAAAGACCACCTCCCTCCCTACAGACCCTCTCAAGTGTTAGGATCAGAAGAGGGAACCCTCTTGGTAGCTGAACCACCCTCAGAGGTTTGGGGAATAATAACGCAGGAGAGGTCATTCTCTGTGGCAGATCCAACACTGTCAAATTCTCTCTCCACAGAAGTAGTGTCCTGCACTTTCATTCTATGTCTGAGGCTGTAGAACTTTCTAATGAAGAGTGGGAAACAAACAAACTCCTTCAGAAAGGAGCACAGTCCCATCCAAAACAAGCAATTGGCCTATTTTTGGACACGAGCCAATCACCCACTCCACTGGGATTTAAGCTCAGTTTAGTTGCCCTCATCTAGAAAAGGCTAAAGATAAAATCTAGAACAACCATGGTGTCCAGGCACTGGTGTATAGCCTACAGAGTCAGTGTAGGAGAATGCCATCATCATTGCTATCAAAAGCTGAAGTGACACTGAAGGAGCAAGACTGGACTGTCCTTTTTCTGCTCTTGATAGAGGTCGTCCATAGGGTAACCAAGGCCAATTTGGTCCCATAGTAAGCCCTAAACCCAGATTGGAATGTGTCTAGAATGATAACAAGTATCAGCAAAGCAAATGGAATTTGCAACTGATGGGTAGGTGTAGGGCTCACGTTTTTAGGACTGGCCACACCATTGCCTCTTTCAAGGTGACAGAGACCCGACGGGCATCAAGAGGGTATGTAGTCAATTCGAAAATAATGCATTTTATTCTTGTCACGAGAATGCATAAACTGAAAGGGATCCTGCAGGGCATTGCAAGAAATGGCATTGGGCACTTCAGTCGGAACTGCAACAACTGTGGAGTCAAGGTCTCCAAAACCGAGTGATTTTATCCTAAAAATATGCAGCTAGTTGGTTACAGCAGGTTCTTGAAGGCTCCAGGGGTCTCTCCTCCACAGCAACCTCTGAATACTAGAAAGAGCTTGGCTTGCTGGCTGCTAGAGGATGCAACACAGATTACAAAGTATGCTTTTGCTGCCTATATTTTCACATGTCGCACACAGTTATGTGCCCTAACCAGTGGTTCAGCTGACCTTAGAACAAGCCTTGAGCTTTTCCTTGCAATTAATGAATATTGATCACTGGTATAATACAGTCTGGCAAACATGGACCAACACATGGATGAGAAATACCTACAGCATATATTACAATATGGCATAGATAAGCAGGCACTACTTATTAGCTCATTCCTATTCCTGTGTGTTTTCCAAGTTGATTTATTGAAGAGTTCATTGGACTGGTGTACTGTAATCACCTCAGTAATATGTACTGTAAAATAATATGTTTAGTATTTTACGCACACACACACCGTGACTCACTTTTTGTCAGTCGTGTCATGTCTTGTTATTTATGTGTGTACAATTTTGTAACAGAAACAATAAATACATTAGAACTCTAGAGCAAGACTTGATCTCTAGTCTACATCCATATCACTTCATGGTCCGTAATTCCTCAAAATACCAGGAAGTTGGCTGAGCTCTGCAATACTGAAGAGGAAGCCCAGGAGCAATTGTGCCAACTACTGTACCTGTGTCATCTGAGTTGTTGTTGTTGTTGTTGTTATTATTTATTATTTAATACCCCACCCATCTGGCTGGGTTGCCCCTGCCACTGTAGTTGGCTATGAAGCAGGGAATCAAATTGGCTGGAAAAAGACCATGGCCTATTTCAGCATAAGGCATTTTGTAACACGATTACACACTAGATTATAATTTGGATTCTGTTGTTTTTCCACTGTTCCTCCAATGTGGTGAGGGTGATATATGTGGTGGTTCATGCAGTACTTTATTCCAACATTCCTGTGAGGTAAGTTAAGCTGAGATGTAGTTATAGCTCAAGATAACCCAATGAGCTTTATGACTGAGTAGAGATTTGAAACCAGCTATCCCAAATCCAGCACTCCCAACTGCCATTCCATACTGACCTCTCTGGCTCATATATTTAGCTGTTTTCTGATATTGGCCTGTTTCTCCAGGTTATGGGAGTGTGAACTAGTTACAAGCCAGTATTAACTGGATACTCATATACATAGGTAGGAAAACATTAATTTCTCTGCCTGTCGTAGTCTTGCCATTCTCTGAATTCAGCAGATGTTAAACTCTAACCAGCAGATACTGGGGATAAATGGGAATGGCTGTTGCACTTTTTTCTTGCGGTATTTGACTAGCCCCTATTGGAATAGCAGATGGAGAAAGACAGTTCCCCCCTAACCATATCACATTGGTGTGAGGATGATTGGGGAACATTGCCTAGTCCGTTGAACACTGACGAAAGCACATTGATTCTTGACACAAACTATTGCTTTTGTAGCTCATGAACTAAAAGAAGCAAAGGAATTCCTGTCCCTATAAGAATGTTGTGACTCTCATGCATACCTAGACATTCAACAAGAAAAAAAATAGCACTTGTGATTTTTTACTTCGTCAAGATGATTATCCTAGCATGCATGGCCCAGCAAGCGGTGTGAAGGCGCTCCATGATACAATTCAGCAACTAAATCAAAGAAAATGTAGCCCTGAGCAATGCCTGGAAAGGAAAACCACCTTGACGCTATATATAAGCTGCTCTGTGCTTCTGAGAGGAAATCATAGAATCATAGAGTTGGAAGAGACCACAAGGGCCATCCAGTCCAACCCCCTGCCAAGCAGGAAACGCCATCAAAGCATTCCTGACAGATGGCTGTCAAGCCTCTGCTTAAATACCTCCAAAGAAGGAGACTCCACCACACTCCTTGGCAGCAAATTCCACTGCCGAACAGCTCTTACTGTCAGGAAGTTCTTCCTAATGTTTAGGTGGAATTTTCTTTCTTGTAGTTTGAATCCGTTGCTCCGTGTCCGCTTCTCTGGAGCAGCAGAAAACAACCTTTCTCCCTCCTCTATATGACATCCTTTTATATATTTGAACATGGTTATCATATCACCCCTTAACCTTCTCTTCTCCAGGCTAAACATACCCAGCTCCCTAAGCCGTTCCTCATAAGGCATCGTTTCCAGGCCTTTGACCATTTTGGTTGCCCTCTTCTGGACACGTTCCAGCTTATCAGTATCCTTCTTGAACTGTGGTGCCCAGAACTGGACACAGTACTCCAGGTGAGGTCTGACCAGAGCAGAATACAGTGGTACTATTACTTCCCTTGATCTAGATGCTATACTCCTATTGATGCAGCCCAGAATTGCATTGGCTTTTTTAGCTGCTGCATCACACTGCTGACTCATGTCAAGTTTGTGGTCTACCAAGACTCCTAGATCCTTTTCACATGTACTGCTCTCAAGCCAGGTGTCTCCCATCCTGTATTTGTGCCTTTCATTTTTTTTGCCCAAGTGTAGTACTTTACATTTCTCCTTGTTAAAATTCATCTTGTTTGCTTTGGCCCAGTTGTCTAATCTGTTAAGGTCATTCTGAAGTGTGATCCTGTCCTCTGGGGTGTTAGCCACCCCTCCCAATTTGGTGTCATCTGCAAACTTGCTCAGGATGCCCTCAAGCCCATCATCCAAGTCATTGATAAAGATGTTGAACAAGACTGGGCCCAAGACAGAACCCTGTGGCACCCCACTAGTCACTACTCTCCAGGATGAGGAGGAGCCATTGATGAGCACCCTTTGGGTTCGGTCAGTAAGCCAGTTACAAATCCACTGAATGGTAGCATTGTCTAGCCCACATTTTACCAGCTTCTTTACAAGAATATCATGGGGCACCTTGTCAAAGGCCTTGCTGAAATCAAGATAGGCTACATCCACAGCGTTCCCTTCATCTACCAGGCTTGTAATTCTGTCAAAAAATGAGATCAGATTAGTCTGACATGACTTATTTTTCAGGAACCCATGCTGACTTTTAGTGATCACAGAGTTTCTTTCTAGGTGCTCACAGACTGTTTGCTTAATGATCTGCTCTAGAATCTTTCCTGGTATTGATGTCAGGCTGACTGGGCGGTAATTGTTTGGGTCCTCTCTTTCCCCCTTTTTGAAAATAGGGACAACATTTGCCCTCCTCCAGTCTGCTGGAACTTCGCCTGTTCTCCAGGAATTTTCAAAGATTATTGCCAGTGGTTCTGAAATCACCTCTGCCAGTTCTTTTAATACTCTTGGATGTAGTTCATCTGGCCCTGGAGACTTGAATACATCTAAACTAGCCAAGTATTCTTGTACTACCTCCTTACTTATTCTGGGCTGTGTTTCCCCTGCTGAATCATCTGCTCCATATTCTTCAGGTCGGGCGTTGTTTTCTTTCTTGGAGAAGACTGAGGCAAAGAAGGCATTGAGGAGTTCTGTGTGTGTGTGTAAGTGTAAATGTAATCAATGCACTATTTGTTGGGTTAATAGCCAATCATTTATTGATGCCAACGCTTTTGAAATGTGGCCTCATCGTCTGATGAAATCTGATTAGGCTCACCCGTAATATAGTTGCTTCTCTCATTGCCACTCACCAAACGTCAAATTGTGGGATCCACTTTTTCCCTTGGGAATCGGTGTAATAGCTAGGAATGTTGGAAGAAATTCACCAAATCCAAGTCTTCGGTCTGCCCCTTGAAATCGAGTTTCCTCAAGGACCTTAATCTGCTTTCCAGGGTGAATTTGGATTCTGTGTACTTGTTTGTCCAGGGATCACATGGTCCAAGTATAAAGCCATATTTTTCGTGGTATGTATTTGGTTTTATATAGGGGCACGGGTGGGGCTGTGGTCTAAACCACTGAGCCTAGGGCTTGCCGATTGGAAGGTCAGCAGTTTGGATCCCCGCGACAGGGTGAGCTCCCATTACTGGGTCCCAGCTCCTGCCCACCTAGCAGTTCGAAAGCATGTCAAGCAAGTAGATAAATAGGTAGGTAAGGTAAGGTAAACGGCGGGAAGGTAAACGGCATTTCCGTGTGTTGCTCTGGTTTCGCCAGAAGCGGCTTAGTCATGCTGGCCACATGACCCAGAAAACTGTCTGCGGACAAACATCGGCTCCCTCGGCCAGTAAAGTGAGATGAGCACCACAACCCCAGAATCATTCGCGACTGGACTTAACTGTCAGGGGTCCATTACCTTTACCTTTATTTGGTTTTATGTTTGTTACAGTCCTTTCTCATCTAGACACACATGACTTGCACAAAAAACAGACTCCTTTTTTATTTGTTTCTACCTGCTACATTTATATTTTCTGTGGGTAGCTTGCAGAAATAATACTCTGTCACTAGTAGTAAGCAGCAGGGTGGGATGAAGACGCTGACCTTACCTCCCAGCAGGTGAGTCGCTACTGCTTCCTGGGAGGGAGGGCAGTGTGATGCAAATGTGAGGCACTGGATTGGTTCCACTGGAGCATTTTCATTGTAAAACAATGTGAAACTTTAAAACTGAATAGAAAGACTTGAAGCTATTTAATTTATCTGTGTTAACATGTCCTGTGCCTATGCAGATTTTTAAGGGGAAATCGTATAAAACATCAAGGTAAAAAATAAACTGCCTATGAGGCAGTGCTGCTTCTGTTGTAAAAGCTACTTATTGCCTTTTAAAAAGTCCAAATATAGATCATCCAGCTGCCCACAGCCTGGTGTGGCTAGTGCACGAGTCTCCTTGCCGCCACACAATTTGACTACAAGATGGCAAGGCCCCTTGGATATGACAGGACTTGATGGGCATACCATCACTCGGGGGGGGGGGGTTACGGGAAAAACACAGCTGCCTCCATGTAAAAACTCGGGGCAACCTCATGAAGGGATCGTCGGACTGCAGATTCTGAAGTGGATGCAGGATCTGATCTGATCCACCCAGATCAAATCAGCCGAGTTTGCTTTTGAATCCAAGTTTGACAGGTCCTTTCCTCATCCCTGCATCACATTTATCCCAGTCAGTGCCTTGGCTCTCATTGGCTAAAATACTGAAAGGTGAACATTTGGGCAGAGGTACCTTTAACATCCATAAGTAAAAAGGGTTGCAGCCTTTTTAAATTTGTGATAATTGAGAATCCAGGGAGGAGTCTTATAATATCTTTCAAAAGCATGATCCATTGTGAAACCCTCTTCACAATCTATCAATTAATTAATTATAGCTAGATGATTGTTAGCCTTTATTAATCAGGAATATATTTTGGTTGAGAAATTGGACTAATCACTAAGATGATGTATCTAGCAGTGAATTGATTTAAATCAAGTTTTTCATTGATTCTTACCAGTATATTTCCTAAACAATGGTGCAAATCTGACCACTAATCCATGCTAATTTACAACTAAATAGAGTATTAGTTACATTGTCACAGTCTTAAAATGAAGCATTGCATCTGTCAGACTATACAATTTCCATGAGCTTCTCCCATCCTTTTCCCTGCTATAGAGGGAAGGTGTTTAAAAATATTTCCAAATAGGGTAATTCTTATCACCAGCAACTATGATGGTATGACCATATTTGGGCACCATACTAAGCCACAGTTTAGTGTTGCATGAGCAAGCCAAAATGGGCAGCTGTGAGCCTCTTGCTTGTGCCAAGCCCTCCCTTCCCTTCTCTCCCATGTACTTGGGAGGAGGAAGTAAGAAGATTTCACTTCGGCTTTTGCTTAACTGTGGTTTGTGATTTTGTCCACACCAACCAACTATAGCTAGCATGAACTCATTTATTTCTAACAAGCTAGCTGTAGTCTCTTTCCCTGGACAAGTCATATATCTGAGAATGAAGATTTTCCTTCCTTTCATGAGAACGTGAAATGCCAAGAGCACAGAACCAGCAAAGGAGTGTTATATAGTTCCTTTGGGTCTTCCCCACTCCTACAGAATATGTTTTATGACCTACCGTATTACTCCCGTGACTCAATCTGGAAATCAGATCCTTTGCCTCCTCACTAAATTATTTCTACTTAGCTCTTTGGATACCATGTGTGTTATTTTTGGGAGAAGCCTTTCATATACACATATCTTATTTCTTCTGTATATAAAACAAATGATAATTTATGCCTTAGCTTCTCCAAAGTCAGGAATTTTATCTAGAATTTTACAGTCTGCTAAATTTGTATTTAGATTTCTTCCATTTTGAAAATTCTGAATAAATTGCAAAAAATTAGCACATACACCACCAGATTACCTTTATTTTTCCATGCATAAGACTGTATGCCTGTTGTCAGTGTCCATGGAGTTCAGCTGGAATTAAGATAGCCAGAACAAATAACAACCTCAGATATGCTGATGAAACAATCCTTGATGGCAGAAAGTAAGGAGGAATTAAAGAACCTTTTAATGAGGGTGAAAGAGGAGAGCGCAAAATATGGTCTGAAGCTCAACATAAAAAAAACAACAACAATGGCCACTGGTCCCATCACCTCCTGGCAAATACAGTGGTGCCTCGCTATACGAATTTAATTCGTTCCACGGGTCTTTTCTTATAACGAAAAGTTCGTCTAGCAAATCCCATAGGAATGCATTGCATTTTTTTTTTTGCCCATAGGAACGCATTAATTGAATTTCAATGCATTCCTATGGGAAACCGCGATTCGTAAAACGAATTCGTCTAGCGAGGCAACCTCCGCTAGAATAACCTTTCGTTAAGCGGAAATTTCATTAAGCAGGGCATTCGTTAAGCGAGGCACCACTGAAGAAGGGGAAGAAATGGAGGCAGTGAGAGATTTTACTTTCTTGGGTTCCATGATCACTGCAGATGGTGACACCAGTCACGAAATTAAAAGACGCCTGCTTCTTAGGAGAAAAGCAATGGCAAACCTAGACAGCATCTTAAAAAGCAGAGACATCACTTTGCCGACAAAGGTCTGAATAGTCAAAGCTATGGTTTTCCCAGTAGTGATGGATGGAAGTGGGAGCTGGACCATAAAGAAGGCTGATCGCCGAAGAATTGATGCTTTTGAATTATGGTGCTGGAGGAGACTCTTGAGAGTCCCATGGACTGCAAGAAGATCAAACCTATCCATTCTGAAGGAAATCAGCCCTGAGTGCTCCCTGGAAGGACAGGTCATGAAGCTGAGGCTCCAATACTTTGGCCACCTCATGAGAAGAGAAGTCTCCCTGGAAAAGACCCTGATGTTGGGAAAGATGGAGGGCACAAGGAGAAGGGGACGACAGAGGACGAGATGGTTGGACAGTGTTCTCGAAGCCACCAACATGAGTCTGACCAAACTGCAAGAGGCAGTGGAAGATAGGAGTGCCTGGCGTGCTCTGGTCCATGGGGTCATAAAGAGTCGGACATGACTAAACAACAACAACAACAGACTATATTTCCCCCCAAAAAAATTTAAAGTTTAAAATTGGACGTTGTCTTATACATAGAATATTGCAATTACTTATTTCTTAATTTTGGGCAAAAAATATAGTGGTCGTCTTATACATGGGGGTGTCTTATACACAGAAAAATATGGTAATTTTCATAAAGCAGGTGAAAATACTTAATGTTAAAATACCATAATGTCAGTAAATGCTAGTCAAAGTTAAAAAGACTTGCAATGTTCCAGATTGCAGTTGGAAAACGAGCATGTCTCTTGGGCAACAGAACTGTCACCTAGCAGTAAGAACCTCCTAGGCAATTTATGTTGACTGTGCACACACCATACATGTGTCTTAACGCACCTTATTTGATTGTATCCTTGCCGGTTCCTGGTAGAAATTGTTGTACATAAGAATGTGAAGTACTGTCTCTGTGTGTGTGCTTTTTAATTTTTTTATTTATTCCTTAATAAATGATACAAAAAATGAAAATAAAACAAACAAACAAATACTGATACAATAAATAAATACATATGCCTCCTACACTACATAGACCCTACATACCGGGGGTGTGGGGGTGTGTGCTTTATAATCAAATACAGAAAACAACTTCTTTACTAAATTTGTCAACTTCTAAGATAATTTTCCAAGCTGAAATTAATGTGGTTTCCTCTTAATCTTTAATTCCCAATTCGATCACATTAGATCAAAGGTGTTTTAGAAGACCCGAAAAAAATACAACCCTATAAATTTAATATCTAACAAAAGTAACCGTTGTACATTGATGGTGCTATATAAACAATCCATCTTCTTTTGCAATTCTAGCCTAAAATAATTAATGGTTTAGTGGACCCACCAGAATCTCAGTGAGACACTTAAACACAGCACTGCTATAAAGTAAAAATATTTTGGAATGACATATTGGAAGAACTAAAAAAGATATGTAAGTATAACATAAAAAAGAGCCCAGAGTGTTTTCTATTAGGGATGGTGGGGGGAGCTATAAATAAACAGGATGAAAAAAAAATCTTTTTATATGCAGTAGCATCAGCAAGAATTCTACTTGCTAAATATTGGAAAAATTAGGATATCCCCAAAATTGGAGAATGGCAAGAAAAATTATTAAGTTATGTGGAATTAGCTAAATTAACAAATGCAATTAGAGGGGGCAGTAATAAAAAAATTATCCAAAATTGGGGAAATTTTTGGGAATATTTTAAAAGGCAGTGCCCCATGATAAAAAACTTGGATTTACTTTTAATATTCCGTACAGATCAAAAATTTGGAAATTAAGTGAAGCAGTGTAAAAAGGTATGAGTGTATCGGCCCGGGAAGAAGACAAGTGGAAGTCGGTTTACAGAAGAAGGATGTATATATTGGATTTAATCGATTTATTTGATTTATTTGAGCAGGGAGTAAAAAATAAATATATTGTAAAATGGGAGCAAGATCTAGGATATCCTATAGAATATGAACGGTGGAAAGAATTTTGGGAAAAGCAAATCAACTTCACAGCTTGCTATATATTGAAAGAGAATTTCATGAAAATACACTATAGGTGGTACATGACCCCGGCCAAAATAGGAAAAATAAATAAAAACAACAACAACAAATGTTGGAAATGTCAGCAGGCCGTTGGAACGATGTTCCATATGTGGTGGTCATGCCCTAAAATTAAATTATTTTGGGAGATGATCCACCGGGAAACCCAAAAATTAATTAAAACCTCATATGGGAAAAAAGCGGAAGCATATCTATTAGGTATTCTAAACAGAGATATTCCCCGAGACAAGGTAGATATATATCTATACGCAACAACAGCGGCAAGGACGCTTATTGCAAAAACCTGGAAGGAATCAAGAACACCAACAAGAAGTGAATGGGTCGACAAACTCTGTGAATACTTAGAACTAGCAAAGCTAACAGATTTGATACGGAATAAATCTAAAGATAAGATCAGAAAACAGTGGGAGTGCCTCAACGATTATTTAAGGAATATGGGAGTGGGGAACAGAACATGGCTGTGTTTAGACTAACTATACAGGACTGCTTATAAGAAGTTTAGAGTGTTTAGTCTTTTTTTCCCTCCTTATAGTACTTGGGATAAGATGTTAATGATTTGGGGTACGGGATCGGGATCAAGTACGAAGGTTAATGAGACTGTGTGTGGTAATTAGAGGACAGTATAAGAAATATTGAAGCGTAAACTCCTGTGTATAGCGCGGTGGAAGTGCTAGAAGATGAAAGGTATTTAGTTGAGAGATGACTGTTGAATCAGTCTGAATTGCCTTTCCTTTCTCCTTTTTCTTTTTATTCTTTGTTCTTTTTTCCTACTTTTCTCACGACTTTTTCTCTCCTTTTTCTCTTTTCTCTCCTCTTACTTTTCTTTTTGCCTTTTTTCTTTTTCCTCTTCTCCCTCTTTCTTTCTCGTTCTTTAGCTTTTTCTTGTATTTCCCTTTCCTGAGATACCTCTTCAAATCTTCTCTATTAATACTAAAAAGATATCTCAGGTGAAGCCTTAGTTGCTGTCTAGCTTGTCTATTGCTCTTTTCTCCTCCTATCGAACTTTCCTTAAAATTGTTCTATTGGATTTTCGTACTTTGATGAGAAATTTGATTATAATATTAGTAATAAAGTTTTACAGGTAGGAATGTAATGTGTGTAGGTAAGGCATGCCAATGTAGGTAATCGACTTTTTGTGCATTTCTTGTATTTTTTGTTTATGCCTTGCATGTCTTGTATGACGAATGGTATGAATGTATGTATATGTATCACTCTCTGTTTTTAGCTATGTGTAATAAATAAAATTAAAAAAAAATGATATATTTGACTAGAAGTTTTTGGTTATGTATAATTTGTGTTTTAGGTATGGTTTATTTGTTCATATTATTTGTATTGTTTTTATTGTTATATTTTGTTATATTTTTAATTTTAATCTCAATAAAGAATTAAAAAAGAGAGAGACACTTAAACACAATTGCGACAGATCTGTGCAAATGTTATAACTTCTTAGCAACGGTATCTGAAGAGGAGAACCTCAGACACATACTCAGATCCTAGAACTTCCTGAAATTGGGATTTGTTTGAGCTGGAGCTTAAAAGTCCCTTCCTTGGAAATATTAATTGGAAATAATAAAGGAACTAGGGAAAGGGAAAGGGACCCCTGACCGTTAGGTTCAGTCGCGGACGACTCTGAGGTTGCGGCACTCATCTCGCTCTATAGGCCGAGGGAGCCAGCGTTTGTCCGCAGACAGCTTCCGGGTCATGTGGCCAGCATGACTAAGCCCCTTCTGGCGAACCAGAGCAGTGCACGGAAACGCCGTTTACCTTCCCGCTGTATTTATCTACTTGCACTTTGATGTGCTTTCAAACTGCTAGGTTGGCAGGAGCTGAGACCAAACAATGGGAGCTCACCCCGTTGCGGGGATTCAAACCGCCAACCTTCTGATCGGCAAGCCCTAGACTCTGTGGTTTAGACCACAGTGCCACCCGCATCCCAATAAGGGAAATAAACTACATTAATTAACATGAATCCCCAAGCCAACCTTTACCCAGGTAACACCAATACAGGAATTGAAGGAATATCTATAAATGCCAGGCCAGACCTTTTGTTCCTTAGCCAAAGTTGCCTCCAGTTTTTGAGCCTAGGAAAAATATTGCAGTTGACTTGGGCAGAGGGCATTTGCAGGTAAGAACTGGTGGTTCGGAAATCTTGAGCACTTCACTCCTGTATGCTGAATCTCCCCTGTAAGTATCTTTGTATTCGTGGACTTCTGTCCGAAGAGAGCAACTCTGAAACAATCAAATGGGAAGTTTTGGAACAGTTTAACTTTCACTGATTGTTCAGTCATCTGAGCTATAGCGGACTGCCATGCCTCTCAACTTCTACAGAATCCCCAGAGTTGTATGCCATGTGGTAGCTCAACAGCGCAAAATACTGAGATGCCTCTCTAACTAATATACACAAATAATAAAAGTATTCCTGCAACCTAACAGCAGAGGAAGGGAGGATGTACATCTCTATGAGAATGTATAATCTAGAACACAGCATATAGGGAGAGTTAACCCTTTCTGCTCCTGCCAGTATCCCTATTAATCCCCCCAGCAGTTGCTATTAGTTCTGGGAGGGAAGTGATATTAACTGACAGCAGGGAAAAGCAATAATAATTGAGGCCATGACTTGGGGGTGGGGTTTAATCCCTCAACCACCACAGTCCTTATTCTAATCTCTCCCCCTGTTACTTAAGATGTTAAAACTAGACAAAATGCAATCACGCCCTTAAAATATCTCATCATCTAGTTTGGCCCTTGCTCTGCTTTAAAAGAAAACAGCGGGCTGCCCTTTTGTTCTTCTAAGAGACAAGGAGATGTGCCTAGCTGTTGAGTATGAACAGGAATAGTATGTTATTTGTCCCTGGTTTTTGCTTGTAACATACCACTGTCTGAATATCATGAGGCGATTTAAAATTGGCAGTGGGGTTGGGGGGGGGGTCTTGTCTCAGGATGGAGGACTAAATTACATGAGCCATGCAGTCCAATCTTGTGCTTTTTTACATGGAAGAAAGTCCCACTGTGTTCCAGAAGGCTTACTCTCGGACAAGTGCGCGCAGGATTGCCTTCATCTTTGCAGTGATATGCCTAGGAGCCAGACATCCCAGCCCTGTGCTATCAGGTTACGTAGAGCTTCATAAGTAATTTCCTGAGACACCCTCTGAATACCTCCTCTTTTTATTCCCTGCTTCCTTTTTCAGATGCAGACTGCAACATGGCTGCATTTAACTCTCCTGTTCCATTTTTGGCTGTGCAGAAGAAGCCGCTCTGCTCCTTGTCATCATTTTTTAATTCGTCAGGAAAGCGTGGGGAGCAGTGAGTAACTTCAAGATCATTCTGCACCTTTGATCTTAATTTCCAAATCCTGTAATTTCTTTAAAGTACACACACTTTTCTCCCTCTCGCCACCAAACACACAGTCTTATTTGAGTGTTAAACAGGATTTTAATGAGTCCCGCAAGAGAGTGGGAAAAGCAGCTGTTCAAGTTAGTTTCTATAAATAATTCTATATGATCGTTGCTAAACTTTTAAGAGCCACTGCTAGAGCTCGCCTGTTTCCCCTCATATCCTTTGGAAAGCAGGAGTGTGCGACTTTTCGCCCAAGATCCTTTCACAAGGAAAACGCCGCACTGTGTATCACACGATGCTCTCAAATTAATTATGTTAGACACAAAGTATTCCTGAGTGTGAATACCAACTAGGCATATCTGCATGGTGCTTAAGATATATATATTTAGTGAAAAATGAGTATACAACAAAACACATCAATGCTGTATCCATTCTATTTTAGTTTATTCATTAGATAATTTGGTAACACCCAGGCTAGTAACAGCCAGACTGTAATGTCTTGTATATAAACCTGAATCTGGGGCATAACATTATGGTGGAAGATTGGGAAAGGCTATGGAAGCAGAATATGAAATTTACCGCATGTACAGTTCTAAAAGAAAATTTAATGAAAATGATGTATAGATGGTACCTGACTCCGGTAAAGTTAGCAAAGATTTATCATAAACAAGACAATAAATGCTGGAAATGTAAAAAGAAAGAAGGAACTTTCTTCCACATGTGGTGGACGTGTCCCCAAGTGAGAGACTTCTGGGAAAGGATTTATAATGAATTGAAAAAAGTGTTGAAAAACACCTTTGTTAAAAAACCAGAGGCCTTCTTACTTGGGATAACGGGAGATGCTATACCTAGGAAGGATGTTACTTTCTTTTTGTATGCCACAACAGCAGCAAGAATTCTACTCGCAAAGAATTGGAAGAATGAAGAAATACCAACAGTGGATGAATGGCAGAAGATGAATGGCAGAAGTTGATAGAATATATGGAACTGTCTGAACTGACCGGGCAAATCCGAGATCGAAGTGAAGCAGAAGTGGAAGAAGACTGGAAGAAATTTAAAATTTATTTAAAGAATAAGCATATAATAGATTAGAATTAGTGGAAGTGAGGGAGATAAAATAGAGGTTGTAGATAATACAATGGTGTAAAATAAGTATCGTTAGAAGTTGATGATAAATTAAGTATGAAGAAAGATTTGGAGAGAATATAAAAGGTTAAGATGTAAATGATATAGAAATAAGGTAATATTAAGAAATAACTAGAATTATATAAGACTTAGAGTTTACTACTGAAGAAATGTAAAGAATCGCAGAAGGAGGAGGAATGAGGAAGTCAACAGATTAGCAACAAGGGTTATAAGCTTGAATTTTTGTTTTTACATTTTTTGTATTTTTTGTATTGTTGTATTTTTTGTGTTTTGTATGTTTTTTTAAAAAAAAATTAATTGTTTGAAAAATCTTAATAAATATATTACAATCTATATATATATAAATGTAAAAAACGTGAAAATCCAGGTTCCACTTTTCTCCGTAACCGCTTGACCGATCGTCCTGAAATTTTGACACAACGATCCAGGCCACTCTCCGCGCGTTGTTGGGGGCAAAAATCCCTCAAATCGCACACCTGCGCAGGTACAGAGCTGGTTTTCCACCAACTCAAACAGCGCCCTCAAGTGGAATTCCTCCCACAGTACACCCCCTCCCTTCCTGTGAAATCTAAGCCACACCCACAAACCAAATGACATCATCATCAACCAAGCAACTGAAACACACCAAGGCAGCCATTATCTAGGCCTTTGTTTTAGGCCCCTGAGAGGCCCGGGGGGGGCCCACAGCAACACACTTGGCGGCACGGCAATGGGTTTTTACTTTACCATTTAGCACCACTACCCCCCCAAAAAACCCCACCAAAGAACCAACATTGCCAAGTGGAAGTCGGGGCCTGCCTGGGGGGGGGGGTGGCACAGGCCACAGCACAGCCTTTGATTTATGTAGGCCCCTGCACGGCAATGGGTTTTTACTTTACCATTTAGCAACACTACCCCCACCCCCCAAAAAACCCACCAAAAGACCAACATTGCCAAGTGGAGGTGGGGGCCTGCCTGGGGGGGGTGGCACAGGACGCAGCATGGCCTTTGATTTATGTAGGCCCCTGCCCTGCACGGCAAGGGGTTTTTATTTTACAATTTAGCACCACTACCCACAAAAAATCCACAAGACAAAAATAAATATGTCTTATTTTATGGGTATGTCTTATTTTAGGAGAAACAACTGATTGTAAGCCTCTGTGTCTTTTTTTAAAAAAACAAACAAACCACAACCATTCACTTTCTCTCCCCAGTTTAAGTCCTCAGATATTTGCAGTGCACACATCCCACCCCATTTACAATTCCCTACCTTCCCCTTGCCACTTCCTGGGTTTTTTTATGGAACTGAACAACTCGGGTGCTTCAGAACGCGCCTTCTGTTGCCAGGCCCTTACAGGGCCCGGGCCAGGTAGATAATGTGGCCCTGCTTTTAACCCTTTTGTTACTTTTTAAATTTTACTGATTGTGAATATGCTGACCGAGGCCCCCTTTAGATTCGGAGGCCCGCGCCAAGTGCCCCATATGACCCCCCTCCTTCTGCCTGGGCCTGTCTGTTGCTACGGGGCTATGGGGCTTCGCTATTTGACCCCCCCCCGGTTGGGTTGTGATTATTTAAGTAGTTCTCTGGGTCCCAGGGCACATCATCACCCCCCGATCCTTAATCTAAATATATAGAAATGTTCACGATGCGTGCGCAGGGGCCAATGTATGGAGATACAGGGGGGAGGGGACAACAGAGGGCTCAGACAAAAGTAAATATTGGGAAATGGAACCCAGAAACTGACAGCTCCTTCTCCAAAGATGGGGGCCAATGTGGGAAGATACCGGGGTAGGGGCCAACACTCCCCAGGAACAACAGAGGGTTCAGACAAAAGTGCATGCTGGGAAATAGAACCCATAACCTAACAGTTCCTTTTCGAGGGTGGGGGCCAAGGTATGGAGATACAGGGGGGAGGGGCTAACACTCCCCAGGGACAACAGAGGGAAGGGTATCCTACGGAAACACAGGGATGAGCCGGGGTGGAGGGAGGAGGGGCAGGATACGTCATGGATCGGAACAGGGGGGGGGGATCACAGGAAAGAACCACTGCAACGCGTGGCCGGGTCAGCTTATATATATATATATATATATATATATATATATATATATATATATATATATCTGCCTCTGAAATGTAACCATAGCTTCTATTGGTGCAGAATGGGATGGCCAGTTCATTAAATGTCAACACATTGCATGCAACTACAACACTACAGATTGTTCTGTGTTAAAAGCATTAATTATGCAGCAAAATGGACACCCCTCCCATTTAACTCACAATTAGGGAGGTTGAGAGGCATAGACGGTAGCCTGGGGGGTGCAGCTACTCCCCCCGTCATCAAGCAAATAAAAATACTTAACTAACTGACCAATTGTGTTGCAGAAAACTTGGTTCTGCCCCCCCCTAAAGTCTGGCTACGCCCACATTCAGAGGTGGCTTTATGGCAGCTGCACTGGTCAATTGAGCTCAACAGCAGACAGGAGTGGGGGGGGGCACCAGATTTTTGCCTCGCACAGGGCACCACTGAAAATTGAAAGACCAAAATCTTCCCCAGCAGGTTCCATAGTTGATCAAAGGCACAAAAACCTGAGAAGTTCTCCCACACAAGCCCTGTTGAAATTAACTGGAGCCATGCAGGAGCTGTTTTGATGGGGCTTGTGCAGTAGACATCTCATAGAGAGAACACTATAAAAATGAAGATCTTTCACACATGGGTGAGGCCGCATGGATGCTTTGTGTGACGCATATTTGTCCACTTAGGCCTGCGTTCTCCAACCTGGTGCCCTCCAGATGTTCAGCACAGACTGGTGGAGGGTACCAGGTTGTGGGAAGCTGATTACAGGATCTACTACAGTACTAAGAATGTTGTGAGCCAGAATATCAAGGGTCCATTCACCTGGCTATCTTCCATTGTGATCACACAGGGGAATCCCAACTTCTATGTTCCTCCCCTGGCCTGTTCCTGCTCTGTCCTCTTTTGGCACCAAAAAAGCTCATATCTTCTCAAGAATATCATGGGAGACTTTGTCAAAAGCCTTCTTCTTAAAAGACAAAAACAAGAACCATTGTTCTAAAAGGTGATGCATGCCGGTTCTTCCTACTGTGCCCTTGGTAATGAGAAAACTTTGTCCGTAATTATTACACATGCCTGATCATTTTCATATCGTTTATTTATCAAGTGTGCATATCACTCAGGATGTTACTCTGAATTATCCTCACAATGACTCTGCGTGGGAGGTTAGGCTGGGATGACGGTCTGTTCACCCAAGTCTCCCCAGTGCTAGTCTAGCACTTTTGTCCATAAAAACTGCACACTTTCCTTTAAATATTTAATTGAGCTTTTTTTAAAAAAAAAAAAGTCCCAGGGGCTCAGACAACTGGCTCAAGGTCAGGTCTGGACCCAGCATCAGCAAGGTTGGGCACTGACTGAGGGTCCCAAGGCCTTGATTACACTGATTATAGCGTTGGAAGGGACCGCGAAGGTCATCTAGTCCGACCCCCTGCAATGCAGGAATCTCAACAAAGGCATCCACGACAGGTGGCCATCCAACCTGTGCTTAAAAACCTCCAAGGAAGGAGAGTCCACCACTGTCCGTTCCACTGACAAACAGCTCATAATGTCAGAATGTTCCTCCTGGTGTTTAGTCGGAATGGGGTCTAGCCCCCAGAGCAGGAGAAAACAAGCTTGCTCCATCTCCCATGGGACAACCCTTGAGATATTTGAAGATGGCTATTGTATATCCTCTCAATCTTCTCTTTTCCAGGCTAAGCATACAAAGCTCCCTCAATTCCTCCTCATAAGCCTTGGTTTCCAGAACCCAGGGGCGTAGCGAGGCGCCACGACACCCGGGTCGGCAAATTGCCATGCACCCGGGGGGGGGGGCCTTCGCTACGTAACGATGCGTGCGTATTACGTAACGATGCATGTGTTGTTACATGGCGGGGTATTGCCACCCCCTGCACCGCCAAAGCTTTCTACCCGGAGTTTGTAGCTGGAGGCGCACGGCTTTGGAGGCGTGGGGGGGCAGTGATACCCCGCCACGTAACGACGCATGCACAGCATCCCGCTGCTTATCTAATGTCCTCTATATGTTAAACCAGCTTTTGCCAACCTGGTGACCTCTGCCAAGAGACCAAGGCCTCTTACCTGAGCTTTTGTTCCCTAGAAAGTGGGAGCCACAAACTCCACTAGCCTGCAAATTCCCAAGGGTAATTAAAGCTAATACTTCAAGCATGATGGCTTTATAAATAAAAAACATTGCCAAGGTCGTTAAAAGCAGGATACATCCTCCTTATTTTAGCCTTTTACTGTAAACCTATTTTTCTTGTATATTAATAAAACAGGACGGATCAAACACCAATAGTCCATACAAATATAATATTTTCTCTTCTCTCCTAACATCCCAATATTGTAATACTGAAGCAGGCAGGCAGATAAGCCATAGCACTCACTGACACATGTTCTCTTTCTTCATCCAGTCTGATATCTTAAACCATTTTGTCTCTCTCCCCCACCCCACTTCCTAGCTATGGACCTTGGTTACTTGGCTACTATCTCACTCAGGAACTCAAGCATTCCAGCAAGGCAAGGCTAAGCTGGTGGTTCTCACAACAGGTGCCAGGATATCACTTGGGCTTGGCAGCCTCCTGAACTTTCCCATGAGATCCACATTGTTCACAGAGGGCACCCAAATTGCTTTCCTCATACTCTGGACTGTCCTTTGAGACCTCAGTGCTCTGTTAAATGACAGGATGCAAGGTGGATGTATGGAAGTGAGAGCTGGACCATAAAGAAGGCTGATTGCCGAAGAATTGATGCTTTTGAATTATGGTGCTGGAGGAGACTCATGGACTGCAAGAAGATCAAACCTATCCATTCTGAAGGAAATCAGCCCTGAGTGCTCACTGGAAGGACAGATCGTGAAGCTGAGGCTCCAATTCTTTGGCAACCTCATGAGAAGAGAAGACTCCCTGGAAAAGACCCTGATGTTGGGAAAGATTGAGGGCACTAGGAGAAGGGGACGTCAGAGGACAAGATGGTTGGACAGTGTTCTCGAAGCTACGAACATGAGTTTGACCAAACTGCGGGAGGCAGTGGAAGACAGGAGTGCCTGGCGTGCTATGGTCCATGGGGTCACGAAGAGTCGGACACGACTAAACGACTAAACAACAACAACAAGGTGGACAGTAATCTGGGCCACCTGGATCTGTCAGCCTCCAGCTGTTTTGGACCACAGATCCTAACAGCTGGCAGGCACCAGGTTGGCAGAGAGGCTGATCTGCACCAGGAGCACCTGATGACATGTTTGTGCATCAAAGAGCCTCATGGCCCTAGTTTTAGGGCCTACCGTTTATTTCAAGATGACTGTTTATGAATAGAAATCACATGAATAGAAATCACATGTCTCTATGAAGATTCATTTCCTCTAGTCCACGATGATCACGATTATCTTGACACTGCATACCTCTTGTCATTCTCATCTGTAATATCTGAACAGTCCTCGTTCAAGCCCCTTGTGGTCATTGCTTTTCAGAAGGGAACTTGGGTTAGATGTGGATCCTTAATTATTTAATATTGATTTTTTAAAATGCAAATATATTGAAGAAAAAAAGGGGAAGGGAGAAAAGGGGGAACATGGGAGAAAACCAATAGTCGGCTTGTTAGCAGATGCCGTAACTCTCCAACAGTTTGACTTCCTCCCCGAAGGGTGCAATCTTCCATTGCCTCCCAAGACAGATGGATGCCAACCTAAATCCATCTTACGATACACATACAGATCAACATCTGCTGTCCTACGGTAATAGGTACCCAGGCAAAGTTTAAAAAGTACATTCAGATACAACAAGGGCATTAAGGTCTTCTTCTAAATTACGGTCCAGGCTCCTTGGTGATTTTTGCTTCCTCCTCTCCCAGACCCTGAGAGCAGTACAGTATTGGCAAATGGGTTTTTGATTCTCCTCAAAGCCAAAGGTGTCAGTCTGCAGAATGGCAAATACCTCAACTACAAGGGACTTTGCCCTAGCTCCATAGATGCTCCAAATGACTTCTAAACTACAGTACCTCTTAGGCTCTGCGTCAACTGCTTGATATGGCAAGAGTTGTCAGACAATGGAAGATTTGGAGCCTCCAAGCCCTCCTCCGCCTTAGTCCCGGATGGTGTGTCTCTGTGAATTCCCCTCCTTATATAAAACTATTTAAGAACTTTTGCCAGCTGGCAGCAGGCTCTTTTCCCACCCAAATCGGTAGTGCTTGATGCTTTTATGACTACTGCTCCAACAAGCAGTTTGATGTGCCTTGCAGGTAGATTTTAATTCCCATAGATCAGGTATGTCCAACAGGTAGATCGTGATCTACCAGTAGATCACTGGATGTCTGTGGTAGATCACCAGTAGATCAGTGGCTCGCTCACCCCAAAGAAGCTAAAAAACTTTGGCTCCCTAAAAAAAGCTCAAACAACTTTGACCTGAACCACCAAAAACAGGGTTTTCCTTCCTAAAAAAGCTCAGCATCACTTCCCTCCTCCCCAAATAAGCTCAACAACTTTGACCTGAACCCCAAAAAAGGGGGTAGATCACTGCCAGTTTTTAACTCTGTGAGTAGATAGCAGTCTCTTGGAAGTTGGCCACCTCTGCCATAGATTTTTAATTTCCAGTTACCTTTTTTCCATTAGAACTGTTGCATAATAATAATAAGAGGGTTTTGCCTCCCCCAAGCGGACTTTCTATTCAATTGCATCTAGGAGCTAAATTGTGGTGTTTTGATTCATTGTAAGCTGTTTTATCTTCTTTGTTTGAAATAATGAAAAAACTTTAAAGGCAAAAAAGCCCCAATCTCCATTTTTTTAAAAATCGACATGTTTTTCCCCATACTGTTTTTATAATTTATTTATTTTTAATTAAGCACTGGTGTTCAGAAGAAGTTAATAGAAAAGCTTATTATGTCAAAGAAGATAATGGAAAAGCTTATTAAATATATGTATATATATTCAATGTTTTATTAGGAAGTTAAAATAACAATCCAATTTAAAAAGAAAGAAAGGAAAAGGGGGGAGGACCAAACAAACAAGGTTTCACAGCCATTAACTCATAAAATGTCTGTTTGCTAAATATGTATACCACTTGATTGGCAGGGGTCAGCAAAATTTTCAGCAGGGTGCCGGTCCACTGTCCCTCAGACCTTGTAGGGGGCCGGACTATATTTTGAAAATGAACAAATTCCTATGCCCCACAAATAACCCAGAGGTGCATTTTAAATAGAATCACACATTCTACTCATGTAAAAACCCAGGCAGGCCCCACAAATAACCCAGAGATGCATTCTGAATAAAAGGACACATTGTACTCATGTAAAAACACATTGATTCCCGGACCGTTCGGGGGCCGGATTGAGAAGTTGATTGGGCCGCATCTGGCCCACGGGCCTTAGTTTGCCTACCCATGCTCAAAGGGATTTACAAAAAGATAAACCAGAAAATCAGAAACAAACAATGCAATACATAAAATAAAGTACATTCTCAACAGGCCCACAAAGAATTAGATGTTACAACAGGAGACATGGCTTGATGCAGAAAGAGTACAAAACCAATGTTATTAATACCAAATAAAGCCATGTTTAATCAGAATTGCCTTCCCTGTGATTGGCCTGTCATACAAGCAACAAATGGCTGCCAGATGGGAAGGCAATGCTCCTTCAAATACTAGTATCGCATGCCTTGCTCAACTGGCATATTATCATATCATAAAATATATTTATTTTAATTTATGAATCACTTTACACGAGGCATCCCAAAGTGGTTTACAATACAGCAAAAACCATACAAGTAACAACTGCACATAAACAATAAGATAGATTTCTCAACTCCACCTACATAAATTCAATTCAGATTCAGTACAAATACCAACTGGGATAAAGGTCTCCACTTGGAAGGTTGTGCAAATAAATATATTATGAAAGGCACACAAAAACCTCTGATCTTCTTTTCTCACAAGGGAACTTGCCTAGCAAGGACTGCTTCTGGAACTCTGTCACTGGAAAAAATGGGCAGCTTGAAACCCTGGTATTTGTTCGTTTTTATTTTGTATTATTATTATTATTATTATTATTAATCATCTATCTATTAGGGGTGCCGAATTCAATAAAGTAGGGGGGCAGGTAAGCCCCACCCCACATAATCAATCATAAGACACAGTACATACACACCATTTGAATGGCAATGCCCATTACCTTTGGGGGGCTGCCCCCCATATTTTATTGGGATAGCGGAAGGGACCTTGTCCCCTAGGAATTGGCTTCTATGCTATCTATCTACGGTACATCTGCCCCATATGAGGAGATCTCTAGGCAGCTCACAAATATATTAATTTATATGTACTGTAGTTTATTATAGTTTTGATATTTACAAATGAGAAACTGTTGGAAAATTCATTGCAGAAGGTCCTAGGACTGACCATAGAAATGTAAAAGCAAACTAGGCAATTGTGGCCTTTCGTCTCCAGACATCCAAAAGGAAAATAAACGCACCAAGGAACTGCTCCGTAGATGGCTCTAGATGAGGCACATTCATGGACAATAACATGACGATTTTTATATGCCTGTTGTCTTTGTCCATGGAGTTTTCTTGGCAGGGATACTGGAGTGGCTTGCCAGTTCCTTCTCCAGGTGGATCACATTTAGTCAAAACTCTCCACTATGACCTGTCCATCTTGGGTGGCCCTGCATGGCATAGCTCAAAGCTTCTCTGAGTTATTCAAGCCCCTTCGCCACAACAAGGCATTGATCCATGAAGGGGATTGATGCTTTTGAATTATGGTGCTGGAGGAGACTCTTGAGAGTCCCATGGACTGCAAGAAGATCAAACCTATCCATTCTTAAGGAAATCAGCCCTGAGTGCTCACTGGAAGGACAGATCCTAAAGCTGAGGCTCCAATACTTTGGCCACCTCATGAGAAGAGAAGAATCCTTGGAAAAGACCCTGATGTTGGGAAAGATTGAGGGCACTAGGAGAAGGGGACGACAGAGGACGAGATGGTTGGACAGTGTTCTCGAAGCTACAAACATGAGTTTGACCAAACTGCAGGAGGCAGTGCAAGACAGGAGTGCCTGGCGTGCTATGGTCCATGGGGTCACGAAGAGTCGGACACGACTAAACGACTAAACAACAACAACATGACGATTAGGAACAGGCGCTACGTTCTCTCTCCCCTATCAGAGGCAGTGTGTCGCCAGACACCAGTCGCTTGGAATCAGTAGGGAAAGTTCTGCCGCACATGGTTCCTGCTCGAGGGTTTGCAGTGGGATCTAGTAGGAGAGTATGTTGTTGTTGTTTAGTCGTTTAGTCGTGTCCGACTCTTCGTGACCCCATGGACCATAGCACGCCAGGCACTCCTGTCTTGCACTGCCTCCTGCAGTTTGGTCAAACTCATGTTCGTAGCTTCGAGAACACTGTCCAACCATCTTGTCCTCTGTCGTCCCCTTCTCCTAGTGCCCTCAATCTTTCCCAACATCAGGGTCTTTTCCAAGGATTCTTCTCTTCTCATGAGGTGGCCAAAGTATTGGAGCCTCAGCTTCACGATCTGTCCTTCCAGGGAGCACTCAGGGCTGATTTCCTTAAGAATGGATAGGTTTGATCTTCTAGCAGTCCATGGGACTCTCAAGAGTCTCCTCCAGCACCATAATTCAAAAGCATCAATTCTTCGACGATCAGCCTTCTTTATGGTCCAGCTCTCACTTCCATACATCACTACTGGGAAAACCATAGCTTTAACTATACGGACCTTTGTCGGCAAAGTGATGTCTCTGCTTTTTAAGATGCTGTCTAGGTTTGTCATTGCTTTTCTCCCAAGAAGCAGGCGTCTTTTAATTTCGTGACTGCTGTCACCATCTGCAGTGATCAAGGAGCCCAAGAAAGTAAAATCTCTCACTGCCTCCATTTCTTCCCCTTCTATTTGCCAGGAGGTGATGGGACCAGTGGCCATGATCTTGGTTTTTTTGATGTTGAGCTTCAGACCATATTTTGCGCTCTCCTCTTTCACCCTCATTAAAAGGTTCTTTAATTCCTCCTCGCTTTCTGCCATCAAGGTTGTGTCATCTGCATATCTGAGGTTGTTGATATTTCTTCCGGCAATCTTAATTCCGGCTTGGGATTCATCTAGTCCAGCCTTTCGCATGATGAATTCTGCATATAAGTTAAATAAGCAGGGAGACAATATACAACCTTGTCGTACTCCTTTCCCAATTTTGAACCAATCAGTTGTTCCATATCCAGTTCTAACTGTAGCTTCTTGTCCCACATAGAGATTTCTCAGGAGACAGATGAGGTGATCAGGCACTCCCATTTCTTTAAGAACTTGCCATAGTTTGCTGTGGTCGACACAGTCAAAGGCTTTTGCATAGTCAATGAAGCAGAAGTAGACGTTTTTCTGGAACTCTCTAGCTTTCTCCATAATCCAGCGCATGTTTGCTATTTGGTCTCTGGTTCCTCTGCCCTTTCGAAATCCAGCTTGCACTTCTGGGAGTTCTCGGTCCACATACTGCCTAAGCCTGCCTTGTAGAATTTTAAGCATAACCTTGCTAGCGTGTGAAATGAGCGCAATTGTGCGGTAGTTGGAGCATTCTTTGGCACTCCCCTTCTTTGGAATTGGGATGTAGACTGATCTTCTCCAATCCTCTGGCCATTGCTGAGTTTTCCAAACTTGCTGGCATATTGGGTGTAGCACCTTAACAGCATCATCTGTGTATTCATAAGGGATTTGATTCAGATTGTATCTTACTGGCCCAGTGGTTTTTCCTACTTTCTTCAGTTTAAGCTGGAATTTTGCTATAAGAAGCTGATGATCTGAGTTACAGTCAGCTCCAGGTCTTGTTTTTGCTGACTGTATAGAGCTTCTCCATCTTTGGCTGCAGAGAATATAATCAATCTGATTTCGATGCTGCCCATTTGGTGATATCCATGTGTAGAGTCGTCTCTTGTGTTGTTGGAAGAGAGTGTTTGTGATGACCAGCTTGTTCTCTTGACAGAACTCTATTAGCCTTTGCCCTGCTTCATTTTGAACTCCAAGGCCAAACTTGCGAGTTGTTCCTTTTATCTCTTGATTCCCTACTTTAGCATTCCAATCCCCTGTAATGAGAAGAACATCCTTCTTTGGTGTCATTTCTATAAGTTGTTGTAGGTCTTCATAGAATTGGTCAATTTCACTTTCTTCAGCACCGGTAGTTGGTGCATAAACTTGGATTACTGTGATGTTAAAAGGTCTGCCTTGGATTCGTATCGAGATCATTCTGTCATTTTTGAGATTGCATCCCATTACAGCTTTTGCCACTCTTTTGTTGACTATGAGGGCCACTCCATTTCTGCTACAGGATTCTTGCCCACAGTAGTAGATATGATAGTCACCCGAACTGAATTCGCCCATTCCCTTCCATTTTAGTTCACTGATGCCCAGGATGTCGATATTTATTCTTGTCATCTCATTTTTGACCACATCCAGCTTACCTCCACTCATGGTTCTTACATTCCAGGTTCCTATGCAATATTTTTCTTTACAGCATCGGACTTTCCTTTCGCTTCCAGGCATATCCGCAACTGAGCGTCCTTTCGGCTTTGGCCCAGCCGCTTCATCAGCTCTGAATCTACTTGTACTTGTCCTCCGCTCTTCCTCAGTAGCATGTTGGACGCCTTCCGACCTGAGGGGCTCATCTTCCAGCGTCATAACTTTTATATGCCTGTTGTCTTTGTCCATGGAGTTTTCTTGGCAGGGATACTGGAGTGGCTTGCCAGTTCCTTCTCCAGGTGGATCACGTTTAGTCAAAACTCTCCACTATGACCTGTCCATCTTGGGTGGCCCTGCATGGCATAGCTCATAGCTTCTCTGAGTTATTCAAGCCCCTTCGCCACGACAAGGCATTGATCCATGAAGGGGAGTAGGAGAGTATATGAGACCAAAATTCTGTACTAGATGAGCCTTTGGTGTGGTCCAGCAGACCAAGTGTCCTTTGTTCATCTTTCCACTAGATGGCAACCTCTTATTTAAGATGATTCAGAGTGTGTGGTTTGTCTTTTTTTTACTCCAGCCTTACGTCAGGGATAAGTGAATGTCTTCAGCCATTGTGCAGTGCATCGGCCTGCCAGCCTTGTCAGCCACCAAGTCCTGACTTTTGCCCCTGCTCAACCAGGCTGGTAGTCAACCCAGGGATTGGACAGTCAGTTGAGTAATTTTGGAAGAAGTCCATGAGTGACAAGCTGCTGAGATGTGAAAGACAAAGCCCAGGGGCAGGTGCTTCGCAGGGGCAGGTAGTAGATACCCTGGCCTGTGGCCGCTTGAGGTCATTTGACCCCCTACTGAGCCGGTAGCTGCAATACCACCTTCTGTTGAGTCTGAGCAATGGTTCATCAAGCTCAGCCTTATCTACAATGGCAACAACTCCTCATGGCTTCAGTTGTAAGACATTCCCAGCTCTACCTAAGACTCCTTCCACATTACACCAAAGTCCTAAATGGCCTCGGTCCAGTATACCTGAAGGAGCGTCTCCACCTCTATCATTCTGCCCGGACACTGAGGTCCAGCACCGAGGGCCTTCTGGCGGTTCCCTCGTTGCGAGAAGCCAAGTTGCAGGGAACTAGGCAGAGGGCCTTCTCGGTGGTGGCGCCTGCCCTGTGGAACGCCCTCCCAACAGATGTCAAAAAGGAAAACAACTACCAGACTTTTAGAAGACATCTGAAGGCAGCCCTGTTCAGGGAGGCTTTTAATGTTTAATAGATTATTGTGTTTTATTCTTCTGTTGGAAGCCAGCCAGAGTGGCTGGGGAGACCCGGCCAGATGGGCAGGGTATAAATAAATTATTATTATTATTATTATTATTATTATTATTATTATTATTATTATTACTACTACTACTACTACTACTACTACTACTACTACTACTACTACACAGGTCTCTCTTCAATGGCAGAAGTGTGATTATTCAGCCCTAAGTGACATTGACTGGTTTAATGCAGAGGAACAGAGGGAGGAACCAGCTGGGGAACCACCAAGGGAAGAAGGCTCGGAGCCAGGGAGTAGTGGTGGGACAACGATGAGTATTCAGAGGGAGAAGAGGGAGAAGACTGGGAGGAGAAGGTGTCGGAAGCTGAAGAAGCAACAGGACTTAGTGAGCTGGGGGAGTCTGTGGCAGAGAGAAGTCCAGAATCAGAGGCAGAAGCTGAAGCAGGTGAGGGAGGAGAGGGAGGTCAAGAGGCAGAGATGAGACAGGCTGGTGAAGACTTGTGGGTTTCTCCCCCTCCTGCTGCAACAGGATCCCCTGCCCCTCGGGCTCCCAGAACCAGGAGAGGAGCAAAGACAGGTTGTATGCAGGCTCAGTGTCCAATTGTTTGGGGAAAGCCCTAGAGAGGAGGAAACACAGATGGCTGAGGGGAGGCAGGGACCTTTAGTCTCGGCAACTGCTTTCATGGTGTAAGACCCATGGGGAATGAGCTGCTGTGCTCATTAGGCCTGACCCTCAGCCAAGTCTGTGTGGATAAGTGTTTTTGATAATAAATAGTTAACTCCAATTTTGAACTGTGTGTGGTTTACTGGCTGGCTCGCTCTGACACTAAAGGCCTTTGCTCACCCAAGGCTTCAAGCAGCTCATTTGTTGAATGGTTGCATTTGTTTCTCAGTTAAGACAAGAGCGGGGAACTTTGTCCAGGCCAGCGGCTGCATTCCCTCCTATAGGGTCTGCATGCCAGTAGTGGGTGGGACCAGAAGCAAAAGTGGATGGAGTCATTTCCAGCACCCCCTTCTGTACCTTTGTCTCTTAGCATCTGCCTAGGTAATCTCACCTCCCACCTGCCGCCCCAAAGCAGGCAGTGCCACACACTTTGGGAGCCACTAAAGCAATGATGGCGAACTTGCGGCTCTCCATATGTTGCTGGACTTCCATCAACCCCAGCCTGCATGTCTGATGGTGAGGGATGATGGGAGTTTGGGTCCAACAGCTGGAGAGCCACTGGTTCCCCATCCCTGATCTAAAGCTCCCTTAGAAGGAGGCCAGGTTGTGTCAAAGCAGCGTCAGCGTCACAGCGATTTCAAAGGTTCTGTGGCTTAGTACTGTATTCCTAAAGCTCATGTCAACACTGAAATATATTTTTTTCCAGCAGGGAGTTGTATGATTTCCTTTCCCCCACCCCACTTTTTTTTTTAGTGAGGCAGCAATTCTCATTCATACAAAGAGCAATTTGCCTTTGATGATACTCTCCCAGTGTTCTCTGCAGGTTAATTACATGCTGATCAGGAGGAAATGTTTTCCTTACATCCTGCGCCTTCCATGCTCTTCATTCCCGGCTACAAATCATAGTGCCACGATTACAATCTGAATCAGAATCCACAGCACACACCTCTGCATTGCCTCCATGCACACAGTATGCACATCCAGTGGAGTAGCGTGAGGTGGGCCACAGGGGCAGTTGCCCCAGGCACAAAATCAATCGCTTCCATCGCTGGGCTCCATTAAAACAGCTTCTCCATGTGTTATGTACTGAGCTGAATCCTAGAACAATAGGATTCAGAATCAGCGGGAGCTACCCAATCCAACTCCAGGTGGAAGTGAATCCGCAACCTGATTGGCCTGCTGGAGCAGCCAATCAGGCGGCTGGCAGAAGTGAATCTGCTACCTGATTGGCCTGTAGGAGCAGCCAATCAGGCTGCAGGCAGAAGTCAATCCACAATATAATTGGCCCACAGGTGTAGCCCTGAAGTAGCCAATCACGCAAGGCCCATTGTGTAAATAATGTATATAAGCAGATGGTTTGGGGGAAAGAGCCATTCGTCTTCTCTTCTCCTCCTTGATGACTATGAGCTGAATAAAGAGCATGAAATTCACTCTTGACTCCGAGTATATTTCACTGGCGACGAAGGTGGGATCCTGCTGAGCTGACCGCCACCACGCACTGCACCGCAGCACCGCCACCTGCTGCACCGCTGCATCGCACCGTGCATCCAGGCTTCAGCTCCAGGACCCAAGGAACCCAGAATGGCAACCGACAGCAGCTTCTCGCCATTCAAACCAGCATCAGGAGACTGGGAAGGGTACGCCGCCCGTTTCAACTTCCTCCTGCAAGCGAAAGAAGTCACCAACGATGCCATGAAGAGGGCAACATTCTTCAGCGTCTGTGGAGAGGAGACGTTTGAAATCGCCCGGGCTCTCCTTGCACCTAGAGATGTCGCTACCGTCTCTTACAAAACAATAATGGAACGGCTGAAGGAGCACTTCTCACCACAGCCCTCGGTGGTAGCTTGCCGAAATGCCTTCTACGCAAAGGGGCAAGCCCCGGGGGAAACCATAACTGGGTTTGTGACCTCCCTCCGCCAAGCCGCCCGGTTATGCAACTTCTCAGAATTGGAGAACATGCTTCGTGACCGCCTCGTCGGTGGCCTGAGGGACGAGATGTTGCAACGACGCCTCTACGCCAAAAAAGACCTCACGTTCCAGATTGCTCTGGAGGAAGCCCTGGCAACCGAAGCCGCCGAGAGGTCAACGCAAGAGGCACGACCGGCCCCGCCATCCCAACCGAGGGTCTACCACGAAGACCTCACCGACGAATCCGAATCTGACAGGGAGGAAGTACACCGAGTACAGCGGCGCACTCAAGCAGCACACACACCACAGCAGCCTCGACGAGAAGGAGGGAACTGTGCAAGCTGCGGGGAGAACCACGAGAGGAGGACCTGTCGTTTCCGCAACGCAGAGTGCAGGCAGTGCAGAAAATTGGGACACATCGCCCGGGTGTGTCGGGCTCGACTCACCCGTCGACAAGCATCAGATGACCGACCCAGGAGCCCCAGGTCACACGGCACCATGCACCAAGGCAACTCGACGGAGATCACGGACTACCAGGTATTCCAGTTGCCCCATCCCAGCACAGAGAAAATTTATATAGAGGTACAGATAGAGGGAGCCCCATGCCGCATGGAGCTGGACACGGGTTCAACTCTATCCATAATCTCGGCCCGAACATTAAGGGAACTGTGCCCTAATGGGGGTCCCAAACTAAGGCCGGCCCCATTCACCCTCCGGGACTTCCAGAAACGTAAGGTCCCTACTATGGGGGTGGGGACCTTCAGGGTGCAATATCGAGGGCGAAAGCAACAATTGGACTTGCTGGTAGTTAAGGGCCCCTACGTTAGCTTACTGGGACTGGCATGGTTTGGACCTCTGGGGCTAGCCGTTACCGGGGTGAACCGCACTAGCTTACAAGTGGACGTGGACGCCATATGCAAAGAGTTTCCAGGGGTTTTCGATGGGGCATTGGGACGATATACAGGACCCCCCATTGCCCTACAGCTAGACCCCGCTGTACGACCCATCAGGCACAAGGCCCGCCGGGTCCCGTTCGCCCTGAAACCCCGCATAGACGAGGAATTGGACCGGCTCGTGGAGCAAGGAGTGCTGGAGCCGGTGCCCAACGCCCCCTGGGAAACTCCAATTGTCACACCCGTCAAGCCTAACGGTTCGGTCCGCATCTGTGCAGACTACAAATGCACCATAAACAAGGCTCTCACGGCCCATGCATACCCAGTGCCAGTGGTCAGCCATGTCCTCGCCACCCTGGCTGGGTCAAAAATCTTTGGCAAACTGGACTTGGCCCAAGCGTATCAACAGTTGCCTGTGGACGAAGCCACAGCAGAGGCTCAGACGATTGTGACGCACAGAGGGGCATTCAGAGTTAAGCGGCTGCAATTTGGCGTTAGCGTGGCACCAGGCATATTCCAGAATCTAATGGACTCTCTCCTTAAAGGGATTCCTGGCGTCACCCCCTTCTTCGATGATGTACTGATCGCCGGGCCCACACCAGAGGAATTTGAGGACCGCCTCCGCTCCGTCCTGCACCGTTTCCAGACGGCGGGCCTCAAGGTGAAGCGGGAAAAGTGTTTACTGGGAGTGCCGCAGGTGGACTTTCTGGGATTTAAGGTGGACGCAGAAGGGGTCCATCCAACCGGTGACAAGGTACGGGCCATTTGTGAGGCCCCAGCGCCCAAGAGCAAGCCCGAACTTCAATCATTCTTGGGACTATTGAACTTTTACCATGCCTTCCTTCCCCATAAGGCAGCGGTAGCGGAGCCCCTACACAGACTCCTAGATAAAAGGGCCCCTTGGGTGTGGGGCCAGCGACAAAGGGCCGCATTCCAGGCAGTCAAGGACTTGCTCGTCTCGAACTCGGTCTTAGCACACTTCGACGAGAGGCTGCCAGTGGTGCTGGCATGCGACGCCTCTCCCTATGGCATCGGCGCTGTCCTGGGACACCAACTCCCGGATGGAAGAGAGGTGCCGGTGGCATACTTCTCCCAGACGCTTGCTGCAGCCGAACGAAACTACTCACAGATTGACAAGGAGGGTCTGGCAATCGTGAAGGGCGTAAAAAAATTCCATGATTTCTTGTACGGGCGGCCCTTTACCATAGTGACTGACCACAAGCCGTTGCTTGGCCTGTTTGCCCCTGAGAAGCAGACCCCCCAAGTGTTGTCTCCACGTGTCCTCAGGTGGTCAATTTTCCTTGCCGGCTACCAGTATGCACTAATCCACCGCCCTGGGAAGGCGATGGGCCACGCAGACGCCCTCAGCAGGCTACCACTACCAGAAACAGGCCCCGACCCAGCGCCTGCGCAAGAGGTTATGACCCTGGAGCTGCTTCCCGACCGACCCATTCAGGCACAAGAAGTTGCGCACCATTCCACAAAAGATAGGGTCATCTCCCGGGTCCTGGACTGGGTGTGGCGAGGATGGCCCAGCAGCAGCCCCGGGCCAGAATTCGCTGGCTACACAAACCGCAAACATGAACTGTCGGCCCACAAGGGGTGCCTGTTATGGGGAAGCAGGGTTGTTGTTCCCCAGCCCCTCCGCAAAAGGGTCCTCACAGCCCTACACGAGACACACCCAGGGGTAGTGAGGATGAAGGCCCTTGCCAGGAGTTATGTGTGGTGGCCGGGGATTGACAGAGAGATAGAGGCCTGGGTCCAACACTGCCAGACCTGCCAAGAATCCCGCCCGGATCCCCCAAGGGCCCCAGTCCAGCCCTGGGAGTCCGCCCGACATCCATGGTCACGCTTGCACGTGGACTTCGCTGGCCCCTTCCAGGGAAAAACATTCTTCATAGTGGTGGATTCCTACACCAAATGGCTGGAGGTCGCACTGGTACCATCCACTTCTACGGCGGCAGCCATCCGGGTACTCCGTAAGCTGTTTGCGACCCACGGGCTCCCTGACACCCTCGTCTCAGACAATGGAACCGCATTCACGTCAGAGGAGTTCCAGACCTTCACAGCGCAGAACGCCATCCGCCACATCCGCTCAGCACCATTCCACCCTGCCACCAATGGCCAAGCGGAGCGCATGGTGCGGACCACCAAGGACAGCCTCCGCCGCATGACACAAGGGGACTGGGAATACCGCCTTGCCGCATTTCTTCTAGCACAGCACAGCACCCCAAGCACAACGACGGGCCGGAGCCCAGCTGAATTACTAATGGGCCGGCGCCTTGCAACTAGACCGGACCGACTTCACCCCGACAGAGCTCAGGATGAGGTAGTGGTGGGGAAAGGCAGGAACCCCCGGACATTTGTGGCCCAGGACCCAGTGTATGCAAAGAATTTTGGGGCAGGCCCAGCATGGGTACCCGCCACAGTCACCAAGGTGACCGGTCCCGTGTCGTACGAGGTACTAACGGAAGGGGGGCAATGTTGGCGCCGCCACTGTGACCAGCTACGGCGACGATTCCCAGGAGGAACCCGGGAGGAGAGCGGGACAGAGGGGTCCCAAGGGGACAGCAGGGCAGTGAGGCCTGTAGAGCGAGAGGGGTGGGCAGGGGAAGCAGAAGCAGTAGGCACAGAGGGGCGCCCCGAGGCTGGAAGGACACCGGAACCAGAGCTACAACCTAGTGGTTCAGTGGTGCCAGACCAGACAGCCCTGGCACAGCCAGCAGCCTCGGAACACGAGCCAGAACCAGAACCCCTGACCAAGGAACACCCCAGGCCACAACGCACACGGAGGCGGCCAGCAGACCTTGGGGACTACGAATGCAACTTCCCGGGCAGGACTGGAACTTAGAGGGGAGGGGTGTTATGTACTGAGCTGAATCCTAGAACAATAGGATTCAGAATCAGCGGGAGCTACCCAATCCAACTCCAGGTGGAAGTGAATCCGCAACCTGATTGGCCTGCTGGAGCAGCCAATCAGGCGGCTGGCAGAAGTGAATCTGCTACCTGATTGGCCTGTAGGAGCAGCCAATCAGGCTGCAGGCAGAAGTCAATCCACAATATAATTGGCCCACAGGTGTAGCCCTGAAGTAGCCAATCACGCAAGGCCCATTGTGTAAATAATGTATATAAGCAGATGGTTTGGGGAAAAGAGCCATTCGTCTTCTCTTCTCCTCCTTGATGACTATGAGCTGAATAAAGAGCATGAAATTCACTCTTGACTCCGAGTATATTTCACCATGCGAACCAGGAAGCAGACAACAGATCAACTCTTCAGACAACAGATCAACTCTTCTTCTTTTCTTATCTTGGTGGCTGCGATCTCCTGGGTGACGTGGAATCCGTTAGGCAGTTGAATGTGCATGCGTACTCCATCCATTTCCCTCCCTCCCACACATGCGGCTCCGGACGCAGGCAACCCACGCTACGCCACTGTGCATAGTGATGCCAGGCAAGGCATACGTTTTCACGGACATTGGGTCAGAGGACATTGCCTGCATGTGGCCATGTGGGACTGAGTGTCTCCCCTGAGCATGGAATAGACAACAATGGCTCTGCTCTGCCTCCACGGTCTAGACTCTAGGGCAGTTATACTTCTGAATACCCATTGCTGGAAACCACAGCTGGGGGGGAAAGCTGTTGTGCTTGGGTCCTGCTTATGGGTTTCCTACAGGTACCTGGTTGGCCCTTGTGAGAACAGGATGCTGGACTGGATGGGCCATTAGACCAGGCATCCCCAAACTTCGGCCCTCCAGATGTTTTGGACTACAATGCCCATCTTCCCCAACCACTGGTCCTGTTAGCTAGGGATCATGGGAGTTGTAGGCCAAAACATATGGAGGGCCGCAGTTTGGTGATGCTTGCATTAGACTAATCCAGCAGGCTATTATGTTCTTAGATAGATTCTGGAGGTGTAATGTTGGAATTGCCTAGCTGATACATACGGTGTGGGCATGTCTGGTGATATTTGGCCTGATCCAGCAGGTTCGTCTTACATTGCTATGCTCTTAGCAGCTGCTGCTGCTTCTTGCTGCTGTTGCTGGGAGACCCAGAGTGTTAGAGCAACACAGGGCAGACAAAAACACAATAGCCAGGAGCGAGGGGCCAGTGGCATCCCAGGTACTGTTGGACTTGAACCCCAGCATGGCCAATGATCAGAGCGGATGGGCATTGTCATTCAATGTGTTGCCAGAGGGCACCAGGTGTCCCCTCCCTGGCATAGGGGAAGGCTGAAGAAGACATAGACGACCGCTGCAGTTATTTCCCCTTACTGCAGGCTTCCTCCAAGTGTTTTAGACTAGCGCTCTCACCAGCCCCAGACAGCATGGATGGCCAATAGTCAGGGATGATGGGAGAGAGAATCCAAAACTCTGGAGAGCACCAGGTTGCGGGGAGGGGATGCATTAAAGCACATGTCGTTCCCCCTCTTCTTTGTGGAGTGTTCTGTCCTGACATCCCCAACTAGAGTCAGAGAATGCAGAGCTGGTGCAAAAGCAACTTGAAAATGACTCTGCAGACTGCGCATTGTCCTTACTTCTTCACCAGAGCTTCCCTTGGCGAGCTTGGCAACCTGAGACCGGAGAGATATAGCTCTATGCTGTGTGCTTCCCCATCTACTGCCTTCCTGTGCAAGGCTTCTATACTGCCAGCGGTTTGCAACTCAGCCAGGATGAGACTCCCTCCCAGCCAGCCGTCGTATTAATTTGATCAGACAAAGTAAGAAAGGTTCTTGAAGGAAGAACAAAAAATGTTTTTGTTTTTTACTTTTTAAAGGTGGGCAGGAGACCTGGCAAAAAAAACCCCAAACCCACAGCACAAAAGACCTGGATTTCGGACCACCCCCTGAAGTCCATGTCTTTGTCATTATTTCCTCTGGTGACATAAATTCCTCTGTCCAGATTACTTAAGGCTCTATACGGTGTGAGCAATTGTTCACCTTCAGAAAAGTCCACCTTGTAATTCCCTATTTGCATTTACAATGCAACAAAAAAGGCCAAGAAGTCTAGTCCGTGAACTCCTGGTAACCTAAGAATCCACACCAAAAAAACAACAACAAACTCCTCATTGATATCCTAGCACATCTAGGCATAAATCTAGAACCTAGACCTTTTTGTTTCTGTGCAGTTAGCTTGAATTGCAGCTCATTAGCTATCTTGGAAGCAATGTTTGCAAACTTCCACCAGCTAATTTAAGCATCTATGCATCCATATGTTTTTAAATATTTTTTTTTAAAAAAATGCATTGAGGGGGGGTTGGGGGGTTGAGGAGGGGAGAGATGTTCCTAACAAGATGTTTCTAAATCTATTTGTATCAAGGTTCAGCAGCAAAACAAAATCCATAAATAAACAGTAGCAAACCTTCAGCATCTTGTTGTCATGACAATGTCCTACTTATAGCGCATTAAGCTGATTCAGGTCTTTTACCACCTCGCTGTTCACAAATTATGGTCGCTGATGTGAACGAAACCAGCTGGAAGACTTTGCAACAACAAGTCGCAAATTATTTTGCCACCTGACATGGGCGCCCTCCCTGGAGAAAGCTCCCCATGTAGAAAATACTGCAATGCACTTTGTTTCTCGTTGATGTTGTGGTTTTAAATCGGCAGCTGTGGCATAAAGTACAAAGCAGTAATAGACAAGAGTCTTCAATCTGCTGCAGCTTGGGAAGCCAACTTGGATGGAGGACAGAATTGGCCACTGGGATAATTCCCGCCCCCCCCCCCGCCCCCCATAATGGAATACAGGTTAGTGCAGCTCTGGGAATTTTTCATCTGCTGCAGTGCCAGATTAGTTGATGGCTTTTCCTGGCTCTGGCAAGTGAATGAGGTGATAACAAGGCTTTCAAGTTTTACTATTGCGCATGATGTATATTCTGGGGCTGTCAGCTGATCCTAATAACTTGGGTGTTGTGTTAAGTACTTCTGTTTTTTGATGCACGCCTTGCAGTGTTGGAGAAGCAAAGCTCATCAGCAAGGATAGAACAGGAAATGGAGGTTGTACTCTTGGGGTGGGGGCAAAGGGAATAGAGCAGGAGCAGTCAACATGGCTCCTGTTTATGTATGTATGTAGTGCCCTTCAGATGTTGGACTACAACTCCCATCAGCCCCTGTCAGCGTGGGCTTTGGTTGGAGTTGATGGGAGCTTCTAAGGGGCACCAGATTGGCTAGCTCTGTGTTAGAGCATTTTAAAGATAAGGAGGAAATGCTATGGGCTCTTGCTAGTGCTGCCACTAAAGTTCATATTTAATTGACTAGAAATATAAATTTTTCCAGCTCGTGGTGCTTGGCTGCATTGTGAATTGAGCACCAATACAAAACGCCTCCCCATTTTGGAGTTTCCAACTTTCTCTCATCCAGCGCTCTCCCCCCCCCCTTCACCGGAACTTGCCAGAACTCAGTTCCGGCACCTGTCAGGTGGGTACCATTGCCATTCCAAGTGAATGAAGGAGGTGTTCATGGTGAGTTTCTTTTCTCTAGAAAAATAGCACTGTTCTCATCAACAGCAGAGTTCTCACTGAAGGCTTCTCTGTGAGGGGCCCCCTGTTCCTCTTTGACCAGCACCATAAAAACTGCAATGGCTGCACTCTGGGCATAGGGTTGCCAGACTCAATAGAGGACAGGACTTCTGTGCCTTTAATTGCCCTGCTCTCTTTTGAGTCTGGAAACCTTAAAGAGAAACCAGCAGACCCTTTGCTTGGAAATTAAACAAAGGGTCTGCTGGTTTCTCTTTAAGGTTTCCAGACTCAAAAGAGAGCAGGGCAATTAAAGGCACAGAAGTCCTGTCCTCTATTGAGTCTGGCAACCCTATCTGGGCACCAATGACTGTGGAAAATATTGTTAGCTATTTGTGATAAAATACATGCCTTACACAAGACCTGAAGATAAATCTTTATTTGGCAGGTTGCAAGAGTTGAAGAACAAGTACTATTCACACACACACACACACACACACACACACACACACACACACACACACACGAATACAATTTGTTTCTCTCCCTTGAGCCCAAGAGAGGGGTTAGTCCTTTTTTGTTTTCAAAACTCCTTCATGGCAGTGCCTAACTTAGTAATCTGTCATCTTGAAGTTACCACACTCTCACCTCAGTCAAAGAATCAACTAACAGAATAGCCTGCCAACAGCCACCTCCTTTCCTCAATACCATTTATTCTTTATGAAATGCATTGACAATGCAAATACAATACAAATACTAACAAATCTAGTTTCTCAGGAACCCTGAATGTGGCTGTCGGGCACCTCAGCAACTTCACATTGCAGGACCACTGGTGGAACCCATCGTGTTGTGGGAACGCAACAGAATTCCAGAAGTGGACTTTAAAAGAGAGAGATTGAGAATGATGCTTTGATCTGATCTTTTAAATCAGCTGCAGCACCTCTCCCTACTCTCCCTAGCTTGGCCTAGCAGAATGGTGAAGGCATGGAAGAAGGAGGCAGAGGTGTTTGGAATCAGGCGGAGGAAGTTGATGCATCCGGAGAAGCCGTATTAGATTGCTGGCTGCTTCCCGGAATGCAGTTTTCCCCTCCCACCCCTTAGAGACCCCTTCCTTGGGCTTTCCTGTGCCCGATCATCTCTACTATACTCTCTGCTTTCTTTCAGTAAATAGTAAATGGAAGCCATTAAAGGCAAGGCAAGGCAAGGAGAGAGGAGGGAGAGGAGGGGGGAAAAAAATCAATGCACTCAGCTGAATGGCACTTAACTCAATGATTTCGGACTTACCAGTAAAAGCTCATTTTAGGGAAAGCATTTTGAAGTTCTTGTCTCCGATTGCAGGAATATTGAATTACTGTAGTTTCTGTATTATCTCAGTAATGCCATAGTATGTTGTTGCTTTGGGTTGCTCATATTGATTTCCAATTGTCGTTTTGTCTTGTTTTTTTAACAAATGTTTTGTTATTTTAAAAAATAAGAATGTAAAAAAGAGTCTATTTGATCAGGCCAGTGGCCCATCTAGCTCAGCATCCTCTTCCCATAGATGACACCCAGATGTCTGTGGGAAACCTTCAAGGAGGACCCAGGCACAATATCCCTCTCCCCTCTTGTAGTTCTGTGTTGTGAACTGCCCTGAGATCTACGGGTGTAGGGAGGTATACAAATTTTAACAACAACAACAACAACAACTGGGTGACACCTGGCTTGAGAGCAGTACATGTGAAAAGGACCTAGGGGTCTTGGTAGACCACAGACTTGACATGAGTCAGCAGTGTGATGCAGCAGCTAAAAAAGCCAATGCAATTCTGGGCTGCATCAATAGGAGTATAGCATCTAGATCTAGGGAAGTAATAGTACCACTGTGTTCTGCTCTGGTCAGACCTCACCTGGAATACTGTGTCCAGTTCTGGGCACCACAGTTCAAGAAGGATACTGACAAGCTGGAACGCGTCCAGAGGAGGGCAACCAAAATGGCCAAAGGCCTGGAAATGATACCTTATGAGGAACGGCTTAGGGAGCTGGGTATGTTTAGCCTGGAGAAGAGAAGGTTAAGGGGTGATATGATAGCCATGTTCAAATATATGAAAGGATGTCACATGGAGGAGGGAGAAAGATTGTTTTCTGCTGCTCCAGAGAAGCGGACACGGAGCAATGGATTCAAACTACAAGAAAGAAGATTCCACCGAAACATTAGGAAGAACTTCCTGACAGTAAGAGCTGTTTGGCAGTGGAATTTGCTACCAAGGAGTGTGGTGGAGTCTCCTTCTTTGGAGGTCTTTAAGCAGAGGCTTGACAGCCATATGTCAAGAATGCTTTGATGGTGTTTCCTGCTTGGCAGGGGGGTGGACTGGATGGCCCTTGTGGTCTCTTCCAACTCTATGATTCTATGATTCTATGAATTCTATGAACCGGTATTCAGAAGCATTACTGCCTCCAACCATGGCAGTTGATCACAAAAAGAGGAAACTTCTGCGGCCGCCGGCATTCAAATTCAATGGCAGAGCTGCCCAAACTTTTTCACGCTGTTGACACATTTTTTAGACCTGCATCATTTCGCGACACAGTAATTCAGTTTTACTAGCAAACTGGAAGTTTAACGAACCCATTTCCAGCCCCAGGGGGAGTGGGAGTGGGAGCATTCGCATGACACAACCCACACACTGCAGCCGAAACACAAATGTGTCATGACACACAGTCTGGAAAGCTATGTTCTATGGAATTCGAATTGCAGCACCATAAAATACAATACAGTGGTACCTCGGTTTAAGTACACAATTGGTTCCGGAAGTCTGTACTTAACCTGAAGCGAACTTTCCCATTGAAAGTAATGGAAAGTGGATTAATCCATTCCAGACAGGTCCGCAGAGTACTTAAACTGAAAGTACTCAAACCGAAGCGTATTTAAACCGAGGTATGACTGTAATAAAAGAAGTAATAAAATGCAATTAAAAACTACACATAACCTAGCACTGTGCATCACGATGGCTGCAACAGGATAAATATGAGTGAATGAATGAATGAATGAAATGTTCCGCCAAGACCCTCCACAATTTTCAAAGGGTCCATGGAAGGGGAGAAGAAAGTTTGGGTACCCATGCTAAAATTTATTTTATTTCATAAAATGTATACACCACTTGACTGTAAAAGAAAGAGAAAAAGAACAAAAGAGAAAACCCTCTCCAAGCAGTTTAGAATAAGTCCCACTGAGTTCAAGTAATTGTAGTGATGTCATAGTTCCTCTGCCACAGATCTTTAGCAGTTTTGAACTGTTGGGTGTTCCCCCCCCCCCCCATCTCCAGTGAATGGGGTTGCTTCTCACTTGCCAGAGTCGAATTCTGGGTCCTATGGTGGTCACCCTCCCTGTGGATTTTGCCAGGCTGGCAGATGGCAAATTACCATAAACGGGATAGGGGCTGCAGGGAAGCCTGAGAGCATAGCCAGGCATAACTAAGCAGCAGCATCTGCAACTGAGCAAGCAAGATGGTGCGTAGGGTCTTTTATCACCTCGCCCGATTCTGACACTTTTGACGGTCCTGTTGCTTGGAGCAGATGGTCAGCCTGGCGTCGTTACAAGTGACTGTGTTTGGCCCTTATGCCCTCGGTCTAGGTGGAATTTCCTAGTCCCGTGACTATCAATGGCTCTCCTAAGCAAACTTGCTGAGCACTGCTTGCTGCCTTGAACTGGGGATACCAACTGATCAAAGCGGGGGAAGGAAACAAGCAATGTCCCTGGCCACTGGCCGAAAAGCAAGAGGCAAACCTATTCCCCCCTTCTCTGCTGCTGTTGTGTGTTTTTTTAAAAAACAGGACACTTTAGCTCAACCTTCGCCATTCTGGTCTCCCTTCAGATGTTGTTGGACACCGAGGGCCTTCTCGGTGGTGGCGCCTGCCCTGTGGAACGCCCTCCCAACAGATGTCAAAGAGGAAAACAACTACCAGATTTTTAGAAGACATCTGAAGCCAGCTCTGTTCAGGGAGGCTTTTAATGATTAATAGATTACTGTGTTTTATTTTTCTGTTGGAAGCTGCCCAGAGTGGCTGGGGAAACCCAGCCAGATGGGCGGGGTACACATAATAAATTATTATTATTATCATCTCGCTTTACTGGCCGAGGGAGCCGGCGTTTGTCCGCAGACAGTTTCCCTAGGTCATGTGGCCAGCATGACTAAGCCGCTTCTAGCGCAACAGAACACCGAAACCAGAGCAGTGCACGGAAACGCCGTTTACCTTCCCGCCGGAGCGGTACCTATTTATCTACTTGCACTTTGATGTGCTTTCGAACTGCTAGGTTGGCAGGAGCTGGGATGGAGCAACAGGCGCTCACCTCATTGTGGGGATTCGAACCGCCGACCTTCCGATCGGCAAGCCCAAGGCTTTGTAGTTTAGACCACAGCGCCACCCGTGTTAGGCCCCTGTAAAGTTGATGGGAATTCCCATTTAAATAGTGTCCATGCCCTGCATCATGTGATCGATTATGTGGGGCTTACCTGGATCTCCACCCCCAATATTTTATTCAAGTTGACACCCCTGGTGCTGGCTGAGTGGGCGACAGCTGTAAACAAGGCAAAATCCACCAATAGAGTCAAAGACTCTTGAGTCGTGGGTTTGAGCCCCACGTTGGGCAAAAGATGGGACTAGATGGTCCTCATGGAACAGTTCTATGGTTCTACGTATGAGGAAACTGACTTTACTGCAGTGCCCCAGTTAGACCTGCAGTAATCCCTCATCACAAGAATCAGGATGGGCTTACCATATCGGTGGGCTTACCAATCGGGTCCTCCCTCAAAGAGGGCACGTGTTGAGGTGAGACCTGGCAACCAGACCCTGTGTTGTGGATGGGTATGATTGACAGCCACAACACCCAATTGGTAGGTCCCTTGATGCAGGGTTTAATCAGGCCAATGGGATGCAGCCTTCCTCTTTTGGCAAGTGCATCGGAACACCTGCCCACCTCTCCCTGCTTTTAGGGCTTTTTTGCGCTTGACCTTGCTATGCCATTGTGTGTCATCTGTCGTTGGGACAGGGGCACGGCAGGAATTTTCACCACTTGGCTGACTGGCTGGTGCCATTTGCGTTTCACCTGCTGCGTAGCAAATCGTCACAACTTGTAAGGTTGAGGATAGGCTCTGGTTCAGGTGATAGGGATGGGAGAGCGCTCTCGCCATCCCTATGTGAAGGGTGTTCCATTAAAGGAATCCAGGGACTCAACTTGGTTTGGTCAACCCTGTGAGGGGGTTGTGCCCGTGCCTGAGTCCAGGGGGACATCTGGGTGGTGGACATAGTAAGTCCCCGGCTATCCGCCAATCCACCGATGGTGGTTGCCCTGGGTCATCACTACCTACAAGGGTGCAGGGAGCTAGTCGAACCAGAGCCTATGCAACCACTCACTTGCTGTAATCATAGAATCATAGAGTTGGAAGAGACCACAAGGGCCATCCAGTCCAACCCCCTGCCAAGCAGGAAACACCATCAAAGCATTCCTGACAATAAAGTTGTGGCCTAAATTCTGCCAAAAACCAAACCAAAATTTGTGTCTTGTCTGAATTTATTTAAGGGAGAGGTTAAAAGATCTGAACATGCAAATCCCTCAGCGTGGACGCAAATGTTCTCTGCATCATTGCAGTGATGCACATCTTGCAGAATTAGGCAGCGTTTCACCTCCATTTGGCCCTTGCAGAAATGCTTACACTAAGCAGTAAAGAAAGCCAGATCTGATGAGACTGCCAGTAAAGCTGTGTGTGCTCAAAACTTCATAATAATAGGCCAAAAACTTGTGTATCTCTCCCCCCCCCCACACACACACAGAGAGAGACAGACAGACAGGCAGACAGAGACGCATACATACATACATACATTCCAACTCATTACAATTCCGTGTCACTTTTGTGCTTGAAAATCAAATCCCACTGTGCCATTCCTTCCTTTTTTTGCTTCCCTCTTCACCCAAACTTGCTGTGATTTTTTATTTATTTAAAGCAAACAATGGGAAGGGACGAGGCCAAATGGCTGTCCTGGGCACAAAAAGCGAATTGTCTCAAAACAACGGATCTTTCAGTCCCCCTGGGAGGCAAAGCACCATGACAGCAGCATGAATGCACAAAAGAGCTTCCTGTTAAGGCCGTGGCGTTGAAGTGCTCAAATTCGAACGACTTTCGCTGGTTGGGGGGTGTATGTTTGCAGAAAAAACATCTACAAAAGACTTCCAGTGTCTTTATGTAAATTTGCACAGGCTCTTGACTTCTGGAAAGTTGTTGGGGTTGCACCATAGAGCTTGACGGAGTGTGCAGCAGCAGCAGCAACGAACGTTTTTTCTCTTGTGTGTGTGTGTTGAATTTTGGACCTTGGAAAGTAGTTGCCATGTATTGTCTTCCACTTTCTGATTGTGGGCTCGGCCTTCGACTGGGGACCTCTGTTATTTTTGGATTTTTGCCTTGGCTTAGAGAGGCCACAACCATGGGGGAAGGAGCATGGTCGGCGAGCTAAAAATAAACGCGGGACGGAATACTGCTGAATTGCAATAGCAGCTGTAAGATGCTGGGAGCAATTGTGCCCTTGGACAATGCAGGCAAAAGGAGAAGAGACACTTTCCACCTGTGCTGTGTGATCCTGGCGTTCTGCGGAGAAACTGGTACAAGGTGTGGAACAGCACGCCTCAGGATGTCAGATCTGAGATGGGATGATGGGTGGCAATAGCCTTCCCTTGCCCACTTCCATCCCCTCGAAAAGGACATCTGTCTCTCCCAGAGCAAACGTTCTCAACGAGCAAACGGGGCACAGAGGGGCACAGGATAGTGCCTAAATCTGACACACTACCCCAGAGATGTCTTGGACTAGAAAACAGCCTTGGGGTGGGGGTGGGGAACAGCCCCATTCCCTCACTCCCAAGTCCCCATTATCTCCCACCCTGTATCACTTCCTGCTAATTTGGTTTGGTTCCCTGTGTAGGCAGTATAAGAAATCGATTCCCCTTACACCTTTGCTCTTTCTCTTTGTTTGAATGCCTTCCTTGTTTTGTGCTATACAATGGCAGGGATGGGACTTCCCCTGCGTGCAAAGACAAGCTCAGGGGGGGGGGGACACAAGACCAATAGTGTGTTCAACATGTGCTGTAGAGGGAAGTGAGGAGCTGGTTGGGCTCCTCAACCTGGGAAGGTAGCCCATCTAGGAGAAGGAAAACTCTGATCCTAAACCTTTGCTCCCTTGGGGGGTATTTTCAAGAGACAGAAAAGGCTAAGGAGTAAACCCTAAACAAATCTTGAGCGGAGTCTCTATGACAGTTGGACGGTGCGTTGCAACTCCTAAAGCCAAGCTGGTGCCAAATGTATTGCTCGGCTTACCCTTGATGCACATAAGTGAGGCTGGGGGGGGGCGTGTCCAGTGCCGGATTTACGTATAAGCTAAACAAGCTATAGCTTAGGGCCCCACTCTCTTGGGGGCCCCAAAAAAACTTTAAAGGAAAAAAACTAGATGTACATTTCCAAGATAAATAAAAATAAAAATAAAACCCACATACAGCAACAGTGTTTTGTGTTGTGTAGGCTCCTATGGTGTAAGTCATTGGCCCCGCCTGCTAGCCTGCTCCCTAAAATACGGTAGTATAAACACTGACAATTGGGAACCACTGGCCTGCGAGCGCTCCAGTTGGAGAACAGCCTTTACCAAAGGTGTCATGGGCTTTGAAGAAACTCGATCTCAGGACGCAAGGGAGAAACGTGCTAAGAGGAAGGCACGCTTGGCAAATCCACACTGTGATCAACTCCCTGCCTGGAAACCAATGTCCCCACTGTGGAAGGGCGTGTGGATCCAGAATTGGCCTCCACAGTCACTTACGGACCCATTGTTAAAACTGTGTTTATGGAAGACAATCTTACTCGGCTATGAGTGATCGCCAAAGAAGAAGTCATGGGCCCCACCTGCTAGCCTGCTCCCTAAAAGATCACTGGTTTGTTGTTTAGTCGTTTAGTCGTGTCCGACTCTTCGTGACCCCATGGACCATAGCACGCCAGGCACTCCTGTCCTGCACTGCCTCCCGCAGTTTGGTCAAACTCATGTTCGTAGCTTCGAGAACACTGTCCAACCATCTCGTCCTCTGTCGTCCCCTTCTCCTAGTGCCCTCAATCTTTCCCAACATCAGGGTCTTTTCCAGGGAGTCTTCTCTTCTCATGAGGTGGCCAAAGTATTGGAGCTTCACTGGTTAGATACCTATTAGTTCCATAAATTACCATATAGCATATATTCAACACAAAAAACAGTGACAGTTTGTTGTTGACAAAGGACAGTTGGAAATATAAAGGGCCCTATTACCTTCATAGCTTAGGGCCTCATCAAACCAAAATCCGGCCCTGGGTGGGTCTTGTCATCTGGGCAGCCCAGGACCTCCATATGCACCGCACTGCCCGGGCTTGCACCCTGGGGAGGTCATTTTGGTTTGATTTCCACCCCCACCCCCGAGGCATCCTTGAGACAGAAGGATGCCAACAAACGTGCATTTCATTTTTTAAAAAAAATCATTTATTTATTTATTCACATATAAAATGCATACATTTACATTTACACAATACATATGCACACTACCTTATTTTCATAGCATAAAACATACATACATTACTCTATATAGTACCTACCTATACTATACATATCAACATACCTACACACCTACCCCACACAGACACCCACCAAGTGACTTGACTTCCAGCCGTTCTTGTTACGCATTTCAAGGTTCATGCATGTACTTACACAGCACATTTCACTTGGTACCAGGGCCGTAGCTAGGGGGTGGTGAAGTGGGCCCCTGCCAGGGGTGTAGGCGAGCGCCCCCCCAAATGTCTTTGAAATATGTCCATAAATAAAAATATCGATTATTGACTCGTAAGAAAAGATTTTTAATAGAGGGTGAATTGAATGGGTGGAGGGGGGGGCTGGTGGGAGGAGAGGCGAAAAGAAGAGCTAATTTGACCATGGCTAGGGGGCGAAATCTGGACGGATTTTGCCAAGGGCACAAGATCACCCAGCTACGGCTCTGCATGACACTGCTAGTGTAATAAGTGGGACTAGCCAACCCTATTTTCTTCCCATTCCGTTCTGTTCCCCCTCTTGGCTTTCCATCTAAAAGGTAAAGGTAAAAGACCCCTGGATGGTTAAGTCCAGTCAAAGGCGACTATGGGGTTGCAGCGCTCATCTCGCTTTCAGGCCGAGGGAGCCGGCGTTTGTCCACAGATAGCTTTTCAGGTCATGTGGCCAGCATGACTGATCCGCTTCTGGAGCAACAGAACACAGTGACGAGTGCAAGAGCGCATGGAAACGCCTTTTGCCTTCCCGCCGCCATGGTATTCTCACAGTACCTATTTATCTACTTGCACTGGTGTGCTTTCAAACTGCTAAACTGGCAGAATCTGGGACAGAGCAATGGGAGCTCGGCCTATCGCGGGGATTTGAACTGCTGACCTTCCAATTGGCAAGCCCAAGAGGCTCAGTGGTTTAGACCACAGCGCCACCCGCGTCCCTTTCCATTTACAACCATCTCTGAGAGACATTTAGCATTCTGTGTCCACAGAAATTCTCAGTTTGCATTGCACTGCTGCTGCTGCTGCTGCTGCTGCTGGAGTTTCCCTCTTTGGCTTTTGTTCCTAAAGGAACAAGCTGCAAACTTTGGGGTTTCTCTGATCATGCTGATATCTCCTCCTTGTTTCTCAGCAGTCCGTTTTGGCTCCATGGTCAACATATCCTAGCACCTGTTTTCACAGTTCGTATTTATGTTGCTGATGAAGAATTTGTACTGTTAGTTACAGCAATCATTTTTACTTTATTGATTTAAAGCCGCAGGGACTCATATAGTATAAGTTCACTGGTGCTTCTTAATTAAAAACAAAACAGCTAATTAGCCATTGCTGAAAAGTGAAATAGCTGTTTATTTGGAAACTGGGGAAAAAACTTACCGGTATTTATATTGTGAAACGCACATAATCTGCACTGATGCTGAAATATTTTTCTGATACTTGTAACGCACTACTTCAATGATGAAAATTTGGAATGCTTCTATTAACTGGATGCCAAAGAACTTTGTGTCTGAAAATAATAAGTATAATTTGGAATTATGGCTTGGCTGTCTAATATATTTTCCAAGAAGCACCCTCGTTAAGCAACGAACTTCATTAATAGCAAAGGCAGTGGGCACACACATTTTATTCTAGAATCAGTAGAGGCTGAGTACACTGGTTCCTAGGTTTTCAAACAGCTTAGTTCCCGAACAACTTGGAATTTGAACACTGCAAACCCAGAAGTCAGTGTTCTGGTCTGCGAACTTTGCTTCGGCAGCCGAACGTGCTTCTGAGCTTCTGTTTTCATTGTTTTGCTGCTAATTTGCATCCCCCCCCCACATTGTAATCAAAGCTTTCTTCTTTCTGTTTCCACTGTTGCGCTGCTAATTTGTCTCCCACCATTGTAACCAAAGCCTTCCATTTCTGATTGCAGTGTTCTGAGGTGATATTTGGAGCTTATATTTGATGCTTTTGTTTTTGCTATTTTTTTGCGTTTTTGTTTGTGTGGCTTTTTTGTTTTTGTGACTGTGGCTTGTTATTCATTTTATGATTGATTGATTGAAAGTGTGACTGCGAAAATGGATAAAAGTTCCCATTCCAAACAATGATTATCATCAGTGCAGGTAAGAAAAAAAAATAATTTTAATTTTTATTATCTATAATACTGTCTTATTTATTTTGTAGTACAGTACATTGATTATTGCTTTCATTTTGTGGATCAATGGTCTTGTTGGATAGTAAAATTCATGTTAAATTGCTGTTTTAGGGGTTGTTTTTAAAAGTCTGGAACGGATTAATCTGTTTTGCATTACTTGCTATGGGAAAGTGTGCCTTGGTTTTGGAACGCTTTGGTTTTGGAACAGACTTCTGGAATGGATTAAGTTTGAGAACCAAGGTACCACTGTACTAGTGGGGTTTTTTCTATGTACATAGTTCGCAAACAATCTAGATGTACTGCATATTTTTTGCCGCTGAAAAAGCACTTATGGAGAAACTGGTTTCATCCCCAAAATAAAAGCTCATTGCAGATTTTGTATTAACCTCTCGTGTGTCTGTTTGAAAATAGGCAGAGGAGGTCCCAGCAATGGGGGATGGGGTGTATCCACACCTGCCCTATGATGTTGTGGGTGATGTATGGCAAGAGCAGCTACTGCACACTGGGTCAACATCTTCACTGAGCTATCCACTACAACCCCAAGGTCTTGTTCCTGGTCACTCACCGCCAGTTCTGGTCTGGTGAGCATATATGTGAAATCAACTTTATTTTTTATTTTTGCCCCAACGCATATCATTTTACACTTGCCTACATTTCAAGGCGTTTGCCATTTTGCTGCCCATGCACACAGTTTGGAGAGATGCTGTCAGAGATCTGTGCCCTTCTTTTCTTCTTTCAACTCCCCTCAACCATTTGGAATCGTCACCAAACCTTACAGCTCCCCTCTGACACTAGCAGAGTGCTAAACAGTGACAGCTCATAAAAAGGAAGCCTGCAGTGTGCGTTAGCTTCTCACCTGAATCTCAAGAACAGGTTGTGCAAGAAGCTCATTGACTGGATGCACCAGAGAGATATGAGAATCGAAACCCACAACTCTCAGAGGTAACGCAGCTCTGTTCCCCAGCAGCAACGGTTATGAGTTATTAGAGACCCTCCCTTTGTGACTCAGGGCACTAGCATGTAACCCCCTGGTGTTTCATCCTCCACTGTCTTCCAACGGTTTGATGTGCTAATGGATTGTTACAAGCTACCTTAATTATCTGAAATGACTAGATGATACCTATTGCCAATCAAGCGGTGCTTGCCTGAATGCTTGCTCAGGGTACGGCAAGTTCCTGCCTTTTCATTTTCTGCCTGAATTACAGATTTTTGAGACGTGGCTGTTTCTGCAAGTGGCTCCAATGCGAGGGCAGCTATGTTAGCAATGATAACTGCAACCTCTGCCAGCAGATGAGACCACTGCTGACAGAATGGTACTGGATAAAATTTATGTTGTCAGTGCTAGTACTTAAATCCCTGAAAGGGAGAGGGTGGCACTGTGGTCTAAACCACGGAGCCTCTTGGGCTTGCCAATCAGAAGGTTGGTGGTTCGAATCCGTGCGACAGGTTGCTCTGTCCCAGCTCCTGCCAACCTAGCAGTTCGAAAGCACACCAGTGCAAGTAAATAAATAGGTATTGCTGTGGCGGGAAGACAAATGGCATTTCTGTGTGCTCTGGTTTCTGTCACAGTGTCCTGTTGCACCAAAAGTGGTTTAGTCATGCTGGCCACATAACCCGGAAAGCTGTCTGTGGACAAACGCCAGCTCCCTGGGCCTGAAAGCGAAATGAGCATTGCAACCCCATAGTCGCCTTTTGCTGGACTTAACCTTTTGCTGGACTTAACCAAGCGGACACAGAGCAATGGATTCAATCTACAAGGAAGATTCCACCTAAACATTAGGAAGAACTTCCTGACAGTAAGAGCTGTTTGACAGTGGAATTTGCTGCCAAGAAGTGTGGTGGAGTCTCCTTCTTTGGAGGTCTTTAAGCAGAGACTTGACAGGCATATGTCAAGAATGCTTTGATGGTGTTTCCTGCTTGGCAGGGGGTTGGACTGGATGGCCCTTGTGGTCTCTTCCAACTCTATGATTCTATGATCCAGGGGTCCTTTACCTTTACCATAAATCCTTGAAAAACTTAGTACCAGCCAACCTGAAGGATCATCTTTCTCCACACCTTCCTGCCAATTCTTGGACATCTGCTGCAGAAGCCTTCCTAAGTGTCCCAAATCCATTTGGCATCCACAATAAATGTGACATTCAGCGTAGAAACACCTGTATGGTGGGATTCATTGCACCTGCTCATTAGTCTGGCATTTTCTGTCTGGTTTTAGACTCCATCTTAAAATGTTTTCATTTACACAAGCTTGCCCTGCCATGTGCCGCAGTTTTACATTTTTGTGATGTTTGCCTGGTTTATGCTTTCCCCTTTGATTTTATTGCCTTATGTTGGTTTCATTACTGACACAGCTTTGAGAACATTTCCCCCTTGATTTAGCAGGATAGAAATTGATGTATAAAATAAATAAACATAACCTTGAGGAGCATTCCCCAATCTGGTGGCCTTCAGATGTTCTGAACTCCAACTCCCACAAGCTGACAGCCAGAGATGAATGATGGTGTAGTCCAAAAATCTGGAAGGCACCAAAATGGGGAAGCCTGATCTTATCTTGTGTATTCAAATACATCTGAGTTTGTTCATTCCTGGGACCCAGCAATTTTCTGTGCTATCACAAAATGTAACCCTGGAAAGGCTGATCATCTTAGGATGAAGACAGAAGAAACTTCTTCCTCTTCTCCTTCCTCCTCTCCTCCATCTTCAAATTTAAGAGTGCTAGATGTTATTTTGATAACGCTTCTCTCAGCCATTAAACACAGTCCCTTTTATAGTCTTTTGCAAGCTCTGATAAACCAGGGTTCTTGTTTGTTTCTTAGTTATGTATACCACCGATCATCTGAAGTTCTCAGGGGAGCTCACAGCATACTGCAAACTGTGTTGAAAACTCTATAGCCCTGGCAAGGGCGTATTGGCTAGCACCCGTGTCATCTTCCTCAGAACACTTTCCCACTAGGAAAGCAGGTTTATGTTGCTGGTTTTTTTTTAAGTGAGGTGTAGGATAAAGGAGCCTCTAGCCCACCTGACACACAAGGGTGGGAGTGAGACGCCCTCATTGATCCTGTGCTTGACTTGCCAACAAGTACTTTTGTGCCACCAGCTGCTCTGGATGAAGACCCTGCTGAGACTGCTAAATTATGCTACATGTCTGTCTCCAGCCCTTACTCTTTGGGGAAGAGGGAGAAAACACAAACAAGTAAACTGATGGAGTGGTTAACACCCCCACCCCCCAATTTGCTCCATGAATCCCTTGTCTCGGTTCCCTTTGCTGGGCAAAATGCAAAGAATTAGACCAGCTCAGATTAGTGCAGACATGTTCATTATAGAAAGAAAGTATTAATTCTATTCACACCAATTACTATGTTGCAGAGAGCAGCTGTGAGCAATGAATAGTTTGTGTTTATACAACATATACAAAGGGAGATTATCTAAATGGAAGCTCTGCCCACATTTTGCTCCCCCTTTACAGTGGTAAAAAGATTTACAGGAGGACATGCCCCGCTCCGTCTGCCTGTAGCTAAGGGCCAGTAGACCTCCTGCTGCCCGGGAAGGATCGAACTGGAGGACCGGCAGCGCCCGGAATCTCACAATTAAAAGTGTGTCTAAACGTTTTGTGTTGTTTTTAGGAGATTCAGCGGGTGCAAGCCATGCATTCACAGCCTATGCTTGTCCCCTGGCTGTTTTCGTGGCAGACTGCTCTGTTCCCGATCTTCCAGGCAAAGCAAGGGAGTGGTCTAGCCAAGCCAGAGACCTGACAACAACTAGAGCAATGATGAGCGAAGCTGTCCAAGGAATGTTACCACAGGCTAACCAGGAGCTGTTACACCAGCAGCAGCTGGTATGCAAGAACTCTTTCTTTTTAAAGATATCCTGGGGCCTTTCCAGACTGCTGTTTTATGGCACATAAATAGCACATTTGAAGCGGATTTGCAGTGGACCATCTATACATAACCTTACTTTATCTAGGGTTGCCGTTCATCCAGAATTTCCTGGACATGGCCAGGATTTGGCTGCCAGGAACAACACCTAGGCAGAAAACACTTGTCCAGGAAAATCCGGACATAAGGCAACCCATGTCAGAAGTATAGATTTTGGTGAATTTCCTTTAAAATAGCTCAAAAACTTCAAAAAACAAACAAACATTTTTTTTGAGATTTTGCACACAAAAAGTCAACAGCTAAGAAAAACTCAACAACCTTTGTTTTTTTAAAAAAATATTTATTGATTTTATAAAACTGAAAAAACATATAAAACACAAAAATACAAAAAACAAAAGAAACAATAACAACAATTTTCATCACTCATATATCCTAACATTGTTGACTTCCTCGAGTCCCTCCTTTCTGCTTTTCATTATATATCATCCTTAATAATTGCTATATCATACTTCACTTATCTTATTATTACCTTAACTAACAAATTTCTATATCAGGCTTCAATCATCTTATTAAAAACTCAACAACTTTTGTGTCCGCATTTTCACTTTTTGAAACATGGCAAGCCTAACTTTTATCATTTTATCACATCTGCAATGAATTCCTAATATTCCCATGTACTTGGCTTCATACTTCAACTGTGCCCATTCCATTATTCCGTCTCCAGTTCCCTCTGCCTGAGCACAAGTTAGTTGCGCTGTGTCGTCATGTGACCGTGCTTTCATTTGTACACTTCTCAAGCTTTGGTGTGTCCTGTGCCAAAGAAACGCCCCATGCCATTCTGCAGAAGAAACTGCAGGAAGGCCAGCTTACGACATCAATAGGAAGCACATGGGAGTTGCGCAAGGCTGCAAGCATCTCTCCCCCCACCCCTGCCCAGGTAGGTTAGTTGCACTGTGATGCCATGGCGCCATCATGGCACTGCTTGATACACCAGCGGCTGTATCCACAGATACAAGAGTCTCCAGGACATTGCGCAGGGATGTGGGTTAATGCATATATGACTAGGCCTCCCAGCCACTCTGACCTCCATTTTCAAAGGATTCCAGAACTGGACCAGGAAGTTCTACAGAATTCCAGTCATCTTTATCAATGGCTTGGATGATGGGCTTGAGGGCATCCTGAGCAAGTTTGCAGATGACACCAAATTGGGAGGGGTGGCTAATACCTCAGAGGACAGGATCACACTTCAAAATGACCTTAACAGATTAGGCAACTGAGCCAAAGCAAACAAGATGAATTTTAACAAGGAGAAATGTAAAGTACTACACTTGGACAAAAAAAATATATGAAAGGCACAAATACAGGATGGGAGACACCTGGCTTGAGAGCAGTGCATGTGAAAAGGATCTAGGAGTCTTGGTAGATCAAGGGAAGTAATAGTAGCCTACCACTGTATTCCACTCTGGTCAGACCTCACCTGGAATACTGTGTCCAGTTCTGGGCACCACAGTTCAAGAAGGATAACGACAAGCTGGAACGTGTCCAGAGGAGGGCAACCAAAATGGTCAAAGGCCTGGAAACGATGCCTTATGAGGAACGGCTTAGGGAGCTGGGTATGTTTAGCCTGGAGAAGAGAAGGTTAAGGGCTGATATGATGGCCATGTTCAAATATATCAAAGGATGTCATATAGAGGAGGGAGAAAGGTTGTTTTCTGCTGCTCTAGAGAAGCAGACACAGAGCAATGGATTCAAGCTACAAGAAAGAAGATTCCACCTAAACATTAGGAAGAACTTCCTGACAGTACAGTAAGAGCTGTTCGACAGTGGAATTTGCTGCCAAGGAGTGTGGTGGAGTCTCCTTCTTTGGAGGACTTTAAGCGGAGGCTTGACAGCCATCTGTCAGGAATGCTTTGATGGTGTTTCCAGCTTGGCAGGGGGTTGGACTGGATAGCCCTTGTGGTCTCTTCCAACTCTATGATTCTATGAGAAACCTGATTCTGGATTTTGCAAGAAAGAGCCACAAACAATTAAAGGCCAATATCTGGTTTCTCTCTTTGGGTACCTTCCTGAAAAATGCTCGCCTTCAGAAACACCACATGCCTTCAGCTTCAGCCACTAACATGATAGTTCGTATCCTGCTGTGTATTTATTGAGTTGCATAATTTATATCCCACACCTTGACTATAAATGTGTGCTCCTAGAGTGGCTAACAGAATAGGAAGGAACAGAAAAGTACAATATAACAAGAGGAATCTAATATAATGCACATTAATGCAGCAAATTAAAACAACTAAAGGAGAAATCAGATGTTGTTAGACTCCAAATCCCATCAGCCACAGCCAGTATAGACAATGGTCAGGGATGATAGGACCTGTTGTCCATCGTGTGGATGGTCACAAACTCCACATCCTTGGCTTAAATGAAGTCTCAAGTGCCGTGGGGTGGCATTCCAACCCATGGGTGCCTGGAGACTCTGCCGAGGAACAAATTATACATTTAAATCACAGTTGAAGCACATTTTCCTCCTCAAAGAATTCTGGGCACTGTAGTTTGTGAATGATCACTCTGTGAGTGGTAAATTACAGGGCCCAGAATTCTTTGAAAGAATATGCTTTAACGTTGTAGTGTATAAGCAGCCTCTGATGAGCTGAAGAAGGCAGCCTGGCCAAAGGCTGGGGAGGCGGGGGGAGTTAGTGATGATACAGTCATACCTCGGTTTAAGTACACTTCGGTTTGAGTACTTTCAGTTTAAGTACTCCGCAGACCCGTCTGGATCGGATTAATCCACTTTCCATTACTTTCAATGGGAAAGTTCGCTTCAGGTTAAGTACGCTTCAGGTTAAGTACGGACTTCCAGAACCAATTACACTCATACTTCGGGTTAAGTATGCTTCAGGTTGAGTACTCCGCGGACCCGGCTGGAACAGATTAATCCACTTTCCATTACTTTCAATGGGAAAGTTTGCTTCAGGTTAAGTACCCTTTAGGTTAAGTACGGACTTCCAGAACCAATTGTGTACTTAAACCGAGTTACCACTGTATAGCACTTGTCTGACAAATTCTTCCATGTTGCTCTGCCAGAATCTGTTAGGTTTGAGCCCCCGGTGGTTTTCACCAGGTAGCGGGATTTTTGCAATGCTGTTAGCAACTCTGATGCAGTCATAAATCAAGAGGCTGCCTGTAAGATATACAAAACATGTGGCCTCTAATTGATCTGGGACCAGCCCATCGGAAGGACCATCTCCTCACACCTCTGTATATCTGTGTGGTGCTCATGTCTACACCTGAGGCATCACCCTCATTTGGCACCTGGCTCAGCTGTTGCTTAGCAATGAAATACATGTTTTTGCAGGCCTTTGTGGCAAGTTAATAGCCTACTGCTATATATAAATAATATTTCTCATGTGCCAGGGTGTTTTTTTTATTTTTCACGCTGCCGTTTTGTTTTGCAGGTTTTTTTATAACTGATTGAAGTCAGTTTGTTATTTATCGAGTATGTTTGTATGCTTCCTTTGGGGTGCTTTGGGACGACTTTGGGGTGTGCAATATGATAAATTAATAACTAAGCAGTTCCTGCGCCTGATGGTTTTGTGATTTTAAACCACCTTGCGTTGTATCCTTTGAACCAGTCAATGCAACCCTAAATAATGAGAGTCCCGCAGAGGAGAAGAGGCTCATTACCTGTCCATTATGCACTATTTTCAGACACAGGAGGAACTGCAGGGAGTCTGGGGTCTTACAATAGTGGCATGACCCTCTAAAATGGGAGAGAAAACTGACTTCTATTCTCCATCACCTGCTATAGCTAAAATTCTCTCATATAATCTCACCACACTGGTAAAAAAAACACAGTAATTTTTGTGGTATTTTTCCTCTGGCAGAAAATTACTTACACGCCCATCAGCTTTGAAACGGGACACCCTTTTTTTCTAGAACAGGTATCTTGAAAGCGCAGTCAAATAATTTCTCAACAACTGGTAAAATACCAAGTCATCAGACTCGGAGCACGATTGTTTAAAACGCAGCAGACGCACACAGTAATACAATATGAACATAACCAGAAAACAAATAGGACACGCTTTTAATGGAGTCCTTCATTATCTAACGTCGCCTTTAATGGAGCAAACAGCGTGTGTCATTTCTGTTATCTTACCGTAGACAGTTTGCACACACTGTAAAAATTGCTCTCCATTCTCCGGCTGAAAAGATCAGTGTTTCTAAAAGGTGCCGGCGAGGGGAGGTCATGCTGATTTATTGGCAATTAAACCTGAAGAATCTCTATACCCTCTTCAAAACAAAGCCTATCTGGGTAATTCAGCCGGGGAGACCGCAGAGCAGGCTGCCTCTCCTGTCATGAGCCCACCTTTCTGTTTGGGCTCAGCAAAAAACAACTGTCTTGGCTTTACTGAGAATGTCCTGGCCTGTGCAGGTTCTAGCTGCAGTTGCTATAGAAACCAGCTTCCAGGGAACCCTTTCCACAGCCACTAGAGGAAGCCCTGCGGGTTTGCAGCGGAACCAGAGCACTGAATTCTGGGAAAGTGTTTCCATTCATGAGGGCTGTTGGCCAAGTCTATTTGGTCCCCCAACCTTTGCTCCGCATAAGTAGAGAGCAGACCCTGGAGAGTGTGGCATAGTGGTTAGAGGGCCGGACCTGGGAGATCAGGGTTCAAATCCTCCCTCAGCCACAAAGCTCACTCCATCAACAATGTTGGGCCAGTCAATGGTCTCTTAGGGTGGTGTTCAAAAGCAGACCCATGGAAATGAATGAAAATGACTACAGGCAGTCCATTAACTTCAATGGATCTGTTTTGAGTAAAGATTAGTCAAATACCACCCCACGCCTACACACTATTGTTGTGAGGGGAAGTTTGATAGGTGGAGAGTCGCGTGTGGCACATTGAGCAACTTGGGAGATACAGAATAAGAAACAATTCAAATCTTGAGGTGCTCTCTTTATTTTTTAAATTTTAATTTTTTTAATTTTTTTGTCATTTATTAAATTTGTATACCGCTCTATACTCGCAGGTCTCAGGGCAGTTACAACATTAAAAAAACCACACAACATAAAAACACAACATACATAATAAAAATAATTTGCTGGGGCCTTGGCTTACCTGGCAGAGGTGACAGCCATTTCAGCACAATTTCAGGTCCAGGGAAATCAAAATGCCTTCCGGTCACTTGGTTAGTCCACGGGGGGGGGGGGGGCAAGGGAAGGTATTGGCAAGGTGTTGACGACTGTTAACGACTGCAATTGGTCTTAGACTAGAGGAAAAAGCAAGGGGTGTAAGACCAATTGCAGTTGTTAACAGTCGTCAACAGGTTTACCACACCTATCAGCCAATCACCCTTTCCCACCACCCTTCTGAGTAATACCCCTCCCCACCCTCTCACTATATATAAGGGTCTGGTGACTTCTGTTTCAGTGTATCTGAAGAAGTGTGCATGCACACGAAAGCTCATATCAATGACAAACTTAGTTGGTCTCTAAGGTGCTACTGGAAGGATTTTTTTTTGTTTCTGTTTCGACTACGGCAGACCAACACGGCTACCTACCTGTAACTAATGTCTGAAGAGCCACTGGTTCCCAAGCCTTGTGATGAAGTTAAAAATGCAGTTCAGGCACAATTTGATTGATTGGGGAAGAGCCCCCCCCCCCCTGCCGCCGCTATCTTTTATACCCTAGACAACATATTGGGCAAGATTACTTCTCAGAGCTGTTTCTACCTGACTAGACTGACTGTACCAAATTGCTGCAATGTTTAGATGTGAATGCTATCCCCCAAATCCCATATCATGCAGCAGAACTCTTCAGTGTAAACACAGCACACAGAACACTGAGCTGAACAAATACCAAAGTTCTTGGCCAGAGGAGCTTATGAAGCTAAAACTATCAGGATACAAGATGTGGGACAACGCAAAACAAACATCTGAGCAGTCAGGCTTTACAAACAGAAACCTTATGGGGTTTTTGTCGCTGTCCTTGACCCATAAAACCATGGTTAATTTACTTAAAATTCAGGAAATAAAATCTAAGCAACACCTACACTGCAGATATGTCACCTGTGTTTTTAAGGATGAAGTCTACAGATCTGTTATTCCAATTTAAAAATTATGACCCAGGTTTAAACATTCTTAAGACAGTACATTTCAAAAGTCCATAAAAGACACCCATTATTTCATTACTTTCCCAGGCCCATATAATCTGGGGTAGATGTTATGGTTTATAGGTTGTTAAACATAAAGGGTTATATCAAATATTAGACGTACTTGGGAGCAGATCCTTTGAAATCAAATCACTTACATAAATCCAATGATTTCAGTAGATCTACTGTGCATATGACTAATACTGAATATTACCCAGTGTGTTTCTTATTTTATGATAAAGTGACATATTCTATTACGAATAATGAATCCATAAGAAGGACCTCCTGCAGCTCTCCAAAAGTAACATAAACATGTGGATATGAATTTGGAGCTGATTTTGCCACCACACAAGAGACAAGATGCTTTATAAAAAGTAAAGACTGGCTTACGTCTTTGGCAAGAATTGCAACTTAAAAACATGGAAAACCTAGTTGTAGTTGTTTTTTTCATGTGCACCCTCCTTTGTTCCTGCATTTTGTTTCTAGGTGCAAAAAGTGCGCGGACACCAATGCTCCCCGGGCCATCTTGAGTATGAATTGTAAGTCAAACTTTTCTGGAACCTGGTTTTGTCACTTGGGCCTCACAATCACTGGTGGAGGAACGGGGGGGGGGGAGTGCACCGCCCCCGGCACCATCGGGGAGGGGGGTACCATTGTGGCTGTCCCCCTGGACATGCACCGCGAACCTCCACCGCGCCGGGTGCCATGTCCCTGCGGGTGGCACGCGACACCCCCAGGACGCACGCCATGCCCCTGCCTGCTCTCCATGCCCGGTGCCGGAGCATGCAGCTTTGCCACTGCTTACCATACTTTCTCGGGTTATCTGTGTGAATTTAAATCCATCAGTTTAGGAGACTACTTGATGCACCTGATAAAAATCTCTTTTCAGCCATGAATATACCGTCCGTAGTTCATGCCATAACCCAATTTGTCGGTCTTTAGGATGCCACTGCAGATTCTTTGGCTGCCACTGTAAACACACTTACAGTGGTACCTCGCAAGACGAATGCCTTGCAAGATTAATTTTTCGCAAGACGAATGTGTCTTGCGATTTGATGGTGACTCGCAAGACGAATTTGTTTTGCAAAAAATTAATCTTGCGAATTGCGGTTTCCCATAGGAATGCATTGAAATTTAATTAATGCGTTCCTATGGACAAAAAAAAAAGAAATTTAAATGCATTCCTATGGGAAACCGCGATTTGCAAGACGAATTTTTCGCAAAACGAATTGACTCGCGGAACGAATTAAATTCGTCTTGCGAGGCACCACAGTATATGGAAATAAGTCCCACTGAGATCAGAAGGTCGTACTTCTGAGCAAATATTTAGGAGCGTGTGGCCTTCCCAGAGGCATCTAGTTGTTCACTGGAGAAAACAGGAGGCTGGACTAGATGGGCATTTGGTCTGATCTCGCTTGTCTCTTCCCTTCCTAGGATGGTTAACAGGAGTTGGCCCCCATCCTTTCAGGGCATATTTACGTAAGTGATGGAGATTTTGATGAGAGTTTATGAGGATGGAACTTGATGGTGTTTCTCCTTTTCCCATCTGTACCAGTGTCAGTGATATATCACTGCAGGTTACCTGAGGGTTCATCTGATAAAACTCTTCTTGCGAGATGTGTAAGAGAAACAAAAACAACATACCCTTGAATTAAAGAAAGAAAGAAGCAACGGTGGTTATCAAGTCTTGCAGGGGTGTAGCTAATTTTAGACCCAGCAGTTAATGGACTTACAGGGCTCACCCCATTCAACGGTTTATAGCTGCTTCTACATTCCTGCTTTGTTAGATATTATTATTATTATTATTAAACAAGGTGGGCAACCCTGATTTTCTACTTACACATAAAAAGGAAATAATGTGAGCACTCCTGATTTCACATTTTAAGCTCACTTAAATCATATCACCACCACAAATAAATAAAATGGAGCTTGCTTCTGCTGCCCTGATACTAGCTCAGTTGGTACAGCATGAGACTTTTAATCTCGGGGTCATGGGTTTTGAACCCCAGGCTAGGCAAAATATTCCTGTATTGCAGAGGGTTGGACTGGATGACCCTTGTGTCCCCTTCCAACTTTAAAATTCTATTATCAAAATAAGCACCATTTTATAGTTAAAAAAAGAGAGAAAAGGCTGGCATCCATCTGTCTCGGGAGATGATGGAAGTGCACCTTTGGGGGTGAGGTCAAGCTGCTGGTCGGTTGCTGCGCCTGCTGTGACAACCACATAGTTTTAAAAGTAAAAATAATAACACGAGCACCGTAACCATGTATATGCTTATGCTGGCCTGGTCACCTACCTACTGACCGTAATTTATTTTTAAAAGTAGAAATAAATGATGCTTTGTCACCCTGGGTGGGTTCCAGCCGCCATCGGTCTACCATCCGTTTCATCAAACAGAACTCTGGGGGAAATTATACGGCTTGCCCTATGTCTGCAATCCCCAGCACCCTCACCTAGGCTATGGGCGGGATCTGGTTCTAAGCAAGCCTGCAGGCCCTCTGGATGTGGAGCGCCAAGCGCTTGGAGATCGTCCAGAAAGCGTCACTGCAAATTTAAATGGTTGAGTTACAGGTAGGTAGCCGTGTTGGTCTGACGTAGTTGAAACAAAAAATTAAAAAAATTCCTTCCAGTAGCACCTTAGAGACCAACTAAGTTTGTCATTGGTATGAGCTTTCGTGTGCATGCACACTTCTTCTTCTTTTGTTTAAATGGTTGAGACAGCTCAGTCAGTACACCATCTCAAGTGTCGCGGGTTCGAGCCCCACGGTGCGCAAAAGACCCCTGCGTTGTAGGGGGTTGGACTAGATGACCCTTCCAACTCTACGGTTCTACAACCATCTCCGCAATTGAAGCCGGCACCGCATCCCTCTTTTGTGCCACCCAGCTCCCCAGCCACGTGCTCCCCCCACTCCGATGCCCGGGCAGACTCCACGGGCGACCGCCGTCCCCTTAACCTGCGGGGAAGAGTCAAGCCAGCGCGCGTGGGAACTTCGAAGGCTAAAAACCAAACCCTTCCTCCCCACCCTCTTTTTTTGCAGCGAGCTCCAGCGTGCCATGTGCCCCGCGCGCACCAGCGGCGACCCCTGCCCTCCGAACACCCCACCCCCCCAACTTCGCGCCGGCCCACCCCCTCCGCTTACAATGGACTCGGCCGCCTTGCGAAGGGGGCGGTGGCAGTACGGGGCGGCGCGATCGCCGCGAGGGGAGGGGAAAAGGGGGCCGGTTGCGCGCCCGGAGGCTGTGCAGGCGGGCGGAGCGAGAGGAGGAGCCGTCGGCGGCCGGGGCGCCTTGTTGCTATGGGGAGACGGCGAGGGAGGGGGCGGCGTCGCTGCTGCTGCTGCTGCTGCTGCTGCTGCTGCGCAGGGCAAGGGAAGCCAGAGGCAGCGGCGGCGGCGGCGGCGGCACCAGCAGCTGCTGATTCCTGACACATTCCCCCCCCTCGCTGCCATATTGCTGCCCCCTCCCCCTTTGCGCGAGCTTCATGCGTACAGTGAGTCGGAATCTCTCCTTTATTAACTATCTCGGGTCGAGGGATGCGGCTGGGGTGGGGAGCGGGGGGGGCGGCTAAGAGATACATACACCTCTCTTCTTAAATTTATTCTTTCCAACCCCTGGGTTTCTCTCCCCTCCCCACTCCTTCCGATTTCTTTTTCTTTTTCTACTTCTAGCTTTTTAATTCTCACTTGTCTTCCCCTCCTGATTTCAGCAGCGTCTACTTCCAGTTGCGTTTTGCTGGTGTATTTCTGTTTTCATTCTCTCCCTCTCTTGACGTCTGGTGTGTGTCTGTGCAGCGCGGAGGCTTAAATTGCGCTGTGTGTGTATTGTGTGTACACACACACACACACACACACACACACACAGAGATATTGTGGGCATATGTGTGTGCGCGCGCCTCCAGCTGAGTTCCCTTGGCTTCAAGATATATGGCGAGGTTGGATCTAGGGCGGCTGGAGATCAGAGGAAAGGTGAGGAGGTTTGAGTTGGTGTCAGAACTGGTGTCAGAACCTGTAAGTTGGGGTGTGTGCGTGTGTGTATACAGACATTCGTGTTCCGGAGTCAGGGGTGTGTGACTTGGAAAAGGGAATATAAATGCTCGAAACTGGAGAGGAAGACATTGGAGAGGAGAACGAGGGGTTTTCTTGTGGGTGGTGAAAAAGGGTTTCTGTCCAAGCCAGTCGTGTTCGTAAATGTATAGAAAGCTTGACTGCCAAATCTGTGTCTGACCTGCTTATGTGGGGCGTTGGGAGGAGTGAATGGAATGAGAAGGTTGCGCGCGCTCTTTTTGTCGGACCTGAGTCTCTAAATACGCCCCTCGAGAGATAGGTGGACTTAATGGGACCCAAATCTGATTTTTTTAACCCTACCTACTGACCACTTTAGAGCTGTGTGTTCTGATATAAGGTGCTCCTCCTTCAATGAAGTGGTCCGGGCTCCCTAGGGGGGTGGAGAGACGAAAGTGGCATCTGGGGCAAGCAGGCGAGGGTGGCGTTTCACGGGAGGGACTCTGATCTCCTCCCCCATCAGTCCCTGCTTTCCTCTGACCCTTGTTCCTCTTCCTGCCCTAGACTCATGCCACAAACACACACACACCCCTTTAACCAGGTAGCTTTGCCGTTGTGCACGCGCCCTTTCGCCTCCTTTTGGACTTTGCTTCATCCTGAAGCGCTGCTTGTGCGGTTGCACCACCAGCCCCCCCCCCCCAAATACGATGCGTGCGCGCTTGGGCTATTGCTAAGACGTTGTGTACCCTTTTGCTGCCCGTCTTCTTTTAATAAAGCTTCCCCGCTTCCGGGTGAGAGTGACTGGCTCGATCTTTCTTTCCGTCGTCACAAAGTTGGAAGGGAACAAGACATCCCCGCGCGCACACAAAAAAAGTTCACCTGCTTTGGAAGTTTCTAAAAATTCTTTCCTTCTCCCCATTATACCCCTTAGAAAAGAAAGAGAGACTCCCCCCCCCCCGCGTCGCTTCTGCCTCTCCGCCGGCTTGCTCCGTCCCTCCCTTCTCGAGCCTCCCCCATTTTGGTTCAGGATTGTGACAGCCACGTGGTTGGCAAAGCCTCTCGCCGGGGAAAGGCGGCCACGGGGTCACCCGGGCGACTCCGCGAGCGTGTGGGTGGCTGCGCGTTAGCAGCCCGGCACAAAGCCCGGCGCGAAGTCTGCAACGCCGCCCCCTCCTCCTCTTGCATGCAAGCGTAAGAAAAGGTGCCCCCCTCTGCGCTTTAGTCCTGCCTCCCCCCTCTCTTCCCCCCTCCTGCTTAGAAAATGCAAACTCTCCGAACGCTCAATGCAAACGCAAGAGATTCAAGCCAACGGAGAAAAGAAAAAAAAAACCCCACCATCCTTTGAAAAAACTTGGACCCTTTTGTATGGGATCGATCAAGCCGCACTAAATAACATTAACCTCCCCCCCTCCTCCCAAAGCCTCCCGTTCTGTAACTGGCACAATTGGGAGTACACTCCCCGCCCCGCCCCCCAACGCCTAAATATATGCAGGCATAGAGAGAATAGGGGGACAGCACGCAGAGAATTTTAAACACACTTCAGTATGTGTCAACCCCCCCCCCCCAAATGCATGCGCTGTGAAAGGGTTAGGGAGGCAACAATCAACACTCTTCTCTCTTCTCTCCTTAGTTAACAGCCCTAACACTTGGGAACTCCTGGTTTGCAGAAATCCTGTGCAGTGCTTCCTACAAATGAGAATAAGTTGCATTGCTTTGAGGGGGAGGGTGCTGGTTCTGTTGCTCCTCCCACTGGGTTTTTAACTTTGGTAGACTTGTGTGTTTATTTTTTAAAGGTATTTGTTAACGTTACAAATTGTATACCTTAAGTGGTGTTTGTTGTTGTTGTTTTTTGACTGTGGCTAATTGCACCTTTTGGTTGGATGGTTGTAAGCTGCTTTGAGGGTCATATGCCCACGGGAAGGTGGCTGAGATATTTTAATAAATGGGAGGGTTGTGAGCAAACCCCGTAGAAAACATGAAATGCATTTATGGTGGTCTTTGTTTTGTTCTAATGTATCACAAGGGCAATGAGTGGCTTTTAAAAAATATTTCCTTTCTCGTTTATTTTCTGCGGAGGTAAAAAAATTGCTTTTTCGCCCTTTGCAAATAAGGGAATTTGTGCTTAGGGGTAGTGCCAACCCAGGAGGGCAACCCAGATGATTGAGGGGCTGAAAACCAAGCCTGGCCTTGGGATCTCTTCAAACTCTACAGTTCTATTATTCTAAGTCAGGAATCCCTAAACTGCGGCCCTCCAGAATTTTGGCCTACAACTCCCATGATCCCTAGCTAACAGGACCAGTGGCCAGGGGTGATGGGAATTGTAGTCCAAAACATCTAGAGGGCCGGAGTTTGGGGATGCCTGTTCTAAGTTCTGTGGGACCTGACTCCCAGGTAAATGTGTGTTTAGGGTTGCAACTGAAATTAAACTCCTTCAGTTCCCGCAGATTTCAGTAGGGGAGAGTTCAAGACGCGAAACTCCCCCAATGAAATCGGTGGGATGCAAAATCAGTTCTGACTGCCTCTTGCCCATGGTACATAATACAGATTTTTTTAAAAAGTTAAACTTCTTAACAACATAAGAAGTACCTTCTGGATTAGGCCAACGGCCCATCTAGTCCAGCATCCTGTTCTCACAGTGGCCAACCAGATGCTTGTAGGAAACCCACAAGCAGGACCCAATTTTCTTCAGCTGGAATTCAGAAACATGTTGCCTCTAACCACAGAAGCAGAGCATGGACATTGTGGCTGGTAGACATCGATAGCCTTCTCCTCCAAAATCCTCTTTTAAAGCCATCCAAGCTGGTGGCCCTCACTGCCTCCTGGGGGAGCGGGTTCCACAGTTTAATTATGATCTGCATGAGAAGTACTTTCTATTACCTGTCCTGAATCTTCCAGCTTCTTGGGATGCCCATGACTTCCTAGTGTTATGAGAGTGGGAGAAGATATTTTCTCTATCCACTTTCTTAGTGCCACACAATTTTCTAAGCTTCCATCCTGGCTCCTCTTACTCGTCTTTTCCTTGAACTCAAGAAGCTACTGTCCCTTGAGCCTTTTGCTTGCCCTTTTCTCAGCCCTTTCCAACTCCTTTTTGAGGTGAGGTGACCAGAACTGTACATTGTACACCAAATGCGATTCCGCCATAGATCTGTGTAATAATAGCATTATGTTAACGGTGGTTTTATTTTCCTTTCCTAATGATCATAGCTGCCAAGTTCTCCCTTTTTTTAAGGGAAATTCCCTTATGCTGAATAGGCTTCCTCATGAGAAAAGGGAAAACTTGGCAGGTATGCTAATGATCTGGGCCGACACTTTTTTTGGTCAGCCACTGCCAATTCATAACCCCGTGAGCGTATATGTGAAATTTAGACCCCCCCCCTCTGGACACGCATCACTTTACACTTGTTTACATTGAATTGCATTCACCTTTTTGCTGCTCATTCACTCAGTTTGGAGAGATGCCTTTTGAGCTCTTCCCAATCTCTTTTTGTTTTCTGTCAACTCATATCATCAACGAACTTGGCTACCTCATTGCTCTTGCCTAACTCTAGATGGTTTATGAACAAGTTATCAAACATAGGTCCCAATACTGATTCTTGGGGGACTCTACTTTCTTAGGGCTGCCATATGTCTGGGAACTGGGCAGGAAAATGGCGTCCGGGCGGATTTTCGGCAAATTGGCAAAATGTCTGGGGAAACCCGGACCTATGGCAAGGGGGGGTTAATATATTTTTTTAATCATTCAAAAAAAGGCCAACAACTTTCAGCAAAACCAAAATAATAATAATAATAATAATAATAATAATAATAATAATCAACTCAACTTTTCGCTTTGGGGCATATGGCAACCCTAACTTTCTACATCCTTCCATCAGGAGAGCTGTCCATTTATTCCTACTCTCTTGCTATATAACCAGTTCTTGGTCCACGGAGAGGACCTCTCTTCTTATCCCATGACTCCCACTCAGGTGTTTCTGGTGAGCTACTCCATTGAAAGCTTTTCGAGCATCTAAGTGCACTGTGTCAACCAGATCACGTCTGTCTATATGCTACAGTTACAGGTAGGTAGCCGTGTTGGTCTGGATCGAAGTAAAATAAAAAAATTCCTTCAGTAGCACCTTAAAGACCAACTAAGTTTTTATTTTGGTATGAGCTTTCGTGTGCATGCACACTTCTTCAGATACCAATCTGAAGAAGTGTGCATGCACACGAAAGCTCATACCAAAATAAAAACTTAGTTGGTCTTTAAGGTGCTACTGAAGGAATTTTTTTATTTTATATGCTACAGGTTAGCTTATTTAAATGGGTGGGTGGAAACTTGGGGGGGGGGGGAATTAAGAGCCAATCTCTCCCCCCCCCGCCTCTTCCCAGTGGAGAAGACCGTATTTGCAAAATTTTAAAGGAGGCTTGTTAAGCTTATGACACCTTCTTGACTTCCAGTCCTGCCCACTACAAGAGAGAAGATGTGCTTTTAAAGAGCTCTCGATTTCATTCCCATCCGCAGTGAGGTTTCTCCCTTTGTAAAAGTGGCCACGATCCCTGCCAGCAAGTGCAAGAGGGGATATTTCCTTCCTGATCAAGAAAGTGTCCATCTTGGGTGTGATCTTGCTGAGTGGGGTGGGGACCAATAGGGAGTAAAGATGATGTCAGCGCATGCTGCAGGTTGAGATACAAGCGCAAACTCAGCTCCTCCATTGTAGCCATCAATTACAGTGGTACCTTGGGGTTAAGAACTTAATTCGTTCTGGAGGTCCGTTCTTAACCTGAAACTGTTCTTAACCTGAGGTACCACTTTAGCTAATGGGGCCTCCCGCTGCTGCCGTGTTGCCACCGCGCGATTTCTGTTCTCACCCTGAAGCAAAGTTCTTAACCCAAGGTACTATTTCTGGGTTAGCAGAGTGTGTAACCTGAAGCGTCTGTAACCCCAGGTACCACTGTAGTTTGTGGTATGGAATAGGCAGCAAGCAACACAAATGGCACAAGCAGAAATGATTTCGTGGCTCAGATAGGCGCATGCAGACCTGGTTCTAGCAAAGCGTTGTGCCTCCTGTCCTCTAAGTCACGGGGTCCCAAACTGTGGTCCGTGAGCTTCAGTCAGGTTCCATGTAGTTGATGCAAAACCCATGAGGGGCAAGCGAGGGCCGCAGTGCTGGGTTTTCGCCTATTTACCATGCAGTTCTAGACATGTCTTCTCAGAAGTAGACCCCTTTGAATTAAATGAGACTTGCTCCCAAGTAAACGGGAGCAGGCTTGCCTTTTGCCTTTCCCCACATCATCTCTCTCTTCCCCAAAGGCAAATCGATATTTGGGGCCTTCAGGACTTTGGGCAAGTGTGGGTTGCAAGTCGTGACTGATAGCTTTGTCCGCAAAATATGTGTTGCCCGGCAAAAGCCATTATGGTGAACCGTCTTCAGGCATCTTTTTTTCCATTGTTCCATAACTTTACGAACCCTTTCGCTTGTTATATCTTAAGTACCGTATATAAAATGTCTGAAATGTGGAGCAGGAATAGCTGTATTGTCGCAATGCTAAACTAGCTGTGTGTCTCTTGTGGCGAAAATGACTTGTACAGGATATCCTTTTTAAAAAGCAACTAGAATTCAGAGCATGGGAAGTGCTATACCAGAAGTCTTATCATGTGACCTTGCATCAGAATTCCTTCTCTCTCAGCTTCATGTTGTCTGATCTTGCAGCTCAGTCTAGACAGAAAAGGTAAACTAGCAGGCAGCTTCCTCAGTGCATTGGATGCATGTGAATTACATTATTCTGGTCTACCTATATTGTGTTGAGCACCTTGATAGGATCTTCTGCCTTTCCACAGCCAACGTTATCTTTTCCTGCAGGGGTAATAGTATTTTACTGGCAAAATGATGGTGTTTTCGTTCCAGGCCACAAGCAAAACTGTTGCATGAGGTTATAAAGGGTCAATATATTGGTTGGACTGGGATAAAAAACGTGCTAGCTAGATGATAGCACCCTTTTTTTTTTAGTATTTGGGGAGGCTGTCAGGTTTTCTCAGTTCAGCACTTCTACCAATTTTGCGGTGCTAGAAACTAAGATATATAAGCTAAGCGACAAATGGCTCTTTAAACCAGGATTGCAGTCGCCAAAATGGAGTGCCTAGTTGCCATTTGGGGACCAGACAGCTTGAAAGTCGTCTTTTTCAATACGACTTTGTGGTTCCTGAAATTCATTCTGATTGTGCAGATGAACTATAATTGATATAATTCTACAGGATGTGGTATTATTGTGTGAAAACAGTCAAGATCCAAGGATCCCCAGGCATGCACCTCCAGGTGGTGGGGACGTCAGGCGTCATCCTGGCGCCCGAGCATCTTCACTTGGTCGCAGGTGGCTGATAGACAGGTGCAAAATGCGCCTGGCCCCTGGCTAATTTCGAATGCTGCTCATTTGCATCGTGGGGCTTGTGTTGAATGGAGGCTGGGGAAACTTGTGTCCCTCTAGCAGGTTTTGGAGTCCAATTTCCAGCTGCCATAACCTGCTTGGCTAACAGAGTTGATGTCGCGGGTTGAAGTTCAGCTGCATCGGAAGGCCCCACAGATTCCTCATCCCTGTAATAGAAGTAGCTTTTGCCTCATTAAGGGATTATTCAATAATACTTCAGTTTCACGCTCTTCATACACCCAGGAATGCCCATGTCACAAGGATATAAAAAGTAGGAAGAATTAGGGGGGCGGGGAAGCAGGCTCTTAAAACCAGGCATAGGCAAACTCAGCCCTCCAGATGCTTTGGGACTAAAACTCCCATCATCCCTAGCTAACAGGGCCAGTGGTCAGGGATGATGGGAATTGTAGTCCGAATTGGAGGGCCGAGTTTGCCTGCTTAAAACACTTTGTTGGGGGGGGGGGGCGACAATATATTTTGATAGGGGGCTAGAGCAACACAATTTGCAGTGTATTGCGACTTCCTAGTTTAGGGGGGAAAGCAAGGAAGAGGGGACATGCTAAAGGTGTATAAAGAAAGCTGATAGAACAGTCCGTCCCCCCATTATTATACTAGAACTCATTGTCATGAGCCCCGTGGAGATGACTTGGTGAGAGTGGTCTGGTGTGGAAAGAGATAGAACTGGAGGGGTTTGACCCAGGAGAGGGGTCCAAGGGAGTGGAAAGTGGCCATTGTCAGAAGACGCCAACCCTACAGTGGGGCCTGGTGGATTGGGAAGCAATCAGGACTCATGGAAAGGGCCAAGTGCCTTGCCCAGGCATCATGTCTCAGCTGGTCAATGTGGTACTGACCGCCTCAGGAGGCACAGTGCAATAAATCTGACAAGAGCTGGTTCGAACTACAGTCATACCTCATGTTACGTCTGCTGCGGGTGACGTCTTTTCAGGTTACGGACGCGTCGAACCTGGAAGTCCCGGAAAGGGTAACTTCTGGGTTCGGTGCACGCGCTTGCGCAGAAGCACTAAACCACGCTTTGTGCATGCGCAAAAGTGCTGAATTGCGTCACGCTTGTGCGCAGGTGCGGTGCTTCAGGATGCGGCCTTTTCATGTTGCGAACGGGCCTCTGGAACGGATCCCATTTGCAACCAGAGGTACCACTGTATCTTCCTAGGCTCAGCCCACTTGGAGGAGGGCTTGCTTGCTCAGTCCTGAGCCTTGGGATGCCAATGTCAAGTGATGGTGCCCACCCTGCTCTTCAAAAGGAGAGTCCAGGGGGTGTACCGAATGTTGCGTCAGCATCTTAGCTTCTTCCGAGACTTGTGCTCTACAGCTCTGCCGTGTTTCCTGACTTGGTAACCTGTAATCCGTTTGGGCTCTGGAGCGAATTTTGGAATTGACCAGATTGGAACTTAGACTTCCTACTGATCCATAAAATTTATTTACACCACTTATTTTATTTTTTAAAACCTCTCAAAGCATCTTACAAAATGGCTTGAATGACAAAACTATCCGTAAAAACAGTTAAAAGCAGCTATTTAAAACGGTTTAAAATCTGCTGTTGCCTTATTGCTGTTTTAATTATTTTTAAAAATAAGATAAAAAACGCAGATTAAAGCAGATGTTTTTTAAATTCCAGATTCCCCTGGGGTCTCCTCAGTCCGAGCTCAATGGGATACAACCACACCAAGCCTCTCTGGGGCTAGATCAGGCATCCCCAAACTTTGGCCCTCCAGATGTTTTGGACTACAATTCCCATCTTCCCCGACCACCGGTCCTGTTAGCTAGGGATCATGGGAGTTGTAGGCCAAAACATCTGGAGGGCTGCAGTTTGGGGATGCCTGGGCTAGATAGATACGAGTTGTAGGAAGCTGCTGCTGTGGCTGTTTAAATAGTGCTTAAAGCCCTAAGCTCTGTGATTTAGAGCTTTAGGGCTTTAAGCAATATTTAAACAGCTACAGCAGTAGCTTCCTACAACTCAGAGCCTAGGGCTTGCCGACCGGAAGGTTGACGGTTCGAATCCCCACAACGGGGTGAGCTCCTGTTGTTCGGTCCCAGTTCCTGCCCACCTAGCAGTTTGAAAGCACACCAGTGCAAGTAGATAAATAGGTACCGCTCAAGTGGGAAGGTAAACTGCGTTTCTGTGCGCTGCTCTGGTTCGCCAGGAGCTGCTTAGTCATGCTGGCCACATGACCCGGAAGCTGTCTGTGGACAAACGGCGGCTCCCTCGGCCTATAGAGCGAGATGAGTGCCACAACCCCAGAGTTATCCGCGACTGGACCTAATGGTCAGGGGTACCTTTACCTTCTGTTCTCCATAATCCAGCGCATGTTTGCTATTTAGTCTCTGGTTCCTCTGCCCCTTCGAAATCCAGCTTGCACTTCTGGGAGTTCTCGGTCCACATACTATGCTATGGCGTGCTATGGTGCATGGGGTCACAAAGAGTTGGACACGACTAAACGACTAAACAACAACAACACCTTTACCTTACCCTTTAAAGCCCTAAAATGACTTAGGTCCCAAATATGAAATGTCACCTCCTTTCCTCAGGCCTTCTTGGATGTTAAACTCATCAGAGTGGTTCCTCTTGGTAGACCTGTTGCCTTCAGAAATTTGGGAGGTGGCAGGCAGAGAACAGGCCTCTGTGGCATCATTTGGCATATCCTTTGTATTGCATATTCTTTGTATTCATCACACGGCAGGAGGTACCCCTCTTCTTCCTCTGACCTTGGGCACCTGAGATAGATTTATCTTAAGACCCACCCTATTCTCTTGATCGCAACCTGTTTCAACATTTTAAGACATGTGTTCCAAATGGTTGTAACCTGTCTGAGGAATCCATGGTGGGAGGGAAGGCAGGTAAGAAATCTCCATTATTGTTATAAAAAAACATATCTCCAGAAATCATGTCGGAATGCTCTGCGCCATGATTTGCTCTCTCCCCACCCCTCATTCCAGCATGTTTAAATATAGTGGACTTCGGCTCTTCAAGTAGCCATTTCCTGAAGCAGTAAATTAAGAAAACAAACACACCCACGCAGAACCATTTCAGCTATGGTGACCGTGGTGCCGTTCCTTGTAATCCTAACCTGGTTTCTCGAGGAAGGCGTGAGGCCTCATTGTGTTCCGCTGCATTTACTTACATGAATCCACCTGAGTAAAATGTTAAAGGAATAGCCTGGCTAAAATAGCCTGGCTTGTGCTGCTTATTTTTACAGTACAGTATTTGCATTTGGAGCTCGCCCAGTTATGGGTGGCCCGGAAGGCGCAGTAGTAACAGACTAACAAGCACCAATATATATTTACAGTTCTATCAACATCTAGATTAAAAACATAAATATTAAAAACCCCAGCCTTCTGTCGGCTGAACCTTTCTCCGTATAGAAAAGCCTTGCCGTCTTCCAAAAGGTGTAGATATATATATATATGTGCTTTGAAAATCTCGGAGGTCTGAGAGAAATGGCAAAGGAGGGAATTTTGGGGCTGCACTTCCATATAGAAATTTCTCTGCCCCTGGAAAGGCAGAGAGGGGGTCTTGTTTCTGGGACTAGGCTTCTCTATGCCAAGCTTTTTTTTTTAATGGAGCATTTAAGAAAATGATACCCAACTTATCCCCAGTGTTTGAAATTCCCTGGCCGCTGGGCACGTTTTGCTCCTGGGGCGGGTCCAATTGCGACTAGGTGGAGATTTCTGGGTGCCAGGTTGGCGACCAGCACCTCCATCGAGCCAGCAGACTTGTGCATAGCAAAAGACACACATATTGTGCTTCTGCACTGCTGAGCGGATCATGGAGCCCTTGCTGGGCATCTCAGTCCTCCAGACATCATATCAAGGAAAATAAGTGTAGGGCTGAGTACAGATATTTCCGACTGTGCTGCAGCCTTTCTACAGGCTACTCAAGCAGAACTCACAGACCACAGTTTGAAAACCTCTGACTTTGGTCCATTTCTGCTGTGTGGGTTTCTCCTTCTTGCATACAGGGACAAGTGAATTGTTTTACATATAATAATAATAATAATTTATTATTTATACCCCGCCCATCTGGCCGGGTTCCCCCAGCCACTCTGGGCGGCTTCCAACAAAACAGAAATTCTAAAATACAGAGATCCATCAAACATTAAAATACAGAAATCCATCAAACATTAAAAGCTTCCCTAAACAGGGCTGCCTTGAGATGCCTTCTAAAGGTCTGGTAATTGTTGTTCTCTTTGACCTCTAGTGGGAGGGCATTCCACAGGGTGGGTGCCACTACCGAGAAGGCCCTCTGCCTGGTTCCCTGTAACTTGGCTTCTCGTAGTGAGGGAACCGCCAGAAGGCCCTCGGAGCTGGACCTCAGTGTCCGGGCAGAACGATGGGGGTGGAGACGCTCCTTCAGGTATACCGGACCGAGGCCGTTTAGGGCTTTAAAGGTCAACACCAACACTTTGAATTGTGCTCGGAAACGTACTGGGAGCCAATGTAGGTCTTTCAGGACCGGTGTTATGTGGTCTCGGCGGCCGCTCCCAGTCACCAGTCTAGCTGGTGTCAAGCAAGCTACAGTCAAGCAATGTAGTTGAGATCATAGAATCACAAAACTGTAGTATTGTAGCGCTGGAAAGGGACGTCTAGCTCAAGCCCCTGACGAATAGACATTCTGTTGTGGTGACCGTAACCTAGGTTTGAGGTGCTGTTTGGTGCCTGGCTTACATACCTGCGTTTCCAACATGGCTTCTCCCCCAGCCATGCACCTGCCTCACCATGAAATGGTGCGATCCCAGGCGCTCAGCACCAAATGACTTCCTTGCAGCTATAGATTGGCTCTTAAGCAGCGTTAGAAACTCAGATATATAATATAATCGCCAGATGGCACCTTAAACCCGAAGTGATGGTCGCCACAATGGAACGTCTAGGCCAGGGGTCAGCAAACTTTTTCAGCAGCAAACTTTTCCAGCTGTCCACTGTCCCTCAGACAGACTTCCTGTTGTTATTCTGTCTCTCACAGCTACAATAAGCCTACCATTAAAATTATGGACAGGTCATTTCTTCATCAGAGGGCAAACGGGCAAATGTAGCACTGGATCAAATACTCCCCCCTCACACTGTATGTTCCACAGTGATGTGGGAAGCTGCTGTGACTATCTGAGTGCCCATCTACATGCGCCCTTGCAGTTTGAACATGAAAGTGTGGTTGGAATTAGAGATAAGGTGCAGGCACAGAAAGGATCTCTTTGTACAGCTCTGAGCTTGAAGCATGCACAGACGGTGAATGGCAATTCTATATGGAGTTTGCCCAGGTAGCTAAATTAAAAAGTTGATCCCTGCTACAGGCATTGCCAATTCCCAAGCCTTCCAACCCCTTTGCGGCTTTCCAACCAGTGAGCAGGTTTGTATGGATGTACAGATGATTTCCCATAAGATATTGAGCTGCATAAACAAGACTCGCTGACCCCCCCCAAAGCCCCCCTCTCCCAAAAACCATGGCAATCCAGGGTGGCTTCACTCGTTCAACCACCCTGCCGGAGGTAGTAGCAGACAGATGGTTCTCAACAATGGGAAAATCCAGTTGGTTTCCCTTAGGAAAATGCTTGAGAACAATAATGCTTAAGGGGATAAAGGCAGATTAATTAATAGAGGCATTGTTGTGCCTGTGTTCGGTTGCTCCTATTTGCGCTCTAATTATGCGATAGATGTGCTCTTTTATGGAGAGATCTAGCACACAGCGTGGATAAAGCGTCCCTCCCATCGTAACAGTATCTATCAAAAGAATGGAATTGGGCTTAAGTCTTGCTTCCATTTTTAGACCAACAGTAAGCTGAACGTGCAATCTGTAGAGCAACCCTGTGCATATCTGTTCATAACTTAAATTCCCTGATTGCCACAGTAGTGTTCTTTTTACTTTGGCATAATCTGCCCTTTAATTTGGTGTGAGTACTGTCTTCGATATCCAGTGTGTATTGTAGGACAGTGTCCTCAGTAGCCTGATTTATACTGGCACTAAACCATGGTTTAGCGTTGCAAGAGCAAGCCAAAGTGAACCCCAGACTTGAACTCTCCCTCCTCTCCTTCTGGCACAGACATGAGGACAAGATAGAAAATTTCTGCTTCTGTTTCGGATGAACCACAGCTTGGCGTCCAATCCCAAACTGATTAAGTTTAAGTATGGTTAGCTGAAACAAAGCCAACTTCCAAAACTATAGTTTGGCTTGTTTCAACAAACCATACTTAAGATTAATCACAGGTTGTCGGGTTCAGGTGGCATGGCAAGCTGTGGTTAATCTAAAAAGGAACCAAATGTTTTCAACCTCCTCTTCATGGCTGCATTGGAGGGGGGAGTGTGCCAATCTGAAGCTAACTCGGAGATATCCCCACAATCCAAGCCAACACACTGTGTTGGGTAAAAATGTACCCTTTTTCCTCTTCCTGGGAGGGAGTTGTGAAGAAAAACAGGTTTGCGTGTTTCCATTGTGGCTGATTTGAACTAGAGAAAAACCAGATGTGAAGGATGTCAGTTTGCTAATGCTCTAAACAGCATCCTCACACTTCCACCCTGGAATCCCCAGAGCAGTTTTGCAATTGTGTTTTAATTCTGGGGGAAGTGCTGGTGGAATACAATGAAGCAAGGACGTATATAAACATACATGTGCTATATCAGGCACGTCCAACAGGTAGATCGTGATCTACCAGTAGATCACTGGACGTCTGTGGTAGATCACTGGTAGATCACTGGCTCCCTCCAAAGAAGTTCAACAACTTTGGCTCCCCTAAAAATGCTCAACATTTTAGCCCTTCACCCCCCCCCCCAAAAAAACAGGGCTTTCTTCCCACCTCAGAGAAGCTCAACAACTATGACCTGAACCCCTAAAATGGGCCTTCCTCCTTCCTAAAAAATCTCAACAACTTAGACCTGAACCCCTAAAAAACAGGGCTTTCCTCCTCCCTAAACAACTTTGACATGAACACCCCAAAAGGGGGTAGATCACTGCCAGTTTTTAACTCTGTGAGTAGATTGCAGTCTCTTCGGAGTTGGCCACCCCTCTATCTATCTATCTATCTATCTATCTATCTATCTATCTATCTATCTATCTATCTATCTATCCCCACTACCTGATGCATAAGAAGAAGGGCAAGACTGGTGGTTGATAGAGCATTCAACCTGCTGCAATGCAAGTTGCAAAGCTGGGCATACACAGTTGATTGATTTATAAAAGGATTTCTATATGTTGCTATTCTGGCGGAGTACCCAAGCGCAGTGCACCACATAATTAAAACAATATTACATTAAAAATCAACTTAAAATATACAGGGGGAAAGTCGCAAAATGCACCCAGTGAACAGAGAGTAAATGCGTTCCACAATCTACAGCTGTCTGGATGAGCAGAAACATTTTATATTACCGGTGGAGCCGTCATGCTCAGGGTGCCTGCCAGATCTCTGTGGGAAGACTGTCCCACAATGCAGGCACCACTGCACAAAAAAAGCCCCAGTTGCTGGTTAATCCCTGGTGGACTGGAGGAAGCCATGCCATCACCAAGAGGGCCACCTCTGAAGCTCATACTGCAGAGGCAGTTTCGTATGGGAGAAGGCGTTCTTCCAAGTATCCCAGGCCCCAAGGTGTATGCGGCTTTATAAGTCAACAGCAGAACCTTAAACTTTGCTCAGTAGCAAATTGGCAACCGGGGGGGGGGGCTCCTTAAGGAGAGGCGATAGGGTGGACCAGTACGCTGCACCTAGTTGCGGCTCCCAAACAGCCTAGGTGAAGCCCAACACAAAGTGCATCACAGCAGTCTTATCTCGACACTGTGGACATGTGATATATCGATCCAGGAACAGTCATCGTTGATGTACCAGCCACAGCTAGTAAAAGATGCTTCTAGGTGCTGCAGCTACCGGTACCTGGACCTCCAGTGACCACGATGTCTTCAAGAGCATCTCTAAGCAACTCACCTATTATTTGGGCGATGGACTGGTTATTCAATTCTTAGATCTGTCATCAGCGCAGCCAAAGAGAAGGCAGGTGGTTTGTGCTATGAACACTACAGCTGCACACACTTTCTCATCTAGCGGGGATGAGACTGCTAAGGGATGTGCCAGCTTGCCTTAACTATGACCAAGAGGCAGGTTTCTTCTCCCCCCCCCACCTCCTTTTTTATCCCCAAGGAGAACATAATGCTCCAGTTGTCTTGGATACACGGCGGTGTATGTAGCATTGTAATCAAATATAGGCCGTCTGTAGTTGCATTTTGGGATTTAAATCTGACCTCTGATCTCAACAGCAGCTCTGGTGAGATGGGCAGCCTAATGTAGCACATGTGTGGAAGTTGCTGAGAACAAAGGGAAAGGGAGAGAAGGAACAAAGATAACTCTTTTTTTGCTCCTCGCCTCTTGGGTTTTGCTTGAACATATGCTTTAAATGGATGAGTGTTTCGGGGGCCTGATGGCGGAGCCAAACGAATCTCTCCTATTTGTTGGTCTGCCTCGATCGGAGCGTTTAGACGTTGGGTTGAAATTCGGTGTGCCGCGTTCAGGTGGAGAGTCTGCGTTTGAGTTCAGGAGCCGTCCCGACAGGCTACACCCATTGTCAAATCGGAAGCGGAAATTATGTGTTTGATTGGGATGGGCAAATCTGGCCATTTTGGTTTCCAGTTTCCTTTCCCCCCTGATTTTAAGTTCAGTTCTTCACATTTCCCCATCAGTTTGCATTAAAAATAATATTTTCATCAGCATTATAATACAGATTTCTCCCAATACACATGTGTGTATTTGCCTAATATACACATTTTGTGGAGCAATTTCCCCTAAATTTCAGGTGTTGCTTTCAGTAATATGTGACTTTTATTGGACACCTTACCCCAGCGCATGAATTTTTGTATGCATTACTTCTCCAGAGAACTGCCTTGCAAAATTCAAAGAATGGTGAGTTTTGAAGGGTGGATGTGCTTCAGTTTTTCTTGTGTTGTTTCAGAAGCATGGATTTATCTTTAAATGAGAACTGAAACATATTTCTTTCCTCACCCCTAGCACACAGGTGTTGTAGTGAGATCTGTGTCAAATGTCAGACTGAGATTTGGTCTTCATCTGCATGCCCCCTGTTCTGTGTTCCAGGTTCAGACACCAGCTGAATCCCCACACCTGGTTTAGAGGTTGTGACGCTTGGGGAAGAAAATAAAGATTCAGAATGCCTTGTTGTGAAATACCAGAAGGTCTTTGGATGATAATTGTGATTTAGTAGAGTAAGAATGTTGTGATACTAAAGCCTTTAAAACAAACAAACAAACAAACTGCAATCCTGTTTGCCCAACTGCTTTAAAGGAAATTTAGAGAAGTTCATGGAAGAAAAGTCTGTTTCAAAAGTGTTTATTCCACCGAGTTATACTTTTGAGTCGACCCATTGAAAAGAATGGAGCAAACTAAATCATGTTCATGAATTGAGTGGGTCAACTCTTGAATAAGGGGCGCGGGTGGCGCTGTGGGTTAAACCACAGAGCCTAGGGCTTGCTGATCAGAAGGTCGGTGGTTCGAATCCCTGCAACGGGGTGAGCTCCCGTTGTTCGGTCCCAGCTCCTGCCCACCTAGCAGTTCGAAAGCACATCAAAGTGCAAGTAGATAAATAGGGGCCGCGCCGGCGGGAAGGTAAACGGCGTTTCCATGCGCTGCTCTGGTTCGCCAGAAGCTTTGTCATGCTGGCCACATGACCTAGAAGCTGTCTGCGGACAAACGCCGGCTCCCTTGGCCTATAGAGCGAGATGAGCGCCGCAACCCCAGAGTCGGACACAACTGGACCTGATGGTCAGGGGCCCCTTTACCCTTTACCTTTTATTCCTGAATAAGGGACGCGGGTGGCGCTGTGGGTTAAACCACAGAGCCTAGGACTTGCCGATCAGAAGGTTGGTGGTTCGAATCCCCGCAACGGGGCTTGGTCCCAACTCATGCCAACTTAGCAGTTATAAAGCACGTCAAAGTGCAAGTAGATAAATAGGTACCGCTCCAGCGGGAAGGTAAACGGCGTTTCCGTGCGCTGCTCTGGTTTGCCAGAAGCAGCTTTGTCATGCTGGCCACATGACCTGGAAGCTGTACGCCGGCTCCCTCGGCCAATAACGCAAGATGCGCGCCGCAACCCCAGAGTCATCCGCGACTGGACCTAATGGTCAGAGGTCCCTTTACCTTTACACAACCCACAAAGCAAAGTCAAACACTACCCCGCAAACCCCACAACCTCTGGAGTTCATCTCCCTCGGCCAATAACGCGAGATGAGCTCCGCAACCCCAGAGTCGTTCACGACTGGACCTAACAGTCAGGGGTCCCGTTACCTTACTCTTGAGTAAGTCTGTTGGTTATATCACTCGGGAAAGATTGTCTCACCCCTTACATACCCAACAGTGTTAGAAATTAGACAGTTGCTAGGCGTGTTTTGCGCTGGTCCAATTGCAACCATGTGGAGCAGATCTCTGGGTGCAAAACGGCCCTTAGAGAAGGATCTGCAATATTTTCCCTTGAAGCTTGAATTTGTTTTATTCTGGATTGTTCTATTTGATGTTTTAATGTGTTGAGGTTTGTTCTATAAAATATAAAGCGGCATAGAAATGAAATGATACCACCTAACATGAACATAGGACGAGCCTGCAGGATCCGGCCAATGGCCCATCTAGTCCAGTATCCCATTCTCACAGTGGCCAGCAAGATACCCATAAACAGGATTCGAGCAAAAGAGCGCTCTCTGCTCCTGTGATTTTGAGCCGCTGGTACTCAGAAGCAGGGGACAAGGGGATGGGCATGTCCAACTATGGCACTGAAGCTGAATGCTCTTCAGCAGCGTAAAATAGTAGCGTCTGTTTTTACGCAGACTTCCTCTCTTGTTTTGCCCAGGAGGCAAAACAGGTTTTATGGGATGTCAGATCATAATGACAAGTCTAGGAATAACCCTCCTCCGTCTCCTGATTCTTTGCCCCCACCTACACTCTCATGCAGATACACACCCTAAAGAGCATTGCAACATCATGCACTCTGGTATTAACTGCCAAAGCTTGTAAGTTCTGGCGTAATGAGGCCACAGTCCAGCCGTTCAGAGGCCGATTGGAACGTGCAGTGCTGAACAAGCTCTGTTTAGGAATGCTGCGGGTTCTCTTGCTTCAGTTATCCCTCCTTTATCCAACACGCTCGCTGGCTGATTTGACTCCTATACAGCCAAGGATTTGCGAGGGTCCCAGTCCTCGGAGCCGTCTTGTGCAGTGGGATTTCCCCCCCCCCTTTGGGGAGAAATTCCACAGTGAAATTTTATTTCATAAAATAAATTTGCAGCTCAGTAAACGGGTTCAATATCCATCCGCTTGGGCAGTTCCAAACACCTGACTTCAGGTGACTTCCCCTAGCAAGCGTGCACAAATAAATGATAAATCTCTTTTAGTGTGCTAAAAATTAGTACGTTAACAGTTTTTGTTTTCATAATAATAATAATAATAATAGCAACAACAACTATTATTATTCATTTATTATTTCCCCAGCCACTCTCTCTATATAAGGGAAGGACTTGATCAACTTCTCTCAACCTGATAGCTCAAGAGGGGCCATGCTGGTTGGGCTGACGAGAGTTGTAGTCTGACAACATCTCGAGGGTACTGGTTTCGGGAAGGCAGGGCTAGGTAGGCACGTCATCTTGCCCATTCTAAATTAGCTTCATGTGATCTAATGGTTTAGCTTGGGTATGTGACACAAACTTTCATGCTCCCTCTTTCCCTCTTGTTCTCAGAAGCTCACATCCTTTTCCAAGTGCTCTAGCCACAGTCTACCACGTTGTCCCACCAGGGAAGCTACTGTCAGCACCCAACTCACATCCTGGTTTGAGGCAGGTTTGCAAACCATAGTATGGAGGTTAGTGCCAACTAAGTCAGCCAGTCTCCAAACTAGGGTTCGTCAGCCCTCTTCAGATCATGGTCTAGCGTTTAATGGCCTTGCGTCATGGCAAACCATGGGTAGGGCAACCTGGGAATGAGTTGGGAACCCCCACTTGTGGGGCAGAATGTACAAAGGCTGTTGGGAAAATTGAAATAAGATGTTTTAACTGGGCCACTATTTCTTAATCTCAGTGTATCTTGCCTCCCCCCACCGCCACCCAAATCTGCAGTATGTGTTTCTGAAGTGTGTGTGAAATACTCTTAATATTTAACAACATTCTATGCAAGTCCTTAACAATATATGGGGGTGATGATGTTGTGGCATGTGATATTTCTGGATGTTTGGGACGGTGGGTTGTACCCAACGTGTCCCTTTTATGAATGGATGGGCTCCTCCTCCTCCTCATGGAGGAACTGAGATCTAATGCAAGATCCTGCTCGAGAAAGTAGGGGGATGCTATTTCAACCCATTCATCCTGCAGCCCCATGCTTTTCAGGCAGTTCTCTCAATCCTATGGAGAAGCGATTGCGAGTTGCACAGCCTCCATTCTGCATAGCAAAGATTGGAATGCACTGGGTGCCCGGGTTAAAATTCTATCACTGTTGTGGGTTATGGCTGATTTTGGGAAAGTTGCTTGTACCCTCAGCTTGGTCCCCCATCTTTTTTTTAAAAAAATGAAATAAAAGTAAACATCAATGTACCTCTCAGGTTTTCAGCTTTGTTTTGTGGATGCCCAAGATATTATAAGGCATGTAAAGGCATTGTGTGCTCTGTTTGCGTATCAGCTGCCTGTTAGCCAGGTCTGAAGAAATCGCTTTGCCATTGCTATAGAAACCTTCCCTTGATTAGATGTCATAACTCTGTTTGATTCACACTGATATGGCTGTGGGTTCCCACTGTGAAATGAAGACAGGTTTCTTTTTATATATGCGCAGAGAATATAAATTCTGCTGCTTTATAGCTTACAAAATGCTTAAGTGGTTTTTGATGCAGAATTTAATTAAAGTAGTTGCAGGAAATAGTAAAAAAAAGAAGTATCTTTTTTCTATGTGTATATGTGTTTGGACCATAATCTGCAAGTTTAACACATTAGCGGTAAACCTTTTTATGAAATATTTTAATTTAGAGAGAGCTTGTATATCGGGGAGCTTATATCTCTCCAGGGAGCAGCAATCTGTCCTCGTGCCTACAGAATAATTCGGTGTAGGCAAGCCAAGTCATCCTTGATGGGTCTGAACAATATTGAAGGTTCAGCTTTATTTGGGCCTTGCTAGGTGACGTTCTTAATGCAGTAATTGCATGGTGGTTTCTTTGTGGTTGCTAGCGATCCAACCATCTTTCTTGGAGGCGTCTTCCGACTTCAGGACATGAAGAATACTGCAAGTCCAGAGAATTTCTCTTGCAACAGAGAAACGTCATTTTCATGGCAGTGTGTGTCTAAATGTTGTTGTTGTTGTTCCAGAGAATTTCTCTTGCAACAGAGAAACTTCATTTTCATGGCAGTGTGTGTCTAAATGTTGTTGTTGTTGTTGTTGTTGTTGTTGTTGTTGTTGTTGTTGTTGAGTCGATGGATGCTGCACATAATTGTGGTTCCACAAGCACTGTTGGTGACTCATGACCCCCTCTTCACCTGAAACTACATACAAAACTTCTTGGTCTGTTGAGTTTTAAATTTGTGTGTGTGTGGATGTTTTCAATTGTTAATCATATTTTTTATCTGTTTTAATACTTAAGTGGTTAATTTGAAGCAGAAGCCATTATAGTGGGTTTATTCACCTGCAAGTGCAAAACTGCTCTGGATATTTGTGTGTCTGTGACGTCACGAATGCTATCCAGTCGGTGCCTTCCACAGCTAGGTGAACGCTTCTTCCTCCTCCGTTTCATTTCCAACCCTACTGCAGATTCGCAGGAGTTTTTCTTTCCCAGAGCTTGAATACGTGGCAAACAAAGCGAGAGCTCTTGGAATCTTGTCCTCCTCTCTTTTTTATTTTAAAAAAAGCGCAACCCACGATGTCCATCTTTACCTGCCAATGCCCTAGTAGTGAGTGTGTTGCCACTGAGCACCCCAAAATTGCATTTCCTTCAGAAATGGCAGGCCAGCCAATACCACACTTTCTGTATATTCCTGCCTTCCAATGAGCTCAAAAGTGCTCACGTTGAGCTTTTGACATGAAAATGCCCCCCAGTGGGAAATGGCGTCTCTGATTCAGCCACCTCCAAAGGGGGGGTGGTTAAGAGCAAGCCACGGTTTTAATACTGTTTATGAGAGCAACAGTTTATGATGCAACATATCAAATATTAATACAAGGGACAGAAAGGACGGCAAAGGACTTGTTCCTCTTAACTGGCGCCTGCAGGCGAATGAATCCGCAGTTGCCAATAAGCAAGCCGAAGGGTGTGTGGGTGGAAGGGAGCCAAGCAAAGATGGCCCAAACAGTATCGCCTTTTATGCACCCACCGTGATAATAAAAAATATTAAATTTCAGGTTGGCAGTTTATTATGCATTTTAATTCTCCAAAAAACACGGAGCTGTCCTCTCAGGAAAAGGGCCTTGGCTCAGTGCTCTCTGCACACAGGAAGTTCTGGGTTCAAGACTCCTCCCGGAAACCTTGGTGTCGGGGCCGGAATCAGGCGTAGGTGAGCAACAAAGCAATGCATCACTCCACGCCAGGGAACAACCCACAGCTCTGGCCTAGTGGTCTCAGCAACACTTCTTAGGAGGTCTTGTCCCAATGAAGCAGTTGTGAGGACTGAAGGTCCCTGCCTTCCCGGTAGCCACTAGGCCTCCACCTTGCCAAGGCCTTTCCCACACAGTCTCAGGCCCTGTCTGCGCACAGTCATCCTCTGCTCTGCCTGCTTAATTTCTCTGCATTTTATGGGAAACCAGGGAGAGGGGAGCTGCTCAAAGAAGGAGACTCCCTGGATTCTTAGCAGCCTGTCTCCACTCTGCCTCTTGGCCAGCCTCCTCTCCAGCCTCCGAGTTGGAGTCTGAACTGCTCTCTGCCACGGCCTCTTCCTGCTCACTAAACCCTGTTGCCTTTTCAGCTTCCGACACCACCTCTCCCCAGCCTGCTCTCTCTTCTCCCTCTAACCACTCATAGTCATCCAACCCCTTGGCTCTGAGCCTTCTTCCCAGGAGGTTCCCTGACGGGTGCCTTCGTCCAACCAGTCCATGGCACTTGGAGACTTGTTGCCAGTTACTTTCGACTAGGATTGAGGAACCTGACTTAGCCTGAGGACTGCATTCCCTTCTGGGCAGCCTTCTGGGGACCACATAGCAGTGGTCAGGGGAATTAGACGCAAAAATGGGCAGAGGGTGGGATGTAATTTTCTACCTTGTACAGCGGGCTAGTTTCTGCATACCCTATCAGATCCTTCTCTGTCCTCCAAGCAAGAGGCCTCATAGGAGATCAAAGACATGTTCCAGCCCAGGTAGAAAGGAGGCTACAAAACAGGGTTAGTGTGACCATGGGAGAGTCCTGAGGTCCAGATGGAGAGGCCAAGAGGTCTGCAATCCACCCCTGGACCTGAGGTTCTCTCCCAGACCCCTGGTGCTGTTGTAAATAATACTCAGCTGGGCGGACCAATAGTTTGCTTCATCTAAGGCAGCTTTCTACTTCAAACCATGATGGCTATACTCTGTCTCCACTGTATGTTTCTGAATGCCAGTTGCTGGAAGCCACAGGAGAGCAGAGATAACACCAAGGTTGCAGGTTCGATCCCCGTATGGGGACACCTGCATTGCAGGTGGTTGGACTATATGATCCTCAGGGTCACCTCCAACTCTCTGATTCTATTAATTCCTGTGATTGGATCCTGCGTTCAGGCTTCCCGCAGGCACCTGGTTGGCCACTGTGAGAACGGAATGCTGGACCAGGTGGGCCCCTGGCCTGATAATCAGGCTCTCCTTACGCTTCTATAAAACCTTTTTTTCCTCCTGTTTTTAGGCCAACAAGATTAAATGGGTCCAGTAACTGGAATGACTCCGGACAAGAAAGCTGAAACGCCAGGGGCAGAGAAATCCGCGGGGCTGCGGCACATCCAAAGAATGGGGAGCTTGCCGGAGGCGGTAGACGCGGCTCGGCCAAAGGCCACAGCCGTGGATAGCGAACTGGCCGACGACGAGCTCACAAACTTGAACTGGCTTCACGAAAGCACGAACCTCCTAACAAACTTCAGCCTCGGAAGTGAGGGTCTTCCGGTGGTTAGCCCCCTGTACGACATCGAGGGCGACAGTGTGCCATCCTACCCTTCTTCCTGCTACTCCAACCCCGAGAAGAAATCTGCCACATCGAAGCCCCCCTATTCCTTCAGTCTCCTCATCTATATGGCGATAGAGCATTCGCCCAATAAGAGCTTGCCGGTGAAAGAAATCTACAGCTGGATCCTGGAGCGCTTCCCGTATTTTGCCACGGCCCCCACTGGCTGGAAGAACTCGGTCCGGCATAATCTTTCCTTGAACAAGTGTTTCCGGAAGGTGGAGAGAAGCCACGGCAAGGTGAGAACTGGGCGCTTATTGCTCTTCCTTTTGTTCTTTTTTTAAAAAACAAAAACCGTAAGCAGTTTGCTTTGCTTGTTGGTTTAAGGGGAGATGTGGTGGAACTTCCTTTGATTCAGATGTTTTGTTGGAACACACAAACACAAAACATGTCTTTGCTGCCCTACAATTTTGAGAGGGGGTAGCCCTGTTTAGTTCTGTCACAGGTGATGCGTTGCGACTACTCTAGAGTAACGACTCTCCAGACCTTTGCCTTTTCATGCTTTTATTAAGTGCAGGCTATTTACAGTGCTGGAGCTATACAGGATACATCCGCTCAGTCTGACCCAGAACCCTGGAATGGCGCGCTCCGCGTCCTCTTCCAACATAAGAGTCTGGGCACCCCAAATCTCCTCCCGCGTTTCCTCCTGCGTAATTCCGGAACCGGAGGGAAAAAGGGTCTCCTTTCCATGTTTTCCTTCTCCCCCTCTTCCCCCTCTCTCTCTTCCTGTCCCACGTGCAGCAGGGGCTCTCCTATGCTGCTAGAGCCCCGTCTCCTCCTTCCTCCTTCCTCACTGGACTCTTCCCCCTCCCCGATGACGCTACTGCTGGTGGAGAAGCTACTCCTCAGGATGGGGGGGGGCTCTCTGTACCCTTTCCCCCTCACAAGTTCCCTGCAGTCAAACCAACAAAGAGTATTTTGACGCTGTCCAAAAAGACTGACACTTTCCTTCCAGGGGAGTGCAGCCCCATCCTGACCAGGCCTTCTTCTCACCTCCTGGGCTGGAGAACTTAGAACACATAACACCTCTGTCTTTTCAGAATTTGGTTTCATTTTGTTGGTCCACATCCGGCCCACCCATCACTTCCCCTAGACCCCCGTCTAGCACCCTAGCCACCTAGGACTAGGCTGATGTCAGCAAGAATCCTCTTGGTTGTGTGACTTTGTTGGGTTATCTTAGTTTGCCTGGGAGCCTGGATGAGAGCTAGGAAGGCTGAGAGGCATTGCTTCAGAATCTCAGCATTTGTTAGCAATGTGCAACAATAGTTTTATTTGGTCTGTTTTTGCAACTGTTGTTTTAGTTTGCCGTGGTAGAATTGAAAACAAATTGGGCTTCCACCTAACTTTGCCCACCTTTCCACAGCTTGTAGCTGCAGTATTGGGAGCAAAACTCAGGCTCATCTTGCTCCCCAGAAACAGATGGGAGTCTTTATAGCACAGCCGTCCTCAGTATGGGGCCCTCTTGATGTCTCTGGGCTACAACTCCCATCATTCCTGATCATTGGCCGTGCTGACTGGAGGCTGGTCGGAGCTGGAGTGCAATGGCATCAAGTTGGAGAAGAGTGTTGTCGTAGCTAGGGCGTGAGGAGGACTTCTGCTAGGTGTCCTTGTTTCAAGGAAGGATCTTGCAGTTCAGGGGAAGAAAAAGAGATTCCACTTTGGAAGAGTTTGTTGGCCTACGGAGACCCTCGTAGGTCTGTCCATGAATGGTAAAGAGCATCGTGCAAGGAAGATAACTTACCCGCAGCCAGTGTTCGAAGCTCCCATTGTCCTAGGTGCATTTTGCGACACGTAATTTCATTAGCGCGAGCCGTTTCTGAGCTCTGCACCTAAGATTCCAGATTAAAACTGCAGAGTGGGAGGAAAGGAGGACCTTTTCCTGCCTCCCCACATCCAGCTACTCTCTGAAGACTGGAGAAGAGACCCTCTTAAGAATATTAGGGGGGTGGGCAGGGGAAGGACTAGACCCTGTGAAAAACGGAACATAATGTTTTAGATGCAGTTCATTCATTTTCAGCTTTGTATCCTTGTTATTAAAGAAAGCATGCCTGGACATTCCATTGTTGCGCCCATAACCTAGGATGAAAGTGCCATTTATCTTCTAGCTTTCATATCTCAGTGTCTAACACTGCCTGCGGCAGGTATCAGGATACAAGGGACTGTCTCTAGTAAATTGAGATCATTGGAACGGGTGCCGTCAGTGTCTGCGTCTATGTATTGGTAACCAAGGGTGTGGACAGGCACCCTCTCCCCCCCTTTCTGAACACTGATGACTCAGTAATAATTACACACGAGCGCAAGACATGCCGCAGAAGTTAATATTGGTGCCCTGCTTGCCCACTCTTGTTGCTTTCCTTGCTTTGGTACCTGCCCAGGTGACTCAGGCTTTGCCAGATCTTTTGGGTGTACCTTTCAGAGCCTGTGCGCCCTGGGGAAGGATGTGGTTGTTTCAGAACAGCTGGAAATTGCATGTTGTGTCAGCCCCGCTTCCTAAAGTGGAAGAGATTAGTTATTTGAAAGTTGTGCTGTTTGCGGGGTGGGGGTGGGGGGTGGGTAGAGACAGCTTAGCGTGTGAAGTATGGGCTCAAATAGCAGCCTGGTTTGTGTTGCCATGGCAGCATTTCCTCTTGCTTGGCTGGCTTGCGAGAGGCTGCCGCCGCCACGATGCAGAGGTTGCGTTCCTGCTGATCCGGTGGTGTGCCATTTGCTGGGGGTGGGGGTGGGCAGGAGGGGGGGAGGGAGGAACCTCTCTTTCCTCCGTCTTTTTTATTTTATTTAGTTCAAGCACGAAGGCACGTACAAGGCACACGTGTTCGCGTGTGCGTGTTGATGCAACCCGAACTCAGGAGTATCAAAGGGGAAGAACACTGCTGTTCTTTCTAAGTTGCTCTGCAAAACCGGTTTTGGAGTTCCTCACAGAGGATCTGCTTATGCAATGGAAACAGGATACGTGCGCAGATCAAATCTGCTGAAATAACACAGCTCGGCTTTGTTATATAGCCAGGGTAGCTGCCTGGAGCAGGGCGTGTTTCTCACCTGAGGGCCGTGCTTCTGCTAAATTGTACCCAGTTTTCAGGTCAAACGTAACTGCAGATAGAAAGCTGCCTTCTACGAGCCAGGCCGTTGGTCTATCTAGCTCAGTATTGTCTAGCTCTTTAGTATTTAAAGGCAGGAGTTCCCTCTCTATGCTATAGATTGAGCAGGTGCCCTACCAGTGTGGTTGGGGCAACCCAGTCAGATAGCAAGGTACTATCATCATCATCATCATCATCATCACTACCACCACTGACCCATTGCTCTCTCATGCAGAAAAAAGTGTGGACATAGGGGTGCAAAAGTGGCCAAGATCTGAACTTAAAAGCAAGCCTATTTATTGCTCCCTCTGCTTCCCCTGCTATTCTTGGAGCTGGTGAGAGCTGCTATTGGCTTCCAGGTTAAAAATTGCCAGGCCTGTCTTTGCATTTTTGGAACTATGATTTGTAAAAGACCAGTAGTAAATAGTGCAAGTGATGCAAAACCTACAGTACCGTATATTCCTGCGTATAAGACTACTTTTTAACCCAGGAAAATCTTTTCAAAAGTCGGGAGTCGCCTTATACGCCGGGTCATTTTATTAATACAGCGAGTATATCCAAAACTCTATATTTTAACTAGAAAAGTTGGGGGTCGTCTTATACACCCAGTTGTCTTATACGCCGGAATATACGGGTACTTATTTTGCTTTCCCATGGAGTGGAGGCAGGGTATGACAGATGTTCAAGAAATGCTCACTTTAAGAAAAAAAAAGTTGGTTTTATTTTCTGTTTTTGGCAATGTGAAGATGCTAGGGGTGACTCGGGAACTCCCCAACGCAGTGTGTTTCTGCAGTTCATTTTATTTAGCTAGCCTGCCTTGTTCAAAATCATAGAATTTTAGAAGCTGAAGGGTCCTTGGAGTTCATCTTGTCAACATGAACGTTTTCTCTCCCTGTTTATATTCTCATCACTGCTACAAAAATGTCTGCTTGGACAAAGCATCACATTTTGGGATTGGGATTGCAGCTGCTGCAAAGTCGGCTTCCCTTGTAACACACAGATGTTACCTTCAAGACAAAGTCTGCTATTTCCAAGCATACAGTATTTAGAAATGATGGCCACTGAAAGTAGACTGACTTATTTCTGATCGCCTAGGCAAGGAGCTGACCTGCGAGATCCTTTATAGCAGGGGTAGGGAGCCTACAGCCCTCCAAAGTTTGTTGGACTCCAACTCCCATCAGCCCCCATCAGCATGGCCAATAGTTAGCAATTGTGGGAGCTGCAGTCCAGCAACAAATAGCTGAGTTCTAAGAAGTAATAATGATAATGATGATAACAACAACAATTTATTTACACCAGCCACTCTGGGCAGCTTCCAACAAAATACTAAAATACAGTAATCCATCAAACATTAAAACCTTCCCTGAACAGGGCTGCCTTCAGATGTCTTCTAAAAGTCTGGTAATTGTTGTTCTCTTTGACCTCTGGTGGGAGGGCATTCCACAGGGTGGGTGCCACTACCAAGAAGTCCCTCTACCTGGTTCCCTGTAACTTGGCTTCTCGTAGCGAGGGAACCGCCAGGAGGCTCTCGGCGCTGGCCCTCAGTGTCCGGGCAGAATGATGGGGGAAGAGACGCTCCTTCAGGTATACTGGACCGAGGCCGTTTAGGGCTTTAAAGGTCAGCACCAACACTTTGAATTGTGCTCGGAAACGTACTGGGATCCAATGTAGGTCTTTCAAGACCAGTGTTATGTGGTCTCAGCAGCTGCTCCCAGTCACCAGTCTAGCTGCCACATTCTGGATTAGTTGTAGTTTTGGGGTCACCTTCAAAGGTAGCCCCACATAGAGCGCATTGCAGCAGTCCAAGCAAGTGATAACCAGGGCATGCACCACTCTGGCAAGACAGTCCACAGGCAGATAGGATCTCAGCTGGCGTACCAGATGGGGCTGGTAAACAGCTGCCCAGGACACAGAATTGACCTGCGCCTCCATGGACAGCTGTGAGCCCAAAATGACTCCCATGCTGCGCACCTGGTCCTTCAGGGGCACAGTTGCCCCATTCAGGACCAGGGAGTCCTCCACACCTGCCTGCCTCTTTCCCCCCAAAACAGTACTTTTGTCTTATCAGGATTCAAACTCAATCTGTTAGCCGCCATCCATCCTCCAACCGCCTCCAGGCACTCACACAGGACCTTCACTACCTTCACTGGTTCTGATTTGAAAGAGAGGTAGACCTGGGTATCATCCGCATACTAACGGACACCCAGCCCAAACCCCCTGATAATCTCTCCCAGTGGCTTCATGTAGATGTTGAAAAGCATGGGGGAGACGACAGAACCCTGAGGCACCCCACAAGTGAGAGCCCAGGGGTCTGAACACTCATCCCCCCCCACTTTCTGAACACGGCCCAGGAGGAAGGAGCGGAACCACTGTATAACAGTGCCCCCAGCTCCCAACCCCTCTAGACGGCCCAGAAGGATGTTATGGTCGATGGTGTCAAAAGACTCTGAGACTAGGAACTAGGAACCTAGCAGGACTAGGAAACAGCTCTCACCTTTGTCCCTAGCCCGCCGGAGATCATCAACCAGTGCGACCAAGGCAGTTTCAGTCCCATGGTGAGGCCTGAACCCTGACTGGAAGGGATCCAAATGGTCCGCATCCTCCAGGCATGCTTGGAGTTGTTCAGCAACCACTCAATCAATCACCATGCCCAATAATGGAAGATTTGAGACTGGGTGATAGTTGGCCACATTGGCCGCATCTAAAGATGGTTTTTTAAGAAGCTGTTTGATAACCACCTCTTTCAGTGGGTCTGGGAAGGCTCCCTCACAGAGAGAAGCATTCATCACCCCGTGAAGCCCATCACCCAGCCCTTCCCAGCTAGCTTTTATAAGCCAGGATGGGCAAGGATCAAGGAGACAGGTGGTTGGTTTCACTCATCCAAGCAGCCTGTCCACACCCTTGGAGGTAACAGATTGGAATAGATCCCACGCAGCTTGACTAGACAAGGCTCTAGCACTCTCCCACCCTGGTCCTGCTCCCACGGTGGAGTCAACCTCTTCCCAAATCTGAGCGACTTAATCTGCAAAAAACTTTGCAAAATCATTGCAGGAGATCATGTGCCCTGTACTGGGCCCCGATGGAGCAGGTGGTTCCGCTAATTGCGAACCACCTGAAAGAGTCTCCTGCTGCTGTTTTCCGCAGATGCATTAGAGGCGGTGAAGAAGGTCTTCTCCGCCATCGCTATCGGCACTTGGTAGGCTCGACATTGAGCTCTAACCCGTGTCCGGTCAGATTCAGAATGAGTTATCTGCTACCGGCACTCTAGCCGTCTCAGCGATTGTTTCATTGCCCACAGATCCATGGAGAACCACAGGGCTGTCCGGGCTCCATGCAATCGGAGAGGGCGCTTCGGAGCCAAACAGTCAATAGCCCTGGTTAACTCCACATACCAACGGGTCACCAGGGAATCAGCTGAAAGCCCATCAACATGGGATAAAACATCCCCTACCACTCTCTGGAAACCATTTGGATCCATTAATTAGCGGGGGCGGACCATCCAAATCAGTCCCACCTCCCTGCAGAGGGGAAGGGTTGCAGAGAAGTCCAGTTGCACCAGGAAGTACATTCAGGGGAGTGATTTCAGCTTCACCTCTGGTGATGATGAACTGAAGTGACTGGCCAGGACGATCGGATAAAGGTATAATACTTTCAGGAGATGAAGTTGCCTTCCATACCAAGTAGGACGGGGTCTTAGGTGATAGCCTTTCTTAGTCAGCCACCTAAAACCTGGATACCCCAGGGTCTGAACCTGGGATCTTCTGCAAACAAGCCATATTATCTGCCACTGATCCCAAGGTGGCCAACCTGGTGCTCACCAGGGGCTGAAACTCCCATTGCACAATATGGATGCTGGCTGGTGTTTGGTAGTGGTTACAGGGTCAGACTAGGACCTTGTAGACCAGGGTTCAAATCCACGGAGCTCACTAGATGGCCCTAGGCCTTAGCCACTGCCTCCTAGCCTAATTGAGCACATGGGGTTGTTGCAGGGTTTATTTTTAAAAAAACAACATTGAAATGTTGCTTTTCAAACTTTATAAATTCCTTTAAACAGCCTGTGAGGGACAGGGGATATCGCGAAGTCCCTCCCCTCCTGAGTTCAAGCCCGTCCCCGAGCAAAGGGGAAAGCAGGGAGAGTTCCGATTCCAGTGGGGAAGCAGGAAGTCGTGTCCGAGGCTCAGGCAAGGTAGAGGAGCCAGGGTCCCAGGTGGGACAGGAAGGGGCAAGCAAGGGGGGAAGACCCATCCCCCCAACTCCAGAATTACGCAGGAAGAGGAGGGGCAAGAGGATGGGTCTGCCAAAGCTTTTGTGTTGGAGAAAGACGCGCCAAAAGCCATTAGGAGGTTCTGAAACCGACTGACCACATCACTCCGTGTAAATAGCAATGACTTGAGCACTGTAAATACGCAGCACCAATAAAAGAATAAAATGCAGAGCTGCGTGGCGTCGTTACTCTGAAGTAGTCCACTCCGGCCACCGTGACAGCAACCTCCTAATCATTTTTGGGCTACTTTGGAGTTGCCGGGATGAGCGTGTCAGAGGCGGAGAAGTGGCGGCAGATCGCGGAGCAAGCCCAGCTAGAACTGCAGCAGCTGTCGCTGCAGGCGCAGGGAGAATTGAAGGCAGCTAAAGAGGAGACTAAGAAGGTCCAGGACGACCGGCTACAACTTGCGGAACAGGTGAGAGAGCTTCAGGAAAAAGAGCAGCAATTAAGGGCGGTGGCGGTAGACCTCCAAAACAAGCTGGATGCAGAGAAAAACAAGGCGGGAGGGGCACCCCAAGTCCAAGTGCTGCCAGGAAGGAGAGCTGGGACCCTAGTTAGCAAGTTCAATGGAGACCCGAAGGAATTTCAAGGCTTTGAGACTGAGATTGTGTATGCTCTTGAGCTGCACCACGATGAGTTCCCTGATGATGAGCACAGAGTAGCGTTTATTGTGGAGCACCTTACCGGGGCAGCCAGGGAGTGGCTAAGACCGTTAATTGCAACAAGGAATCCTTGCATGAAGAATGTCAAACTATTTCTAGAAGGTTTGAAAACGATGTATTCGTCCGATAGTCATATGGACCAGACTAAGGAGGAACTTCATAATTTACGCCAAGGAAATATGACAGTTCGCGCGTATTGGGCGAAATTCACCATGCTGGTGCACAGATTGGGGTGGGAACTGGGGTCCCCCCCAATGCAAGCGGCGTTCTACTTGGGGTTGCATGAGGAGGTGAAGGATGAGCTCTCGAGAGGTCCAAAGCCCAGTGATATGGATCAGCTGAGCAAAGCGGCTCTGGCGGTGGGGGTGAGACAGGAATCCCGGTGGAGCGACAAACAAGCAACGCGCGCAAAGCGGGCTTGGTTCCCACGGTCGCAGGAGAAACCACTCCCCCAACAACCCTTTCAAGCCACGCCTGGGGCCAGCCAGGACCAGGAACCCATGCAGATTGATAGCGCGCGCGCGCGGGCTTTTCAAACCCCAGCGGCGCCAAGACGCAAGGAGGGAAAGGGCGGGAATTGCTTTCTCTGCAACTCCCCCCAGCATCTCGTCAGAGACTGCCCACATCGCAGGGAGTGGCAAGGAAGGGCGGGAACGGTGGTGCCCTCCCCCACTGACGCAGCACCACAGCAGGGAAACGGGAAAGCCTGGCTGCAGGAGACAAGGGGCAGCAGCCAGGCACAGTCAGCAGACAACAGCCCCAGCCCACCCACCCGCACAGAGAGGAGCAGAGCCAGCCCACCCCTCCCAGAGCAGGAGTGGTTCTAGAAGTCACGCTAACGCTCCCAAATGGCTATCCCCTGACAGTCCTTGCCTTAATTGACAGTGGTGCCTCAGCGAACTTCTTCTCGAGAAACTTTGCAGAAGAGCACCAGATCCAGCTTCTGCAGCTGGATTTTCCCCTTCACGTGGCAACCATTGACGGCAGAGAGCTGCTGGGGGGGGCCATCACTCATCAAACCCCCCCCATGAGAATGACGGTGGGAAGGCACTCAGAGACACTGGCATTCAACGTCACCACCATCTCAGACCCCCCCATCGTCTTGGGCATGAGCTGGCTGGCGCGCCACGACCCCTCCATCAGTTGGCACCAGAGATGCATCACTTTTGGATCGGACTTTTGCCTGGAACATTGCATGCAGCACCAACCAGGGGAGGGGCCTCCGATAGCCACGGTGGCCACCATGCACGTCAAAGGGGGTGAGGCGATACCCAAGCCGTACTGGGACCTGCAGGAGGTCTTCAGCGAAGCGGAGTCCGACCACCTACCCCCACACAGGCCTTTTGACTGCCAGATCAACCTGGTGCCAGGGGCAACTATACCCCCAGCCAAGCTGTACGCCATGTCAGACCAGGAACTGGAGGATCTGCGCGCTTTCATCGACAAGAACCTCAAGCGGGGGTTCATCAGAGAAAGCAAGGCAGCAGGGGGCAGCCCGGTCTTCTGGGTGGACAAGAAAGACACGCAACAGCGCCGCCTGGTGGTGGATTTTAGACGGCTGAATTCGGTGACAGAGCCAGTGGCTTTCCCCATGCCCAGAGTGGATGATCTCCTGACAGCAGCACGCAGGGGCAAGATTTTCACCAAGCTAGACCTGAGGGGGGCGTACAACTTGATCAGGATCCGGGAAGGCGATGAATGGAAGACCACGATGTTCACGCCTCTGGGCTCTTTTGAATATCTGGTGATGCCCTTCGGGTTGCAAGGGGGCTCAGCCTGCTTCCAGGCCTTCATGCACCACGTCCTGGGGTCCCTCCTCTTCAAGAACTGCCTGGTCTTTCTGGATGACATCCTTATCTATTCCAATGACCCAGTGCAGCATGTGAAAGATGTCAGGGAAGTGTTGCAGCGCCTGAAGGAGAACCACCTGTATGTGAAGCTGGAGAAGTGCAAGTTTCACACCAAGGAGGTGGACTTCCTGGGCTACAAGCTGTCAGACAAGGGGCTGGCGATGGACAAGGACAAGGTGCAGGCCATCCTGGACTGGCACAGCCCCAGGACGCGCAAAGATGCCCAACGCCTACTAGGCTTCGCCAACTTCTACAGGAAGTTCATCAAGAACTTCTCTCGCGTTACGGCTCCCATCACTGACTGCCTGAGAGGCAAGCAGAAGTTCAGGTGGACACCAGAGGCGCAAGCAGCGTTCGAAAGCCTCAAGAGGGTGTTCGCCTCGGACCAGAACCTGTTCCACGTGGTCCAGGACGCGCCCCTACGCATTGAGACAGATGCTTCTGAGAAAGCTGTGGGCGCCATTTTGTTGCAACTGGACGCCAACAGGGAGTGGAGACCCTGTGCCTTCTTCTCCAGGAAGTTGACACAGCCCGAGCGCAACTACACCGTGTTTGACAAAGAACTTCTTGCGATCCACGCTGCGTTCAAACATTGGAGACACTTCCTGGTGGGCGCCAAGCACCCCATCCAGGTGTGCACAGACCACAAGAACCTGGAGTTCTGGAGAACTGCCAGGGTGCTCAACCAGCGGCAGATACGGTGGGCAGAGTTCTTCTCGAACTTCAACTTCTCCATACACTACATCCCGGGAGAGCAGAACGTCAGGGCGGATGCCCTCTCCCGCAAGCCAGAGTACATGGAGGAGGAGGAGCCACCAGCCCCAAGGCACATTTTCCCCCCGTCGGCATGGTCCTGCGGAGCAGCAGTGGTGAGCGAGGCAGAACTCACAGCACTGACGGCAGCGGATGACTTTGCCAACCGCATCTTCAGAGAACTGAGAGGGGGGAGGGAGCAGGCAAAAGACTTTGCAGAACGCAGAGGGCTGCTTTTCTACAAGGGGGCACTGTACCTGCCCACCACCCAGCTCAGACGTACGGTCCTCAAACAGATGCACGACAACCCAACGGCGGGGCATTTTGGAAGGGACAAGACCACTCACCTAGTCATGAGACACTTCTGGTGGCCAGGGGTGAGGGAAGATGTTCGAGACTATGTACGGGGCTGTGACACCTGCCAGCGGGCAAAGGTGGTCAGAGCAGCGCCACCAGGGTTGCTGGAGCCCTTAGCCACGCCACACAGGCCGTGGGAAGTGCTGTCCATGGACTTCATCACAGATCTGCCTTCTTCCCGGGGTAAGACCGCAGTGTTGGTGGTGGTGGACCTCATGTCCAAAATGTGCCACTTTATACCGTGTGCCAGGGCAGTCTCTGCAGAAGAGACAGCCAAACTGTTTGTTGATCACGTTTTCAGACTGCATGGATTACCTTTAAGGGTTATTTCGGATCGTGGCCGCCAATTTGTTTCCAGGTTCTGGCGGCGGCTCATGAACCTCCTGCAGGTGGAGGTCAGCTTGTCGACGGCTAGACACCCGCAGACCAACGGACAAGCGGAGAGGGTCAACGCCATTCTGCAGCAGTACCTGAGATGTTACGTCAGCCAGAGGCAAACGGACTGGGTGGATCGCCTGCCACTAGCAGAATTTGCCTACAACAATGCAGTGCACGTCTCCACAGGGGTGTCGCCCTTTAAGGCCAATTACGGGCGCGACCTCAGATCTTTCCCAGAGAGGGAAGGGGAGGAGGAGGAGGAGGGCCCACAGGCTGAGGATTGGGCAGAGGAACTGGAGACGGTGCACCAGCAGCTCAGAGAACACTTGGAGAGGGCCAAGGAAGCGTACCAAAAGGGGGCAGATCGCCACAGGCGACTAGGGGAGGTCATCAGGGTGGGGGACAAGGTGTGGTTGTCCTCGGAGGGCCTTCCCACCAGAGGGAGGTGCAAAAAGCTGGCACCCAAAAGGCTGGGCCCCTTCACGGTCACGCAACAGGTAAACCCGGTGGCATACAGGCTGGCACTGCCAGAGGACATGAGGGTGCATCCAGTGTTTCATAGATCGCTGCTGTCGCCGTACAGGGAAAGCAGCAGGCTCCGAGACAGCGAACAAACCCCCGAGGGAGGGGGGGAGAGGGAAGGCAGGGAGCAACTCAATGAGGCCACGGCCATCCTGGATTCAAGGTGGGGGGTGGGGGGACTGGAGTACCTCATGGCATGGGAGGATGCTCCACCGTCCCAGAATGAATGGGTCCCAGCCACTCAGATACAGGAGGAATTCTTGGTGGAAGAATTTCACGCCCTCTTTCCCCACAGACCCAAGCCCTGGCACATGGAAAGGGAGGGGGAGGAGGAGGAGGCACGGGAGAGCAGCTCACCATGGCGCTGGGAAGCGGAGTTTGAGGAACCAGAGGATGAGGTATGGGTGTCACCGAGATCCACCCAGTCAGAGGAAGGAGCAGATTGGCAGAACGTTTTTACCCCCACCAGCTCTGACGCCACGGACTTTTTGGGATTCCCGTCCGCCCAGGCGGAAGGGGGGGGCTCGCAGGACTGGGGGGAGGTATTCACACCAACGGGCTCGGAGAGCACTGAGTTCTTAGGCTTCCAGTCGTCACCGACACATGGGGGGGGCCTGGGGAGGGGTGAAGGAGAGCTTGGGAGGGGGGTGGATGTGAGGGACAGGGGATATCGCGAAGTCCCTCCCCTCCTGAGTTCAAGCCCGTCCCCGAGCAAAGGGGAAAGCAGGGAGAGTTCCGATTCCAGTGGGGAAGCAGGAAGTCGTGTCCGAGGCTCAGGCAAGGTAGAGGAGCCAGGGTCCCAGGTGGGACAGGAAGGGGCAAGCAAGGGGGGAAGACCCATCCCCCCAACTCCAGAATTACGCAGGAAGAGGAGGGGCAAGAGGATGGGTCTGCCAAAGCTTTTGTGTTGGAGAAAGACGCGCCAAAAGCCATTAGGAGGTTCTGAAACCGACTGACCACATCACTCCGTGTAAATAGCAATGACTTGAGCACTGTAAATACGCAGCACCAATAAAAGAATAAAATGCAGAGCTGCGTGGCGTCGTTACTCTGAAGTAGTCCACTCCGGCCACCGTGACACAGCCATCAGAACATGTATCTCGTATTAGTTGACTTCCCAGCCACTCTTCCGTTGTTTTCTTTCCGTAGCTTAGAAAGCTGCTATATTACTTATATTTTTACCCATTATATATGTTAATCATAAATGATTAAACTACCACTATCAGCTGCTATACTTTAAATTCTGCATAACCATGATATTTTTTTCAAAATATTTCCATTCTTCAATAATTTTTTCTTCATTTTGTTCTTTAATTATCACAGTTACGTCTAGCCATCTCACTGTATTCAATCATCTTCGTTCACCATTCTTCTTTCGTTGGGACTTCCTCTTTTTCGATTTTTAAGGGTTGTTTCAGGGTTTAAAGGAGGTGTGGAAGAACAATGGACACCACTTTGATCTCCTTGGAGAAGAAATTTGGGATGCGGATGCAGTTAATTAAATAAATAAGAGCTGCCTCGAGCACCCAGAAGAAAGACCGAGATGCGAATGGAACGAATGCTTCTTATTTTGAAACAGGCTCCGTTAATTTGTTGCCTGAAGAGAAAGAAGCCCATAGCACCCTTTTCCAAATGAGATACCATTAGAAATGCAAGCAAACCTGCTATTAAGAAATTACGCTATTAATTGTATCCATTACTGCTTTCAACCCTTCTTAGTTTTTCAGCGATGGTTTGCTTCCAGCAGGCGCTTTGAAGCAGAATGGTTGAGTTATGCACGTAAACCCCGCTTCTTCTTCTTCTTCTTCTTCTTCTTCTTCTTCTTCTTCTTCTTCTTCTTCTTCTTCTTCTTCTTCTCCTTCTCCTTCTCCTTCTCCTTCTCCTTCTCCTTCTCCTCCTCCTCCTCCTCCTCCTCCTCCTCCTCCTCCTTCGCTCACTCATAGTTGAGTAAGACTGTCTTCCATTAACAGTGAGCCCGTAAGTGACTGTGGAGGCCAATTCTGGATCCACACATCCTTCCACAGTGGGGACATTGGTTTCTGGGCAGGAGTTGATCATGGTGAGGGTTTGCCAAGCATGCTTTCCCTCTTAGCACTTTTCTCCCTTTCGTCCTGAACATCTTCAATGCCCATGACACCTTTGGTAAAGGCTGTTCTCCAATTGGAACACTCGCAGGCCAGGGTTTCCCAATTGTCGGTGTTTCTACTACATTTTTTTAGATTTGCCTTGAGAGAGTCTTTTGTTGACCACCAGCATTGCGCTTTCCATTTGTAGTTGCTCTACCCCTGTGTAAAAAGGAGGAGGCTGCCTCAGGCAAGCCAAAAATGACTATCTTGCGGCCTTGAACTTCATCACGGGGATTAAAGCTTGGTTCATATATTTATTCGGTTCCTGAATCGTCGTACAAAAAGCCCCGCTCAATCAGGCCAAAGGCCCATCTCATCCAACATCCTGTTCTCACAGTGGCCAACCAGATGCCTATGGGAAACCCGCAAGCAAGACCTGGGGCAACAGCCATCTCCCCTCTTCTGATGCCCAGCAATTGTGTTCAGGGGCACAATCCCCCAGCAGTGGCGGGAGGAACACAGCCATCGTGGCTAGAGGCTGTTGATAGCCTTAGCTTCCATGAGTTTGTCTGATCCTCTATAAAGTCACCCATAAGTACCATTGTTTTACATAGGGGGACTGGTATTTTTCTGGTGCACGCAGAATGCAGCATGTCTCTTGGGGAAAGGGGTAGATTCAAAAGTGGAGGGCGAGGAATGGGATGGAATATCCCTGCTGGAACCCTGAACAGGAGCACTGCACGCTGCAACACATCGTTGCAGACCCCACCTATAAGCACCAAACCAGCCAGAACAACTTCCTGAAAAACCAGCGTTTGGGCGGACAGTCTCCCGGCAGACTTGCCATATTTTTGCCTGATTTTAGGTTGTCTGGGAACAAGGGCAGGGCAAGGCTTTCTCCGTGTACTCACTCATGGAAAAGTTCAGCAGGCCTGACGCTTTCTATTTTCTGTGTTTAGGATGTCTGTTAAGAACATGGTGTTCTAACAAGGGTTTGCCGGGAGTGTGTGTGAGAGAGAAAAGGCAAATTCTATGCCAAACCTATCAGATAATTTCTTTTAGAGCCTGCTGTTACAGAAGTTAGAATTTTCGTTTATCCTGGCTTCGGGGCAGCGGAGCACGTATTCCATGGTGGGCAGGACCAGGTGCAAAAGCGGGTGCAGCAACGGATGTCCCGTTTTCTCATCGAGACGCAGGCTAGTCTCTATACCTTCTCTATTCTCCAGCCTGGAGAGCAAGAGGCTTTCATAGAACTGTAGAATTGGAAGGGACCCCAGGGTTCACCTAGTCTCAACCCCTTGCAATGCAAGGATCTCAGCAAAAGCATCCATGACAGATGGCCGTCCAACCTCTGCTCAAGGCCACGTTCCAGCCTGGCAAAAGCTTTTTGAAGAGGGTGCAAAGCAGCTCTGGCGAGGGCAGTGGTTGGAGGAGGTATGTGATTTGGGGAGGGTCCTGAGGGCCCGGTGGAGAGATCTGGAGAGCTTGAGGTTCTCTACACCAGGTGGGGACAACACTGATATAGAGGGACCAGCGGCCTAGCTTGGCGTGAGGCAGCGTCGTGGTTCTGTTGCTGTAAAATCGAACTGTATTCATAACAGCCGTGTTTCCTCAAAGTTTGAATTAGGATTGCTGATGGTTTCATGCCTTGATACTGCGGCAGGTGTTGAATAGGATGTTCAGTATGCCATGAAACGTACGAGGTTTTCCGTCAATCTGTCAAGAGAGATGTTCTCTTTGTTTATCGGCGCTGGCAGCTTGACCCTTCTCCTCCCGCTTTTTCAACTTGCTTCCTGGATCTGATGGAAATGTGCTTGGGGTAGGGGGCTGGGGCTGGAGTTTGCAAACAAGCACTTATTTCCCAACATCTGGTGCGGTGCAGATGTTGTTGGGACTGCAGCTTTCCTCAGACCCCGCCAACATAGCCAGAAAAACACCTGGAGGGCAACACCTGTCCCTGTGCCTTTCTGAAGGGCCTTCCCTGTCCCAAGGAACCACGTAAGGCTGATCATTTTTTTCATCCAGGGTGGTGGGTGCCAGGCAGAAGCTGTCGAAAAAACCCGTCTTAAGCGCTTGGAAGTGAATGGCCGCCATGTTTTAAAAGGTTAACCTGCGCATTGGCCCCATTAAGTACATAGGATGGCTGTGATGTGGCAGGAGATTTGGTAGAATCTTGGTGTGTGAATGAATGGCAGCCTTGCTCAACCTGGTACCCTCCAGACATTGCTGGACTATGACCCCCTAGCAATGTTAGAAATTAGACAGGTGACCAGGCACATTTTGTTACTGGCGCAGGTTCAGTTGCTACCATGTGGAGATCTCTGGATGCCAGGTTGGTGACTGGCATCTTCATCTGGCCGCCCCCTGCAGCTTTAAGCAGGTAAGCAGAAGGGCTTATTTTTTGTAGGGATTGCAATTGGATCGGCGCTGGCACACCACGCCGGTCCTCTAAAGTAGAAAGAATAACGCGGCATACTGGCTAACGTCAGAAAAGAAGACACGTGTAACAGGACAGGTTGGGAGGCATGGATCAGCAGGGCAACAGGTCATGACAGTACTAGAAGCAAGGAAGGACATGTTGGATCTGGATAGAACTGGATAGAACGGGATGGACCAGATGGGTCAAGACAAGTCAGGGAAAACAATGGGATACAGGGAGGGTGTGTGTACTGAGTGACATGTGCTAAGAGCATGGACAGAGGGCATGGCAAAACTGCACGTAGGTAATGGAGACATTTTGGGGTGGCACCGGGAAGCGACGTGCACAGGAACATCACCTTGTATGGAGTCGCGCTACCACCATTGGTTAAAAGTTGCACTAATGGGTTAATCATTAGCTGTCAAGTAGAACTGTCAATAAAAGGGAGCGCTCGAAAAGGCTCGAGGTCGCCTTCCCGTTGGAAACCATCCTGTCTCATTGCGTCGTTCTTCATCAGCCACAACAATTTTTTGCATTTATAGCCCACCTTCCCCCCCCCCCCAAGGAGCATGATTTACACACACCCCTCCTCAGTTAATCCCTACAACAACCCTGTGAGGCAGGTTAAGAGGCTGCAATTGGCCCAAGGTCACCTAATGAGCTTCATGACTGAGTGGGGATTTGAACTCTGATCTCCCAGGTCCTAGTCCATGCATAGGCAAACTCCGGCCCTCCAGATGTTTGGGACTACGATTCCCATCATCCCTGATCACTGGTCCTGTTAGCTAGGGATGATGGGAATTGTAGTCCCAAACATCTGGAGGGCCGGAGTTTGCCTATGCCTGTCCTAGTCCGACATTCTAACCGCTACACCACACTGGCTTCTTAGAATCCTTCTGCTATGGGGCAGCTCTATAAATTAAGTAGGTAAGTAAATAAATATAGGGAAAGCAAAATGTCAGCTAGAGAAGGATCTGAAATATTTTCCTTGAAGCTTGTATTTGTATTCTGGATTGTGTTATTTGATGTTTTAATGTGTTGTAAACCGCATTGAGATTTTTTTCTTTAAAATATTAAGTGGCATAGAATATGCAAATTCCTATATATATATATTTGCAAATTCCACAGGAAAAAAGGCGCCTAGACATTCCATTGCGGCAACCGTAACCCAGGTTCAAGGTGCCATTTGTTGATTAGCTGATATACCCGAGATACCTGAGTTTCTAACACTGCTTCCAACTGGGGCTGATGGGAGTTGTAGTCCTGAACATTGGGAAGCCCCCTTAGTTGAGGAAGCCTGATGTACGGAACGGTGTGCAGACTCTGAAGTGCAATTTGTCAGGCTTGGGGTGCAAGTCTGTCTCAGCAGCCTCCAGCCTGCCGTGAGCATATTTCATCTACGACCCAGATTCTCTCAAGTGCCAAAATTGGCAGCTCATCATCACGCATTTGCAAACTGGATATGCTACTGCCTTTGGACCGTTCCCTGCAGGAGGTATCCTGGAACGAGTCGGTTGTGGAAGTGGTGGTCCTGTCCTCTGAAACGGCTTACGCGGACGTGCGCGAAATGGGAGAAGTTCTTCGTAATAAGCACGGGTGCTTTTGTTGTTTCCTAGGTGAATGGAAAAGGTTCTTTGTGGTGTGTGGACCCAGAATATAAACCGAACCTAATACAAGCCCTGAAGAAGCAGCCTTTCCCCTCTGCCTTTTTTTATACCCCACCAGCATCACCACTGAGGTAGGACTCTTGTTGCTCTAAACACAGTGCAATCTGGGGTGGGTGGGTGGTGGAATGCAGATTTCCGTCTAGATCACTGTTGCCCACAGGTGGTGATACATTTTTTTGGTTTTGGTAAGTCTAGAAGAGAGAATAAAAAATTCCTTCCAGTAGCACCTTAGAGACCAACTAAGTTTGTCATTGGCATGCACACGAAAGCTCATACCAATGACAAACTTAGTTGGTCTCTAAGGTGCTACTGGAAGGATTTTTTAAATTTTGTTTCGACTACGTCAGACCAACACGGCTACCTTCCTGTATCTAGAAGAGAGACTCAGCCATAGCTCTGGTGGTAGGGCACAGGCTTAGTGTTCAGAAGGTCCCTAGGTTCATCTCCAGATTCCCACACCCTTCTCCAAACATTGTAGCCCTGCAAAGCCATTGCCAGCCAAGATCAGGCAACACTGGGATGGCTCTGAGCAGGAGCAGAGGAGAAATGTGATTCAGTTCTCTTTGAACGGCGAACTTGCACAGCCTGCCCTTTGTGAGACAAGGCATGAAGCGAAAAACAGCCACCCTTCAAAATTTGCACTTCTGTGAATTTTGCTGTGCATTTCTCCAGCCAAGTAGAGCCATAGAATTGTAGAGTGGGAAGGGACCCTGAGGGCCATTTAGTCCAACCCCCTGCAAGGCAGGAATCTCAACTAAGACAGATGACCACCCAACCTCTGTAATGTGTACAAAAATGCTTATACTGGGGTAAAGTGTGTCTGCAGGAATATGAACGTATTGATGGGAAGAACGACCAAGCACATATATAAGAGGAAACAGTAAAGAAGAAGAAGAAGAGTGTATAGCAGGCAAAAATTATGGTATATACAAAAAATGGGAGAGATGTTGCACTGAAACACTGATGAATTTTCATGAATTCTTTTTTTTTATATTAAAAAAGTACAAACTAATTTGAACATGCGAAGAACTGAGCTTAGGACTAGAAAAAACGAGAAATACACACACAGAGAAAATAAGACTTACCCATCCCTTGGTCTAAGACAGCTTCACATGTTGACCACTTTCTTTAGATTATCCTTGCTATTCTTTGTTAGCTGAGAGACACTTACTTGAATCTGTATATCTGTATATCCCAGTGATTGATTAAATGTTATGGGCAGTTTGCATTTGATATCCCTTCTCTGATAGAAAGCATACAGGGCCAGAATGGGTGGGAGGCCATTTTTGGCAATTCCTTCTCCTCCCCCCACCCACTGCAGCTCATCCCCTCCCGGTCAGCTCTGGAGGCCCACCACAAAAAACTAAAACTAAGGAACTGGTAACAAATTATAGAGATCAAGGGTAGTCAACATGGTGGTCTTCAGATGTTGCTGAATTGCACCTTCCATCATCCCTGACCAATAAGGCACATTGGCTGGAGTTGATGGGAGCTGGAGACTATCAACATCTGAAGACCACCATGTTGGCTGCCTCTGATAAAGAGATCATATAGATTTCAACTAGGCTTGCTTCCAAGTAAGTGTTCTGAAGATTGTACAGTAGTTGCAAGCTAAAATTAATTTTCTGATCGCATTTGGGTTATGAGTGGAGGAGATTTGGGGTATTTATGCTCCCAGTTCAGAAGATGAGCCAACTGTGCCTGACAGAAAGCAAATGGACTTGTGGTGGGAAAAAATGGAGCTCGTAGCTGGCTCTTAGCCCAGGTCACCACCGCCAGCCTACGGTAGGGACAGTTTGCCCGTTGCAAACACAGGAATGCCTTTCAGCCAAGGCTGCCCCTCGATGACGTGCAACGAGGAGAAATCCATTCCAGCAATGAATCCGACGGAGAAAATATCAATTGGTGTTTTACGCAAAACTGACGCTCTGCCCAATTAACGAAAGAGTTAGATGCGCTGTAAAAATCGACACAACTAATCAAAATCTTTAACCTAACCAAGATGGAAAGGCCTTCCTGGCAAGGCTGAAATGAAATTTTTGGGAGTCCCTTAACAACAAAACGTCGAGCCTGTATCCATGTCTGGCATGAACTGAAAAACAGCTGACGTGCTTTGCTTTTGTTTTTCTTTCTGCCAGAAGCATTGCCTATGTAGGAGCACAGAGCTTGGTAGCTCCCTAGGGTGGCTGGACCCTTTGGGATTGATAAAGTGGAAGTCAGAGAGGACAACTGTCGCTTGAGCAGAGCCTCCCGCTGACTGGTTGCAAGTAGACTGAAGTTGGTGGGGTACAGGTGTTAAACGCTGACAAGGTCTCACTCCTGTTTGCAGTTGTGCTGCAGCTTTCAGCACTAACTGCAGATTCCGGATCAGGCACAAAGGAGGGCCCACATAGAGTGCATTGCAGTAATCCAGCTTTTAAGTAACCTATGCATGAGCGACTGTGGCCAGGCTTTCCACTTGAACATGGCTGCAGGACTGCAGCCTGTGTTTTGAATGTGAACGGCAGTGTCATAACTAGAAGATGCCTTGTCAGTTTTCATTTGGATATCCCAGGGCCCAAGACGGACTTCCTGTTACAGACAGAATGTCAGATAGGGGTGGAGGAGAAACTCAATTCAGTTCGCATGTGAAAGCAAACCTATGTAACTTGTAGCTTTTGAAACAAGACACAATCCGAATACGCAGCCATCCTTCAAAATTGGCACTTCTCTGAATTTTGCAGGACCAAACAGTGTTTACAAAAATGCATAGTAGTAGTAGTAATAATAATAATAATAATAATAATAATAATAATAATAATAATTTATTTGTACCCCGTCCATCTGGCTGGGTTTCCCCAGCCACTCTGGGCGGCTTCCAACAAAGATTAAAAATGCATTAAAATGTCACACATTAAAAGCTTCCCTGGACAGGGCTGAAATGTCAGGTAATTGTTTATCTCTTTGACATCTGATGGGAGTTCCACAGGGTGGGCACCACTACCGAGAAGGCCCTCTGCCTGGTTCCCTGTAACTTGGCTTCTCGTAGCGAGGGAATTGTGCTCGGAAAGGTACTGGGAATCTTTCAGGACCGGTGTTATATGGTCTCTGCGGCCGCCCCCAGTCACCAGTCTGGCTGCCGCATTCTGGATTAGTTGTAGTTTCTGGGTCACCTTCAAAGGTAGCCCCACATAGAGTACAATGCTGTAGTCCAAGCGGGAGATAACTAGAGCATGCACCACTCTGGCGAGACAGTCCGAGGGCAGGTAGGGTCTCAGCCTGCGTACCAGATGGAGCTGGTAGACAGCTGTCTTGGACACAGAATTGACCTGCACCTCCATGGACAGCTGTGAGTCCAAAATGACTCCCATGCTGCACACCTGGTCCTTCAGGGGCACAGTTGCCCCATTCAGGACCAGGGAGTCCTCCACACCAGCCCGCCTCCTGTCCCCCAAGAATAGTACTTCTGTCTTGTCAGGATTAAACATCAATCCATTAGCCGCCATCCATCCTCAAACTGCCTCTAGGCACTCACACAGGACCTTCACTGCCTTCACTGGTTCCAATTAAAAAGAGAGGTAGAGCTGGGTATCATCCACATATTGATGGACACCCAGTCCAAACCCCCTGATGATCTCTCCCAGTGGCTTCATGTAGATGTTAAAAAGCATGGGGGAGAGGACGGAAACCTGAGGCACCCCACAAGTGAGAGCCCAGGGGTCTGAACACTCATCCCCACCACCACTTCCTGGACACGGCCCAGGAGGAAGGAGCGGAACCACTGTATAACAGTGCCCCCAGCTCCTCTAGATGGTCCAGAAGGATGTTATAGTCGATTGTATCAAGGGCCGCTATGAGATCCAGCAGAACTAGGAAACTGCTCTCACCTTTGTCCCTAGCCCACCAGAGATCATCGACCAGCACGACCAGGCCTGAATCCCAACTGGAAGGGATCCAAATGGTCTGAATCCTCCAGGCATGCCTGGAGTTGTTCAGCAACCACTCGCTCAATCACCTTGCCCAAGAATGGAAGATTTGAGACTGGGCGATAGTTGGCCCTATTGGCTACATCTAAAGATGGTTTTTTAAAGAAGCGGTTTGATAACCACCTCTTTCAGCAACCACCCACTCAATCACATTGCCCAAGAATGGAAGATTTGAGACTGGGCGATAGTTGGCCATACTGGCCGGGTCTAAAGATGTTTTTTTAAAGAAGCAGTTTAATGACTGCCTCTTTCAGCGGGTCTGGGAATGCTCCCTCACAGAGGGAAGCATTCACCACCCCACAGAGCCCATCGCCCAGCCCTTCCCGGCTAGCTTTTATAAGCCAGGATGGGCAAGGATCAAGGCTGGGCTAAAAATGAAAACAACATACAAAAGATGCATTACCTGAAGGAAAATTGCTTTGCAAAAATTGTGTAAGTTACTGGTAAAACTGCGTATGAAAATGTTTGCGTTAGGAGAAATTTGCCTTAAAAATGTGGATGAATTTTCACAAGGACTTCAAAAAGAAAATTCTACACTGCTGTAGAAACATGGGGAACTGAAATGGGCAGATTTGCTGTTCTGTCGTGTCACACTGGCTGCCCTTCATTAGGTTAACAAATACTGCTGCTGAGGAGACGAGGTCCTTTTAAAATCATCAGGGCAGCTAAAAGTTCTGCAGTGTTGTCCCTGAGGTAGATTATGTGCACCACTGCAGGAAGGACGCATGACTTCCAGTCCCCCTTTCCCAAAATAGACCAGAGCACAGTAGAAATTCTCGCCAGGAGGGCTCCTGTTAACAGATGCTTGTTACAGACTTTGTTCTCCAACTCACTTAGGGAAAATCATCTTTAAAGGAGCACACACACACACACACACAGAGAGAGAGAGAGAGAGAGAGAGAGAGAGAGGAAGGGAGAGGGAGCAGTCTTTACAAAGACGGCTTAAAAAATATGTGGTGGTGTTTGGCATGAGAAGACTTCCCACACGCTTTAGAACAGGATTTGCAAGGCCTGTGCTGGAGCTCAGCATAGCTGCCAAGTTATCCCTTATTTTAAGGGATTTTCCCTTATGCTGAATAGGCTTCCTCGTGAGAAAAGGGAAAACTTGGCAGCTATGGAGCTCAGTGTTTGGGGCCCTGGAGTAAAGCCAAATCTAGAGACTGAGGTTTAAAACAAGACAGGAAGAAATGCCAAGGGCAACTCTGTTTCTGAGAAAGAAATGGCAGGGCACGAGGACGCAGGATCAGGACAAAAAGCACAAAATGGTTGCTCATTAGCAGAGGTTCAAGTCCTCAGAATTATGGAAACCTGAAGGTGGAATCCAGAAACGTAGTAAGTTGCCTTAGACCAGTTCAAACTATTTGCCCACGTAGCCCAGTATTATCTCACTGGAAGTAGCAGAAGTTTTTTCACATCACCTGCAACGTAATTTTTAACAGGAGATGCCAGGGATGGAACCCAAGACATTCTGCAGGCAGAGTATTGCCCATCACCAAGCTCTGCCCCCTATGGACCCAGAAACGTTTTGGTCTTTAAATCCCAACACCCCACCAGCTAACACTGACAGGTGGTCAGGACAACTCACTTGTCAATCATCTGATATCATAATGATATCAGGTGCTGAACAGGTCCCACCATGTGGGATTGAAGTCCCTGTGAGCTAGTTGATGGGCAGGAGATTTGATCCTGTTTTCTGTACTACCTGTGCCTCTGCATGCCCCACACGTATAGGGCATCAGGTGTGCTATAGCTGGGTGTGGTTTGGGGGAAATGGTCTGACATTCCACAGCGGCCAGCCAGGGTTTGCAATCAAGTGTCTTCTCAAAGGGATTTGCCATCAGTCTCCTGATGAGCAAGCAATTATGATAGAGGTGTGTTTTCAGACACCTCTGTCTTGTTCGCACTGTCCGGGTTTAGATATAAGCTCCCCTCCACAACCCATTAGTTTCACATCTTTGAAAAGTAAGTCTGAACAGGGTCTTGGTCTGTGGCAAACTGTCAAATGTGGCAGTAGGTTTAGATGCAGTCCTTTTATTTCTGAGTTTTCTTAAGTTCAGTCGCAAAAATGCCAGTTGCGGATATAATATAATAGGCAAGCTTAGCAGTTTTTGACTTTGTTAACTAAATGCACACAAAAGAAACCTGTTCGATTAGATCACTTTGCGGGACATCAGAAAATGTTCAGAGGCAAGGCGCCCTAGGGATTTGCATAGGGAAATCTCCCAATTCAATCTTCTCCAGAAAAGCCACATCACAGATTAGGTCAGCTCTGTAATACACCAGGTTTAAGACCCACACCAGGCCAGCAGTCCTTGTTGACATCACTTCTGGTACAGGAGAGATCCTGCCATTTTGAAATCATCGAAGGTGCAAATATGGCTAGACTAAGTGAATTCTGTCTTGGTTCAGCACGATCTCTAAACCTTCTTTCTCCTCTCTTCCAGTGGTTCACCTTCTCCTCACTACTTAACCTCAGTTTTGAAACAGAATCAGGGTCGATCTATCAAAGGTAAGTTGTGCTATGCATTGCCCATCTTTTAGCTCTCCTTTGGGTGGCTTTATAGACTCCGTCTGTGGCCTGGTACAGATGTTGTGGCCAAATTATGGTTTGGTCACCATGAACAACAGATCCCTTCCTGCACTTCCTGACTTGGGGATTTGAGCACATGAGGGGAGGCAGGAACGCACAAACCCAAAGGCTGTTCACAATGGCCAAACTATAATTTGGCCACAACATTTGTACTGGATCACAAATCATGCAAACTGTGGCCACCACAAACCTATCAGTTTGCATCCCAAACCATGGTTTAAATCTGTAGATGTGGTTTAGTTGCAGCATCCGAACGCGGCTTGGTTGTTTCCAGAAGTTCCGTTAAAGGTCTTCTCTCTCGAGATTTTCCATTCTAGTTTCTTGGACCAGTCTAAGGCCTCATCTGCACTATCCATTTTAAAGCAGCTCTTTACAACTTTCAACAGTCACCTCTTCCCCCAAAGCATCCTGGGTAGTGTAGTTTGTGGAGAGTGTCTATTTCTGTGAGAGCCCTATTCCTATCACAGAGCTGCAATTCTCAGAGTGGTTTAACAATCAAATCCCTCTTCCCTGGGAACTCTGGGAAATGTAGTTCTGTGAGGAGAATAGGGCTCTCTTAACAACTCCTGATCCCCACAACAAAGTACAGTACCTGGAATTATGTGGGGGAAGCCATGACTGTTTAGAGTGGTGCAATACTGTTTTGAATACATAGTGCAGATGGGGCCTTAAAGCACCAGTTTCATTTGAACTTTAGTCTCGATTCCATCTTCTTTTTTAACAGCTGCATTTGCAATCAGGACTCCTCTAAATCTTAAATTGTCTTTTCCATTTATCATTTAGATGTTTTTCAGCATCTCAACTTGTCTTCCCTTTTCTCCTTCTCAATTCTCACCCCTCCCTGCCAGCCCCAGCACCTTGTTTGGCTTCAGTGATTGGCTGGCTATTCCTTCCAACTTTGTAATTGATTAAGCACTCGGAGGAGACTGGGGTGCTGAACAAGATCTGTGTTAATCCATTTTTAAATTGGTTGATATGATCTAGAGAACCAGGGTGGTTGGCACCTATCAGCATGAATGTGGTGGAATCCAGCTTGTGTCAGCTGTGGAAAAGGCAAATTCCACGCTAGGGATCTTTAGGAATGGGACTGAAAATTAAAGTGCTGATACCACAGTAGTATCAAAGAAATCTATGGTGCAACCACATTTGGAATAATGTGTGCAGTTCTGGTCGCCTCACCTCAAAAAGGACATTGTAGAGCTTGAGAAGTTTCAGGAAAAGGCACCGAAAATGTTCAAAGGGGATTGAGCAACTGCCCTATCAGGGAAAGCCACAACTACATGGTGCAGGTATATAAAATGATTTATGCCAGGCACGTCCAACAGGTAGATCGTGATCTACCAGTAGATCACTGGACGTCTGCAGTAGATCACTGGTAGATCACTGGCTCCCCCCAAAGAAGCCCAAGAACTTTGGCTCCCCCCCCCAAAAAAGCTAAACATTTTAGCCCTGCAGCCCATAAAAGGAAGCTCAACAACTTTGACCTGAACCCCCCAAAAGGGGATAGATCACTGCCAGTTTTTAACTCTGCGAGTAGATCACAGTCTCTTGGGAGTTGGCCACCCCTGATTTATGCTGTGGAGAAAAAAGTTTTTCTCCCTCTCTCATAACACTAGAACACATGGGCATCCAATGACGTTGAATGTTGGAAGATTATTATAATTACAATAATTTTGTCAGGACAGACAGAAGAAAGTACTTTTTCTTGCAGTGTGTAGTTAAGGGAGAGACTTTGGTGCTACAGGACACAGTGATAGCTTTAAATGAGGATTACACAAATGCATGGAGGATAATAATAATAATATTAATAATAATAATAATAATAATAATAATAATAATTTTATTATTTGTATCCTGCCCATCTGTCTGGGTTGCCCCAGGCATTCTGGGTGGCTTCCCATATATATATATAAAAAGAAAAATTAAACATTAAAAAGCTTCCCTATATAGGGGGAGAATAGAATCATAGAATTGTAGAGTTGGAAGGGACCCCAAGGGTCATCTAGGCCAACCCCCTGCAATGCAGGAATGTCAGCTAAAGCATCCGTGGCAGATGGCCACCCAACCTCTGCTTTAAAACCTCCAAGGAATGAGAGTCCACCACCTCCCAAGAGAGTCTGTTCCACTGTTTAACAGCTCTTACTGTCAGAAAGCTCTTCCTGATGTTTAGTCGGAATCTCCTTTCCTGCAACTTGAAGCCACTGGTTCGAGTCCTGCCCTCCAGAGCAGGAGAAGTCTTAACCAGTATGGCGATGTTTCACTGCCTCCCCTGTCAGGGGCAGTATACTTCTGAATGCCAGTTGATGGGAATCACAAGCAGGAATTGCAGGCTTCCCGTGGGCATGTGGTTGGCTAATACGAGGGCAGGATGCTGCACTGGGTGGGCAGACAGGGCTTGGCAATTGCTAGGCCCTGAAGCTCACTAGGTATCCTTGGTCAAGAAGACACTTATCTCACTTCTTATCCTAAACTAAGCGTGTTTTTAAAAGCATGGTCATGCTTCGCTCCTCTAGATGAAACCTAATGGGAGGCAGTTTCCTTTTCCTTTTCCAGACTCTGATATTGATGCTGCTACTGCCATGATGCTCTTGAATACTTCCATTGAAGAAGGCATTTTAGATTGTAAGTAAAAATAAGTTTTTGCTGCCTTTCTGTTTTTTCAGTGCTGCTGCTGTATTAAATCCCTTTTCAAATGTAAAATTTTAGTTAAGAGCAGCTGATGGTTTCACAGAAAACACTTGAGGCCATTTATTTCTGGTTTGTTTGTTTGTTTGTTTTAAAAAGCCCTTGGAATATTGAAATGAAATAATGTGCACCCTGTTTGCTTGGTAGAAAGTCCTGTTGTGTCCAGTTGGACTTACTTGCAGGTAAATGTCCTTAGGATTACAGCAGAAGCCTAAATCTCGTTACTTTAAAACAGTACCACATCTTGGAATGCGTATATGGCTGATTTATTTGTAGCTATAATTTTAAATACTGACAGCTCATATTAAACTATTATGTTAAACTAAGACGGTTTTAACGAAGCAGTTGGTTACTCTATTCAAATCCTTGACCCAAATTACACTTTTATTCCCTTCAACCCACCCACCCCATTCAGCCTCATCTACACTATAACTGGGGATTCTGCTAGAAGCCTCTTTTCCAACCCTTTGCTGAGCTTTTGTCCTGCAGCAATGCCATGGAAATATTCCCTGTAATACTCCTCCTACCTGTCAATGTTCAAAGATGTTCCTCACTTCTCCTCTTGGCGCTGCAGACAGGCCTTTTCTCCCTGCCTTTTCAGCTTAGGTTGGCTAGTTCAAGAAGGCCCAGCAAGTCTTTGGTCACTGTGCCTCTCCTCCTGCCTCTCAGGTCTTCCTCCTCCTCCTTCCTCCCCAATCCTCTCCTTCAGCTTTCTTCTTCTTCTGGCTCTCTGCTGACCAGTGCCCAGCTATATATACACTCCTCTGGTCCAGCCCCGGCCAATCATGCGGTGTAACTGAAAATTCTAAACCTGCACCCACCAATCAAAAGACGCACACCTTCTATCCTTCATTTGCATTCCGAGAATTTGAACGCCAACCCTTCCTCACAGCTGTCAGTTAAGGCCCTGTTCAGCCACAGTTAAACCAACTGCCGCCGGACCAGACAGAAAACTTCCCACATAAATGTACGTTCGGAATCAAATGTTGGGAATGCCTTACACAATGCATGGGATTTCTCAACAACAGGGTCCAATAAATTCTGAAGGGCACCGTGGTGGCTATTATTAATCTCTTTATTAAATGTTTGCACCACCTTTCATCTGTAGATATCGAAGCAGTCCACAACATAAAAATTCAAAAACCACAAATCATTAAGCTCTTGCCTTAGACTGTTCCAAGTGCACCAGTTTCTGGTGTCTTTAAATTTATTTATTATTTTTAATGATTTTATAGATACATCGGGACAACAACAACAAAACAGAAGAAAAAATATATATATATACAGCAATAAAAAGATATTAGAAATTAGATAATGACAATAAAAGTTACAAAAGTAACAAAATTTGTTTATTATTATATCTGTTTGTTATGGGACGGGGGTGGCGCTGTGGTCTAAACCACTGAGCCTCTGGGCTTGCCAATCAGAAGGTCGGCGGTTCGAATCCCTGCGACGGAGTGAGCTCCCGTTGCTTGGTCTCAGCTCCTGCCAACCTAGCAGTTCGAAAGCACGTCAAAGTGCAAGCAGATAAATAGGTACCGCTCTGGCGGGAAGGTAAACGGCATTTCTGTGTGCTGCTCTGATTTCGCCAAAAGCGGCTTAGTCATGCTGGCCACATGACACAGAAAAACTGTCTGCGGACAAACGTCGGCTCCCTTGGCCAGTAAAGCGAGATGAGTGCCACAACCCCAGAGTCGTCTGCGACTGAACTTAACTGTCAGGTGGTCATTTACCTTTTTATATCTGTTTATTATAAAGCAGCCGAGGGCACCAAACACATCTGTAATAAAAACACAATTAGAAATAAAGCAAAGATGTATTTAAAGAAGGTTTGTGGCATCTAAAAACAACAGATCGTAACAAAATCATGTTTCTCGACAGGCCCACCAAAACAGAAAAGTTTTCAGCAGGGGTCTAAATCAGTTTTTCCCAAAGTGGGTGGTCCTGCCCCCCCCCGGGGTGATGGGATTGCCTTGGGGCGCTAAGGGGTCACAGAGGAGGCGGCAGGGGAACACTGGAGGTGTAAATAATAATCAGACTTTGGAAAGCTGGATCAAATTCACCCATTTTTTAAAAATTAATTAAACCATTGTAAATAGTTTTAACTGGATTTTGGATAAATGTGCAACAGTAAGGGTTACTGTTTTGAATTTTACCGTGTTATTATTTTCCTTCGTGGGTCGTGGAAACCGCTATTCTGAATATTGCATTTTGTAGGGTACAGGGCAATAGGGATGAGTTAAGTGGCCCGGAAATCTTTGGGAACCACAGGTATAAAAGATGGAGCTTGCCAAACGCTGGTATTGGAAACCTGACCCCTTTCATGGAATCATAGAACTGTAGAGTTGGGAGGCTACCCCAAGGGTCCTCTAGTCCAACCCTTCGTAATGCAGGAATCTCGGCTAAAGCATCCATGACAGATAGCCATCCAACCTCCAAGAAAGGAGAGTCCACCATTCCACTGCTGAACAGCTCTTACTGTCGGACAGTTTTTCCAGATGTTTACTCGGAATCTCCTATCTTGTAGCTTGAAGCTGTTGGTTCAAGTCCTACCCTCCAGAGCAGGAGAAAACAAGCTTGCTCCCTCTTCCATGGGAAAGCCGTTAAGATATTTGAAGATGGCTTTCGTTATCTCCTATCAGTCTCCTCTTTTCCAGGCTAAACATAGCCAGCTGCAGAAAAGCCTGCCCAAAACCTCTGGAGGGCATCAGGGTGGGGTGGGGTGGGGTGGGGAGGCACTGGTCCCTCCCGTTTCTGACAAGACTTTATTTTCCTCAGGTAAGAAGCCGCAGCCACTCAAGCTATCCAAGAAAAGGAATTACGTCAGCACGTTCCAAAGCCACGGCAAGGCAAGTCCAGGGGGGAGCGATTTCCCCGTCCCCAACATTGACCCCAACAAGGACCATAACTACAGTGCCAGCAGCGTGGCCTCGCAGCGCTGCGTGTCGCCCTCGAGTGTGTCTTCCCTGTCGTCCGTCGACGAGGTCTACGAGTTTGTCTCCGAGGCCAGCCGGGTGGGGAGCGAGGGCAGCGAAGGATTCCACAGCGAGGTGGACACGGACGGAGACGACCGCGAAGAGGAGGACGACGATGATGACCCCCTGGCCGATAGCGGCTACACCTCGCAGCCGTGCCTCGCCGCCTCGGACAAGGCCCAGCCTCGCAAGAAAGCCCTGGAGGAGCTCTGCCTTGAAATTGACGAGGAACTGAAAGAGGCGGCCGGGTCTCTGCTGCATCTAGCCGGGATGAGCCCCTGTCTAGGCTCCCTCATAAGTACTGCAAAGACCCATAGCCAGAAACGAAGGAGAAAGAACGACGTCACGGCCTGAGAAGTGTGTTTGGGGGTGGGGTGGGGTGGGGGAGAAGATACGTCTATCAATAGAGATAAATGCATATTTTATTTTTTAGCGTGGCAATACTCCTCTACTTTTTACCCTTCACAAGGGAGATCAAAGCCATAAAAGGACTTTTTGTTCATGTATTTTTATTTTCACAGATTATAGTTTTGCAATTTGTTTCTTTTTCTAATTGCAAAAAGGGTGGTTTTGAAGCATTGAAGAGCGGATTACAATTGTGCAGAACAGGTGGGGCGGGGGCAAACCAAATCAACCAACCAACCAACCAACACAGCAGTTCCTTCCCGCTGATCATTTTAGCAAAGTTGAATATTTGAGTTTATTGGAGGAGTGGGTGCCATTATCTCTATCATCTCATACCTTGTACGTCTCTTTGGCTTTGGAACCTGGGGGGTTCATTTGACCTGTCTGAGTTCATAGGGCTCTGCGCAGAGAACAGGGCAGCCAACCACTGCAGCTCACCAATGGCTGTACTGGCAGGGGGTTGATGGGAGTTGTAGTCCAACAGCATCTAGAGGGCCACACATGCCCCGTTTCCTCCAATGGGAGTGAAGAATTGTGCCTTGCTTTCTAGCACGCCTGTTCTGCAGTGAGGCCTGGTGTTTGTATGTTATGGCGCATAAAGTCCAATGTGTAGCCTTCTCTAATTTTTAGAGAAGTAGTTCTCAGCCTGCATAATTTTTGGCCCTCCAAAATCAGTCGGTGGAGATCAAGCGGGAAAAGGATACATGGACTGTCTCCTGTTCCAGATTGACATGCAATTCTCAAATCCCAGGTGGGGCTGAAAGTGGAGGGAGGTGCATTGGGAGCAGGAGAATAAGCAGGCGCAATCCTGCCCCCTCTCTCTGTGCCCATGGGCTCCTGTCTCTGCCGGTTCTAGAGCCAACATGGTGCTCTTCCAGTTTTGGACTACATCTCCCACCCTCCTTGATCAAAGTCCATGCTGGTTGGGGCTGATGGGACTTGGGAGTCCAGCAAGAACGGAAGGGCATGGAGCTGACTCCCTGACCTGAGCTAAGCTGTGTGGCTGGTTCTGACATCTTCACGTGTTCTGATTTAAGTATTGAAAAATGCAGGATAAGGTCTATCAGCTTTCAGCTTGGCTTCCGTTGTTGCATAATTGTCTCGTGTGCAAGTCGAGGGTCTGGAATAACCTGAATACTAGACAACTGCCATTGTGGGACAGTTATCGATTGACTGATGTCTGCAATGATAACACAAGGAGGGTGTTGGGATTGCAACATGTAAACATGGATGTTTTTGAGACTCTAATCTTGAAATGTTAATCTCCACTCTTGTCCTCACCTTCCTTGAAACAGCACAAAGTAAGGAGCTGGTTCCTTTTCTTGTCTTTCTTTCTTTCTTTCTTTCTTTCTTTCTTTCTTTCTTTCTTTCTTTCTTTCTTATGGTTATTATATTTTAGATCTTCAGCGCACACTTTGTTTGCAAACCCAATGTTCTTTTGGTCTCGATATCCAGATTGAGTGAAAAATGTTGACTGCTAAAATTGTAAATGACTGTTGCACAGAGAACTTGTAGTTACATGTTCAGGTGAAGCATAATGAAATGGGTTTCTTTTCTTTTTAAGGTTACTGTGGTTGATACTGGCCTACTTCTCACTGAGGAGAAAAAGCTTGTTCTGGACTGTACCATTTTAGGCTACAGGTGAGGGCACACACAATTGATTACTGTTCTGCGTGAAACAGAAAACCTCAAATAAAAAACTAGATGTCCAGGGGAAGGACTCTAGCCCGGCTTTCTTCCTGACATCGAGTTCTTTTAAATGTACAAATTCAAATCGTGGTGCAGCTTTACACTGTGTGAGCCCCCACCTGCAGTCAGAAGCAGAACCGTCCAAACAGAGCTGGCAGCCTTAATGAGGACTAGGTTCTTGAATGCGTTCTTACTCGACTTGGAAGACCAGCCTTTTTCCCCCTTCTCTTCTACTGTGTGCTTCAGTTTTGCACTGTATTAACCAAGCATCCCTCAAGAAGACAGTATATAATACGCAGCCTTAAAGGGCACCATTTTCTAAACGTGCGCGCGCGCAGAGTCCCGCTCCCTCCTTAAGACTCTGAGAGGAGCTTAGGAAATGCCTGCGGTTGATGGTTTGCGGTCCGTCCCATCTTCCTTGGGGAGCAGTGACCGTTGGAGCGAAATCCCGACTCCTGTTAAAATCGGCGGGAATTTTGCCACTGTCCGTGCAGCCAGAACGGCACCTTTCTTTTTATCTGTTATTGCAGCAATAATATCCCCTCCCTTGTCAAGTGTCAAGGAAGCCCAAGAGCTCTGTGCTTGCTCTTCTGCCAACACAGTATTCTAGCGCGTGCTTAAAATGTAACGTGGGAATGGTAAAATGCGCCTGTGAAGCTCTGAGTGCATGCATTTCCACGGGAACCCTTTGTGTATTTTACCATTCCCACGAACCATAACACGGGATGTTTGTGTCCTCCTGGGTCTTCTGTGGCGGCTGCTGTGTTGTTTGGCTGCTGTTAGGAAGCTTGGGGGCATCGATGCCTGAATGGTGTGGCCAGTCTGCCATCCAGGGGCAGGTGTGTAGTCCTGTCTAGACCTTTTGCTGTTCCTGGCACTTGTAATGATGAGTTTTGGAGTTGGAGGGAAGGACCCACATGTATACTCACCATGGATCCTGCACCCATGTCCTGTTGGGAAATGGCCCTGGCTGGAGTGAAATGGTAGCCTGGAAGTGGATTGTCACGGTGCCACTGGAAAGCTCTCCCATGTCAGTCCCACCTGAGTCTCTCCAGGGAGGCACAGTCAAGCTCTTACCCCACTCCCGTTCCTTTCGGTGGATGCTTGTACAGGAACCATTTCCGCGAAGTGCGCCCTGTGGTTCCGAGAACCCCTTGAGCGTTCTTTTGCAGCGATCAAAGCATTAGCGTAGCTCATTCTGCCTGGCATGGAGGGTCAGCTTGAAGTGCCATTTTTTAATTTGTTTCCCATGTTTCCGAGTGTCGAGCAGTCACGAGCGGCCGGTTAAGCAAACCTTGCCCCCCGTTAGCAAAACGCTTCCAGGTTGGCAGAGAACGAAGGCGGGAAGCTAAACTTCTATTAATGCCGCAGAGCTTCTCTGGCTCCTTGGTGACTAAGCCAGAGGTAGTCAAGAGTTCGAATTTCACTGCCTCTTCATGAACGCAAGCCGCCTTATACACCTGGTATAAACTCTGCCAGCTTAATAATTCTTGAAACCATTCTGTAGACGCCCCCCCCCATCCTTCACGCCTTCCGTATGTCTTGGGCTACCAGTTCCATTGCTCCTGACCATTGGCCATATTGGCTGTGGCTGATGGGAACTGGAGCTCAACAAGATCCAGTAAGCATCCCATTGGCTACCCTTGCTGTGGACTTTCAATGCCTTGGGCTGGAATCCAGTGAACCCAAAGCAAGGCTTTCTCCCAGCTCCAGACCTTGACGTAGTTTGCTGGATCCCAACTACTCTCAACTGCATAATCTTGTCAAGAGATTCTCCCAGTGTAGGCCTTACGTTTGCAAGGATTTATGTAGCATTCCACCCCCTCCCGGAATTTCGGAGGAAATCTTTCGTTCAAATGGTAGTAAACTGTAAATGGCTCTGCTCTGTAATCATGTTGCTAGTTTCTAGACAAAAAAAAAGTCTCTAATGCATGGGTGTTTGCACGCTCTCACCTGTTTGTACACCACTTTCCCTGATGTAAAAGTCTATAAACACCAATGGTGCCCATCGTGTATGTTGCCTGCTGCTTCTCTTCTCCCCAGAGGTTCTGATGGATTGGCCAGAACAATCTTCTTGCTGAAAAGCCCTTTTAGAGCCGTTTCCTGTGTCGCTGTTTTGCTTCCCAGAACTTCACCGCAACAAGTCAAACATGGGAAGGGTTTACAAGTGGGTCTGCCTGCAAGTCAGACATGATGCTTTGTGATTTATTTCTTTAAAAAGTTTATAGGTTTTAAAAAGAAATTGAATACTCTCAAAGGACATCTTTAAGAGATCCACTAGAACAAACGAAAACAGAAGCCTGGCTTGGTAAGCCCTCTGGTGGGGAAGTCAACATGGTGATCTCTAGAAGTTCTTATTCGCTGTACAAAGAAGGTGTTCAGTGGACCTCTTTGTGCAGGCTGTTCTTAAGGTTGTGGTGCCACAACCAAAAAGGCTCTGCTCTAACTTATGCTAGATCTGACCTCCAGAAAACAACACTCAAAGTAGAATCCTGCCTGCCGGTCTTTGGGTGGCTTATATGGGGGGAGGTCTTCCAGCAGATACGCTGAGCCGAGGCTGCTTGAAGACTCTGACTGCCATGCTTTCAAGGGCGCCCACAGGTCGTTTTGAATAATGCCTGTTGGAAGATTTTAGCAGAATGGAAACTAAAACAATTGGGAGCTTTGCGATCAGTTCATGTGTCATTGGGTGGGATTACCGGTAATTTGCAAAATATTTTACACTCAGTAGAAACTACGGGAGCTGTAGATTTGGCAGAAATGCAGAGAAAGAAAGGGGCCAATAAATGCTCATGTCTGAACTTGCAAATGGCTCTAGACGGACACCCTTCCCATGTCATGGCTTTTGCCACAGGTGTGACTTGTGAGCCCACCTCCTTAAGTGAAAAAACGATGTTCTACTAAGTGGTCTTGAGCACCTGCCACATGGGGGGTTGAATGTGAACTCATTGCAAATGGACAAGCTTGTAAATTAAGTGCAAATGCACATCTTTAAATCCCTGTATGTCGTATGTGCTGAAAAGAGGTGTCCCTCCCATTAACATTCGTCCAAAATAAGTGTTCAATAACTTATGTGATGTGGAATTTGTTTTTTTGTACTAATACAGATAACGATAGGGCTGGATTTTATTTATTTTTTAAATATTAAAAAGGACATGTTTCTTTCATTCTTGTGTATCTTTTGAAAGCCGGCAAGAACTAAATTCAGTTCCGGCTGAAATTGACCAGATTTCCAAATGAAATCTTAGAACTCCTTTCCCCTTTCTCCTTTCCCCTTAGAACTTGTTGGGTCAGTCTTGTTGTCTTCTTACACCTGACCTGTTCTGTCTGCCATATTGCTCTTCTTCCCTTAACCCCTGCCTCCCTGCCTGCCAGATATCGGTGTGTTCAGAATTGTCCCCCTGCGCCCTCCCTCTTTATTAGTGAAGTATCCAGTGTCACTTTTGTGCCAGGAAATGTGCTGTACTTGTTAGCCATTTGATTAATTAGGTTTTCTTGATTTCCCGCGGACAAAGGCGGAGCAATAACACGGGAACATGTCCCCGTGACATGGGAACAAAAGTTGAAGGAACAAAACCTCCGCTGTGAGTCTGAATTAAAGGGCTGAAACTAGTGGCAGTGTAATGATGTCGTTGTCTGGTGTTTGGGATCTGATGGATGCATTTGGATGATCCTGTATGCCATAAACCATGTTTTACAGCAGTCAAGCAGTGGACTAGTGCAGGCTCCCCAGTTTTGTTCCGCCGTGTTACTGTGTGGTGTCTGAAATGCTGTTTAGGGGTTGTTTCTCTCCAAACAAACCATTGCCTGAAGCCAAGGTCTGCTCTTGTCTTCCTGATAGCACCTTGTTTGGGAGTATCATACCATGGGCGCTGGTGTCAACACTATGGGATGGCAGGGTTGCCTGAGCTAGTGGAAGGTGTAGCAGCAAGGAACTGGGAGTCTGTCTCAGCACTGTGCTCACTCACAGTAAGCCATGGTCCATGGTGCACCTGAATGCTGCCCCTGGAAGGATGGAATTCTGCATTCCATCACTTCAACCAGTGTCATCCAACCTGCAGATGGGAAGTAGTGGTTTTTTGTTTTGTTTTGTTCACGTTAAAACAATCACCGCTCCCTGCATGTAGGAAGTCAGCACCTTAGAGAGAGGTTTCTTACAATCCTCTTCCTGATAATGCTATGTGCATGAATCTTTTTTCATTGGGTGGGTGGGGTTTGGGGAAAAAAATCACAAACACACAGAAACACAACTCCTGAATTTTGAATGGCTCTGCCTGGAGTTTTACATACTTATTAGAACAATTTGGGGACTGCATGGAAACAGGTGAAAGGTTGATCCCTTTCCCTAACGCACTGTGGGAAAAGTTCAGGGAAGGGAACTGCCACACTCGCATTCCCAGGGTGGCCGGAATGCACCCCTCTGATTCCCACAGCAGCTTGTACACAACAGCTCTGCCATCCTGGGGCAAACGTGGTGTGAACAAGTATTTGCTCCCCAATTTTTCAGCATTGGAGGGTCCGTGAACCCTGTCGGTCTGCCACTGTGGCTGGGATTGTGTGCATTTCCTTCCCCCTTGGTGGGCTGATGTCAACCTGTGTGTCTTCCTATGGCAAGACTCCACACAGACCTCTGTTCCAGAAAACGGAGAAAAGTTTCCAGCATTTCCCTATCTCAGCTCTTTCCCATCTCACTTTTCTGTGGCGAAGTCCTCGCTTTCTTTGCATCCGGTTAGCTCTGGCGTAGCGGGGAAATACCCAATGACGTCTGGTATTTCTGAACATACATCCCTTCCTTGAAAATTTGCCCCTTCCCTGCAGGGCTGGGACTTTGACCCTCTGCTGTTCCCAACAACACAGGTTAGAATGGCCACAAGGCAGAAGCAAACGTTGGTAAAAAAAAAAAAGTATTGACACAGGTCCCTCGCTCATGATAGTGGCAGGTTGCATACCTGTGCATTTGCAGGTGCTGCTGACATTGCTAGCCAGGGCATGAAACTAAGGGCAGTTGTTCTCTAAATGCACCTTGAAAGGATGTTAATGCCTTTTTAATTGTCCAGTGGTGCTTCTCCTTCCTCTTTGTCATTTTGGCCTTTCCTGCCTATTAAAAGGCGCCGGTTTGCATACTGCCAACGGCAGAGTGCCTCTCTACACCTACTCTTTCTCTTCCAAGAATAGTTGAGTCCCAGGTTGCACCTGGATTTACAAGCCTTCATTTTGCCAACACGACATGCCCTTTTAATATAAATGTTTTGAATGAGAATTAATTGGTGACTTCAGAAGAAGTAACGTGGAACAGTCCTCCTTAGACTATACCGCTTTAGAGTGCAGATGTGTGTGGATCTGGCTCATAGAAAACCAGCTCGTCTGTGAGAAGGCTAGGCTAGAACCTTTATCCTTGACATGTGAGCCTTCTGCATGCAGGGAGTTTGTGCAGAGGTCATTAATAAATCCTGCCACCCCCGCCCCTTATGTTCTGCAGTGTGCAGTCCCTGAATGATGGTGCCATATACTATTTCTGTCCATGTAGCTCAGCTTTTAATTACCCTTGATTTTTTTATTGTTGCTATTATTATTATTGTTGTTGTTGTTTTGTTGTTGTTATTGGTCAGTTCATAAGACAGGCTAATCTAGCCCTATCAGGTCAAAAGGATGGACGAAACCTTTTGTTTTGTTTTGTTTGGTTGCCACTGTAAGGGCAGGAGCAGGTAGATCTTGTGGTTCAGCATTGGCAAGATCTTTTGGGAGAAAAGAGCTGCTACCCGGTGGGGACACGAAAGCGTTGACAGTGACGATGGCAGCATACATGAAGATGTACGTTGATGGTGTGTTAGTAGGGGTGGCACCCGGCTGTTTGTGTGAAAGGAGCCTCCCAATTTCAGCTACTCCCATGCAATGTATGGGACTACTCCACTGCCTTGTTGCCACTAGTAGGGAAATTTGTGTGGCATAATGATTTGGGGGTGAGGAGTTCACAGGCAATGCCATTGGCCGTGGCAATTCCGTGCCAAGTGTACAAGTATAGTTCTGATGTTCAATAGGTTTGGGGAGTTTCGGGTTGCTTCCCCCCCCCCCTTCATGCTTTTTAAACTTTGTAAATGAGTTCAAATCAGCAGCAGCAGGGGGGAGATGTTAAACGTTCCTCAAGCGCTAAAGATTGCCCTGGAGAGGTTTCTGGAAGAGGGTCGCCCCTACTTGAGATAACAACTGCCGGCTGTGCTGTGCAAATCTTTAGCTCTTTCATATTCCAGTGCTTAAATTATAGCTTCCAGGAGAATTGCAGGCAATCCTTTCTAGAAAGAAAAAAAAAGCCCAACTTTTTGAACTTGTATGGTTTTTGCAGCTTCTTTGTTTGGCTAAATCAAGCGCTTTGGTTACAGCAAAGAATGCCCCGCCATGCTAATAATGGTGTAGTCAAAATATTTATTGAAAAAGAAGAGTAGAGTATTTTTTAAAATATTGTACCTGCCATTTATTGGGGGGGGGGGAAATCGCATTCTCCACAGCTTAACTGCCAGTGCCAATAAAAGCTCTGTTTTTAGAAATGTACATTTCCCCCCAGACTTAAAAGTGCATAATTTAAAAAGTATTATGTTGCCATTTTACAGTGATATATGAAACCATTTACAATTGCCAATTCATTGTAACTATTATTTATTGAAGAGGTGGAAATTGTACGAATGCTTTCGGATCAAAGTAACTTGGAGTTCTTTCTAATGATCCCCATTCACCTGTTTTCTTAGAATTTACTTAGAATAAAACTCTGCCAGTAGATAAAAAACACCGTTCTAACCCCTTTATACCTTGAGCCCAGTTGAGTAGCTTGCCTGGTTTAAAGACAATTTTACAGATATTTTAGTTTTTGTATGCTAACCTCTATTAATTGAAATGTTTATGGAGTTTATTTTTACCAAAGAGATGCAATTCATTATGATAAAAGTATTTCAAAATAAACTTTGTTTTATAACATTCTTGAGTGATGTATTTTGTGGGTGCCATTACAAGAGAACAAGGGAGGTGTTCATGGTGAGTTCCAGCACCTCTTTTTCTAATTAAAATAACACTGTGGATAGACAAAATTGCAGAGCTTTATACTTTTGAAGACTCGTTCCTGTTAATTCAAATAGAGTTATCCTGCATATTTGACACTTTGCTGCTCATTTTGATTTACAGTCATACCTCGGTTGACGAATGCCTTGCGACTCGAACATTTTGGCTCCCAAATGCTGCAAAAGTGATTGTTCCGGTTTGCAAATGTTCTTTGGAACCCAAACGTCCTCTACGGCTTCCGATTGGCTGCAGGAGCTTCCTGCAGCCAATCGGAAGCTGCACCTTGGTTTCCGAACGTTTTGGAAGTTGAAGGGACTTTCGGAACGGATTCCGTTCAACTTCCAAGGTACCACTGTACTAGGCCATGGTGTGGGGTGGGTGGATAGAGGATTCCTCTCCACATGAAATGTTTTGCTGTGGGTGGGTGGAGCAAGGGGGAGCATGAGGCTGCCACTTTGCTGAAGCCAAGCGAGCTTAGGTCTGGTCAGTGCCAGCACTGGGAGTCCTGGGAACCACAGAATCATATGATCACAGAGATGGAAGAGGCCCCCAAGGGCCATCTAGTCCAACCTGCAATGCAGGAGGTTTCTGCTTTGGGTTCCAGCACATATGTGCTTGCTTTGGGTTCCAGGATGGATGGAAGGAAGGCAGGATAGAAATTTGAGCGAGGGAGCGATTAACTAAGGGGAACCCCTTGCCTGTCCATTGTTTATCAGGCAGAGGCTCAGAGAAAGTTCTCTTTCCCATGCGCCTCTGCCTAATTCTCCTTTTCGTTGTAACCCATAATAATAATAATAATAATAATAATGTATACCCCGCCCATCTGGCTGGGCTTCCCCAGTCACTCTGGGCGGCTTCCAACAGAAAAATGAAATAAAATAATCTATTAAACATTAAAAAGCCTCCCTAAACAGGGCTGCCTTCAGATGTCTTCTAAAAGTCTGGTAGCTGTTTTTCTCTTTGACATCTGATGGGTGTTCCACAGGGCGGGCGCCACTACCGAGAAGGCCCTCTGCCTGGTTCCCTGCAACTTGGCATCTCGCAACGAGGGAACCGCCAGAAGGCCCTCGGTACTGGACCTCAGTGTCCGGTCAGAACGATAGGGGTGGAGACGCTCCTTCAGGTATACTGGATCGAGGCCATTTAGGGCTTTAAAGGTCAGCACCAACACTTTGAACTATGCTCGGAAACGTACTGGGAGCCAATGTATATCTTTCAAGACCGGTGTTATGTGGTCTCGGCGGCCGCTCCCAGTCACCAGTCTAGCTGCCGCATTCTGGATTAGTTGTAGTTTCCGGGTCACCTTCAAAGATAGCCCCACATAGAGCGCATTGCAGTAGTCCAAGCGGGAGATAACTAGAGCATGCACCACTCTGGCGAGACAGTCTGAACCCTTAGCTCTCAGTTCTTGAAACCTCTCAGGAAAGGGGGGGGCAGCTGGTGTGCTTGCTGATGACATTGGGATCAAGGATGAAACCACTGCTGATGCTGGTATCTCCACTTAGTCAAGGAACAGGCAGCTCCCTGCCCTTCAATGGTCTTGCCATTTGCTTGCCCCAGAACAGTACAATTCTAGTGTAAAGCCTCAGTCACACACGGAAGGATGCCAACCCCCTGCAATGCAGGAATCTCCATGCGTGGTTCCCTCCTCCAATTTGAAACCCTACCGGACCCTGCTTTGCTTTGCAAACGTGCCAGCAGTTTTATTGTTGCATCACGAGATAGTTGTTCCCCCTTAGAGCGGAAGTGGGGGTCGTTTGTTTTCAGCCAGACCACCACATTCCATCGTAAGTATACTTCCAAGGTCTGTATGCCGGGAGTCAGAGGCAAACATGGGAAAAGGAAGTGAACAAGAAGAGATGTGACTCTTAACATCTGTGCAGAACGCTACCTTTTAGCCATGCCAAAGTCAAGAGGTGCCTAGTAAGAACATAAGAGCTTTCTGGATCAGGCCAACGATTCATCTGGTCCATGGTCCTGCTCTCAGAGTGGCCAACTAGATACCTTTGGAAAGTCTGGAAGAAGAAGAAGAAGAAGAAGAAGAAGAAGAAGAAGAAGAAGAAGAAGAAGAAGAAGAAGAAGAAGAAGAAGAAGAAGAAGAAGAAGAAGAAGAGTTTGGATTTGATATCCCGCTTTATCACTACCCGAAGGAGTCTCAAAGCGGCTAACATTCTCCTTTCCCTTCCTCCCCCACAACAAACACTCTGTGAGGTGGGTGGGGCTGAGAGACTTCAAAGAAGTGTGACTAGCCCAAGGTCACCCAGAGCTGCATGTGGAGGAGCGGAGAAGCGAACCTGGTTCACCAGATTACAAGTCTACCACTCTTAACCACTACACCACACCAAGCAGGACCCAAGCACACTACCACTCCTCCCATGGTTTGCAGCAACTGAATTTCAGGAAGATATTGCCTCCAACCATGAGAGCCGTATCCTCCATTAGTTTCTCCATTGTGTGTGTGCTGAAACCAGGGCCGGCCGGCCCATGAGGTGGTCTGGGGGCAGTTGCCTCAGGCGGCGGAATCCTCAGGGACAGTGCCCCTGTGAGCACTCGGCCAACCTGTCAGAGAAGCAAGGAGAAGCTGAGGGGGTGGCCATTTCCAGCGAGATCTTGCTGGGCTCTTGTGATCCCTTTCTGCTGCTGATACTGCTTCTCCTCACATCTCTGGAGTCCATCCAGGTAAATAAGGCTTGGGATGGGGAGAGGCATCACCATTTTGCCTGGTGGGGTCTATGGCTTGCAGAAGCCCTTTGTACTTCTTCTGACCAGAGAGAAGCTTGGAGGACTATCTGTGGGTGCCCTGGAAAAAACTGCCTTAGGAATCTGCAAGGTCCTTCCTTGGGAATTTCCCCTGGAACCTGTTTCAAAAGTAGTTGCCTTTCTTTGTAAAATACATTTTTGGAGCTCTTGTCAAGCAGTATGATGTCATCTCCACCCAATCATAACCTGCTTTGTGTGAGCAGAAGGTTGACTCTCTAGGGTAAGTACCCCGTGAATGACAGTAGCATCCCATGCTGCAGTTGCTAGGCAACTGAGCCAGCTTTCGGCAAGACCTAATTTTAAAGGGTTTAACTCTAGAAGAGCCAAGATTCATCGTACCTAGAGTGGTTTCTGGGAGTGCTGTTTGTGGATATGTTGTTGTTATTGAAGAAATGGTTTCGGGGAGGATTATAACATTTGCTCTGTATTTAAATAATGTACACTAGCGAAATATTTACCCTTACATTGGGAGGGCTGGGAAGTCAGGCTGAAATCACTGTTGCATACATGCTCTGGCAAATTCAGTATGGAGACACATTTCCGCCCTCTACAATGTCCTTGTCAGTGAAGACTTGGCAGAGGCCAGATCTGCTCCCAAAAGGGGAGTGATATACTTTTCTTCCTAAGAGATGAAGGCAGCCATTTACAGACCCTCCAAGTGCCTCTATTTTCCAGGGACAGTCCTGGATTTATAGAAGCCGTCCCAGTTTCTGATTTGATCCTGGAATGTCCGGCTTCTCCTTAGGATGTCCCTGTTTTCATCGGATAAGTGTTGAAGGGCATGGAGTTACCCGATCCCTGAGCCATCTGAAGGCAGCACTGTATAGGGAAGTTTTTTTAAAATGTTTAATGTTTTGCTATGTTTTTATATATGCTGAAAGCTGCCCCGGCTGGCTGGAGCAAGCCAGTTAGATGGGTGGGGTATAAATAGTACAACAAGAACAACAACAACTATTATTATTATTATTATTAGTAGTAGTAGTAGCAGTAGTAGTAATTGAATAGGACGTCGCTATTTTCATTGGAGAAATGTTGGATCGTATGCTTTGCATATATGCAAGCAAGCAAATGGTTGTGCTTGCAGATATCATTGGAATAGTGGCTACAAAAAGTCATTGTAACTTGGCCCGTATCAGGAATAAAGGGAGATGCCTTAAACCAAGTTATTACAGGATCTGAAAACCATACACATGTACAATAAACTGGAGTCATTGTCGAATGCATCTCCCTCTCTATTTTAAAATGATGTAATGTGGTTTATTTGACCCCAATATCATATTAGTAAAGTGCTTTTTTGCAAGTATGGAGGATTAAAATAAGCTTAGGAGAGAAGTGCAGAACAGAGGGTTATATTTGCCTTACACGGGATCTTGCTGTGGCAACATCAGCAGCCCATAATGCTTCACCAGCACCACAATATTTTATGGATTTTAAGTGTAACCAAGCACACACATGTCTGTACATTCTGCTCTCCCCCTCATGCCTCCAAGTGCATGGCCCTGGTTTTCTAAGTAAAGAATAACTGGGTTTTGAGAGATTTAAAAGGCACTGCCCCTACAAGAGAGATTTGTCAAGACTGTCATGGGAAAGCATGTACATTTTGCTGCTCAGCCTTACTGTTGCTATGATAACAGAAACAAAACAGCTGTTTGGAACATTGCAGCATCGATTTCTGTGGGGCTGGGTTCAGCTAGAGCTGCTAGTTTTGGATGACTCACAATGGATGGCCGTTTCCCAACAATTTCTGGTTGTCTCCCCACACCCTCCCCAGTTCACAGAAAACTGCAGTGAAATTCTCAGAACCCAGAAAACGAACATGACTGGGCAGAAGGAAGAACTTATTACATGGTGCATTAACTTGTGATGTTTGCAATCGTAAAATTTGGTGACGGACCCAAGCTAGGATGGGTTAAAAAAATAAACCTTGAACCTTCACTTTACAGAATCAAGGTAGCACTGAGTACTGGATGCCAGATACAACCTACAGTTGTACCTAGGTTTTCAAACAGCCTAGTTCTCGAATGTTTTGGCTCCCGAACGCCGCAAAGCTGGAAGTGACTGTTCCGGTTTGGGAACTATTTTTGGAAGCTGAACATTCCTGCAGCCAATCAGAAGCTGCTCTTTGGTTTTCAAACATTTTGGAAGTTGAACGGACTTCCGGAATGGATTCCATTTGACTTCCAAGGTACAACTACCGGTATACAGGCTATGACCATAAGCGTCAACCCCTTCTTGTGAGTTTCCAGAGACATTTGGGGATTTTTGTTTTGGTTATTGTTTCATTTATGAATCACTTCCTGCCAATTTTGGACTATGTACCAATACATCACTCAGCCCTGGGTGATACACAATGTACGGGGAATAGACCCTTGCTCTGATCCAGCAAGAATTCTGTAATCTGCTCTGTGAACCTTTTTCAGATGACAAGGGGTGTGTAGAAATACTTTAAGTAAATAATAAAAGGTTTTCTTCCTTGCAAAGTGGAGCCTGGGTCCAAACTGAGACCACATTGAGGAACCATCCTCCCTTTCCCCACTTGGGTGCCCATCCAGACACAGACCACTCAACACATCTGCTATTTACTTTTCAAAAGCCATTCACACAATTGCTAATTGTACAAGTGGTGACTTGTTTAGTTTCGGCCTTAGTCACACAACCAATCAAGTTGAATTGGGAGCTTCTGTTTTACAGTACAGTATTTCTGAAAGTACAGAAAAGTGGAGCTTACGTTCCAACCACAGACAAAAAGCTCCCCCTAGTGAACTTCAATATAAAGAGCAATTTGGTATATTCACAGGGAATGTGTAAAACATTAATTGGGTTTTGGTATCCAGAGAAGGGACTGAAATCTTCAGAAACTTTTGTAGGCACAGTTCAAAATTAACAGGCAGCTCTGGAATCTCTGTCAAAGTTTAAGCCTTTTCTACCTGTAACAGCAGCTTCAAATTCCCATCGTGACCTGGACTTAGTTGATACATGCATTATCTCATATTTTTTTCTGTGCTATCCGGGTTTTTAAAACTTTGTATACTTTGGTTTACACCACTGTTGCTCCTACTGCATACTCTGCCTCCATACCATTGTTGTACTTGGCATTCTGCTGCAGTAGTGAGGCTTCTAAGTTAGGAATATAATAGTAGTGCAGCACAGATGTCAGCACTGAAATTATATTCAAATGAAACAACCACCACCAAACAGGATTAAAAGATCTAAAGTCCCGAGCAACTGAAAAGATTTTCACCTTGTGCCAAAAAGGCATCAAACGCAATGCCAGGCAAGCCCTCCTGGGGGAATCATTTAGGAACTTGGGGTGCCACATCCGAAAATGACTGTCCCAGGGCACCACCCACCTCACTTCCAATGACAGGGTCAGGTAACTGCACGGCAGGTGTTAGCACCTGGTACCCTTGGGCACGTCATTGGGCCCTGGCAGTCCCCACTAATCCTGGGCCTTGTTTGCCACAGCCTTTGTTGTCTGCCAATCGCAGGGTGGTCATTGGGAGACCACCCGTATTAGAAGAGCACTCCTGGTCCTGGATCCAGCCAAAGGACTACCTGGTCCAGCATCCTGGTTTTCTCACAGTGGCCAAGGGGATAACCACTGTGGGGAGCCTGAAAGCAGAGCCAGTGTGGTGTAATGGTTAGAGCAGGGGTGCACCACACTGTTGTGCAAGAGAGGATGGCCAGTGTGGCAGGAAGATTCAAGGACAATCAAAGAAATATTTAAACATTTAAGTGTAGTGTAGTACTGTATAGGATTTTATTATTATTTGCAGAATATATTTTCTGAAAAAAATTAAAGAAGGGAAAGGCTTATTTGCACAGGTCTAATTTGAGTGTTTTGATTAGACCTACTATAAATAAGATTATCCAGCGACAGCAAGCTCACACCACTCATTGAGTTTGTACACATACTTAAGGTACATATGTAACAAGGCTCATTTATATCTTGGGAATGATTCATTTTCTTTTGTAGCGGCATTGTTTTATACTTTCTGGTTGCCCCATGATCATATGAAAAAGTAGTTGTCTACGTTCTAAATCAACCACTGCTAGTTTTCTTTTTGTTTTCCAATGTATTTCTTATCAATTAAAAATTCAGTGAGCAAATTCTTATTTTGAAATTGTGGTCCAGAGCAAAAAACTTGAGAACCACTGAGTTAGCATTGGGACTATGAAGTGAGAGACCAGGATTCAAATCCCGACTTGGCCATGAAACTCATTGGGTTATCTTAGGCCAGCTACCAACGCAACCTACCTCACAAGGTTGTTGGAAGGGACCCCAAGGGTCATCACCTTGTACACCACCTCGAGCTTTTTTGCAAGAAATGGTAGTGTGCAAATAAGAATAAATTTTAAATAAGAATAGCAGCCCTGCCGTTCTCAGCAACTGGCATTCAGAGGTACGCTGCCTCAAACAATGCAGGGAGAATAGCAGTAGGCACTGGCACCTCACTGCATTTGCCTCATCCGCACAAAATGTTGGCCATCACTTTGGCGGGGACCACCAAAACCACTTTGTCCTCAATAATGCTGTGCTCAGAAGCAAAGACTCCTAAAGCGCCTGGATAGCCCAGTTGGTGAGAGCATGGTGCTGATAATGCCAAGGCTGCAGGTTCCATACCCGTATGGGACATCTGCCTATGCCTGCATTGCAGGGGGTTGGGCTAGATGACCCTCAGGAGTCCCTCCCAACTCTAGGATTCTATGGTTTGTGTCCTCTCAAGATGCCCACTGTCCAACCCTATGGAGAGGCTACTTCGTGCGACAGGTACTGCGATCCTAACCCTCCCTGCTGGGAAGCAAGGCCCGCCAAATTCAAGGGTCGCTCGCAGCCTAAGCCCGTGGAGAAAAGGACCTCCCCTCCAGGCATCAGCCCAGCCAGCGAAGCCCCAGCTCCGGCCTTTTGTATTCCCAGCCCTGGGAAAAGGATCTACGGCTGCCATGGCAACGCCGCCCCGCTGCATTCTGGGAGGCGTCGTCCATAGCCGCGATGAAGCCGCGGCCCGTGGGGGAGACCCCGTAGCCACTGAGCCGAACCACCATGGAAGACGGCCCCACGCACGGCAACCAGGGCGCCGGTTACTATGGCGATGGTAGCGGCGCGCGCGCAGAGGACGCCCAGGATCACATGTTCCGCCCCGACTTCCGTTGGCCGGCCGCCGTCCACGAGAAAACGGGGAGCGGCCGTTTATGATTCAAACCCCGCTCCTCTCACCCGACAGTGCCTACCGCGGCAGTGGCACTTTCACGTCGCCTGCCTCCCCCCTCCCGCCCCGCTCCCCTTTTTTCCTCTCTGCTTCTTTTCAAACGCTGCTCGTAGGGTACGGGATCCAAGATGGCGGACCGGCGGGTGCCAGGCCGAGGCTGCGCGGTGACGTCAGCGCGCCAGCTCCGCCCGAACCCGGAAGTGCGTCTCCCGCTGTGGGCTGAGCGGCTGCGGCGGGGCGGCTCTCCGGATAGCGGGTCTCCTAGTCCCTCAGCCGCGCCTGTGGTGAGCGGCCATGGCGGCGGCTGCCGAGCTGCAAGGGAAGTACCAGAAGCTGGCTCAGGAGTATTCTAAGGTATTGGGCTGCGCCGCCGCCCCCTCGACGCGGAGGCCGCCTCGTAGCGACGCCCCCGCCCCAGGTCGCCTTCGGCCCCCTTCATTCTGCGGGGACCCTCGCAAGAGTGCCCTTCGCTGGTTACGGGAGCCCCGCAGGGTCAGTTATCGCGGACCCTGCTCGCCTCCGCCCTTGCTCAGCCAGGACTGAGGCAGGGTCCGCCGCTTCTTCCCTCCCTGCCTCAGTCCTGTTGCAGCCCGGCAGAGACAGGCGCGGAATGACAGGTCTCTCCTCCCGTGGGAAGTGTTGGGCTACCTCGGGCAAGCAGAGATTATGACTTGTGCCTTTGTTTATTTGGGGGGTGAAAGAACACGGCTCAGTTGCAGCGCACATGCTTGGCGTGCAATAGGGCCCGGCTTCAATCCTTGGCAGTTCCAGGTGGCTGTTTTAATTAACGGGAGCTGCTGGTATTTGAGAGCTCCTGCACATTGTAGCAGGCAGTACTGGGCTAGATGGGCAAATAGTATGGCAGATTGTTGTTGTTACTATTATTATTATTATTATTATTATTATTATTATTATTATTATTATTATATTTATATACCGCTGCCCTATACCCGGAGGTCTCAGGGCAGTTCACAGAGCAAAATCAAAATATAAAACCACAAAATATATAATCAAAATAAAAGCAACAACCCAATAACCCCCCAACCCCCCCCCACACATTTTAAAAGGGTATAAGAGGTTCCTGAGTGTGTATCTGCAAATTGACATGGTGGGGGAAGTCAGGGATCAGCAATTAAAGGTTCCTGGATCAAATCCAGCCTGTTGGTATTTTCCCATCCCAATGACTAACCCAGGGCAGAAGGGAGAGTGTAGGTAGAGGGATGGCAGATGCACATCTCCCCCCCCCCTTTTAAGAGATGATGTGGCTGTCAATAGCCACTAGCCAGGAAAGCTACGTTTTGTCTTCACTGTTGGAGGTGAGTATGTTTCTTAAAAGCAGGTGCTGAAAATTGCAACTGAGCAAAGCACTGTTGCACTCAGGTCCTGCCTGTGGATTTTCCATAAGCATTCGGTTGGCCACTGTGAGAATAGGATGCTGGATTAGATGGGCTCCTAAGATCTTTGCGGTCCTTGCAGGGGGACAGCTAGATGCTGAATAAAGAGTATACTATCTGCACAGCTGCTTTCTTACATTCACTGTGATGGTGGCTGTTGTTTTCTGTTTTGTGAATATTAATGCAGGAGCTGTTCATACCAGCCCTTAGTGCTGATACTGTGCTGGGGCTGTTGCCTTTCACAAAGCAGATGCTTGTCCTTGCAAAACAACAACAAAGTGATTTCTGTATCCTTAGGCACTTTCATACGCAGGGGTGTGCTTAGTTAGCCCTTGCCTATTAAAAATATTAATAAAAAGCATTTTAAAAGGTTTGTAGCATCTTAAAAACTAACCAGTTTTTATGATGTAAAATTTCATTGTCTGAAGTGTTAAAAAGTTTCATGTGTGATACTGGCACTTCTTACAGGGTTGATGCTGAAGCTATTTGATGTAACAATCTCCCTCTTATAATATGACTGACAACTTCTAATTCTGACACCAGCATTCGTGTGTTAATTCCACACCAGCAGGTCTACACTATAGGTACACCACATGCTTTCATAGTTCAGTTTCTCAGGAGATGCAGACATGCACATATGAATACTTGTTATGAGATACTTCCTGCTACCAGTCTCTCTTGGTAGTGATAGAGATTCTCCGTCATGAGGAAGTATATATACTTCCTTAGTGCTAGTTTTGAAGTGCCATCTGTTTTTCCTGTCTTTTCAACATCTTCTGTTATTAATATTGAGACAGAGTGTCCCCTGCACACAGGGCTAACAACTTGAAGTTGATTCTTTGCACTTACGAGTAATACAGTCTCTTATTAGTATAGTGATGCCCTCATTGGTGCTGAAAGTTACCAGCTGTAGATAATGTGGATCTCTTGATTATCCCGTCCAGATACAACTTTTTCTTTTTTCTTTTTAACACTGCTGCTGAATTATTGCTATCCTTCATAATTTCTCTGTCTTTAGTGTTGGTGAGATGTTCAGTTGGTCTCTCCCCCCCCCCCAACTCCCCTAGCACATCTGATTTATTCCTTAAGGCAGAGCTTTCCAAACTTTTCATGTTGGTGACACACTTTTTAGACATGCATCGTTTCGCGATGCAGTAATTCAGTTTTGCTAGCAAACCGGAGGTTAAACTAACCCCTTCTTTCCAGCCCCGGAAGGAGCACAAGGAACGTTCACATTACACACCTACATATGTAGGTCTCAGGAACAGTTTCTTCTCTAGAGCGATTTTGGCCTTAAATGGAAAGCCTGGACTTTGAAGTCATCTTAATTTTACTTGTTATTTTGTATTATATTTACTGTTTTTAATTAGGTTTTGTAATTTTGGATTATGCGGAATGCTTTATCTGAGTGGATGTAGCAACCGAGTAATTTTGTTGTTCCTGCAAGGGGACAATGACAATAAAGATATCTTATCTTATATCTCGACACAGTTTGGAAAACTCTGCCTTAAGGCTTCTATCTAAAGCAGCTGAGAGGAAGAGATAATGGCAGTGATTCTAACAGTCCCTAATGAAAAAAAGACAGAGCTCAGGTTTGCCTGAATCAAGACCCCATATCCTGAGTACTGTACCTAATTACTAGGTACATGAGACTACTATGGCCATTCAGTGATAGGTAGACATCACTGTAAGAGATAACGTGGGTTAGAAGAGTTTGATTTCACCCCCCAAAGGCATACTCCTCCATGGTCTCCCAAGAAGGATGCCAAGAGAAGAGATGAACCTGTTTGGAGCAAAACATACGCTGGTAATCCTATAGATCAGGCTCGTCCAGTTTCCAGGAGACTGTGATCTACTCCCAGTATAAAAAAACTGGCTGTGATCTACCCATTGTCATTACCAGGAATAATTGTTGAGCTTTTTTATTTTTTTAGGGGAGGACTAACTTTTTGAGCTTTTTTGAGATCAATAAGGACCCCACAGGCGCAATCGACCAGGGACACACACATGATTGACTAGTAGATCGCGATCAACCTGTTGGACATGCCTGGTATACGTAAAGAAGCACCACTATGTGTTGTAGTGTGGAAATATGAAACCACACAGCTAATGGCTTAAAGTATATTTTGCATGCCACATCAATCGGGAAAGTAACTTACTGTTTAAATGCCCTGTTCACCAGTGCCATTAACATTTTATCAAAATAAGCACTAACATTCATTTTCCTAGTCGTGTAAATATGCACACAAAGAAACACTACCCAGTCGGCTATCAAATGCACTCCCATTCTGAAAAGCGTGAAGTGGGATTTGGACTCTTTCAGACACCGTCCCCCAAGGAGAAAATGTTTGATTTTTTTGAAGAGCAAGGACAGTCTGTTTTAATGTTGGTATGATTTTTAAAACTGTAATTTAAATGAAACATTGCAAGTGCCATGTACTGCTGCCGTTGAATGTTTCCTACATCAGCTTTGTTAACGAGTAACTCCTAAATGTCTGCTGAAGAACACTGTGTGTTGATGGGGATTCTAGGGACATTTTCTAGTTTTCAGGTCAGCGCCATGTGTGTCAATGCCCAGGCCTGCTGCATTTTGTGATAGTTACATGTGAACTTAGAACACACCCCGCACAACATTCCCCTGCACCTTCATATTGAAGAGAAAGACCAGTTGCAGCAGGCAATCTATTATTCATCTAATTGGGGATTAGGAACCATTGATAGGCAACTGAAGTGACCTATTCCAAGTCAGATGACCTGTCGGTCCAGCTCAGTTTTGTCTACCCTCACTGCTAAAGGCTCTTCATGGTTTCAGACAGAGAAACTTGCCCAGCCCCACCTGGGGATGGCAGGGATTGAACGTGGGACCTTCTGCATGGAGAGCATGTGTTCTGCTGAGGTGGAGACCTTCCCTGGAACATAGTTTGCAGATAGTTCTGTGGGATTGTCACTTCTGAGTCCAATAGACCCTCAAAGCTGCTGATTCTGCTACTTCAAAAATCACTGGGCTACTGAGACACACTGTGAACCAATGCCTTTAAATTCTCAATGGAGCCAATATCTCCAGACCTTTTGTAGCTAAAAGTACTTTAGCAACCACAATCAGATTTGCACTGGAAGTTCTCTGTTTTCAACTTGGCAATGCCCTTCGCATCTTGGGAAAAAATTAGGTGGCTAAATTGACTTGCCCAAGTCTAAAATTAATTCAGGTTCTATATTACGAGCTTATAAATGACGTTTATGCTTTTTCTGTGGTCCTCTGAGTGTGCTTCATATTTTCCTAGAGAAAGGCAAGATTTTGCAGCTGGCTAATGATCAGCTCGATGCAACCTCATTGCTTCATCATTGAGTTAATGATTTCTCATTGTCTCTCTTTTGCAGCTTCGAGCTCAGAACCATGTACTGAAAAAGGGTGTGGTGGATGAGCAAGCAAATTCAGCATCACTGAAGGTATGCTTTTTAAAATAATGAAGTGAAAATGAGCTTGATTCTGACATTTGCTGCTTGCTTACATGACACAGTTCTGTGCAGATCTGCCTTGCTTGTACATGGTTGGCACTAGCTCCATGTCAAGCATACATTCAAAGGCCAGGCTGTTTTTTGTTGACATATAAGGTGTCAAACATCTCTTGGATTTTTGAAGAACACACACCACAACATGTATTGATAGAATCTTACAGAGATCTGTTGCTGCTGCTTCTGCAGAAGACGCCTCTCTGCTGGGAAGTGAGGGTGAGGCCAATGAAAGCCAGCCTTCTGTTTTCCACCACTGCTGCTGCTGGAGAGAGAACCACTGTCAGCTGCAGAGGGAGGGGCAGAATCCCACGTCTGCTTTCCAGGACTGTTATCAACATAACTCTTAACTGACAGCACCCAAGGGAGTTGCCAAATTCTGTTCTCCAGGTTTACTTCAAGAATCATCATACAATTTCTTTTGTCTGGGTGGTACTCACTGAAGTAGTTCCATTAGTGCAAGGACTATTGGCTGTGCAACAGAAATTCCTGCCCCTCCTCTTTATCTGTGCCCTAAATCTGTTCTGGGGGTCTCCCCAACCCTGCAGAACAGATTTGGGGAGATCGTGCCAGGAGTGGAAGTTGTGCAAATGGAAGCCCTTGCACTAATGGAATTGCTTTGTTGGATATCGCTCTTTTCTACCAGATTACTGTAACTGGCTTGTGCAATGGTAATGTTGTTAGCTTCCTTGAAAGTGCCGTTGGAAAGGCTGGTATAAATCCAATAAGTATATGAATAAGGAACGAAATGCATTCAATCCTCATAGTTAGATATATTGTATTTCTTCCTTTCTCTTGCTGCTATAAGGGTGGATAAATAGTTCACCACCTGGTTTTCGTAAAGTGGTATATGTGCCTCCCTCTCTGAAGCTGTGCAAGAAAGCTTCTGGAGGGGCTTAATTTTTTTTTTTTTGACATCTGCCTAACTCTCCTGCAGTACTGCCAGCCTGGTTGAATGTGTATATATGGTACAGCCAGAATCAACATGCTTACCCAAAAGATTGCTTTTATTTTGAATAGCAGATTAACAGGGTTGGGAAAATCCCAGGAGCAAGCATAGGAATTAAGAAACATAGGAAGCTGCTTTATACTTCGCCAGGCCATTAGTCCATCTAGCTCAATATTGTCTACACTGATTGTCAGTGGCTTTCCAGAGTTTCAGATGGGAGCTTTCCCCAACTTTACATGAGGACACCAAGAATTTGAACCTTGAACCTTCTGCATGCAAGGCAGATGCCCTACCTCTGACTTGCTTAAAATAGCAATAGCAAAATACCTAAGGTTGCTTAAAATAGATGCTACTAGTTAAGAATTCAAATTCATTCATTTCTCTTTTAAACTAATCTTATGCTGGGTTTTCATTTCAGAATTTCAGTCTTTTATTCCAGTATTGCTAAGGAAAATAGCATCTGCTATGCCTCTCCCAACCCATAACACAGTGTGTAATCTCTTCCCTGTATACGGTCTACAGATTTATATGGAAGGAGTAAATAAGAATTTGCTTTTACTATTGTTAGTGCAAAAGGGTAGTTAAAGCGCAGAAAGGAATTGATTAGCACTTAAAGATCTCATAGATCCCCTTCTATCTTTTCCTAAGCAAATCCTAGTGGGTGGAGAAAGTGCACTGCGAATTGAATGCTCTGTAAAGACAGGGGATGGGAAGTGTTCTTTCTTTCTTTAAAAAATTAGGGCAGCTTCCTGCTTTGTGAAAAAGGAAGAAAGAGAAAATCTTGTTGGAATCTATTGTGACAAAACTGCTTCTCCCAAATGTAGGAACAACTGAAAATGAAGGACCAGTCGCTCAGAAAGCTGCAGCAGGAAATGGACAGCCTGAGCTTTCGAAACCAACAGCTGGCAAAGAGGGTAGAGCTGCTTCAGGATGAACTTGTCCTAAGTGAATCTAAAGGCAAGAAGAACAAGGTGGGTACCTAGCTGAATCAACCTGTGCAAGTATTTTTGTTAAGCAGCAGTCTCCCACCCTTCTGTTGGTTGAGGTATAACCCCCTGAAGTAGCAGGCTTTTCTCTTGGATCCAAAAATTAAGTTTCTTCATGAGCAGTTGTTCACGTCAGGGAGCACGGCCGGCTCTGTGACATGGCAGAATTACCCACCTCCAGCAGTTGGAGGGCTAGTTTGAAGGAGGGCAAGGCAGGGAAATGACTCATGCAGAGGTGCAGCGGGGAACCTCTTCTATGAATGTGTTCTGTTGGCTCATAGAAGTCTGTATTTATCGAGGCTTGAGTAAGCACCATGGCACATACAGTACTGTAAATTTGGGTAGGATTGCTTTGTGAATATATCAGTTTCTTTTGGTGCACTAGGCTGAAGTGGCTGGTCCAAGGTCACCTAGTAAGTGTTTCTTGAAAGCAGAGTTTCCCAGGCAAAGATCTGACAAGTAATCAGCAGCAGCTGATGCTCCTCCTCACTACTACCACCACCCTTTCTCCCTGTTTGGCATTCCCGGTTACTGCTTGGTCTTCTCTGCTCTTCCTGTTAGATACTGATAATGCAATCTTAATGCATATTTACTCTGAAGGTAGCCCCACTATGCTCTTTGGGTATTGCTCCAAGGTAATTGTGCATTGGGTTGCCGTCTAAGAGGTTTCTTTCTAGCTGTATTATCTGATCCCCCCCTTCTTTCTCTGTCACTATTTTAGTATTTGATGTGTCCTAAAATGGACTGTTTTTTTTAATTACAATTATACCATGCCCTTCCTCTGAGGAACCACAGGTACCATATTATGCTTGATTCCCAGGCACTTATCTGGGCAGTGCCCAGGACTGGACCCCCTTAGCTTGAGCAACTAAACTGCATAATGTGCCTTCTTGCCATTTGATGCAATCTCTGAAAGCAGATGTTGCCAGATTAGTTGAAGCCAGTTCATCGCTCATTTCCTGCTTCTCATTAAATCGTTATGACTAGCACATTTTATAGAACCCGTGGTGCAGGATCTTCAATAAAAGCAAGAGGAGGAAGCAAGCCAAACCTTGCCTGCATTCTCTCCATTGTACAATTGAGGAAGTGAGAAATTGCACAAAATTATGGCCTTCTGGGCAGACAGCAAAATAGATAAAGGGAAAGTTATGATGTGCGGCCATAGAGAACTGGAATGGGGAGCTCTGGGTTCATGAGTCCATGTTGCTCACTGCTTCCGTGAAACTGTGGCCCTCCAGATGTTGCTGAACGACAACTCCCAACTTTGGCCATGCTTGCTGGGGCTGCTGGGAGCTGTAGCCCCGCAACATATGGAGGGCCAGAGGCTGTCCATACCTGGCCTAACCTATTCAGGGAAGAGCTAGTGTCGTGACTGAGGAGCTGAGCTACAGATCAGGAAGTCCCAAGTTGAAAACTCAGCCTCTAGTCCATTCTATAGTAACTCTAAAGAAATCCCATGTATGAAAACTGTAAGCAGTTCCAATATTTTGCTGTACTAACTATCCACAGGAGCTATGACTATAGAGCATAGCTGCCAAGTTTTCCCTTTTCCCGCGAGGAAGCCTATTCAGCATAAGGGAAAATCCCTTAAAAAAAGGGATAACTTGGCAGCTATGCTATAGAGTAGTCTTTTAAGTACATTCAGTAAGCAGGAATGCTTTTGCTTTCTCTTAGAAGACCGGCGAACCCGCATCCCAGTTAAGCCAAGAACAGAAAAACGTATTTGATGAAGACCTTCAGAAGAAAATAGAAGAGAACGAGCGGCTGCATATTCAGGTGTGTAATTTGGTAGTACTGTACACGATATATTCTATGGCTGTTTAAATTCCATGGCAACTTGTACAGGAGGGGGTGCCATTGTGATGCCCATGTGCCCACAGAGGCCTTCTCCGGCACTCACAGGAGTCCCTCCTCTGCCCCCTCCCTAAAATTAGGCGTGAAAGAAACATATTGTAGCAAATAAAATAGGTTGCATTGTGGACTTGGTCATGGTGTTTGTGGATGTGTGTTGCCCACAACAGTTTATCCAGTTTGGAAAAGGTGTCCACCAAAAAAGGTTAGCAACCCTGGTGGGTAAGACTTTTAGAAGAAATCACCAAAGGCTGTCTTTTAGGTAAAATTGGTCAATTTGTTCAGTGACTCTCCTGTGTTTTGAAATACTTCAGTTTGTGCCCATGAACACTGGTAGTCCACAAGCAGCAGTGCTCTCTAGAAATGTATAACTTCTAAGAAACATTAAACAACAGAATGACCCATCTGTCTTGTGCCAGGTCTGCATTTTGGAACTTTGTTTCTCACAGTGTCCTGACTTGACTGTTTCAAGATGCCTGGCTTTCTTTGAATCCAAAAAAAAGCCAAATTTCTACTAAGCGAATGCAAGACACTTGGTACATCATAGAATCAGAACAAATCCAGTATCCTCTAATGTAGGGGTGATCAATCTGAGGCCCGGAGGTTACGTATGGATCTCTCCAAGCCTCTCTGTCTGGCCCCTTGGACTCCCCAGGCCACTCTCCTCCCTGACTCTGCTTTACACCCACCTCCAGCACTTTTGCATGCTCTCGAACTCTGACAGTGACTCTTGGTTGCCTGGGTGGAGAACAGAGAGAGAGGAGCGTGTGCAGAAACTAGCCTACTGTACCAAGGTGAAAATTTACATTCATTGCTCTGCCCACGTTTGCCTGAGGTCCTTCTTAGAGAATGTGACCCTCTGGCTGAAAAAGATTCTACACTTCTGATCTGGTCCTAGCCCATTGTGCTTCACCTGGGGGAGACATCTTGCCCTGGTCATCAACTCTCTCTCCCCCCTCTGGAGTCATAAAACATTTCTCTGTTGCTTTGGAGGGTAGGGAAGAGATGCAGGAAAGAACGGGGGGGGGGGGGGCTATTTTGCCATTTTATTTCACTAACAAAAATTATACACTGCTTTATTGTAAAAACAAACAAAGCAAAAACCTCTAAGCATTTTACAAGGATATGTTTTGTCCCCGTTTCTCTTTCCCTCTTGCCTTTTTCCAAGTAGTTTCTGGACTCGGAGACCAGAGGGAGCAGAGACAAAAGGTGCACATAAGGAATAGTCTCTTTGTGTCTTTTTCGAGCAAAAGCAGCTCAAGTGAGGACAGGAAAGCAGTAGCTGAATCCCTCCTTCCCAGGGAAAAGCTTGAGATGAGTGCCAGAGCCGCTTCTGTCTGCTGCCGGCTATTCCTTGTAGAGACGAAATGTTGGCTTGAGGGCAGGGAGGCTCACTGGTAAAACTAGTTGCTAACAAGTGGCATGTATAACATGTGGCTTTCACTGCGTTACTGAAGCCGTTTGCCCTAAATGCATCTGTTGGTGTCTCTGCTGTTTGGATAATGTATAGATTGATCTGTGGCTGGCTGGTCTCCTGTCTTCTGGAGAGAGGCTTGGGCTACATCATCTTTCAGTTTTTCTTCGCTGACCAGCCTTTGCTGTACATATAGCTTAATGGTAGAGCACCTGCTTTGAATGCAAAAGGTCCCAGGTTAAATCCTCGGCATCTCCAGGTAGGGCTGGGAAAAACTTGCCTGAAACCCTGGAACGCCCCTGCCAGTCATAAAACACAATTGTAAGCTGGGTGGATAAAGACTCTGTAAGGCAGCTTCCGTTCCTATGTAATCTGCAATGGTCATGACCCCTTCACCTGGCATAGGTCCCTGTCTTCCTGAGTAGACACATTTACTAGCCATGCTACCTCTTCTTCCTCATCATTGCTCTAGTGATAACCAAAATACCTCCTAATTTAATGCTCAGAAAGCTATGTACATTTAAGCTTACTCCATTCACACACCAGCTTCTTTCATTCTTTCTCATTTCCAGATTCTGGTAGAATTGTTTCTGTAGTATTTTTTCTTCTTGGTTGCTCTTTTTCCAGCTTAAAGCTAAGTTCTCCCCTGCAGAAAGGGAGCAAAGGCTTCCAAGAAGATGGTTTCTCTGTTTGTTGCAGGTGCCTATAGACTAGCACCTGTGGTCTCAGTGGAGCCAGATAAATATTCTCTTGCTGCTGTACATAAAGTTATTGTTGTGTAAATGTGTATTTGCACTTAAATGCATTAGGAACTCTTAAAGTAGAAAAAAGGGAAAAAAGGGCATGGCTACTGTTTTCCCAAACTCAGTACCTTGTTGTTTAAATTTCTTGAATGTCCACCCTGTCCTTTTTGAGGGGTATACCCCCATTTTTTCTTCATAACAACCCTGTGCTGTAAGGCTGTGAGGTAGTGACTGGCCCAGAAAGCTTCATGGTTGAGCTGAATTTGAATCTGGCTCTCCCCGTTATATGTCCAATACCACAAGGACACTCCCTTTACATTAAACATTTCTTAATTTTTTTTTTTGCTGAATATGATTTGTTTTTCCTCTTCAGCACTGGTTCTAATAATTACTGGTATTTCAAACTTCTTCATTAAAAAATAATTTTGAAAAATCTACTTTTCCTGTCTGCAGGAGAGCTTATTCAGAAGCAAAGCTTCCCCGTGTTTTCACTGTATGTGCCTGTCCAGCTTCTGAAGACAGACAAGGCTAGACTTTTGGGTAGCTGTGGAGGAAGTACTCAAACATTATACTTGTTGGGGGGTGGGGGTGGAAAACAAAACCAAGAAGGTGAGAAACCAGATATTAAAGTTGTGTGAATTTGCAGAATCTGTGTTTGAAGGATTCAGTATTGGATTCAGTGTTTGAAGGATGTCAGCATTAGATAACTTGTGATTAGGAGCTCCTGTGGTTTTTACAAAAGTGGGTATAAGCAGCAGGGGTGTGGTGAGGGATTATTAATTCATTGATCCTTATCTGTTTTCTCTCCCCCCCCCTGCCCCGCCTGGGTCACTTATCTGAGCACAAACGCCCTGCATCACATCTAGTTTGACCCTCTCTTGGTTTTATCCCCCCAATTCAAGAGCCAAAATACCAGTATACTAGAAGTGTACCACTTTGGCAAAGTAAGAGTTTTCGGCCTATGACGTTCCTGGAAACAATGTTGCCAGAAATTACTTATGAGCTGCAGCCCTAGGGGGCATGTGCTTGTTCCAGTGTAGCCTTGGATCTGAGCCGCCAGTCCTCCCCTGGGTGATGCTCTGTGACAATGTCAGACTCTCCCTTCTTGTTTCAGTTCTTTGAGGCCAATGAGAAACACAATCTTTTGGAAACTGAGCTGAGAAGCAAGCTGGAGGTCTTGGAGATGGAGGCTGCGCAGCACCAAGCCGTGGTGGATGGCCTCACTCGGAAGTACATGGATACAATAGAGAAATTGCAAAGCGATAAAGCCAAGTTAGAAGTAAGTATCAAAGCTGTATGTCTCCCTGTCCTAGATCTCAGAGCAGCAAGGCCCATCCACCTCATGTTGTTGGCCTCTTTGGGAGTGGGGAAAATGCTTCCTTTTTCAATCAATGTTTTATTTGAAGGTTGAGTGACTGTTTTAATTATATTTGTGTCCTTAAATTCTTTTACTTGGTGCTGATGTAACTTCTCATTTTTTGTTTGATTGTTCTTGTTGTCATTCAACAGTGATTTCTGTGCTCTTTGGGGCAGAACTGTAGTTCATAAATGCTTAAAGCATACTCAGAATCTCTGTGTGGAGTTGGTTGTGCAAATAGCTATTGACAGCTCTGTTCTCCCTGCTTACCTTTAGATCAAATCTCAGACGCTAGAGAGAGAGGCCAAGGACTGCAGGGTTCGAACAGAAGAATGGTAATGCTCTTGACCTCTTTAAAAAATAAAGACTTGATTAGGAATTCCATTTTATTGAGGCATGTAGTGTTGTAAAACAACTATTGCTTCGTTGTCATCTTAGCATGGGCATGAGCATAAGGAGCAACCTTATATGGAGTCAGACCAGTTCTCGGGTGTTAGTAATTAAGGTACCCTATAGGTCCAGGATGCGGAAATCTTTGCCTACCAGGGGGTCCAGTTTGGCCCATCAGGATTTTTCCCATACCTACTTGCCCATCAGCTGACATAACTGGTGAAGCTTCATGTATGCACCCATGTTTGGTTTTTCCAGCTTCAAGTAAGCACCCAATACTTCATGTTGTTGCCTTATTTTTATCATCCAGCCAGCAGCAGTTAAAGCACCTTCATGCGGACTTGAGCAGCAGATTGGGGGAGTCCTTGAACATCATCAGTGAAAAAGTTCCTTTCAATGATACCAGTAGGTACTGCATGGATTACCTTTGTTGTGTGCTAAAAAGAAACTATAGAAAACTGAAAAGCTGAGAGTTCCCCATCCTAATTCATCAAAAATAATTGAACTTAGTTTTGCCCAGTCCGCCAACCAGACTTTGGCTGGAATTATGCTTGATAAGGCACACAGGGCTGCCACTGAAAATGGCAGTGCTGTGTTAAATTCCCATCTCCGTTTCTGTAGTGTGCAGTACAACTTAACCAATCTATGGATGCAGTTACACAAATTTTATGCCTATGCCAACAAATATGGAACAGGGGTAGTGAAACGTCCGCAGTAATTGCACCAAGATAGGTACAGGTACCTGTTAAGTGATGGGCAGGGCAAGGCGACAGATAGCTGCCCTTTACGGCAGCTGCCCTGTGCTCCTAGTAACAGACTGTCTCTCTCATGCACAGTCTTCTGGGAATGCCGTAACATTCTACATACAATCACATGAGGGATGAGGCAGTGAACATTGTTATTAGGGCAGGGTGGCTGGGGATAATCAAACAATTGCTGCCCACAGAATGAGCCACCTGTTCCTGTCCCCCTCCAATGCCAAAAGAGATGCAGTTCCAGGTGGCACATCGGATAGAAGTCCTGAGCCACTTGTTTATCCTCTGCGGCTTGCTTGAATAGCCGAAACCATCAATTGCTTGGGGCTTTTTGTACCTAAGACTCAGCCACTTTCTATATACCCTCTAAAGACACAGGCCGACAACCTATGGGCCACTTGGTGAAGAGGTCTTCCCTGTATTTCCCAGCTTTGTGTTAGCCACTGCTTTGTTGTTTTCCTGTTTATGAGAGCATATAAATAAGTGGGAGAGGCTGGAGACATCCCAGAGAGAGGTAGACTCTCTGCTGGGTTGGGGGGGGAAGGGATGAATGAGAGAGAGGGATGAATGTGTATGAAAGAGAGAGGGGAGAAAAAGGGGTTTTCCTGTCAACATTGGCTTTTGCAGCCCCCAATCACTTTTCTCAAGGGAATGCAGTCTCCATTCCCATAATAGTTGCCTGCCCTTGCTCTTAGGGTCAGGAATGCTCTTGTAAACTGGCCATTGTGCTCTAAGTTCAGGTTGTTAATGGCACCTAGATAGGTATTTACGGTAGATGCTCCTCTGCAATGGAACTCTCCTGTCCCGGTAGACCAGGGGTCCCCAGACTTAAGGCCCGGGGGCCGGATACGGCCCGAAGGCCTCTTTTATCCAGCCCGCGACGACCCTACCGCCCGCTGCTGCTGCCCGCTCTTACCAGCACGGCGCAGCTGCCGACTTCTGGGTCAGAAAAAGCGCTGGAAATAGCTTGTGCGCATGTACAAGCGTCATTTCCGGTGCACTTCCGGGTCGGAGGACGCCCATGGACATGCACACAAGCTACTTCTGGCGCTTTTTCAAGCCGGAAGTGCACCAGAAATAGCGCATGCACACAGGTGTGCGCTCCCCCGTGCTCCCCCACTCTCCGGCCCATTGCGCCATTAGTGTGGCGGGCACCAGCCCAAAGCCAGGTAAGTTTGGGGAGCCCTGCGGTAGACAGTTCCCAAGCTTGGGTGTTGTTTGTTGTAGGGTTGTTGTTTATTTTTTAAGGCTAGTTTGTTGGGAATTAAGCCAGTTGTGTGTTTAGGTTTAATTGTCTTTTATTTCCCCAATTTAGTTTTGACGTGGCTGGGCCTTTTATAAGTTGTCTTGAATTTATTGTTACCACCTGAGCATCCAGAAACATAATTAGCTTACGGTGACAAGGTGTGTGGCAAATGTTGCAAGTTTGCCAAGTGGAACTACTGAAATAGATGCTTGTCTTACGGATTAATGCCTACCATTAATTTAGGTGTCTCATTTGCATTGCTTACTAAGAAATCCATGTGCCTAATATAAATGGATTAGTGCACTGTATTTGCTAAAAAACCTGAGCTGTAAATTAGGAAGTTCTCAATTCAAATTTCAGTTCTTTCTAGCCTTAAGGTGGCCTTCCATTTATTTATACGCATATTCCTGACCTACCTGGTATTTGAGACAGAAAGGTGGGATATAGTTTTAACCATATCATGCTACTATATTGTTGAAAAAGAACCTTAGAAATCCTAAGGTGATCAGGGTTGAAATGTGTTATTCCGTAATGACACGTGCACCTGCCAATATCCTATTCATTTATTTGAATTTTTAGCCTTTAGTAGCTCTAGGAGTCAGCCATTCAGCTTGAAAATGACGCTTCTCTGTTCTTGAATGGCTTAATAGTCTAAGGCAATGCAGGAGGATTGGAGAGAGAAAATAATTGCTCTAATACTTTGATTCTTTTTGTAGGGTCCAGCCAGTATAATGCTTTGAATGTGCCATTACACAGCAGAAGGCGGCAGGTGAGTAATAAACCTAAATTATTAACCTAAAAACTTTGCAACATCTTTGGCTTAAGGCTTTGGGACAGTGCAGAGCAAATAATAGAACCATAGAACTGCAAAGCTGGAATGCTGGTTCTCTCTTAGCTATGGGTGGAAAAAAGTAAGAAGCAAAGTGGGAGGAGGAACATTTTAATATCCAATGCATTTCGGACTTCTCAGGCACCTCACCAGGGACTGAAGTTTAGTCTTTTGTTATACTGTCTCCAATTTCCTCATACTGTGGAAGATCATACAAGAGATTAAATTTCTGTATTTGAAACTCCTTGATGAAGAAGCCGAGAGATCTGAAACATGTTGGATATTAAGCATTTATTTCTTTTTTTTATATAAATGATTTTTATTAGGTTTTACACAAAGAAAAATACAAAGAGGAAAATAATATGACAATCTTATTTCCTCAATATTAATACAACAATATTCCTCACTTATATGAAAAGAACAGCAAAAAATATATATGAAAGAAAAAAAATTATTATCATACTTCTCAACTTCAATTCGATTCTAAACACATCGGACTTCCTCGTACCCCCTTCTTGAGTTCTCAATAATTCATTAATTATTGCAGTTTCCAATTCTACCCACCCTTTCTTTCTCCCCAAATATAACTTCTTTTTAACCATTAACCTTTCATACTTCACAATGCCTTTGTTACCCAATGTTCTCTGCCCTTTTACCCAGAAATGCTCTATCTTAATTATAAAATCATTTTACCCCCTTTTTATTCCCTCTTACCAAACTAAATCTACCCCCTTTCCTTGGAATCAGTGTCTCCAGAGATTACAGCCAGCTCCTTAATACATTCCAAATTCAGACCATTTTTTATCCGCCCATAAACATTTGTACAATTCTCACTCACCCCACTCCTGCTCTGTCCCATTTTTTTCAAAGTCCTTTGCTTCTTGCCCACCCTTTATCGCCATTTGCCTGGGGTTTCCCATCTTGTCAGATCTTGGTTAATGCCTCCCAAGTATTCATGACTGCAAAAGGGGGTATTTAGGTAAAAGCTGTGTAAGATTGTCTGTTGGTGGCAACTTGACATAAGAGTCAAAAGAGCAGCCACCTGTTTTCAGAGGTAGAACGGGCTCTCCCATAATTCTGCTCCTTGGAGACGGCAAAAACTCATTTGTCTCAGCCCCACCCACCAAGACTGAAAAAGAACTTGGCATTAGTGTTGTAGATGAGGACAGAAGTACAGCACTGCTCCAACTCTCTAGGTTCAGATTTTAATATGGTAAAACTTGCTGCTGTCCGAGTCTTTGCATGTGGTCTTCTAAACCATTAAGACAATAGAAGGATGCCTAGTAGAATACTACTTGTGAAATATATTGGTTTTCATTCCCACCACAAAATGCATTCTGGTTTTGTTGCTGAAAAATGAATGAGAAGCACCAAGACTTTGCCCTGATACAATCAGATCACAGTGCTTTTATTCTGCTTCTTCAACAGAAGAACCTTTGCAGCAGGGAGGAGGTCTGTCATATTTTATTCTTCTGTTTGTTCAGTTAGGAGCAGGGCTGGGAAAGGCCTCTTGTAAAAGAGACTGCTCTCCATCAAAATAAAAGTGAGCTGCATCACTGCTTTTTGTACCTTGCAGTTGAAGCTGCGTGACCTTGCTGGCCAAGCGCTGGCCTTTGTTCAAGATCTGGTGACGGCCCTTCTGAATTTCCACACCTACACGGAACAGCGAGTCCAGATTTTCCCTGTTGATTCCGCCACAGATGCAATATCGCCATTAAATCAGAAGGTAAGCTGGCTTGGGGTGAGCTTTACGTAAAGAGATTAAAGTGGACATACAATAAGCACGCTATGTGCCAGCTTGCTACATTTTTCTACAGCGGATGGAATGCAGCTGTTAAAACAATCGCCTTTTTTGTTTATGCAAAATTGTACAGAATGGAGTGAAAGTTTCTCACCGCACATTTCTGCCAAGGTAACACTACGGCTGCTTTGTATGCAAAGGTTTCCAGGTTCGATCCCTGGCACCTCCAGCTGAAAGGGCACTTCTCTCTATGTCCAAGATGCTGGAAAGCCAGTTGAAGGATGATGATGATAATAATAATAATAATAATAATAATAATAATAATAATAATAATAATTCCCAGATTATTTTTTTAAAAAAATTGTTATGTGATGTTGGGCAGTAATGTTCTGAGCTTTTGCTGCTGCATTGCTTTTATATGTGTTCTATTTTATAATAATAATAATAATAATAATAATAATAATAATAATAATTTATTATTTATACCCCACCCATCTGGCCAGAACGGTTGCCCCAGCCACTCTGGGCGGCTTCCAACAAAACACCAAAATACAGAAATCCATCAAACATTAAAAACTTTCCTAAACAGGGCTGCCTTAAGATGCCTTCTAAAGGTCTGGTAATTGTTGTTCTCCTTGACCTCTGGTGGGAGGGCATTCCACAGGGTGGGTGCCACTACCGAGAAGAAATATTTTGAAAATATTTAACAGTAAGGTGTCTTAGGGAACTCTGTAGTGATGAAGCTGTGGGTTATAATTAAATAGTCACAGGATGTGGTTTTGTAAATAAAATAAAAGAAATCTTCCCTTGGTCAAAATGCCTGCACAGTTTTGCTTCAGGGTTTCTGAACGTTCCTTTTCCTCTTACTTTCTCCCCCTCCCAGGCCCCATAGCCCAAAATAATCTGTCCCCCACACCCCTGGCATACGGCAGTTCAAAAGCAGTGCTGGTAATCTGTTTTAATGCCAAATAGTTCCCTTGCTTTGCAAGCAGTGCCTGCTGGAACCACTGACAGGTGTCTCTTGGTTCAGTTTTCGCAGTACCTTCATGAAAACGCATCCTACATTCGCCCCCTGGAAGAAGGAATGCTACACTTGTTTGAGAGCATCACTGAGGACACTGTCACAGTTCTGGTAATATGGTTGTCTTTATTGTCACATTCCGTGTCCGAGACAGGTTGCTACCAAATACCTGAGACACATTTTCTTCTTTTCTCTTCAAAGGAGACAACTGTGAAATTGAAATCCTTTTCTGATTACTTAGCATCTTATGTCTGCTTTCTCAGGAAGATTCTTCCTTATCAATTGAAAAGGTACTTTCCCCCTTTTTGATTCGCACAATGGGAACTATAATTCAGTGTGCTGCTCATAAATTACGTTAAGAGTCTGAGAGTAGCATGGTAACATACCTCTGGTTCTTGAGAATAAAAAAATTCCTTCAGTAGCACCTTAAAGACCAACTAAGTTTTTATTTTGGTATGAGCTTTCGTGTGCATGCACACTTCTTCAGATACACTTGAAACAGAAGAGCCAGACCCTTATGTATATACAGAGGGTGGTGATGGGGGTTGGGAATGTAACTAGTTCTTGAGAATGTTCATAATGATGGTTGACAATGGTGGCAGTGGAGGGTGGGGAGTTTATTTTATCATAGCAACTGTCATTATCTGTCTGAGAGGGCATTGCTTCCAGTGTTAGATTTCTTAATGTCAATCAGGATCTCTTGTGCAGTGTGTTATTGAATGGTCATACATTGATTACAATGGATCTACTCTATGACTAACACTGAATATCACCCAGAGTTTTAGCAGCTTTCGTATAAATGTCATTCTTCCCCATGCATCTTGTTAGAGAGCCAACCATCTTCATATTTATTTGTGTGTATATTTTTGGGACATGGTTGGCGCTGTGGTGTAAACCACTGAGCCTTGGGCTTGCCAATCGGAAGGTTGGTGGTTCGAATCCCTGTGATGGGGTGAGCCTCCGTTGTTCGGTCCCAGCTGCTGCCAACCTAGCAGTTTGAAAGCACGTCAAACTGCAAGTAGATAAATAGGTACTGCTCCGGCGGGAAGGTAAATGGCATTTCCATGCGCTGCTCTGGTTTCATCAGAAGCGGCTTAGTCATGCTGGCCACATGACCCGGAAAAACTGTCTGCGGAAAAACATCAGCTCCCTCTGCCAGTAAAGCGAGATGAGCGCCGCAACCCCAGAGTCGTTTGCGACTGGACTTAACTGTCAGGGGTCCTTTACCTTTTTCTACCCTACTCTTTAACCCCAAAAAGTTGCAAGACTGACTTACAGAGATCAATAAGAAGACAGCCTCTATCCTCAGACTTACTATCAAAAATACCTAGCACAAGAGGAAAATATTTTGGAAGGGAGAAGGAAAAAAACCTCAAGCACAAGTGCTTACCGGTAGTTACGAAGTTCTTAAAATAATCAACTGCAGCAGAACGTTTTTCAAGCAGAGACAGAAACAGAAGTTGTTGGTCTCTCAGCTGAGCCAACAGAATGGCCTTGTTTCCTCTCTTCCTTACCTATCTATAGCCTGCTGTAATGGATGCTGCCAGGTGAAAGTGATAAAGGCGCCTGACAAAGTTAAAAGCAGGACTGTTTGCCAGTTTAATAATTTTAACTGATTCTTTGTCTGCCTTTTAAATTTTATTTATAAACATATAACTCACCTTTCCTACACAAAATGTCAAAGGCAGGGGTCCCCAAACTAAGGCGCGGGGGCCGGATGTGGCCCAATCGCCTTCTAAATCTGGCCCGCGGATGGTCCAGGAATCAGCATGTTTTTACATGAGTAAAATGTGTCCTTTTATTTAAAATGCATCTCTGGATTATTTGTGGAGCATAGGAATTCATTCATATTTCCCCCCCAAAATATAGTCCGGCCCCCCACAAGGACTGAGGGACAGTGGACCGGCCCTCTGCTGAAAAGTTTGCTGACCCCTGGTCAAAGGCAATGTACAATGCTAAGAACTCAGATACCTAAAACCAATTAAATAGTAAAGAGAAAGGAATGCAAACAGCAGCATTTCAACCAGTTGCTTAAATTTATGTATCATTGAAGCATTGATATGGGTTCCTTTTTGACATTTTGAACAAACCCTTAATAACCGCTTGTTCAGAAAAGTGCCCCGCAATGTTTATCTCATCTTTTCTGAATATCATGTATATATATTTTTTAAAAAATAACCACTACCACCATAATACTCACTTTTAAAAACATAAATTCATATGTTCCTAGTTTGGAAGAAGAGTGTGAATCTTCTCTTTGCACAGCTGCGTTAAGAGGCAGGAACATGGAGCTGCAGAGAGACATGAAGAAGCTGACTGCAGTCTTTGAGAAGTTGCACACCTACATTAATCTTCTTGCCTTACCTAGTAAGTATCAGCAGCAGACCAGGGCAGCTGAAATATTGCAGGATCTATAATTTCAAAATTCAGTGGGCTAAGTATTAAATCTGGTGGGTAGGTGTTTCTGTTTTTGCCACACCGACATCAAATTACATGCATGTCATTGCCTGCATTTATTGTATGAAAGGATCTGGGGTATCTAGGGATTTGTAGTTCATGGTGAGCAGTTAGCTTTTTGTCACTACTGTAGTATGACTCTAAATATTTAAGAATTATGCTCCAGTGATCAATCCCCCAGTCGTGTACCTTTCCTGGGCTTTTCCAGATATGACTCTAGTATATATATATATATATATATATATATATATATATATATATATATATATATATCTTTTTAATGAAACTTCCTTAAATTGTAGGTACAGTGTTTTTATCTGTGTACTTAGGTTGGAATCAACACTAAGAGTGAGACTTGTATTTTACAGAAAGCGGACGAGAAATGCTTCAAGGGATTTTATTGGAATACTCCATAATTTGATTATGGGTAGTAGTATTTATAGGATTCCCTCCCCAACCTCACCCAAATTCTCCACTTGATCAGGAATCTGAACTTCACGTGAACTTCAGTAAAATAAGGGACTCTGATATCTTCCCTTTTTTGGACTGAGGAAGCTGGATAACCGCTGATTACATATAGCTCTTTTATGGCAGCCTTTGCCAACCTAGTGCCCTGCAGTTGGTCGTTCTGGCTAGGGGTGATGAGCGCTGCAGCTCAAAACATCCGGAGGGCACCAAGTTTGTGAAGGCTGCTTTATGAACTTCATAGAATTGTAGAGTTGGAAGGGAACCCAGGGGTCATCTAGTCCAGCCGACTGCAATGCAGAAATGCCCCCATCCTTTTAATGAAACCAGGCCTCTTATAAACTGTTTTGCTAGTGGGAACTATTCTATTTGGCAAATGCCCCCTTTTCTCCTTGACACTTGTCATTACATTTGGATTTTCTGCTCTTTGTGCAACTTCCAGGCACAAATCCAGACCGTCTGCTTCGTACAAACTTCAGCTCTCTGCTCACATACATTGCTTCAACCCTTAATGGATTTCACGATGTCATGAAAGGTGAGACTGGCTGAAGGATATATAGCTTTTATTATTATTAAAAAAAAGAAGACACATTAGCGCTCTGGTCACTTAACACTTTATGGGTGGTGGGTGGATGTCATAAAGATTTAATGGCCTTTGCATGGTTGGCCTACCTAGTACAGTGGTACCTCGACTTACGAACGACTTGGCAACCGAATTTTTTGACTCACGAATGGGGCAAATGGCCGCACGCTTACGAATTTCTCGACATCCGAACGGAAACCGCGGCGGTTTTAGATAGGGTTTTTTCGGCTTCCGAATTTTTAGATGGGGTTGCTTCAACTTGCAAATTTTTTCATTTCCAATGCATTCCTATGGGAAATCGCGTTTCCAATGGCGCTTTTCGACTTACAAATTTTTCAACCTATGAAGGTGCCTTCGGAATGGATTAAATTCGTAAATCGAAGCACCACTGTATGTGCATCAGCAAAAGAGAGAAACAAATTACAGTATACTCAAATACAGTGGTGTTGTTTTTTACTGATACAAGTTTTCAACTACAGTATATACAAAAATAACAATAAATACTGGTAATGTATCTTTGTAATAACCCCGTGAAATGGGTCAGAGGTGGCCTACATTGACTTTTACCATGGAGTGTGAATTTGAACCTGAGTCTTTCTCGTTGAATACTAATGATCCCTTCACTACTCAGTACTGGCTCTCCACTGAAATCAGGGGAAAGTGTTCCAAGAAAATATCCTATAAGGTTTGAAGCACAAGGTTTATAGTGAAATTAAGTACTGCTAGCATAATGTAAAGGGTTCTGCCTAACTACACTGAAACAGAAGGTGTGAAGTCCATTTTCGTTAAGGGCAATACTCAATAATGAAAAGGTTCTAGCTACTTCCTACTATAGTCTTCTTTCCTGCTGTCTAGGTGTGCCAGGCAATCGGGATTTGCTTAAAATATAGCTAGCTCAGAGTTAGAGCGCATGCTTTGCATGCAAGAAAGTTTAATCTCTGTAGAATTGTCTCCACAGATAGTCGTATCTATCTTTTGAAAGTGCTTTTCTAGGTAGAAAAGATGACATTTAGCAAGAAATGGGATTTTCGGGCTGGATCTGAATGAGAGGTTCGGAGGGCAATGTGCACACCTGATGCAAGTTAATTTTTTCTGGTTTCAGATATTTATAAGCATTATAGTCAAAAAGCTGCTTTGGAGCAAGAGCTCCCCACAGCCACGCAGAAGCTCATCAACACCAACGACTGCCTCTTATCATCTGTGGTGGCATTAACAAACGGAGCCGGCAAGGTAACTTCTTTTCTTACCCAAAGCCGTCACAGCAGCCTAAATCAGCATTGTGAAACTAACATGAGCTTGCAGCCTCTCTATGATGTATATATATCTAAATTCATGCAAAAGTTCTCTTTTATTGTCACAAATTGGGAATCTTCATAAAGGAGAAAGTTGTTGTTCTTGTGATGCATTCCTTGAGGGCAAAGCTTAGGTGGTATAAATTTATGCAGCCAGAAAGCATTTTCATAAGGACACAATGACATAAGAGCCCCACAGGATCAGGCCAGTGTCCCATTTATTCCTCTCACAGTGGCCAACCAGATGCCTGTGGGAAGTCCCAAAGCAGGACATGAGTGCAGAAGCACTCAGTTGTGACTCCCAGCAACTGGTATTCAGAGACACACTGCATCCAATATTTCAACAAAATATTAAAATACAATAGTGCGTCAAACATTAAAAGCTTTCCTAAACAGGGCTGCCTTCAGATGTCTTCTAAAAATCTGGTAGTTGTTTTTCTCTTTGACATCTGGTGGGAGGGCGTTCCACAGGGCGGGTGCCACTAGTGAGAAGGCCCTCTGCCTGGTTCCCTGGGTAACTTGGCTTCTCACAGTGAGGGAACCGCCAGAAGGCCCTCAGTGCTGGACCTCAGTGTCCGGGCAGAACGATGGGGGTGGAGACGCTCCTTCAGGTATACTGGGCTGAGGCAGTTTAGGGCTTTAAAGGTCAGCACCAACACTTTGAATTGTGCCCGGAAACGTACTGGGAGCCAATGTAACCATCACTGCTTTGAAATGTCCCCCCCACCCCCGAATCTCGCACAACTCAGATGGGTCTAGTTTTCTAGTATTATATGAGAAGGAGGAAACCTTCACTGCAGGCATTGCACACCTCTGTCATGGCCCCACAACTCACCTTTAAATAAAACAAAAACCTAAAAAGCCACAAATGCTACAACCTGCTGTTAATCTAAAACAGGGGTCAGCAAACTTTTTCAGCAGGGGCAGCAGCGTTCCTACCCCTGCTGGTACTGGGGGCGGCGCCTCCGTGGTGCCCCGTGCGTGTGCACTCCGCAGGGGGCGGGGTGCACGCGCAGTCCGCACGGCACCCCATACGGAGTCCGTACCTCCCCAGCCCAGCAAGCTCCACGCTGGGGAGGTGACACAGGCTCCCACATTGGAGCCTGTGGTCCGCCTCCACCAGTAGTTGCAGACCTAAAAAACTCGCTCCCTCTCTGGCTTTGCAGAGGGGTGGGGTAGGACCCTCTGCTCCCTGACTTGGAGGTGTGTCCCCCCCCCCTGCATAGCCTGCTATAGTCTTCTCCCCAATGCACCCCATCAAGAAGAAAGCGGAGACTCACCAGTCCCCGGAAGGGGCCGCCGAGGCAGCACTTGCAGAGCAGAGAGACAACAGTCACCTGCCTTCTTGCGGGAAAGACCTCGGCTTCTGCTCTGGAGGACCTATCCGGGGATTTCATTTCCTATCCTCTCTAGGACTCTTAGCTCAGTTCCTTTTAACCCCTGGCAAGCCGAGCACACCCAGCTCAGCCCCCTCTCCCTCTCGAAAGCAGGAGGCGACAGTGGGAGCGATGTGCAGGACACACACCCAGATACGCTTTATTTTGGGGGGGTGGGGTGGGGGGAGGAAACTGATGCTACCTTCCCTTTTGTTCATGCATGTAGTTCATGCCCATAAGTGCATCAATGTGTTTCTCAAAGCTCTACCTCACACACCGAAGCTCCCCCCCTCCAGCGCCAGTAAACCCAATGGGAAGGACGGCTCTGTTTGGCACTCATTGTAGATCAGAGATGGAGGAGACGGATTGTGTTCCTTCCCGCCGCTGCCCGGTCCTTCAAGCCTTCTTCTTCCCGGCTTGGCTTCTTCTAAGCTTGGGCTGGGAATGTGAAAGGGCTCCCGCGCTTCGTGCTGGCTGGAACGATGGCGCGTGGGCAACAAACTCTCCGGCTCCTGCTGCCCCGTCAGGCTCTTCACTGGAGCGGCTCTCCGGCTGCTTTGCTTTGCCGCCAAGAGCGGCGCGGCGGTGGCAAGGCCACCCAGCTGTGAGCCAGAGGCAAGAGCCCCAGCCCAGCAAGCTCCGCCTCCGTGTGCGGCCCTGCCCCACCTGGCCAGCCACTGTTGAGTGGTGGATGGCCGTCAGCAGCATTGGAGCGGCCTCTCTGCAACGGCAGCCGCGGCGGCTGTCGTCGGTGGAGGTGCGGTGGGGCCAGGGGGCGCTGCCACTGTCCCCTAGATCTTGTTGGGGGCTGGACTATATTTTGGGGGGGGGGAAATGAACAAATTCCTATGCCCCACAAATAACCCAGAGATGCATTTTAAATAAAAGGACACATTCTACTCATGTAAAAACATGCTGATTCCCGGACCGTCCGCGGGCCGGATTTAGAAGGCGATTGGGCTGCATCCGGCCCCCGGGCCTTAGTTTGGGGACCCCTGATCTAAAATGTAAGCAAATGGTTCCAAGTTTCTTACGGTTTTGCTGAAGTAGGATGAGGGGGAACACATAAGCTCAGGGCTCTCTCTGCATCTCATTCTTCTAGCTCTAAACTCTGCCAAGTATTTTAAATCTCTGCATTTGTATGTGTAGGTTGCTTCATTCTTCAGCAATAACTTAGACTGCTTCACTGCATCGCTGAGCTATGGGCCTAAGGGAGGAATGGAGTTTATCAACCCCCTCTCGGCGGAGTGCATGCTTCAGTACAAGAAGAAAGCAGCTGCTTACATGAGATTGCTGAAGAAGGTTTGTGCCTGTTCAAGAACAATAGCTGTAGCTCAGTGACTTGGATCCCTGGGACACGCTCTAAAAATCCTTTTGATGTGGGATTGGATTCTCTCCGCCCATGAAGGAAGTGGTTATGTTGCTGATGAAATCATTTTTTGTTCCCGAGCTGTATACTTGCTTGGGGCAGAGCTCCAGGAAAGATTGTGGAGCGTGATGATTGTTGGATAAATACGAGACCAGTATACAGCAGCCTTTGCGCTCTCTGTTTATGGAAATATGGGTGGGTGGGGCAGGCTGAATGGATGTCATTATTAGTCTGCGTGGAAAAATCTGGGCAGGGTGGTCTCACAGCTTAGTAGTCGAGTAGAGATGATGGACATTTGTTAGCTGGACAGGTTCGATATGTTTGCATAGGCCAAGGTTTGGGGATGGAACTAATTAGAAGTTTAGTGTAACTAAAGCTGTTGAAAAGTTTGATGAGGCCACTGCAGGCTTATTGTCTTCCTTGTCTCACTGGTACCAGAGAGCGGGAGGGATATGAGTGCATCTTTTATTATGCCACAAATATCAACCTGGGCTACTTTGGGACTTCAGAGTTTCTGTAGTTCTCTAAGCCATAGACTTGTCTTGTAGGACTAGAACCCTTCTTGCACAGAACCCCGCCACACTTGAAGCAAAATATAGAGGAGCACTCAAACACTGTACAAAGTTCACTCCACCTCTTCTCTGAAGTGGTGTGGTCCAGTGGCAAATAAATCACATGAGTCTGCTGACTTGTGTTTTTTCAGTCCCAAACTAGACTAATGAAATGTGAATTGCGGTGAAAATTTTAAAACTCAAGCTGTTGTAAGTTAGTTGATTGCTTGTGGGTGTGGGTGGGTGGAGTTTTTGATTATAGCTGGAAGAAAAGTGACAGTGGAGGCAGCTCCCAAATTTTAGTTCAGTTGAGGACAGACCTGTTGCATGCTGACTCCCATAGCATCCCATTTGACCCCTTGTCACCCTGTTTCAGCCTCTCTTTTACTATTGTTGACTCTTCACACCATCCTAATCCCACCCCTTCTTTCTGCCTGCTGCCAGCATCTCCCACAACTCTTTTGTTACCTTCATGCTTATATGACAGAACTTCTGATGGTGTTTCCAGCTGAAAAACCTGCCATCCGAATGACATGCAGCTGTTTTCATTCTTTGTTTGAGATCCGGTCCACGCATGGAATGCACAGTGGCCTTCCTCTGTTGCTTTCTGCCCAAGGCACTTCAGAGCAATGCTGCAGCTGTGCGTTTTCTCTTTGTTCTCTGCCCCCCTCCCCTCCAAAAGTGTAATACACCAGGCGCAGATCTCTGCCACCAAGGGCCTGGAAAGCATCAACAAATACTTTTGCTAGCGAGGGAGGGCAACCGGGCGGGGGAGCTTAACTCTTCCCATATGTAACCCAACTCACTGAAGTCATGTATATCTTTTGGCTCCAGCCATGTTGCGATTCAGTGCCTTATGAAGAGGCCTTGGCCAACCGCAGAGTTCTTCTGAGTTCCACGGAGAGCAGAGAAGGCCTTGCACAGCAGGTATTCAATCGTCCGACACGTAGCTGTTCCTAAGCTTAGTGCGCTCGCTGAAACTGTATTAAATTTGATAGTCTCACTGTCCTAACGTCATTTAATGCTCATGGCAATGTATCTCTAAATAGGGAATTGATGGGGTGAGTGTTTGCAGACTGTGACAGTTTTGCATTTGTTCCTTTGTAAGCCTGTTCCACACATTATTATTATTATTATTATACCTCACCAGCCACTCTGGGCAGCTTCCAACACTTAAAAAAATATTATTTTGTATTTACATACTTACTTTTAATGTATTTTTTTCCACAAAGTGTGCACCTATAAACAAAATATTAGTAAAAAATTAGTTTCTAAATGCATTTTATTTTAAAACATGTGAGTTTTTAAAAACAAATTTGAATAAGTTATCGAGTCAAAAAATGCATCACAAGATTTGTGATGTGTGAAATCTGGAGGATAATGATGTTAGTTTGCAAAGTGTGCATTGGGTTCAGTTTGCATTAAAATTTGCAAAGGCTCAATATCTCAAGCATCCCTTGTCTAACTAGTGAAAGGGTTATGCTTGGCTCTAGACTTCCACGTGCAATCCAGGCTTGGTCTGAGTGCAGACCAAGGGGACTAGAGCAGGCAGGCATATTGACAGTATGACTCTGAAAAGGTGAGTCTGCCATAAAGCTCACTAGCACTGTCGGATATGGTTCTTCTTCTCTACACATGAAGGCTTGGATCAAATCTCTGATTATCTGCTGTCCTACTTCACTTCCATCTTTCTTTGGCCTCTTATTGTAAAAAAGAAAAAGAAAAAAGGAAGGTCAAATGTGTATGAAATTGGACATTCCCCCCCACCAGAACTCAGCAGATAGAAAAGGTGAATGAACATAAAGCGTTTTTTTATTGGCATGCATGCTCCGTTTATTTTGTGTCATCTTATTGCTGGTGGGGTGAGTGAAGAGAACCTCTAACACAAATGGTGCTGTTGTCAGGTCTATTTGCTGCCAAACATGTTGTCCAGCTTGGAAATTTGGCTTCAGGAACCAGGTTTCCAGCTAGATGGCCAGTTGAGCTAGTGGCTAAAAGCCCAAAGTTGATCTCTGAGAGGTCCTTTTGTAGTTCTTAATTCTCTCCAATTCATGTTGTGCTAGAATTTAATTCAAGCTGTTCTATAAAATGGCTAGTAAATAGATAGGAATACATAATGTGAAGCCCCAAATATATTTCTTCCTCTGGCTTTTGGAGAATAATGTAAAACCACAACACTTATCCAGGACGAATATTCTATTTAGCCAAACTTGTCACAGCTGCATGGAAGCCAGTCTAATGGACTAAGGCTATGCTTTTCTTGGGTGTTTAAAAATAAACCATATCTCCTTAGTTTGTAAAACTTTATCTGGTCTGTCACCGCAGGCATCCGTTTCCTCCATTCTGCAGATGAATTTGTTTGGTTCATATATTGAGCTGTGCATCTTGCACATTACACTATCTTAAGTTTACATTCTTAAGTGAAGGAAACATTATTTGTTTAAAGGTTCGTAAAAATGTGAGCTGCCTGTCACATCCTGAGTTTCATATGGGTTCCTTGCGCTCTGTCTCTTTTCTATTCCCTCCTGTGTTTTTTTCCCTGTTTTTAAATAGCCTGAAATGCAGCGCTCATATGGAAACCTTGCTTGCAGTTTTTGGCATTACGGATGGCAGAAACTTTTCAATGCAAGCTGTGAGCCTGCAGGGCGCACATTTAAGTATGTCAAAGCTACAGGTTGTTGCTTTTGTTGCCTCTTCTCTGCTCCAGATACAACCTGCTCAAGCAATGATTCAACTTGCTATGCACACACTTTTAGATACACTTTAACTTCCCATTTGTTCACTTCATAGTGCTAATTCTTGCTCTTCTCTAGGTCCAGCAGAGCTTAGAGAAGATTACGAAACTGGAGCAGGAGAAAGAACACTGGATGCTGGAGGCCCAGCTGGCCAAAATTAGGTTAGAAAAAGAGAACAAAAGAGTAAGCGATAAGCTCAGAAACTCTGTGGGCAACCAGAGGATTGAGGCAACCCAGGAAAGCCTCTTCACACTGAATGCAGATGAACAGGAGAAGGAGGATGCTGCAGAGAAGGCTTTGCGGGAACCAGTTCAAACTGCAAGTCTTGTAAGTGCACCTTACTCCCAGTGATGTGGGTTGGAAATTGGGCAACTGACTACAATACTAGCTAAATCTAAAAATAACATTGTAATTAACATTTTTCAGGTGAGTGACACTAGAAACCACATATATTCATATACACAGCTCTCAGGGCCTTCATTCTCTCCTAAAAAAACAACAACAACCACCCCAACCCACTGTAGTGGCCACAATGTTCATCCATGATGCCTTGAACAAAACACCTAAATGTGGCCAACGTGTCTTGATTTTATCTCAGATTTGTTTTCCCCCTTTCCACTGAAAAGCTCAGCACAACATGAATGGAGTAACACCATTTTATTCTAGATTGAGAAATATGCACTTGCCTAAGGTCACCAAGTGAGTTTCATGGCAGGGATTCAGATCCCAGGTGTCCCTTTGTGATACCACACTGGCTCTGTTACTTTGGACAGTGTTCAAAAGGGGTTTTTTCTGCCCAGAGTTTGATGTTTTCAGCCAGGACTTCATTAGGGTAAATTCCACCCTGGTCCCCTTTATCTTGAACCTTCATTTCACCTTGATAAAGCTTCCATGCGGCAGCAGAGCTAAACTTTTTGGTGCTAAGGCGTGGGATTTGTGATCTTGCCCACGTCAATCAATCAATCAATCAATCAGTCAGTCAGTCAGTCAATGTTTATTATGGCCAACTTACCCATGTCAAATACCTGGTAATCTGATATATTAAACCTAAGTAATTTTACATGGGCCTTAGAGTTGGAAATTATGCATGCTGACATTTCTGAGTGTCTTTTAGGATTCAGTGTTTGTTTGGAACTGACACACTTGCAAGCTGATCCCACTGAATAGGTTTTCATTTTTATCAGGGGGAAATGCCATGGGCAAAGTTTAAATTGCCCATGTTGAAGCCCCATTGATTCCAGTGAGGAAAGGGGGAGCATATACTTCTCTTTCATATTAAGATTAGTGGAGCTTAATAGATGTGATTACCTTTTTCAAACTTTGGGGCAAAAGCCAGTTAAACTTACTTTGGAGCCATTGAAACCAACTTCATTTAAATGAATTTTAGAATCAGAAAATGAATTTAATACTTTGAGCTGATTCTGTCATTCTAATATTTTTCTAGGTCGGGATGTTGATAACCACTGAAAATGAAGAGGTATGTTTTTTTAATATGACACAGTCGTGCTGGCATAATTTTTAAGCTAAACTGTGTGGAGTGGTGCTAAAGTGACCTCTTTATACCTGTGTGCTCCTGGTCAAAACACTGTAATGTAAAAATATCCCTCTGGGATGGGGCCTTCCAGAGCTTGGACTTCCAATTCTTGTCAGGTTTAGCCAGCATTGTGAATGAGTAGTGAGTGATGGGAGTTGTAGTCCAACAGGATATGCAGAGCCAAAGATTCCCTGTCCCTGATGTAGCTGCTGTTCAGTTTACTTTGTCGGATGAACTGTACCCTTTCCCACCATTTTTTTTGGTCTTAATCTTCTTTGCTTCTTGACATTTTGGTGCAGAATTCCACTTCCTGGCTGTTTATCTGGGGCAGCGGCGATTACATTACTGCAAACTGCAAATCTCTACACTGGTCCTTTCCCCACACCCCATCCCCTATGTTGAGCTCACCTAGACACAAAGTGAAAACCTTGTTGTTTACCCAAGTCTTTGAAATGTAATCAGCATTCTTTCTGGCGCTGTATGATATTGTTAACGTCCCCTTGCTGTGCTGCCATTGGGAGAAGAGGCAGGATATATGTATGAGGAAATGAATAAATACATTTTATGACATTTCCTATTCTGCCAGGAGCTTATCTTGCTATGATTATGGAAACATGTGATACTCCAGGAAATGGTGGAGTGCAGTTTGACAGCAATGTTGTTCACTGTCCCAGTTATGAATAGGAGAACTTGCCCCATCTCTCCTCCCGCTACGGCCAACTGCTGATGGATCAGAGCAGTCTCCATCTAATCTGGTATCCATGTTGCAACAGTGGCCAGACAGATATCACTGGCAAAGCAGGCAGATGATGACCTTCTTGTGTTTGCTTCCTGCATCTAGTACTAAGATGTGTGCTGCTTCAGCACATGAGTTGTAATAGCTAGTAACTATTCTTATGTTACCCTTTGTAGGCTCCAGAAGCCGACACCCGGGAAGATTTGATAAAGAACCACTACATGGCAAGAATAGTGGAGCTTACATCTCAGTTGCAGCTGGCTGACAGCAAGTCTGTACATTTCCACGCAGAGGTGAGTGTGCGAGTGCTTTCCTACTTCAAAAATGCAAACTTCGTCTTACAGTGAAGGTTCCCTTTTTGCACTGGAGGATATGATAAGCGACTTCATTCCACCAATCTGTGGCTGCAGGGCTTTTTGAAGCTTCAGCTTTTACAAGCAGCCAATCCCCTCTTAGTTTTGGAAATACTACAGTGAATAAAGATATTGTGGCTCAGTCAATAATGTGATCTGTAATCTTACTGAGGAATGGCTGCAGCTCAGTCATAGAGCTCACTTGTTTTGCATGCAGAAGGTCCCAAGTTCAGTCCACCTGGCAGCTCCAGCTAGAGCTGGGAGAAGACACTGCTTGAAATCCTGAAGAGCTGCTGGGCTAGCTGGACCAGGTGTTTAGAGAAAACAGTTCAGACATAAATTTGCCATGTGGCCTTGAGGAGCGCTGAGTCCCATATGTAAAATGGGGGAAACAACCTACCGCACCGGGCTAATGTGATGAATGAGTGAAGGGCAGTAAAGCCCCCACTGTATGAGTGAAGGTGCTATTGATTTTGAAATAATAATTGCCAGCATAAAAGACGGCCTAAATAAACTAACATTGCTTATTTGTGTGCATTGGCAGTGCCGGGCACTTGCAAAGCGACTTGCTCTGACTGAGAAATCTAAAGAATCCTCACTGGAAGAGGTGAGACAAGCTAGACAGAGCATCACCAGGTTGCAGGTAAGTTTGTTTAACCACATGGCTCTGTGTGTGCATTAGAGTTGTGCACGGCCACCTTGATCTGGGGCCTGAACCAACCTGGAACATCCTAGGGCTCACCAGATCTGGGACTTGAACTGAATCCCTGGAGATTTCACAGTGTTTTATTAGACTTTTAAGACCCTGACTAAATATATGGGAAGATGGGGTGAGAAGGAGACACAGGCACTTGCCTATACATCTCCTTCTTCCCCCTTAATCGTTGCCTGAATGACCCCATTTTGACATTCCTGGATCACTCTGGGTGGACCTGATCCAGTCTGGGCCTGCCTCAACCCACTCTGGCATAATTGTGGGTTAACCCAAAGCTGCCTGGTTCAGAATCCAGGATTCTGCCAGAATGGTTAGCCCCAGTGTGTTCAGTGGTATCTTGGTTTTAAAATCCGTTCCAGAAGTCTGTTCCAAAACCAAAGCATTCCAGAACCAAGGCGAGCTTTCCCATAGAAAGTAATGCAAAATGGATTAACCCATTCCAGACTTCTTAAAACAACCCCTAAAACAGCAATTTAACATGAATTTTACTAACAAGACCTTTGATCCATAAAATGAAAGTAATAAACAATGTACTGTACTACAGTCACACAATCAATCAATCAGTAGCTGGACTGGGTTCCACACAGTCACAAAAACAAAACAAAAAAGCCACAAAAACAAAAACACAAAATAGCAGAAACAGACAGACCTCAGCGTAACACTCAAAACGGAAGAGTGGCACTCTAATCAGAAGTATAACACTCAAAATGGAGCACATTTGGCTTCTGAAAATGGTTTGCAAACCGGAACAGTTACTTCCGGGTTTGCAGTGTTTGGGTTCCATGTTGCTTGAGTACCAAGGCATCTGAGAACCAAGGTACCACTGTATATATTATGAGAACCTGTGAGTAAATTTACGTGGAACCCCCCCCCAAAATAATAATAATAATAATAATAATAATAATAATAATAATAATAATAATAATGTTGCAGAGTAGTTATTTTCTATGTCCACTAGAATGGTTCCAAGCATTAAAGGAGCCAACTCAGTTAAAGGCCAAGGTGTGCTTTTGGATATGTCATTCCCAGATATCTCTGATGACCTTCATTCTGCAGAGTTCTCCTTGGAAGAAACTTCCTAACTAGGTCTGAATAAACCGGAGAAAACCTCATGCTATTAACTTTTATTACGCACTATTATTGTATTTATACTTGCTTATTTACAAATGTATTTGTGGAAGTTGTGGGATATAAATAAACAGACTATGTCTGTGACCTTTCAGGATGAGTTGACGACGACCAAGAGAAGTTATGAGGATCAGTTAAGCATGATGAGCGACCACCTCTGCAGTATGAACGAAACATTATCCAAACAACGGGAGGAAATAGATACACTAAAGCTGGCTAGTAAGGTAAGTAATCTTGTTGCATGGGCTGCAGGCCAGGTTTCCTGCAAGTTGCTAGTATTTCCTATCCTTTCTTGGTCACTTAGGATAGGACACTTACACACACACACTCCTGAGTGTGTGCAGGGGCCATGCCAATCTTGTTTTTACATTTTTGGAATAACAATGTAAACGATGATATTTTCCCTTTTAATCTATTCTTTTCTTGCGCTATGCTGCCTCTTTTCTCCCTCATATGCCATTTTCCTTTTCCTTTCCTTTCCTCACTCCTTGTTTTCTTTTTTCCTGACAAGCAAACGGTCTTGGCTATAAAGTATAATAATATTATATATATTTTAAATAATTACTGGGTGTGCCGGGTGTTGGGCTATGTCCTCTGAAGGATTGCTTCCAAAAGGAACAAATGCGAGATTATATCAGACGGGTTTCTGAATCAATGAAGCCGTATACAACAAATGTCTTCTTTTTTGTAGTTTGTTCACAGGTTCTTTCAAACATGCTTGCCAATTTCTGGTATAATATCACACTAAGAGCTACATGCTGCCTAATTAACTAAATCCCTTTTTAGAGAAGGGCTGGGGAGAGGAGAGCAAAGTATGAGCTCTTTGTTGGTGGACTGAGGAAAATACTCCTCCTGGGGAGTGGAGGGATGTCTGTAGAATAAGGATTCTCTGTCCATCTCTGCTGTTGCTTAATATCTAGCTGTGTCCAAAGTGTTATACAGAACATTGAAGGTCCCCTACTCAGAAGTCATACAGTTTTTATTAGAAGACAAGGCAGCGATTGTGGGGGGACAGGTTAAGAAATGATATCTAGGATAAAGAATAAAAAAAGGATGAATGGTAAAGAAGTTGCTGGACCTTGAGAATTCACATGAGTACCGAGAGGGAAGTGGCTTGGCAAAGATCAAACCATAGGAGATGGAGAAGTTGAGAACTGGAGCTGGCAGTGGAAGAGGACTGAATGAGGAATGCATAGATAAATGGCTTTGATTGAGTATTGCAGTTGTGAGTCATAGCATTTGGGCAGAGGCCACAGTTAGCCAGACTGTACAAGGGCAAATAGACCAATGGCCTGGCCTGGTATGGCAGCTTTGTATGTTCATGTGGATTTACAGTGGGACACAAATAGGGAAACATTCACACGATCCAGTTAGTGGAAATGCTGATTGTCCTGCCAGCTTTTTCTCTTTCCCCCCTCCTTCATTTAGATTCTGACAACCAGTTTTCCTAGCATGTAGTGACTTTTTGCAGCAAGATATACACACAATTGGAACTAAGTGTGAAATGAGATGGCACGGCCCAATATGGATTTTGCTGGTTTTGAGTTTACCCTTCTGCAGGCAGAGTGCCATAGGAGCATAGGAAGCTGCCTTATATTGAGTCAGGCCTTTGGTCCATCTTGCTCTGACTTGGCAGAGGTTCTCCAGGATTTCAGGCAGGGTTCTCTCCTGGCCTTATCTGGGGGTGCTGGACATTGAACTTGGGGCCTTCTGCTTTCCCAGCAGATGCTCTGCCGGTTAGCTATGGCCCTTCTTAAGGCCTTTTGATATAGAAGTCACATCTTGATACTTCGCAGTACAGCCTTGGGGCATGTGCACTTTCCTCACTCGGCCTATGTGCCATATTAGGAAGGAGCAGTTTACTATTAGTAGTAGTTCGTACAGGCTTTGTGAAGTATAGTGTTTTTGCACATGCATGCACTAACAGTATTTCTGCTTGATGCTTCTGTTTAGTATCAGCACTGTTCTGGATGCCACTTAGAATGCAGCAGCGATATGCTAGTGGAAGAGACTTAGTCAGAGACTGCCCCCTCAGTCTCCAAAGGCAAATGGAAAGGATGAGAGTTTGGTTTTGGGTTTTTTAAAAGGTTTTAAAAACACATTTATAGGCTGCCCTTTCCCAAGTACTTGATACAGTATTGCCAGACGTTATGGCAATAGGATGGGAACTGATGTTAGAGGGTATGGAATAGGCTTTTCAGGGTCAAGGGAAGCTTTCCAGATGAAGTAAATCTGGACGAAGCAACAGAAATGGCTTAATGGACGGGAGGCTGTTCTAGCCCACACAAGTTACAGGTAGGTAGCCGTGTTGGTCTGCTGTAGTTGAAACAAAAATTTAAAAAATCCTTCTAGTAGCACCTTAGAGACCAGCTAAGTTTGTCATTGGTATGAGCTTTCGTGTATCTGGAGAAGTGTGCATGCACACGAAAGCTCATACCAATGACAAACTTAGTTGGTCTCTAAGGTGCTACTGGAAGGAATTTTTTAAATTTTGTTTCAACTAGCCCACACAAATGCCCACACAAGCATTTGTTTTATCCCTCTGACTCCTCCTGAAATGCTGAAGCCTTGTTGATGACGAGCAGGAAGCTTGTTGTATAGAGCAATCAATTCATGAGTCATGAGTTTTTACATGGAGTGGAGGGGGAGAGAGACAGACTGTTGTTAAAAGACCTTGCCCTTGGCTAGCACAACCAGTTGGAGAGCACTCAGAAACAGATTGCAGGCGGATCAGTGGGAAATCAGATTCTTGGGGGAAGAAGCAATGGATGAGCCTATGCAGGAAAAGGTTTGAGCCCCATACATAGAAACAAGATACAGGAGCATGCCTTAATATTGCCTACACAGACAGGCAGCAGCTCTCCGGGGTTTTAGGCAGGAGACTCTCTCAGGCCTAGCTAGAGATACAACCTGGGACCTTCTGCAAGCAAAACAGATGCTCTGCTACTGAGCTAAAGCCCTTCCCTTGCGGAACACCCACAAATCTCAGTGATTGGGCTGGGATATAAGGGATCAGATACCCTGGGCCCAAGTAGTGAAGTACCTTGTAAATGAATACAAAAATCTTGGACCTTGCCTGATAACAAATGGCCAGCGAGTGCATTACCTACATGATAGAATATTCACTTTCCAGCTTCAATCCCCTCCTCAAACGTCACCTCTGTTCCATGAAATCTTTGTCTTTACCCCTGTAATCCCCCCCCCATCCCAAAACTGAAATGCAGCCAAAGCACTGTAAACTAAGGGCAGACAGACTGTAGAGCGGAGAATCAACTGGTAGATCTCTGGGCATTTGCAGATCGGAAAGAGTTTATTGACTACAAGAAAGCATTCTATATTAGTTGCCCTTCTCTGATCTGTAGTAACTCAGATTTGTTCATGCATGTGTTTGTTATCATCCCAGTTTATGGCTCATGGGATGCAGGGCGTGATTGGCTTTGCCCCCTGAACCAAAATATTTTACATTACTGCAGCCCCTATGTTTACCCTTTTTCACTTGACTACTATTGTAGGACCCTGGGGTTGTATTAAGTGTAGTGTTAAACAGATCGTTCCATCAGTGCAGGTACCCTTGATTGTCTTATCCTGCATGAGGCTTGGTTAGAAGCCTTTTCTTCTTTTTAAAACTGACATTTTTTCCATGAAGAGATAAGATTCTGTTTTACTAGAATTTCACCAATGTGTGTACAAAGCACAATGTACAATGTGTACAATGTACAAAGCAGGAGTCCATACTAAGGGTCTCTAAAATACTAATGTCCAACTTATCTGTGATGCATGATCCTTTTTGTAAACCACCTTGATATTTTTAAAAATCAAATGGTATATGAAATGGAAGTAGGACTGAATGAATGCACTGCATGCAGGTGCTGTTGGATCAGGCCAGGGAATTATTCACAGGAACCCCAGTGACCCACAAGCATTAGGCAATCTGTTAGAAACAAGTATTTTGAAATTCTTTGAAAATCTAATAAATGGAATGACCCCTTCTCTTCTCAGAAGGGCCTACAATCCAGCAGAGGATTCTGGTTGGTGGTAGGATGTGTGTGGCCGTTTGTAATACCCCACCCCCCACCCCCCAAATTCCTAATCCCTTTGTAGTACTGTACCTCCTTTGAAAGTTTGAGTGTTCCCCAACTTTTGGGTGGAGCAGCACAAGCTGTTTCAGGGGGAAAGTAGAATTCTGCTGCTCACAGGATGCACCCTTCATTGGAAGAGAACTCAGGATCTAAGTCTCTTGTGTGAGGCGTTGGCATTTTAGTTGTTACTTTGAGGGACTTATTTACGGTAATGTGATCCACCTTCAGTCCTAGGGACATCTATTGTTTTTTTACAGATGAAGTAATGGGGAAATGGGAAAGATCTCTGCTTGGTCCTGAAGAGCTGCAGTCAGTAAGACTACTACGGTAGTCAGAATTGTGCTAGATGGGCAAATTGCCTGACCGCAACAGGCAGCATCCTATGTTCTGCTGATCTCCTGTGTTCTCTTTCTGATCTAGGGAAATTCCAAGAAGAACAAAAGTCGATAGTATTGGTTGTCCAACTGTCTTGGATGTTGCTGATGCACAGAAACACGGATGCTGAAACTGATGTTCAGCTGGCAAAATGCCTCTTGGACTGGACATGGCTGCAGTGGTGGGATTACCAGTGTTTGATTTGGTGTTGCATTTGGATTTGAGACAGCACCAGATTTCACCAGCCGGTGTAATGCAAACTGGACTTGGCGTGTTCAGTAGAGCAGATGGGGAAAATAGGCACTCCATGGATAACTTGCATAGGAATGAACCATAACTTTTTACCATACCACTTTGTAACTGCTTTTAGTTTCCTTGTACAAACTTCCAAGATTTTGTATATTTGAGTGCATATTGAGATGAACAAATCTGACACCAGTGTGGTACTTGTCTCTTTCTGCCTAAGAGGTTGTCATTCCTACCCGTCCATTCCTTTCTGTGAACTAAAAAGCAGAAGAAAAGCCCAGAGCTATCAGTGTTTTTCAGTGATGTCCACCTGTGCAGTTATTGTAAAAAAAAAATACTACTGATTCCGGTCTTCTCTTCTAGACTAGCTTAGATTGCCTTAGAGAGGCAATCTCAGTACATTTATATTGAAGCATTCAATGCGGCTGTGACTATTCATATTAACTGTAATGAACTATTAAAAGTGTACAGTAGTGGTCTTTTTTTTTTTAATCAAGTGCAGAAAGTGGGCCAAAGAAGGTGTTCTTGAATTGTGCTGAAGGGTGATATTTTGTCTGTTTCTGTTTGTTACTTTTCTCATAAGCCGGTGATAGAGAAATGACTGCCTACAGCTGGAGGAAGATGTGAGAATAACAAACAGTGCTGACAAGTGGCTTCTTGCGAAGACCTTTCATTTCAATAGGAGTGGGACAGTACGCATGATGGGCCATCAGTATTTCTGTTTCAAACGCAGCTTGTTGCATTGAAGCAGGCTAAGAAATCACTGAATCAGCAAAGCTGTGCAGAGAGGGCCTGGTTCAAATACTGATGTAAACCTTCACATGGGTCTGTGGTGCTGTTCTTTGGAAGCCTGCCTGCCTTCCCCATCTTCAACCACATAGTAATTTGACCGTTTTTAAAACTTCCTTTTTTCTCTAGAGGGGTGGAGTGGAGATGCTTTCGCACGCTCACCCAAGTTTCACATTACAACTTCCATGTGGCAATGTAGGCTCTTAATTCCTGAAATGCAGCAATGCCTTGCTGCTTGAAGCTTATCTTGGCACTTTCAAAGTCTGAGCCAGTCCCTTCCTGAAGATTGTTCTGTGTCATTTTGGAATCGCCCAAATGATGTCTTGGTGTTCTAAAAAATTATTCCCATTCCAAGTTTTCTTCCTTGGGAAGATTTTTGACACTAACCTGAGGTCTTTTCAACACAGTATTCCATGGGAGTTCCTCGCCATTCACAAGAAACTCCACTACTGAATATTTCACAATGAACTATTTCTGTACCCCCGTAAGGGATAGTAGCTGTCCTATGTTCAAGGGTTACTTCATTGTATCAACCATGTCAATGTGTATTACGAGCATAGAATAAATATACCGCCAAGTCAAAACTTTCGCTGTCAGACTTTTATGTTTGTGTGCTCCTGCGTTATATGTGGTTTTGAGCAAAACTGCCTTTGGACATGTCTGTGTGTCCTGACTTTTAATGGTTTTTAATATTTATAGCTGCAGTGTTTAAGATAATACAGTAGAACCTCTACTTATGACCGCCTCTACTTGGGCACGATCCAAATCGCGACTGCGGCAAACCCAGAAGTAAATACCGGGTTTGCCGAGATTCATGCACATGCAGAAGTGGCTTCTGCCATTTGTGTACACGCAGAAGCGGCTGCCACCGTCTGCACATGTGCATAACAGTGCTTCTACCAGCAACCCGTTTTGCCTAAAGGACAGGCCGCTGGAATAGATTATGGTGGTAAGTAGAGGTTCCACTGTATGACTAAGCACTGGTTAGTGGGAGAATGGAAGACTGAATGTTGAAATGCAGTGTTTTCAAAAAGATTACTGCACTCAATGGTTAATTTTAAACCACATCTTTTAAAGGCAGAATCCAGTCTCAAACCACTCAAAAGCATAAAGGTGTTGCATGTAAGAAAATTCATTAGATTTATTTGATTTCAAAAGTGATTAAAAATACAAGCTACTGTAAGGTAATGATAGTTTTACAACTGACACTCCAATTTGTGTAACTGTTCATATTACATTTCTAATTCCTCATCTCATCTCTGCTCAGAGATCAAGATAGGACAGAGCTAAAAGAAAAAATTGGTGGAGGAGAATTAATGAAGAATGCATTATGTGTGGATTTATTTAGTTTTGGATATATGCTGATCTACGTTAGAAAAGGAAGTATAATTGGAATGTTTCCAGGGTCAGCTGGTGGTTTTTGAAGGGACAGACCGGATGTTGCCAGCAGCTTCATCTCTGGAAGGTCCTCCACCTCTCCTTGTCCATCACTCTCCAGGTGGCACTTGTAAAAAGTACAGACCATTTGGGCAGCATGATGTTAAGTCATTATCAGAACCTGCAATGTTGGGACCTCTTTCATTTCCTGTTACATACCTGTTTCCCCCCTTTTCCAGTTCAGCTTTCATTATGAGTTATGGTGTCCAAACCCTGGAACACAGCTCTTTTAATAATAATAATAATAATAATAATAATAATAATAATAATAATAATAAAATTTTATTTATACCCCGTCCTCCCCAGTGAGAGTCGGACTCAGGGCGGCTGACATCAACAAGATCACAACAAAACGTAAAAGAAAGAAAATAAATTAAAATGCAGATTAAAATACAATCCAGATTTAATTTTTATATATATAAAAAATGCAGCCTCATTTTAAAATGGCCCCAATCAAAACCATAAGGGAGGAGGGAGGAAGTGTTGCAGTTGGCTGCAAAAATTTGCAAAATTCCATGCAGATATAGGATCCCCCCCCCTTTTAAAGGTGCACACTTACAGGGCACCTCTTTGTGTCCCTGCCTTGGTTGAAAAGTGATATACAAATGCAGTGGATAAATAAGGAGTGCTATGTTATTTTTTCCTGGATTTCTTATATGTCTAGCCAGAGCTATCAAGATGATAAGGAATGAATAAAGTCATGCAATCTTAACAAACAGCAGCAATGAAGCAACAGTTCTGTTTGCAGCACACCAGCAATCCATTCTACATCTTCTACTGCTGCATGCCCTTGTTCACACACACACAAATTCTCTTACATGGGCACACCAAAAGCTCTTGCATATATTTGTGTTTATGCAAATTGATGCACAGTGGGCAGTAGCGTAAAGGAGAGCTGCATAAAATGAGGCTGAAGGTTTCAGGTCACTTGCCCCTGTTGGTGAAAGTACTAAAGGCCTTTAAAGTGAAAGATTCAAGGAAAGGGGTATTCCCCCTTGTTGCCATGGCCCTGAGCCTCCTGCAGCCTCTGTCTTACAACCTCCTTATGCCAGGTTGTGGGATTTTTTTTCAGCCTGAGAGCTACATCCCTTTCAAGGGAAAGTGTGCAGGGCCACATGTCAGGAGTCAATGTGGCCAGAGGCAAAAGTAGCCACTAAGAAGTGCTAGGTGGAAGCAAATAGGGGTGGGTGAGTGTAAAAGAAGGTCTTGGTGCTCATTGGTTGTAGGCTCAAGCTCCACCGTAGAGTTAGGACAGACCCCTGACTGGAGAATGCTGCCAGTCAGTGCAGATAATACTGAGCTAGATGGACCAATTGTCTGACCTGAGATGTCCCTTGTTTTAGTTTCTAACTTTTTAAAGCTGCAACATACGTGAATACACACTTTTCTTGCTTATTCATTAATGAAAGCGCTTTGTGATTCTTGAAATTAACTGATCAGAAACAGAGTAATTGTGCTTGAACTTTAGTTTGAGGTCATGATAAATACTGCTTGTGAAAGATGGAAATTAGGATGGAATTGTACAGAGGGCAATTAACTGGCCTTGAGCCTTGTCAGTGTCCAAATTTTCTACCATTCTCTGTCACACACATGTATTGATGTATACTGACCATTGTTGGTACAATCCAATAAGTCTGATGTTGGTTAGCAATTCTGGAATTATTTAAGCCACCACATGGATTTCAAACAACTTTAATGCTACTTAGATAAAAGACCTAAGCTTGCTGGAATGACCCCTTTTCCCCTTCATGTACTCCACTTGTGTACCTCTTGTGTACTGTACTGGGATAAAATCTGAGCCCTAAATTGTTTCCTAATCCATTTACTTTAGCATTAGTGTTTCTTCTTACTCTTTTGTGAAACTACTGTTGTCAAATTGGCTGCCCTGCAAGTGCTCAGAACTGTTTGTGCTCCTCTTATCTGGGCCAGTAGAGGCAAAGTGGCTGAATTCTTCAGCTGTGTGCTTGGAATGTTATTAGAAATCAGTTGTTTGTCTAGAAAATAGCTCGGAATTGGGAAGTAAGAAATGGGTGCTTGCAGAATGGTTTGTGCTTGGTGATTTTATTTTGAAATTATTATGGCCAGGTGAGAGAAATTAGGTCTGCAAGTCTTAAGGGTAGATTAATCAACAAAACCATCAGTTGATGAATCATTAAGATGTACAGTAGATCATGAAAACCTAAAGACATATTTCAGGACTGGCCCCACTATTGGGCAGGTGGTCACCTCAGGTGACAAAGCTGAGGGTAGGGGACAGGGCAGGGAGTAGCAGCCACACAGCCTACCCTGTGTCCTCTTAAGTTAGCCAGCTGCCCTCCTGTACAGTGGAGGAAGATGTCTCATTGCAACTATTGCTATAAGATTAAACTGCCAGTCTCATCAGTTTTTGTATTTTGAACTGGGTGGGGTGTGGCGGCATCTTCTCTCTCACCTGATAGGAAAAAATATTTGTCTACGCCCAGGTACATATGAACATTTCATCTTCCTAAAGGGGCAACCATATAGAACTCTTATGTACTTTTAATATGATTTATTAAGAATATAAGGAATATATTTGTGTGTGTGTGTGTGTGTGTGTGTGTGTGTGTGTGAGAGAGAGAGAGAGAGAGAGAGAGAGAGAGAGAGAGAGAGAGAGAGAGAGAGAGAGAGAGAGAGAATGAGAATATAAGAGTCTTACTGAATCAGGCCAGTGGCCATCATAATTCAGGATCCTGTTTTCACAGTGACCAACCAGATTCCTATGAGAAGAAGCCTGCAAGCAGGACCTGAGTGCAGCAGCCCTTGTGGTTACAATCAAGTTTCTGTTGTGCCCACTATGTCTCTGCAGTAAGGCCAAGCACTCCAGCTTCCCCAACTTGGCTCAGATGCATCTAGCATTAGCATATGAACATCTTTATGTGGAGTCTCTCTCCAAATGTGTCTAGCACATGCATTTTCCCTGCATTGTTGGCCTCTTTGAATTACTAGGGCTGTGCCACTGCACTCTCAGTGCCTAGTTATAGCTCTTCCACAACTGAATCATAGAATTGTAGAGTTGGAAGGGACCACAAGGGTCATCTAGTCCAACCTCCTGTGATGCTAGAATGTTTTGTCCAACATGGGGCTTGAATCCATGACCCTGAGATTAAGAGTCTTGTGCTCTACTGACTGAGCTATCCCAGGTCATATTCTTACATATTTTCTGATTCCAAACTAGGCACTCTTCAACTCCTGTCAACTTCACCTCTGCAATTGGTCTAAAAGATGCTCTACCACATTTTTTATTTTAAACTTCAACTGTCTGATTCCATCCACGTTCAAGTATGGCTCATCATTTTGCACAGGGCCAGCTTGTCCCCAGATATACCCATCTTGCCTAACAAATCCAAACCCCTCATCCCAACACCACTATCTTATCCATGCATTGAGGCTCTGCATGTCTACCTGCCCTGCAAAAAATGCACATTTGAAGGTCCTGGCTTCAGTACTACTGTAATTTTAGTAGCTAAAACTCCAGTATGCAGGAATTCCTTATCAGGAAAGTTGTTGTGAAAAAGGATTGCTATCGATAGAAAGTTTGAAAAAGCAAAAACTCTGTGGGGCTGGTATGTATGAAATATCCCAAAGCGTTTTAAGAATAAGCGTTCTGAAGAAGTGTGCATGCACACGAAAGCTCATACCAAAATAAAAACTTAGTTGGTCTTTAAGGTGCTACTGAAGGAATTTTTTTATTAAGAATAAAAAACAGCAATATATATATAATTTCAAATCCAATAGAAATACAGATTGGGATAAAATTCTCCAGGTAAAAGGCTTGTTGAAAAAGGAAGGTGCTGAAAAGACATTAGGGATGGCAGCTCTCTGAGATGGGGGGGGCATTCTAAAGGGCAGGTTCTGCCAGAAAAGGGGCCTTGTTCCTATCTCAGACAGAAAAGCACTCATGAAGAGGCACCTGCAGGAGCACTTCTGCAGAGTGCAGTGATTGGCCGGGTATAAAAGTGATGAAAAGGATCCTTTACGTCTGTACATTAGTACCAATATCTTGAACATAGACCAAGGTCTACGGTAAGTAGTCAATCAGTTAATGGTTTTAATGGATCTAATTGTTCAAGTTATTGATCTTAGATCCATTAACTGATTTATTATTTGCATAAATCAGTATAATTTACCTAATTGTTCATCTTATGGTGAACTTGTAGACTCCTGGGCTTTCACTTGTAGAGCCAGCATCCTTGGATTCAAACACCTGCATTACATTTTATGTGTGTGTGTGTGTGTGTGTGTGAGAGAGAGTGTGTGTCCTTGGGCTTTCTTCTGTCTTGGTGTTGTCCACTCAATCTTTGTCTGTCTCTCAGGACTCAGAAATTATGGGATGTCATGTGGCTTAACTTTTTTTCTCGAGATAATCCAGACAGTTTTGTAGAGACCATAAAGGCATTTTCAGCATAGTGAAGCAGCGTTCCATATCTGTTTGTGGGGGAAGCGCACATTCTTGAATCTTGAAGCATTTTGTGCAGAGTTGAAGATTTGTGTCTAAATGTCATTGCAATTCCTGCTCCTGTGGAAGCAGGGCCAATTGTGTGTGTGTGTGTGTGTGTGTGTGTGTGTGTGTGTGTGATATATGTATACTGCACAATTCTCTGAGGCATAAGAAGCTTCATGTGGAAACTCAAATTAGAAAAATGCAGCCTCAATATTATCTTTTCCCAGCAGGGTTTATTGACCCTATGTACAGTCCATTCACTTTGCTGGTTTAGAAGAGAAGCTTGTTCAACACTCACTAGGTTCCCTAAGCCCACGAATACTTTGACTACCAGACATACTGACAGTACATTCAGCTCAGCTGGAACTCTGTATATGCCCTGGAACTCTGTGTTTGTTTTTGGCTTGGCTCTGACCAAAAGAGCATCGTGTCACTGCAGTGGAACTGGAGGAAACAGCATTGCTTTAAAATAAATGGAATCTCCTGCAGCAGTTGCCCACAATGGAGGTGCAAGCCTCATTAGTCCCTGGAACCAGTACCATATTGAATGCATACATATACCTCCATTCAGCTATTAATTAACTCTGAGAAAGAAAAGTCTCCACCAATAATTGGATTAAGTCTAGATTTGCATTGCTTAAGTCAGGCATGGCCAAACTTGTTTGGGAAACCCTGATCTAATTGTTAAACTGCTGCAATTTGCAGTTTAAATCGCTGTCAGAAACTCTGAATTCAGTCACAACTGTGCACTCACAAATCATGGTAAAACTCAGGAGACTACTACTCTTTATTATCTCTTTCAAGGAGGGTAATTATTTGCATATCATGTCTCCTTCATATTTCTATCTTTCCCATTTCTGTAGTCTATCTTAGAATTTTTTTTTTTAATTGTTAAAATACTTTATTTCAGGTTCTTAAAATTTACATAATACAAAAGATCTACAGAAAACATGAAAAGAAACTGAAAAACCCAAAGAAAAAACCAAATAATCTATAAACAATATACATGAACCAGAGCTCAGATACGAACATAGGCCAAACCAAACATACAAAAATCATAATAACCAAACATAATAATCAGAAATAACGTGTATATATATATATATGTACCTACATGCATATATATACTAACTCAAAAAGCTAACTGATTCGCACATTACCCATCAGGCATAATGCGGAAAAAAAGAAAGAAAGGGAAGAGAAAGAAAAAAAAACCACAAAAGATGATACAGAAACCAGAAAATCAGGGAGACACACACACACACACAAAAAAGGAAAAAACAAAAACTTAAATACTTCCAATTGTCTGCGTACTGATACCTTGTGTTGTAATTTTATCTGTACTTGTTTTACTCCAGCTTTCGTGCCCGGTCACTTCCGGGTAGATTTACCTACTTTAACCTGAAATGTATTGTCCATTTGTACAGATTTTAATTTAAGCAAATCACCAACTCCGATTTTAATCCTTCCTTTGTTAGATATTCCTCTAGTAATTTCCATTCCCTTTGGATTTTTTGATTTGGGGTGTTTCTTATGTAAGCTGTCATTTTTGCTAAATTCATATACTCTATTAGTTTATTTTGCCAATCCCATAATGTTGGTATCTCTTCCCCTTTCCATCTCTGTGCTATAAGAGTCCTTGCCGCTACCACCGCGTACAGTAAGATGTTCTTCCTGTCACTGGGTATCCCCTCGGGTATCATGCTTAACAGGAACAGCTCTGGGGTCTTTCCAAATGTGCACTTTAGCATCCTCTTTAACTTCTCATAAATCATATTCCAGAACCCTTGAATTTTTTTGCACTGCCACCAGCAGTGCATGTACGATCCTACTTGCACATGGCACTTCCAGCACTTATTTGAGCCTTTTTTATAAATCTTTACTAATTTTTCTGGAGTTAGGTGCCACCTATATACCATCTTCAGAATATTTTCCTTTATCGCTGTGCAGGCTGTGAATCTTATACTTTCTGTCCATAATTTCTCCCACTGTGTACAATCAATAACCCTGTCGAAATCCTGTGCCCACTTTACCATAACAACTTTAACTGTCTCATCTTTTAAATTCCATTCCAATAAAAATTTATATAATGCTGCCAATTGTCTTCCCCCACCTTCAATTAACATCTCTTGTAATTTTGATCTTTTTTCCTGGAAGCCAATTCCCTTATGTTTCATAAACAAACTTTGAATTTGATTGTACTGCAGCCAGCTTGCACAGTGATTCTTGATTTCCTCATATGATTTCAGAATATATTGGTTGTCTATCACTTTTATCAGGTCTTGATATGTTAACCATCTATCTTTATTACCTCCCCCCCCCAGGGCCGTCATCTCGAGGGGCGAATCTTGAAGCATTTTGTGCAGAGTTGAAGATTTGTGTCTAAATGTCATTGCAATTCCTGCTCCTGTGGAAGCAGGGCCAATTGTGTGTGTGTGTGTGTGTGTGTGTGTGTGTGTGTGTGTGATATATGTATACTGCACAATTCTCTGAGGCATAAGAAGCTTCATGTGGAAACTCAAATTAGAAAAATGCAGCCTCAATATTATCTTTTCCCAGCAGGGTTTATTGACCCTATGTACAGTCCATTCACTTTGCTGGTTTAGAAGAGAAGCTTGTTCAACACTCACTAGGTTCCCTAAGCCCACGAATACTTTGACTACCAGACATACTGACAGTACATTCAGCTCAGCTGGAACTCTGTATATGCCCTGGAACTCTGTGTTTGTTTTTGGCTTGGCTCTGACCAAAAGAGCATCGTGTCACTGCAGTGGAACTGGAGGAAACAGCATTGCTTTAAAATAAATGGAATCTCCTGCAGCAGTTGCCCACAATGGAGGTGCAAGCCTCATTAGTCCCTGGAACCAGTACCATATTGAATGCATACATATACCTCCATTCAGCTATTAATTAACTCTGAGAAAGAAAAGTCTCCACCAATAATTGGATTAAGTCTAGATTTGCATTGCTTAAGTCAGGCATGGCCAAACTTGTTTGGGAAACCCTGATCTAATTGTTAAACTGCTGCAATTTGCAGTTTAAATCGCTGTCAGAAACTCTGAATTCAGTCACAACTGTGCACTCACAAATCATGGTAAAACTCAGGAGACTACTACTCTTTATTATCTCTTTCAAGGAGGGTAATTATTTGCATATCATGTCTCCTTCATATTTCTATCTTTCCCATTTCTGTAGTCTATCTTAGAATTTTGAAGTGTCAGGCATAACTCTAGTGGCTTTAGCCCAAACGTAGCAGAGTTTTCCTGCACAGCGCAGAAGCTAGTTGAGGTGGAAATGACTAGTCGGCTAGACGCAGAATAACTATTTACAGGATTTATTAAAAGAAAATAAAAGCAGCAGAGTTTCTGCATACAAAGCAAAGCAAAACAAATCCTTTCTCTGTCTCTCTCTCCAACCATATACACAGCACTTCTACTCCTAACACCTAACAAAAACCAACTGTGCTAGCATTCCTAGATAACAGAGTTCAGTGCTGGTCGTTAACCAATCAGAGAGAGTAGTTTCTAGGTCAGGCAGACCTTGGCTTTCTGCCAAGAGTAAATTGACACTGCCTTGAGTTAATTGTGTGAAGCCAGAATCTGTAAGTTTCCCATGAGAACCAATTAACCAATTAACAGAAACTGAGCAGTCTAATTGTCCCTAACTTCTTGTGTATGTATAGACACATTGGTAGATCAGTTAGCATACACACATGAAGTTGTCTTATACTGACATCAAAGGCATGAGCATCAGTTTCTCTGTTAGACCTCTGAAAGAATGTAATTTTGAACCAGATGCTGTATGTGTCTCATAGAAGCTTCAGGGTGAGTAAATTAAATAACCCCTCCCTCAGTGCTGCTTCCCATATAAAATGAAATGCCCAAATAGAACTAATTTGCAGGTGGTAAAATTAGGAGGTGGTGGGATTCACTGGATATTCTTTGGAGGGCATTGGTGGGGGTGGAATTCTCCAACATTTTTGAGATAGCCAAAATAGAAAAGAAAATTTATATGAAAACTTCTTTTATGATAAATATTGGTTCAGTTAATACTGAATGGAACCATTAGATCATATTGGTGGAGGGAGGAAGCAGCAGGCGAAGAGGAGGGAGATTGGAAGGAGCAGGAGTCAAGTCTATTGCTTTCTTCAGCAAGATTAAAGTAATATTAAACAATCATGAATCTACAGCTGCACCAATTTACTCAGTGGCAGAGATACAGACCTTTTTTTGGCAAATATTCTCTGAGCCAGTGCGTAGGCAGTGAAAAGCTATGTGTGTGACCTCTGTTGCTGTTTACCCTGGGGAAATAAGTGGGGGGAAAGAGACCTTTGTACATACTATGACTCCTGCAGCAGTGAATCAGTGGCAGGATCTTCCAGCAGTTTTCCAGTTCAAAATACGTCGATTCAAAATGCTGATCAGTGTGTCCCTATCAAGAAAGGGTACAGCTTAGTTATCCCTTATGGTACAGCCACTGTCACGTTTGCCCTTCTTAAGCACAGATAGCTTGAAAAACAGCGTGAACATTTATATGTGGGAGGGTGGTAGTGGAACACTGTCTGGAGGGGGGGGGAAGAGTTGCATTCAGGGGCTTAATAAGAACAGAACTGCACTTTTGCCCCAAAGACATGCGTAAATCTATAAAGCCGTAAGTGATTTGATGCTTCAGCGCTTTAATGTAAACTGGAGAAAGGGCAGGAAATGAAACAAGATTATGTTGTAATGGCAGATTAATGGCCCTGCTGCAGGTTTTAAATTCAGCAGCCCCATTCTCTGCTTGTTTTAAGTTTCAGAACAAGGAGTAATTGTTTGAAAGAATCTCTGCAATGGGTGAGGGTGGGAGGTGGCACATAAGAGAACTCCATTATTATCTTGTACCTATGAAAGACTTGACCTTTGAGGGCAATGCTAAACAGCAGTGGGAGGAAAAAATAGATTCATTCCACAAACCCTCACTGCTTTCTGCTTTATATGTGCTATCAAACCTTGCTTGCTAGGCAGCTGCAGGCATTTTGCTGCCTGAGGTGACAGACGAGAGGGAGTCCCCTCCCAGTTGCATGTACCGAAGGCAAGCCAGACTGACCTGACTTCAACAATGGGAACAGGACGGTATCCTCCACATCTGAGGGCAGCAGGTTAGCTTAGTGCAGCGTTTCTCAACCGCTGTTCCGCGGTACACTAGTGTGCCGCGAGACGCTGGCTGGTGTGCCGCGACGTGTGGCGACGAGAAGGGCGATTTGCATTCTTACCCACCGGAAAGCAATATTTCTCCTCCTCTTTCCCAAAGCTCAGTGCAAACGAGCCTGGCGGCCGCCAATTCACGACACTGACCCACCGGACGGCTTGTGAAGCCTTATTACAGGAGATTGCAACCAACATAGCAATTGGCAAGTGTTTCTTACAGTCATAATTATATAGTCAATATAGGGTGGCACAGAGTTAAATTTTTTAACTTTTTTAATGGTGGTGTGCCTCGTGATTTTTTTCACGGAACAAGTGTGCCGTGGCCCAAAAAAGGTTGAGAAACACTGGCTTAGTGGTTGCAGGGCAAGCTATGCATCCCAACAACGTGCCGTCCTCCCCTGCCTCCATTTCGATCCCTGTATGGGACAGCTGCATATTCTTGCATTGCAGGGGGTTGGACGACTAGATGGTCCACAGGATCCCTTCCAACTCTATAATTCTATGATCTGCTGCCTGAGACAGCCATCTCACCCTACCAGTCCTGCAGCATCAATGGTCAAAGAGCTTTGCAAGCATGGAGCTGTTTCTTTATGGCTCCTTGCGGGAACGCTTGTTCATTTCACGTGAAGCAACATAATTCAGCTGGTCAAATACGATTTAAAGTTGCTAATGCAGCAGAATAAATTAGTTGTAAATCTGTTCAGCTTTAATAAGTGAATACCTGGGCTGCGATTCCTGTGCCTACTTACAAGGGAGTGTGGCCCACTGAACTTGATAGAGCTTATTTCTAACCAAACTGGCATGCTGCAAAAGGATTTGAATCTTGAAGGGAATGGAAAGGGAGCCAGTAGGCCTATAATGAGGCATTTTTTGCTTAGGAAATAGTCCAGTTGATTGTGTGTGTGATGTGCCAGATGAGGAAGACTAATCCAGCTGAGGAAGTGGAACTGGGTCGCTAAATTTTGCTCATAGGCTCCCTGCCCCTTGTGTAATTTGGTTTCCCTCTGACCCCACTGTTTACAACCTGCCCCCAACCCCAAACTCAGGACAACACAGTATCTGATAAAGCGGACTGTAAACCTATGCAAACTCATGTCATGATAGATTTGTTAAACCTTTAAGGCGCCACAGAATTTTCCCTTCTTCAGCATTTGAATCTCAGTGCCTAGGAATAACCCCACTGACCACTGTGTAATGACAGGCAGGAATTCAATAGCTCAGGAACTTCACAAGGAGGGAGGAAAGCAGCAAATCTTCATAGGAACATAGGAAGCTGCTTTGTACCGATCTGACCCATTGGCCTATCTAGTCTGGTACTATCTACACTGACCGGCAGCAGCTCTCCAGTGTTTCATGCAGGGGCCTCTCCCACTGCTCCCAGCTCTACATGCAGTTACCAGGGGTTGAAACTGGGACCTTGTGTATGGATGGGTCTACTGTCAGAGCGTGGGATGCCACATCTGAATGTTTCTCCCACATCAAATGGCAAAGGAACAAAGTGCGGAATAAAGGTCCAGGCTCCAGATTGGGGTGGGGTGGGGGTCATAGCTGCCAAGTTCTCCATTTTTTTAAGGGAAATTCCCTTATGCTGAATAGGCTTCCTCGTGAGAAAAGGGAAAACTTGGCAGCTATGGTGGGGGTGTCTGCTGTCCCTGTGGATCCTGCCGCCTGAGGCCCCCAACCTCACCTTGCCTCATGGGTGGCCAGCCCCTGCTTGGGAAGTCCCAACTTCAACCCCCCCCCCAGCATAGAGATGCTTTTCGCCTCAGACCCCCCAAAAGGCGCCAAAATCCTCACCACTCCCATCAAACAAAAACAAATCCTAGGGAGTGACTGCGCCTGCGCCCAGATGGCTCTAGCAGGCCAGACGGGCAGGCGGAGCTTCGTACCTTGCCTACCCATCCTCCCCCCGCTCCCGCCTCCCGTTCGGTAGATGCCCCTCGTCAGGGAGCGGAAAAGCGCTCTCTCTCTCGCGACGTTGGACGCGCATGCGCATTCCCCCTCTCGTCGCGCGCCGGCGGCTTTTGACAGTTAAAAAAGGAGCGCGAGGACCGGGCGGGGGGAATAGGAGGAGGGGGCGGGGGGAATAGGAGGAGGGGGCGGGGCCTCCCGTCCTGAAGTTTTGAGGAGAGAAGGAGGGAGCGGGCAGCGACTCTCCTCGGCTCCGCGCCAGGCGAGGCTGGGGCTTGGGTCCCGGCCAGCCTTCCCCCGGCCAGAGCCTGCCGTCTTCTTTCTCTCCCTGCTGCTTCGTCCCCTCAGTGCGCTCGTCGGAGCTCTGAGAGGCGCCCGCGCCGGTAAGGATGGCGGGTGGGCGCTTCTCCCTTCGGAAAGAGGGATATCTGAGGGGACGGGTGAGGCGGGTGGGGTGGGGTGGGGTGGTGGGTTCTAATGGTGCGATTAGGTCTGAGCTTAACTGTCTCACAGGAACCTCCCCACCCCACCCCCAATTTATATGGCAAGTGTGCATTGCTGCTCGGACTTCTAATGGGGGAGGGGGCTCCTCCTGAAGTTTCTGCTGGGTGGGGGTGGGGGCTGTGAACCGTGAGGACGTTTGCTCCAAAGCCCTACCCCGAGGGTAACTATTGGGGGGAATGCATGGGAGACCCCCCCCCCCCCCGCTTCTCTCTCCAGGGGGAGAAGGAGGTGGGGGAACGACTTTGGCATTGCCAGCAAGGCAGATGCCTCACACGCGTTTTACTCAAATTGCTGCAGGCGAACGTTTTGCATTTCACCTCAGTGTTTACATCCCCCCCCCTTGCAGAAAAGGATAACAGCGACAACACTTCGCGCATCTGATTCAGTCCGCGAAAGCTTTATGCCACGTTTAATGCTTAAAGCGCCCCGAGACGCTCTTTTTTTGATTCTGTTGTCATTCTCGGTTCGCCTGTCTTGGAGAGCGAGCCCTTTATGGGACATTGTGAAATTTACTTCCAAGTAAAAGTGCACTGGATCTCGGTGGTTCCCTTCCGATTTTAGGGAAGCACCTCTGCTCCTGCGAGAGTTTGGCTTCTATGCTGGTGGTTTTACCGCATCTCCTTCGTTTCAAAGTGTGCTTGTTAAATTTAAAGTTGCCCCTCGTTTCAGAGTCTGTGCGAGCACACACTTAGGTTGAGCTGGATATACCACATACATACCTTTTCTTGGGGGGGGGGCGGCGAAAAAAACTTGTTGTCTTCCCATTATTACTTAATCTCTGTCGCTCCAAAGGGCAAGACCAGAACCAATGTGTGGAAAATTCAGGAAAGCAGATTGTGGCTAAACCTTAGAAGAAACATCCTAACAATTAGAGCTATTCAACACTGGAAAAGACTTCCTTCCTTCACTACGGTACATGTATTTGAGCACACCCATCTGTCAGGGATGCTATTTCTGCATCCTGCGCGGCAGTTCCTATACTAAGCAACGGGTTGGATTAGATGACCTCCACAGTCCTTTTTAACTCTATTAATTCCATTTTCTCCATAGCTGTTGGATGCTGCTTTTATTTCAAGCCTTTCTTTGCTGTTTGACATTACAAGTCACCCCATCCTTTGCCCCCCTCACTAACTGGACTAGAACAACTGCCATTGTTTTTTCCTGTTCTTGCAATGGCTAGAAGCTATTTACTGTATATCTTTACCCATGAAAGGTGTGGACAAAGCTGGTTAGTATAGGTTATTTTACCTAGTGTTGTCCTGACAACTGAATGGTTTAAAGAGTGTCAAAATGATGGCTCCCCACTCCAGTACTTTGATCCAGAGGTTAATAAGAGGCTACCGGTATCATCTGTGTTTGTGATTGTGAGTATTTATTTATCTGCTATAAGCATGCTTTGCAAGCAAGGAAAAAAATAGCCCTGCATTATTCCAGGTGCCTGATCAGGGTGAAAAGGCAGTGGCTAAATTGTGTTGGATGACCTTGGGAGTGAAATTGTAGGGATGCACTTCATTTGGAGGGTTATGGTTATTCAAAAGTTACCATAGAGTAATGATATAGAAAGTTTGTCCTTTTTCTACACAGTAGAAATACTTGCATTCCAAACACTGCAGCTTTGCAGTGAGTGCTTTTTACCTTTAATAACTTATTTGGGAAAGATTTGTAAGCAGCAATCTTCAAGTATTAAATCCGAGAGGTCACTTTCTTTCTCAAAATCCAAATATTCAGCCTGTCTTCTCCTTCAGGGCCAAACACTGACTTTCTTTTAGGCTTCCTTTCTCTGTTATTGGCAATTGTAGTTACTTAGTGTGCTGAAGCTGCTACTTTGAAAAGGGTAAAAATGTTTGAAGTTGCTATGTGAATACATTGATACAAAAGTTACAGAATTGCCTGTCCCTAAAGATATGTAGCCATGTTAGCCTGTTGCAGCACAGCTGAAAATTTTAAGGTGCCACAAGACTGTTTTCCTCCCTGATGGTTGGCTAATGATTTGGGAATGGTAAGGCAAAGGTAAAGGGACTCCTGACCATTTGGTCCAGTTGTGACCGACTCTGGAGTTGCGGCTCATCTCGCGTTATTGGCCGAGGGAGCCGGCGTACAGCTTCCAGGTCATGTGGCCAGCATGACAAAGGCACTTCTGGCGAACCAGAGCAGCGCACAAAAACGTTGTTTACCTTCCCGCTGTAGCGGTACCTATTTATCTACTTGCACTTTGACGTGCTTTCGAACTGCTAGGTTGGCAGAGAATGGTGCAAGTTCCTTATCTTGTATTTTCTCCTTTGTTTTCCTTTAACTAGATGAAGCAAGTGAACAGCTGTATTTTGTTTTGGTAGTGATGGATTATTATTTTTATCTCAGGTTGGGGGGGGGAGTGGGAACAAATAGGGGTGGAAAGTGAGATGAAATATATTGGGAAATTAATATTGGAAACAAATAGTCAAATGGTCTTTTGGTAGAATCAAAAGGTGAAATGTTTTGGGAGAAGGCTAATTGGCAAAGAAATTGTTTTGGGAACCTGGCTTGTGCTTCAGATTCCAGCTCCGCTCTGCTCACGGTGTGTTATCTTGGGCAAGCCACTTGATTTTATCTAGTTCTGTACTCCGGTTTCCAGTAGTGGCTCATCAAGTTATCTCTGGGAAACTTACAAATATTACATGAGGGCAGCATCCACAACTGGTATTCAGAGGTATACAATGTACATGAAAATCGGGGTGGAGCAGAGTTAAGAGAAAGCATTGTGGGAGTGGCTTGCTAGTGTATATGGGACATATAACAGCCCCAGTTATGGAGGTAATACCCCTGTTTGTGGGATAACACTGCATTCTTTGTTTTTTTGCTAGGTGCTGGCTCAGGAAAATGTGTTTTCTCTGTTTCAGTATTTTTCAAAGTGAAACAGTGCGCCTGAGTGCTTGTGTGTTGGCATGCTTCTGTTTGAGATATAGTATAATAATAATAATAATAATAATAATAGTAATAAATAATTTATTTATACCCTGCCCATCTGGCTGGGTATATTAAACTTTGTACAGTAATAACATCTAATATGTATAGCAATCAATAAACACCTTTTATAGGGTGGAGGACATGTTAAGAATAGGTAGAACAATTCTCCACCCAACCATATACAAACTTGTCTACATGTTATCCAATATATTATAGGTTGTCCACAACTGACACAAGAGTTAAGTGTCTTTAACTAGGGGACATGCCTGATAAAACAGAGGTTCAGGTAGGGCAGCTAGTTGCCATTAGCTAACCTGCTTTAAAATGATTAGCACAATCTTCCATCAAAAGAGGCAGAAGGGAGGTTAGAGATAATGTTCCAAAAGTGCAGGGATGTTTGATCCCACCATAGCTAGATAAATCATTTTATCTTGTTTTATAGACAAGAGCTCAGGCCAAGAAACTTCCCTAATTGGAGTTTGGCAGGTGTTTGAACCCTGTGCTCCAAATCCAGATTTGTTCACCACTAGTTTGTGCTGAGTTTATTACATCCTATGCTTACAGTTACCATTTAGGTTTGTTATATATTGTTGTACAGAAGCTTTAAAATGACGTTAGCTTCATGAAATCTTTGCAAAACAGTGCCAATAAGGTCAACCTCAGAGCAAACAACTTTGTGGTAACATTAGTTTCTGATTGCCAAGCTACAAATCTTGGGTCTATATTTTCAGCTGGCACAGAGCCCCAGAGCTTGCTGTGGTCAATGGGAGTGGAAAATTTTCTCTGAAAAGCCTCCACAGTGGCAGGAGGGAGCATTTGGCTGTACAAAATGCTAAGAAATGGAGAGGTTTTGGAACATCAGCTTTCCACTAACACACTTGAGGGTAGTAGATCATGCAGCTAGATTTTTTAAATACTTGTTCCTTAATTACAAAATTTTTAATTTCTGTTCTGCTTTAGAAAGGATAGGTTTTACAGGAGGCTTACTTGTGTTAGTGGCTCTGCTCGAAGTTGTCAGCATTTTCTGTTGCCAACCAGTATTTATGGTGGTTAAAATACAGTCAGAAGGGCTGGGAAGAATGACTGTACTAAATTGCTTGCTGACCAGCATTCTTACTTAGTTGTCAGTTAGCTGTTTTTGAAAGCTAGCTTTAGTACTGGGCTTATACAAACTACTAGTGATTATCCTTATTCCCCCTGTTTTCATTGTTGGTTGGAGCCTTGCCTTCAGCCTATCTGTGGTGAATAAAAGGTCTTGCCGTTGCCAACCCACCATATCTTGGAAGTATACTTTACTAACCAATACTTTGTGTGCAAGTCTGCATGGAGGAGCCAAGAAGTGTTCAGAGATTAACTATTCCAATTTCTACCAATATGATTTGCACAAAGGTAGAATTTCCTCATATCAAGCTGGTCTTCATTGACACTACATTGCTATCAACTGATAGCCATCTCAGCTACTCTGATTTAAACTCACTTTAGATTTCAGACAAGCTGAAAGCCAAGTTCCTTTATTGTGAAAGGCAGTTGCATTCCAATCATTCTTATTTTTTTGGTCCTATTAGCCAGGGTTGTCTGAACTTTGTACTAAATAGATAAATCAAAAGTCTATACAAAGGTAACCCGAACTGTGCACCAAGAAAAATGGAATTATGTTACACTGTTACACAAATCAAGCTGATGTGCCTATATATTTTAACTTTTGTATACTATGTTCTGCTTCTGAGAATTGTGGGAAGGGGTTGGAAAGCCTTTGGGAAAACTAGTTGCAAATTCCAGTTCCTATTCCAACAGGAAGAGCCTACTTTAAATTGTGCCCCGCCTCCAGTTGTTTGTTCTTTGTAGGAAAGCATAATTATTTTCAGTTTATTTTACAAATTCATAAACTGCTTCACAGCCTGAGGCCATCAAAGTCATGTACAACAGGATATTCAATATTCTACCTACACAGCAAATAGCAGCTTCAAGGAGGATGCTTTCTGTATGTGTGAGAAATGATTAATCTACCCACCCTGGACCCTTTCTGAATTGGTGGTTTCTATGGCTGCAACGTTTAAAAAATGTGGAAGATCTAACTTGCCTGCATTGCATCTTATTTGGTCTCTGTGATGCTGAATCCTGTGTCCATTTTAAATAATAATAATAATAATAATAATAATAATAATAATAATACACACCTGACTGTGCTGCCCCAGCCACTGTATGAAGAATACACAAAGAGACATAAGTTTCCATTGATTCTGTATACTTGTGGATTTTCCCTTATACTCAAATGAAACACTCCTTTATCTGAAAAATCATGATGCTGTTAAACTTTTCTTTAAAGCCGCCTAAACTAGAAGGCACACAGTATTTGTGAATCTTGAAATGTTTATAACTTGAGGGGTACAAAGTGAATGAGATGTTCGGCCATGATTTTTATTTCACAAAACTTCTAGAAGTGTTTTTCTGCTTTATATGTTTTGATGGAAAAGAGAGTATTACTCTTTGGTATAAATAGTTGTGGTTAGGGAAGAGGATAAAAATAGCTCATCAGCCATGATGAGGCATAGCCAGAAGTTGAACTTAAGCAATATTTGGACTGTAAATCAAACTAGCAGGAAATTCCAAGTTAAGACTGGCATTTTGTCCTTACTTAACACACAGATATGAACTTCCTGCCTTTTCTCGGTTAATAACTCAAGACAGTTGCATTGCTCTGAGGTTTTTAAGCAGTTCAAACCTAGCAGATTGGTTTTAAAGAGATGATAGCACTTTTGCATGTAGAAGGAACAGGGTTCAGTCCTAAGGATCATCCAGTTTGGATCTTTGTCAGAAACCCTGAAGGAATAGTGTAGATAGGAATATTAAAGTATCGTACACCAGAAATTGTTGTCTTGACACTCTGTCCTGCTTGAAAAGTAATGAAGTGATATACTCTTCCCTCTAACTGTTCAGATTGGGAACATGATACAAATTGTTGAGTGAACACACCATGCAAACACCTGATAAATTTAGATTTGGGTGCTTTTGGATTATAATATGCATGCATATTGGTGCTTTACACATACATGGGAGGGTCAGTGATATCTTTCTGCTGCATTTCATAGGTAAACACTTTTGAGAAACTTCGGATTTATGCATGCATCTTTTCCTTTCCTTGAAACATTTTAAATGTCATGTTTAGTGCTTACTATTCAAAGGGTATAATCTTCAAATCTGCATAGGGAAGAGCTGCTTGAATTCAAACTTTATGTTCACTCCAGCTGCCTGTGTGCATGCAGATGTCTCCTCCCTGCTGCATTTTACCCAGGTGTACCAGGTCTTGTTTCAGTGCTTTATGCTCTGAATCATATTGGTGATTAAATACTGTGTGAGCTTGAGCCCACATGCCTAGCAGTTAGCTCTGAGACTAACCAGACCAGATTTGATTTATTATATTTCTATGCCACTTTTCATTCAAATGAATTGAAAAGTGGCTTAGTAACAATAAGAGAACATCTCAAATGCAACATAAATAATATAAAATTTAATCGTCTATAAAACACCATTAACAAAACTAAAAAAAAGATAAACAGCACAATTACAATAAAAGTCATAGGATTCATAAAGCACTACAGCATTCATAATTTATAAAACAATATTAACAACATTAACAAAATAGCAGCCAAAAAGTAAATTAAGCACAGTTGAATTCATACTCCCCATCCCCATGACTCATAATCTTCTATTCTGTTCAGTTCATTAATGCCCATGGCAGCAACTCTGTTCTGAAGGTTCCTAGGGCTGGAGGGTGAGATAAGGCAGATGGAAAAGCTATTGCCTGATGGCCAGTAGGGCTGAACAATATACTGATACATTGTCCAATACCGGTTTTTAGACCACATCATGATAACCATTTAAAAATAATTGACCTGGCAAGACATCGTGAATCATACCATGTGTGTGTGTGCAACATGCTTTGCCTGGAAGCAGGTGGCAGAAAGCAGAGTTTTGTGAAGCCACTGCCAATGCTGAATCGCTGACTTCCCTCCCAGACCCCACAAAGTACAGGTAAAAATAAGACCCACCACATTGCCCTGTGTCGTTCAACCTCTTTAGTCCCTTGCTCCTTTCTCTCTCTCTCTTCTCTCTCTCTCTCTCTCTCTCTCTCTCTCTCTCTCTCTCTCTCTCTGTGTGTGTGTGTCTGACTTACCGCATGTCCAATCTCTATGCTTCTTCATCCACCAGCACGTCCAATCTCCATGCTCCTTTGCCCAGCCGCACGCCCAATCTTCATGCTCCCCACCTGCCTGATCTCCATGTTTCTTTGCCCACTGACACACCTGATCTCCATGCTTCGTTGCTCACTGGCACACCTGATCTCCATGCTCCAGCCGCAAATTGTGTTTTAATTATTTAATTATTCTGTGGCAGGCTTGTTAGTGATAAAGAGCTCAGGAATTGGAAGAATTAGAAGCTGCAGCTGTGCTTGTGTTTCTTTAAGACTGGATCCATTTTTTTCCAGAGCAGTTAACTTCATGGTGAAGCAGAATGCCATTCTAATGCAGCAAGTGAAGACAAAGGTGTACATGACTCTTGTGGAACTTAACATTTTTCATGAAATCAGAAGGAACAAAAACTGATACATTTAATTAATATGGCAGTGCACGTGTGCAAAACCTTAACATCAGAAATTTAATGCAGGGTTCTGCTTTGATCTGTATTAGTACATCTGCTGTCCATAATACCCAAATTGCAAACATGTGCAAGATTCTTTTCCAGAAGGGCAACAGGAAATGGCTTTTGTAAAACAGGGGGGGGGGGGGAATCACACATATATCAACAGACAAATCATAAAGGTTTTTTTTTTGGGGGGGGGTGATTAGGCTGTATGCCTGGCCCATTTCTAATTCTTGGAATAGCCAAGAGGAATAAAGGAAGTGGCTCTAATGACCCCCTTCATATCTTCTTCTTGCTATCCCTGGGCCAGTCCATTTCACTCCCTGTTCCAAACTGCAAATCAGAGTCCTGCCACAAGTTTTTTTTTTCTGGGGACACTTTTTTCAGGATCAGCTGGCCCAGTCTCCTTAAGTTGGTGGTCAATAATTCCCCTCTCTGCTTACTTCCAACATCTCTCAAATGCTTCATGGACCCAAACAAAGGCAGTTAAGCCTCCCAGTGGCTCTTGCCCCACCCCACAATCCCACAGGACCCTGGGTGATGCTGGCAAAGTAATAAGTGATAACTGTAGTTCTGTTGACATGCATAGGAATAGACTCCACAGAGAAGGATTTCATCTGGAAAAAGTCTCTATCTTATTGTGTTTATTGGCTGGAGCATTAAATACTTGGCAACTTGCAAAAACTAGAATTCCAAAAAGGAATTCAAACCATTTGTTCTTGAGCATTACACTAAAATAATTGGGACTACACTATATTGTATAATCCTGAAGCCCTTTACTAAACAAATATTTTATATTACCTCCATGCTTCTTTAGTATATTGCATTTTGTAAAAAAAAAGAAAAAAGTTTTGGGAATAATTGCCTTTATAACCCTGATGAAGAGGGACCAAATTAAGTGTTGTCTCAAAACTGCATTAGCAGAGGAAACAGAATTGCAATTATGAATGAGTTCCTGATTGAAGTATATGATTAAGAAATTAAGGCTTCTTGGGCTTTTCATATAATATCAGTGTGAGTGTATGCTCGCACTTACCAGTAAATTCAGGTTGTACAATGAAAGTTGATTTGGTAGTCTTGCAAAACAAATCTATTCCCCTGCCATGGCCTTTTTGTGATAAGGGAAAATGCACTGAAAAGATTAAGAAATAAAGATTTCTTGACTCAGCATCATCTAACCTCCCCACAAATAAATTGGAATGAATGCTCAGTGAATAGCTGCCATTGTCTAAGCTTTCTGCAAACTTTATGCAAACAATACAAAAATGAATCCTCTACTGTATAAGCAAGCTGTTTGGAAGAACCCACAGACACTAGGATACAAATATCAAAGACAAATATGTTTTCTTTGTGTGCCTATCAAAATAAGCTTTTGCCTTGTATCCTTTGCTTTCCGTAGCCACTGATAATACAAGCTTGTCAATATAGGCAATCGGGGTAGAGAAAATGCCTTTCTTTTTTTGTCCCAACCCTACATTATTGTAAATTGCTGCAAATAAAGCAGAAATATATTGCATATCTATATTTGTATAAGGTGAGTCCACATTTATTTTGGCTATTCAGAATTTGTCTCTCCCTTTTGGATTTGTCATCTTTGCCTTTCGTTAAGAACCACTAGGCTCCAAGGTATAAGATGTCTAAGGCTGATAAAAATATCTATTATGCTAATTTAAAACCAGTTTCACTATTCTAGCCATAAAACCCTGGGAGTTACAATTCTGGGAGATTGCTGTGGTTTGGAGGTTCTCCAGTTCATTCACAATCACAATTTTAAGGATTCCTTGAAGGGTTGAAACTGATCTAAGTTTGTCATGGGGATATGCTTTTAGAAAGATAGTACGCATTTTCTTACACATTCCATTTTCCTTTTTTTAAACAGATGATTTGCAAGTGAGACTTCAGCTGTGTATCTCCAACTTGTTCCAACAAGATGTTTACCCCAAATCCTGCAAATTGGGTTACATTTGAAGATGAACCCCTATTCCATTCTCCTCAGAAAGCAGGGGGAAGTCATAGTGCCTGCAAAGCAAATGGGCTTAAACTCCATCTGCCTAAAATGCCTGATTCCTTGAACCAATCTCCATCTTCCAGCAATACTCCTCTCTCCTCTCCTGTAGTTGACTATTACTTTAGCCCTGGACCTCCTAGCAATTCTCCACTATGTACACCCACTAAAGATTATCCTGTCAGCCCTTTATTTTCAAAATCCGGAATTCACCACCTTTATCCTATTCCAGAGTTGTCATCCAACATTAATATTCTGCCAGTGGGTGGGCCATCTTCTCAAAAAATGACTGGTACCCCTCAGGCTCAGCATCACTCAGAATGTTTAATCTCAGAGCCATTAGATGGTGCAAATGCCACTCATCAGGAAAGCACAAAGAAATCAGAAGATTCCCTGGAATCACAAACATTCTTCCAATACATTCAGAATGACTGTGCTTTTGCTAGTCCATTTTGGTCAGAAGATTCACCAGATACACCCATCAATGTGCACAAAAAGGATGCAAACCTTGAAAAGGATAATGGCTCTTCCAGTGAAAAGGACAAGTTCCCTGATCAGAAAAGTCTCAATCAGGGATCATTCCACTATATTTGTGAGAGGCTTGAGCACTTGCAAACTGATACTTCAGATAATGAAAGGACTCTGACAACCATGCCATACATGTATATGGGAGATGGCTTTTCTTCGTTTCTTCCACACAGCCTCTTCAGCAGCCAAAGAAAAGATGGCTGGCCTTTCATGTTGAGGATTCCCGAAAAGAAGAATATGATGTCATCAAGGCAGTGGGGGCCTATATACCTTAAGGTCTTACCTGGAGGAATCCTACAAATGTATTATGAAAAGGGCCTTGAGAAACCTTTCAAAGAATTTCAGCTGCAGCCATTTTGTAAACTTTCAGAACCCAAGCTAGAGAACTGCAGTATCTCTGGGAAAATCCATACTGTGAAAATTGAGCATGTGTCTTATGTGGAGAAAAAGAAGTATCATCCCAAAGCTGAAGTGGTTCATGAACCAGAGATAGAGCAGATGCTAAAGCTGGGAACGACTGATTACAATGACTTCACTGACTTCCTGGTGATAGTGGAGGAAGAGTTAATGAAGCTTCCTGTTATTTCAAAACCAAAAAGACACTATGAAGAACAGGAAATGATCCTGGAGATAGTGGATGACTTTACAGGGAGGATCACTAAAGCAGAAGGGAAGCTAGTTGAAAGTGCTGTCATCACCCATATTTATTGCTTGAGTTTTGTGAATGGAAACTCTGAGTGCTTTTTGACGCTGAATGATCTGGAGCTTCAGAGGAAAGATGAGCACCTCTTTGAAAAGGATGCGAAAAAATGGATTGAAATCATTGACTATCACTTCCATCAATGTGTGAAGAAACAAGAATTTGAGCAGTCAAGGATAATTAAATTTATACCTACAGAAGGTTGTAGGTTAGAACTGATGCGTTTCAGGACATGGTATAATGGGGGTGATCTTCCATTTTCTGTCAAGGCCATGGTGGTAGTACAAGGAGCTTATGTTGAACTGCAAGCTTTCATAAACATGTCCTGTTCTGCTCTGACTTCAGTGCATTCAAATTCCATGAAACCCTGTGAAAGTATTATGGTACACTTTCCTATTCCCTCACAGTGGATTAAAACTCTTTGGACCATGAACCTTCAAAGACAGAAGTCTCTGAAAGCAAAAATGAACAGAAGAACATGCCTTGGCGCTTTAACTGAAATTGAATCTGATCCTGTAATACAAGTCTCAATTGGAACAGCCAAATATGAAAGTGCCTATAGAGCTATTGTGTGGAAGATTGACAGACTTCCAGATAAAAACTCAAGTAAATATTTGGTTTATATAAAGATTTTTCTCTAAAAATGGTATAAATCTGTGCTGAAAGGGAATTGCATTTTCTCATAGTGGGTTAACAATACGACACTCCAGAGATTTTACTGGCCAATTGATTAAAATGTATGGCATGGAGGCTGCAGATGGTGAATTGTGTGTGCTGTTGAGCTGAGAAAAAGAAAAACACTCTTGATATAGCACACATTCCTGTGCTTTAGAAATCTGAATATTTTAACCACACCAACCTAACAAAGCAGCCTTGATAGATGCTTGATTCAAGCCAAGTGATAATTAGGCCTTCATTTAAGAAGTCTTGGCATTTTCATATTTGAAAATGTTTATTTTGTTTCATATTCTAGGATTTTGCTTTATTAGATCCAGGAATCAAATTCCTGCTCCCTAGGTGGCTACAATTAACTTCTGTAAAGTCACTGTGCGTACTACAATGTACCGTATTTTTCCGTCTATAAGACGCCCCCATGTATAAGATGCCCCCTATTTTGGGGGACTCCAATTTAAGAAAATGGGGGGGGGGGAGATGGCCCCCATGTATAAGACGCCCCCAAATTCTGGACATTATTTTTAGGGGGGGGGAACTAGTCTTATACATGGAAAATACTATATTGATATTGAAAAAGGAAGTGTGTAAAGAAGAATTTATAAATTGTTCTGGAATTGGTGTCTTTCCATCTTGGGCATCCATATAAATTTGATATCACCTTTCCAGGTATGAAGTGCATCTCTGTATCTTCAAAAGTACGCAAAAAGTAAAAAAAGAATTTCATGTTAGATTGCAGGAAGAAATTCTGTTGTCCTTGGAAATGGCAATGCATAGAAGCCATTCTCTGACTGATCTTTTGCATTACTTTGAAGGTGATACAAGAATATAAGAAGGTGATATAAGAATTTACTTATGGTCCACAGACAACAAATATAAAAAGTTACAGAATATAAAATATGTATGATCATTAAAAGCAAAAATGAGAAAGTAAAAATAGCTTGTCTAATTGCTGTTTTTAGAAATATTGCAACCTACTGAGAAATTTAAAAATAGACCTCCATAAATGATAAGGAGGTACACATGGAAGCATACATCAGCCTTTTTCGCTTTCATGTTGCATACTCATATTTGTGTGTACCACACACTAAAAATAGCATATGGTTTTTAAAAATGTATTCTGTGAGCTAAGTAAAAGCATAATTATGCAGCATAGTTATCGGAAAGAGCCAAAGTTCAACGCATGGCAGTGAAACCCCACACCTCACTTTGGAGTATGAATTCTTCCAGTACAGTGGTACCTTGGTTGTCAAACTCAATCTGTTCCAGGAGTCCATTCGACTCCTGGAACCATTCGAAAACCAAGGCACGGCTTCTGATTGGCTGCGGAGCTTCCTGCACTCAATTGGAAGCCACGCAAGCCATGTTGGACATTCGGTTTCCGAAAAATGTTCGCAAACTGGAACACTCACTTCTGGGTTTGCGGTTTTTGGGAGCCAATTTGTTCGGAAGCCAAGCTGTTCAACGATCAAGGTACCACTGTAAATGTATTGGAATAATTAGTTCTGTTGGCATCTCTTATTCTACCATGTTGTTCCTTTAGAACAGGCATCCCCAAACTGCGGCCCTCCAGATGTTTTGGCCTACAACTCCCACGATCCCTTGCTAACAGGACCAGTGGTCGGGGAAGATGGGAATTGTAGTCCAAAACATCTGTAGGGGCGAAGTTTGGGGATGCCTGCTTTAGAAAGCTCAGACCAGAGAAAAACACTGCTTAAGTATGCCTAATCAGTGTTTGTCTCTGGTCTGAGCTTTCTAAAGGAACAACATGGTAGAATAAGAGATATTTTTATGCAAAACAGAACTTTTTGTGGTATTCCTGGTTCTGAATTTTGGAAATATGTGGTCTGGAGTGCAGATTGTAAAGAATATCATCCTTTATCTACTGACATAGCCTCTATCAACCAAAAGAGAGCAGTATTGTAACAGTTAGATGGCTATACTACCAGCCTTTTCTTGAGATTCTGGAGTTCTGTTAAGTCCATTGCAGCTGACATACTAGATCTACTTTGGAAAGAAATATCCTCTAGTGCTATGCTGGTGGACTAGCTAATGCATTCAATCTATGTTAGTGCTGGAATATCCACAGTGACAAGAGACGGCCTCCAGTTACACTTCTGTTTTACTAATATTTCATTATATAAATATCTAGTGTAGCACAAGCACTCAAGCTTTTTATCATGGCCAAGTATGCTATAACCTTTCCCCCAGTGATAGGGGACGTGATCTAATTTACTGTATAATCCTGTATATGCCTGCTCAGCAGTAAATTCTGTATTTCAGCCTTAGTTGAAATTGAAGGTGTGGAGCAGTTTGAGATTATATATGGTCCTGTTGGTTTGTGTTTTCAACATACAAAAATAACTTTTAAAATGATGTAGCTTTAGTAATAATTTAAAATACTCTTCTATAATTATGATTTAAAAAATACTGCTATGAAGGCCTGTTCATATGATAGCCAGGTCCTTGGTTATGGGAAAAGTCTGCACAGAATGGCTCCATTTGGTTGCCAGCCAGTCATTGAGAGTCATTAGAGAGTTGGGTGTCACATTCTTCAGTAACATAATAATAGAGTGCAGCCCTATATATTGTATATTGCAGGAGGCAAACCTTTCAGGGTATAAAGGCATAAATAATAGTAACTTGAGTTTGCATCAAAATAAAGGAACTAAAACCATCAGGTGAAAGGTACACTGGCCATTGTAACAATCTGATTTCAGGAGTACACCAGGGTATATGATTTAAACCCATTTTGTATGTGGTGGCTCATACATACATACATACATACATACATACATACATACATACTTGCTAGCTCTCTTTAGGAAAAAACATTATGCATGAAGTGTCAGACACTTAGTGTCCTTTGGTGATTAGGATGATTCATCTCTCCCAGGAATGTATGTAGGTATATTTGTGTATCTTTAAATATGCTGGGGATGAGACATATGAAAATAACATAACTTTAAAACAACTCTTTAAATAATACAAGGACTAAGTTTGCCTTTGTCACTGTAGTGGGGTAGATTTTAAAATTGCATAAGAGCAAAGTTAAGTGAAAGTGTTACTTGGAAGAGTTGCTTGCGATAGATTAATAATGGATCTCCCCTGCATTGAAAAAGATTTTAAATTTGAAACAATTGTAATCAATTATGAAAGTGAAGTCTGTTTATTGTTTAATTTAAAGGTCAAACATAATGTCCAATGAGGGAAATAAGAGAAGGCCTAGCTCATATGCTTGTTTCCAGACTACAGCATAGATACCAGTACATTTGCAGTTTTTGAGATGCCACAGCCAACATTGCTATGCTGTTGTCATGTCATAGCCCTCTTCAAATGAATGTATGTGTTTATGAGGCATGGAGTCTTTTAGCATCCTCCTATGTGACACATTTTCCCCAATCTGAGAAAAGGAAAATTGAGTCTGCAAGCAAGGTCTTCATGTCCCTGGGTTCAGTCTATCCTCTAGATCAGAGGTGTACAAACTTTTTTCAAAGAGGGCCAGATTTGATGAAGCAAAAGGGCCATGAGGGCCGACCGAAGTGGTTGACCTTCTTTTAGGTTTGCAGTTGTCAATGGTTTTTTTTTTTTTTGGATTTTGCCCTAGGAAATAAACTGCCATAGGGGCCGGATTAAACCAATCGGCGGGCTGGATTAGGCCCCCGAAAGAGACTTTGGACATGCCTGCTCTAGATAGTAATGAAAATGAGTGAGATCCAATGTTGTGTGAATGGGTGTTCATTCAGATCGCATAAAGTTTTCACTACCAAAACAAACACAGCTTTGCATGAGGAAAAGAATGGCAGCTTGCTAATAGCTTTCTAATGCATGATCATTGTTGATAGGTTGTAAATATGGCAGAAATGTGACTTTAACTCAAAACTATGGGAGAAATGTGACTTCAAATCCAAATTGAAACAATGATCCCTTAACCACAATCTTTCTTAAACATTTTAAAATGAATTCACATGGGGTCTAGTTCCTTGATTATTTTCACATTGGATTTTCCAATAACTGCTGGTAATATTTCTGCCTTGTTCCAGGAAATGCTTTCTTGGCAGCGTGGCCTCACTGTTCTTCTTTTCAAGTTAATAGTAAATTGTTGAAGGATTTGATATAATGGGGAACCTAAGGAAACAAAATTAAGAGTAAAAATCCCACCCCCGGTCTAATACATGCTGTGAGTGGTCCATGTGGAATGCCAAATTGAGCTCTTGAGTGTTTATTTTATGGGATTTCCAGTTGGTTGATCTCCATATCAATTATGATTATTAGGTAACAATCCATGGAACTCCAATGGATGCCTGAACAGTTGGACAAACTGCTTACATAACATTACCTGGCATTTATAGGGACAATTTCATAAATGTTATTCCCCTATATTTCCCTCCTCCTTATTGTGCTGTTGCATTTCCCTCCTATTGCAAATGAAAAGATCTGAGGCTGGGAGAGTGTCTTTGAAGTGGAAACAGTGAACTACTGTATAAAGCAGTAATAAAAGATTGTGAAGTGTTATGTACATAAAAAATAGGGCTGTTGCCTCCTTAAAATTTTAGTTGATTGACTCTATGCATTAATAGAATAATTAAATATGCATACATTAGCATTTTGAGTAAGAAACATTTGTCTGCATACTTTTTTGTTTTTTTAGATGGCACATGCATGAATTGCAACATTTTAAGTGAATCCCTACTGTGTAAGAGAGGAGAGGGAATACTACTTCTAAGTTGGCACCTGCCTCCTGCTGTTTTTGTATTAGAAATCTTTCCTTTTCTGCCTGATTAGAAAATATGCCCTGATTACTTGGCTAAATGTACATCCCCAATCAAGTGGTGGATAAATATAAATAGTGTTTAAAAATTGGGTGAAACATTATATGCAGATGCCTCCATTAAAACCTCCTTGGGTGATGTTTGTGGGAAAGGATGCAGAGACAGGAAGAGAGTGGCTAGCTCCTCCCCACACTTGCCATAAGACTTTTATGCTAGATTGCTTCTACTTTGAAGCTGCTTTTTTAGTTCAAAAAGGATCAGTTTAGGTTGAAGTACACATGTTTGTGTGTACTACTGTATATCCTTCACTGAAGATAAAATTCCCAGTTTACTTTCTCTTTCTGATACCCAAGACATATTTCACTGCATGTTTTAACATTTAGAATTTTAATGATTATCTGGATACTTAAGATGCATTCTAAAGTAAATTCCATCAGATTTAGTTGAATCATGAGCATCTCCACTGAATCTTTGCTAGAGGCTTATTGTAGAAGCACTTGTTGTTTGTTGATGTCAAATTCTGTATCATTAATTTTAAGCCTCAGATCTTCAGGCATCCTGGCCAACATTTTCGTACATTGGCAAAGCTTTGTGATGAGTAAAACCTCTTGGTGGTTTAAACAGCTCTCAGTGAAGTTCTTTGGGTTGCTCTTAGATGAACAAAGTTTGCACAGTAATTGAGTATAATAAGCCCGCAGCTTATGCGCATCTAACTTGTGCACATTAAGCTTTACGCACTTGGCAGAGAAAAAAAAGTGGAAAGAGGGCGGGTGTCCAGGGAAAAAAGATTTTGGCAATCCCACCCACCATTGAACCCAACATGTTTTGACGTGATTTTGGCTTTAGGCGCAATTTACGGAACATAACCCTCGCATAAGTTGTGGACTTAGTGTAATTGCCTAAATTCTTTTCTTGCTTGCTTCTGCAGGGAGCTTTTTGCTGTAGAGGCATTCACAAAATAATTAGAATCTGTGTGATTTAATAACTGTAGTTTTCTAAATAGTTGCCCCCGAGAAAGGTGATGCCTTAAGGTTGTAGCCAATGCTAGTCATACTCATGGGTAGACCCATTCAAATTAATGTCCTTGGCTAAAATAGCTCCCTTAATTTAAATGGGTCTATGCAACCTATAAAGTATAACTGTTCTGTGCCTGAACCTGAGCTTCTGTTTCATTATCAGCCATACTGACAAAGCATATTGACAACCGTATTGTCAAAACATATTGGTACATTGGTGTACAAGTGTCTACGCTCTGACAGTAACTTGCAGATGGGAAGATTTAGGGGTAAAAGCCCATCTGGACTATGTGTTAGAATGGAGGTGTTTGGTGGGGATTACTGCTGATGGAGTATACTTGAAGTGGTGAATAATTTCATGTAATATAGAGCTGTTTGTGATGGTGAATTATAAAAGTGTTTCTAGCCTTCCAAGATAAAAAAAGCAGCTTTGAATGGGAGCAAATGCTACTTTTTTTTTTTTTTACCAGGCATTGGTGGTGCTTGTGACCTGCTGAGCTACTTTCCTCTTTCATTGGGTTGCTCTACTTAATCACAGCTTAGCAAAAGCCTCCAGTAACTTGATTGTTCTCTCAGCTACTTGTCTTGGCTAAAATTCATGTGACATTCCCTCCATCCTTTTCTCAAGGTCCAGATCACCCGCACAGTTTGTCTTACAAGCTAGAACTTGGATCGGATCAGGAAATCCCCTCTGATTGGTATCCCTTTGCCACAGTGCAGTTTGTTGTGCCTGATGCATGCGCTTCCGGAACTGAAGTTAAATCATTGGGCATCGAGAGTGACATCCAACCCCAGAAACATGTGATACGTAAAGCATGTTACAACTGCCAGGTAATCTTCTTGTCCTCTTGTTTCGTTTTTTAGCCTGATGGAGCATCAAGGCAACAAAGCAAGCCAGGCAGCTATGCAAGAAAAAGCTTGGTATCACCCATTTATTTATTAAAGCATCAGCTAAAATGGTAACAAAGGCACAATAAAGGCATTCTGGGCCACAAGCTAACTGTCAGTAGGGTATATCTTGTAAAAACCTATAGCTGAAGAACTGAATCCTAGAGGCGCTAACCCTGTAGGAACTTAAGTTTTCAGTTCTACTGTAGCACGGCAGCTTTGAGGGACTGCAGTAAAATGCAAAGAGAAACCTATTTTGGGACAGGGGGGTAAGGAAACTGAAATGTAGTTTCACACCGTACAGACTTGGCTAGTGAAAAAACAGTTTAAAACTGAAAAGTGTAGTATAATGAAACTCAGATGGGGGGATTTGAGGAAGTCATCTTGAAATGTTTAGGAAATTAGATTTGTAAATGAGGATGTATGTATTTTTATGTTGTTTTGTTGGATTTGCTATTTGTATTGTATTGTGGTGTTTGTATGTGTTTGTTATGTGTTATTATAAAATGAATAATTTTTTTTAAAAAAAATAAAACTGAAAAGTGTAGGGTTAGCTATCATCTCAAACTCAGAGTAGGATTGTGTTTACTGAAGATTGATACCTGCACTGCAAAAAATTGATATATGTTTTACCTATTATGTTTTTGGTTTTTAAATTTCTGCTTTAGTATTGATTGTTTTATATTTATAGCATTGTAACCTGGGGTCCTAGGACAAAGGGTAGGATGTAAGTTTAATCAATAATTTTATAATAGTATTTACTTTTCCTCTTGTTCTTATATTTTGTTTTCTACTTGGGGTATGTATCTGACGAGGTAGATTTAGATAAACCTCATGCACTCTGCAACTTTTAATTTGCAACAAAGTGCTGCAGGATTTCTTGTGTTTTTATGGTATAAACAAACATGGCTTCTACTCTAGCAGGTGATTGCTGGTTACACAAGTCCTGGTTCATTATTGTCATCTACTTTTTAATAGGATTAGAATGCTAGCTATTGGCTCACTGGGTATAGTGTCAAGAGCTTCAGTAATGTTACTGCTTTGTAAAAAGAATACAACCTTTTTGCTTTCATATTACAGGTTGAAATTGAGAAGAAATGGATAAGGCTTGATGGCGAAGATTCCAATAAATGTGGCAGTTGTCAAATGCAGTAGTGAGGAATCGAACTGAAGAAAGTGGTCTGGTGTGCTGTTAGGACTGTGGGGGAAAGTGCTTTATATATTGCCTCCAAATGAGTTTGCAAGGCAGTGGACTTCAGCTTATTCCCTGCAGTTTGTCATGTTGAAAGACCAGATACCATTGGAAGTTTGTGCACCTAACTTTTAGCTTACTGACCAATGTTATCCTTTAAAAAGCTAAAGCACACAAAGTCAATTCACAGTATCTTGAAAATTAGTGGCACTTGATATGAACTCTTGTAAGGCAGTTGGCTATGAAGCATTTAGACTTAACATCAAATATATATTTTGCCATGGTCCAGAAAGGTAAATTATAAATTTCAAATTAAGTTCTGTATTACAGTAAACCTGCAACTTATGTGGGGGTTATATTCCGGGGATTGCACCTAAAGCCAAAATTGTGTACAGTCCAAACACATGGGGTTCAGTGTTGGGTGGGATTGCCAAAGTCATTTTTCATAGAATCATAGCGTTGGAAGGGACTCCAAGGATCATCTAGTCCAACCTCCTGCAGTGCAGGAATAAGCAGCTGTCCCATACAGGGATCAAACCTGCAACATTGGCATTATCAAACCATGCTCTAACCACCTGAGCTGTCCAGGCTGATTCCTGGAACCCCACCTTTCCACCCTCTTTTTATTTATTTTTTATTTTTTGCCATGAACACATAGCTGAATGCAAACAAGTTAAATGTGCATAAGTTGTGGACATACTGTATATATATTTGTAGGCACTTTGTGAATGTAATCATATGTCTTGCTCTTCCCAGTATTGGTAAATAATGCAAGCCTAAAGTATATTGAAAAGGGGTGTCATTTGGCAGAGCAGATAAGAGTTTCAGTGGCCCATAAATGGGATCTTTTTGGATTATTCCACTATATTATTCCTGTACAGAGGAATATATGTACAGTATGGAAAATGTTACTTTTGAATCCCAAATCTACACTGGCTTTTCAGAATAGTTCCTGTCAGGAATTTAATTCATTGCTTTCAGCATTTCTTTGAAATCTATGGCATACATTCTTCCACACAGGAAGACATACCATGTTTCAAATAGCTTATAAGTGCTGCTCTTTTGGCCTCTCCTGTTTGAATCTGTAAATGGAGGTTTTTACCTTTCGTTCTCTGGAAGGGGACTCTGCCTGGGCTCATGGGGGGGGGAAGCATTGTGGGTAATAAAAAGTCTTGACCTGAAAGGATGAGGCAAAGTTTTCATTTCAGGATCTTGGACAGAACAGAGTTATTTTTAAGACATTGCCAACTATTATGAATTATTTTGGATCTTCAACAGGAACAGATGTTAGATCTGGAACAAAAGCATGTCCTGAATTGCTAGTCAAAGAAGCTATAAGATCCAGGAGACTCCGGAAGAACGTGGAAAGCGAAATGTTCCTTTGCGTTGCCAGCTAAGCTAGAGTTTGCTTAAGGGGTGTGCCACAGAAGACTTCTAAGTCCGAAGGAAAGATGAAACTGTAAATGCTTTGACAATCACCTTAACCTTTTAGATGCTGACTTTTAAGCTTGTAGGACAGTTCTACTTGTCCCCTTGTGGGAGACATCATCTTTGTCCTTTACTTTTTGAGGCCTTTCTTGTATACTCTAGAAGCCAGAGAAGTGTCTGTCTCTGTTTTAATCTGTATTGATGGCTTTCTGCTTTATTGCAATTGCTCTAGATGATATCTTTGCTGTGTGTAAGTCTTTTTGGAATAAAGCTGTAATAGCATACTTCATCTCACTTTAATATTTTGTCCCTGCTGCAGATATTAAATATGGACCTTAACACTTCAGCTAATTCGCCCCAAAGGGAAAATGATTTAGAATAAATTGAGTTTTATTAATCTGGGAAAACATAGTTTATATTATAATTCCAGTTCAATGGAAGTGGATATTAAGTTACAATCTCAATTGTCTATGTAGCTTTGTCCCAACAGTTCATTTTGAAGATACAACAGCTTCTCTAATCTCATTTTACTAGTAAATTGTCTTGAAATGTCAAAAGAGCCTTTAGGTGATAATAGCTCTGGTATATGCTGTTTGTTAGATGGATGGTTGGGTTTTTGATTTTTTGTCTCAGAGGAGGAAAATTGTTGGTTCTTGCTTTAGGTCATATTGAGGCTCAAATACTAGCCAATTTGCCTTTCACATTTAGGGTGTCATTTTCAAGCTTATCTGATAGCTCAAACCCCATTTATTTCAACAGGATTCTGTTGTACTCTGGTATAAAAAAACCATAACGCTTTCCAGATTTTTAAGGGTGGTGAATGCATTTTGGAAAAGGGAAATGGGTCTTGTCTCCAGCGCAGAATTCCAGAGGTCTAACTCTTCATTTTAAATCATTGGTTGAAGAGAACTGTGCACACCGTCACTTGTGAAGGGTGGTGCAACTGTGTTGCTTTGCATACTTGTTGGTTGGTAAGGCAGTGCGTACCTCTGCTTACTTAAGTGGATAGTTCAATTTCTGTGTGGATCAGTGTGCTTTAAAGCAGGCTTTACTCATTTTTGCTATTTGTTTGCTTTTGAAAAGATGTTTGATTATTGCCCATGTTTCCAAGCCACAAAAGAATACACCTATTAGTATCCTCCAAACTGAGAATTTTGGGTGGAATTCAACACCATACTCATTCCATGAGTGCAAGCATTTCTACTTACCAGGTAGAATGATCTCCCCTCTTTTCCCTCCACACACTGCTCTGGGGGTTCTCCTGACCCCCCTGAGCAGATTGAGGAAGGCATGAGGAGAGGCGAGAAGGGCAAAGTCCCCTTGTGCTGATGGGACTCATTCCACTGGCTTCTGCTAGTAGCAACTATCCTTCAACTATCCCTAACCTAGTCATGTTCAGGTGTAGTTCAGAGCACAGTGTCCAGTTTTGGACAATTAAATATCAGAATTAGGAGGATGATAAGTTTATGGGTTATGTGGAAGTGTGAAAACACAAAACACTACATGGATGAGAATTCAGCCATGACATGCTGTTCCTAGAAACACTTCTCTTGAGAAAGTTGCGTTGAGTCTTACACAACATTTTGATAGCCACAATAAAGCAAATTCATTTGATTGCAGGGTGAACTTAGATCCAAGCAAATGTGAATCCTTAAAATACTTTTGGCAAGTCAGGCCAGACAGCAGCTGAAGTCAGATTTGGGTTTAGATTTCTTCTTCAACCTAACTCTAAGGTAATGGAACAAATACTAGTGAGAGAATTTTGCTTCTTAGTATCAAGAAACAACTAGAGTTCTGAATATTCTATGCCTTAAAAATATATGAAAGTCTCCTTCTGTTGTGCTCAGAAGGTTTGGTTTCACATACTGCTGACTAACCCCCCCCCCAACATACATAGTGGTCTCCCCCTTGTGTCTGCATCCCTGAGCCCTCCCATTAAGCCAGGAGTGGGGAACCTTGTTCAGGCCACATGTCAAAGGAGAGTAGGCCCAGAAGCCAAACTGAATTGAGGAGTGAACTTAAATGTGCCTTTATGTTGTTGTTGTTGTTGTTTAGTCGTTTAGTCGTGTCCGACTCTTCATGACCCCATGGACCAGAGCACGCCAGGCACTCCTGTCTTCCACTGCCTCCCGCAGTTTGGTCAAACTCATGTTTGTAGCTTCGAGAACACTGTCCAACCATCTCGTCCTCTGTCGTCCCCTTCTCCTAGTGCCCTCCATCTTTCCCAACATCAAGGTCTTTCCCAAGGATTCTTCTCTTCTCATGAGGTGGCCAAAGTATTGGAGCCTCATCTTCACGATCTGTCCTTCCAGTGAGCACTCAGGGCTGATTTCCTTCAGAATGGATAGGTTTGATCTTCTTGCAGTCCATGGGACTCTCAAGAGTCTCCTCCAGCACCATAATTCAAAAGCATCAATTCTTCGGCGATCAGCCTTCTTTAATGTGCCTTTATAGGGTAGGCTAATATCTGTTCACCCTCTCTATGAAGCCGCTGGGAGAGATCATCAGGGCGTTTGGGCTGGGTATTCACCAGTATGCAGATGATACCCAGCTCTACCTCTCTTTTAAATGAGAACCAGTAAAGGCGGTGAATGTCCTGTGTGAGTGCCTGGAGGCAGTTGGAGGACGGATGGCAGCTAACAGATTGAGGTTAAATCCTGACAAGACAGAAGTACTGTTTTGGGGGGACAAAGGGCGGGTGGGTGTGGGCGACTCCCTGATCCTGAATGGGGCAACTGTTCCCCTGAAGGACCAGGCGTGCAGCCTGGGAGTCATATTGGACTCAGAGCTGTCCATGGAGGCACAGGTCAATTCTGTGTCCAGGGCAGCTGTCTACCAGCTCCATCTGGTAGGCAGGCTGAGACCCTCCCTGCCTGCAGACTGTCTCATCAGAGTGGTGCATTCTCTGGTTATCTCCCACTTGGACTACTGCAATGCGCTCTATGTGGGGCTACCTTTGAAGGTGAACTAGAAACTGCAACTACAGTGGTACTCGGTTTGTAACCGCAATCCGTTCTGCGGAGGCGGTCGCTCCCTGAAGGCATGCTTCTGCGCATGTGCGAGCTGTGCAGATTGCGCCTGCGCATCCGACGCTGCGGAACCTGGATGTAAATACTTCCGGGTCCATGGCGGTCGCTCGCCGAAGCGGTCGCAAACAGAGGTAGGTGTATACCGAGGTTTGACTGTAATACAGAATGCAGCAGCTAGACAGGTAAGTGGGAGTGGCTGCTGAGGCCATATAACACCTGTCTTGAAAGACCTACATTGGCTCCCAGTACGTTTCCGAGCACAATTCAAAGGGTTGGTGCTGACCTTTAAAGCCCTAAACGGCCTTGGCCCAGTATACCTGAAGAAGCGTCTCCATCCTCATCTCTCAGCTGAGGTCCAGCTCTGAGGGCCTTCTGGTGGTTCCTCACTGTGAGAAGTGAGGTTACACGGAACCAGGCAGAGGCCTTCTCGGTAGTGCCACTCACCTTGTGAAACATCAGATGTCAAGGAAATAAACAACTATCCGACTTTTAGAAGACATCTGAAGGCACCCCTGTTTAGAGAAGTTTTTAATGTTTGAAGCTTTATTCTGTTTTTAATGTTCTATTGAAAGGTGGCCAGAGTGGCTGGGGAAACCCAACCAGATGGATGGGATAGAAATAATTCATCATCATCATCATGGCCCCATTCAGGCAAACAACAGCCTTTCTTTGAATTCATGACACTCACATTCCAGTCGTGTCAAACACTTGAAGGATGCAAAGCATTGACAGTGAGGTGATGCCTGGGGAGAGTTCTGAGGGCCAGATGGAGAGGTCTGGAGGCCACATTTAGCCTCAGACCTGAAGTTCCCTACCTCTGCCCTAGAAACGTGCGAACTATTACTTTTTTAGATGAAAGTGGAGATTCCCTTTCCTTTCCATTTCATTTATTAAACTTGCTAGTCTCGTTGCCCAAAGGTCTCCAAGTGACTTACAGTAAGTGTGTATACACATGCACACACATGCGTACACACATGCACACACACACACTACCATAAGGGGAAAAGGGGGGGATCATAATACATTAATATATCCTCTAACATAATGAATATGAAAAACCAAAAACAGTATACCTGCCATATAAATAATAAGAAACAACATCAGGATTCTTAGAATCTTAGAATAGAGTCTTACACCTCACATAAAACCATTTTTAGGAATTGTTCTGATAAATGTGTGTGAAAAGGCATTGTGCTGCAGTGGTACAAAGGGGAGAATGAGCAAGGCCTTTGGGCAATGCAGCTCTGGTACTGAGGCTATTGCACAGCCTTGGATTCCAGTAGAAATCAGGCATGGCTCTCTCAGCTGCCCCGCCTGCAGCCTGTTTCTAGCTTCTAGCTCACACATTGTCCTTCTCACCGACAGCCAGGTGAGGGAGGAGGAGCACCCATTTGTTCTCTGCTGCAGATCCACTTCCTTTGTTATCTTAATGACTTATACAGTACTTGGGAGCCATTATGGCCCTTGCTGGATCCAGGAATTGGAAGGGACTCAAACATACAGCCTGAGATAGAAGCTAAAGGAAGCAACGCCCCTCCTGTATCTGCGCCTCTGGAGCAAGAAGGAACGAGAAAGTACGGTATCTTCAGCCTCATCTGAAATTCAGACTCCACATTTGAGCTCCCAGAAGCAGGCTTTCCAGCAATCTGGGTTTATCAAAATCTAATTCACCGCTATTTGTTGATGCAATGATTGCTAAACACTTGCTGTCTGCTGATTGACAAAGCTGGCACAATGAACGCCTGCCATTGACATCTGCAATTGCATGATTGCATGTTTTCATTCAGCCCTAGATATATAAAGACTATAATCTTTCTGTTCCGGTTTATTGTTGCACTGCATACAGTATGACACTGACAAGCTTCAGTATGTAAACTCAGGACTGCAGAAAGGAAAAGAAGAAGAAGATATGCAGACTGAATTAAATAAGAAATTGACTAAAGCTATACCGTAGTTGTGTGGATGCTGGCCGTGCTGGGTATGTGCAACTGATATTTGAACATCCTTATGGATATAATATCTATCTGCTCCAAATGCTGAGCTGCATTCAATGGGAGGGAGTTTAATGTGGCAATCATAGTTCTCTCCATTTTATCCTCACAACAACCCTGTGAGGTAGGTGAGACTGAGAGTGGGTGTTTGGCCCAAGGTCACCCAGCAAGCTTCATGGCTGAGTGGTTTGGACTCATTTAATCATTGGCAGTGGGCACAAATGAAAGAGATTGGCGGACAGATTTAAATGCCAGAAAGGGGTGTGTGTGTCTTCTCTCCCCTCTGCTTCCACATCCTTAGCCCTGGCATTACTGTTGGCAAAGGTACATTGTGGATGCTCACACAAGTGTCGCTAATCCCACACCACAGTCTTGTGACCATGCCACCCTGCTGTCTTGAGGCTACGACACTCTATTCATTCCAACAGAAATGCTGCCAGAGGCAGTGGCTTCCGGGGCAGGTCAGCCGCATCTGTTGAGACGCTGTCGACAGGTGTAATTAAGTGGTGATTATAGATAGACTATCGAATTATCTCTGAAGAACAGAGGTAACATTGGGATAAACTTCCAAATGCTCTGGAAGGATTGCACTCGGCTGTGGGATCGAGAAATCCTCAAGGAGGGGTGAGGTGACAGCGAGTGGGAGAAATTGCAAATTTCGTCCAAGCACCACTTAAGAGCTCTGGAGAGTCTTTCAGCATGAAAACGTACATAATCACAACGTAACAAAAGTCATAAAAAATACACAACCAAATTGAACAATTTCCACATACAAAAAAAATCAATAGCAGTAACAGCAACATCACCCCTGAGCAATACCCCAGCCCAAGAGTCTGCTGAGCAGCCTCATCTTCTGCAGCGGGAGTCAGTCAGGGTCCTGTTCCAGGTGAGGTGGAAAAGGCAAGGCAGCGAGCAGGTCATCCTAGCATACACTAAAAATTTCTTCCCTTAATCATCCTCCTTCCCAGCTGTTTGCACTCTGAAACTAGATATTTTCTGCAGTCATCCCTGGTTTCACACCATACTGCCTAAGAAAAACATTCAGAAAATTTAGTTGCTTTATAATAGAGCTGCAAGACTATTCAGTGGTCAAGACCTTTTGCTTTGATGCTGTGCAACCTTCATTGGTTGCCAGTTTGTGTCCAGGCTCAGCCGAAATGGCTGGTTTTAACTGTTAAGGCCCTAAAAATTATGGGCCTGGGCTGAGATATCTTAAGGACCATCTCCACCCATGTATACTTTAATGAGTTTTACTCTCGTATTTCTCCAGAAAGGATTATCACTCTGGTCTGTCTTACCTGGATAGAGTTTTGGACTTGAAGAAACGAGTGTTAATAGCATTGGGATGCTGCGATGATGTGTTTCCATGGGAACTAATGGTTGAACTATCTTCATTAAATCAGCTGAATAGGGCAAAAACAGACCTCTCAGCACACCTCGAGGTTTGTTTTATTTATAATTGCAATTTATATCCTGTCCTTCTTCCCAGAGCCATCTACAACAGAGGAACAACCCATTAATAATGCTATGGGTTAGTGGGGGGAGAGGGACCCCCCAGATTCCTGGGTGCCAGATTTCCCCCTCTAGATTCTTGGGTGCTGGGGGTTAATCAGAGCTGACAGCCTGAGCCTGGATTTTTTTTGCCAGACAGAAGGGCAGAGGGAGATGGTGGCCTTGCCTTTAACGCATCACAAAAGCCACCTGCAAGACAAAAGCCCCTACTGGACGTGGTGTTGCACAGGGGAAAAAAATCCCTGTCCTTTTACACAGAGATTTTTTTGGCAAGGTGTTTTGAGAACAAGGAGGATGTGCAGCAGGACTCTATGCATACTGGCTGGGAGAGGCTGTGCCAAGAGATGGGGAGGCACGACTGACTGCTGCTGCTGGACCCAAGCTTGTTGAAGCTATGAGAGGGGTCGTGGTGAACTATGGCACCCCGTGCAAGGGATTTGAATAGGTGAGGTGCCACCATTGAGAAGACCCTGCCTTTCAGGTGAGCTTGCTTCAATGGCAGGACCACAACAAGAGCCTCTCCTATCAATTTTAATACACAGGCAGACTGATCGAGCAGGCTGCACACTTTTGGATATTTGGGTTCCAAGTTGTTTGGAACTTCATACGTTAAAGTCAGGGCCTTGAATTTTGCCCACTCAATTACAGACAACCAATGGAACCCCTTTAACGGTGATCTTACGTGATTACATCTCACTGGTGCATTCAGGCTCCTAGATCCCTCCTGTCTCCTTCCTAAAGTGGGGCATGCGCTAACTAGGCTTTGGGAAGGAGGCAGGAAGGTGCCCTCTTGGCTTGGCACCCTGAGCGGGGGAACCAGTCGTGTTGCCTTAAATCTGCCTCTGACAGCGTTTTGGCTGTTGTATTCCAGAAACAGTAACAGCTGACGAATCAGCCATAACTGGTTTTTTTTTTTAGAAACGCTTTGTTTTAAAATATTTTTTACTTTAAAAAAAATTATTTATTTTATTACATTTCGTACCTACCCTTCCCTACAAGTTTTCAGGGTGGGCTACAATGATAAATAAGACCACTGAAACAGTTGCAACCATAAAACGGAAAATGTTTAAACAGCATTGTTTCGCTGCTTAGCTTTTTGCTGCCCTGGGCTCCTTAGGGAGGCAGGCTGGGGTAGGAAACAAGTAGATAAATACTAGCTGAAAAGGGCACTCCTTGTCACGAACACCACCTAGGCAATGCTGTGTCACAAAGGTGTATGTGTTTATTCTGGGGCTCTCTTTGTTTGCTGTGCTGTTGGACAGAGCAGTCCGGTGGAGGTTGGGCCAGGAAGAGGATTGTCTATGGCAGTGATGGGCAACCTTTTGAGCTTGGTGTGTCAAAATCCGCCCAAAAACTGTGCATAACTCGGGTGGTGTGCCACTTTGAGAAAAAAAACACCATAATTTCGTGATATTTATAGTTTAAATAACAAAAATGTATAATTGTAATATATAACTGTATTTAATAAACCAAAAACTAATTATTTAACCAAACCAAACCAAACCAAAAACCCCTTATTTATCACAAAGTGCCCGGAGTTGTTGAGCTTTTTGCGGGGAGCTGCTGACCAAAGTTTTGGAGGTTTTTTTGGGGGGGCTGCAAAAGTTACTTTGCTTTGGGGGGGATGCCCCAAAGCTGCTGCGCTTTTTTTTGGGGGGGGGGAAGAGAACAGAAATAAATGACGAATAATACCTTTGCTGGAACTAACACGCAGCACCGACATAGTCTGCCAAAGCGCAAAAAAAACCCCAGCACAGAACGGGTTAAAAAACGAACGCTGTTACACCCAATCATCGTCTGCCAAAGCGCCAGAAAAACAGCACAGAAAGGGTTAAAAAACAAATCTCTGGCTACCAGCAGCAACAACAACAAAAAAAGGATCAGAGGAGGAGGAGGAGGAGGAGGAGGAGGAGCGGAGAACGATGGGGCATGTGCCAGCAGTGAGGGCTTTGCGTGTCACGTCTGACACGCGTGTCATAGTTTCACCATCACTGGTCTATGGTGAAGGAGCCAACATTTCCCCAGCCCTGACAGGCCTAGTGTGGTGGCTCTCTGTCCCCCTTTTGGTTCCCATTCCCCCCCCCCTGTTTAGAATTCCCCTCCTTTTCTTTCCAGTCAGGACCGGCCCTACTATTAGGCAAAGGGAGTCAGACGGCAGATCCTGAGAGGTGGGAGCGGACAGAGCTGTGTGCGCCACTGCCTCCTCTGCCCTGTGTCCCCTGAGCTAGTTTGTGGTCCCCAAGTGCAGCAGAGGACACACTGTCCCATCGCCAAGCAAGATTCAACCACCATTCTGGTGGACGTTTGTACATGGATTCCAGGAGCCGCCACCATGTCCTTTGCTTCAGGCAGGACAATGGCTTGGGCGAGCTCTGCTGCCAACCGTAGGAGAAAAACCACCGTGCCTGTCTGGGAAAGGAAAGTGCTATGGATTCGGAATCACCCCATATCCCCGCGCCTTTTAGCTCTTGCACTTCTGGTGGGGCATCTGTAGCTAGGGGCTTTCCTATCACCAACAAAGGGAGGCCCTTCACAATGAAGGTCATAGAATCATAGAGTTGGAAGGGACCATGTGGGTCATTCCTGCAATGCAGGAATCTCTCCCTCCCCCCAATGTGGGACTTGAACCCATGACTCTGAGACTCTGAGATTAAGAGTCTCATGTCCTACCAACTGAACTATCTCACAGAATGGCCTGCAGTACCACACAGCCCTTGGGATGTCCTTCCCAGGGACCACTGGCCTGCACCCTTTTATGTGCTTAATCTGTTATAACCTGCCTGGGGTTTATTGTATCAGAGAAAAAGCAAATTAGTGAATGTATGTGAATGAATGAATGAATGAATGAATGAATGAATGAATCAATCAATCAATCAATTTATTTCGGTCACTGACCGGAGTGTGAATAAATCTGCCAGGAAATGGCAAGCAGCATTTTTGTTTAGACTTTGGGCACAGGGAAGCAATCTTTTGGCAGAAAACTGAATAAGGATGAGACTGGGGATGTTGGTTGCCACATCTCTTTTGCAAAGTGGCAGAAAGTCGGGACCTAGCTGGGATTTGGCTGTCGGAAACAGTGTCCAGGTGGAAATCGCAAAATGTCTGGGAAAATCCAAATGTATGGCAACCCTTGTTGGCAGTGCCGTTTTTGGCAATTTTCCTTAAAGATAGCTCAAAAACTCTTTTTTTGGGGGGGGGGATTTTGCTGAAAAAACTCGACAACTTTGGCCAACTTTGTGTCCGGGTTTCCACTTTTTGAAATATGGCAACCCTACATTTGCAAAAAATATTTGGGTGGGATTATATGCCTTTCCTCTGTTGATTACCATATTTAGCCTACTCCATGCTGTTTATGTGGGCCTGGGGATCCAGACATGAAGATTTGCTGGGGAAAACGTTGGGCAAGGAAGGCCCTTGACCCCATCCACCTTTCTCACTCTCCAAATTCTGTTCGCTTTCCAGCACAGAGCTAGTATCCAGGGCCCCCAGATTGGTGCGCGATTTGCCAAAATGTAGATCACCCCTTGGAATATATAGGCCAGGCTCCTTGTAAGGATTAAATGAAAAACAATGTTAATAAAAAATTTGTGCTTTTTGAGCAATACTTGCTTAAAACAGAAGAGGGCATTAGTTAGCTATCATGACTGGATCTTTTTTTAAAAACCAGAAAAAGCCCAGATCACAGCTCTTAAACGCAGTTAAATCTTTTTTTTAGAAAAATCTGGTCTTAAATATAAATCATCATTAGCTATGAAGCCGAGTGAAAAGTATAAATAATTAAAAGTGAGCAGTTCTTGTAGATCGTAAATGTCGAAAGCATGCCCCTTCCATTTTAAGTTCATTCTCATGGTTACGTAAAGGACAATTTAAAAACTGCTTATGATGAAATGAGTTAGCACAAACCATTGCCTGATCACTGGCTGTGCCATACTCTTAGTGGTCACCCTCAAACCATAACAGTTGTTGGCGTCTGTCTGTCTCGGGAGACAATGGAGGACTGAGCCTTTGGGGGTGACGTCAAACTGTTGGAGAGTTACAGCACCCTCTGTGGCTGTAGAGACTGATACAGGAGAGACATGTTTTGTTGCAGCCGGGGCAGATGAAGGCATCCATCCAGTTATGCTGCTGCAGATGCCCCATGGCGTTACTTCTTTCTGCGTTGTTCCCAGCAGTCATTCCTTCTCTGGTCACTGCTATGGATGTGCAACCTGACTATCTATCTCCAGGCACTACAGTCAATCTGCAAGGGATTCCCGCCAGCCTTTATACCACATTTGCGGGCATCTTTGTAATGCACTTCCTTGGGGTCCTTGCCATTTTCCATTCTGTGGACACGACAAAGCCAGTGTAGACGTCACTGAGAAAGCAGTGTGAACATGCATGCTGGGAATGTGGGTTTGGGAGAGCACATCTTTGAGACTGTCCTGATGCCCCAAATCTCCCTGATGCAGCACATGTAGAAGGCGTTGAGGGGTTGCTCCTGGTGGTTGTAAGCTGCCAGCGACTCATTTCAATAAAGCAGCATGCTCAACATGGAAACCTGGTAGACCTTCATCTTGGGATTGGTCCTTAGCATCACATTCTCCCATACCCCTTCCCCCCCCCCCCAGAGGTGGGCCACTGTGGTAGCTGCCTTGCCAATATGCTTGTCCAGCTCACCATTGATGGGGAGATTGCTGGTTATGGTGGGACACACTTTAGCCATGTGGTCAACAATGCTGAAGCATGGAGTGCTGGAGACGTCCTGACCCAGGATGCTGGGTCTTCATCAGGCTGAAATTCCTGCAGGATTGGGCAAAATGCTTGACTTGTTTATTGGTGGCTCTATTGCAGGTGGAAGGGAATTCCTCCCTGTGAATCTCATGCCATGAATACGTGGTTCTTCTAGATGCCCTGCTTGCTGGAAAAAGGTGTAGTTCTTCTCTCTGAGGCAATCATTTGAAGTGAGCCTGGTCCCTTGTAGAATTAGTGCTCCTGTAGTACCGTTAGTGCACAGTTAACACACATGCAAAGAACATCACTTCCGCCCAAGAACCCTGGGAACGATGGTTTGCTAAGCACACTGGTGGAGGAACGGGGGGGCGGGGGCGGGGGGAGCACATACCCCCGGCACCATCAGGGAGGGGGATACCATTGTGGCTGCCTCCCGGACACATGCCGTGTGCCCCCCACGCACCGTGCGCCACGCCCCCGCAGGCGGTGCACCACGCTCCCGGGACGCATGCCACACCCCCGCGGGCGACATGCCACACTCCGGGGCACATGCCAGCCATGCCCCCGCCTGCTCTCCGCCCCCGGTGCTGGAGCATGTAGCTTTGCCACTGGTTAAGCATGCTGGCAATTGCAGCTCTGCGGGGTAAGCCGCGGTTCCCAGGATTGTTTGGTCGATGCCCTGTGCTTTAAATATATGGTGTGGGTTGTTTGAAGGAAAATTAGGACCACATCAGGATCAATGCTCAATAAACAGGTCATCCGGAAGCAGCCATGGTCTCATTCCAGCCCAGAAGGATACCAAATATTGAAAGCCACTGAGATCAGGTAGAATCCTCAGAGCTCTATCCAGGGGCGTTGCTAGGCTCCTAAAGGATGCAGGGACCAGGGCCCTGACCCTCGGACATTTTTAGAAGATTCTGACAGTTTTACAGAACGCTTAATTGCAGTCTTCCCTAAGCAATGTACATAACTGAATACAATAAAAACATCAGCATCACCCAGAAGCGCCTGGAGCTGTGCTGCTATCGCATGTTTGACTCCCTAGCTCCTCAACGGTGCATTGGAGACTGTGGGCTTCTGTGAGCTTGTAAAAGCACGCCAGTCGTTTCCTCTGCACACTTTCTGCCAAAACACCGTTTGCTGCATTTGGGGGGGCTTTGTCAGATCCCAGAGGCTGGGGTTCCTCGCAATTGCATTACGTTTTCATAGGGCACGAGGCGCTCATTTGGAGGAGAAGCGCATCCTTGTGGCCGCGTGTGCCTTCCCAGATGGCTCCTGGAGAGAGCCTTCTAACGATCCCCCGAGTTCTTCAATTGGGTTTCAATAGCTCTGCATGCAAAACTGCCTCGCGCTGATGGGGGAAGGACGTGCACTGCTGAACGAGCCGGCGCCATCGAACCCAGAGTGTTGACAGTGCCATTAAGCATATTTGGTTGGGATGCAGAACTGCTTTAGGAGAAAATTGCCTTTGCTCTTTGTCTCATTTGTGAGGCTCTGGTTTACCATATTATTATGGATGTTGCTGCCTTTCTGGTACGTGGAGGTGTTAGCCCGGCTCTGTAATTATGGGACTGTCAGAGTTTTCATTAAAATCCCTTCTTTTTAAAAGGATGCGTAACTCAGCTTAAATCAACCACTCAACACGGGCTGGGGGCTTTGCGCAGAAGATGCGCGCTGCCCACTGTAGCCGGCAGATGGCGCCGTCGCACCTACGGTTGAAAGAAGGAGCTGGATCGATTCTCACTCCTGCTATTGGGATATGCCATGTGAAGAGGCAAACATCTTTCTATTATTATTTTTAACTTGATTGCTTCTCGGTAATGAGCCCTGAAAGCACGGGAGCTTTGCGCAAATATATTTCACTCCTTACTGCGAATGCACCAAGAGCCCCACTGAATCAGACAAGAGGGCTATTTAGTCCAGAATCCTGTTTTCTACAGTGACCTGTCCAGATGATAATGAGAATTCATTTTCTTTTGGTGACACCCTTCCTCTCAGTCAGGAGCCCAGAGCCGGCCCACCCATGAGGCAAGGTGACGTGACCGCTTCAGGTGGCAAGATCCACAGAGGCAGCAGAACCCAATGTAGATCTTTATTCCTTTCCTCCCATTGTTCCTGATGTTCCTGAATTTCACACACCCCTTCTTCCCTGGCAGGGAGGGTGGTGCCATTTTGTCTTAGGTCTCCTCAGGTGCCAAAATGTCTTAGGCAGGTCCTGGTGCTGTACAACACCATTACAATACAGTTAGACCCAAACATTGCATTAAAATCTACCGACATGCAACAGAGCCTAACTTCAAAACTGACATGACCCTCTTACAATGGCTGGGTGAACTATATGCATTTAGAGTTGATTGTGAAATGCTGCCAGCGAGGGGAACAATGTACTTCCTCAAGGAGGGAATTCCACAATTGAGGTGCCAGTGCCGAGAAGGCCCCGCCTCAGATGTCTCTGAGAAGCTCACATTGTGTGTTTTATAGGCAAAGCCCACCACAGCATGACTTTCCAAACAATATTTGCCAACCCAATTGCTGCTGGCATTATTTTCACAGGCATTGCGGACATCTGCTTCAAACATAAGCACAACCTCTCAGCCAACTTTACCTCTTCAAGGTGATCGGAGATGAATGAGAACTTGGAACTGGTGCAGAGGTAGCTGGAGAAGATACAAACTGTCTGCTGGTTGACCTGTGTGCCTTCCTCATTTTTTGTTCAGAATTCCATGTATGCTTCCCCCTCAAATCCGCACACAACCCAGTTCTGAAAGTGAGCTATTTGTCTACATGCAGGGCCCGAAAAATGAACATCATCGCTGTCCCTAGGTGATTCAGCCCTCCCTAATTTGTTCATAATCCTCTTCAAGAGCCCGGGTTCAGAATTGGCTGAAGCTGGCATTGCCAACTTTATGAAACAGCCCATGTAGCAACAAGCAGTCTGGCCTGCAGTAATTAACAGGCGATCTTTTCTTCACAGCCTGGTAAGAACTTTAATTCTCCTGTGCCTTTAAGATCTTTCAAGACTTCTGCAATTTCCTAGACCTTTTAAACTCACCGTGTGAATTTTTAGCTCTGTCTTATTTATTATTGAGTGACTTGGTTTTATCTGCCTGTTGTTGGCTGCTTTTTATTGACTAATTATATTGTTTTTATATGGCTTGCTAAGCCATACCGAGAACATTTTATGAGGAAGATGCGGGAAACACATTTGGGGAAGGGCTGTCACTCTGGGGGCAGATGTTCAATCCCTGGCATCTCCAGAAAGGTGAGGCTCCTTTCTTAAATCCTGGAGAGCTGTTGCCAATTATTGTAGGCAGTTCTGAGCCATATTTCTCCCTCCCAATAAAGCTTTCCTGGAGCTTGATTCTAACATTCATCTGCATTAGTGCTGTGTGTTGCATCCCTGGGCAAGGGATGTCTGAGGAGGCAGGTTCCATGCCTTCTACAGGCCATGTGGCAGAGGGGTTGCCAAAGGTACCACCAGCTCACAACTGATCTGTACATCAGCTGCCCCACAATACAGTGGTACCTCGGGTTAAGAACTTAATTCGTTCTGGAGGTCCGTTCTTAACCTGAATCTGTTCTTAACCTGAGGTACCACTTTAGCTAATGGGGCCTCCCGCTGCTGCTGCCACCACGCGATTTCTGTTCTCACCCTGAAGCAAAGTTCTTAACCCGAGGTACTATTTCTGGGTTAGCAGAGTCTGTAACCTGAAGCGTCTGTAACCTGAAGTGTCTGTAACCCCAGGTACCACTGTATCCACTTTCACCTCAGGCTCAGATTCCTCCCAATACCTGGTCCTTCAACAAGCTTCTCCTTCCTGGGGGGTGCTTCAGCACAGCTCTTTCTTACCAGTGCGCAAGCACCCCATTTCCAGTCTGGTCTCCTCAGGAGTAAGTCCCAGGGGTGGCCCCGCAGCTGCCTCAGATTTCCTCTCCCACCGCACCCTATGGGTCTTAAGGGAATAGCCTGAAGACCATCCAGCCTGTTCCCTGTCTCAATGGGGCCTCATTCCTGCTCGCTTTGACTTTTTATTTCCTCCTCATCTTCAAGGACCGCCTCTTTCCATATGAACCTACCCAGACCCTGAGATCACCTTCTGAGGCCCTTCTTTGTGTACCTCCTCCAAGAGAGGTCTAGAGGATAGCAACAGGAGAGCAGGCCTTTTCTGCAATGCCCCCCCCATTTGTGGAATGCTTTCCCTAGGGAGGCTCGCTTGGCACCTTCCTTTAGGCGCCAGGCGAAAACGTTCCTCTTTAACCAGGCCTTTGGTTGATCGACATCCAATGCCCTGTTAAAAAGTGTTGGGGGGGGGAAAAGGATTGTTGTTTGATTTTGATTGTATGTTTTGTGTTTGTATGTTGTGATTTTATCCTGTGAACCGCCCTGAGACCTGTGGGGATAGGGAAGAATACAAATTTAATAAATAATAACAACAACAATTCTGCTATGGCAGCTGGGCTCCTTCTTTGCCACCGGGCCACCAATGGAGAGCCTCCTGGATTTTTTTGTCCCCCAGTCGGAATCCCCAGACAATGCCCAAATGTGGTCTCCTCAGGAGTCATTAGAATCATAGAATTGGAAGAGACCACAAGGGCCATCCAGTCCAACCCCCTGCCAAGCAGGAAACACCATCAAAGTATTCCTGACATATGCCTGTCAAGCCTCTGCTTAAAGACCTCCAAAGAAGGAGACTCCACCACACTCCTTGGCAGCAAATTCCACTGCTGAACAGCTCTTACTGTCAGGAAGTTCTTCCTTGCCTGGTTGGTGCCTGGTGGTATGGCTAGTGGCTTACTAGGGAAGTTTTAAATGTTTGATCTTTTATCGCTTTATGATGATGATGATGATGATGATGATGTTGGGAGCTGCCCAGAGAGGCTGGGGAAACCCAGCCAGATGGGTGGGGTATAAATTATTATTATTATTATTATTAAAGGCTGTTACAGAATCATAGAATTGTAGAGCTGGAAGTGACCCACCGGGTCACCTATTCCAACCCCCTGCAGGAATCTTTTGTTCAACGTGGGACTTGAACCCACGACCCTGAGATGAAGAGTCTCAGGCTCTACTGACCCAGCAGGGTCAGGTGCCACCAAAGGACTCTTGTTAGCCCTGGCAGCCCCTCAAGTGCTCTCAAAGTCCCACAGCTGAGGATGGGACACTGAAGAAGAAAGTTCTGCCATGGATGCCTTTGTTGAGATTCTACAATTGGGGTTCCCTTCCAACTCTATGCACAGAGTATGAGGAGAATGCACCGGTGTTAAAGGTATTGCAGAGATGAATGCAAATTATAATCACATGCCTCTGGCTATTTCCCTTTAATTTCCCCCTTTTAAAAACCCTGCCCCCATTTAAAAAAAATGCCACGAACGCACGTTTTGTGGTCATGTGCATGCAAAACTCAACAAATATTTTATTCTACATATATACAAAATAGAAAGCTTCTTGGTAACGGTTCAGCCCTCTCCCACCCCACCGACGGTTCATCTCCAGCGAAGCCTCCCCTCTCTGATTGACACCTCCCTCCCAGAGCGCCGGCAGCCCCCGGAGAGGCGAAAGGGGCCGGCTGCTCGGCAGTTGGCTCGGGAACCGCCAGAGGGCGCGCGCGGACGGGCGTTAGGCGGTGGCCGCCGAGCTGCGAGAGGGCGAGGAGAGATGGCTCATGGCAACCCCGTGGTGAGGGCGAAAAGCTTGGGGGGGGGAGAGGAGAATAGGGGGGAGAAGCTCAGCCTGGCTCAGGGAAGCGCCCAGGCACGTTTAGACCCTGGGCTTAGCCAGCTTACAAACATCCCCCTTCCCTTTTAGGATGCTAATGCGCCTGGCTGGTTTTCTTTCATTTTTTGGGGTGTGTGTGTGTCCTTTTGCAGAGGGGGTCCAGGACCTTCTCCTCAAATTCCTTCCCTTGAGCAGACCCATTAAGAGGCTCTGGGTGGTACTTAAAAGAATCGCTCGAGCAGAAAAAAGTAGATTTTTCTTTTAAAGACGCTGACGCATCCCCAGTTCTCCTGGCATTTAACTGAACACCGAACCCCAAGAGACGGGGCATCAAAGCACCCCGTGCTAGAGAGTTGGTATATATCGCCTTTCTGTTGTGTTATGTTAGTATAAAGGGCACGGTTAGTTGTATGCAGTTGCGGGTGAAGACCACCACCGCCTTGATTTACATCGCTATGAAAGGGATGGCTAGGAAGAACTAGTCAGGCTAAATTATGGTCTCTTGGTGCACTTTGAAGCCAGGCTACTGCAATGGAGCTTCCATGTTTGGAGGCAGTCTACCTTTAAACCTCCATGTGCACTGGTGGTGGGGAGTGGGAAGGCAGCCAGGGCAGGGCTGTTGTTTTCAGGCCCTTCTTCAGGGATTCCTGAAAGCATTCTGGGAAACAGGAATGCTGGACTGGTTGGAAGTTTTAGCCAACCCAGGAGGGGTTACTCTTTTGGTCTATATTCTACATTCTGGGTCTAATCTCCCCCCTGCCCCAAATGCTGCTAGTCTCCTTCCAAAGCCCTGGAACGTTTTAGGTTAGAGAAAATGAGAGCAAGAGGTGACATGATAGAAGTTAGTAAAATTATGCACGGCACAGAGAAAGCGGACAAGAGAAAAGGTTGTCTCCCCCTCTCCTAACACTAAAACTCATGGGCATCGAATGAAGCTGAGCGTTGGAAGATTCAGGATGGATAAAAGGAAAAGCCCCCCCCCAGGACATAGTTAAACTTTGGAACTCACTTCCACAAGAGGCAGTGATGGCTGCCAGCTTGAAAGAGGATTGGGCAATTTCATGAAGGAGAGGGCCATCAGAGGGCTGTGCTCTGTGGAGGCAGGAATGCTTTTGTGCAATGGGTCTGTGGTTGGTGGTTCGAGCCCACTCAGGGTTGGCTGTGAGCAGAATTCCCTGCATTGCAGGGGGCTGGGCTAGAGGACTCCTGGGACTCCCTCCCAACTCTACAATTCTATTATTCTGTTAGTTGCTGGAAACTGCTCTTGTGCTTGGCTCCTGCTGGCAGGTTCCCCAGAATCACCTGACTGGACACTGTGAGAACAGGATGCTAGACTAGATGGGCCACTGTCCAATCTAGCAGGCAGTTCTAGGGACCTCAAGGGTCATCGAGTCCAACCCCCGCAGTGCAGGATTCAAAACCGCCAAGAATGGAAGTAGCACATTCCACTATCTGTTGAGCAGTTCATGACTGCCATGATGTCCTGAGCTACTCCAGAGCACGGATATTTTAGAAGAGCAAACTTATAAACCTGCTGTTTAAACAAAACACACATGGAAAGTTTAATTCAAGAGGCTGTCATGCATCAGACATTTATCTATTTTTGGTGTCGATTTTGTACTGGCTTTTAAATTTGTTGATGCTACCAAAATTGTTAACGTGCTTATCTTAAAACTCAAGATCTGGTGATTATTCGTTTAGCTTCTGTTATTAGAATAAATGTTTTGTGGGCGTGTGCCTAACAGCACTAAACTAAGCCTGTGCTGAAATTAATGTAATGTATTTTCGGGGTAAATCTGACCTAGTTTGAAAGACTTGGAATTTTAGAAATGACGACACCACCAAGTTTGCATGTATTCTGGGGAAGGTTCTGAAGCTTTACATTTAAAGCACTTTAAAAAAAAAAGTGAGGAAAACAAGCTTAATGTTGCAAAGACATTTATTTGCTGGGAAATGTGGCAAAATGTGAAATTAATAGCCTGCTTTGCACACCACACCAAGCCACACCATGACTTATTGTGAATGCATGGGTGCCTGGAGATGAACTTATGTCTCCTTCACACACCCCCCCCCCGGGTTGTTTTGCTTCTGTGCTGAACAGGTGTGGGGTTATGGCATTTGTATGGCTCGAGAGGCAATGGAGTGCGCCTCTGGGGGTGTAGTCAAACTGCTCCATTAGCAGCACCAAAGGGACCTCCCTGGGGTGCAAGCCTGGACAGTGTGTATGGAAGTCCTGGGCTTCCCAGACAACAAGACCCTCCTCTCGGCCTCACTGACGTGGTCCAAAGGAAAGCAGAGCAAGACGTTTTGCACCAGAAGGACAAGCACAAAGCACTATCCAACCATCTTAGGGAGTCCAGATTTGTGTAGGGTTTACTGCTTAGCCTCTTCTTCTCCCTAAGATGTCATGAAAGGCAGAGGGTAAAGATTGTTCCTCGAGGTTTACTCCCGAAGCCTTTCTCATGAATGGGATAGCCACAAGGCAGTGGAAGTTTAGGACCAGAGTTTTCCTTCTCTTAGATGGGCTACCTTGCCAGGCTGACGAGCTCCGTCAGTCCCTCATTTCCCTCGATGGCACGTGTAGAAACCACCTTCTTGACCATTGGATCCACTTTCGGTTTTGTTCGCTCAATCCTCTGGAGCCTGTCTTCACATGCAGGGAAAGTCCCTAACTCGCTGAGGGTTTGAGACTAATTACTCATGTCAAACTTGACATGAGTCAGCAGTGTGATGCAGCAGCTAAAAAAGCCAATGCAATTCTGGGCTGCATCAATAGGAGTATAGCATCTAGATCAAGGGAAGTAATAGTACCACTGTATTCTGCTCTGGTCAGACCTCACCTGGAGTACTGTGTTCAGTTCTGGGCACCACAGTTAAAGAAGGATACTGACAAGCTGGAATGTGTCCAGAGGAGGGCAACCAAAATGGTCAAAGGCCTGGAAACAATGCCTTATGAGGAACGGCTTAGGGAGCTGGGTATGTTTAGCCTGGAGAAGAGAAGGTTAAGGGGTGATATGATAGCCATGTTCAAATATATAAAAGGGTGTCATATAGAGGAGGGAGAAAGGTTGTTTTCTGCTGCTCCAGAGAAGCGGACACGGAGCAATGGATTCAAACTACAAGAAAGAAGATTCCACCTAAACATTAGGAAGAACTTCCTGACAGTAAGAGCTGTTCGGCAATGAAATTTGCTTCCAAGGAGTGTGGTGGAGTCTCCTTGTTTGGAGGTCTTTAAGCAGAGGCTTGGCAGGCACATGTCAAGAATGCTTTGATGGTGTTTCCTGCTTGGCAGGGGGTTGGACTGGATGGCCCTTGTGGTCTCTTCCAACTCTATGATTCTATGATCTTAGGGAGTCCAAATTTGTGTAGGGTTTACTGCTTAGCCTCTTCTTCTCCCTAAGATGTCATGAAAGGCAGAGGGTACAGATTGTTCCTTGAGGTTTACTCCCAAAGCCTTTCTCATGAATGGGGATAGCCGCAAGGCAGTGGAAGTTTAGGACCAGAGTTTTCCTTCTCCTAGATGGGCTACCTTGTCAGGCTGACGAGCTCTGTAGGTCCCTCATTTCCCTCGACGGCACGTGTAGAAACCACCTGCTTGGCCATTGGATCCACTTTCGGTTTTGTTTGCTCAATCCTCTGGAGCCTGTCTTCACATGCAGGGAAAGCCCCTAACTCGCCGAGGGTTTGAGACTAATTATTACTATAATTTTATTATTTGTATCCTGCCAATCTGACTGGGTTGCCCCAGCCACTCTGGGCAGCTTCTAGCATATACAAAAACATAACCAAACATTAAACATGGAAAACTTCCTATCGGCTACCCTCACCCGGTTTAGCCCGCCAGTCAAAGCCGTTCCTGAGATAAGGCTGCTGTCACACAATGACAGCTTCTAGGAGCCGCAGGTGAGAGCTGAGTGCAAGGTGGGGACCAAAGGTGGACAAACTACCCCAGAAGGAGCATGATGTACCACCAGAGGTATCCCTGCTCCTCTCACACCCAATACACCCCATACCCCAGGTGTGGGGTGACTTTAACGTAACTGGGCATTTTGCATGGCCAAAGGAAAGAACTGTGTTTACCTGCGCCAACTGCTTTGGAACAGACAGTGCAGAAATTGAATTGAGGTTGCAGTCCCGTGTACAATTATCTGGAAAGTGAAACACAACTGGGCACAGTGGGCCATGCATGCATACAAGTGCAGAGGGCTCCTTTAAGAACACAGGAAGAGCTTGCTGGATGGCCAGACCTGTGAATATTTTAAAAGAGAAAATGGGAAATTCCTCAGTTCTGGACCCATGGCAACTTCTTTAGTACTACAGAAGGGGCGAAGCTCAGTGGTGGAACACCTGGTTCGCATGCTCAGTTTCATCCCCCAGCATCTCCAGGCAGGTCTGGGAGCACCCCATCTGAAATGCCTGAGAGCTGCTAGATATATGTCAGTGGTCCGACGTGGTGCAAGGCAGCTTCTTCCTAGGTTCTCTCATGGAACTGCAGCACACAGAGACAGGGAGCCTCCTTTTAACTCTTCCCCCTTCTGTGATTCATGTGCCGCACAGCCTAAATTCTACAAATCGGTTATCGACGATGTGATTGAAGTTGTCCAGGATGTCTTTGCAGAAGAAGGGGTTGATGAGCAGGTCCTGAAAGAGCTGAAGCGGGTTAGTTGAATGGCTCTGATTTGCAGTCTCTCTCTCTCTCTTTCTCTCCCTCCCTCCCTCCCATTCCTAGTCTGGTCTGAGTATCTCGTATTCCTGTTTTCTGCAGAAATGCCCAAACACTTTCCTTTGACATCAGTGGTGCAGTGGAGGATGGGGCAGGGACAAAGCCCCGCCACATATTTCACAGCAGGGACGATAATAAGATCTCCTGGACCGCTGTATGTCAATACAGTGGTGCCTCGCTAGACGAATTTAATTTGTTCCACGGGTCTATTCTTATAACGAAAAATTCGTCTAGCGAACCCCATAGGAATGCATTGATTTTTTTTGGATTTTTTTTGCTCATAGGAACACATTAATTGAATTTCAATGCATTCCTATGGGAAACCGCGATTCACTAGAGCAGTGTTTCTCAACCTTTTTTGGGCCAAGGCACACTTGTTCCATGAAAAAAATCATGAGGCACACCACCATTAAAAAAGTTAAAAAATTTAACTCTGTGCCGCCCTATATTGACTATAGAGGCCGGATCTGCTGCCTCTGTGGATCCTGCCACCTGAGGAAATCTTGCCTAGTGGGTGTGTCGGTTCTGCTAGCAGTACCAATCCTGCATACACATGGAAAAACTTTGGAGTGGTCACACTGCTTATTTCCAGTCAGTGCATATCCAGTAACTTCCTGCAGGAATCCTTTAGCCCTTTAAAGTGTCCTGCTTAGTTTTCGTCGGGTTTTTGTTGTACAGCAATAACGTGGTGGAATTGGGGGAGCCTTGCAAAACCAACTAAAGCGTAACAAAGCCACTGTTATTGTGCCAGGGGCTATGTTGCTGAATATAGCGAAAGACCACCCTGAGCTAGTAAACAAGTAAACCCCAAGTAAACAAAACAAGCAGAAGGCGGGGCTCTGGTAGCATGAGCAGCTGGGGGGGGGGAGAGAGAGACTCGTTGGTTGTTGTTTTGCCAGGAGAGCTTCTTGGATCTCTGAAGCGGAGCGAGCTGCTGCTGCCCAAATCCTCCCCTTTTCATTTACTTCTACAACTTCGAGGGACGTGACTAACCCCCGTCCTCCATTTCACGGCAGGTCTCCTTAAATGCAACCTTCTTTCGAGCCTTTTAACCTCGCAGCCCATAGACAACCAGTTACAGAAATAACGTCTCCTGGAGAGAGAAAACACCTCCCCACCCTTACGCCTCTCCCTGCCCCGGTCGTGGGGGAAAGGCAGGACGGGGGGGGGGGGGTCGCTCGTCGCTGCAGCCGACTCTGTCCCGCTTCGAGCGAGGCACCAGGAAGCAACGCCGCTGCTCTGAGGACGGGAAGTTGCCAACTCCTGTTGAAGTTTCCCCGGAGCCCCAACTTCGCGCGTCTCTCCGCCATGAGGGTTCTTCCTTCCTCCCCTCCGCCCGGACTAACTCACCCATGTCGCCTCTCTCGGCTCCACACGGCCGCCCAAACCAAGGCGCGGATCCCCCTGGAGCGCAGCAGCAGTAGCAGTAGCTCCCACAGCGACCCTCTGGCGCTCTCCCCGAGAGGAGCCGCCGCCTCGCCAGCAGCCCCCACCCCCAGTCCCTCGCCCCGGCGGCGTCCCTCGCCCCGGCAGCGTCAGCCAGGCACGTGACAATGCAAATCGCCCTTCTCGTCGCCGCACGTCGCGGCACACCAGTCAGCGTCTCACGGCACACTAGTGTGCCGCGGAACAGCGGTTGAGAAACGCTGCGCTAGACGAATTTTTCATAAAATGAATTTGTCTAGCGAGGCAACCTCCGCTAGAAAAATCCTTTCTTTAAGCAAAAATTTCGTCTTACAGGGCGTTCGTTAAGCGAGGCACCACTGTAGTGCCAAATAAATAAAAGAGAAATTCACCAGTTGAGCAATTTGTTGAGATCCCCAAAACTCCTCAGCTCCTCATTACTGTTCTACGACTGCTTGCCACTGATTACCAGTTTAGTTCATATTTAGAGTTGACAGCATCTGTCTGTGTCACAGGGGTGAAAGGAAGTCATATCTATCTTCATTTTTAGTTAATGAGGGGATGTGGAACTTCCCCTAAAAATCGAAATTCCGGTTATTGGGTTCTGAAGTACACTCTGAGCTGAGTTTATGTTCTTGTGCTCTGTCTTGCAATTTCCTCACAAAGATCATGCTTCTGGTTCTTGCATACTTGCAAACGGGGATGGTCAGGACTTTTTCTTTCAGCCAAAACTTGCCAGAACTCAGTTTCAGCACCTCTCAGGTGGGCATCATTGCCTTTTTAAGAGAACAAGGGAGGTGTGGTCATGGTGAGTTCTGGCACCTCTTTTTCTAGAAAGATAGCACCGAGGGTGGTTATTATAATCTTAAATGCTCCCCGCTTTCTTGAATAGAGTCCAGGGATAGTGCAATGATGTTTAGTTTCCTACAGATTTGAGAGGGAGCATGCACACCGGAATCTCTCTGTATTTCTATAATATTGGTTTGTTCACAAATATACCAGCACAGCATAGTGGAAGCAAAAACGCTCCCCAAAGCAGGTAGCTTAACCACCGATCCTGCACCAATCCCCTAAAAGCAGCTAAAAACAAAGTCTTAAGCCTGTACCCAAGTTATTCAGATGACTTCCATGGAAAACTCAGCTCTTTGCTTCAGAGGACTGTTCCTGGGTTTCACCCTGCAATTATTCATTAAAGAACAATTAATGGGTCCTTTATCGTGCACCAGGTAATTATTTTAGCATAGCCATAGTGATAGGCCCACCCGCAGTGATAGAGGCGGCCAAACTCAACAATATATAAAGCCAACGGGTTATGTCAGATCCTGATGGGGAGTGGAAAAATCAGCTGGCTTAAATGAGATCTTTTCACCTTTGTGTGTGTGTGTGTGTGTGTGTGTGTGTGTGTGTGTGTTTTCAAACCTCATTTTCTTGCAGCGCTGGGAAACGAAAGTGATGCAGTCTAAAGCGACGGAAAGCTTCTTCCGCCACAGCCACCTTCCTCCTCAGTTCACCTTGCACCTGCCTCCCAACTTCCACCAAGCCCTGCAGACGACAACAGGTTGATGAACGGTTTCTTTCTGCAGATATTGCACCGTGGCTTCCCTGGGGAAGCGTATATCTGGCCTGCAGAAAACCCCTTGTTCAATCCTTGTATGTGATGGTTATATGTGATGGCAGAGAAGGGCCGCTCCTCAGTAGACAAGGCTGGGTTAGACCAGGCAGAGCCAACATCGTGCCCTCCATATTTGGCTTGATTCCAGCTCCCATCGGCCCCAGCGTGGCTGTTGGTCAGGTTATGATAGGAGCTGCAGTTTCCACTTTTAGTAATGGATACCTGCTCGGCAATAATACATTGCCAGGGCCAGGCCACAGTCCTATACCACTGAGTCTGAACCCCGAGCCTCTTGGGCTTGCCGATCGGAAAGTCGGCGGTTCGAATCCCCACGACGGGGTGAGCTCCCATTGCTTTGTCCCAGCTTCTGCCATCCTAGCAGTTTGAAAGCACACCAGTGCAAGTAGATAAATAGGTACTGCTGTGGTTGGAAGGTAAACAGCGTTTCCATGTGCCGTGGTTTCCGTCACGGTTTCCTGTTGCGCCAGAAGCGGTTTAGTCATGCTGGCCACATGACCCAGAATAATAATAATAATAATAATAATAATAATAATAATAATAATAATAATAATTTATTATTTATACCCCGCCCATCTGGCCGGGTTCCCCCAGCCACTCTGGGCGGCTTCCAACAAAATATTAAAATACAGAAATCAATCAAACATTAAAAGCTTCCCTAAACAGAAAGCTGTCTGTGAACAAACGCTGACTCCCTTGGCCTGAAAGCGAGATGTACCCTGCACCCCATAGTCACCTTTGACTGGACGTAGCCATCCAGGGGTCCTTGACCTTTCCCCCTGGGAGTAAGCCCCTTTGAAGAGAGTGGGATTTATGTACAAATTGAGAGGCATAGGACCACTCTGAATGAATTGCAGTCCCAAGTCAAAGTGTGGTGCTTGCTGTAACACCAAGGGTACTTCATCACTGTTGCTATTTTAATCATGTACCAGCCAATTTCCCAGTTGGGCAAATGTAGTGGATTGGGAGATCTTGCCGCAACAAGCTCACTTCTCCAAAAGGGTGGACTTTTTGCAAGAAGGAAAGTGAGGTGAAAATGTGCTGGAAAGTGTGGGGTGATAATCTGCTTTGGTGCAACATCATATCACCTTCGTGCAGACAAATCAGAAGGAATGCTCATTAAATAGCCAGCATTGCTAATCTCCCTGCAAACAAATTGTGATGGATGCTTCTTAAAGCGGTTGTCTGGGAACGCCCCCGATGCCAGCCTCTAGCCTCTGCTGATTTTTGTCAGGGCTTAATGGTGATGCAAGTGGGAGGAATCAGCGTGCAGGAGAATTCAAAACTTTACATGAAGCCCTTGTGACATTTGTTATTTAAACAATATTCCTTTAGGTGCTGCTGCCGGCAGAGGAATTCAACAGTTTCCTACAACAGCAGGGGCAGCGGCCGAACTTGTATGTAGACTTAGCATTGCCTTACGATTTTTCTTATCCCCCTCAAAGGCAAAAACCTTAAATTCTGTATCAGCATCAACATTTCCCAGTTCAACAATCTTTGGTGATGATAAATAGCCTTGCAAAATGCCAATTGTAATCAAGCAATCAGCATTCATATTGCAAACACCGGTAATTATAGAGATGCCCAGTCCATTTTTAAAGAGTTTAGTATCGATTTGGGATTGGGGGGGGGGAAACCATTATGCTACTTTTGTCTGCCATCCTAAACCCAATTGTAGACATGGCCTTCTCTTGGTACATTTGAGATTGGTTTCCCTTATTTCATTTATTGTATTAATTTAATAGCTTGTCTCCTAAAAGCATTTGAAAGCAACTTGCCATTTATGTATTGAATTGATGCTTTTGCTAGGCTCGTCTGTACGATGGATTGGGTCCAGGCTTGCACATCACAGACTCCAGCCGGTTCTAGAGGAAGACAGCAGGCAGTGATTTTCACCAATTTTGTCTCCCCCTGCAGCCCCTTGGAAAAACTGTCCCATCGGATTGGGGGGGATGGACAGCATGGGAGGTGGTGCTTGATGGTGCTTGTTGCTGCAAAGCAAAGAGGAGTTAGGAGAAAACCAGAGCACCCCTTCTAGATCCTGTCTCTCCATGTGAATGGATGGAGCCTTCCAGTTACAGATGTGCAAGTCCGGAGACAATCTGCCCTCTAAGAACATACTCAGGAGGATAATTTGCAATAGCAGGGGGGGCAACTTCTTGCAGCCCAATGGCTGTATTTTGGGCAACTGTCCCAAGGCCAAACGCTAGGGCTGGGCAGCACCAGAGGCAAAAGTGGGAAGAGCAACGAATGTAAAATCCAGCTTTCTACAGTGGGATCATTTCTACATTACCCTCCTGCTAAATGCCCTGTGTGAGTGCCCGGAGGTGGGTGGCAGCTAACATATTAAGGTTGAATCCCAACAAGACAGGAGTACTGTTTCTGGGGGACAGGGGGTGGACAGGTGTGGAGGACTCCCTGGCCCTGAATGGGGTAACTGTGCCCCTGAAGGATCAGGTGCGCAGCCTGGGAGTCATTTTGGATTCCCAGCTGTCCATGGAGGCGCAGGTCCAGGGCAGCCGTCTACCAGTTCCATCTGGTACGCAGGCTGAGACCCTACCTGCCTGCACACTTGTCTTGCCAGAGTGGTGCATGCTCTGGTTATCGCCCACTTGGACTACTGCAATGCAGTCTATGTGGGGCTGCCTTTGAAGGTGACTCGGAAACTACAACTAATCCAGAATGCAGCAGCTAGACTGGTGACTGGGAGCGGCCGCCAGGACCCTATAACATGGGTCCTGAAAGGCCTACATTGTTTTCCGGTGCATTTTCAAGCAGAATTCAAAGTGCTGGTCCTGAGCTTTAAAGCCCTAAATGGCCTTGGCCCAGTATACCTGAAGGAGCGTCTCCACCCCCATTGCTCAGCCCAGACACAGAGGTCCAGCTCCGAGGGTCTTCTGGCGGTTCCCTCACTATGAGAAGTAAAGTTACAGGGAACCAGGCAGAGGGTGTTCTCAGCAGTGTGCCTTCCCTTGTGGAATGTCCTCCCATTAGATGTCAAGGGGGTAAATAACTATATAGCTTTTAGAAGACATCTGAAGGCAGCCCTATATGGGGAGGTTTTTAATGTTTTATTATGCATTCATATGTGTTGGTAGCTGCCCAGGGTAGTTGGGGCAGCCCATCCAGATGGACGGAATATAAATAAGAAAATAATAAAAATTGCTGCTACTGGTACTACTATTTAGCAAAGCACTTGGGAGGCGATCCAAGCCCTGTCTAGACTTGTTCTGCATCTCCTGAAGCTTCAAGGGGGAACTAGGGAAGTGTTTCAGGGCTACAGAAACACAACTGACGGTTGCCAGACGAAAACCCAGCAACATACAATTAGCTGGCAGATAGAATGAACTGAAACTCTTGGCTACTGTCAACTTCAGGAAGGAGGGTTGGCCGAGGCCACAAGATCTAGAGGGCACTGGGATGGGAAAGGCTGATACAAGGACATGTCCTTCAAAGGACCCTGGGATTATTATATACTAATGCAGAGCTTTATTTTTCAAAGTGACCAAGGTTAGAGTGCTTGGATAACAATGTGACATTCTACAAATTCTCCAGTATGAAGCACTAAACAGCTAGTTGCTACAGCTTTGCAGAGCGCTTTACAATTGCTAGGGCAGGCAGGAAAATCCCTGAGTGGTCCATCAAGATCCTCAGCCATGTTCAAGTGATCCATTACAGGGAGGCGGGGATGTTTTAGAGATACTGGAACAGAACATCGGCTGCGATCTACAAAATCTAACTGAATTTTCCTGACGGGCTTCCTTTCACTTCAGGGCACCTCCAGGTCTGCCGGTACAATCTTCACCCTGCCTTCAGGCCTCACCTATCCCATCCAAATACCCGCTGGTGTGACTCTGCAGACGGCTTCTGGTAAGCAGAGCGGGTGCAGGCTTGGAACGTGATTGATACGGTTGGCAGGGTTTGAAGAAGTGTGCGAGGAAGGCCGTGAGGATTTTGCAATGTGGAAGTTGGCTGTTGATAAGCTTTAAGGGTAAAGACTGCACCACAAACTAGTTTAATAAAAAAAGAACAAAAGAACTGTTGCACGGTGCTTCCAGGCTCCTGCTGTTTTGGGGTGGGATTCAGTTGCATCCCAAGAAATTCAGGTTTGCATAATGAAAGCTGATCATAGAATCATGGAATCGTGGATCATAGAATTGTAGAGTTGGAAGGCAGGAATCTCAACTAAACCATCCATGACAGATGGCCATCCAACTTCTGTTTAAGAACTTCTAAGGAAGGAGAGTCTTCCACCTTCTGAGGGAGTCTGTTCCTCTGTCAACCAGCTCTTACTGTCAGAAAGTTCTTCCTGAGGTTTAGCTGGAATCCCCTTTCTTATAACTTGAATCCATTGGTTCAGGTCCTCCCTTCTGGAGCAGGAGGAAACAAGCTTGCTCCACCCTCCTTTCTTCTTCTTTGGCGATCACTCGAAGTCGAGTAAGATTGCCTTCCATAAACACGGTCTTAACAGTGAGTCTGTAAGTGACTGTGGAGGCCAATTCTGGATTCACATGTCCTTCCACAGTGGGGCATAAGTTTCTGGGTGGGAGTTGATCACGGTGAGGGTTTGCCTTCCTCTTAGCACGTTTCTCCCTTTCGTCCTGAGTTTGAGCATCTTCAAAGCCCATGACACCTTTGGTAAAGGCTGTTCTCCAATTGGAGCACTCACAGGCCAGGGTCTCCCAGTTGTCGGTGTTTATACTACAACTTTTTTAAAGATTTGCCTTGTGAGAGTCTTTAAACCTCATTTGTTGACCACCAGCATTACGCTTTCCATTTTAAAGTTCAGAATAGAGTACAGAGTCATACCTCGGGTTACAGACGCTTCAGGTTGCCTCATGCGCTGAACCCAGAAGTACCTGAATGGGTTATTTCTGGGTTTTGGCGCTCGTGCATGCACAGAAGCACTAAATCGCGCTTAGCGCATGCGCAGAAGTGCCGAATTGCTACCCGCGCATGTGCAGATGCGGCGCTGCGGGTTGCGAACATGCCTCCCGCCCGGATCACGTTTGCAACCCAAGCGTCCACTGTAGTTGCTTTCGAAGATGATAATCAGGTATCTGCACAACATGACCAGTCCAATGAAGTTGATGTTGAAGAACCATTCCTTCGACACTGGTGATCTTTGCTTCTTCCAGTACACTGGCATTAGTTTGCCCTCCACCATCCATGTGACAGCTGTCATCTACCCGGCTCTCCTGGCTTAAAGGCACATGAAGCCACTATCTGGTTGAAACTAAGCAGGTCTGGTTGGTTAGTGCCTGGATGTGGGACTATCTGGGAACTGCATGTACGGTATGTTCCGTGATGGAAGAAAGGGAGGATATAAACGTAAGGTTTTGGTTTGTTTGTTTTTAATTTAAGAAAAGAAAAAAGATCTGAAGGGCCCCAGGTGGACCATGTATGTGTTTACGTGCGTTTAACCCTCTGTTAACTGCAATGTTGAGCTGACTGTTGATGGATGAAACTTTGTGGGAGGGAAAAAGCTGAATGGCAGTAGAGCTGGGAAACCAAGGAATTTGGCCCACCTCTGGCTCTCTTCCCAAGTAATTCTGATTGGCCATGGAGGGAGACAGGCCTACTCACAATGTTCAGTTTCTCTTTCTTAGGGCAGCTGTATAAAGTCAACATGCCGGTGGTGGTCACCCAGGCCCCGGGAGGTGCAAGTGTCCTCCAGAATCCAGTTCAGCAAATATTCCAGCAGCTTGGGCGGCAGCCCTCAGGAGCTCAGCCTGTGTCCGCTGGTGCCGTTCTGGTAAATGCCTCTTCTCATCAGGCACCCAGTGAAAACCTGCAGGCCCCGAATCCTGCTGTATCTCAGCAAGGGGGAATGGAAGAGAAGACCTTGCCGGCTGCTGCTGCTGTCATACAGGAGGCTATTGGGAGTCATGGGAAAGCTGCAGTGGGAGCTCTGGTAAGAGAGCAACCAACCAGCTCCCTGGAGACCCTTCCAAATGCAGCTGTTCTTGACTTGAAATTATCTGAAGCACACTGCCCTACAGTGGCCACAGAAGCGACGGCAGGAAGCTCTCCCAATGGGTCGGAATTGCCAGTCAATCTCGAGCAGTCGCTGGATCCCGACGATATAATTGAGCTGATAATTATGGGCAACGAGTTGGACGACAGCACTCTCCTGTCTGATGAAGCCAACCTCTCCTTTTCTGAAGAGGTAATTCTTTCATTTTAAAGCAGGGACAGAGTCCAACAACATTTGGTGGGCTATAGGTTCCCCACTTTCTTTGGAAGGATTTCTTTTCATCCTCCTTCTGTTCAAAACTGCTTGCAAATGTGATTTTTTTAAAAATGTAGCAGAACGTAGGATGTGTGCAGAATTGTGAAATAAGCTTGCTCTTGGGTATTTACCATACCCTTCCCATTTAAAATTGAGAACGAGGTACTCAAAGGAGCTGGCGTGCACCCATAAGGGGGATTAAACTAGCTGTTCCTACCAGTGGAAGCTGAACAAAGACTAAACAAGTGCAGTGAGTATTCCCCACTCCTCCCATGCCCCCAAATTGGCTATGTGGGGGTCAGGAGAACCTCTGGAGCAGCAGTGGTGGGGCAGAGTAGGGAGATTGTTCCATCCCATAAGTAGAAATGCTTGTGCTGATGGAGTGATAGGCTTAGCACTACCATGAATTATTCCCATTGCTATTATTATTATTATTATTATTATTATTATTATTATTATTATTACAGTGGTGCCTCACTAGACGAATTTAATTCGTTCCACGGGTCTATTCTTATAACGAAAAATTTGTCTAGCGAATCCCATAGGAATGCATTGAATTTTTTTTTTTTAAAAAATTGCCCATAGGAACGCATTAATTGAATTTCAATGCATTCCTATGGGAAACCACGATTCGCTAGACGAATTTTTCGTAAAACGAATTTGTCTAGCGAGGCAACCTCCGCTAGAAAAATCCTTTCTTTAAGCGAAAATTTATTATTATTATTATTATTATTATTATTATTATTATTATTATTGACTACTTTCTGAAGGCTTTTTTAAAATGACTGCGTGCTTGTGTTTCATTTCATTTCGATTTATCTTTTTAAATTTCCAATGATCGAAAGCTGGGAGGAGAATCTTAGATTGCTCCTAAGCCCCGCTCCTAGGTTTGACCCTGGGAAGTTGACACGGATAATAGTTGTCATGCATCTTTTCTGTGAGCACGCCTATGTCTGAATTGATCTTGTGAGCCTCTCCCATAGGCAGAAGGGCAAGGCTTCGGAAGCAGTGCGGTGGGCGTCTGCTTGTGAGGAAATGCTCCCATGTCTTCAGTGTAGTGCAAATCTTCCTTCCAGCTAGAGACTAGCGTGCAGATGGAAGCTGATCTGCAGACCCAGAAGGATATTGCCAATAATATTGAAGAGATAATTCAGCTGGATGGAACAGGTGATGCTTCTCCCAAGGCAGAAATAGGAAGCCCAAGAGATGGGGAAGATGAGGAACTTGTGGGCATCATTGATGCTGAAGATCTGAAGGTCCTGGATGAGGAAGAGGAAGAAGAAGAAGGTGAAAACAGTACCTCAGACAATCAATCTCTTAGCAGCAGTAGTGATGTGGATGAACCCCCGGTTGACATAATTGAGGAGGTAAAGCTTTCGATCCACTTGAAAATGACTTTTCTTTTCATATCTGTGGGTAAGGCTGAAAAGACACATGATGTAAACTGCTTTCAGTTTCCTTTTTCTTTTTTACAGTCAAGTAGTGTATTGATTTTATGAAATAGATAAATGGCAGGAATCAGAGAGCAATTTCGAGGACCAAAATGGGGAAGATATTACGTCTTTATTCTGGTTTTGGTACTTGTGAACTTTGATGCCAATCCAGATTTTGGCACTTTGAGTCTTTGATATTCACCTGCATGCCATCCAGTTACATGATCTGCACTGCAGATATGAGCAATTGTGACGCACCTGTTGGGGCGATGGCACTGGTGAAAAATGTCTCTCCCCCTATCATTCTTTTCCTGCATGAAAAGGCACACTCTGCCCTGTAGATTGCCCCACCTGCTTTGCACATGCAGAAACTGAGATGGAGACATCCTCTGTGTTACAACAAACATGTCCTATGGCAGTATTTTGTGGTGGTTCCTCATAACGCTTCCTTAAAATTCCAGATATACTTGCTCATCCCAGAGTGGCCACTATATCAACCCTTTGTGTTCATGGAAGGCTGCTTCCATAACAGAGTTGACCAGTTCTTGTTATTGTTACTCAAGAAACATAGTTCAGTGCCAATCAGGAAAAAAAAAAACCTTTCCCTTTTTTAGGATCCTTTAAATTCTGGGGACGATGTCAGTGAGCAGGAGACACCAGATGTATTTGACACCGATAACATAATTGTATGCCAGTATGACAAGGTAAGTCAACCCAGTATGACAAGGTAAGGGACCCAGTATGACAAGGTAAGGGACCCAGGTGGCGCTGTGGGCTAAACCACTGAGCCTAGGGCTTGCTGATAAGAAGGTCTGCGGTTCGAATCCCTGTGACGGGGTGAGCTCCCATTGCTTGGTCCCAGCTCCTGCCAACCTAGCAGTTCGAAAGCACGTCAAAGTGCAAGTAGATAAATAGGTACCGCTACAGTGGGAAGGTAAACGGCGTTTCTGTGTGCTGCTCTAGTTCACCAGAAGCGGCTTTGCCATGCTGGCCACATGACCCGGAATCTATACGCCGGCTCCCTCGGCCAATAATGCGAGATGAGCAAGCAACCCCAGAGTCGGTCACGACTGGACCTAATGGTCAGGGGTCCCTTTATGACAAGGTAAAGTGAAGAATGCTTGCTAGTTAAATGGCCCTTTACAATTTAAGTCCTCCCAGCCGTGTTAAATGTTTTGGGGAAATGTAGCTGCCTCCCTCTGTCACATCTAACACAGACCTGGGTTTGCCATGCAGTGAGTTTTTCCACAGGCAGCCACACCAATCATGTTTCCCTCAGGAAAGTTCCCGTTTGATGCATTTACACTTTGCGTCTTAAGTAAAACAACTTAGATGTGTGCTGAAACCAAAAAATGTGGGAAGTGGACCTAGGAATAAATTAGGACTGTTTTATCTGCTTTTTGGGGGGTTATGAACTGCAAATCCCATCAGTCCTTTCCATTGGCCATGTTGGCTGGAGCTGATGGGAGTTGCCTAGTGGGTGGGAAGGAATGGAGTTTCCCCGGGAAAAAAAGGTGTGGGTGTCTGGAATCCTGAACAGCTGTCTTGCAAGGTTGCTTGTTCCACATGTAAGCTACTTTTAAGTGTGCAGTGTAGATATTTCTGAGTGCTTCTGCTTTTAGTACAGTGGTACCTCTGTTTAAGTACACAATTCGTTCCGGAAGTCTGTACTTAACCTGAAGCGAACTTTCCCATTGAAAGTAATGGAAAGTGGATTAATCCATTCCAGACGGGTCTGCAGAGTACTTAAACTGGAAGCACTCAAACCGAAGCGTACTTAAACCGAGGTATGACTGTATATGAATTGTTTTTAATTGTTCAATGCTTTCCATTGCTTACCAAGGAAAGCAACTGTTATTTTAGTGGGATTTAAAGGCCCCAGCATACTGCTTTTTGTTTTTTACCAGGTTCAGCGGAGTAAGAACAGATGGAAGTTCTACTTGAAAGACGGCGTGATGTGCTTTGGGGGAAAGGACTACGTTTTTTCCAAAGCTATTGGAGATGCAGAATGGTGAAATGTACAAAAATATCCAGAGCGTTTTTGGTTTTTTGCGTGCAGCGTTCGGTAAGAATCTACTGAAATGCTTGCCTTTCCGAAATGTGAAATACAGCAATGTGAAAAGAGACTTCACATGAAAAACACATGTAAAAAATGAATAAATCCTATGTTAACAGTGATTGTGCATTGGCCAGCTTTGCCTTTTGTAACACACACACAAATGTGGGTTATGCGGCTGGCTTAGCGCATCTATTTGTGGCATCCCTGTGCTTTGATGCTAACCAAATCTCCAAGCCAGTTTGAGTTATGGAAGGCACTGTGACTTGGGGGCCTTGAGTTCTCCCAGCAGTCAAAGCTACTAGAAGTCAATGAAGTGGTCTAGAGTGATTCCATAAGGGAACTTGCACCCTTGGGGAATCTCTGATTTGTTTGACTCTGTACACCACCTTCAGTTGCGCAGTGCTACATTTACCCGGTATGCCCTTCCCCAAGCAGAAATGGGGAAACGGGGGCCCTCCCTGTTGGGCCCCAGCTGCTGTCAGTGCCAGCTAGCAGCATTGCCAGTGGTCCAGGATGATGGGCGTTGTAGTCCAGCAACACCTGAAAGACCTCAGGTTCCTCATCCCTGATTCTGATGAAGATGTTGATGCGTTCTCCAGCTCTGCTGCACTCATAACCTGTTTGCCAGCTTATGGCATGGTTGGGGGCTGACCATGCATGCAAAAGCCCAAAGGCAAACCCTTCTAAGCGGAGGTTGCACATGAGGGAGCAAGACACAGTGATTTTTTTTAAAAAAAAACTAGCTGGCAAGCAACACTTCCAAAATAGCCAACCAAACATTGTTTTAAAAAAGGTAACGGACCCCTGACAGTTAAGTCCAGTCGCGAATGACTCTGGGGTTGCGGCGCTCATCTCACTTTACTGGCTGAGGGAGCCGACGTTTTCTGCAGATTGTTTTTCCGTGTCATGTGGCCAGCATGACTAAGCCGCTTCTGGCGAAACCAGAGCAGCGCACAGAAACACCATTTACCTTCCCTGTCTATTTCTCTACTTGCACTTTGACGTGCTTTTGAACTGCTAGTCTAGCAGGAGCTGAGACTGAGCAACGGGAGCTCACCCCGTCACAGGGATTCGAACCGCCAGCCTTCTGATCGGCAAGCCCTAGGCTCAGTGGTTTAGACCACAGCGCCACCCACGTCCCATTGTTTACTAAAATAATAAACCAGATCAGGAGGCAGAGAAATTATGGGTGGTGTTCAGCTATGTTTTACTGAGAGCAGACCTGTTGAAATCAGTGTTCTGAACTTCGTCATGTTCCTTAATTTCAGTAGGTATACTCTGAGTAAAATCTAGCTGCATACCACATGGCTTTCCCCACATGGCTTAACTGCATTAGGATCCAGCATGTATTTAATCACTTCTTTCGTATAGTCAAGACTTAGGTTACACCTTCTTACTTGGAAGTGCTGAACTCACTGGGTAGTATTCAGTTACGTTGTACTCAGAGTAGACCCACGGAAATGAATGAATCATAAAATTGTAGAGCTGGAAGGGACCCCAAGGGCCAGCTTGCAAAGAAGGAATCCTGCCCACACAGTTGTCCCTGGGTGGGCTTGAACCAGCAACCTTCTGGTTAACAGCCAGACTCACTGATCCATTGTGCCACGGAAACATGACTAACTTGGGTCCATTAATTTTAATGGATCTACTCTGAGTGAAGCTGAATGCTACTGTTATGTATTCAGTGGTCTGTGTTTGCCTGAGCTTGAGTCTGGACTAAGGATTCTGAGCTCCTGTGTTCTGATTTGATACATGTTGTCCAATCACAGAACATTTCAGGATTTTGGCCTCTGCCATTGGCCATTGAACTCTGAGTCATGATTCGCACTTTGGAAGTGCAGACAACCAATCACATTGGGAGTGGGAGTGGCCCAGGCTTTCAGAAATGTATATATGTAGTTACTTTGCCTCTGTTTCCCAGTAATAATAATAATAATAATAAATAATAATTTTTTATTTATACCCCGCCCTCCCCAGTCAGAACCGGGCTCAGGGTGGCTCACACCAATAAAATTACAATAAAACATAAAAAGCAATTAATTAAAATACAGATTAAAATACAATATTAAAATTTAAAATGCAGCCTCATTTTAAGAAGTCCATAAATCCAGCCATGAGGGAGGAAAACACAGGGGTCAGACTAAGTCCAACCCAAAGGCCAGGCGGAACAGCTCTGTCTTGCAGGCCCTGCGGAAAGATGACAAATCCCACAGGGCCCTGGTCTCCTGTGAAAGAGCGTCCCACCAAGTTGGGGCCAATACTGAAAAGGCCCTGGCCCTAGTAGAGGCCGATCTAGCCACCTAATGGCTCGGGATCTCCAGAATATTGTTGTTTGTGGACCTTAAGGTCAGGGCCGTCTTAAGCGCCCCTGGCGCCGTGGAGCGATGGATCCCTCCCCCCTGCCCCGTTTCCCAGCGCAGTGGGCGGGCCGGCGCCGTGGTGCCCTGCGCCACCCAGCCTGGCCGTAGGGCCGGCCCTGCTTAAGGTCCTCTGCGGGGCATACCTTATGTAGCTCAATAAAGGTTCTTGCCGTTATCACTGTGTCTTGCCTCGTGGGAACCCACCTACACTTCAGCTACCTAAATGAGACTCACTTCTGAGTAGGCATGCATTGGATTGCATTGTTAAATACAGTATTAAAAAATGCACCAGAGGAGCGCGACTGGTTGCATTTAAAATGCAGATGTGCATTCAGGAGAAATGCGCCCAGCAAGCCACATCCACTTCACTTAAATTAATGCCTTGTTGAAATGTATACTCACAAATTGAGCCAGTTCGGTCCCTCTGAGTGTATGACTGTGAATATCTTCCGATCTTTAAACAGTTTACTAAGGAACATGATGGATGGGAAGGGAAATAACCCATTTCATCTTCTTACAATGCAGATCTCTCATTTCCAAGGCCAGATTCGCTTACAACAATTAAGAACATGCTTGAGCATTAATGGATGTGTCTTTTGCATTTTTGGTGTTTGGGGTATAATTGTTTTTGAAGTGCAGCACAATTTAAACCTGACCCGGTTTACTCTAATTATATTTATGTTTTGCTCCATTTAGAGTATAAATTAGAAGTGAATTATCTTCTTTCCTAGTTGACAATTAAATGCTTTGGGAAACTTGAATTCTTTCAAATAAAAATCAAAATCAGGATTGCTCTGTTGAGAGCTGAAATGTGAATAGTTTAATTAGCTTATGGCCCATGGGGTCACAAAGAGTCGGACACGACTAAACGACTAAACAACAACAAAGGACAGTCATAGCATCCAGTTTAATCAGCTTCTGAAAACCGCCCTATTCTGCCTTCAAGGTTGCCAGCTTGATGCCAGAATGGGAACAAGCTTGTTTTCTCCTGCTCTGGAGGGTAGGACTTGAACCAGGGCCTTCAAGTTACAAGAAAGGTGATTCTGACTAAACATCAGGAACAATTTTCTGATAGTAAGGGCTGTTCAGCAGTGGAACGGTCTCCCTCGGGAGGCTGTAGAGTCTTCTTCCTTGGGGGATTTTAAGCAGAGGCTGGATGGCCATCTCTCATGGATGCTTAAGCTGAGATTCCTGCATTGCAGGGGGTTGGACTAGATGACCCTCGAGGTCCCTTCCAACTCTAAAATTCTATGTTTCTGGGAAGCAGGACATGAACACAGTAACACTCTCTCACTTGTCATCCCCAGCAGCTAGCGTTCAGTAACAGTAATCCAAATGACCTGATTACTGAGCATTTATCTGGATTTGCTTGTATAAAGTTTAGACAGAAGGTTGGACCATGGGCCTCTTTGGTTTAATGTGGATTTTGAACACCTTGAGACTCTTTTAATCAATGTTGCTCTTCTGCATTTAAAGGGGGGAAAGTTGTAGTTGGAGGAGGACACCACATGGATGAGGGGAAATTAAAGGAGGTGTTAGGGGTTCACGAGGCCTTACAAATAGCGGGGGAGATAGTGAAAGATACAGGAAACAATGCAGATTTCCAAAAAATAGCAAGGAGAGACAAGAGGGCCTTCTTAAACGAGCAATGCAAAGAAATAGAGGAAAACAATAGAATGGGGAAAACCAGAGATCTGTTCAAGAAAATTGGAGATGTGAAAGGAACTTTTCGTACAAAGATTACCATTTGTTGTTGTTTAGTCGTTTAGTCGTGTCCGACTCTTCGTGACCCCATGGACCATAGCACGCCAGGCACTCCTGTCTTGCACTGCCTCCCGTAGTTTGGTCAAACTCATGTTCGTAGCTTCGAGAACACTGTCCAACCATCTCGTCCTCTGTCGTCCCCTTCTCCTAGTGCCCTCGATCTTTCCCAACATCAGAGTCTTTTCCAAGGATTCTTCTCTTCTCATGAGGTGGCCAAAGTATTGGAGCCTCAGCTTCACGATCTGTCCTTCCAGGGAGCACTCAGGGCTGATTTCCTTAAGAATTGATAGGTTTGATCTTCTAGCAGTCCATGGGACTGCTAGAAGATTACCATAGTAAAGGACAAAAGTGGTAAGGACCTAACAGAAGCAGAAGACATCAAGAAGAGGTGGCAAGAATACACAGAGGAATTATACCAGAAAGATATGGAGGTTTCGTACACCCCAGGTAGTGTGGTTGCTGACCTTGAGCCAGACATCTTGGAGAGTCAAATGGTTGACTTGGAGAGTCAAAGTCAAATGGGCCTTAGAAAGCACTGCCAGTGGAAGTGATGATATTCCAGCTGAACAATTCAAAATTTTAAAAGATGATGCTGTTAAGGTGCTACACCCAAAATGCCAGCAAGTTTGGAAAACTCAGCAATGGCCAGAGGATTGGAGAAGATCACTCTACATCCCAATTCCAAAGAAGGGCAGTGCCAAAGAATGCTCCAACTACCGCACAATTGCGCTCATTTCACACGCTAGCAAGGTTATGCTTAAAATTCTACAAGGCAGGCTTAGGCAGTATGTGGACCGAGAACTCCCAGAAGTGCAAGCTGGATTTCGAAGAGGCAGAGGAGCCAGAGACCAAATAGCAAACATGCGCTGGATTATGGAGAAAGCTAGAGAGTTCCAGAAAGACATATACTTCTGCTTCATTGACTATGCAAAAGCCTTTGACTGTGTTGACCACAGCAAACTATGGCAAGTTCTTCAAGAAATGGGAGTCCCAGATCACCTCATCTGTCTTCTGAGAAATCTCTATGTGGGACAAGAAGCTACAGTTAGAACTGGATATGGAACAACTGATTGGTTCAAAATTGGGAAAGGAGTATGACAAGTTTGTATATTGTCTCCCTGCTTATTTAACTTATATGCAGAATTCATCATGCGAAAGGCTGGACTAGATGAATCCCAAGACAGAATTAAGATTGCCAGAAGAAATATCAACAACCTCAGATATGCAGATGACACAACCTTGATGGCAGAAAGTGAGGAGGAATTAAAGAACCTTTTAATGAGGGTGAAAGAGGAGAGCTCAAAATATGGTCTGAAGCTCAACATCAAAAAAAACCAAGATCATGGCCACTGGTCCCATCACCTCCTGGCAAATAGAAGGGGAAGAAATGGAGGGAGTGAGAGATTTTACTTTCTTGGGCTCCTTGATCACTGCAGATGGTGACAGCAGTCACGAAATTAAAAGATGCCTGCTTCTTGGGAGAAAAGCAATGACAAACCTAGACAGCATCTTAAAAAGCAGAGACATCACCTTGCCGACAATGGTCCGTATAGTTAAAGCTATGGTTTTCCCAGTAGTGATGTATGGAAGTGAGAGCTGGACCATAAAGAAGGCTGGTCGCTGAAGAATTGATGCTTTTGAATTATGGTGCTGGAGGAGAATCTTGAGAGTCCCATGGACTGCAAGAAGATCAAACCTATCCATTCTTAAGGAAATCAGCCCTGAGTGCTCACTGGAAGGACAGATCGTGAAGCTGAGGCTCCAATACTTTGGCCACCTCTTGAGAAGAGCAGACTCCCTGGAAAAGGCCCTGATGTTGGGAAAGATGGAGGGCACTAGGAGAAGGGGACGACAGAGGATGAGATGGTTGGACAGTGTTCTTGAAGCTACGGACATGAGTTTGACCAAACTGCGGGAGGCAGTAGAAGACAGGAGTGCCTGGCGTCAGGGCCGGCCCTACGGCCAGGCTGGGTGGCGCAGGGCACCACGGCGCCGGCCCGCCAGGGGGGCGCATCGCAGCTGCGCCTGCCCGCCGGCTGGTCGCTCTTCTGCGCAGCAGCGCCCTTGGTAATAGCGCTGTGCGTTGAGCCAGCCCCCCGCTGCGCAGCAGCACCCTCGGCAGCCGCGCTGCGCCTGCCCCCCGCCGTCGTGCTGGGAAACGGGGCGGGGGGGCGCCGGAAGGATCCGTTGCACCACGGCGCCAGGGCGCCAGAGGTGCTTAAGACGGCCCTGCCTGGCGTGCTATGGTCCATGGGGTCACGAAGAATCGGACACGACTAAACGACTAAACAACAACAAACAAGGGGTTCACAAAAGGCTAATTTGACCCCACATCCCCTCTACTCGACCCTACACATACAAACAAGCCACACTGCATCCAACCAAATGCAACCAACCAACCTTTGGATCTTCCGATCTCTCACAGTGCCAATAAAAATAAGTAAATATATAAACAAAGGACCTACCCACGTGATACTGACACAAAAGCCCTGCACAATCCCTATGCAATAGAATGAAAGATCCCCAAACTCCCTCCCTTCCTCCCTACTTCTCCGCAACAGCACAATGTCTATGAAAAGTCTCATACCAAATGTAAACGAACTGTGAAAAAAACTCTTATTATTGAAAGTTGGGGTGCTATATGTGCTTTTCCTTGTTTGTTTGTTTGGTAACACAAGAAAATCTTTAAGAAAAGCTAATTAAGAACAGAACAGAACAGAACAGAACAGAACAGAACAGAACAGAAAAAACAAAACAAAACAAAACAAAACAAAACACAAGGCACATCAACCCAAGGTATGGATGGACTGTAAGCCTAGCCTTTAGTGAGCATTTGTGTTGCTTTGATTGTGGGGCTAGGATCTAGGAGACCTGAGTTCTAGTCCTCCCACAGCCAGGAAGTGCATTGGGTGATCTTTGGCCAGTCACCCTCCCTCAACCTATCCTTCCGCATAGACTTCTAAAATATAAATGTAATGAATAAAATTAATATTCTGAGTAGGGAATTCCCACACCCCTCGCTCCAGAATTTTGCTAGGCTGAAAGCACAAGCAAGACGGGGTTTTGTATATTCCGCAGCAGCAAAACACTCAAAATGGATCATTATTCTGCTGTTGCGGCAGGTAATCAGAAACAGGAGACAGATCTTATAGGCAGTTTCTTAACGGTGGCATTAAAACTTTTAAAGTTCCCGGTTGAGAAATCGATGGAGGCATAATTAACTCTGATTTACGTTCCGAAAGCATTTGTATCCCTGCATTAAGGACATGTTCCATTATGTTATCTACAGAAGTGTCAATTCATTCTCCGGCGAGCCCATGCAAAGTGTCTCGCTAATTTCCCCCCCCCCTTTCTATAGTCATAAACTGGGAGCGTTTCAGCGCTATGCATCATCTTGGATTGGAAAGAAATGGCTTGCTAATTTCTTCCGCGAGCGGATCTGCAAGCTTCCGGGCTGATTAAACCAGAAAATAATAATCAAAACTGAAAGTGTAATAACATTGTAATGAGATTATAGGTGTGTTTTGCAAATAAAGGCTTGAGGCTTGGCAATGAGGAGGGGAGGAAATGTGTAAGAACCAACGGCTGCATTTGGTTTTTAATGACAGAATGAAATCTATATTTTCATTAAGGTTGCTATGATAAGTGAAACAGATACACACTCTCTCACACACTCCCCTACTGGAGAAAAATCAGGGCAGCGTTGCCATGTTTCATTTTCTTTGGATGGGAAAGTACTGGAGACTTATTTACAGAGCATTTAGGATCCACTAGTGTGTTCTGCAACAAAATGTTGCAGTGTGGCGTGCTCCTTGTTCAGGATTTCATCCATTCCCCCTACAGTCTTGAGCAGAGTGGGATGGGTTTGTACTTTAAAAGAAAAGAAAAGATCTTTTGTGGGACTATTTTTGTTAACATTCGGGAATTCTCAGAAGCTTCTGGTGGAGAGAAACGCCACTTAGGGGAAATAAAGGATATGGAGACAAAAATTGCTTGCTGTAATGAGCAGGGTGATTATTTGAGCCTTAAATTCCAAGGCAAGTTAAATTAAGGAAATACATTTCACTGTTGTTTAGCAAACTGATGGAAAAGTATGAGATTTTGAGTCAAGGCGGACATCCTGGAGTTGCAGCCGTCTCTGTCTGTCTCTCTCCTGTGGATGAAGCACCTAAGAAGCCCAGAAGGGTCGGGCTGGGTCAGATCAAAGACCTGCCCAGTTCAGCCTTCTGTTTCTACAGTGGCCTACCAGATCCCCTGCACATGATCCCCAGCATCTCCTGGACATCCCATGAAGCTGAATGCGAGAAGATTCAGGACTTCGTCATGTTGCACATCATACAGAACTTGCTCCCACAGGAGGAAGCGATGGCCACCGATTTGGATGGCTTTAGAAGAGGATTGGACAAATTCCTGGAGGAGAAGCTGCCAATGACACTGATGGCTATGTTCGGAGGCAGCAATGCTTCTGAATCTCACTTGCTGGGAATTGCAGGTGGGCAGAATGCCGACATGCTAATGTCCTCCTTGCTGGCTTCCCAGGTGCACCTGGTTGGCCACCGTGGGAACGGGATGCTGGACTAGTTGGGCCACCGGCCTGATCCTGCAGGCTCTCGTGTTCTTATGGTATTCACATGGCCTCTGAGATTGGAGGTAATGCAGTCCTCATGACTAGTAGCTACTGATAGACTTAACCTCCATGTGTTTGCCTTCTCTTCCTTTAAGGCAGTGATGGGCAACCTTTTGAGCTTGGTTTGTCAAAATTCACCTAAAACCCGAGCATAACTCGGGTGGTGTGTCACTTTGAGAAAAAACACCATAATTTCACAATATTTATAGTTTAAATAAAAAAAATGTATAATTGTAATATATAACTGTATTTAATAAACCAAAAACTAATTATTTATCCTAACCAATCCAAAAAAACCCCATATTTATCACAAAATGCCCAGAGTTGAGCTTTTTGGGGGGAGCGGCTGACTAAAGTTTTGGAGGTTTTTTTTGGGGTGCAAACGTTGCTTTGCTTTTTTTGGGGGGTGCCCCAAAGCTGCTGTGCTTGGGGGGGGGGGAAAGAGAACAGAAATAAATGATGAATAATACCTTCGCTGGAACTAACATGCAGCACCGACATAGTCTGCCAAAGCGCCAAAAAACCCCAGCACAGAATGAGTTAAAAAACGAATGCTGTTACACCCAATCATTGGCAGACTATGATTGGGTGTAACAGCGTTCATTTTTTAAGCACCAGAAAAACCAACACAGAAAGGGTTAAAAAACCAATCTCTGGCTACCAGCAGCAACAACAACAAAAAAGGATCTGGGTTTTAACAGCGGAGACAAGCTGTAGTGTGAGGAGAAAAACAACAACAGTGCAAATGGGCCGATGGGGCGCGTGCCAGCAATGAGGGCTCTGCGTGTCACGTCTGACACGCGTGTCATAGGTTCGCTATCACTGCTTTAAGGCCATCACTACATAGTGTGGCAAAACCCTTAGTTTAGGGATCCCGTGAGATGAAGTGCTTCTTTTTGTCTGCCCTGAATCCATCTTCAGATGTTGATGAACCATAAACCCCACAATTCCTGACCACAGGCTGTGGGACCATGCTGGCTGGGAACATAGGAACAGCACAGGAACCTGCCGTATACTGGATCAGACCATTGATCCATCCAGTTCGGCACACCCTGAGGTGACTAGAAGCTGCTCTCCTGCATTTCAGACAGGGGGCATTCCCAAGCCCATTTGGAAAAGCCGGTGATTGAACCAAAGACGACCCTGGCAGTTCCTTCTGCCATACAAAAGCACTTGCTTACTTGGAACTTACTTGAGAAGAGAAAGACTCCCTGGAAAAGACCCTGATGTTGGGAAAGATGGAGGGCACAATGAGAAGGGGACGACAGAGGACGAGATGGCTGGACAGTGTTCTTGAAGCTACAAACATGAGTTTGACCAAACTGCGGGAGGCAGTGGAAGACAGGAGTGCCTGGCGTGCTCTGGTCCATGGGGTCACGAAGAGTCGGACCTGACTAAACGACAACTTGGAACCCAAATACATAATTCAGACCAACCTCACCACAGTGCTAGAACAGCAGCTTTTAAGCCACTGTGGGGAAAAGTGGTGGGCTGTCAGGCTTCGGGGAATCGGCTCCCCCCCCCACAATCTTTTAGCCTTTCCAAATTCTCCACTGTATATTTCCTTTTAGTCTGTGGGGAACGAACATGAACACGTGTTTAATCAGCGCATGGCACCCCCACAACATGATTAGATTTCCCTTTGCTAATTTATCAGCAGAGGCTGAATAGCCGCTTGTGATAACGAGAGCTCTTACTAACAGCGTTTTCGTGGGTTCCTATATACGTAATAAGCCACAGTGCTGAAATTAAAACCCAGCTACACTTACAATTGTTGCGGGGGATGCATTCCCCCCCCTTTAAAGATAAAAATAAATAAATCCAAGGACATTTTCACAATAATGCTAAGAATATTTTTAAAAATCTGGAATGCGTCACTCATATATCCATATATAACGTATGAAAACTACGCTGGGGACAAAGTGTGACATTCTTATAATCTGGCAGGCCTGGTTTTAGGCAGTTGGACTTTAGCAATTCTAGTCCAGCCAAGACAGAACTCAATGAGGTCATAAGAACATAATAGCTTTGTTGGATCAGACCAATGGCCCACCTAGTCCAGTATCCTGTTCTCACAGTGGCCAACCAGTTGCCTGGTTCCTCGGGAAGAGGAATTGGCTGTTAAAGCCCTAAACGGCCTCGGCCCAGTATACCTGAAGGAGTGTCTCCACACCCATCGTTCAGTCCAGACCAGGCATCCCCAAACTGCGGCCCTCCAGATGTTTTGGCCTACAACTCCCATGATCCCTAGCTAACAGGACCAGTGGTCAGGGATGATGGGAATTGTAGTCCAAAACATCTGGAGGGCCGAAATTTGGGGATGCCTGGTCCAGACACTGAGATCCATCTCCAAGGGCCTTCTGGAAGTTCCCTCACTGTGAGAAGTGATGTTACAGGGAACCAGGCAGAGGGCCTTCTTGGTAGTGGCACCCACCCTGTGGAAAGCCCTACCATGAGATGTCAAGGAAATAAGCAACTATCTGACTTTTAGAAGACATCTGAAGGCAGCCCTGTTTAGGGAAGTTTGTAATGTTTGACGTTTTGTCGTGTTTTTAATATTCTGTTGGGAGCTGCCCAGATGGGCGGGGTATAAATAAATTGTTATTGTTATTATTATTATTTTAAGCCACTCTGGGAATTGTAGCCCTGTTAGGTGAATAGGGGTCTCCTAACAACTCTCGGCACCCATAACAAGCTGTACTTCCCAGGTTTCTATAGGATCTAGTTAAAGTGGGATGATACTGCTTTAAATATATGATGCAGTTGGAGCCGCAGTGTGGAGGCGACTCTTAGCGATGACCTTAATACTGGACTTAATTGTATAAAGCCCTTCTCTTTTCATAAAGTGCATTTCTTCACATCAAAGTGTAGTGTCCTATCCTTGTTGGGTTTGTAGGCTCTCCCGCTCAGCCTAACCTAAGGGCACCACTGCCTATAGCAGGCACCCCCAAACTTCGGCCCTCCAGATGTTTTGGACTACAATTCCCATCATCCCTGACCACTTGTCCTGTTAGCTAGGGATCATGGGAGCTGTAGGCGAAAACATCTGGAGGGCCGCAGTTTGGGGATGCCTGGCCTATAGGTATAATATAGGGAAATGTTTGGGGTCCAGCCCTTGGGAGAGAGCAGGAACAAACACATTGCTGGAAGCCGCCCAGAGTGGCTGGGGAAACCCAGCCAGATGGGCGGGGTATAAATAAAAAAATTGTTATCATTATTATTATTAACAAAGATTCGATGTCACATCGATTCCAGACCCTCCAAGTGTCCCTATTTTCCAGGGATGGTCCCAGATTTACAGAAACCGTCCCGGTTTCTGATTTGATCCTGGAATGTCCTGCTTTTCCTTAGGACGTCCCTATTTTCACTGGAGAAATGTTGGAAGGTGTTAAGTTATGTGACCCCCTGAGCCAAGGATATACGTTATATACCTTTGGAAGACACCTGAAGGCAATTCTGTATAGGGAAGTCTTTAATGTTTAATGTTTTATTATGTTTTTATATATGCTGGAAGTTGCCCAGAGTGGCTGGGACAACCCAATAAGATGGGCAGGGAATAATAATAATAATAATAATAATAATAATAATAATAATAATAGGATGTCCCTAATTTCATTGGATAAATGTTGGAGGGTACATGATCCGGACCTCGGATCACTAGAGTGGCACAATTTGGCACATGTGTGCATTTGATATGGTAATAACATCCCCCACTCTTAATGCCTTAAAACCTGCTTTATTCACTGTTTCCAAACGCAACCCAGAGCTCTGGCAAAAACAGAGTTTTCTAAATTGCTTGTGCAGCATCTAAATTAAAAACAACAACAACACCCCGAACCTAAGAGTGGGATGTGAGTGGGGGTGGGAGGCTTGATCAGTTCAGGCAGGTATAAAAATGCCTCGTTCTTCACGTGGCTGAAGTCTCATCATTATTAAAGCTCTCCCAGCAATAACAGAACACGATGAGAGCAACTCAGGTAAATAAAAGTCGTGGGAATTTCCCCAGGGGGAAGACTTCAGCTGCAACAAGCTCTCAAAAAGCTGCTTTTGTAATTCTTGCAGCATTTTTTGAGCTTGCAAGGTGCCAGGCATTGTTTCCTTTTATTTGAAAAAATAAAACGCTGTCAGTACATAGGAAGTTGCCGCCGGGTTGCCAATTGCCCAGGAAAAAAACCAGCCTCTACTCCTTTTCCACTAATGTACGTTTGATATGCAAGAGTCAGCAAGGGATGCTGTTCAAGGCATGGATGGTTTCTTGTTGCAGGTGTTGTTGTTTTTCCTTCGTTCTTGTTTTTCTTTTTCTTTTGTTTCAAGAAATCTGCTGGGCGAAATCAGACAAATGATTGATACAGTGGTACCTTGGGTTGCGGACCCGATCTGTTCCGGGGTGCCGTTCTCACCCCAAAAAGTCCGCAACCCGAGTGGCGCTTTTGCGCATGCACGAAAGCACAATAGAGTGCGTCTGCGCATGCGCGAAGCACGCAGAATGCTTCTGCGCATGTGCGCGTGGCGAAACCCAGAAGTAAACACTTCCGGGTTTGCTTCATTCATAACTTGGAAAAACGCAACCTGCAGCGGACGCAACATGAAGTATGACTGTATATCTCAGTACTATCTCCAGTCAGGGATGCAAGAAGGGAGCAATTCCTTTTTCTGACCTGTATTTCTCACATTCAGCACTGTTTCCAATCTGCTGCAGTTCGACTTCTAACAGATACTACGTTATTCAGCTCACTATCTGCTAATGAATGTATGTTACGATGCAAATGAAACATCAGAACAATGTAAAAATGTTATTAAGTGCGTAGTCTTTGCAGACTTAAAAATGACAAAAATGTGTAAACAAATACTTCTTGTATTTGCTTGACTGATTTCCATTCCTGGCCACAGATGAACATGCAAATTGCAGCAATGGACACTTCCTTTTCCATCTCATTGGAATTCTCAGACATCCCTATCTACAGCACAGGTGGGCAATCTGCGGCCCCCACTCTCTTCTTATGTGGCCCCTGATGCCTCCAGAAGCTGCTTGCCTCATTCCTTCAGAGTTCTTTCCTTCCTGTTCCCCCACTTATTTTGCCTGGATTTTGAAATTGGTTTCTGTAGTCTTATAAACCATGAGAAAGGGCAGCATTATTTGCTCTCCTCGGATCCAGAGCAATCAAAATCTATGGTTAAACTGAGAAAAAAAGACATGGATGTGCAAGAGAGACACGCATCAGCTTATGAGGAATGTAAAAAAAGAAAAGAAAAAGGTAAAGGACCCCTGGATGGTTAAGTCCAGTCAAAGGCGACTATGGGGTTGTTTCAGGCCAAGGGAGCCGGCGTTTGTCCCCAGGGAGCTTTTCGGGTCATGACTAAACTGCTTTTGGTGCAACGGGACACCATTATGGAATCCAGAGCACACGGAAATGCCGTTTACCTTCCCGCCACTTGTTGTTGTTTAGTCGTTTATTTGTGTCTGACTCTTCATGACCCCATGGACCACAGCATGCCAGGCACTCCTGTCTTCCACTGCCTCCCACAGTTTGGTCAGACTCATGTTGGTAGCTTCGAGAACCTTGTCCAACCATCTCTGTCATCCCCTTCTCCTTGTGCCCTCAATCTTTCCCAACATCAGGGTCTTTTCCAGGGAGTCTTCTCTTCTCATGAGGTGGCCAAAGTATTGGAGCCTCAGCTTCACGATCTGTCCTTCCAGTGAGCACTCAGGGCTGATTCCTTCATAATGGAGAGGTTTGATCTTCTTGCAGTCCATGGGACTCCCGCCACAGTGGTACCTATTTATCTACTTGCACTGGCCTGCTTTCGAACTGCTAGGTTGGCAGGAGCTGGGACAGAGCAACAGGAACTCATCCCATTGTGGGGATTTGAACCGCTGACCTTCCGATCGGCAAACCCAAGAGGCTCAGTGGTTTAGACCCCAGCGCCACCCCATGGTCATCAGGCCTGGCTTGGTATGCCTCCAACAGAGCACAACACTGTTCAATGGCTGGCTCCTCCTGAGCACGAGAGAGGAAGCTGCATCACACTGGGCTCACTGCTCAGCATCCTCCTGATGATGCAACTTGCGCTCATGATGTCATGCGTGTGCCATATGTTTGCCTCTGCTCTACACTTACGACAGCAGCTCTCTGGGGTTTCAAGCAGAAATCCTTCTCAGTCCTACTTGGAGATGCTGAGGAATGAACCTAGGACTTTCTGCATTTGACCATCTTGAATTTTTCAACTTTCAGATTCCAAAAATGAGGGGTGCTAAAAAGTTGTGATGTGATTTGGGAATTCAAAAGATATTTTGGTTCAATTAATATAATTTACTTTTGCTTGGTAAGTAAAATGTGTGTAAAACTGCATATAAAATCATTAACAACAATTGCCAAGTGCTTGCTGTTGAGTGTGTTGTTGTTGTTGTTGTTGAGCATTGACTGGCCATTTTCAGAAGGTAAATTAAAAAAAAAAGGTTTTCCAAAAGCAGTTTATGTGCTTCTTCGTCAAATGTAGACTTACCAAGCTAAATGTTATCCAATCACAAAAATAATAGCAGATTTGAATTCCTCCCACCCAGAAAAATATTTTAAGCCCCCTCACTGAAGAAATGTACAAAAAATATGTTTTACCCCCTAAAATGACACACCCTACGCATGCAAAGCAGATCCCCCATAACCGAGCTCCAGCTCTTCTACTCTTCCCTCTCATTACAATTTCCTTTTCTGTATAGGTTGCTCAGGGCTGCCAAGGGCTAGACAAAATTGTTCTAGTGATTGTATATACTGTAGTTCTTGGTCGGCTGGTTGGCGTGCCCTGATTTAAATTATGCCTTGCAGTCTTAAGCAGAAGTTTTATAACCCACCCGATGCCCAAATAAATCCTTTCACCACTGCTTCACCCAAGCAGTTTTGAAAATGTCAGGAAAGTTGAGAAATAGCAATGCATTCTAGTTACTAGTTATGCCAAGCAGAATTAAGCGTTTCAGGGTTATCCGCCATGAAACACAACTGTATGCTGACCTAACCAAGATAAATGAGACCCCCAAACCTCATATTGAAACTCTTAATATTCTGCCCTGCAGTGTTTCAATATGGTCTTTGCTGATGAGACATTTAAATAAACGCTGAACACGCTTCTCAAGTAAAATAATAACAATGATGATAGCTTAAATTCTATCATGGAAAGGAGATTAACCAGAATTTCTTGCCATCTACACGTATTTGGGCTTGCAAGCTTAAAAGACCCAGGCAACCAGGGGCACGGAGTCAGCCTCAGTGCTGAATGCAACCTGTTCACACCCTCGTACTCCCAAACTATGAACCTCCTTCCCTTAGCCACACACCTAATTCCTGAATGCAGAAAGCACCCACCCACAGCACTGCCATCTTAATTAGGATTCAGCTTCAGGTTCCAAGTCCTCATCCAGCCCTTCACTGACCACAATAAATCACGCAGAGTAAAAGAAGTGAACTCTTTATTAGAGGAAACAAGGTCCGCTCAGGAGTGGCAGGGCTCATGAGCGTAGCAACTCTTCTTGGTAGATGTATCCCCTATGTGGCAGTTGTGGAGACTGAAGGCCCCAGCTTTCCCACAGCTGCTTAAGTCTCCTCCTTCCCCGGGTCCTCCCCAAGCAATCTGAGACTATGCCAGCGCATCTGCCTTTGCTCTTCCCACTTCATACCTCTCCTGGTTCTGGGAGACCAGCGGGGAGGGGAGCTTGTTGTAGCAGGAGTGGGAGACAACTTCTGGCTTCTTCACCAGCCTGACTCATCTCTGCTTCTTGGGCTCCCTCCTTTCCTGCTTCTGGCTTTCTCTCTGCCACAGACTCAGTAAACCCTTTTACCTCTTCAGCTTTCAACATCTCCTCCCTGCAGGCTCCTCTCTCTTCTCCCTCTGACCGCTCACTGTTGCCCCACCACCATCCCCAAGGCTCTGAACCTTCTTCCCTTGAGGGTTCCCCAGCTGGTGCCTCTGTGTCCTGCCAGCCCATGAGAACTACCTCCAGACCCTGGTCCAACACCTTCACAGCATCTCCTGATTCAGAAGGAATGGAGATACCATGTTTCATCAGCATACTGGTTGCACCATGCTCCAAACCCCGAATGATGGCTTCTAGTGGTTTCATATATAAGTTAAATAGCAAAGGAGACAGAATGGACCCTTGTGAGACCCCACAGCCCCAAAGCCATGCAGCTGAGCAACCAACTCCTAGTACTACTTTCTGGTAGCAACCCTGTGGACAGGAGAAGAACCACTGTGATACCGTGGTGGCTACATGAGAATGGGCCTTTTCTGTAGTGGCTCCCTGTTTGTGGAATGCTCTCCCTAGGGCATAGCTGCCAAGTCTCCTGTTTTTCACGGGAAACCCCCGTATTTTAAACCGTTTCCCGCTGGTAGCCTGGATTGGAAAAAATCCCGTAAACCCCCCCCCCCGGATTTCCTACCTGCCAGGGAGGCTCCATTTTGGGTGCTGGTGCCGCCTGATTTCCGGTGCCCAGACATGGGTAGCGCGGCACTGGTAGTCGCTTCTACGCATGTCCAGACATGCGTAGAAGCGACTTCTGGTGCCGCGCCACTGCTGATCCCGCATTTTCCAGCGGGAGACTTGGCGGCTATGCCCTAGGGAAGTTTGTCCGGTGCCCTCATTATATATCTTTAGCCACCAGCTGAAAACGTTCCTCTTCAACCAGGCCGTTGACTGATTTATGTCTTGTTAAATGTGTTTGTGTCTGTGTAGTGTGTGATTGTTGGTTGTTTTTGTTTTCCTTAAGTACTTTGTGGTTTTGTTCTAGATTTTTATGCTGTGGACTTCCCTGAGAACTTAAAATGAAGGTGATTAAAACTGCAGAGTGGAAGGAAAGGAGGACCTTTTCCTGCCTCCCCACTTCCAGCTACTCTCTGAAGACTGGAGAAGAGACCCTCTTAAGAATATTAGGGTGGGTGGGCAGGGAAAGGACTAGACCCTGTGAAAAATGAACATGATATTTTAGCCGCGGCTCATTCATTTTCAGCTTTGTATTCTTGTTATAAAACAACCGTGCCAGACATTCCGCTGTTGCTCTCACAACCTAGGATGAAGGTGCCGTTTAGCTCCTAGCTTTCATATCTCAGTTTCTAACACTGGTTTGTTATTATTGTATTGTATTTTGTTCTGAGCTGCCATAGGCTGCTATGGGAGAAAGGGCAGAATAGAATAGAATAGAATAGAATAGAATAATATTTCCCCAGCACACACTGGATGGATGAAGACAAGGGAACCCCTGAACATGTTAAAAATGCTTTCTCCCCACCTCCACCACGGATTCCCCCACAGCCAGCTACATTACATCTGGAGCCAATGGGCAGGCTCAGCATTTTCTCCTCATAAATCAGATCTGCACAACTGCCAAGCTGAACGCAGACCAAGCGGCAGCTCAGCAGGCAGCTCCATAAACCTCCTATGGGCGAGGTTTGGTCCAGTGGGTCACAGATTGTATAGGGCAGTCATAACCGAAGCAGCAGAAGCTCAGAAAGACCACATTATAGCAAACCTTTACGCTATTCCTGAGTCCCTCCCGCCATCTCCCTCTCTCTTTTGAATCACCTATTCTGTTTTAATAAGTAGCGATATTAATTTATATTCTGACCTTGCAATGGTTGTGATCTGCAATATTTTCACTTTGTTCTGTTTCGCTTGGCATACTGCTACCCTCCGTCCCCCATTACTTTCTGAGCTAATCTGATGGATGTGCTGCATAATTCCATTTAGCATGTCCTTTCGGTCTCTATTCTCTTTTCCCTTTGAAATCCTAGACATTTTAGTGAATATGAAAGCGTAGCTATATGTAGGGCGAACGGTGCCCTTTCAAGCCTTCCTTTGCTGGGAGCGCGGTGCTTCCTCACAAAGGCAGATGGCTTTGCAGGGAGATAAGAGGCGTAGATCACCTGTAGTTGTTGGATCGGGGGGGGGGGGGGAGGGAGCTGCTCTCCAGCAATTAACATTTGTTTAAATATTTTGAATTGAGCAAAAGCTGAGGGACTAGAAACATGAATTTCCCTCACTACTTCATCAATCAAGACAAAGGGCTGCGTGCCATCTTCCACAGTAGAAGGCTGTGCATACGCTATGCCTTTAAAACACATTCCTCCCCTCAAAGCATTCTGGGCACTGTAGTTTGTTAAATGTTGCTGGGAATTATAACTCTGGGAGGGGTAAACTACAGTGCCCAGAAGTCTGTGAGGCCAAGAATATGCTAGTGTGCTAGTGCGGTGTACATGAACAACATCTTGAGCTTCTTGGAGAAAAAGCTGGGATAGAAATGCAACAAATGAATAAATACCGCCCCCCACTCAACCAAGGCCCGGATCCACCCCCCCATCGGCCCCATTGGCTCATGTCTCTGGCCTTTGCCTGATCCCGCACACTGCCCTAAATTCTGCTGCTCTCCTCCCTATACTAAACTCAGGAGCCAATTTGACTGAAGTCAGTGGGGTTTGCTTCCAAGTGTTCCAGATGAATCCCATTGGTGGGGAAAGATGAATTATTCCAGCCACTCAAGAACTGGGACAAGCCCCTTGAAACACGGCGTCTGGTGCCACTAGGAGATGTAAGCTTATTCTCCCCCCCCCCCCGTTCCTAAAATTCACTTCCCTAAGCACTCGCTATTCCTGCTTGTTGCGAGCATTCGTTTTATTCATAATTCAAGCAAAGTGTGCGTGTGTGTGTGGGGGGGACACACCCTTCCCAGAGTCTTATCTGGATGCATTCCATTTATTATGCATTTGAGGAGTTTGCTTAAGATGCTGAACACACAAAAGACTGATAAATGAGAACATGCTGGGCTTGCTAAGAAATGTAGCTAATAGGGAGCAGATTAGATAAGTCATTTTTCTCTCTGCGGCAGGGCAGCAACTCCTGCAACAGATCCAGCTCTTCCATCATTTACTTCCAAGTAAGTCCCAGAAAAATCAGCGAGACTTACTTCTGAGTAAATAAACTTATTCATTTGAAAAAATTTTTGTGTACACACACACACACACACACACACACTGCTTACGGATGTTAGATAATTCTGATGGAAACCGGAGCAAAAGTTGTCGAGGTTTGCTTATTTGCCCCATGTCCAGCATGGAAATCCATCTTGCATTTGCTGTCCCCCCCACCTTTTCTTTTCCAGTCTGCAGACAATTACAGTCGTTTGGGGACATTTCCATGAAGTGAAAAGTTTCCTGCTGCCAGTGCGGTTTGAGCATGTTACATAGATCCTGCCTCAATTGCACTGACTGCCAATTAGTTTTGGGGAGTGCTGGTTTTGACCTATAAAGCCTTAACCGGCCCAGAATCGCCATACCTCAAGGACTGCATCTCCCGATATGAACTGACCCAGACCCTGAGATCATCCTCTGAGGCCCTTCTTTGTGTGCCTCCTCCATGAGATGTCCGGAGGGTGGCAACACAAGAGGGAGCACCTTCATTATATACTTTTAGGTGTCAGGTGAAAACATTCCTTTTCAATCCGGCCTTTGGCTGATTAATATTCTACAGCCTTTTAAATGTGCCTGTGGGAAGGGAGTTATCGTTTTGCTGTTTCATTTTGCCTATTTACCTGTTTTTATCCTGCATTTTATTCTGTGAACTGACCTGAGATCTTCTGATGAGGGGTGGTATAGAAATATAATGAATCGATCAATCAATCAATCAATCAATCAGTCAGTCAGTCAATCAATCAATCAATCAATCAAACAAACCATAAGGGTAGGCCACAGAGCTCTGCAAGTGCCACTGATAAGCAGATCCGTGATATCTGCGAGCCTGGTTTTGGCATCATGAGGCGTCTTTACCTGGCGCACACCTGGTGCCAGGTATAGGGTGAGTGGGTGTGGCCAGGCCAAAGAGGCCACAGGCAGAGGTTCTCCACCAATGCCTTAAACCAAGAATGGGGAATCTGTGGGCCTCCAGGTATTGCTGGACTCCAATTCCCATCAGCCCCAGTCTGCATGCCCACTGATGAACAATGATGGGGGTTGTAGTCCAACAATACCTGGAGAACTAGAGGTTCCTCATTGCTGCCTTAGCTGGAGACTTCCCTGTCCCTTAATATATATATATATTTCCCCCCCCTCTAACTTTACAACTGCTTTAAGATACTGTACATTCTCAATACTTCTCTCCCCCTCCCTCGCTCCCGTCCTTCTATACATCTCTAGGTTGGCTCGGATCACACTGACCTAATTCTATCCATCAATTCCTTGCCTCCTCCTGAGTTTTGCAAACTCTGTACCTTGCGATCCTATCTTTTCAGCGTGACTGGCAAGATCCACTGACAGCCACCAAGTTGGAGGGGGCCACAAGCGCTCTCACTAAATTTAATTCTGCATCCTCGCTGTGATGCACTGCCAGTCACTGGAATATCTTGGAGCTGGGACCCCTTCCAGGCTTAGGATAACATCGCCGTTTACCCACAATTCTGCTCATTTCCATACAGACTGTAAGCCAGGCCGCATAACCAATTGCTTGTCTGGATATGACAGTAATTGTATGCAATTCAGCCTTCAAAGTTTCTTCTAACAGTTTCACAGATCCCTTTCCTATCACCTCGACATGTCTCCACTTGGTGCATTATTCTCCAGCGATGACAATGTTATCTCTCTAGCAGATGTTAATACCCACATGGAAAGCTCCTGGAATGTTCTATTATTTACTGTAATTTTCTTCCGCTGTTTCGTGTGTGTGTGTGTGTGTGTGTGTGTGTGTGTGTGTGTGTGTGTGTGAGAGAGAGAGAGAGAGAGAGAATGGTCTAGAAGTAAATAAGGAAAAGAAGAATCCTTTTCAGTACACAAGGAAACAAACAGGGCGAAAGGAGAACGAATTGGGTACGGTGGATTGAATTTGGATCAAGGGCACCTGAACTCAAATCACTGGGGAATGGACCAATGTGTTGTCAGTTGGTAGCCTTTACAAAGCCACAGAAGCCTTACCTACAACACAGAGTTGTTGAGAGATGCAAATGTTGCTTTTACAGGTAGGTAGCCATGTTGGTCTGTCGTAGTAAAAACAAAATAAAAAAAATTTCTTCCAGTAGCACCGTAGAGACCAACTAAGTTTGTCATTGGTATGAGCTTTTGTGTGCATGTGTTTTCCTAGCAAAACAGGACCGAGAAGATCCATAATTGAGAAGATCCATTTGGTGGCGCCAAATTTTGGCCTTGCTCAGGGTGCCATATTACCAAAGATTACCAAAGTCCACCCCTGATCTTCTGAGACTTCTATCATGTTATATAGACATTCAAAAGTGATGAAAATGGGTTCTCTTTCACTGGTGCTCCCTGCTTTCCTCGTATGTTCACAGTTGCTTCCACATAAGAACATACCAAAAGCCCTGGTGGATCAGGCCCTATCTGTGTGGGGCAGAGGTGCTACTCTGGCTTCCCAGCAGGTGGTTTGCTGCTGCTTACTGGGAGGGAGGGATGAGTTAACAGGGAGCCAGGAGCAGTGCAACAGTACTGTCAGAGCCAATCTGGTAAGCAAAAATGACCCCCTCTAACTGGGAAGTTTTGTCGCTGTTCTGCCCCACCCCAACAGGGAAGTATTAGGTGTTTGTATGCTCTGCCCTCCCTGCTGCTTATGCCTTCAAGACATAGCTGGCAAGTACCCCATTTTCCCCGGGAAACCCCCCCGTTTTTCGTACCGTTTCCCGGCGGTTCCTCGTATTGGTTCCTTTCCCGTTATTCTCCCTTATTTCGCTCCTGCCGGCGGCCTTTTTTTTTTTTGCTGCTTTGTCCATCTATGGGCACCGAAAATGGCTGGTGCTGGCACTGGCGCTGGCGCCGGAAGTTGCGTCTACACCTGTCCGGAAGTGCGTAGACGCAACTTCTGGCGCCGGCCATTTTCGGTGCCCATAGATGGGCAAAGCGACACTGGAAGTCGCGTCTACGCACTTCCGGACATGTATAGACGCGACTTCTGTTGCCAGCGTCGGACATTTTGGGTGCCCCTAGATGGGCAAAGCAACACCCGAAGTTGCGTCTACGCAACTTCTGGTGTCACGCGGCTGCCGATCCCGGATTTTGCAGTCCAGGACTTGGCAGGTATGCTTCAAGGGGAGTGTAACCCCACCCAGAATAAGGAAGCCTTCTAGACTGAGTCTCGTCTTGTTGGCTGTCATCCGGCCCTGGGATGAGGTCATAAAGCATGACTTCCAGGGAGGCTCAGAGTCCTGCCAAACTTCTTCTCAGACATTAACTGCTGGTGGCCGCGGTTGTTGTTACAGAACAAAAACGGAGGAGAGAGACTGTCACGACTGTTGCCGTCCTTGTAATTCAGTTTACGGGATCAATGGAGCTGTCTGGAGCCACCTTGGATGGAGTGTCATAATTGAAATCAATGAGAGTTTATGCCGAGGGGAAAATCGCCTCGCGAACAAAACTGGGCTGACGATCACACCCAGGCTGAGAAAGAGCAGCCTCTTTATTAGATCTTTATGAAACAAAAGCCCGCCTTCGTACGGCATTCCCACACTCTATAATAACATAAAAGGGCTGATAAATATCCAAAGTGTACCTTTCAGGTTTTCTGCAATTTAGCAGAATTTTCATGCCCGTAATCTACTTTCCTTGCTCAGCATCTACTTGGAACTTTTTGGATGTTTCTTTCTTTCTTTCTTTTTTTTACAGCCCCAGATCTCCAGTTCATAACAGGCAATTTATGATCCCGCAGCCTGAATCGTAAGTGCTGGTAAACAGGTTCTTGGGGAAGATTTAAGCTAGGAGGACAGCGCCTATAAAGAGGAACAAGAATTCATTACATTTCGCAGATGGAGCCGATAAAAGGAAAAAAAAATCCATATCTTTGGGCAGCTGTGAAAGGCAAAAAAGGCAGAAAACCCGAAACCTTCACAATGCACTGTGGTTCTGTTGCAAAGCTTTATTCAAATGGTCTGTGAAAGTTTTAAATCAATGGTTTATTGGAGCAGAGGGGAAAGGAGAACTAAGCAGAGCTTTTTAATGGCACAGTTCTTGCCCATCTTGATTTGAATGGTGCTGAAATTGTATATATGGCATCACTGGAATTAAAGAGATGATGCCTGAAAAGCACTGTTTTCAGACAGCTAATGCTTGTTGCAGCTCACTTTGATGGCCCCTCCCTTCAGATTCTCATGGGTTTAATCCATGGGTAGGCAAACTAAGGCCCAGGGGCTGGATCCGGCCCAATCGCCTTCTAAATCTGACCTGTGGACGGTCCGGGAATCAGTGTGTTTTTACATGAGTAGAATGTGTGCTTTTATTTAAAATGCATCTCTGATTTTTTTTGGGCATAGGACTATTGTGATTATATTTCTCCTCCTCCTCCTCCTCCTCCTCCTCCTCCTCCTCCTCCTCCTCCTCCTCCTCCTCCTCCTCCTCCTCCTCCTCCTCCTCCTCCTCCTCCTCCTCCTCCTCCTCCTCCTCCTCCTCCTCCTCCTCCTTCTTCTTCTTCTTCTTCTTCTTCTTCTTCTTCTTCTTCTTCTTCTTCTTCTTCTTCTTCTTCTTCTTCTTCCAAGAGCCGAAGGAAAAAGAATCTATTACAATAAAGCTCATGGTGCTTCTTTAAAATAAAGAAAGAAAAGAGTTGCTAATCTTCTGAAAGTAATGCTTAATCAACAATGTAAAGAAAGAAAGTAACTAAAGAGCTCTGTCTAGTTAATTAAATAAAATCAGGTATTCTGCTGGAAGCACTTAATGAACCATGAGTAATATAATTATTTTCAGAAAATTGAAGCAGGAAAAAGTAATTACTTATTTAAGACTAAATAATTGCAGCGCGCTCTTCAGTATAAGGCGAGACATCCCAAACACTAAATCAAAGTTGCACTTTTGAGTCTCCCTCCTCCCCCAGTTGGATTGTAACACATATACACTCATGAACGTCTTGATCCTTTCAATGTGGTGGCTTGGGCTGTAGAGTCTAAAGCTGGCCTGGGTAACCAAGGTGGTTCACTGTTTTCACCAGGCATCCCCAAACTGCGGCCCTCCAGATGTTTTGGCCTACAACTCCCATGATCCCTAGCTAACAGGACCAGTGGTTGGGGAAGATGGGAATTGTAGTCCAAAACATCTGGAGGGCCAAAGTTTGGGGATGCCTGGTTTTCACCATCTCCATCACCTCCCATTTTTTAGGTCCCACTTGGAGAGGAAGAACACAAGAAGGTTTATTGGCTGATCATTTTTATTTATTGACTTGCTTACAGCATCTATGAGCTGCCCATTACCCTCCTGAGGATCTCAGAATGGCTTACAAAAACCAGTTTCAAGACCTGCCCTCAGGCTCACAATATAAAAAGTCATGACACGCGAGGGGAGAGGAATGGGGAGGGAAGAGGGAAAAGGAAGCTCAAATTCTTAAAGTTACACTTCAAGTTACAATGGTTAAAACCGCTGCTGATACCAGTGGTGACTCTGGAAGTACTGCATATGAAATAACTGGCCTCATACAACCAACATGCTTAAGGGAATTAATGCTATGGAGTAAGCTATCCTGTCAGACTTAGATAGGTCACTTCCCTTCATCTTGGGAGGAAAATAATCAAACTTATTGTTCCCTTAGTCTTCTGAGAAGCTCAGACTGCTTGACTCTTACAAGCTTTTCACTTGTTCCTATACCAATCATTTAGGGCCTTTCACCACTGTAACTAAGCCAAGTTTTATTCCATGTGTTTTCTGAATGCTGTATGGAAAAGCACATGAACCCGACCTTTCGAGAGTTTGTAAGTAAACCACTTTTAACTTACCAAATGTGGGGGAAGAGGGAAACTTTAGAAGGAAGCCACAAGGGCATATTTAAAGGTCTTACAGACTATATTCCCATGCTTTACTTTGCTACATGTTTTGTCATTTTAAATCTCTGTTAAATCTCTGTTCTCTCACCAAAGAGTACTTGCTCCAAACCTGGATTGTGACAACCAAGAATTCGCCTTATAAATAATTCTCCTTCCCCCCCCCCCTTACCACCAACACTGCATTTGTGTTTCATTTGGTGGGTCACATGGTTGTTGTGAGGATAAAATGGGGAGGAAGAAAACAATGGATGCCACTTTGAAGGAAAGGTGGGATATCAATATAAGAATTAGACAGATGGATAGAACTATGGGAACCAAATACTGAACTAGTTAGGCCTTTGTTCTGTCCAAGTAAGGCTCTTCTGACATCTTAATAGACAATATATATATGGCTGTTGCCCTAGGTTTGATTTATTTTCTGGTGTTCTGATGAAATGTTGCAGAACATTCTAGTTCCTACTATCATTTAAGAGAGGTTCCACTGAAATTCAATGCCACTTATTGTAAGCTGGATAAAGAAATAAAGTAATCACAGATTATTATTATCTATGCAACATGTATGAGTGTATTCAAGTGATTCGTTTATAGCTGTTTTTGAACGGTGAATCCCCGTGTCTAAATTTCACCTCACCCATGAACTCATACAGAAAAGCTACAATTATATGCCTCAGCTCCCCCTCCCCTCCCTCCCCCGCCCTACCAGCTATCTATAATATGAGGATAATACTGGACTATAAGATTATCCCAATAAAATTGCCTCACACCTCTTAATTCAGCCTTATCCTTTTCTGAACAGCTTTGCAAATGGTGTGAGGAGAAGTGGAGGAATTGGAAGAACAAAAGGATTTCTGCTTCCAGTCGTCTAATAAATAGAGATAATAACTCAATTTTATTTTTAATATCTCAGACTGAAAGGTCAAGCAAAGCGAATATTGGAAGTCCAAGGTAACATTATCCCCTAGCAAAAAGCCATTTCCCAATGGCAGAAATGTAGCATTTGAAAACCAGCACAAAATCAAATTAGTCTGCTTTTAGACAGCGTTAAGGGCCATGGGGTGGTAATGGGGGGAAAGCAATATTAATATCTAAATTTCTTCTGGCTCCTCAGGCTGTGAATTGAAAACTGGCTTAAAGTAAACCCAGGTAGGGTAAAAAAACACAATACAATTCATAAATCTGTTACTGCTCAAAAGGCTCTTGCCTTAAATACCTAGGACAGCAATCTCCCTTGGCAAATAGTCTATTATAACAAAAGTTTCATGGACTCCTCTGATTAAGGCAGTATCTCTGCAAATCACTCAAGAGCATGTTTAACCGTCATGCTGACTCTCTGCTTAAGTGGATATCTAGTTCAGGGCTGTCTATTGGGCTGCCTGATGAACAAAAGAACATTAACTGGAGCCCTGCTCAGGCCTGGCACTGGTACTTGCCACAGCTGGGCAAATGCCAAGGCCCCTGAGGTCCTAGATGCCAAGGAGTGGCTGGATGAAGAGGAGCAGTGGGATTGAAGCACCAGCCAGGGAACTCCCATGGGAAACCCCAGAGGAGGAAAGCTCAGAGCCAGGGGTTTGATGGTGGGACACTGGACAGAGGTCTGAGGGAGAAGATTGGGAGGAGGGGCTGGATGCTGAAGGGGCAACAGGGCTTAGTGAGCAGGAAGAGCCTACCTGCCCGCAGAATGTCTCGCCAGCGTGGTGCATGCTCTAATTATCTCCCACTCGGACAACTGCAGTGTGCTCTACGTGGGACTACCTTTGAAGGTGAACCAGAAACTACCATTAATTCAGAATGCAGCAGCTAGACTGGTGACTGGGAGTGGCCTGAAAGACCAGTCCTGAAAGCTCCTGGTACAGTGATGCCTTGCTAGCCGAAATTAATTCGTTCCACGGGTCTTTTCTTATAGCGAAAAATTCGTCTAGTGAATCCCATAGGAATTTTTTCGACTTTTTTTTGCCCATAGGAACGCATTAATTGAATTTCAATGCATTCCTATGGGAAACCGCGATTCGCTAGATGAATTTTTCATAAAATGCATTCGTCTAGCGAGGCAAGCTCCGCTCAAAAAATCCTTTCGTTAAGCGGAAATTTCGTTAAGCAGGGCATTCGTTAAGCGAGGCACCACTGTATATTTCTGAACACAATTCAAAGTGTTGGTGCTGACCTTTAAACCCTAAATGGCCTTGGCCTGAAGGAGCGTCTCCACCCCCATCGTTCAGCCCGGACACTGAGGTCCAGCTCCAAGGGCCTTCTGGTGGTTCCCTCCCTGCAAGAACTGAGGTTACAGGGAACATCTGAAAGAGGAGGAGCCTTAGAGAGGTGGAAGGCAGGGACCTTCAGATCATTGCAACTGCTCTATAGGGACAAGACCTGATGGAAAGTTTTGCTGAGTTGTATGCCGTTGCCTTGAATAAAAAGTTAACTTCGCTGACAATGAAGCCCTGACATTTTTCGTGCTGACTCCATTCCTGACAGTGGGCAGGGATGGGAAATCTCAGGCCTGGGGGGTTGAATGCAGCCTTCCAGACTTTCTTGGCTCTCTCCCCAAACCACACCCCTTTCTCTCCAGGCCCCGCGCCCTTGCCAGTCGTGCTTCACACTGAGTGTGTTCCTGAACATGTGCCATGTCTCTCGCTTGCCTGGATGTGTGATCATATTTGCAAACCAGCCTACTGTATCAAGATAAAAAATTTCACCTGCTGCTCTGCCTACTTCTGCCACCACTGGCATGTGACCACCTGACCAGATAAATTGCCTGGTGGGGAACATGGTGAGGCAAGAGCACTTGTACACTTCAGAAACATGGGACAGAGACCAGGATTGGAGAGGAAGGATTGTATGGTCTGATGTCTTCAGTTGCGCTCGTCTGTGTTCCCGGTCCATGACGCAGCATATAATTAATGGGCTCATTTGGGGAAATTGATTTTTAGAGCTGATTAGCTCTGAATCAACAGTAAATGAAAGTATTTACTATGAAAGTATTTTAGAGAAATGGAGGGTTTGGGGTGGGAAATCCAGGCTGCCTAGCTGCTTGTTTTCACTTCGCATGAAGGGAAGATCAGTCGATTTAGATCTAATGAAATGGGCCTGTGAACGGCTGAAGGTCAGCGATTAGCAAGTGTGATTATTTGGAACCAAAGACGTGGCTATTATTACCAAGTGTGATTTTCTTAGCATTCAAGATGAAAGAGGAGCATACCTGTAATTATTGCAGTCTAACCGGAGGGAATGAGCAGAACAGCGCCAGGTCGATTTGACCTACAAGAGAAAAGTTGTTTAACACTTTCCAAAGTGACTCAGCAAGAGACTTCCCTCCTTATTCCCCCCACCATTTTAATTTTTCTTCCCCCTTGTGAGGATATGAACACTTAACCAGTCCTTGGACAACTGGGGGTCACGACTCCTCTCCTTCTGTTGCCATGAGAAAGATTTATTGCATTCTCTGTTACAGATGATGTAATCCGTTACCATGCTAATCATACTCTGCTGGAAGCTTTTTTAACTACCCAAAATAGGAGACCTCTGAAATTCTATTCATAAAGCAAAAAGGACTAAAGGTAAAGGGTGGGGTTTTGTTTGTTTTTTGGTGGGGAGAAGGAATACTGATTTATTTTCGATTTTCACCCCCTGAGGGCAGAATAGTACCAATCTATTCTGCCTTGGTCAGACCACACTTGGAATACTGTGTCCAAGGGGTCCTTTACCTTTTTACCTATTCCCAGCAATGTCTACTCTGAGTAAGTATAGTTGAGCACCACTCTGAGATTCCCTTCTATTCATCTCACCTCCCCTCTTGTTGAAACTGAGGGGAAGACACGGTCCTTCTCTCAGTGTTACAGGTAGGTAGCCGTGTTGGTCTGGCAAAATAAAAAAAATTCCTTGCAGCAGCACCTTAGAGACCAACTAATTTTTTTATTTTGTTTCTTCTCTCAGTGTGTCCATATAGCTCAATGCACGCCGGAGGTCCCTCTTCAGAACCACCAAATTACACCAGTGGTCCCCATTCCAAGTGGATAGTTCCAGGAAGCGACTTGGATCATGTCCACACAATAAATTTTAAACACATTTAACATGCAGGGCTTCCTGTAAAGGATCCTGGGAACTACAGAGGATCCTGGGAGCCCTCCCAGAGCTGCAGTTCCCAGCACCTGTAACAAGCTCCCTTCTTTGGTGGTGGGGAACCTTGTGCTTTTAAAGTGAGTTGAAATGTGTTTTAAAGATATGGAGCGGGGTGTGACCTTGCTCGCCGCTTTGGGCAGTATATTGGGCTGTAACTTCCTTGGGGCAGGGCCCCGCATCTCTCTTTCAAAACCCACAACAATGCTGATTACCATAACGGCGATAATGGATAAGTTTTGCTTGCACAGAGAAGTTGCTGGAGAGGAATATATATATTATATATATATATATATATATATATATATATATATATAGCACCGATAAATTCCGATGAGTGAGGATATACAAATGAAATAGGAGCCCGAGTGCAATGTGCGCTCCATATGGGATCCATGTGCTGGAATATTTTTCTGGCCTCACCAGGTGCTGAACACATGATGCTTAGCACCTGGAATGCCCTGGGTTATACTACACCTGGCGTATTAGAGCAGAATGGAATAGGGTAACCATAGCAACCTGCTGTGGAAGGGGGCCAAGGCAGGAAGATAAAATGATGAGTAGTCTTCAAAAATAAAAGTTTGGGGTGTGTACACACACCAACCAACTAGTATGTGTGTGTGACTACTTTATCCTTGAAACCCAAATGGTGAAGAATTACCACAGTGGGGTTGTAGATCGACATTTGTATCAGTAGCAGCAAATATGTATCTCACGCTAGTATTTTAATACTCTAAACACCCATTTCATAATCTCCATAGGCTGCATGATATCCTGCTTTGATTGATGCTCCCTTCAAGCGTGCCGGTGGCGGGAGGATGCGAGGCAGTTCAGGCACCTGTTAATCAACTGCTCTGTTTGGTCCAGTGCATCTCATTGCTTAATTATTACAGGGCCCACCTGGGATTTATGCATTTTGTGCAGCCCTAAAGCTGTCTGCAGCTGGATCGGCTCCCAATACACAGCAGTTTCAGATGCAATGATAAGCAGGGGCAGAAGACACCATTTAAGTTGCATCACCCGTTTTCTATGAAGGGAAATCTCCAAAACTCCCCCTTCCTAACCGCAGGTATCAATGCTTTCTTTCTACTGGGGAAGTTGTAATGTACATTACCCCCGAGCCTGTAGTTTTATATTTGTAAGTTAGGATTCTTTAGAAAAAAAACCGCTAAAGCAATCAAACTAATAGTCTCTTAGGCTGAATCCAAGGTAAAGGTAAAGGTAAAGGGACCCCTGACCATTAGGTCCGATCGTGACTGACTCTGAGGTTGCGGCGCTCATCTCCTGTTATAGGCCGAGGGAGCCGGCGTACAGCTTCCAGGTCATGTGGCCAGCATGACAAAGCCGCTTCTGGCGAACCAGAGCAGTGCATGGAAACGCCGTTTACCTTCCCACCGGAGTGGTACCTATTTATCTACTTGCACTTTCACATGCTTTTGTTTTTTTTTAACCAATAAATTTTTATTGATTTTCCATTTTCAGCAACTTATACATTACATATTAGCCCAAACAATACATAGCTGTCTCCAGCTCGGACTTCCCCCCACCCCACCAACAGGTATATTAGTTCTCACTTCTCGCGTATTTCAACTATTCTTGATAATCAACAATGAAGAATGTAACTCATTACCGCCAACGTTTTCATTCCATTATAGTTCTTTCTTGCATATTCTACAAACTTACTCCATTCTCTATGGAATTTCACGTCACCCTGATCCCTTATTCTATAGGTTAGCTTAGCCATTTCCATCAAGTCTAATAGCTTCGTTTGCCATTCCGTAATCTGAGGTACCTCTTGTAACTTCCATTTTTGGGCGATTAGTAGCCTCGCGGCACTTTCACATGCTTTTGAACTGCTAGGTTGGCAGGAGCTGGGACCGAACAACGGGAGCTCACCCCGTCGTGGGGATTTGAACTGCCGACCTTCTGATCAGCAAGCCCTAGCCTAGGCTCAGTTGTTTAACCCACAGCGCCACCCGCGTCCCTAATAATGCACTTAGAACACACTTAAAACGTTATACAGTGGAACCTCGGTTTTTGAGCATCTCGGAAGCTGAACATTTCGGAACTCGAACGCTGAAAACCCGGAAGTAATTGCTTCCATTTTTGAATGTGCCTTGGAAGTCGAACAGAAGTTTTCGAACGCGCCTCGGAATCGAACGGCTTCCGAGGCACGTTTCTCAATTTTCACCATTGAAGCTGCTGACTCCCATTTGTGCCTCGGTTGTCAAATGTTTTGGAAGTCAAACGGTCTTCCAGAACGGATTATGTTCGACAACCGAGGTTCCATTGCATTTGCAGTTGTTAACGGGTCTAGCCAAATTTGTTAGGTACCTCTTTGCATGTCTTCTTATAAGGACCACAGGAAGTCACCATATATTTTACCTACTAGCTGGAGATGCATGGAGCAGGTGGACTAAAAGGAGCAGGCCTTTCCCCTGCCCAGGTGGAGGTGTTGCCGTCAGTAAGAGAACAATAGACTTAGGGCCTGCCTTGTCTTGAGCTGAGATGGGAAGAGACACAGAGGCTTGGTTTGGTTTTTGTGATGCATTGTCAACATAGCTGCCAAGTCTCTCATTTTCCCCGGGAAATCCCTGTTTTCCCAGCTGTTCCTAGCTGAAAAAACGATTTTTTTTTGTTCCCCCCCCGGTTTATTCTGGCGCGGTGGCCATTTTGGAACTAGGCGGAGCATGCTCAGAAGCGACTTTTGATGCTGCTCTGCCCAGTTCCAAAATGGCAGCAGTGCTACTTCTGGTCTGCTATTTCTGGCCCGGTCCCTTATTTCTCTGACAGCAACTTGGCAGGTATGATCGTCAAAACTTTGAGGGTCCCCAGTAAACCTTAATGGGGCAGCAAAATCTGCCTGCGTATTAATGTTGTGTGAGCCTTCCTGTCTTATGCTCAGCTTGTGTATATGTGTAAATAAAACCATACATCACAAGGACTCCACAGTCTTCACACAAGGAGCACAGAAAGCTGCCGTAACAGAAACACGTCCCTCCCAGCTCTACCTGCAGATGCCAGAGATTGAACTGGGGACTTTTCCATGCAAAGAATGTGCCATATTCTTGAGCTATGGCCTTCCACTGAGTTTCCAAGGAAACGGCAACATGAAGTAGGTGCAAACACTTGCAGTGTTGCCTTACTGCTCAGAGACTAAGGCTGGATGCAACCCGCAGTTTGCATCACAATGGGAAGGCAGCAAAACAACTAGGTAACTCAAGAAAAAAACACACAAGGTGTGCATCACATTGTCAAGAAATTAATCCTGTATATAGAAGACTTTCCAGAAAACATGTTTCCCATTTTAGCAATGGGCATAAAGTGTAGAGATGTTAAAAAGCTGACGTTAAGGCACTGATGAGGAACCAGAGGTTGCTGGACCGCAACTCCCATCAACCCCCAACAGCACTGCCTGTGGCCAGGGATGATGGGACTTGTAGTCCAATTGCATCATAGAATCATGGAGTCATAGAAATGCATTCCATGTGTCATCTAGCCCAATCCCCTGCAACATAGAAACCACGGCTAAAGACCTCCAGTGCCATCTTCTGAGATAGTCCATTCCACTTTTGAACTGCAATTGCAACCAGGAATTTCTTCCTAACATTCAGTCGGAATTTCCTTGCTTGTCATTTGAAACCATTGGTTCGGGCCCTACCCTCTGGAGCAGCAGGAGGCAACCTTGCTTAACGTGACAGTTCTTCGGGTATTTGAAGATGACTGTCATATCACCATCTTCTCTTCTCCAGGCTAAACATACCCAGGTCCCTCGACTGTTCTTCATAAGGCTTAGTTTCCAGACCCTTGATCATCTAACTTGCAGATTCTTCACTCTTGCTTTAAGGTAAGGACCGGTGGAGGGATTTGAGGAGGGGAATATATATGATGAGAAGCAGCCATTTATCTTTTCTCTTTTTCTTTAAATCATGGTAATTATTCTAGCCACTACCTGCTTAGGACTCCAAGAGAGTTTTGTTTTTCAATAACAAATCTTGCCTAAATGAAGGCATTGACATTATGTCTCTGCAAGGGCAATTTACTCCCCACAGTAATTTTGACTTCATTTGTTTTACATGGAGTGATATTTTAATCATCCCTTTGGTGCTTATTGATGAGGGCTTCTCCGCAATATGATGAGCAGATTAGTTTAAAGCGATCCCCAGTGAATTTAAAACAATAACAGGGGAAATGAGAAGACACTAAAACAAATCAAGAAATGTATTAGATTTAATAAAAGGCCATCTAATAATTTTCTTGCATTTACAAAGCAAAGTAAAAAGTAAAAAAAGAAAAAGAAAGAAAGAAAGAAAGAAAGGATTGCGTTCTCCACAATGGCAGGACAGGATGCACAATAGACAGCCAAAACTTGTTGGTGTCCATCTTTCTCAAGAGACAATGGAGTGTGCCTTTGCAGGTGAAGCCAAATTGCTATGTTAGCAGCACGGAAGTGACCTCCCTGGGCACAAACCTAGGCAGTGTGTACAGAGATTCTGGGCTGCCCAGACCCCTTGATGTGGTCTGAAGGAAAGCAGAGCAATATGTTTGGCACCAGCTTGGCTGCAGGAGTTGCCAGGAGGAGGCGTACAAGGCACCATCCCACTATCTTAGGGACTCCACTCCAGATGTGTGTAGGGTTTACTCCTTAGCCCTTTCTTCTCCCGAATATATCCCACAAGGCAGTGCAGGCAGTGGAGGTTTAGGATCAGAGTTTTCTTTCTCCTGGATGTTGTTGGACTCCAACTTCCATCATCCCCAGCCAGCATGGCCAGTGGCCAAGGGTGATGGGATTTGTAGTCCAGTAACGTCTAGTGAACACCAGTAAAATAAAAAAAATTCCTTCAGTAGCACCTTAAAGACCAACTAAGTTTTTATTTAGTGAACACCAGGTTCCTCATCCCTAGACCAGTGATTGCAGGTGGCAGAGGAGAACAGATACCCTTTCTTGGTGAGTGAGAGTGAAGGAGCTAATTGAGGTGGGAGGTATTGATTTAGTCCAGGGGTAGGCAATCTAAGGCCCATGGGCCGGATGCGGCCCAATCGGCATCTCAATCCGGCCCGCGTACGGTCCGGGAATCAGTGTGTTCTTACATGAGTAGAATGTGTCCTTTTATTTGAAATGCATCCCTGGGTTATTTGTGGGGCATAGTAATTCATTCACCCCCCCAAATATAGTTCGGCCCACCACATGGTCTGAGGGACGGTGGACTGGCCCATGGCTGAAAAAGATTGCTGACCCCTGATTTAGTCCATGCATTTATACACTGCTTTTCATCAGAAAAAAACACACATAGCAGTTTAGGGACAGAAAGCAAAAAGGAATATGGAAGACAAGAAAAATTAAGTACAGTGTGGAAAACATCAACATCCATATAAAACACCAAACCCCATAAAGGTAAAAAACTAAAGGTAGAGGACCCCTGGACAGTTAAGTCCAGTCAAAGGCGACTATAGTGTTATGACACTCATCTCACTTTCAGGCCAACGGAGCCAGCGTTTGTCCACAAACAGCTTTCCAAGTCATGTGGCCAGCATGACAAAACCGCTTTTGGCTCAATCGGACACTGTGACAGAAGCCACAGCACATGGAAACGCCGTTTACCTTCCCGCCGGAGTGGTACCTATTTATCTACTTGCACTTTGATGTGTTTTTGAACTGCTAGGTTGGCAGGAGCTGGGACCTAGCAATGGGAGCTCACCCCGTTGCTGGGATTCAAACCGTCGACGTTCTGATGGGCAAGCCCAAGAGGCTCTGTGAGTTAGACCACAGCACCACCCACATCCTTCAAACCCCATAACAGGTATGATCACTCAGTAGCCACATTTACTGACATATCGGTACCTCAGGCAACCAACTCCTTAACACCTTCATTTTGCTCAACTGTCCTGCTTTAAATTCTGTCCAGAATTAAAGAAGCTATCTCAGCTTCTGTTTGGATCCCAGGATCTCCTGTTTTGGCCTCCTGTGAGAGAGCCCCCCCCCGACACCAACTTTTGGGAGCTGTGCTCTCAGGCCCAGAAGGACACCCATTTGAGGAGCCATGGCTCCTGTGAGAGTGCGCTCCCTCCCCACAAAGACGCAAATCCCAATTTTCCTCTGCAGTATGTTGGAGGGTATGTTTCACCCATCCTCACATATTCTCAAGAATGACAGATCCCAGAAATCCCCCAGGGACAGAGGCCTGACATAAAACACCTGCAGTCCAACACTGAGGCTGAAATCAAATCCAGTCTAGTTGCAACATTCATGTTGCCATAGTATTTCTCAATCTACTTTCGTGAGTTCCTTCACCTGAAGATTGCAAGGATTGAACCCAGAACCTTTCCCCTGCTAAGCACCGGCTTTGATCCTGAACTGTGCTCTTCGGAGGAGCTTATGCAGGAGTCTTCTGTTGTAGACGGCAGTCAGAATGCTTTTGTTTCCAGCGGCTCAGTTTATGAATTTTCTGCTTATTTGAGAACAGGAATTGCAAATTTAAATTATTCGGAAATCCTTGGTAGAAGCTGTGACGCTTCCCTACTTCCATAGTCTTCTGTGTGTGTGTGTGTGTGTGTGTGTGTGTGTGTGTGTGTGTCCGAGGGTGTGCGGGTGCAATAAGATTATACATTTGTTGGATAAATGATAATGAACAGGTAGAAAAGGAACATCTGTATCTGCTATAGCTAATGTAGGAAAAGCCGCAGGGTTTAATTTCCCTGCTTTCATTTCGCCATCTCTACACTTAGTCCCTATTCGCATTAAAACTGGGCTGGGCCCCTCCTCTGCCTCCCTCCCTCCCTCCCCCTCTCCCTCATTTGGTACAAGAAAGATTATGCACAGCACTGATACCTTATTACTTAATTCGGTTCACTGGTTGCATAAAGCTCACAATCTTTACCAGTTGGGTTAGAGCATTAAAAAAATGTCTTACGATAAGTGAGCTGAAAGGGGGAATCAAGCAGATGGGATTCTTAGGCCAAGCTGACTCCAAGGCTTTGCAAAATAAAATAAAAGGGGGGGAGGGAGGAAAAAAAGGATAAGAAATTCAGGAACGGATTAGATCCTTTTATTTATTCTGCTGTGTGGTTCCTTTGTACAAATTTACACATGCTAGTTAAAAGAAGAAGCTCACCTGACTCTTCATACTATCAATGGCTACTGGACTCATTGTCAGGGGCCCTACCGTTAGGTAAAGTTATCAGAATGATCAGAACTGCAGCAGGGAGGTAGATGGGAAAGAAGTTAACTCTTTCACTCTTTCTTCCCCGGCTCCAGTCCTGATTTTTCTAGACTGATTCCCTCCATTATGTCCTTCTGCTAGCGGGTGAATACTTTCTTGTTCCAATGGGCTTTTTAATGAAAGGGCTGGCACCATGCTGCTTTTATTGTATTTTTTTGTACGGTTTACAAAAAAGGATTTTGCAAGTTTACATAGTTTTAAATCTATTGCTGTTTAGTTGTTTTTTAATGATGGTTTCCCCCACCCCAATGTTTTTAGCGATTCTTGTTTTTCTCTGTAAGAAGAAGAAGAGTTTGGATTTGATATCCCGCTTTATCACTTTCCTAAGGTAGTCTCAAAGCGGCTAACATTCTTGAAATATACTTGGAGACGAGAGTGAATTTCATGCTCTTTATTCAGCTCATAGTCATCCAGGAGAAGAAGAGAAGAATGGCTCTTTTCCCAAAACCATCTGCTTATATACATTATTTACACAATGGGCCTTGCGTGATTGGCTACTTCAGGGCTACACCTGTGGGCCAATCAAGTTGTGGATTGACTTCTGCCTGCAGCATGATTGGCTGCTCCTGCAGGCCAATCAGGTTGCGGATTCACTTCCACCTGGAGTTGGATTGGGTAGCTCCTGCGGACCAATCAGACTGCTGATTCTGAATCCTATTGTTCTAGGATTCGGCTCAGTACATAACAATTCTCCTTTCCCTTCTTCCCCCACAACAAACACTCTGTGAAGTGAGTGAGGCTGAGAGACGTCAGAGAAGTGTGACTACTAGACCAAGGTCACCCAGCAGCTGTCAGGGAAAAAGGCATGGATAGCTCAGTTGGTTAGAGTGTGGTGCTGATAATGCAAAGGTTGCAGGTTCAATTCATATATCGGACAGCTGCATATTCCTGCTTTGCAGGGGGTTGAACTAGATGATCCTCAGGATCCCTTCCAACTCTATGATTCGATGATCCTATGATTCTATAAAGTGAGGTGGCTGCCTCAGGCGGCAGATCCTGGGGTACGCGGTACAGGTTCTCCTTGGCTCCTCTGGCTTTTCCTGACCTCCTGAGCCAGCCCCCCAGCAGTGGAAAAGCTTACTTGTTCCTGGCTGTAAAGTCTGCCCTGAGCTGCCCAAGAACCTTCTGTCCTCAAGCACAACAAAAGTCACTACCCCATTGCTGGTGCTGAAGTGAGATTCAGCTGCCAGTATGGCCAGCTTCTGTATGTCGAATCTGAGAGCAGCCAAATGTTTTGAGTTGACTCCAATTCTGTGATATCAAGGGACCACTCCTGGACCACTCAGCCTTCCTTCCTGAATGGGGGCCAGCCAAGTAAGGCTTAAATGAGGCTCACCCAGAGCTGTCGTTGTCCAGCACTGGTCAGTAGAAAGCAGATATCCAATTCCAGATATTATGGAGAGCTTCAGCTCTTTAGGATCTGGGAGAGATGCATGCATGAGCTCCCCAGCTAGAAGGATGTTGTCCCCACAGGAGCTTGACCTCAACTGAACAACTTCAATCCCAGAAGGTGCTGACGAATTAATGGAGGACGTACCATCAACGGTTACCAACGGTAACCCACGCGGGTGGCGCTGTGGGTTAAACCACTGAGCCTAGGGCTTGCCGATCAGAAGGTCGGCGGTTCAAATCCCCGCGACAGGGTGAGCTCCCGTTGCTCGGTCCCAGCTCCTGCCAACCTAGCAGTTCAAAAGCATGTGAAAGTGCAAGTAGATAAATAGGTACTACTCCAGTGGGAAGGTAAACGGTGTTTCCGTGAGCTGTTCTGGTTTGCCAGAAGCGGCTTTGTCATGCTGGCCACACGACCTGGAAGTTGTACGCTGGATCCCTCGGCCAATAACGCGAGATGAGCACCGCAACCCCAGAGTCGGTCACGACCGGACCTAATGGTCAGGGGTCCCTTTACCTTTACCATCAACGGTTACCCGCCACTATGGCTATGGTTCACCTCCATTTTTGGAGGCAGTATGGTTGGCCGCTGTGAGAAAAGAATGCTGGACTAGATAGGCCACTGGCCTGATCTACAATGCTGTTGTTGTTGTAAAAATTGCATACCACCCTATACCCACAGATCGGTGGTCAATCAGCCAAAGGCCTGGCTAAAGGGGAACGTTTGTTCCTAGCACCCAAAGGTGTATAATGAAGGCGCCGAGTGAACCTTCCTGGGGAGAGCATTCCCCAAATGAGGAGCCACTACAGAAAAGACCTGTTCTTGTGTTGCCACCCTCTGGACCTCTTGTGGGGGAGGCACATGAAGAAGGGCCACAGATGATGTATGCAGAGTCCGGGGCGATTTATATGGGGGAAAGGTATTGCGGTCCTGAGCCGTTTAAGGCAGCTTCCTGTGTCCTTATCAATCCCAGCTAGTGCAGCATTTGAATCATGCACCAGGTTAGAGAAGGCCTGTTCCAGCTCTGAAGGATTTGGCTGCAATCTGGTTTTTATACTAAATATGCCTTTATTACATTTCTCTCCCTGAAGCAATTCTCAGGCTTTTTTTGTTTTGTTTTTTTGGTGTGCGTTTGTGTATAAAAATTCAAATTGTTGTAGAATACTGGTATCTCTGTGTTATAAGCCTCCGTGCCTTCTGCTTCTTGCCCTGTCGTTATCTCTCCCTCCGCTTGCCATTCCTTTTCTAAAAAAACAAACAAAACCCCTGAAAACATTTTTCGTCCTTGAAGAAAGAGGAACATGACGATACACAATATTTCGGCTAAAGGGTGGATTTTTTAATTAACGACCCGCGAAAGCCGTCCCTTTCCTAAGAAACCGCAGGCACAGAAAGTCTTTTAAAACAAACAAACAAACAAACAAACAAACAATAAAAAATAATGGACAGTTAGAGGAGAGAAACTGAGGTTTCAGATACAACAGAAGAATAAAAATGGGATGTTAATAGCAGGTCTTTCCTAAGGGAAAGGTTAGTTTATTTGTTAGCATATTCTCTCTCTCTCTCTCTCTCTCTCTCTCTCTCTCTCTCTCTCTCTCTCTCTCTCTCTCTCTCTCTCTCTCTCTCTCTCTCTCTCTCGTCCTCCTAAGACCAGTCTCTGGCAAAGAAAGCTCACATCCTTCTAAAAAGTAATGACAGCAGCGGCTGTAAGGTCAGTAACCCGATTAGCTGCCTGTTCTCTCAAGAGCTCTCCTTTACATTATGCCTGGGCTGGGAATCTGTAAAACATGGAGATCAGGATCCAGACACCCAGAGCTTTTGTGGTTTTGCTCTAGAGAGGACAAGCAGCTGGATCTGACCCAATCCAGGCTGAAGATGTCACGATTGGGGAGGGGAGGGGAATACATTCTGCGTATTCCAGAACTTCAGTGGTGGATTTGGGGGAGGAGATGGACTTTGCATGCAGAAGGCATAGCTGCCAAGTACCCCGTTTTCCCCGGGAAACCCCCATTTTTACTTACCTTTTCCCGGTGGTCCCCCGTATCACTTCGTCTCCCGTTTTTCTCCGTTATTTTCTCCTGCCGGCGGCCATTTTTTTTCTGATTTACCCTTCTATGGGCACCAAAAATGGCCACCGCCGGCTTCAAAAGTCGCATCTACGCATGTCCGGAAGTGCGTAGACAGGACTTCCGGTGTCGGCGGCGGCCATTTTTGGTGCCCATAGATGGGCAGAGTGACACTGGAAGTTGCGTCAACGCACTTTCCGACATGCGTAGAAGCGACTTTTGAAGCCAGCGGCGGCCATATTGGGTGCCCATAGAAGGGCAAAGCGACACCGGAAGTTACGTCGACGCAACTTCCGGTGTCACACGGCTGCCGGTCCCGGATTCTGCAGTCCGGGACTTGGAAGGTAAGGCAGAAGGTACATTGTTCAGTCCCTGGCATCTACGGGTAGGGCTGCAATTCGAGAGCTGCTGCCCACCAGTGTGGACAATACTGAGCTACATAGAGCAATATAAGGCAGTTACCCCTGTAGGCATGGCATGGTGGCAAATGGGCAGCGAAAAGTCCCCGCCCTTGTGTGCATCCAAGGAATGTTGGAAGATTTGGGACAGGCGAAAGAAAGTAGTTATTTGGTGCGTTGTTAAACTGCGGAACTCACTGCTGCAGGAGGCAGTTGGTGGCCACCAATTTGGATGGCTTTAAAAGAGGATTAGACAAATTCAGGGAGGATAAGGCTATCGGTGGCTACTAGCCATGATAGCTCTGCTCAACCTCCATGGCTGGAGGCTGCAACGCTCCTGAATTCCAGCTGCTGGAAACTGCAGGGGAAGAGAGTGCTCTTGAACTCGGCTCCTGCTTGATGGTTCCCACCGGCATCTGGTTGGCCACTCTGAGAACAGGATGCTGGACTAGGTGGGTCTATGGCCTGATCCAGCAGGCACTTCTTGTGTTCTTATCCTGGTTTCTTTCCTCCTTGTTGAGACCCATCCAGGATGTTCTCAGACGCCGACCTTTTATCTCTAGGAGGACACTCTCGGCGTTCTTATCTACCAACACTTCTGGACCCAACTCCTCAGCTGCTTGTCATCTTAGCTAGCTGCAGAGTCAAGTGGGCAGTGCCAGCATATGTCAGAATCCATTCACATACTCATTCGGCCACAAGACTCCTTGGATCACCTTGGAACAGCCATTTTCTTTCTCTACACACCCACCCAAGGTGATTTGGTTGGCAGGGATGCAATCTGGGGGCTTTTTTGTGGCAGCACCTGGCGACGAAATTCCCTCCTTAGCGGGGCTGGCATCAAAACATGTTATTAATCTCCTTATCTTATAATCATTTCTTAAACCAACACTGATTTTAAGGCTACTCTTTTGGGGTTTAAAAGTCTGCTGCAGTTAAAACTTTTTTTTTTTTGAAATTCATTTTTTATTGTTTCCATTTGTCATACAGGTAAGTTACTACAAAGCTGAAAATTTACAACATATACAGAATTATTTTCCAAAAAATATCTTCAAAAATAAAGTTCTTTTAACAAACAAAACAGTGTGTCTTTTTCTTACATATGTTTCTTGTATTTCTCCTATATACATTTCCCATCTTTACTTGTTCTTTCGAACTTGACTTCCTTTTTTTATAACAAATTTTATTAATTTTTTATACAAACAAGACACACAAAACATACAATATAACACTGTCCCTTCAATTTCCCTCCACCCACCCGTACACTTCTGCCACCAGTAGGACCCGTGGGCGTTGAGAATCAAAGGGGGTCCATTATAAATTGGGTTTGACCTCCCCCCTCCCTCCTCCCCCCTTATCCCCTCCCTGCCACTGAAGGGACAGGGATGGAGGAGCTCTGAGAGTTGGTTTCCCCCCAGCTCTTTCAAAAACAAAAGACACATTTAAACAAACACACACAACAGTAGGGAAAAAATAAATTCCCAAATTCTTATTATCTTAACATTATAATTGTGACTTCCTCGGTACTCTTCCTCCTGGTTTTCCTAACTTCTCTAATTAATTGTGGCGGGTTTTCTATTCCAATCAAAATCTTATTCTTATGCTATTAACTCAATCCTCCTCCTTTTCCATGCTGCCCTCCCACAGGCCCCCCTCTGCCACAAAAGGGACCTGCAGGGCACAGCACTTCCAAGGTTCCATTTTTGTGCCTGGGTTTCCTTCCACCCCCTCCTCTCCTCTCCGAGCACCCCCTGCCACTGGGTGTCTCCAAGTAAAGAGAGGAGGGTAGGCAGCTCTCTGCCCAGACACCTATCTGAACTCACAAAAATTAATATTAAACTAAAAAATTCTTTCCTCAGCCATTCTTCTAACTCCCTCCAGAAAACTCAATTTTTCCCCCCTTAACATCAAATCACTACACTAAATCTTAACCATATACTTTATTACACTCTCCTTCCCCTCTCCCTATGTCTTTTCCCCCAATTGGCTCAGCATTTCCGTTAACAAACCAAGATTTCGAAGACCGTCGTTCAAAAAAAAAAAAAAAACCTTTTAACTAAAATGTTCACCCCACACCAGTTCTTTCCCAATTCCATCTCCAGGCCTTTATTCCCCCCTGCTCCTGTCCTTCCCATCCCTGAATAACACCGCTCCACATATTAACTCCTCCAGGGTCTTCAATTCCATTAATCTTCATGTCCCTTTGCTTCTCATTTTCTTGCTTTTCTTGTTTTTCTTCCTTTTGAAATCCATACTTTGCTTCATCCAAAATATATTTTTTGTAGTCCAAGTCGCCTTCAAAATTCTCCTCAGGTTGTTTCTCCTCACACACATTCTCAGAATCAAAAGTCTCAAAGTCCGAATTGTCCTCTAAATCCTGAACTTGGACTTCAGCCTCTACTGATGGTAAATTAGGATGTTGCCGTTCCCTGTAAATGTCCTCCCATGTTTGTAGATAGTTCAACACCGCCTCCTGGAAGGCTCGAGAATACTTTGTTTTCATAGCTCTTTTAACCGCAGACGAAACAGGAGGTAGGGAGCAAAGGGTGCTGGAAAATTCCTTCCTGTTTAGACGATCGGCTCCATCTTGGTTGGTCTTTCCCTTTGTCTTTAACTCCATCACCAATCCATTCTTAATTTCAATTTAAATAGTTCTACCTCATTTTCAATCGATTTTTACTGTTCACAGCAATGCAGTAAGTCCACCCGGTCTTTTAACAGTTTGACAGCTTTTGACAGCTGTCAAAGCACTCTTCCCCCCAACAATGCTGTACCTCAAGGGGTGCCGGACACGGGAGCTGAGAAGGTTCAAAAAAGTCTTTCTTTCTCTCGGGTCCACCGTCCCAGAAACTTTTTCGTCTTTCGGCTTGGGTTTATTTAAAGCGCCTCCCGGTTTGCCATTAGGAAGAGACCGACTTCCGTTTCTTTAAAGTCTCTCCTATTTTTCCAATTGATGATTTTAAAGTCCAAATAAAAATTCCACTTACTTTATGGAAATCTTTAATTTTGTTCGGAAGAATCCGCCGCTTGCCGGGTCAGGACTCGGAGCTTCGCTTCTCGGAGGTAAGATATAGCCCAAAATGGCTCCCGCGGTTCCACCCCGCCGGCTCTCGATCGCTCTACTGAGCTCTCGGGCAGCGGGGGATCCGCAAAACGGAGCAGCCGCTGGGCGCGTGAGTCACCGGGACTCTCTACCCGGTGTTTTTACGGGGAGTCCGCTCGCTCTGCGGACTTCCCCCCCCTCCACGAGGCCAGGGAATTCGGCACGCGAAGTCCCTGCGTCCTTCTCTCCGCCGCGACGGACCGGAAGTTGACTTCCACTTTCTTCTCTCTTGGTTTTATTTTCCTTCCTTTATCTTTTTTGCGTTTTACTATTTCTTGCCTGTCACACGTGTATATCCTACTCAAAAATATATTTCGGACAACGGCTATGTATACTCTATGTTGTATTTTTTACCGTAATCCTACTGGTGTTTTATGAATTTACCATATACCTTTGCTGCAGTTAAAACTGATGTTTATTTTCTAAAAACGTTTTTGGTAAATGCCTTTGAGGACTTTTCTGCACAGTAAGCCTGCAGCTTACATAGGGGTTACGTTCCGCGAGTCCATCTAAAGCCAAAACCATGTATAGTCAAACCACATTGGGTGCAATGGCGGGTGGGATTGCCAAAATCTTTTTTTTGCTGGACACCCACCCCCTTTCTGCTCCCTCTTATTGTGAAGTGCTTCTATCCAGGGTCCCAGCACTGGCGGAGGAAGAGGAGTGTGGGGGGAGCGTACCTCCCCCAGCAGCGCAATTCTGGTGGGGTGCCATCGTGGCTGCCCCCCTCCACCCGCGCACTGGGCGCCACACCCCCAAGACATGTGCCATGCCCCTACAGGCTGCGCACCACGCCCCCAGGGCACGTGCCACGCCCCTGCAGGCGGCGTGCCATGCCCTGGGACGCACGCCAGCCCCACCCCCGCTTGCTCTCTGCCCTCTGGTGCCGGAGCATGAAGCTCTGCCACTGGGTCCCAGCAAGCAAGCAATGCCTTCTGCCAAAATACTGCACCCCCATCTTTCCCCCCAGGCTTATTGTTCTCCCCCTGGGAAAAAAGAAAAGAAAAGAAAAGAAAAGGAATGCAAAAACATGGCTGTCATTTTGGGTGGCAATTTGCACCCCACTCACGCTCGTCTTGCTTTCTATTCATTAGTCACCAATTACGTATTGAGTCTACACGTTGGACTTAATGGAGGTCAAGGCACAGCTTTCTTTCCCTGAGCAAAGTTCTTCGGATGCAATTTCTGATAGTTTTATCCACGAAACCTCTGGGAGGCTGCTCCCTAAGACGCTGAATTAAGGAGAGAGAGAGCTGAAAGCACGAGAAAGCCATTTGGTGGTGCTGATGTTTCAAAATAGGAATAGCTCTTGCTGCTGCCTTCGCTTCTAGGCTGCGGCCGGACGAGGAACGGCAACAAGAGGTATAAATTATAGCAGTGGCCAACTGGTAAACAAGAAAATCAGAGTAAATCAGTCCTTTCAAATCTTCCTGCTAAACTCCACACAAGCCTCTGCAAAACCTCCGCCTCTCAGTAGGAAGCGATTCACATAAATCTCGAAGGAAGTTCTTACTGATTGGAGTTAAGGTTCAGAAGAGCTGACAGGCAGCTTCCTGGGAGCTATTAGGGTGACCTGCTAGCCTTGGCAAAATGAAGACATCTGGTGTCCTCCAAGGCATGTGGAGGTGTGTATTATTATTATTAGTATTTATTGAATTTATATACCACCCTATACCCAGAGGTCTCAGGGTGGTTCATAAAATAAAATCAAAATGTAAAACCACAAAATACATAATCAAAATAAAAACAGCAACCCAATAACTCCGTTCCCCCCAAAAAAACATTTTAAAACGGCATGGGATGTCAATCAAATTGACCAAAGGCTTGGTTAAAAAGGGTGTATAATGAAGGCAAGTGAACTTCCTTGGGGGAGAGCATTGTACATGTTTGTGTAGCTACTCTCTATTGTGTCAAAGTGACAGGGATGGGGTCTAAGCTAGGGGAAGAAGACCATCTCTCTCCTATAAAGAAAGGCTATGACCCTAGGGGACTTTTTAATCTAGAGAAAAGGTGTGCAAGAGGCAACAGGATGGAGGCGTACCATATTGTGCATCTTCTAGAGAAAGTGGATATAATTTTGGGGGCATGTGAACGAAGTTGAAGGTTGGAAGATTCAGGACGGACCAAAGAAAGCTCTTCTTTGCTCAGTGCGTTGCTAAATCCCCTACCTTAAGATGAGTGAATGGCCACCAAACTGGGCGGCTTTAAAAGAGGGTTAGACAAATTCATGGACGATAAGGCTACAGTGGTTCTCTTCCCACAGTTGGTGGCTTGTTGTTTAGTCGTGTCCGACTCTTCGTGACCCCATGGACCATAGCACGCCAGGCACTCTTGCCTCTCGCAGTTTGGTCAAACTCATGTTCGTAGCTTCGAGAACACTGTCCAACCATCTTGTCCTCTGTCGCCCCCTTCTCCTAGTGCCCTCAATCTTTCCCAACATCAGGGTCTTTTCCAAGGATTCTTCTCTTCTCATGAGGTGGCCAAAGTATTGGAGCCTCAGCTTCACGATCTGTCCTTCCAGTGAGCACTCAGGGCTGATTTCCTTCAGAATGGATAGGTTTGATCTTCTTGCAGTCCATGGGACTCTCAAGAGTCTCCTCCAGCACCATAATTCAAAAGCATCAATTCTTCGGCGATCAGCCTTCTTTATGGTCCAGCTCTCACTTCCATACATCACTACTGGGAAAACCATAGCTTTAACTATAAGGACCTTTGTAGGCAAGGTGATGTCTCTGCTTTTTAAGATGCTGTCTAGGTTTGTCATTGCTTTTCTCCCAAGAAGCAGGTGTCTTTTAATTTCGTGACTGCTGTCACCATCTGCAGTGATCAAGGAACCCAAGAAAGTAAAATCTCTCACAGTTGGTGGCAGTATCCCTCTAAATGCCACTTGCTGGGAATCTCATGTCTGGAGACTGTACTGTTGCACTTGGGTTCGGCTCCAGGGCTCCCAATGCGCATCTGGTTGGCTAGGGTGAGAACAGATTGCCAGGGTGGACGGATCTTTGGGATCTCGACGGTCATCTAGTCCAACCCCCTGCAATGCAGGCATCTCAACTCAAGCATCCTGGACCGATGGCCATCCAACCTCTGCTTAAAGGCCTCCAGGGGAAGAGAGTCCACAACCTCCTGAGGGAGTCTGAGGAAGTGGGGGACCAACTCAAATGATCCACATAGAAGCGATGGGGGACATCCTATTGTGTCTTCCCACAAGGAGGATGAAGGTTGGTATAGACACTAACCATCTTTAAAATAGGCTGCAGAAATGCGGATGAGGAGTGTGATGGCAAGAGCATATTCTTGCAAGGCTATTATTTATTTTAAGGGCAAGAGAAGTTCCCAGGAGGGTGCTCATGTTCATTCAAACTAGGTGAAAAAAAACTCTATGGAGGAGTAATAGAGGGCTTGGGTGTCAGTACATAGGCGATTAATAATGAAACCTGCTTCAATTATTCAGCAAGATTTAATTTCATTGTATCCCTGGCATGCTCTGGTCCATGGGGTCACGAAGAGTCGGACACGACTAAACAACAACAAACAACAACATATCCCAACTAGGAGATGGCTGGATCTGTCAGTTTTGGGTATCCTGGTTTCTCAATTTTCCAATCTTGAATTCAATTATCCACATTCCATGAAAATTCACCTGCATTTTAATTCAAATACGAAACACATTTCTGTATGCAGGTTTTTTGCATTTCCCCCTTTTGTAATGCATATTTTCATGAAGATGTAAATTTCAATGCACACTTCACCCTAATATATGCATATTTGTACACATTGCTTGGCTGGAGAACTACATTGCAAAATTAATAAAGATGTGGATTCAGTTTGCATTCTTGGGGCGGGGTGGGGTGGGGCTGCAAATCTGGCAAGTTTGGCTTCAAATGTGAACTGGAGCTCATTTCTCCCCCACCCCTACCCAGGACGAAGCTTTCTGACCAGTTCTAAACAGATGCCGTTGCCACCCCTTCTGCTTTTGTAGTTAATCTGCCCCCCCTTTCTTTCTCTTTTCTGTCACCTTCTCTCATTCAGAAAGAGGCGGTGAAGTCTGATTTGTAGTTAACCCTCACCAGCATTTACAGAGGAGCTTTTAAAGAATAGCACCACCACTTTCGACAATCACCCACTGGGGAATGAAACATTATTTAAGATCAGAAGATGCAGAATGGCTCCCTTTCCCTCTGGGGTGAGCCAAGAGGGCGTTCCAGCGTATCCAAACGACAGATGTTGAAGAAATGGGTAGAAAGGCAGCTTAATGAAGGTAGGAAAACGAAACAAAATACAAAGTGTCTCTCTGTCTCTCTCACAAACATGGGCTTACAGAAAACAGCGTGTACTACCTAGCTGAAACAAAAATTTAAAAAATCCTTCCAGTAGCACCTTAGAGACCAACTAAGTTTGTCATAGGTATGAGCTTTCGTGTGCATGCACACTTCTTCAGATACACACTTCAGATACTACCTAGCTGAAGTATCAAACTGTAGGAATTCCTACATCTTCTGACAAAGAGCCTTTTTATTCACAAATTACTACATTTATAGCATACACCTTTTCTCACAACAACCCTGTGAGGAAGGTTAGGCTGAGAGACAGTAGTTGTCCCAAGGATACCCACTGAGCTTCATGGCTTCTGTCTTCCGAAGCTGCTCACTCCTAGGCAGAACTCCTGCCCAGGGCCGGCTCTAAGGCAAGCCCGGGTGGCGCAGGGTCGCCAGGAGACGCCGTGCGGCTGCGCCCGCCTGCCGCGGTGAGAAACGGGGCGGGGGGCATGCCGGAGCGATCATCGCACCACGGCACCCGGGCGCCCGATATGCTTAAGACGGCCCTGCTCCTGCCGGCCAGAGCCTGGACTTTTCCACCCCTCCCTCCCTTTCCTTGGGTGAAGTGTGGGCTCCGCAGTGGGAGCACAGAGAAGAGAGCTGCCCACCCACCTGGGATCCGCTGGTGCCCACCTTTGTGCTGCGCAGCCAAGGAGAAGCACCTGGGGAAAGACTCTTGCTTGGTGCCTTGGCCTGCTTTCTGCCGCCCTCCTCCTAGGCCTGCTGCAGCCGTGGCCCAGGCACTGCGGAGATGCCACCAAGCCTGCCAAGGAGCACCAACCGCCATCCCCACTGGGAGCTCGCGGAGATGAGACGGTGAACACGATGACTGGTAGGCAACCTCAGTGAGGAGCAGCTGCCGTAGGGGTGCAGCAAAGTTTGCCTGTTGCCTCCCGCACAAGGCCCATGAGGCCTGGAAACGATGCCTTATGAGGAACGGCTTAGGGAGCTGGGTATGTTTAGCCTGGAGAAGAGAAGGTTAAGGGGTGATATGATAGCCATGTTCAAATATATGAAAGGATGTCATATAGAGGAGGGAGAAAGATTGTTTTCTGCTGCTCCAGAGAAGCGGACACGGAGGAATGGATTCAAACTTCAAGAAAGAAGATTCCACCTAAACATTAGGAAGAACTTCCTGACAGTAAGAGCTGTTTGGCAGTGGAATTTGCTACCAAGGAGTGTGGTGGAGTCTCCTTCTTTGGAGGTCTTTAAGCAGAGGCTTGACAGGCATATGTCAAGAATGCTTTAATGGTGTTTCCTGCTTGACAGGGGGTTGGACTGGATGGCCCTTGTGGTCTCTTCCAACTCTATGATTCTATGATTCTTCAAGCGCCTGGGCAAACAGGTGTCCTAACCTGGCAACCGCGTGATAACAAAGATCATGCGGTTGTCTTCCGTTGTAGTGATGCATCTCTTCTTTTCAGGAGGTGGAGAGAGAAGAGGGCAACTATCTCTGGTGGCAGCAACTTGTTCTTTCAAACACTTAATTACACCCTGAAAGAACACCCTAAAAGCAAGATCATACAATCCGTTCAGAAGCTCTTCAGTATTCAGGCTATGGTGATTTAGCCTGTTGTAAATTAAATCAGAATTTGAGCCTTTCATATTCCTTTCTGTTGACCTCATTTCTTTGGGTTCCCTTTGATTAAAAAATGCTTTAAACTCATGCTTAATTAGAGCATGCCTGCTAGAAAATAAATTTTGCTATGCTCCTCCCACTCTATTAATTCTATTGGAGATTTAATTACGGCTGCTGAAATTTCTTCATTAGGAAAGAGAAGCATTTCTAAAGATTTTTTTTTTTAAAAAAAACTACCACCAGCACCCAGGTCATGGGAGAAAACCAGTATTTCCACCGCCCCCTTTTAGAAACTTTGCTCATCTCAAGGGGAAGTGTTCCATTTTTTTTCTTTTAAAAAAAACCCAGATGGATGATAGTAGACTTCCACAGTTAAGAACATAAGAAGTGAAGTTTTACTCAGAATAAACCCACTGAAATTACTAAACACAAGTATGTTAGGTCCATTAATTTCATTAGGTCTACTTTCATTGAATGCCACCCACTGTTCTCACTATGGGAAGTCCGCAAGTAGGACCTGGGAGGAATTCAGTGTTGCACTAAGCATTCTGACTTGCAGGATGGAATGTCCCCCCACTGTTTGGGGTTCTCCCAACACCCCAACCCCAGTTTGTGTGTGTTTGTCATCCAGGGGGAAAACCCCATTGCACAAGCATAAGTCATTAGTTGAATGACTTTGCTGAATCCCAGCCCCTGAGCACAACAGCACTCTCCCCACTTGTGAGTCCCAGAAACCGGTATTCTGAGTCACACCGTCTCCAATGGTAGAGGCAGAACATGTGGCCTTGTCCTCCGTGAATTCATCTAACTCTCCTTTAAAGCCATCCAAAGTTGGTGGCCCTAATGGATCCTTCATGGTTAGTAAAGTATAGGTGGGTTCCCATGAGGCATGACACAGTGATAATGACAAAGATCCTTTGTTGAACTAAGAGAACTAGACAACAGGGGCAAAGCAACTGCATATAAATATTTCTGAAGGCCTGGGCCACTCCCACATCCAACACGATTGGCTGTCTAAACTTCCAAGCTGTGACTCAGAGTTCAAGGGCCAATGACAGAGGCCCAAATCCTGAAATGTTCTTTGATTGGATATCATGTAACGAATCAGAACACAGGGGCTCAGAATCCTTTTTCCAGACTCAAGCTCAGGCCACAGACCACTAGATACATAACAGTTAACCCACCATCAATCAAAACACCAAAGACTTCCAGAATCAGAAGCTGAAGTCCAGAATCAGAAGCTGAAGCAGATGTTGAGGGAGGCCAAGAGGCAGAGATGAGTCAAGCTGGTGAAGAAGCTCTGGAGCCTCCCCCTCCTGCTGGGACCAGCACATCTACTCCCTGATCTCCCAGAACCAGAAGACGTATTAAGAGGAAGCAGGAAACACAGGCACAGTGATGGAGTCTCAGATTGCTCGGGAAGGATCCAGGAGAGGAGGAGGCTTCGACAGCTGTGGGAAGGCAGGGACTTTCAGTCCCCACAACTGCTTCAAAGGGCCAAGATTTACCAGGACGAATTGTGGTGCTTGCTAGCCTGGCCTCCTGACCTGACCTGAGTCAACCTTGTTTCCTTGAATAAAGAGTTAACTCACTGATGCTGTGTGATTTATTGCTGAGCTGCTCCTGGCCATATAGGGCACTCAGAGAAATCAGCCAGGAGGCAGCACCCTCCACTCCTTTCCTGCATGCAGATGTGCCCCTCGGCTGAAACGAATGGGGGAAATTCTAGGCAATGCTCTGTCCCTGATGTGGGGAGCTCTCCATGGCACTGAGAAACCATTTTATAAGAGTACCCATGTGCCTTCTTGAGAAGAGAATCCACCGTCTTCTTTCCGAGTCTGCTGCTAAAATTGTTGCTAAAAGAAACCGTAAGATGTAAGAGTGTGAGAGGCAGGCTGTTGGGGAATGGAGAAATATTCCCACTGAATGTCGTAAGAAACACTTTGTCTTTGGCTGACCTGGAAATAATCTGCGCCAGCAGCATCACAGAAAGGCTTGTTCTGGAGAGTAATATCATTTAGATCCCTTCCTCCTCCTGAGGCTTTGACTCGGGCTCAGTTGTTACATATTAAGGCAGAAAGTGCACATCATAGCAAATGCAGGTCCAGCAGCCAGAAATGGTTAAAGAAGGAAGGAGGAAGAGAGGTGAATCTGATAAGGTGCCAAAGGGGAGTGTATATTCATAGTTCAATTGACCAGGAGGTCCTGCAAAGTTAGGGCTGCCGTATTTCTAAAAGATTCAGGACACAAAAGTTGTTGAGCTTTCGGAAATCAAAATCTCATTGGAATAGCTGACTGCAAGCACCAGCATACCGTATTTACTCGAATTCAATGTGCAGCTTTTTGGCCAAATGACATCATGAAAATTAGGGTGTGCGTACAGGGTTCCACTTGTTGGGCATTATCATTTCGTTCGCGAATACCATTCCTTTGGCACCAGCTTAAAAGGAAGGGAGAGCGATCCAATTCTGTTTGCATTTAACGATGAACCCACCAAATTTGCACTTTCCGAAACAATGCGTAAACTGAACACGCAGCCATCCCTTGGAATTTGCACTTCTCCAGTTTTTTAAATGAAGTGAAGGAGGGCTCAAAAATCCATATACTAGGAGACAACATGCAGAAATCAGTGAAAATGCATTCTGTTGGGGTTGGGGAAAAAAATTCTAGTGGTGTTTGCTAGAAATCTGCATTTAAAGACACAGGCCTGCTGCTTGTCTTGTGGGGTTTCACCCTGAGGACGACACCTGAATATATTCTTTGATGGTAAATGTGGTCGGTGGTGAAAAGGATCTCAACACCTCTGGCAAATGTGCTCACCATGAGGTTGCCTTCTTTATGAATTGGGTGGAACAGGCAGCTTGCGTGTTATTCCGTCACTGCATTATTAGCGTTAATGGAACTTGAAACTGTGTACCCAGAGGCAGTGAAACACACTCAAAGCCTCTCTTCATTTAACATGGGATGACATTGGCTTTGAGCACATGGCATTGTTTTATTAATCGTTCTTCCCTTTTCATCCGGGAGGGAGCAAAACTCCTTTGGAATGTAATATATTTAATTGCATCTCTCTCTCTCTCTCTCTCTCTCTCTCTCTCTCTCTCTCTCTCTCTCTCTCTCTCTCTCTCACACACACACACACACACACACACACACACACACTGATAAGGATCTCTCTCTGCCACCCGTTGTGTCTCAAATGTTTCATCAGTTACCCAGGGAAAGCTCCATCTTCGCTGCTTTCTCCCACCAGCCGCCGTGTCCCGGCGCCACAGGAAGAAAATGTATATAAATATGTAAGAAGAGATTTAATTACCGAAAAGCGCACCAAAAGCACTGGGTACTTCTGTGATTGAAGTCCTCCCTGGGGACACGATAAGTATCTGACAGAAAAATAGGGCACTAATTAGTAAAGAAGTTGAATTACATTTATGCATGACATTATCCATCTTTAATACAGTCAGGAGGGGGAGGGGAAGTATTGTTCGCTCCAGAAAAAGTTATGCCGGGAGGCTGGAGTCAAACAGTGGGAGAGACACTCACACCAGTTTCTGTATATTAGGTTTTTTTTGGGGAATCACAAGTGGGGATAGCTCTGTGGCACTCAGCTCCTGCTTATGGGCACCCCATAGGCCACTGGGATCAGGAACCCAAACTAGGGTCACAACTGCACCATTTAACAGTTTAATTTTCTGTTATGGGGTTTGAAGGATGCGGGTGGTGCTGTGGTCTAACTCACAGAGCCTCTTGGGCTTGCCAATCAGAAGGTTAGTGGTTCAAATCCGTGCAATGGGGTGAGCTCCCGTTGCTCTGTCCCAGCTCCCGGCAACCTAGCAGTTTGAAAGAACGTCAAAGTGCAAGTAGATAAATAGGTACAGCTCCGGTGGGAAGGTAAACGGCGTTTCCATGTGCTCTGGCTTATGTCATGATGTCCATTGAGCCAGAAGCGGTTTAGTCATGCTGGCCACATGACCCGGAAAGGTGTCTGTGGACAAACACCAGCTCCCTTGGCCTGAAAGCGAGATGAGCGCCGCAACCCCATAGTTGCCTTTTTTACCTTTGTGGATGTGACCATAATGAGTTTTATTGTTTTCTCACGGTAGTGGTGGTGGTGGTGGTGGTGTCCTCAAAAGACTATTAAGTCCAGAGTCAAATTACAGTCATACCTCGGTTTAAGTACACCTCGGTTTGAGTATTTTCAGTTTAAGTACTCCGCGGACCTGTCTGGAACAGATTAATCCACTTTCCATTACTTTCAATGGGAAAGTTCGCTTCAGGTTAAGTACGCTTCGGGTTAAGTACAGACTTCCGGAACCAATTGTGTCTGTAAACCGAGGTACCACTGTACTTAGTCAAATTGTCAGGCAGGCTAGTTCTTTCATTTAAACATGGTGGTTTGCTTGGCAGATGGCATACGATCTTGGTTTTTTTGTTTTAAAATGATAGGCACTTAACTGGGAAATCGGTGGGACTGACTTCTGAGTAGGCATGCATAGTTATGTGCTGCCTTAGTTACATTCACAGTCAAGCTGGAGGCAGATAGCAGAGAGAGGGCACCTCCAGATTGACAGTAATTGCATTTCAGCACATCCTGGGACTTTAGTTTTATGCAGTTAAAGTGGATTGAAAGACCCTGACCTGGTGTAACTATTTTTGGCACAATTCTTGATGTTCTTTTGTATACCAAAGATCTTTATTAAGGGTCTCTGAAGGGGCTCACAGCAAAGGCAGCGATGGAGATAAATAACGTATAATTCTTGAATGCAGACCATTAGCAGTGGTTAATCTAAACCACGGGTGTCAAACACAAGGCCCGGGGGCCTAATCCGGCCCGCCAGACCTCGTCGTGTGGCCCGCGTAGCCGCTGCCGACATTAGCCGCTGACAGTAGTTCTGGAGCCTGCGATTGGCCGAGGGTCAAAACCGGGGGCGGGGCTGCAGGCGGAGGCCGGGGCGCTGGAGCCGCGCTGACAGCCTTGGCCAGGGAATTTCAATTTCGAATGAGGCTGAGGGAGGCGGTGGCACAGCGGCCAGACAGGGAAGTGAGATACAGGAGGAGGAGGAGGAGGAAGCCCACCGAGGAGGTAGGAAAGCCCTACAGGCGCCGCCGGCAAAGTTGGTGCCAGGACGGAGCAGCGTTGCATTTTTTTTTTTTTGGCGGGCTTTGCTGTTGTCTCCGAGAGCGAGTGAGGCGGCACTGGGGAGCCGCCGCCCGCCGCTTCCCTTCCTCTCCTCGGCTGCATCCAGGAGGTGGGCGAGCGAGCGGGCGAAAGGGACGCGGAGTGAGCCTGAGGGCGAAGCGCAACAGCCGCTCTCTTGATGGAGCCGGGTTTCTCTTCCCTCTTCCCCCGTTTTCTCCTCATAGACACTCGGGAGGGTGCCTGGCTTTTGCTCTGCCCCCCACCCCGAGCCGCCCTTTGGCTTCTCAGTTCCGGTGGAGCTGCTCCCCGGGGGGCGGCCGGGAGGGAGGCGGCGGCGACGGCACGGGTTCCTGCTCTTCCCGCTCTGCCGCCACCTCCTCTCAGCCCCTCGTGATGTAGGGCTCCAGATGGAGTCGCCTCGCGGTTTGAGTAGGTGGGAGGGGAATTTTTTGGGGGGGGGAGGTTTTCAAGCCTCCTCTGCCTGCAGTCCCGGTAGGGAGAGGCGGCGGCGAAGATGACAACAGCGCGGGTGGGGGGAAGAGCTGCTCTGAGGCGAAGATGCACGTCCGCTGGGGCTGCCGCCGCCTTCCTCCTCGGGAAACCTGCTGCCCTCCCTCAGCGCGAGGGGAAGGGACTCTGGCGCTGAGGAGGGAGGATGCAAAAGCAAAGCAGGGAGTTGGCGCTGCACCGCATGTTCCTGCCCCTCTCCAAAGCATGGGGTGGGTTGCAGCGTGTGGCATCCTGCCTAGCGGGGTTTGGGTGTGCGCAGGGCGGGAGAGGGAAGCCCTCTTTCCATCTGCAGGTTTTTAATCCCAGCAGTGGCTTTCTCCTTCCTGCCGAAGGTTTAGTTGAACGCCCCCCCCCCGGAAGCCATCGATCCCCACCTTTTGTTCAAATTTCCCTCGTTTACATCCCCTCCCACACACGCGCCACGACGCAGGAATGTGATCCGCGTGGGGGCGGGAATGAGCTTACATTCTTACAAAAAACAGTAATAATTGAATGCAGTGACAATAATTTATGATAATAAAGAGTGGACACATAGTCCTACAGACACAACCGGCCCTTTGAGGGTGACCAAACTGCTGATGCGGCCCCCGATGAATTTGAGTTTGACACCCCTGATCTAAACTGTACATACAAGGATTTTCACATCCAATGCAAATTAAATCACTATCAGAAAAATCGCAATAAAAGAGTAACTTATGAGGGCAGTCCCTTGCAAAATTCTTTGCTGCCTCTGCACAATCTCTCTCTCACTTAAGCTGGGTCTTGCTGGATCATAGAATGATAGAATGGTAGGGTTGGTAGGGACCCTAAGGGTCATCTAGTCCAACCCCCTACAATGCAGGAAGCACAGCTAAAGAATCCCTGGCGGTCCTCCACCCTCTGCTGAAAAACCTCCAATGAAGGAGAGTTCACCAACTTCCAATGCAGTTTGTTCCACTGTTCTTACCATCAGAAAGTATTTTCTGTTGTTTAGTCGGAATCTCCCTTCTTGTCATTTGACTCCACTGGTTTGGGTCCTACTTTCTGGAGCAGGAGAAAACAAGCCATTCAGAAATTTGAAAGTGGCTGAAAAAGTAATAATAATAATAATAATAATAATAATAATAATAATAATAATAATTCAAAAACATCTCCCACCACAGTTGTCTGAACCTATGTTGCTTGGTCTTCTCTGCTCAGCGCCCTCCCGCCTATGGAGGGGACGCCGAGAGCTCCCCAGCAGCGGCACCGGTAGTGGCGGCAAGAGCCCGCAGCCGAAGCCTTCAGCTATGGGCGCTGCCCCTGGAAGCATAAGAACTGACTCCTTTTGGAAGAAATTATTGTCCAGATCCATCAAAATATTATTCATTTTTTTATTTGCAGAACTCTTCAAAACAAAACAGAAACATCAAATGCCACATATGTAAAAAATATCCCCACAGTCTCTTGTGCTGTCCAGCACAGACTCAGCACCTTAGAAAATATCAAATAATCCAAACAGACCTAGAAGCAAAGGTCTCCCTCTCTCTGTTACAGCATCCATTTCTCCTGGAGCTGTTTTCCTTGAGATCTCCATCTGCATCTTCACTCCACAGAGTCTTGAGAGAGAAGACTAATAGGTAACTTCCTTCAAAGTGGAGATTTGCAACCAAATACCTTTGTCACCTGATCTAAGGTTACTCACTCACAGGTTAGCTAGCAGGAAAAAAAAGAGTTAATTATCAACTAGTCAAAGCCCAGAGGCTGCTCTTTTTGCTTTTAATATACCCCTGTGGCGTTTTACCTCTGGGGGACCAGCAAGGGTTAATTAGTAAGGGAGAGTGAAGAGCCAATAGGAGCTCAGTAGGCAGAAGCAGGGAGGGTATAAGGGAGAGAGTCAGAGAGTTGAGGGAGAGAGGGTTAGAATAGAGCTAGAGAGGTGAGTCTGAGAGAGAATTAAGAAGGGAATTTCAGAGTCAGGAGGATGTTGGGGGAACTAGTAGGAAAGGATAAGTTTAAGCAAATGTACCTGAGAAACTGTGAAGAATTTATTTGCTTGTGAGAACATCTTAAATAAACTCAATTGTTTGGTTTATCTTTCACCTGACTGGGATCCAATATATGTGTACCAGTACAGTTACTGGTTGGTGGCAGCAAACGAGTATAAAGGTGTGGGAGGCTCTGGGTCAATAGACCGTGAAACGTCCGGGGGCCCTTTGCCGGTTTATCACGCCACAACCCCCATGGAAAAACCCCATGTTAAAACCTATTCACCAATACACAGGCATTCCCATTTTCAGTGTTAATTAAACCAATTATGCTTAACAATTGATGAGTGTAGGATGACTCGATGGTGAACAGGAAGTCGTAGAAACATTGCACAAGGAAATCAGAATGAAGAAGAAGAAGAAGAGTTTGGATTTCATATCCTGCTTTATCACTACCCGAAGGAGTCTCAAAGCGGCTAACATTCTCCTTTCCCTTCCTCCCCCACAACAAACACTCTGTGGGGGGAGTGAGGTTGAGAGACTACAGAGAAGTGTGACTAGCCCAAGGTCACCCAGCAGCTGCATGTGGAGGAGCGGAGACGTGAACCCGGTCCCCCAGATTACGAGTTTACCGCTCTTAACCACTACACCACTGAAATCAGGATGAATGCGACGATTGAAGAGTGGCAGACAAAAATGATAGACTATGCGGAACTAGCAAGACCGACTAGCAGGATCTGAAACCAGGGAGAGGCAAGGTACCAAAAAGACTGGAGTAAATTTGTGGACTATATGGAGAGGAACGGTAGAAGTTTAAAGACACTTGCAGGACTGAAATAAATCCTACGAAACGACTTTAAATAAGGAGTAAAGGAACTGCGAGATAAGAGTGGAAAAGAAAACCAAATGAGGGGAGGGAGGGAAGTCAAAGCTCGGGGGAGCATTGGGAATTCGAGATAGGGGAATAGTTGTTAAAAAGAGAAAATTTGTGTGTTGTGTTTGTTTTTGAATGTTTTGTTTTGTTTAATGTGTTAATGTGTTTATTTGGAAAAATTAATAAATTGCTTAAAAAAAATGAAATCAGGATGAATGCTTGCTGTCATATCCCTGTCAACAAATAAGAGGAAACAGAGGTGGAGCTAGCTGCTCCGGCACCTGGAGCAGCACACATGCTGTGCACCCGGGGTGGGGCCATGGGGGCAGCGTGAGCGTCCTGGGGGTGAGACGCCCATGGCGGGCTGCTTCCTGGGCGGGGTGGGGTGGGGTGAGGGAGCCATGCCACTTTCCCAGCAGCCTTCCTCCCTTCCTCCTTCCTTTTGACAGTTTGGGGGAGGCTCCCCCCAGGAAGCAGCCCGAGAGCGGGGGGGCAATGGCCCACCACCTGCCAACTACTCCCAAGCCTCCCCAAGCTGTCAAAATGAAGGTGGAAAGGGGGGAAGGCCACCGGCACAGCTCCGCCCCTTCCCCTGATGGCTCGGGGTAGGCTTGGGAGTTGCAGGCAGGCGGCACGCCAAATGTCACCCCCCCAGTGATGACACCCGGAACGGACCGCCCCCACCGCAGCCCTCTTCCTCTGCTGCTGAGAGGAAATGCTCAGTGAAGACTGGGCATAGGACCTGCCCAAACCATTGCGATTCTGAGGTGGGATTTAATCGCATACTGGCAAATCCAGGTTCCACAGTTAAAGGTGATTTGGTACTCATGTGCAACAAGCCCACCCTCCCATCATGGAACACGATGGGAAAATGCACCAGAAAGTGTGAGGTGACATTTGTTGGATGCAACGTTACCAACTCCCCCTGCAAGCAAACCAGAATGAATGCGAAAGGAGTATTCTGGCTGACTTTCTGCAAAGAAATGTAGATGAATGCTCAATAAACAGGTAGCCTGGAAGCAGCCCTAGTCTAAGCTGTGTGCAAGCTTTGTGCAAGCACATCTGGAGGAATGCTCTTTAAACAGGGCTTTGGCCAAAGGGATCAAGGACTGTGTTATGCACTCTAAGAGACAAGGGCTCTTTCAGTCAAGAGCTTACGGTAACACTGCAAAGATATTGCAAATGGGAAATTTGCATTTCAAAAAACTTTTCAGATTTTCCCTCAAATGGGTAGATTTGAAGGAATTGGGAGAATTTTGATACCAGCAATGTACCATGCAGACTCTACCAAAACAACAACAACAAAAAAACAAAAACCCTTGCGCATATGAGCAGCAATAAACACATGTTTGAATACACTCCAAGTAGCATAGCTTCTAAATCTATGGGAATATGTAGCAAAAGTGTTAACAGCTAAGCATACCTTTCCCAGTGAGTCAGTTTAGGAGAGAGTTTAAAGTGTCTAGACAGCTTGGGGGCCTGAATTAAAAGGAAAGACTGGGTTTTCCCAGTCTGCTGAATCAGATTGAAGCAGGACTTCAATGTGGTTATTCAGAGATGGAAGCAGCGAAAGGGGTAGTTAAAGCAATTGACCCTCCAGCTAGTTTGAAGAGCTCCATGGAAGGAAATTACACAATGACCCTGCCTAAATTAAGGAGGATTTTTTAAGAGTTTATAATCAAGAGAAGGCTTCCACAGAGCTGTATGTCAGCCTGTCTAATGCTTCTCAGGGAATGAAGAGACAGTGCTCAAGATTTCTTGTTGCGGGCCACTGAACTGAGACAAAAGGTAGTGCTTGCCTCACAAGAGGGAGGCTTCACATTAAAATATGACCCCTGTTTGGTGAAGAACACGTTTCTTAATTCAGCTTATCTGGGCTACGGTGTAACTTTGTTTGTACGCTGATGTTGTCCTACCTGCAAGAGGGTTCAATTTGCAGGCACTGCGGAAAAGCTCAGGATTGTTACCAGCTGGGAAAGAGACAGACAGACAGCGAAAGACGAAAGAAAGAAAGAAAGAAAGAAAGAAAGAGAGAGAGAGAGAGAGAGAGAGAGAGAGAGAGAGAGAATGCTAGTGAGCTTCATGTAGTGCAGTGGTGAACTTTTTTCTAAGAGGGCCAGATTTGATGAAGTGAAGGGCCGTGAGGGCCGGCCAAAGGGCCAACCAAAGTTGTTGACCTTTTTTACGATTGAAGTTGTTGAGGGTTTTTTTGGGGGGATTTTACCCCAGGAAATAAACTGCCACAGGGGACGGATTAAACCAACTGGTGGGCCGGATTAGGCCCCCAAAACGGACCTCGGACATACCTGATGTAGTGCCACAAACAAGTGCTTGCTAGTGCTGATTCAGGGACTCTTCTCTTCCCATGATGAGCACAACCAAGAAAACACCTACATGTGGATCATTGATGGGGGAGAAAGTTAGTTCAGTTCACAGCTAAAGGGAAACTTACCTAATTCTCACTTCCAGAAGCAATGCGCAAAGCGAAACTTAGCCGTCCTTGAAAACCCACACTTCTCCACATATTGCAGTACAGTTCTCCAGCTAAGCAATGTCTGAAATAAAATAAAAATGCATATACTAGGGTAAAGCATGCATGAAAACGCACCAGTTGGTGAAATAAGTTTGGGGAACTCTTTAGAGAAAAGACGAGTAAGAGAAATGGACTAGAGGCTTATAAAATTATTCATTGCATGGAGAGAGTGGAGAAAGAAACATTTCCCCTCCTTTCCCAGTACTAGAACTTGGGGACATTCAGTAGAAATCACCGCATGTGAGAAAGTCTCTCCCGCAAGAGGTCATATTGGCCACCAGCTGCGAAGGCTTAAAAAGAGGATGGCACAAATTCATGGAGAATAAGGCAATCAGTGGCTACTGGCCATGAAGGGCTAGGCTCTTTCTCCACTGTTGGAGCTGCTTATATCTCTGAGTACCAGTTGCTGGAAATTGCAGGCGGGGAGAGTGCTGCCTTGTTTTGTTGCTGAAGGTGGAAACACACAGAGTCCCCATTTGACCTCTGTGAAAATCCAAACCAATGGCTTTGATATCACCCCAAACCCCCACAAAAAACCCAATGGTGAGAAAGATCTGTTGGCGTCTTAATGCTGTGAACCACCCTATATCAGGTGGCCCCAGAGCATATTGTCAGGATGCTGTCAGTGGTTGCCCAGGAAAGTATAAAGAGAAGGAAAAGTTTCTTACCATCCTTTTTTAAATTTCAATCTCTACAGAGAGAGGCTATGGAACCAAACCTCTTGGATAATGGCATTGTCCTGAGTGAATCTCCACCCCCCGTCTCTCCCACTTCCTCATTCATCACCATCACCTCCTCTATGAGTGCTGCTATGTGCCTTCTGTCTTTGAGCTCTTTGCTCTCCTACTTTTAAGGCTCGCCAGGTTCTGGGAGATGGAGGGTCTGGAATGCTTTCTGATGACAACGTGTCAGCCAGGTGTTGCTCTGGCTCTCCCATGATCTTTCCCCCTCATCTGCCTCTGAGCTGTGACCTCCCTCAAACCCCTGTTGTAAATCTATACTGTCTTCCTCTTCTGCCTCCCTGAAAGGGCCAGGACGGGGAGGCGGTCTCCACCATTCCTTCTTTGCCCAGTCCTTGACACATACCCTCCAATATTCCTTAGATGAAAATAGGGACATTTCTCACTCCTTCTCAACTTACCCTCCTTGACCCCCATTCCCCCCAAGAGCATCATAGCTGCCAAGTTTTCCCTTTTCTCGCGAGGAAGCCTATTCAGCATAAGGGAAAATCCCTTAAAAAAAGGGATAACTTGGCAGCTATGAAGAGCATTTCCTATCAGAAGAAGGGCAAGTGCCACCATCAGCACACCAACAAAACACAACACGCCCACCCTCCTCCGTCCTGAGAAAACCCCTTAATCTTTTCTTTTATTCTTTGGTAGATTTACAAAAAGAAAAGCAGACACTAATAAATAAATTTTAGAAAGGGACAAGATTAGACAGATGCATAAAGCTTTTTTTCCTTCTTTTTCAAAGTCAAGACTCCTTGCGCTCCACTCCATTCCCCCTTTCTTCCCACCCAGGAAGAAAGAGTCCTCTCGCACCCTTCCCAAAGCCTACTTACCGTGTTTCTCATATTTTAAGACATGTCTTATATTTTTTTCCCCAAGAAAATAAGCCTATGGCTTATTTTCGGGGGTGTCTTATTTTTTGCCGAGCCACGACTGAGCGGGAACCAGCAAAGGCAGCAGCCCGCCGCCGGCTTGGAGCTCGGCAACGTGCGCGCTGCTGCCTTTGCCAGCTCCCGCTCTGTTGGAGCTCGGCAAAGCGCCGCTGCTACGGTACCTTTGCCGGCTCGAGCTCCAAGCCGGCGGCGGGCTGCTGCTTCGCGGCTTCTCCTCCTCCTCCTTCTCCTCACTGCCGCCTTTTTCGGGCTCCAGCTCCTTCTTCCCCACAGGCTCCTCCGCGGAAGGCCCGTCCAGCAGCTCGGCCTCTGAGTCGCCGCTGCTGCTGCCGCCTCTTTCTCCTTCTCCTCCTCCGCCGCCGGGCTCTCCTCCTCCGGGCCCCTCGTCCTGGGCGGGAAGAGTGGTGGCGGGGTTCTCGGTGGCCGCCAGGCTCTCCTGGGTCTCCTGCATGGGGGGCTGCGCGGCCTTCCCGCTCGCCTCACACGCGCGGCGCACGAACAGGCAAGGCGGCGCGCTGGGCCGAAAAGGGGGAGGGAGGGTGAGGGTGAGCGCAGACGCGCGCGCAGGGGAGGCTCCCTCTCACCGGGCCATGTGCGCGAGAGCGGACCCGGCGGCGAGTCTCGCGAGAGGGGGCAGGGACCAACTCGGCACAGGAGGGGGGGAGGAACGGATTCCAAAAGCGGTGTCGTTAGAACAATCCTGGTGGTTAAGTCCAACATGGCGGCTCGAGGCCCCCGCATTAAGCCCGCCCTTAGGTGGGGTCGGATGGACCATCCCAGAAGGAGGGTGGAAGTGAAAGTAGTGTCGTGAGTAGTGGCATCGTCATTGCGTCCTTTCGCTTGTGGCAGTATTGTCGAAATTGAGTGGGAAAGCAGCAGCCCGCCGCCGGCTTGGAGCTCGGCAAAGCTGCCTTTGCCGGCTTCCGCTCCGTTGGAGCTCGGCAAAGCGCGCGCTGCTGCCTTTGCCAGCTCCCGCTCAGTCGGGGCTCGGCAAAGCGCGCACTGCTGCCCTTGCCGGGTCCTGCTCATGTCTTATTTTTGGGGTATGTCTTATATTTCGCCAGGTCTTGAAAATCCTGCCATGCCTTATTTTTTAGGGATGCCTTAAAATATGAGAAACACGGTAGCTCTTGCCCATCTTTTGGAAGGAGATGGGAGGGCTCTAGGACCCTGCCAGAGTCTCGTGCCTCCTTCCCAAAGTCTGGAGCCCTGCTTAGCTGGCTTTGTTTTCTGCTGCTCCAGAGAAGCGGACACGGAGCAATGGATTCAAACTTCAAGAAAGAAGATTCCACCTAAACATTAGGAAGAACTTCCTGACAGTAAGAGCTGTTTGGCAGTGGAATTTGCTACCAAGGAGTGTGGTGGAGTCTCCTTCTTTGGAGGTCTTTAAGCAGAGGCTTGACAGGCATATGTCAAGAATGCTTTGATGGCGTTTCCTGCTTGGCAGGGGGTTGGACTGGATGGCCCTTGTGGTCTCTTCCAACTCTATGATTCTATGAGAATAATGGTGGTTTTCACCCCTCTCTCTCCCACCCTCCCCCGGCGACATGGTGGTGTGCGGAAGTACTCTTGAGGCCCACTTGGCATGAAAAGTTGGGTTTCCCTGATGTATAGTATGGTCAACCTGTGTAAATTCATGTGTAAATGAAGCCTAACATGAGGAAACCTCCACATGCCTCCAAATACCTATGTGCCTAGGAAAGCATGCATGAGGTTTGCACTGGGACCCCTCAGATCTTGCACAGTGCCACTCAGAGACTGGGGATGTGCGCAACACTGTTATAGGATCTTGCCTATTTTTTGGAGGAGGGGGCAACGGGTTAGTTTAGAGATTGAAGCAAACAGCATAATTAAGTATAATTGCAAATTCACTGCAAACCCACATAATCACACATTTACACCATAAATGCATAATTATGTAATTACCACTTGTAATTAGCCATTACTAAAATGACAATGGTGTCATAAAAGCCTAATTAAACTAAAAATTGTCCGTGGAATACAGAATAGGTAATGATTTCAAAAGTTTGCTATCTCACCTGATGTTATTACCTCTCTCCCCTCTTTCACCGTGAGCTATGAAAAGCACCGTCTCCTTATTAGGGAAAATTAAGCTGCAAATGTTGTGTTTGAGAAATCCCTAATTCATAGACCAGAGAACTCCCCTCCTAAAATATCCCTTGCTCAGTCTATACCTTAAAAAATAGCTCAGCTAAACCATTCTTGCTTTCTTCCCACTCCTCCAATCCCAAAGAGCCTAATTTTTGTACAGTTCTCTTCATCCATGGGGACATCTAAAGCAGTAGTTTTTAAATTAAGCTCTGGGAAAACCTGAAGTTATGGACAACTTATTGTTTCATCTTCTCTTGCTCTTTGTATGGTGCTTTCAATGTACATGGTGCTTCCCAAAGACTGAAGATGATGGCTCTCTGCCCCCAAGGCATACCTGCCAAGTTGCTGTCAGAGAAATAAGGGACCGGGCCGGAAATAGCAGACCAGAAGTAGCACTGCCGCCATTTTGGAACTGGGCGGAGCATGCTCAGAAGTGACTTTTGATGCTGCTTTGCCCAGTTCCAAAATGGCCGTCGCGCCAGAAGTTGCACTGCAGCCATTTTGGAACTGGGCAGAGCAGCATCAAAAGTTGCTTCTGAGCATGTTCCGCCCAGTTCCAAAATGGCCACCGCGCCAGAATGAACTGGGAAAAAACAAAAAAAATCCGTTTTTTTCAGCTAGGAACAGCTGGAAAAACGGGGATTTCCTGGGGAAAATGGGAGACTTGGCAGCTATGCCCCAAGGCACTTACAATTTAGGAAATGACGCAAGGGAGGCATCACAGGAAAGAGAGGGAAAGGAAGGCAAGGGAAACAGGGAAACATATGCACTGTGTTGGCTGATAAGAATATATGAAGAGCCCTTCAGGATCAAGCCATTGGCTTCTCTAGTCCAGCATCCTGTTCTCACTGGTGGACTTTGGGCTTTCAAATTTCAGTGGCGGCCTGTACGGCTCGGTGCCCAGTTCAGGCAAACCAGCCATGCTCCCCTGAATCCACCTCTGCTGTTCTCATAGTGGCCACCCAGATGCCTTTGGCAAACCTTCAAGAAGGTAAAGGTAAAGGTACAGGACCCCTAGATGGTTAAGTCCAGTCAAAAGAGACTATGGGGTTGCAGCGCTCATCTTGCTTTCAGGCTGAGGGAGCCAGCGTTTGTCCACAGACAGATTTCCCAGGTCATGTGGCCAGCATGACTAAACTGCTTCTGGCGCAACTGGACACTGGAACAGAAGCCAGAGTGCACGGAAATGCCATTTACCTTCCCACTGCAGTGGTACCTATTTATCTGCTTGCACTGGCCTGCTTTCGAACTGCTAGGTTGGCAGGAGCTGGGACAGGGCAATGGGAGCTCACCCCGTTGTGGGGATTCGAACTGCCAACCTTCTGATCAGCAAGCCCAAGAGGCTCAGTGGTTTAGACCACAGCGCCACACGCTCCCTCTTCAAGCAGGACGTGAGCCCAAGAGCACTCTCCCCTTCTTTTGGTTTCCAAGAGCTGGAATTCAGAAGCATTTCGGCCTCTGACCACGCAGGTGCAACATAGTCAGCATGGCTAGAACTCATTGATCACCTTAATCCCCGTCAACTTGTTTGACCCTCTTTCAAAGCCAGAGAAGTTTAAAGCATCCTGTGGCAGTGAGTTCCATAGTCTTCACTATGCACTGTGGGAAGAAGCGCTTTCTTTAACTGTCCCGAATCTTCCACAACAAACTTGATTCCCTAGAAGACTTAACTTTTTGCAATAAGGCAAGGGGAAAGTGCAATGGAAAGTGTGGGATAGCTTCCTTTGATGCAACATCATCTAACATCCCAGCAAACAAATCATCTGGAAGTGCCCTAAGTTAGGGGAGTCCTAATAATCAAATGGGACCCAGGTGGCACTGTGGTTAAACCACTGAGCCTAGGGCTTGCTGATCAGAAGGTCGGCGGTTCGAATCCCTGTGACGGGGTGAGCTCCCGTTGCTTGGTCCCAGCTCCTGCCAACCTAGCAGTTCGAAAGCACATCAAAATGCAAGTAGATAAATAGGAACCACTATAGCGGGAAGGTAAACAGCGTTTCCATGTGCTGCTCTGGTTTGCCAGAAGCGGCTTTGTCATGCTGGCCACATGACCTGGAAGCTATACCCTTGGCCAATAATGCGAGATGAGCGCGCAACCCCAGAGTCGGCCACGACTGGACCTAATGGTCAGGGGTCCCTTTACCTTTACCTTTAATAATGAAATATGGGGGTAAGAAGAGTCCCATGGAGCATCAAACAAAAGTTAAAAAGTTGCCAGACTAGTGTTGCTGTTAGTTGGGAGAAGGCATATTTGAAGGACTTTTCTTCAGTCTGTATTAAAAAAAGATAAATTCCCAGGAAATTGGCACGGAGTTTATCCGTGGTTGAGTTTGCAGTAATAAAATCAGCAAAGGAACAAGCTGGGGTAATTTATAGGCTGTAAGCCTCTGTAAAATTTACTAACTGCTGGTGTAAAATGTCACATTTTATGATGCATCCTGCCCAGGCTGAATATATAAGGGTGCTGTGATGGGAAAACAAAAGCAACGGGCTGCTCTCTCTAAGTGGATGTGTTTGCAAAAGCACCCGCGCTGGGTGTTTTGTTTGAAGAGGCACGAAACAAGGATTCTGCTTTGCTTTGAGTATTGGGATGAAAACCAGCAGGCAGCTTAAATGGCGACTGGCTCCCAAACCAGCTCACCCTAACAAAGCAGCAGATCTGAACGCCTGTTAGTGGGGATCACAAGTGGGGTGAGTGCTCTTGGGCTCAGGTCCTGCATTCAAATTCAGCATAATCTGGAGGGCTGCTGGTTTGGTGCCTCGGCAATAGCAGCATGTGTGGCGGCATGCAGCTGCCCTCTTGACACTTGTCTTGCTGCTTCACTCCTGGATTGGACTAGGGCAGGATGGTGGCAATACATGCACTTGGATTCACACTCGATGCATATGGATTTTTGTACACATTATTCAGCTGGGGAACTGCATTGCAAAGTTTGGAGAAATGCAAATCTCAAAGTTCTGCTGTGTTTCGGTTCTCAAATTATTTTAGAAGCTGCAGGTTCCCCTTTAAATGTGAACACCCTTGCCCACCCTTAGCCAACATTAGCTTTGCAAGGACCTCGACAAATTTGTCTTCAACATTAAGCAGACGGGGCTTCCATTTATTCTAAGAATCGCGTCTGGAAGGGGCACTGAACTGTAAGGTCCCAGAACTGTACTGCTGGTCTTTCTGCAAACAGGGCCCACTTCTCTATTAAGTCATTTCTTTTTCTTTTGTTTAAATATAAATAAGATAGCCAAAAGATTTTCCACTGCTTCATTCGTGAGAATGTTGAAGAGCCCTGAACCTTAGAGACCCTATGGAATACGACTTATTTCTTTCAACCTGACCATCAATGCCAACGTCATGCAATGATCTATCATGAATCTAGCCCAGCTGAGTTGTAAAACTTTATTTTCTTAATATCTACCCTGTCTGCTTTCAAATAAACATGTGTAGCTATTTTTGAGTGGCTGAGCCCACAGCTGAAGTGCATAAAATAGAACTATATAATCATTTTGTCAGGAGGAGAAGCGGCAAGGGTTGGGCGGTGGGGAGAGGCATGGCTGAGCTCATAAGAATACGGTTGACATTTGTTGCTCGGTGCTGACAGACAGAGATAGGGGCTGGACACAATTTGAAAGTCAAGCAGGACATCTTAGGAGCGACACCGCGCTCCCCTCATCCATATTACTCCGGCAACATTCTTTAGGAATTCGTGTAACTACCATTATAAAAAGAAGAAGCTAGCCATAAATTTACTAGGCTCTGTATTTCACTGTCATCTTGAGGATCAGAGAACAAAATTCATAGCTGTGACAGTATTAGCGGAGAAGGGAAAACAAACCCTGTTGCCCATCTTCTGTGGGGTTGTCAAGTGTGGGGCTGAAGGAGATTTCCCCCCCCCCAAATAATTTTTATTAATTTTACAACAAACAAGAAAAAAACAACAAAAGCATACATCACAGAAAAACACAATAAAACACAATAACATAACAATAAAAAGAAAACACAAAAATCTAAATACAAATCCAAATTCCTTTAACATTGTATGTAGGGACCTCCTCGAGTTCCCTCGATCTGTGGTTCATTTCGCTTTTATCTTTAGCAATTTCCAATACATTTTTTGTAAAAATTTCTTAAAATTTCAAATCTTTCATACCTCTATTTACTTCACATAATTTCCAAATCCACAGCTTCTAGACACTTCTAAATCTAATCTCAATATACAATTTAGCATATTTTTTAAAATAAATTTTAAAATCTTTCCACTCTTCTTCTGTCGCTTCTTCTCCCCGGTCATGAATTCTCCCGATCATCTCGGCCATTTCCATATACTCCATCATCTTCATTTGCCAATCGTCCACTGTTGGTAATTCACGAGACTTCCAGTTCTTGTCCAATAATACTCTTGCCGCCGTTGTGGCATACGTAAAGAAATTAACATTTTTCTTGGGAATCTCTTTCCCGACTATACCCAATAGAAAGGATTCTGGTTTCTTAGTGAATGTGTTTTTCAACACTCTCTTTAGTTCATTATAAATCTTTTCCCAGAAATCCCTTACTAATGGGCAAGTCCACCACATATGATAAAAAGAACCTTCCTCTTTCTTACATTTCCAACGTTTATTATCCTTGTTATGATAAATCTTAGCTAATTTTACTGGTGTAAGGAGATTAAATGGGAAGGAGGGCATCTGCAAATGGAGGTTCCAATGTCATTTTCACAGCTTAAAAGCAGTTATGGTGAGGAAATTTGGGTTGTGGTTGCAGCAGGGACAGAGTTTTCTCTCTCTCTCTAAACCCAATTCCCCCCATGTTTTTCCCCAGGTCAAGTTGCGCCCCACTCAGTTGCTACTATCCACCAGAGGGTAAATGTATAATTTACTCCAGGGATGAGACCCTCAGTCCTGGGGGGGGGGGGAATGAATGTGGCTCTCCACACTTTCCTCTCCATCCCTTGGGATTCTCTCAGGCCATGACTCCTCCCAGGATGAGAGTCCTCTCCTTTGTCCAAGCCATGCATCTCATTGCCCTAGTTTGTGTCCTTCTCAGGTGATGGTTGAGGGTGTTCTTGAAAATTGATTGTGACTCTTTTTTTGCCCTGATGGGAAAGTGTTGTGTGTGCCAACCTAGCAGTTCGGAAGCACATCAAAGTGCAAGTAGATAAATAGGTACTGCTCTGGTGGGAAGGTAAATGGCGTTTCCATGCTGTGCTCTGGTTCGCCAGAAGCAGCTTAGTCATGCTGGCCACATGACCCAGAAGCTGTCTGCAGACAAACGCTGGCTCCCTCGGCCAATAAAGCGAGATGAGCGCTGCAACCCCAGAGTCGACCATGATTGGACTTAACAGTCAGGGGTCCCTTTACCTTTACCTAAGGTTTCCTACTGTACAAAAGCAAGTGTTACACCTGACGCTCTGCCTATTTTTGCCTCTGGCCTTAGCTGCCACTGGCCTGTGGCCCTCAGCAAGTCACCCATGTAGGAATGTGGCCCTTTTACTGAAAAAGGTTCCCCATTACTGGTCCAATAAGACTGGTGCCAGCTCTCCGCAGCAGCTTCCCATCACCTGACAGAGTTGCCAGCAAAATTCTCCCAAGCCAGACTTGGGGTGAGAAGAACCCCCAGCATCTCTCCCCCAGCCTCTGCTGGGCTTCCCTGTCTCATCCCTTATCCCACCCACAGAACAGCGGCTCCTTTCTACTCCTTCCCTTCCCAAGCAGGCAATGGGGGGGAGCAGCAGTGGTGGCACATGAGGAGAGGGAGGAATGTTGTCCTTCCCCCCTCTTCACCACTATGGTGTACGAAGCCCAGGGATACATGGGAGGTGTAGTTCTCGCCCTACTGCAGTTGCATAAAGGAAAACAAACATACCTAGGATCTCCAGGCATTTTGTGCAATCTGGTCCTTGGCTTTGGGGCTGAAATCGGCACCTCTGTACAAGGTGCCTCTCCACAATTTCCTGCCCTTGTCCTTCCTGTGTGTGTGTTATTGCTTTCGTTAGTTATTGTGGTGTGGTATTGTGAGGGACAGGGGATATCGCGAAGTCCCTCCCCTCCTGAGTTCAAGCCCGTCCCCGAGCAAAGGGGAAAGCAGGGAGAGTTCCGATTCCAGTGGGGAAGCAGGAAGTCGGGTCCGAGGCTCAGGCAAGGTAGAGGAGCCAGGGTCCCAGGTGGGACAGGAAGGGGCAAGTAAGGGGGGAAGACCCATCCCCCCAACTCCAGAATTACGCAGGAAGAGGAGGGGCAAGAGGATGGGTCTGCCAAGGCTTTTGTGTTGGAGAAAGACGCGCCAAAAGCCATTAGGAGGTTCTGAAACCGACTGACAACATCGCTCCGTGTAAATAGCAATGACTTGAGCACTGTAAATACGCAGCACCAATAAAAGAATAAAATGCAGAGCTGCGTAGCGTCGTTACTCTGAAGTAGTCCACTCCGGCCACTGTGACAGCAACCTCCTAATCCTTTTTGGGCTACTTTGGAGTTGCCGGGATGAGCGTGTCAGAGGCGGAGAAGTGGCGGCAGATCGCTGAGCAAGCCCAGCTAGAACTGCAACAGCTGTCGCTGCAGGCGCAGGGAGAATTGAAGGCAGCTAAAGAGGAGACTAAGAAGGTCCAGGACGACCGGCTACAACTTGCGGAACAGGTGAGAGAGCTTCAGGAAAAAGAGCAGCATTTAAGGGCGGTGGCGGTAGACCTCCAAAACAAGCTGGATGCAGAGAAAAACAAGGCGGGAGGGGCACCCCAAGTCCAAGTGCTGCCAGGAAGGAGAGCCGGGACCCTAGTAAGCAAGTTCAATGGAGACCCGAAGGAGTTTCAGGGCTTTGAGACTGAGATTGTGTATGCTCTTGAGCTGCACCACGATGAGTTCCCTGATGATGAGCACAGAGTAGCGTTTATTGTGGAGCACCTTACAGGGGCGGCCAGGGAGTGGCTAAGACCGTTAATTGCAACAAGGAATCCTTGCATGAAGAATGTCAAACTATTTCTAGAAGGTTTGAAAACGATGTATTCGTCCGATAGTCATATGGACCAGACTAAGGAGGAACTTCATAATTTACGCCAAGGAAATATGACAGTTCGCGCGTATTGGGCGAAATTCACCATGCTGGTGCACAGATTGGGGTGGGATCTGGAGTCGGCCCCAATGCAAGCGGCGTTCTACTTGGGGTTGCATGAGGAGGTGAAGGATGAGCTCTCGAGAGGTCCAAAGCCCAGTAATATGGATCAACTGAGCAAAGCGGCTCTGGCGGTGGGGGTGAGGCAGGAATCCAGGTGGAGCGACAAGCAAGCAACGCGCGCAAAGCGGGCTTGGTTCCCACGGTCGCAGGAGAAGCCCCTCCCTCAACAACCCTTTCAAGCCACGCCTGGGGCCAGTCAGGACCAGGAACCCATGCAGATTGATAGTGCGCGCGCGCGGGCTTTTCAAAACCCAGCGGCGCCAAGGCGCAAGGAGGGAAGGGGTGGGAATTGCTTTCTCTGCAACTCCCCCCAGCATCTCGTCAGAGACTGCCCACATCGCAGGGAGTGGCAAGGAAAGGCGGGAACGGTTGTGCCCTCCCCCACTGACGCAGCACCACAGCAGGGAAACGGGAAAGCCTGGCTGCAGGAGACAAGGGGCGGCAGCCAGGCACAGTCAGCAGACAACAGCCCCAGCCCACCCACCCGCACAGAGAGGAGCAGAGCCAGCCCACCCCTCCCAGAGCAGGAGTGGTTCTAGAAGTGACGCTCACGCTCCCAAATGGCTATCCCCTGACAGTCCTCGCCTTAATTGACAGTGGGGCGTCAGCGAACTTCTTCTCGAGGAACTTTGCGGAAGAGCACCAGATCCAGCTTCTGCAGCTGGATTTTCCTCTGCACGTGGCAACCATTGACGGCAGAGAGCTGCTGGGAGGGGCCATCACTCATCAAACCCCCCCCATGAGAATGACGGTTGGAAGGCACTCAGAGACACTGGCATTCAACGTCACCACCATCTCAGACCCCCCAATCGTTTTGGGCATGAGCTGGCTGGCGCGCCACGACCCCTCCATAAGTTGGCATCAGAGATGCATCACTTTTGGATCGGACTTTTGCCTGGAACATTGCATGCAGCACCAACCAGGGGAGGGGCCTCCGATAGCCACGGTGGCCACCATGCACGTCAAAGGGGGTGAGGCGATACCCAAGCCATACTGGGACCTGCAGGAGGTCTTCAGCGAAGCGGAGTCCGACCACCTGCCCCCACACAGGCCTTTTGACTGCCAGATCAACCTGGTGCCAGGGGCAACTATACCCCCAGCCAAGCTGTACGCCATGTCAGACCAGGAACTGGAGGATCTGCGCGCTTTCATCGACAAGAACCTCAAGCGGGGGTTCATCAGAGAAAGCAAGGCAGCAGGGGGCAGCCCGGTCTTCTGGGTGGACAAGAAAGACACGCAACAGCGCCGTCTTGTGGTGGATTTTAGACGGCTGAATTCGGTGACAGAGCCAGTGGCTTTCCCCATGCCCAGAGTGGATGATCTCCTGACAGCGGCACGCAGGGGCAAGATTTTCACCAAGCTAGACCTGAGGGGGGCGTACAACTTGATCAGGATCCGGGAGGGCGATGAGTGGAAAACCACGATGTTCACGCCTCTGGGCTCTTTTGAATATCTGGTGATGCCCTTCGGGTTGCAAGGGGGCTCAGCATGCTTCCAGGCCTTCATGCACCACGTCCTGGGGTCCCTACTCTTCAGGAAATGCTTGGTCTTTCTGGATGACATCCTTATTTACTCCAACGACCCAGTGCAGCACGTGAAGGACGTCAGGGAGGTGTTACAGCGCCTGAAGGAGAACCACCTGTATGTGAAGCTGGAGAAGTGCAAGTTTCACACCAAGGAGGTGGACTTCCTGGGCTACAAGCTGTCTGACATGGGGCTAGCGATGGACAAGGACAAGGTGCAGACCATCCTGGACTGGCACAGCCCCAGGACGCGCAAAGATGCCCAACGCCTACTAGGCTTTGCCAACTTCTACAGGAAGTTCATCAAGAACTTCTCTCGCGTTACGGCTCCCATCACTGACTGCCTGAGAGGCAAGCAGAAGTTCAGGTGGACACCAGAGGCGCAAGCAGCGTTCGAAAGCCTCAAGAGGGTGTTCGCCTCAGACCAGAACCTGTTCCACGTGGTTCAGGACGCGCCCCTACGCATTGAGACAGATGCTTCTGATAAGGCGGTGGGCGCCATTTTGTTGCAACTGGACGCCAACAGAGAGTGGAGACCCTGTGCCTTCTTCTCCAGGAAGTTGACCCAGCCCGAGCGAAACTACACAGTTTTTGATCGGGAACTTCTTGCGATCCACGCGGCGTTCCAGCACTGGAGACACTTCCTGGTGGGCGCCAAGCACCCCATCCAGGTGTGCACAGACCACAAGAACCTGGAGTTCTGGAGAACTGCCAGGGTGCTCAACCAGCGGCAGATACGGTGGGCAGAGTTCTTCTCGAACTTCAACTTCTCCATACACTACATCCCGGGAGAGCAGAATGTCAGGGCGGATGCCCTCTCCCGCAAGCCAGAGTACATGGAGGAGGAGGCGCCACCAGCCCCAAGGCACATTTCCCCCCCGTCGGCATGGTCCTGCGGAGCAGCAGTGGTGAGCGAGGCAGAACTCACAGCACTGACGGCAGCGGATGAATTTGCCAACCGCATCTTCAGAGAACTGAGAGGGGGGAGGGAGCAGGCAAAAGACTTTGCAGAACGCAGAGGGCTGCTTTTCTACAAAGGTGCGCTGTACCTACCCACCAACCAGCTTCGACGTACGGTCCTCAAGCAGATGCACGACAACCCAACAGCGGGGCATTTTGGAAGGGACAAGACCACTCACCTAGTCATGAGACACTTCTGGTGGCCAGGGGTGAGGGAAGATGTTCGAGACTATGTAAGGGGCTGTAACACCTGCCAGCGGGCAAAGGTGGTCAGAGCAGCGCCACCAGGGTTGCTGGAGCCCTTAGCCACACCACACAGGCCGTGGGAAGTGGTGTCCATGGACTTCATCACAGATCTGCCTTCGTCCAGGGGTAAGACTGCAGTGTTGGTGGTGGTGGACCTCATGTCCAAAATGTGTCACTTTATACCGTGTGCCAGGGCAGTCTCGGCAGAAGAGACGGCCAAACTGTTTGTTGATCACGTTTTCAGACTGCATGGATTACCTTTAAGGGTTATTTCGGATCGTGGCCGCCAATTTGTTTCCAGGTTCTGGCGGCGGCTCATGAACCTCCTGCAGGTGGAGGTCAGCTTGTCGACGGCTAGACACCCGCAGACCAACGGACAAGCGGAGAGGGTCAACGCCATTCTGCAGCAGTACCTGAGATGCTACGTCGGCCAGCGGCAAACGGACTGGGTGGATCGCCTGCCACTGGCAGAATTTGCCTACAACAATGCAGTGCACGTCTCCACAGGGGTGTCGCCCTTTAAGGCCAATTACGGGCGCGACCTCAGATCTTTCCCAGAGAGGGAGGGGGAGGAGGAGGAGGAGGGCCCACAGGCTGAGGATTGGGCAGAGGAACTGGAGACGGTGCACCAGCAGCTCAGAGAACACTTGGAGAGGGCCAAGGAAGCGTACAAAAAGGGGGCAGACCGCCACAGGCGACAAGGGGAGGTCATCAGGGTGGGGGACAAGGTGTGGTTGTCCTCGGAGGGCCTTCCCACCAGAGGGAGGTGCAAAAAGCTGGCACCCAAATGGCTGGGCCCCTTCACGGTCACGCAACAGGTCAACCCGGTGGCATACAGGCTGGCACTGCCAGAGGACATGAGGGTGCATCCAGTGTTTCATAGATCGCTGCTGTCGCCGTACAGGGAAAGCAGCAGGCTCCGAGACAGCGAACAAACCCCCGAGGGAGGGGGGGAGAGGGAAGGCAGGGAGCAACTCAATGAGGCCACGGCCATCCTGGATTCAAGGTGGGGGGTGGGGGGCCTGGAGTACCTCATGGCATGGGAGGATGCTCCACCGTCCCAGAATGAATGGGTCCCCGCCACTCAGATACAGGAGGAATTCTTGGTGGAAGAATTTCACGCCCTCTTTCCCCACAGACCCAAGCCCTGGCACATGGAAAGGGAGGGGGAGGAGGAGGAGGCACGGGAGAACAGCTCACCATGGCGCTGGGAAGCGGAGTTTGAGGAACCAGAGGATGAGGTATGGGTGTCGCCAAGATCCACCCAGTCAGAGGAAGGAGCAGATTGGCAAAACATTTTTACCCCCACCAGCTCTGACGCCACGGACTTTTTGGGATTCCCGTCCTCCCAGGCGGAAGGGGGGGGCTCGCAGGACTGGGGGGAGGTGTTCACACCAACGGGCTCGGAGAGCACCGAGTTTTTAGGCTTCCAGTCGTCACCGACACATGGGGGGGGCCTGGGGAGGGGTGAAGGAGAGCTTGGGAGGGGGGTGGATGTGAGGGACAGGGGATATCGCGAAGTCCCTCCCCTCCTGAGTTCAAGCCCGTCCCCGAGCAAAGGGGAAAGCAGGGAGAGTTCCGATTCCAGTGGGGAAGCAGGAAGTCGGGTCCGAGGCTCAGGCAAGGTAGAGGAGCCAGGGTCCCAGGTGGGACAGGAAGGGGCAAGTAAGGGGGGAAGACCCATCCCCCCAACTCCAGAATTACGCAGGAAGAGGAGGGGCAAGAGGATGGGTCTGCCAAGGCTTTTGTGTTGGAGAAAGACGCGCCAAAAGCCATTAGGAGGTTCTGAAACCGACTGACAACATCGCTCCGTGTAAATAGCAATGACTTGAGCACTGTAAATACGCAGCACCAATAAAAGAATAAAATGCAGAGCTGCGTAGCGTCGTTACTCTGAAGTAGTCCACTCCGGCCACTGTGACAGGTATTTTGGTGGTTTTATATTTTAAACCACCCTGTGGATGAAGGATGGTATATTGGGTCCTCCCTTAAAGAGGACACGTGTTGCGGTGAGTCCTGGCAACCAAACCCTGTTTGGTAAGATTGGATAGCCACAACACCCAATTGGTAGGTCCCTCAATGCAGGGTTTAATCAGGCCAATGGGATGCAGGCTAAATGGATCAAGGGACCTATATATCCATGTGACCCAGAGCTTCCTCTTTTGGTGCGTGCATCGGAACACCCGCCCATCTCTCCCTACTTTTAGGGCTTGTGCGCTTGACCTTGCTATGCCGTCGTGTGTCGTGTGTCGTTGGGAGCGGGGCACGGCAGGAATTTTCCCCACTTGGCTGATTGGCTGGTGCCATTTGGGTTTCGCCTGCTGCATAGCAAATACTAAGGGGAAGTAGGGACATCAGAGAAGTCCTATAGAATCAGGCCAAATGTTTGTCTAGTCTACTGCCCAAGCAGATACTTATGGAAAGCGCGTGAGCAGGACTTGAGTACAACAGCACTCTCCCTGCTTGTGATTTTCAGAAACTGGTATTCAGAGGCAGCACATAGCCATCATGGATAGTAGCTACTGATAGAAGTATCCACCATGATTTTGGCTAATCATCTTTTAAAGCCAACCAAGTTAGTGGCCATCTCTCTATGTTGTATACTCAGGGACTGGGCCCCAGCAAGGAAGCTTTGGGTGAAGCTGAGAGCTGGTAGGGACAGGCTGGTGCGAGGGAAGCCAGGAATTCTTCTCTGGCTTAGATTTTGGACTGAGCTGGAGAATAACTTGGGGGCTTTAAAAGATCACTTCCCAATTGAGATGAGCTCTTACAAGCTTCTGAAGCACATATCCAAATCTGGCTCTGTGGAGCTTTGCTGAACTCTGTACCTGGGACATTGTTCTTCCTTGGAAAATCTCTGAGCAGCTTATATAGACCTCTGAGAACCAGCACAGCTGAAACTGCCTTCGCTTTAACAACGTCACAGCAGTGAAATGTGCATTTAGATCAGACCTCCTCAACCTGGTGCCCTCCAGATGTTTTGTACTAGAGCCCGAGTCAGCAGGATTAGACTATTCTCTGACCCTGTTTTACTGACAGCTTCGGAGACTCAGCAGTACAGTAATATATAAAACGAAAGGTTCTGGTCTTGAACTTAAATCTGCCTGGAAGCAACGATCCTTTTTCCTGGGCCATTCATTACAGAGACAAGCTGTCCTCTGCAGATGCTCAGAGGCATTTCCCTACCAGATAATGCCTACACAGCTCATGATTTCACATAGAAGATTATCACATTAAGTTCTGCTTGGGTGTGTGAGGAAGGAAAGAGTTTCATGATTGCGGCTCTCATCTTGAAATCTCCTGGCAGCGTCTAAGTGCTTTTCAATGCTATCATCAAAGTACTGACCCACTCTGATCCTACTTAGTTTGTGAAATCTGACTGAATCATAGGATGGCGTAGGATGGCTGGGGGCCAATTTCCACAGCTGAAAAGCCTAGCGTGGACTCCAAGGTCACCTTATAGGAAGCTTTGAAGGCCTTAAAAACATTGGGTGGGTGGGGGAGAATCTATGTCAGCGTGAAAGAATAAGAAAGCTAAATTATACAAAACTCAGTCTGGGTATGTGTGAATCATCACAAACAAAGCCTGTGGAAAGGATCCATTTTGTGGAAAGGATCCCTTTTGATTAACTGCAAACTGAGAAAATTGCTGTTCTCCTGCACAATTAAAACCCACCCACCCTTCTTCTTTTTAAAGAGCCAGATCTAAATGGGTGTATTTTTTATCACGGTGGGTTAAAAGTCGTGCGGCTTGGTTAGGAGATTAAGAACACTGAGACGCACCTCCACATTCTGAAAACATCACCTCGCTTCAGGAACCAGTTGTGAGGGATTACACACCCTTAGGAGATTGGCCGTCTGCTCGCCGCAGAGAGATGTTATGAAAGTTGCTCTTTCCAGATAGAATCTATTCAAGGGTTTTTAAGGTTTCAGCCGAGGCTATGTTTTGGCGCAGTCAGCAGGAACAGAGGTTTCAATTACTGAACACCAAGTTTGTGCAGCAAGCAATATTCTGCCTTCTGGGGACGGCGCTTGGATAACATCCCAGCCATCTATATACACACCTTGACAAGCAAGTCGCCTTGCCAAAAGGGGCCATTTCTCTTGGTTTAATGTCCCATGTTTGTAAACAAGCCTGCTTTTCCATTCTCATATTTATTCATCCAGTCAACTGGGAAACATTCATGCCATGCCTTTGAAGCACTTTGACACCCCTTGAGATGGACATTGCTTCCCTCCTCCCCAAGAATTTTGGGAGTTGTAGTTTATAAACGGAGCTGAGAGTTGTTAGGAAGCCTCTGTTCCTCTACAGTTCCCGGAGTGGTTTAACAATCAATACTTCTTCCCAGGAAACTCTGGGAATTGCAGCTCTGGGAGCATGCAGAGCCCCTCTAATTCTGATTGGGACCATGGTGCTGGAGAAAGGGGAGGTTAACCTTTTCCTCTGTGTCAGATTCCTGATTAAAGCTCCCCCTGCAAATATTTAGTCTAAACAGGCAGGGGAAATGGCAGGTGTTTGTGTTTTAATTGGGGAAGGTTTAAATCTCCTTCCTACATTCGTACCTTGGTTCTTGAACACTTTGGTACTCGTACGTTTTGGCTCCCGAACACCGAAAACCCGGACGTAAGTGTTCCTGTTTTTGAATGTTTTTTGGAAGCCGAATGTCCGACACGGCTTCCACTTGAGTGCAGGAAGCTCCAGCAGCCAATCGGAAGCTGCACCTTGGTTTTCAAATGGTTTGTAGAGTTGAACGGACTCCTGGAACAGATTAAGTTCGAGAACCAAGGTTCCACTGTACCATGATTCTGATCTGGGCCTATGGGGAGCTGTCCATGGTTCTGATCCACTTGGCTTTGAAGGGACTCTGGTCATTGCTGCCACTTCCACTGTGAGTCCTGAGCTGCAGAAGAAGAAGAAGACAGTGTGGAGGCAGACCTGTTTCTTCAGCAGCTTCCTAACCATGTCACCTGTGTTTCCCTTCTGCTTTTTTGGACTACAACCCCCATCAGCTCAAGCCAACATGTCCAAAGGTGAGGGGTTATGAGGGAGCCATAGCCCACCACATTGGGAGGGCACTACTTTGGCCAACTCTGGCCTATGTGGTCATCGGACTGGGAAGGGAGACGGAAGTGAAAATTTCACTCTAGCTCCCCCAATGTAAGAGGCATATTTCACTTTACGGTGGAAGGTCTCCGAAGGTTGCTACTAGCACATTTGAGGCTATTGGGAAGAGAAAGAGATGCTTTGGGAACCATGAATTTCTGATGTCCACACAGCCAGCTTCATTGGTGGAAGAGATGACAGCAGTGTGCAGCACAGAAAGAGTTATTGCAGTTCGCTAGAGGTGTGAGCAGATTACATGTGGGCTGTAAGCAGGAAGAGTGCGAAAAGGGCACAGAATCTTTCAGCTGCTCTCCTCTGGAGTGTTGCTGCGATGAGCCAAACAGCACAGTGGGAGCAGAGGTTGAGAAATCCTTTTGAAAGTGGCCTCCTTCTGGTCCGAACCACCAGAGTGGAAGGAAACCTTTCCTTGGCTTGCATGTGAGCAATTTGCTGCAGTTCACAGAGAATCCCAAGTTACAGGAAAATACATTCATGGCAGCATTGGTGAAAAATGTGGTTAGTCCATAGATTCTGGCTTACCTGTCCCCACCATCAAAATTCCTTAAAAAGGTAGGTTTAAGGTCTCTTCCCCCCCCCCCGCTTTCTTGGGATTTTCTTCTCTTTCACATCAACCGTTCCCTGGCTTGTGCCAAAAGTATGGCAAATAAAAGAGGCAAAACAGAGGAAAGCTGCATATGTGTTAGCAGTAAATCACAGTTAACTCTTTATTAGCAAGTCATTTATAAAAATGTTGAACAACGACGGGCCCAGGATAGAACCCTGCAGCACCCCAGTTGTCACTTTTTTTCCCAGGATGAAGAGGAACCATTAATGGGTTTGCTTTTAGTTTGTTTTATAGGAAGTGATTCATAAATGGAAATGAAGAAATTAGTTGGGGGCTGGATTTTAAACTATGCTTCCCTCGTCCCTGTAAGGTCACCCCCACCTCACTTCTCCCTCACTTCCCTCACTTCTCCCAAGCCTTCCTCATCCTCAGAGCGGAGGGAGATAATCCAGCTGAGTGATTTCCATCCCTTGGGTTTGGAACAAGACAGGCGAGCGCTTTCTTCTTCCCCTCGTGCTGGAAAATGTGGGCTGAACTTGTAGCCCCCATCCCCACCTAACTAGATAAATGACAAACGTAACACAAAATGGAAATAATTGAGCCCATTCCGCTGGAAGGTGCGCTGCTTTAAGAAACTGCAAAACTGTCAGATAAAAGTGCATAGCAAATACCTCACAAGAGTGTTGAAGTCCCTGTCCCCCTCCCCCCACTTTTGTCCCAGCCCTAATGTGTTTTGCTCATTCTGTATTTCTCCCCCTCGCCCCTCAATAATAGCAACAGAGCCCCCGACTGCTCATATAATGAGGCTCCTTCCTTGCTCACTCACTCAAGTGGATGTGTAGAGGGGAAAAAAATCAAACATTGAGTGTGCGTGTGTTCGTGTGGAGGAGAAAATAAAAGGTACGGTCCTTTTGTAGCCAGACAGGGAGGGCAAGAGAGTGTCATGATGATGCAATTTGCACTTTTTAAAATCTTTAAGAAGTCTTTCAGACTCGGGAAATCTTCCAGCCCCCTTAGGAGAGTCATTTTTCTTGCTGTCAGGAAGAAAATGCCAGGATTAGCAAGCACAAGCCATTGCCTATCAGGGTGATCTGTCTCGTCGCAGGGCCAGTGAACACCATTCCCCATTGCCTACTGGTTGCTCTTTAATTTCTGCCTATGGCGGCTCTCTGCAGCTTCGGATAAAGAATGCCCTTTCTTCCCCACTTGCTTGCCACAAGCAGGGTCTGCGTCCCCCTGCCCCACGGCTGCAAATCCAATGAAGCTGAATATTGGGAAACTCAGGGCAGACAGTGCAGAGCTAAAACACTGGACATTGGCTTGTGAATTGGGTTAGAGAGCAGGCTTTACCTGTTGCAATAACTCCAAGGTGACCATAATTTTTTTAAAAAACCTTTTAAATTTACCACCCTTATTTTTTATTTATTTAAAATGCAGTAGCTACTTGCAAATGCAATAAAACAGAAAATACAGCACGAAGCCATATATAATGTAACAATAGCAGTTCCAAAGCAGTTTTAAAAAAACCAAACCCAGCCACAATGCACTGATTAAAACCTGAGAAAACAAAATAGTTTTATAAGCAGCTGCCTATGTTATATGGAACAGGTGCCAGGCAAATGTCATTTTATATGACCATCTTGAGAAGTCTGAGGAGGAGGAGGTTGTGAACAGGATGAACTTTAAAGCATAGGGAGGTCAGCACAGATGTCAAAGGTACAGGGGCAGCGGTCTGGGAATCTGGAGGTCCCTATCTGTTTTAACCCCCTGCGCAAACCTTTCTGCAAGCTGAGTTGCACCCAGTTTTCCATAAACTAAGGAATTTTCTCCCACGAGAGGCAGAGGTGACCCCCAATGTCGGTAGCTTTAAGAGAGGATTAGACAAATTCGCGGAGGAGGAGGCTATCAATGGCAACGAACCCTGGAGGCTATGTTCTGCTTCCACTGTCAGAGGTAGGTAAAGGGACCCCTGACCATTAGTTCCAGTTGTGGACTACTCTGGGATTGTGGCGCTCATCTCACTTTATTGGCCGAGGGAGCTGGCGTACAGCTTCCGGGTCATGTGGCCAGCATGACTAAGCCGCTTCTGGCGAACCAGAGCAGCGCACGGAAACGCCATTTACCTTCCTGCCAGCGCGGTACCTATTTATCTACTTGCACTTTGATGTGCTTTCAAACTGCTAGGTTGGCAGGAGCAGGGACCGAGCAACGGGAGCTCACCCTGTCGCAGGGATTTGAACCGCCAGCCTTCTGATTGGCAAGCCCTATGCTCTGTGGTTTAGACCACAGCGCCACCCACACCCCACTGTCAGAGGTAGTATGCCTTTGAATGCTGGCTGCCGGGAATCACAATTGGGTAGACCTAACAGTAGAATAAGAGAACAAGAAGAACATACGTTTAGAGAAGATTGGAAAATGTCTATTGAATATATGGGGGGAAATTGTGTATATCACTTGAAAACGTTGGCAGCATTAAGATAAATTCAACAGTGTAAATAAGTTTTGATGGATGTAATAATGGAATACTGAATGGATTAGTAGTTCATATAAAATATGCAGGGATTTATGTTTTGTAAAATGAACCATGGAAAGAGAAGAAGGGAAGTCATTGGTATTTTAAGGATGTTTAAATGAATATTCTAAAATGTAAAACAGAAAATCTAATGAAAATTATATAAAAAAGAAGAAGTCCACATTTTTGCTTTCGGTTCTCGAGCTTTCCAACTCACCAATGTTCACTCTGTTGGGAGAATGGGTTCTCTAATGCTTCTGGATAATCTATTCCTCCGTCTCTGCCAGGATTTCAGAATGCCTCAATCAGACCAGGGAACATTATAAGTGCAGTGAGGACTGGGAGGCACTCAAGGGCTTTACATAGAAGAAAGGATAATAATAAGTGCTTCCAAAACTGAGATGCCGCTTCCAGGGTTTGATGGGGCATGCTGTGGTAGGGCTGACCTGTCAGGTCACATTAAGTTATAGAAGAAGCCTGGAGGTCCGACATACAAGACTCTGAGCCATTTGGCAGTAGAGTGGAAGGCAATAGCTGACCATCACTTTGGATTTCACACCGGCCTGTCACGGAGATCTCATGTGACAGCTTGACGGGCCTGGCAATTTGCTCTGATAGATGCTTATATTCTCGGGATGGATGTCCACCCCTTTTGCACCAGCCATTCGGCGTCAGATACTGTGTTGCTCTTTGCAATGCCATATTAATGCCACAACACTCTAGAGATGGTTAGGTTACAAATTCCATTCAGTTCACATTTAAAGGCGAATCTACTCAATTCACACTTTCCAAAACAAGACGCAAACCAAAACACAGCCGTTCTTTAGAACTCACACTTCTCCAAAGTTTTCGTTGCAGTTCTGCAACCACGTCACGTGTACAGAAATGCGTATACTGGAGTAAAGTGTGCATAGAAATGCATATAATGGTGAAAATAGCATACAAAATGCATTATAATAGGCAAAATGTCTTTGCAAAATGTGTAGATTAGGCAAAACACCTGTGACTCTCCAGATGTTGCTAAACTACAACTCCCACCATCTCTGATTATTGGCCATGATGACTGGTGCTGATGGGAGTTGGAGTCCAACAACATCTGGCGGGCCATAGGTTCTCCATCACTAGTGCAGGGTAAGTGGATAGAAATAGGTCTTTCTTCCTCTCTCGTAATATTAGAACTTGGGGAGAATCACTCAATGAAACTGGTTGGCAAGAGATTCATGAAATATAGCCACCGCTTTGCTAAAGCTAGACAGGTCTAGATCTAGGCAATGGCTTGGATGGGTGACTGGGATCAAGGGCTGGATGAAAATATCAATCCCACTTTCTCAATTTTCCAGCCTGATAGTTCCTTTCACCCAAAATTGCTGCATCTGTTTGTGAATTTTGCTAGAAACTCTGCATGAAAATTCAAATGCTTTTTCCATGCGCACATTGCCTAATGCATGCATTTTTGCAAGCAATTTCCCCCCCACAATAAGATGCAAATTTGTATGTTGTTTTCACTAAAATATGCATTTTGGGGCAGCCTTTGAATGCAGAACTACACCACAAAATTCAGAGGTGTGTGAATTTCTAAGCATAGGTGTGTTTCCGTTTATTTATTGATTGCAGTGAAAAACAGAATGCTAGAGTAGACAGATGATGGATTCCAGTTGGATGGCGGATCCAGTCCACAGTCGACTTCACATCATCTGTTCCACATAGTGAGACTCCTGGCAAGTCCCACCTTTTGGTTTTACATATTTATGATATTATTATACACACCACTCCCCAGTCCTCTTTGGAGAGCTTTAGTGCCATGGTTGAAAAGTATAGTTTTTAAATAAATCACTCCGAAGAGGATGGAAGACAACTTGAGTTGTTCTCTGCAATTCTCTTAATTTATGGTGCTATTATGATTTGCTTTAGAAAAATGCACCCTACGTGGCTTTTAGTATCCTCATCCAATGAGCCTTAACCCCCCCCCCCCAGGATAAAATGAACATACTTGCCCAAATATATCGGCTGGTGGCTACACCCCTATCTGGACACGGATAGCCTAACCACTGTTGTCTATGCTCTGGTAACCTCAAGGTTAGATTACTGCAATGTGTTATATGTAGGGCTGCCTTTGAAGATGGTTCGGAAACTTCAGCTAGTGCAGAATTCAGCGGCCAGGTTGCTCATCAGAGCAAGACGGTTTGAGCATATTACACAGATCCTTGTTCAACTGCACTGGCTACCGATTAGTTTCCAGGCCCAATTCAAAGTGCTGGTTTTGACCTACAAAGCCTTAAATGGATCAGGATCACAATACCTCAAGGACTGCCTCTTTCCGTATGAACCTACCCGGTCCCTGAGATCATCTTATGAAGCCCTCCTTTGTGTGCCTCCTCCTCGAGAAGTCTGGAGGGTCGCAACATGCAGAGCCTTCTCTGCAGTGGCTCCCCGTCTGTGGAAGGCTCTCCCCAGGGAAGTTCACCGGGCACCTTCATTATACAGCTTTAGGCGCTTGGCAAAAATGTTCCTTTTAAACCAGGCCTTTCGTTGAATTGATTGACATCCTATGCCCTTTTAAAATGTGGGGATTTGGGGGGGGAGTGTTATTGGGTTGTTGTTTTTATTTCGACTATATATTTTGTGGTTTTATATTTTGAGTTTGTTCTGTGAACTGCCCCAAGGCCTCTGAGTATAGGGCGGTATATAAATTCTAATTCTAATAATAATAATTCTAATAATAATAATAATAATAAATTTATATACTGCTTAATACCATACAGTGGAACCTCGGTTTACGCCTACCTCCATTTACGAAAACCTCCATTTATGAACACTGCAGACCCGGAAGTGCTTACATCCGGGTTCCGCGGCGTCGGATGCGCAGATGCGATCTGCGCAGCTCACGCATGCGCAGACGCGATATGCACGGCACGTGCATGTGCAGAAGTGCCCTATCGGTGCTTCGCGCATGCGCAGAAGCGTGCCTTCAGCGAGCGAAAACCTCGGCGAGTGAACGCCCCCGTGGAACGGATTGCGTTCGCAAACTGAGGTACCACTGTAATTCCTAAGCTGTGCACAATATAATAATAATATGATATTATATTATATAATCTCTAACAAGAGATTAAAAATACATTGAAACACCAGTCATTAAAAACTTCCCTAAATATGGATGCAAGAGGTATGCAACAGGGATATAACAAGAAATCAGTTGAAACTGACTATAAAATCTGAAAAAAGAAAACCTCACTTAAGATGGCTACTGCAATTTAAAAAGTTTCCCCAAGCACTGTATTTTTGACAGGGAAGATCAAGCTGTCTGAGCTCAGCCTGAAAAGAATTCCACAGAATTAGGCCCATAATAATGAACACACGACTCCTGGCAGATGGGGGCCATTCATCTGAACCCTGGGGTACCGCAAAAAGTGACATTCACAAAGACTCTAGTGATTGGACAGGGATATAAGGTGCTCCTTAAGGAATCCAGTCAGTCCTTGAGACCCGATGGCATTGTTTTGTTTCTTCCTTCACCTACAGTAGTGTCTTCTGGTGCAGGAATGATATTCCTGCAACACTCATGAACTGTAGCTTGAAACAAAATAAAACAATTCCTTCCAGTAGCACCTTAGAGACCAACTACGTTTGTCATTGGTATGAGCTTTCGTGTGCATGCACACTTCTTCAGATATACTGAAACAGAAGTCACCAGACCCTTATGTATAGTCAGAGGGTGGGGAGGGGTATTACTCAGAAGGGTGGTGGGATTGGGTGATTGGCTGATAGGTGGGGTAAACCTGTTGAAGACTGTTAACTTATAGGAAAAAGCAATGGGTGAGATGGTTAAAATCATATCATGTATAATGAGATAAGAATCCAATGTCTCTATTCAGACCAGGTCTCTCCATGGTTTTAATTTTGGTAATAAGTTGCAATTCAGCAACTTCGCTTCCCAGTCTATTTCTGAAATTCTTCTGTAGCTTGTGCGGGGAGTTGCATTTTAAAGACTTCATCCGCATTAGATTGACGAGTGTTCCGAATGCAATTTCTTTAAAAAATTGAGCCAGAAATAAGTTACGTGCCTTAAACCAGCTAAACAAGTCCCCCTAGGAAAAGACATCAACCGAAGGCAAGACATTGTTTCTTGTTCCAGTAAGCGCTTTGCACCTAATCACAAAGATAATGTCTTTTTCTGTTCGAGGGGGGTCAATTTCCCCTCCAACACAGCAGGCGTGTAAAAAGATGTTATCGCTGAAGCGGCACAGGCGCTGCTGCCTAGGAAGCATTTCAAAGGGCAGCTTCATCTCACAAGTTTTTTTTATTTTATATATATATATAAAACTTCTGCGGTTTAAGAACTCTCATGGGAAGCTTGCATGGAAGTGTTCCTAGAAAATGAAGATGTCGGTTTAAAATATGGGGTTTTGTAGGAGGCCGTTGCAGATGGAGATATTTGCAAGTCTTTCCACCAGCAGCTCTGCAAAACCCAGCATTTGAGTTTGGTAAATGTTTTTGCCCCTCTGGTCATACCTGCCAAGTCTCTCACGGAGAAATCCAGGATCGGCGGCCGCACGACACCGGAAGTTGCGTAGACGCAACTTCCAGTGTCGCTTTGCCCACCATCTATGGGCACCCAAAATGGCCGGTGCTAGCGCCGGAAGTCGCGTCTACGCATGTCCGGAAGTGCGTAGACGCAACTTCTGGTGCCGGCGCTGGCCATTTTCGGTGCCCATCGATGGGTGAAGCGACACCGGAAGTTGCGTCTACGCACTTCCGGACATGAGTAGAAGCGACTTCTGGCACCAGCCATTTTCTGGTGCCCATGGATGGGCAAAGTGGCACCAGAAAAATGGCCGCCGATAGGAGCCAAAATAAGGGAGATTAACGGGAGAGGAGCTGAAACAGGAGACTGCCGGGAAACAGTAAGGAAAAACGGGGGTTTCCCGGGAAATACGGGGTACTTGGCAGCTATGCCTCTGGTTTAAAATGAGCAGCTAGAGACCTATTCATGTATTCTGAATATGGGTAGGATTGATGCTTGGAGGGTGGAATCAGGTTTGTGCTTGCAGTCATAAGGTACAATCCTGATTCCACCTTCTATGTTACATCAACTGTGAATATCTGAATTGGGCACTAGAGGGAGAATTGTTCCCCATCAGCTCCATACGCATAATAATAATAATAATAATCATAATAATAATATTTATACCCTCCCCATCTGGCTGGGTTTCCCCAGCCACTCTGGGCGGCTTCCAACAAAAGATTAAAAATGCATTAAAACATCAGTCATTAAAAACTTCCCTAAACAGGGCTGCCTTCAGATGTCTTCTAAATGTCAGATAGTTGTTTATTTCTTTGACATCTGATGGGAGGGCTTTCCACTACCAAGAAGGCCCTCTGCCTGGTTCCTATAAGTTTGCTTCTTGCAGTGAGGGAACCGCCAGAAGGCCCCCGGCACTGGACCTCAGTGTCCGGGCTGAATGATGGGGGTGGAGAAGCTCCTTCAGGTATACTGGGCCGAGGCCGTTTAGGGCTTTAAAGGTCAGCACCAACACTTTGAATTGTGCTCGGAAATGTACTGGGAGCCAATGTAGGTCTTTCAAGACCAGTGTTATATGGTCTCAGCGGCCACTCCCAGTCACCAGTCTAGCTGCCGCATTCTGGATTTGTTGCAGTTTCCGGGTCACCTTCAAAGGTAGCCCCACATAGAGTGCATTGCAGTAGTCTCTTATTCTATAAGTCAGTGAGTTGTGCATATTCTGTCAACTTAAGTTGCCGTTCTTCTTCGGTTGGGACCTCTCTCCTTTTCCATTTTTTTGGCTAACAAAACACAGGCCACAGTTGTTGCATACATAAATAAACTTTTTTGACACCTGGGGATTTCAGTCTGAATTATCCCCAACAGAAAAGACTGGTTTTTTTTTTATATTCTCAATTTTGCACCCCCTCGGCCCAGTGCCTGGGATTCTGCCCGTGCCACCTTAAATGTGGTGCTCCGAAGATGCAACTTGTTAGCCACTTGGGAAACAGGAAGTTGCATGATTTAGGCCTTTGGCCCGATCCAGCCAGGTTGTTTTGGTGTCCTTAGAAGTCGTTCCCATTTCAATCACTCAGATTTACCCCTGTGTAAATGAATAAATTTTTTTGGCGGCTTTCATCTTTCCCCCAGTTAATTTATGTAAGTCAAATGAGAACAAATTCAAACATGAAATACTCTATTATAACAACCGTAATAATGTGCATTTTTCAACTCAGTTTTTGATCTGCTGTAAATAATAATCGGACTCCACAGTCAGCCAGAGCTTTAACATAAGAACTTAAGAAGAGTCTGCTGGATCAGGCCAAAGGCCCATCTCGTCCAGCAGCCTGTTCTCACAATGGCCAACCAAATGCCTATGGAAAGCAATTGATGGAAACGGCTGAACTGACCGGGAGACTGCGTGACCAGGGAGAAGAGTCGGTGGAAGAAGACTGGAAGAAATTAAAAGTATATTTAAAAAAGAACTGTAATATTTGAAAGGTTTGAATCAGATTTCGAAGTTGTTATAGGCTGTAGGAAGAAAAATGTTTATATTTTAGGATTTTTAGGTATAGGGGTTAAGTATGAAAATAAGAGAAGATATGATAAGAAGTAGATTGGAATAGGATTGAAATTATGATATAGAAATTGCTAAGAATGATTTATAGTGAAACACAGTAAGGGGGGGGGCGAGAAAGTCATCAGAATGTGAAGAAACAAGAATTATAACTATGAATCTTTTGTATTTTTCTTTATTATTGTTGTTGTATTTTTTGTATTTTGTTGTTTATTATTGTATTGTCTGGTATTGTTTTTATGTGGATGTTGTGTGCTTATACTTAAAATGAGTAAACATTTTGAAGGGAAAAAAAAGCCTATCGAAACCACACAAGCAAGACCTGAGCGGAACAGCTCTCTCCCCTCCTGCAGTTTCCAGGAGCTGGTATTCAGAAGCATATTGCCTCTGACAGTGGAGATAGAACATAGCACTAGGGTCAGTAGCTACATGTCAAGGACTGGGCAGAGGAGGAATGGTGGAGACTGCCTCCCCATCCTGACCCTTCCAGAGATGAAGAAGTCAGTTCCGAATTACAGCAGGGGTTTGAGGGAGGTCACAGCTGAGAGGAAGATGAGGGGAGAAGTTGGGAAATAATGGGAGAGGAGAAGCAGGCAGAACCGGAGCAGCTGGCTGACACGTTATCACTAGAAAGCATTTCAGACCCACCATCTCCCAGAACCTGGCGAGCTTTAAAAGTAGGAGAGCAAAGGGCTCAGAAACAAAGGGCCCTCAGCGCCACCCATAGAAGGGATGATGAATACGGAAGTGGGAAAGAAGGGGATGGGAGGTGTAATGGCGCTGTTTGCTTCCTTACAAGTTGTTGTTGTTTAGTCGTTTAGTCGTGTCCGACTCTTCATGACCCCATGGACCATAGCACGCCAGGCACTCCTGTCTTCCACTGCCTCCCGCAGTTTGGTCAAACTCATGTTCGTAGCTTCGAGAACACTGTCCAACCATCTTGTCCTCTGACGTCCCCTTCTCCTTGTGCCCTCCATCTTTCCCAGCATCAGGGTCTTTTCCAGGGAGTCTTCTCTTCTCATGAGGTGGCCAAAGTATTGGAGCCTCAGCTTCACGATCTGTCCTTCCAGGGAGCACTCAGGGCTTATTTCCTTAAGAATGGATAGGTTTGATCTTCTTGCAGTCCATGGGACTCTCAAGAGTCTCCTCCAGCACCATAATTCAAAAGCATCCATTCTTCGGCGATCAGCCTTCTTTATGGTCCAGCTCTCATTTCCATACATCACTACAAGTAATCCGCTCCAAACTCTGTGGTTGGTTTTTATAGAGTTTTATTATATATATATGTACAAGACAGATCAACAAAAAGCATGACCGTTCTATCCCGAATCAGAATCCGGAAGCATCGCCCTTCGGGACGTCCGCCAACAGAACACGCTGGGCGTTCTGAATCTCCTCCTCTCTGTGCGCCTCTTCCCCCCCTCCATTGTTGGGGTGCTGGTGGAGAACACTCCCCACTGGAACTGCCAAGCTGGGAAGCCGGTGCTGTCTCCTCTGGCACCTCCCCCTCCTAAGTGCTCTGGTCCGACCCTCCAACGCTTCCCTCTGGGAACCGTCCCTTCTCAGCATCCTCAAGGCTCTGCACCGCTTCCTGAGGGTCAGCACCACCTCCTGCGGACGGCTCTGAAGCGCTGCCATCCCGGGCTCCTACTGCATTGGAGAGCCCCTGTCCCCACTTCCTGGACTCTCTGCTGACCCCTGGTGGTCCCCTGACAGGAGGTGCTTTAGAACAATGGCATCTGCTAGCAACTGATATTTAGCTGCTGCTAGGAAATTCTAGATTAATAGAATTGACATAGCTCAGAGTATCACTTCAACAGCCAAATGAAACGCCAAAAGGATTAGACGGGATATGGAGAGATGTAATTACACAGATTTCACGGAGCAGATGGTTAGAATCAACTGCAGAGTGACCATGGCTCCATCATCTCATTGCATTTTTATACATTTTGTTTAGTTCCAACAATGAAGTGTTTCACAGTGATTTTTCCCTTTGATTAAAGCACAGTGCAACTCTCTCTCTTTCGAAACAATTTTTTCCACTATTTACACTGTGTATGACAGCCCCTCCAGTGGAGTTATTTCAGTGAGATCATTTAAGTCAGTTAAAAGATGTGGTTTCCCCCACCTGCCCAAGACTCATGGAATCAATGAACCACAGGGTTGAAGGGAGGTCTTGAAGGTCAACCCCGGATGGAAACCTATAGTGTGTGTGTGTGTGTGTGTGTGGGGGGTATCCTCAAGAGGTGGCTGCCCAGTTTCTCCTTCATGACCTCTTTGTTGTTGTTTAGTCATTTAGTCGTGTCCGACTCTTCGTGACCGCATGGACCATAGCACGGCAGGCACTCCTGTCTTCCACTGCCTCCTGCAGTTTGGTCAGACTCATGTCCGTAGCTTCAAGAACACTGTCCAACCATCTCATCCTCTGTCGTCCCCTTCTCCTTGTGCCCTCAATCTTTCCCAACCTCAGGGTCTTTTCCAGGGAGTCTTCTCTTCTCATGAGGTGGCCAAAGTATTGGAGCCTCAGCTTCACGATCTGTCCTTCCAGGGAGCACTCAGGGCTGATTTCCTTCAGAATAGATAGGTTTGATCTTCTTGCAGTCCATGGGACTCTCAAGAGTCTCCTCCAGCACCAAAATTCAAAAGCATCAATTCTTTGGCGATAAGCCTTCTTTATGGTCCAGCTCTCACTTCCATACATCACTACTGGGAAAACCATAGCTTTAACTATACGGACCTTTGTAGGCAAGGTGATGTCTCTGCTTTTGAAGATGCTGTCTAGGTTTGTCATTGCTTTTCTCCCAAGAAGCAGGCGTCTTTTAATTTCGTGACTGCTGTCACCATCTGCAGTGATCAAGGAGCCCAAGAAAGTAAAATCTCTCACTGCCTCCATTTCTTCCCCTTCTATTTGCCAGGAGGTGATGGGACCAGTGGCCATGATTTTGGTTTTTTTGATGTTGAGCTTCAGACCATATTTTGTGCTCTCCTCTTTCACCCTCATTGAAAGGTTCTTTAATTCCTCCTCACTTTCTGCCATCAAGGTTGTGTCATCTGCATACCTGAGGTTGTTGATATTTCTTCCGGCAATCTTAATTCCGGCTTGGGATTCGTCTAGTCCAGCCTTTCGCATGATGAATTCTGCATATAAGTTAAATAAGCAGGGACACAATATAAAACCTTGTCGTACTCCTTTCCCAATTTTGAACCAATCAGTTGTTCCATATCCAGTTCATGACCTCTAGCAAGGGAGAAACCACCTCCAGGTAACTGGTTCCATTCTCAAGCTGTTCATAGTTACAAGAAGTGTCTCCTGATGTTCAACTGCAAGGGAGGGGAATAGGTGTCCCCTCACTACTTCCAGCACCCTTAACAAACTACAGTTCCCAGGGTGCTTCGAATGCTTAGTGCACATGGGGCCAATCATTCCCATCCGTCAAAGGTTCCTGCCTCTGAACACTCCCATGAACGGGTCTTGGAGAGGATCTGATGCCGCAACGTCGTCAAAGTTAAGCTGCTGTTGGCCTGGATCGATGTGCCGCGTTTATGTTCTCCCCATGTCGATGGAAGACCTTTTTATTTCCAAGAATATACAGGCTGAGCCGACGTTGCTGGAGGGGTTTTATTGGATGTAGCTGCTGCTGCCCTCCCCAAATTGAATTAGGCTGGCTTTTATTGCGATTGCATTCGAATGTTTACGGTGGGGTTGTTTGATTATGTTTTTATGAACCCACCTCAAGCACTTTGAGAGGCAGGGTAGTAGAAATTAGATCAATTAATCAGCGCCTGGATTGGAGACCACGGTGCTGCCGTCCCTTCTGCCCCTGCACACAATGTAGGCTGCTCTTAAAAATAAGTGGACTATAGCAGGGCAAATTTGCACAAGCCTGGAGGTCCTCAGTTTTTTTACAGACCCAGCATCTCCCACTAACTTCAACTTGCACCACAGGACTCACTTTTACAAAGCGAGCCTGTGCATGTCCTCTCAGGTGTAGCAGTCCCAAGGAGGCGATGAACATCCCTCCAATTCCTTTATACAACTCATAGAATCATAGAGTTGGAAGAGACCACAAGGGCCATCCAGTCCAACCTGCTGCCAAGCAGGAAACACCATCAAAGCATTCTTGACATATGCCTGTCAAGCCTCAGCTTAAAGACCTCCAAAGAAGGAGACTCCACCACACTCCTTGGTAGCAAATTCCACTGCCGAACAGCTCTTACTGTCAGGAAGTTCTTCCTAATGTTTAGGTGGAATCTTCTTTCTTGAAGTTTGAATCCATTGCTCCGTGTCCGCTTCTCTGGAGCAGCAGAAAACAATCTTTCTCCCTCCTCCATATGACATCCTTTCATATATTTGAACATGGCTATCATATCACCCCTTAACCTTCTCCAGGCTAAACATACCCAGCTCCCTAAGTCGTTCCTCATAAGGCATTGTTTCCAGGCCTTTGACCATTTTGGTTGCCCCCTTCTGGACACGTTCCAGCTTGTCAGTAGCCTTCTTGAACTGTGGTGCCCAGAACTGGACACAGTACTCCAGGTGAGGTCTGACCAGAGCAGAATACAGTGGTACTATTACTTCCCTAGATCTAGATGCTATACTCCTATTGATGCAGCCCAGAATTGCATTGGCTTTTTTAGCTGCTGCATCACACTGCTGACTCATGTCAAGTTTGTGGTCTACCAAGACTCCTAGATCCTTTTCACATGTACTGCTCTCAAGCCAGGTAAAGGTAAAGGGACCCCTGACGATTAGGTCCAGTCGTGGCCGACTCTGGGGTTGCGGCGCTCATCTCGCATTATTGGCCAAGGGAGCCGGCGTACAGCTTCCAGGTCATGTGGCCAGCATGACAAAGCCACTTCTGGCAAACCAGAGCAGCACATGGAAACGGCGTTTACCTTCCCGCTGTAGCGGTTCCTATTTATCTACTTGCATTTTGACGTGCTTTCGAACTGCTAGGTTGGCAGGAGCTGGGACCAAGCAACGGGAGCTCACCCCGTCACAGGGATTCGAACCGCCAACCTTCTGATCAGCAAGCCCTAGGCTCAGTGGTTTAACCCACAGCGCCACCTGGGTCCCAGTCTTCTCTTAGGCACCCATTGAATCATTATTGCTCACTTGGGCTTCTGAAGCATCAGCATCTAGCGTGGCTGTTTATTTGCTGTTGTTTACTGTCAATTGGTTTTGCTCGCTTTTATTTTATTCCTTGATAGAGTAAGGGGTTACAATAGACTGGCTGTGGCAATCCAGTCAAATGGGTGGAGTATAAATAATAAAATTATTATTATTAATATTAATATTATTATTAGATTATTTTAACTCTTTCTGTAAGTTGTCTTTAACACACGTGTCTGTGTGTGTGCGAGCACATATGTGTGTGTAAAGCTGGTTGGCAAATGTTTAAATAAATGAACAAGGGTCAGCTTAATCTGTCTTCAGGCAGAAATCTGTGATTGTTTTCTCCCTCCACCCCCTTGAACAACTTGGGACTGTTTCACCTCTGTAGGATATTGTTTGGGCTCCAGGATGCATGCTTCTTAATTCTGTCTCGCAAAAATGTTTGCTGACAAAAAAAATCCAAAAAACTGCCAAGCTGTGTCTTTGCAATCAAGCCTTTATGGGATGCTTGCAAAGGCAGAACATTTTGCCATGCATAGCCGCCGCCTTCATTGTGAGCTATAGGAAAATACTCGTTTTATTCAGAGCCTCTCTTTCTCTTCCCAAGGACAGTGACAGTAAGCGGAAGCTGTGTGGCTTGGAGAAATCACAGCTCCCTGAATTAAAAAGACCAGAATGAAACACCCCACAAAGTGGGGATCAGGACAGGTCTAAGCAAAGGACTTGCTCTCACAGTGCAGAAGCAGCTGGGGAAATGGACCACCTGTAGTTGTTAGTGGCTAGTGAACAGTGGTTTGGGCCCACATGCCCTGTGCTGTTTGGCTATGCTTTGGAGATGTTTAGAGGAGCCCCAAATATAACACCAGTTCTTCCCATTTGTACGGGGCTGTGCAGCAGCATCCAGCTATAGTAGCTCAATGAAATGAAAAACAACTCTGCAAGGCACCATGGCTGGGATCATTAGAAGAAGAAGAAGAAGAAGAAGAAGAAGAAGAAGAAGAAGAAGAAGAAGAGTAGTAGTTTGGATTTGATATCCCGCTTTATCACTACCCTAAAGAGTCTCAAAGCGGCTAACATTCTCCTTTCCCTTCCTCCCCCACAACAAACACTCTGTGAGGTGAGTGGGGCTGAGAGACTTCAAAGAAGTGTGACTAGCCCAAGGTCACCCAGCAGCTGCATGTGGAGGAGCAGAGACGCGAACCTAGTTCCCCAGATTACGAGCCTACCGCTCTTAACCACTACACCACACTGGCTCTCAGTGGAAACCTTGAGCAAGGACTTCCACTTGTGCAATGGGGTTTGCCCCCTTCTCCTCCCCCCACCCAAATTTGCTCGGGATGGCAGGAAAAAACCCATGGGCTTATTCCGTCTGGCAAACAAAAATGCTTGCACTGATAGATCAATAAGAAGAACACAAGTCTGAATTCTTCCCTAAGTCTTCTGGTTGTTCCTAGTAAAGGATTTTGGATCCCCCCCCCAGTACATCAACACATCAACACGTCTGCCTGGTAAATTGGTGCTTCCGACATTCAATTGAAATCTACAATGTGAGGTGCATTTAAAAAACAAAGATACCTGCTCTCTTCCTGCCCCCCCTGCACTCCCCCCATCAGAAAAGAATTGAAAAAAGGGGCTTGACAAATGCACCTACCATTTGCACAACATCCCCCTTGTCCGAAGCTGTCACTCCTTCCGAATGGCAGGTCGAAAGCAGTAAGGTATTAGGAAGGTACAGTATATTCGTCTCCATTACAGCAGGGGTTTTATTGCACAACATTAGCATCACTAGCCGGACCGGGGGACCTGGGCGCATGCTGTTTATATGCAGAGCATCCCAGCTGTGCAGTCCAGCCCCATGCGAATGTGATGATAATAACAGAGTGTGCTCCTTGAATAATGCATGCTCTCAAAGTGCTCTTGGATCCTTTTAAAATTATCCGCTTTTGGCAGATATGTAGCTGTTACATTTTCATCAGAGGCTCTCCTTCTTCTTTTTGTTATTGGCACGTCGCATAAACCTGTCTATTACTCACAAATGAACGTTGCACCATAATGCTCTTGTCCTGGATGTATGTTTGTGCTTCGGGGTATAAATAGATAGCAGATGAGAGAAGGATGAGCAAACCTGGAACGAGATGCACCAAAAATGATATACCTGACTTATGGCTTGTTTCTTCAGTTCATGGCCTGGATTTTCTAAGCGTGAGAAGAGCCTGGCAGAATCACGCCAGCAAACACATCTAATCCAGCATCCTCTTCTTGCAGTAACCAATCAGATACACAGGGGAAGCCAGCGAGCAGGACCTGAGCACCACAACCCTTTCCCCACTCGTGATTCTCGACAACTGGTGTTCAGAGGCTTACTGCCCCTGGGAGCGAAAGTGGATCATAGCCACCGCCCACTTACCAGATGGTGGCGCTGTGGTCTAAACCACCAAGCCTCTTGGGCTTGCCAATCGGAAGGTCAGTGTTTTGAATCCCCACGACAGGGTGAGCTCCTGTTGCTCTGTCCCAGTTCCTGCCAACCTAGCAGTTTGGAAGCATGCCAGTGCAAGTAGATAAATAGGTACCACTGCAGCAGGAAGGTAAATGGCGTTTCCGTGTGCTCTGGCTTCCGTCATGCTGTTCTGTTGTGCCAGAAGTGGTTTGATCATGCTGGCCACATGACTCGGAAAGCTGTCTGTGGACAAACACCGGCTCCTTCAGCCTGAAAAGTGAGATGAACACCAAACCTCATATTACACCAAACCCTTGAAAAATCACATGATTTTTTAGATGTTTAATGGTGCTCTTCACCTGTTGTTTGGCCATGCCTTTGTTGTGCTGACTGCAAAGACTGCATACCCTCCAACATTTCTCTGATGAAAATAGGGATGTCTAATAATAATAATAATAATAATAATAATAATAATAATAATATCCTGCTCAGATGACTGGGTTGCCGCAGGCACTCTGGGAGGCTTCCAACATAATAAAACTATAAACATTTTAAAAAGCTTCCCTCTGCAGGACTGCCTTCAGATGCCTTTCCCATGGCTCGGGGCGGTCAAATAACTCCATATCCTCCAACATTTCTCCAATGAAAATAGGAAAAGCGAGACATTCTGGGATCAAATCAGAAACTGGGATGGCTTCTGTAAATCTTGGACTGTCCCTGGAAAATAGAGACACTTGGAGGGTCTGCGACTGCTGGGGTGAGCCACTGATCTTTCATCAATGGGTGCTAATAATAGGAGACGGTCGCCCGATAGCTTTGAATCCTCCCTCACATTGACTCTCCCTCTGTTGCTTGGAGGGAGACCTATGGTATCTGAAGTTAGAGAGGACATTACAGCTCTAGGTGAAGAGAGGGACCTGTAATGTGCATGAAGGAGGTTGGTGTGAGGACAAGGGAGTGGTGCGATGCTGCTGTCCTTACTTGAGTTGCACAACAGGACTTGCCCCACCTCCATGGCCCAGTGGTGTGGATTTTTTTTTTTTGGTTGGGAGGGGATAGCTCCTAGTCATCGTATGAAGCATATGCAAAGAATGAATGAGGCTAGAGTAAAAGAGATGGCGTGAGAGGCACTTAGGAGTTAGCAGGTGTGAAATATACTTGGAGTCGAGAGTGAATTTCATGCTCTTTATTCAGCTCTTAGTCATCAAGGAGAAGAAGAGAAGAATGCCCTTTTCCCAAAACCATCTGCTTATATACATTATTTACACAATGGGCTTTGCGTGATTGGCTACTTCAGGGCTACACCTGTGGGCCAATCAGTTTGTGGATTGACTTCTGCCAGCAGCCTGATTGGCTGCTCCTGCAGGCCAATCAGGTTGTGGATTCACTTCTGCCAGCCGCCTGATTGGCTGCTCCTGCAGGCCAATCAGGTTGCGGATTCACTTCCACCTGGAGTTGGATTGGGTGGCTCCTGCAGACCAATCAGACTGCTGATTCTGGATCCTATTGTTCTATGATTCAGCTCAGTACATAACAAGGTGTGGCCTGCAGGTGAAGGAAAGAACATCCTTCTGGCAGGAGCTTATTGGAACTGCACAGATTTTGCTCTGTCTACCTGCCCTGCAGCAGTGGAGGAAGCTGCTCAGGCGCCCAGGAACGGGGCAAGCTGCCCTACAGCTGGGGGGGGGGAGGCAGCAGGCGGACCTTTTGGGCAGTGTGGAGCCTGCGCACACCCAAGCCACCGCATCTCTCCCAGGAGAGACGCGTGGCTGGGGTGCACTGCAGGCCCCACGGTGAGTGCTGCCCGGCATTTTGTCACCGCCCTCAGTGGTGACACCCGGGGCGGTTCACACCCCCCTTCCTCTGCCCCTGCTGCCCTGCATGCCGAAGGATTTTTTCCCCCTTCACTTAGGCTTGCGTATTTGAAAATAAGGCAACGTTTACAAAGGCACCCTCTGCCACCCAAAGGGAACCGGACTTGGAAGTAGTGCTACCTCGAAACCTCTCACCCCTCGGAGGTGGAGAGAAAGGAAATGTGTATTCAGACTTCTTTGCATTCAGTCTTCGACTTTCTGCGCGCTTTTGGGGAAAACGCTCGTTTTGAAAGCGTTTTTCTTCTTAGCGGAGTCGGATGGAGACATCTATTTTTGAAAATGGAGGCTTGAGAGGTTCGCAATTTTAAGCAGTGGGTGTGCGTTTGCGCAGGCTGCATACAAATGTTTTGGGATAGTGTGTGTGTGTGTGATGCTCACTCCTGTTCGAGAGTTTCCCCTCTCCCAGATCCTAGAAACGCAAAATCTGGCAGAAACTCCCCCACCCCTGAACCCCGAATTCTCACCCGATTATTCCCTTTGTCTCTTGGAAACAATTACGAGGCAAAAGAGACACAGTGACATTTAACACTTTTTAATGCATTATTTGAAGACAGTGGGGGAAGAAGGGGGGGGGGAATCCTTACATAACCTCCAGTATTCAGCACAAGTCTCTTGTGGCTCCTCTGCATCATCAAAGCCAATGCAGAACTCTGTGTCCCGAGAAAAACAACATTCTTTGGTGCACTAATACATCATTAATGCTTCTTTCCTTAGCATCTCCTCCTGCAGGGCTACTCTGCATGAGGTGGATGTAAGGAAATGTGGGGTTCTTTTTTTTTTAACTTCCTGGGAGCAAATGCTGGGTGTGCTTTTTTTAGCTGAGTAGGGGTGTGTGTGTGTGTGGGGGGGAAACACTCCCTCCTCCCAACTTCGTTCTCACCCCACAGCAACTTGCACATATTTGGGGATATTGCATGAATGCTTTACAGTGTATATAACTAGAGGATAGAAAACTCTTGCCAATTTCAGCATCTCACTTTTCCACCCTTAAATTCACTTCGCTACATTTGTGCATCGATTTGGCAAAGTCCTCATGAAAACCCATCAACATTTTAGTGGGCTCTTCTCCTGAAATATACGATTTCCCCTAATGCACACATGCTTTTTTTTGCAAGTAGTTTGCTGTAATATAATGCGTTTTTGCTGCGTTATCTTCGCCATTGCTATGGCTGGAATGGTTTTTATCCTTATTTATTTTAAATAAGTTTAATCACTTTATCCGTTTGTTTGTTTTATAATGGTGCACTCTCTTGTTGCAACCTGCCGTGGGAAAGCAAGTAAGAAATCTTATAAATAAAATAAAAAATAATAATATTTGCCATTTTTGCAGGCTTTCCCATAAACGTACCTCCCCACCTTTCGTTCGTTAGAAGACTGCATCATAAAATTCAGAAACTTGCAGGTTTCAAAGGATGCCTGCGTTTTGTTTCACAATTTGCATATTGTTTCAGGAAGTGCCAGTTAGGGGGGCTCACGATATTGTGCGAATGAAATGGAAACACCCCGCCAACAGCCTGTACGCAGAAATGAACCCAATTCCCACAGAGGTGTCTCCTGCAGAAAGATGGAACCAGACATTGCATGACTCTTTTTTTCAGCATCGGAAGGGGAGAAGAGAGATCCCTTCCACAATAAGGGTACCCAAAGCATCCCCCTTTTTTGTCCTCGAAGCTGTCTGTGGACAAACGCTGACTCCCTTGGCTTGGAAAGCGAGATGAGCGCTGCAACCCCATAGTTGCCTTTGACTGAACTTGACCATCCGGGGGTCCTTTACCTGTTTTTTTTTTAACCTTTAAATTGTTTAGTGTAGATGTGGTCTTAATTGATGAAGAATGATACCACCCCCCCAATTTAAAATTGCAGAGGACATTTTTGGTACAGTCCTAGAGCAAAATTGCTGCTTATGCGAGGTGTTGTGGTGAAATGGCAGCACTATTTCAGTGGCTAACTTTTCTGGCTGTCAAAGCCTACAGATATTTTACCGAGGTGCTCCAGATTACCCCAAGCCAACTGCATTTTTTATGACCTGCAGCCCATTTCTGTCTTGCTGAGTGTCCAGTTTTCCATAATCTAGCTGTCTGAGAAATGGTTTTCCCTCACCTCCCCCCTGGTTAGTGTTGAACAGGAAGCCTGTGTACTCTCCCTCCCTGAGAGTTCCTTTCTTATAAAACAAAATGGTTTGAGAAAGAGATAACTGCATCACTATTAGCTCCAAGCATATTGCAGTATCCTCTCCTTGACTTGTCTACAGACCAGAATACTTTCTACACCTGCAATGCCACACACGATCCAAATTTCAGGTTTTTGTTTTTTTTTGTTTTTACTGTTTAAAGTGCTTCCAAAGACCATATCAGCTTGTTGCACATTCTTGGCCAAAACCCTTGGCCAATTCAATGTGGGTGAGCATAGTGAAGTCACTAAGAGAATGAGCTATGAATCAATCACATACCCTCCAACATTTCTCTGATTAAAATTGGGGCGTCCCATTCCATAACGATAATTTTAGTATTTATACACCACACATCTGACTGGGTTGCCCCAGCCACTCTGGGCAGCTTCCAGCATATATAAAAACATAATGAAACATTAAACATAAAAACCCCTTCCCTATAAAGGATTGCCTTCAGATGGCTTGGGGGGTGGGTGGGAGGTCAGATAACTCCATACTCTCCAACATTTCTCCAATGAAAATAGGAACATCCTAAGGAAAAGTGGAACATTCTGGGATCAAATCAGAAACTGGGATGGCTCCTCTAAATCAGGGATGTCCATGGAAAATAGGGACACTTAGAGAGTCTGCAGTAAGTTCCTGGTTCAAATCTTGCCTCCACCATCAATTCACTAAGGTGGCCTTAGGCAAACCAGTCCCTGCCAGCAAGTTTACCATTTAACAGACACGACACACAAGGGGAAAGATAAGGGAAGGAAGAGGGGGTGGGGGTGGGAAAGCAAACCCAGGCATCAATTCTTAAACAGCAGTTCTTATACTGGCCAGCTATCACAGAAGCAGTTGAGGAGCAGGCGATGCCTGATGGAACTTCTCTTTGGGCAAGACTGGTAGAACGAGCCCTTCTTTGCATCTCTCCCACTGAGACAGCCTGATGGAATGGCTGCTGCCTGGTGACAGCTGAGGGAGGCGAAGCCTGATGGAGCTGGTCTTTCGGCAGAGCTGAAGCCTGAAGCCATGGAGTGTGGATATGGTGTAGGGTCCAGGAAGAGGGATCCGGCGAGGTATGGCACATTCAGAACCTCCTAGCCCATGCCTTCAACAGCAGCTGTGAGGGCTACCGTGGTGCCAAACATGGTCTGATCAACCCCAGGAAGGGCCTTCCTGCAGTCAGGAGAGGCCTGGGCAGCTGTTTCTCTCTGCCTTGATGGAGCCAGGATCTGCTGGCAGCCTCGGTCAGAAAGGCATTTGAGCCTGAGCTGATGGTAAGCCACTGCTCCGAATGACCAGTGTGCTGCTTGTCTCTTGCAGCTGGTGAATTGAGCCCGTTAGTCTGAGGCCCAGTTTGCTAAATGTCATCATCAGATTTTATCGGTCTACCAAATACAGGTTATAGCCTGTCTCTTCCTCCTCCCCCACCCCAGAGCTGTGATTCTTGAATTGTAGGGGATTGGACTAGATGCCTCCAACACTTCAATTCTAGGATGCTGGGAATTCATTTCACTGCAAATCACTGTGTGCAAGCCCCTGTGAGGTTCTGCTTTTCTAGTCTTTGACCTGTGACGGCTCATTCACAGCTAGAGCTGCTGAAGAGCTGCTAGTACTCTCACTAAAGACAGCATGGGACTTAGATGAACCATCCAACTGAATTTGCTGCATTAACCCCAGTGCCATTTGCAGAAATTGTGACAGTCAGCTTTGAGCATATTTTATTGACTACTATAGATTTGATTTATGGTCTTCCCCCTGCAAACTCTTGCACCAGATATAATCGCAGTATACGAGACCCATTTTACAGTTATTAAAGCCATCCACATCCCATGCTCTCCCTGGTCACCAATAGAACCAACTGAAATAAAACATCTTACAATACTTCCAGAATATGCTCAAGCTTAATTTTCATGTTAATGGCTGATCTGGATGCCACCAGGAACGCTTCTGTCTGGTGGCAGCTCCAGCTGGTGTTGCAACATGTGTTAGCCACTCCTTATGTGCACTGCGGTTGGGGACATATCTGATTCATTTTGCACTTAAAGGCAATCCTACTTAATTCACGTCTTCTGAAACAATACACAAACCAGAACCCAGCCATCCTTCAAAATTCATGATTCTCTGACATTTGCAATGCTGTTCTGCCAAGTAATGTGGTAGAGTGTAAAGTGTGCATAAATATGCATATATTTATGAACATAATATATAAAAATGCATTATATTAGGGGGAATGGCTGTGCAAAACTGTGTAAGTTTGGTAAAGTTGCGTGTGTATGTTAGGAAAAAAATTGCATTAAAATGCTGATGAATTTAATGAAGATTCTTCTTACTGTATAATAAAATCATTAGGCTGTCAACATGCTGCAGTTCATGTGGCCACCAATGTGGCCACTTTAGAGAGCAGTTTGCCAAACTTCTATCTGAAGCAGCTCCCCGCATCATCAAACATCACAGGAGTGGCGATGTTAAAAGGCGTGGGGGTGAGCTGTGCAGGAAGTGGGTGGTAGTTTGGGGCAACCTGTGATCAGGTAGGGGTGAGCTTATACTAATCTTCCCCACCCTGTTGCCCTCCAGCTGTTTTGGTCTACAACTCCCATCAGCCCCAGCCTGTATGAATGCATTCTAGCCAGGGCTGATGGGACTGGTACAGTAGTTTAAAGCAGCCGGAGAGCAACTGGTTGGAGAAGGTTGCCTTGGCCTATCCAGCTCAATATTGCTTACACTAATCGGCAGCAGGCTTTTAGGCAAGGGTATTGTCTGAGGATGCCCAGGGTTTAGCCTGGGACCTTCTGCATGCAAAGCATCTGCTCTGCCACTGAGCTACATTTCACCCTCAAAGTTTATCCCTCTGCTCCAGGCAAACTGACTCTCAGAAGCCCTGCAGGGAACACTGTATATTAGATTTGCCATGGAAATCTCTCTCTCTCTCTCTCTCTCTCTCTCTCTCTCTCTCTCTCTCTCTCTCTCTCTCTCTCTATATATATATATATATTATATATATATATATATATATATATATATATATATATATATATATATATATATATATATAAATGTAGCAGGTCCACGTTTGTCCGATTGCGTTCAAATTTGGCCACAATGTCACATGGGAATACATGAGTGTTTGCATGCACTTAGATTGGACAGATGGCATACCTGTGACAGGTAAACACCTGAATTTGTCTAAAAAATAGCGCCCTCCAGTGGATGTCAAAGGAAAAGATGCTATTGTGTAGCAATAGGGCCATAACCCCGCCCCCTCCTCCTAACTCCCCATCAAGGCCTCTCCAGAATTGCAGCTGACCTCCCTGAGACCCAGTTCACCCCAGGAACCAGGCTACCCCAGAGGCTGCGCCACCGACCTGGCCTGGTTCCGGGGGGGGGGGTCGGGGTCGGGGTCGGTCTCCGGGGTGGAGGAAACAGAGAGAGGGGTGTCCTTATGTCATACGCCTGTCCTGGGAAACAGGGACCCTGACTAAGCCACAGCAACGCGTGGCTGGGTACAGCTAGTAATGAATAAATAAAATGAATGAATGAATGAATGAATGAATGCCCCCTTACTGAAGTGTTCCTGTGTACATGTGCTGCCATCCTAGGTGTCCCATATGCACCCTGCAGAAATAGGCCTGAACACTTTGTACTCCTCATGTAGCTAAACACAACCTGACTGTTTCTGCAGCTGTGTGTGGGAGAGAAGTGCCTGGCATTCATTTTCTTTTTGAATGGCTCCCTCCCAGGGTTGGCCGGGAACTGTGCTGCTGAGAAAATTCTGTATATATTAATTACTCCAGGGAAAGAGCTTGTTTGCTTTGAGCAAGCACACACAGCACTGATGCTTGCTCACCAGTGAGATGACTTGGGATGAAGTCCCCAGCAGCACTCTGGAGATTTCAGCGATATTTGGTTGTCCCCTGTTCAACATCTGTTTTTGTGATTTCTAACTTTTGGTCGCACTTGAGTGCGGCCAAGAGACTGGAAACCACTGTAGGCAGCAGAGCTCTGAGTGCCAAGTGCCAGTGGGTAATCCCTTTTGGGGGGAAAAGCTGGGAATGACTGGGGCATCAGTGACGTGAGAAGTCCCATGCAGAATCCAGAGCTCATGTGCAGGCCTATGAGATGGTGGTGAGAGCAGCAAAGACACCTTCCTTTTACTTAATTAAATTAGCAACTCAAGATAATCCATGCCCACCCTTCTACTGTGATTGCAATAGGCAGGGTGGTGTACAAGAGATTAATATTGCAAAAAAAAAATGTCACTGTCAGTATGCATACATGGAGCAAAATACAAAAAAAGTGATTGCCACACATGATGCTCTATGTGTTTGATGTTCTTCCATACATGGAAGCATTTTCTATAGAGAAGTACCTATATTCCGGCGTATAAGATGACTGGGCGTATAAGACGACCCCCAACTTTTCCAGTTAAAATAAAGAGTTTGGGATATACTCGCCGTATAAGAAATACAACCCGGCGTATAAGACGACCCCTGGCTTTTGAGAAGATTTTCCTGGGTTAAAAAGTAGTCTTATATGCAGGAATATACAGTATACTATGCAAAGCAGTCGTGTGTGTGTGTGTGTGTGTGTGTGTGTGTGTGTGTGTGTCAGACTATAATCAAGCAAAACATTTTTCTGAAACCTCTTATTATAGCAGTATTTTCCCGCCCACCAGCCAGTTCCCTAACCTTCCCTTCTTCCTTAAAGAATGTCCCTTGGATTAATGGCTCCAGTCTTCTTCCTTAAAGGTTCCACTTTTCAAGGTTCCACTTTCCAAGACCTGTGTCTCAAAGACAAAAGGCTGTCCATTCATCACATCAAGCAAGCCAGATTCCCCACTCCCCTGCTATGATTTTACAGCTGCTGAGCAGAAACGACAACTCATCCTTATAAATTCCTCTCGGAGAACTCAGGAAGTATACCTGTGTGAGAGAAAGAGAAGGCCTCTTAATCAAGGGCGCTGACTTGCCCCCCCCCCCATTGCAAGGGTGCATCATGTGACGCGTCCCACTGCTGCGATGCTGGGGCTCACGTGTGAGTCGGGATGTTCCACACCTGGTAGAGATCTTGTGCAGAAAGGCACTATCTCTTGGCCTCAGCATTGGGGCTGTAATATAGGGAAGCTCGTAATGAAGATGCTAATGGTTCTCATCTTCTCCTTGTGGCCACACTAAACTATAATTTAGCACAAGCATGGGGAACCTATTGCCCAGCAGGTGTTGTTGGACTCTAACTCCCCCCACCCCCGCAGCCAGTAAAACCAGAGGTTAGGGATGATGAGAGCTGTAGAACAGCAACATCTGGAGAGCTAAAGGTTTCCCATCCCTATTTTAGCATTTACATCTTAAGCAGCTCAGTGTCTAAAGAGAGAGACCAGAGACACAGCTGGACAGAGATAAAAGGGGAAGAAGGAAACTGGTTTGGGCTTTTAAAAGTGCACCTTCTGAACTCAGTCCTTTGTCAGAGTTACCTCTGAGAACTCCAATGTCTTTATTGCACAAGCAGGCGAGGATCTTAAATGCGAAGAGCAATTTCAACTCCTCGATGCAAATATTCCAGCGCCCCTGATTGATTTGCTTAATAGTTTTCTCAACCTCACGCTGCTGTTGTGCTGTTTGAGTGCTCGATGACAGCCTTGGGTGGTTTTTTTTTTTTTTGCAATTGGCCAGATCCTCCCAGAGGTTACCTTGACCCCAGTTGCAGAGGATGTACCAGATAAGTGGAATTGTAGATAAGTGAAAGCACTTCTTACAGACTTCATCAACAGACTCCCTCTTCAGCTATATATACTTGTCCTCGGCTGTTATTTATTATTTCTCTGATATTAGCTTGGGCAAAAGGAGATTTGAGAAGTGCAGCATGGTAGTCAAAAGGCAATCTGTATCAATAAAGCTCCTTGGAGATGCTACAGTTTCCAATGGGCTGCTAATGTCATTTGCCATGGCTATCAGCGCCCTTAGAGAGGGCATTTGGCCACATTCTACTTATCTGCAAATAAAGACTTTGCCTTTGAATTTCCTGTTACTGTGCCAACATTCCACCCAGATGAGAAGAATATACCACTCAGTTCCCGAACCTCCTCCAAAATTTCAGGGGAGGAACCTGTGCCTGCGTAGATGTTGGACTCCAACTCCAATCAGTCTCAGCCAGCATGTCCAAAGGCCAAGGATGATGGGAGTTGTGATCCAATGACGGGCCATGGGTTCAAATCTTCACCAGAAATTCTTTTACTTAATCAATCAGTCCACAACATGTAGCTGATTTACCTTCCTGGCAAGTGGAACATTTTGCAGTGACCTTGTTAATTTCCGCCCTTCTATGCAGTTTGCCAAATTGCACTGGACTGGTAAATGTTATTGTGTGTGTGTGTGTATGTGTGCTTGCAAGACATCCTTAACTTCTCAAATTTATTTCCTAACCATTCATCGTTCCGTAGCCTTCCATCATAATACCAACCCCAAAGTTCTCAATCACAAAGCTGGGGCTTGGCGAAGCTTCAGGAACCCAAATCAAATAGGAAATATCTTACAAGCGGCTTACACCAGACATGGAAATTTAATAGTACCCAATTGCCGCTGGCCAGCTTTAAGCTTCATATAGAATAGTTACTCCATTTCCAGACTTGTGGAAACTAAATAACATTCTGTAGCCACCTGTACAGTCCCTGTGGGGATTATATGGTTTCTTTAATTGGAGGGGTTTTTTATAGCAAAGGTTGGATAGCCATCTCTCATAGATGCTTTAGCTGAGATTGCTGCATTGCAGGAGGTTGGAATAGATGACCCTCAGGGTTCCTTTCAACTCTACAATTCTATGATTCATAGTTTATTCTTCCCTCCTCACCACACTCCTGATTATGACTGCTCCCCCTGCAACTTAAGGGGTGGAGGAGAAAAGAAATGGATATAAAAGCAACGAGGTTAGGAAAGCAAAGTTTTAAAAGTGAAAGAGTTGATTCCCAGAAAGTAGAGATGAACCACGGAGTTGGAAATGGGCAGAGCAATCTATAGAGGCCATAACATATTGGGGGATATTGAAGGGGAACTGTGCAACTGTTCCATTGCATCAAATAAAATGTTTTATTTCTGAGCTGTGGTGGGAGAAATGGTAGACGAACAGGGAAAACATGTTCATGATGCCATGCAGAGGAAGTGGAGGAAATGAAGTGGAGCTATTCTACAGGGCATGCCCAGTGTGGAGGCAGCACAAGACACAGCACAAATAAGGATTTTATTTTATATGGCATCCATGCTGGCCATTTATGATAATATGAAATACAGTAGAAAATGGGGTCTGCTGAGACCCACAAATACACATTCAATTTCAGTTTCTTATTTTTCCAGTCTTAAATTCAGATCTCTACATTTCCACATCAGTTTCTTTTTCTTTTTCTTTTTCTTAAAAAAAGTCCTCGTTAAAATTCACCAGCATTTTAATGTGAATTTCTTCTAATATACACACGCGTGCCTGTACTTTTGCCTAACACGCAATCTCCCCCAATATAAAGCAGTAAGTTATTTTCACTAATATATGCTTTTTCATTCCCTTTACTCCAGCATGTGCATTTTAGTACCCATTAGTTGGCTGCAAAATGTGCACAAATGCAAATTTCGAAGGGTGAGTGTGCTTTGGTCTGTGCATTGTTTCAGAAAGTGCAGATTAGCTGCATTCACCCGAATGCAATTGGAAATGAATTTCTTCCCTCTCCCTAAAATTCCCTCCCCCCATCCCTCAAACCGGTTTCTTAATTCACAGTCAATGCTCCACCACCAGGTTAACAGTTTTCAAAGTTTGTCTCAGTGAACCCTCCAAGTTGTGGTTGTTAGTTACCTGATCCTTCACCCTAAGGTCCTAAAAATAATAATCACCAATATAAGGTGGGTCCTAAAAAAGATACACCTCAAATTTCAAAAGCCAAGGTTGAGAGGTCTTCGGTGTTTGCTGGAAGCTGTACAATGAAGATGCCAGATGCACCTTTCTGGGGAGGAAGTTTCACAGCCTAGGGGACACCACAGAGAAGGCCCTGTCCCAGACAGCCACCCCTTGAACCTCTAACAAGGGGGCCTCCTCTGCTGATCTCAGCACATAGGAAGGTTTGTGGGGAAAGAGGCAGTCTTTTAGATATACAGGGCCTGAGTTGGTTAGGGCTTTAAATACTAATGTGAGCACCTTGAATTGGGCCCAGAAATGAACGGGCAACCAAAACAGCTGTTTTAAAACAGGAGTTTTAAATGGAACCCCAGCCAATAATCTGGCTGCTGCATTTTGTACCAATAGACATTTCTGAGTAGTCTTCAAGGGCAGCCCCATGTAGAGTGCCCTGCAACAATCCAACCTGGATATTACTAGAGCATGGAGCACAGTGGCTAAGTCATCTCTATCCAAAAGGGACCATAGGTGGCAAACTGTAAAAAGGCACTTGTTGCTCCTGAGGCCACCTGAGCCGCCAGTGACAGTGCTGAGTCCAGGGGCTCAGCTACATTAGTTAAAAAAAAAAGTTTTGAATTCATTATAAACATGCAACACCAGATGGCGCCAGAGAGCAAAAATAATTTTATGTGATTTTTTACATAGCGGTTTCCCCCCTTTTCGTTGTAACATTTTAATTTCTGACTTATAGCGTTCCTTCCCCCGCCCCCATGTGTAGATCCATCCCATTAGCACCCAAGCTACAAACTTGCTCCTTCTAGGGGAGTGCAACCCCATCCAGGGCAGGCCGCTTCCCCGCCTCGTGGATGTGAGAACCCAGGACACACAACACCTCTGTCTTTTCAGGATCCAGCTTCAATTTCTCGACCCACATCCAATCCATCACTGCCTCTCCTAATTCAGATGAAAGAGAGCTAGAGCTGGGTATCGCCTGCATATGGATGACACTTCACACCAAATCTCCCGATGACAGCGGCCACAGGCCTCATACAGATTTTAAATAACATGGGAGGACAAGATGGAGCCAGGACAACTCTCATGGTGCTGAACAGCCTCCTCCCATGACTACTTGTGGAAATGGTGATGGAGGTAGGAGAGGAACCGCTGACGTCCTGGGCCCCCTACCTTCCTGGGACCTCAGAAGGATACTGTGGTTAATGGTAACAAGAGCCACCAAAAGATCAAGAACAACCAGGGTCACAATTTCCCCATCTCTTTCCCAATAAATGGCATCAAAAAGGGGGACCAAGGCAGTTTCAGTGCCATGACTAGGCCTGAAGCCAGACTGGAATGAGAACAACTGAAAGCACAGGTACATAAGACATGCGAGATCTGTGATCATGCTATTCCATTTGTCGCTGTTGTTGTTGTTGTTGTTGTTGTTGTTGTTGTTGTTGTTGTTGTTGTTGTTGTTTTTATCTTAAAAGAAGCTGTGAGTCACATCAACTTCATAGTATTATGTGGGGAGTTAACCCTTTACCATACCTGCCAAGTTGCTCTCTGAAAAATAAGGGACCAGACCGAAAGTAGCATACCTGAAGTAGCGTGGTGGCCATTTTGGAACTGGGAGGAGCATGCTCAGAAGTGACTTTTGATGCTGCTGTGCCCAGTTCCAAAATGGCCGCCGCACCAGAAGTCGCGCTGCGGCCATTTTGGAACTGGGCAGAGCAGCATCAAAAGTCGCTTCTGAGCATGCTCCACCCAGTTCCAAAATGGCCGCCGCGCCAGAATAAACCGTGAAAAAACAAAAAAAAAATCCGTTTTTTCGGCTGGGAACAGCTGGAAAAACGGGGGTTTCCCGGAGAAAACAGGAGACTTGGCAGCTATGCACTTTACCCGACACCATTTTTAAAATATATAATCTAAGCTTTCCCCTCTCTCGCCACATGCTGCTGTTTGTTCTGGTTGAGAGAACATACATGTACCTATAGCTCACCTGATTATTTTTCCTTGCGGGCAAGCGGGAGCATGGAGGGGACGTTTAAATCAGGGAAATGGCATAAGAAGAAAGGGTTAACCCCCTCCCCGTGCAATATAGATCAATCCATTCCTTGCCCTGCTGGCAGCTTTTAACTTTGAAAAGTGGAGGAGATGCTGAGCGTGAATCTTCCAGGCTCTATCTACTGAAGTGTGGCCGTGAGCCTCCTCGAATATTACCAAGAAATTACACTGATTGGATGGTTCAGGGAGTAATGCTCACTCTTACCTGGTTCTGGAAGCAAGGACCCATAGTGCTTCCCTTTTATTACTGAGGCAAACACGTAGAAAGGGCTAAATCAGTGACAGAGCACACATTTTGCATGCAGAAGGTCTCAGGTTCAACCTTCAGCATATTTGGTTTGTAGGTAGTAGAACCACTTGGAAAGACCATTGCATGAGAGTTTGGAGAGCTTCTGCCAATTCAGTAGATAAGGGGTGGGAAAGCTATGGCGAGATGTTGTTGGATGGCAGCTCTCATGATCCTTGACCGTTAACCACATGGGCTTGGGCTGATGGGAGTCGGACTCCCTCAATATCTTGATACAAAGATACAATATCTTGATACAAATATTTTGATACAAAGCATCTCAAAACATTCATTTGGGGCTCATCCAGACTTCCTTTTGCACTGCACTTTCCAGGCACAGGTCAGGTGGTGCCCTGTAATTTGGCAATCCCCTGCTCTTGCCTTCCATGCTGCTAAATTCATTATGTCATAGTTGCAATGCCTTGTGGCACCACCCTCTGTTCAGCACCTGGTGTGGGAGAACCGGCTGTGCTGCCCTAAATCTGCCTCTGCTCGGAAAAACCCCATGTTTTGCTACTGAATCAGAGCAAACGACAATCCACGGAAAACCCGATTGCCATTTTCTCCCATTCAGTGGTAAAATGTGGGTTTTCCTGGGGAAAGTGACAGGACAAACAAACAGCAACAAAACCTGCTCGGACATGGAGCTTTAAAGCCCAGACCTGGGCCTAGAAATACAACACAAAAGGAAGTCTAGGTGAGTGCTAAGTAAGCTTTCAGTTTGTGGGGTCACCCAGTAAGGGGAAAAAAAAACAACTCCCCAGAAGTTTAAAAATTAAGTTTTTGTTTTGCAGAATCTGTTTGAGTACCTGGCAAAATCAAGTCACAACGCAACTCATAGGTAGGCATACCTAATCCATGTGACTAAAGAACACTTAGGTTTGGTACATTCTGGAATGTAAATGGTAAGAACAGAAGCTTTTGTCTTCTTCTGTAATTCTCTGTCTCTCCAGGAAAACGTGGGTCCCTCTTTTGATAATTCTTGGCATAACTCCACGGATTATAGAATCACAGAACCGCAGAGTTGGAAGGGACCCAAGGGTCATCTAGTCCAACCTCCTGCAATGCAGGAATCACAGCTAAAGCATCCATGACAGATGGCCATCCAGCCTGTGCTGAAAAACTCCCAAGGAAGAAGACTCCACAACCTAGAAAGTCCCCCCCCCCTGTAGGTTTAGTCAGAATCTCCTTTCTTGGAACTTGAAGCCATTGGTTTGGGTCCTACCCCCGTGTGTTCTGAGTTCACATGATTCAGGGGGACTAATGCATAAGCAGGTCCCTCGCTGGCTTTGGGAGCAGGTGTACAGTGCCCGTTTTTCATATGAGAGGTAGGAATGGTGGAGGAGGTTTCCGTTCGGTAAATCTGAGCATGCATTTCGCAAAGGCCAAATTTGCTCAGCAAAATGAAAAAATCCTTGCGAAAATTCTTGGTGAAGATGGCGTACAGGAACGGGTTGGCGCACGAGTTGATGGGGTAGAACAGAACCAGGAGGATCTTTGAGTTGGACACGGTGATGAGAGGGAGCTTGAGCGATGCCGATATGGCGAAAAAGGAGATGGGCGCCATGCAGAGGAAGTCTGTGAAGATCAGGACCGCCATGCGCTTGGCAATTTTGGTGTCGCTGTTGGACGAGATGATGTTGGGGTTCCTCACGGTGATGTAGATGCTGATGTAGCAAGTGCAGATGATGAGAAAGGCCAGGATGTTCAGTACCAGCAGAAACATGATATATGCCTGGGCAAGGCGAGTTTCTATATCCATGGGTAGGCAGATGCTAACTTTCATGTAGCTGCTGACTTGGAAAATGGGGAGGATGGCCACAGTGAAGGCAAAAGCCCACCCGACAAGCATGATGGCCACAGCGTGTCGGAAGCGGACTTTGCGTTCCAGCTCCATGGCATAGGTTATGGTGTGCCACCGCTCCAGCGTAATGAAGGTCAGGGTGTAGACGGAAAGTTCGCTGGCAAAGACGGTGAAGAAGCCGGCTGCGTTGCAACCGGCACCCGTTTGCCAGTCGATGGCATAGTTGTAATACTGGCTCTTGGTCTGTATGTCTTTGACGGCGATCAGCAACAGATAGATACCGGTGCACAGGTCTGCAAACGCAAGGTTGCACATGAGGAACCGAGGGACAGTGAGCTTGGACTGGCTGTTGACTATGATCAGGAACACAACCAGGTTCCCCGTGATGGCGAGGATGCTGATGAACCATATGAGAACCCGGAGGACATTGTAGCCCATGATGTCTTCGCAGGGGTTGAAGGCGTCTGGCTCAGGGAAGCAAATGACTTGAACCTCTTCCTTGCACAGGCTTTGGTAGTAATCGTGCTCGTCCAGGTCAAAATCTGTCTCGTCGGGATCTAGCAGGAGAGATGACTTATTGCATATGGGGTGGAAAACAGAACTGGAAGGGAAGAAGAAGAATGCGGTCACAAGTCTCAAAAATGCAGCAAGAAAGGAAGAGTTGCACATGCGCAGGTACACACACAGGCAAACTATTGCATTTTCCCTTGTTAACAACCCTTTGCAGATCTCTTTTTAATGACAAATTACACAGGGCTTTATATCTAAACCTCTGGGTCCAGTTCAAGGTTCAGATACTTACCTTTAGAATCCTAAATGGCTTGGGGTTCAAATATATGAAGGGGCACCTACTCCCATCTCAACTTACTTCTTTAAGATCATCTGCCCTATCCATGTTCATTGTCCATTGGCAGCACAGAGATAACCTACAAGGCAGAGGGCTTTCTCACCCCTACATATGGGAAGCTCCCCCCACAAGAACTTTGTCTGTTCCCACTAATTATACGCATGCTCGTGTGCAATTTTGCACAATGCATACATTTTTGCAAAGCAATTTCCCCCAATATAATGTAAGTTATTTTATATATCATTTGTGCTTTTAGAAAAATCAACAATATGCACTTATATGGACAGTTTAACAGCCCCGCCCCCAATATATGCATTTATGCATGCATTGCGTAACAACAGAACTGCTCTGCAAAATTCAGAGAAGTCTCAATTTCAGCTACGTTTTGGTTCGCATATTATTTCAGGAAGCATGAATTAAGTAGGCTCACCTTCAAATGCGAAATGAACCGATTTCTCTCCCTCCCACCTCCCCAATCCCTAAACAGCCCCAGCTTCATCTCTCGTCTTCCTCGTGTGTGTGTGTGTGTGTGTGTGTGGGAGGGAGCCTATCTTGAACACAAAAGCTGACTTGAAGTCTCTGCCGCTGAACTCAATCCCATGAAAGAATCATCACCTTTCTTTGATTTCTTTGATCAAAGCTTAGGAGGAAACAACAGCAACTCTCTGGATGACTGACTGCAGAGGAGGTTTGGAAACCGACGTTGCATTTCTATGTCAAGTGGAGTGGTGTTTGGGGGGGGGGGGGAGAGAGAAAACAGCCACCCATCCCACACTCCCCTCTGTGTGGGAGAAGAGAGGTTGTTGGCGAGAAGAAAGTATTTCTCTTTCTGAAGTTGAGGAAGAAAGCATTGCTTGACGTGGAAATCTTTTACATTGGCAAACGCAGAGTCCTGAGAGGGCAGCCCCATAATGAGGTTTCGTGCAACCCTATTCTGATTCCACCAGCCCTTCTCTCTCTCCTGTTCACTCTTGTTATATCTCCCTCGCATACCTCCGCAAAAATTCCTAGGAGAATTTGTCTCGGTCTTGAAATAAACGCAGAGCAAATACTCAGGATATTTCTAGCAATATGGTGTGCATTATTTATCGCCTCTGGCCAACTTTGGAGACTGGGGCATGGATCTGTGTACTACGTTCGACCTCCACAGTCGGAGGCAGCAATGCTTCTGAATACCAGTTGCTGGAAGCCACAGGAGGGCAGAGTGCTGTTGCATTCAGATCCTGCTTGTGGGTTACCCACAGGCGTCCGGTTGGCTACCATGAGAAGAGGGTAGAATCAAAGAATTGTAGGGTGGGAAGGGGCCCCGGGGGCCATCTAATTCAATGCAGGAATCTCAACTAAAGCATCCATGGCAGTTGGCCAGCCAACCTCTGCTTAAAAACCTCTAACGGAGGGCAGATCAACACCTTCCAAGGGAGTCCGTTTCAATACCCTTCTTAAATTCTGGTGCCCAGAACTCTATCCTTATGTTCTTAAATAGTCACCTGGGGCAACATCACAGTAGCAGGGAGCAAAAAGCTCCTAGCCGCTCTTAGCCATGCTTGATCAAGCTACGGGGCCAATTCATATTTTCTTTTCTTCTATCTGCCTCCCATGTTGGGGCAGAGGGCTTTAACCTTTCTAGCCAGGCCTCTACCATTGCACATGTGTGTTTGTGCAAGAGCCCTTCTGAGCTGCCCACACCATCCACCTGAATCTAAGGGAACGAGGGAGGCGGAGGCGCATTTATTTGACCTGCACCAGAACCAGGGGCAACCCCCAAACTAGCTAGGGAGACACCTTGCTGTAGGTTTTAGAACCTCTGCAGGCAGCGAACATGGCTGTTGTCAAACCAGCATCTGTTCAGGGCTGCCCCAAGGCGCCTGGCGACTTATTGTAACAACTTCACGGTGATTTCCGGCACCTATTTTTCTTGGGGGAAAGCACTGTACACACACACACCTGTCTGTCTACCTATCTGTCTGCCTATTCTAGACACTAATTGAGTGAAAGAACCACTGGCCATTTGCTCGTGGATTACTTATCAACTGCAAAGACAGTTCCAAAGCTGCAATCTTACACACTTACCTGGGAGCAAGTCGCACTGGACTCAATTGGGCTTACTTCTGAATAGTCATGCACAGCACTGCGCTGTCAAGTACTTCTTAAGCGAGGAGTACATACTCAGGATCACTTAAAGCAGATTGGTTGTGCCTTAAGCGCCAGGACATCCTGAGCATATGCACTCTTGGTCTGCAAATTTTGAACATGAGTGGTGGACCAGGAGGGTCCTCATAAATAATAATAATAATAATAATAATAATAATAATAATAATAATAATAATAATAATGGATTTTGCAAAGCTGAAACCAGCCCACCTATGCCATGAAACGCTGAACCGAGAAGCGGTTAAATGCATGATCGGCAACACAAACCGACAGGGTTTGTGGGTTAATTAAATCAATCAACGTGTAAATTTCAAAGCATACTTGAGAAAGATGGAGATAAATGAGGAGGACCCTTGATGCTTGAAGGCCCTGCGATACCCCACTGGTGGCAAATCATTTGTAGGGAAGGTTGATTTAAGAGGCTGAGGAGGCCCTGTGATTAGCATTGGTAAAGCTCCACGGGGGTCTTGTTAATGAGTCTTTTCGAAAATCAGGGACGCAAATGCACACTGTGGGTGTATCAATTTCATCGCGCCCACTCCTACCCTGTCCTACGGCTGCCTCAATGCCTATGGTCCTCTTCCCATCTGCCAAAGTGATAGAGAGCCTCCGGAAGCAGCCTTTTTGTGAAGCAGTTCTTTTGTGAAGGCAAGTCTTGCAGACTTGAGGATTGTTTCTACAGTACTTTGCCATTGTCTGTCATTTACATACATATTCTACATAGGAGGGACCAAGCAGGCATTCAGATATAGACTGAATAACATCAGTCCCCCCAGAGGCAAAAACAATGTGTACCTGAATTCACCACCCAAAGTCTGCTTCTTTTGGGCAAGCTGCAAAAAAGGAAAGATTTCTCTCGCTTCTGTTGGCTGGATTCAAAACGGCCCAACAACTTCTTTGGGCTCTCGCCTAAGCAGGCAAGGGTCTGTCTGGTAGCGAGCAGGGATGGGTGAATACGTCAATTTTGGTTTGTCTCAGATTCTCATTTTCCGAGTCTTAGGCTCAGTACTTTACATTTCCACACCAGTTTGTACAGGTTTTGTTTTTTAATGTCCCATGATAATTTGCCAGCATTTTGGAACAAATTTCTCCTGATACACACATTTTTGTATGCTGCTATAATGCAACTGTATACATTCAGAGCCATAGCTAGGTGATATTGCGCCCCTGGCAGAACCGTCCAGATTGCATCCCCTAACCACAGAAAAATTAGCTCTCCTTTCCGCCTCTCCTCCAAACTCCCCCCCCCTCCAACCATTCAATTCACCCTCTACTTAAAACCTTTTCTTATGAGGCAATAATTGATATTTTTATTTATAGACATATTTATGTACATGTTTTTAGCTGATTTTGTGCCCCCTCCTCGCCTGTGCCCCTGGCGGGGGCCCACCTCACCGCCCCATAGCTACTGCCCTGTATACATTATTTTCACCAATCTATGCAGATTTATGCAAGCTTTACATAGCAAATGCTTTTTTGTACTTTCCTGGGAAGCTGCACTGCAGAAACAGAAGTGTGGTTTTGGAAGGATATCTGATTTATGACAGCCATCTTCAAATATCTCAACGGCTGTCCCATGGAAGAGGGAACAAGCTTGTTTTCTCCTGCTCTGGAGGGTAGGGCTTGAACCAATGACTTCAAGTTACAAGAAAGGAGATTCCAACTCAAGATCAGGAAGAACTTTCTTACAGTAAGAGCTATTCAACAATGAAACAGACTCACCTTCCTTGGAGGTTTTCAAGCAGAGATTGGATGGCCATCTGTCATGGCTGCTTTAGCTGAGATTCCTGCCTTGCAATTCCCTTCCAACTCTACGATTCTGCAATTTTTAAGTGGTGTGTGAAAGCTCTTGGGCCCTCTCCAACCTCCTCTGCCTTATAAGAAGAAGGTCTTAGCAAGAAGGAAGAGAAGTTGCCTTGCATCTGTGGCAAACTAGCAACCCCTCCATGCTGTTGGATTCCCACTCTCATTGGTGAATCCTTTAAAACAGGAGTGGGAAACTGCAGCCCAACATACCTTCCTGAGCTACAGCTCTCATCATCCTTGACCACTGGCCATGCTGGCTGGGGCTGATAGGAGCTGGAGTCCAACAAATATATAGAGGGGTTACAGGCTTCCCAATTTCTGGTCTAATGGGTAGTCTTCCTTACATCTGGAAAGGTGACCATACTTGACCATTGGTATTTCCTGCTCAAGGCATGAGAGCTGGGAGTCTGTGAGCCTACGTGTTTTTGAAACTGTTTGAGAAACTTTAAAGGTGCTACACCAGTCTCTCTCATAGCAGGACAGAGAAATGGCATGTGACTCAAGACTCAAGACAGACTTGGACACTTACAAAGAAATCCAGACTCTTAAATGCACAGAAATAGAGTCACTCACTTTTGTTTTGTCCAGTTTGCAAATGCACAGCAGTGGCTTGGGTAGGTGAGGTTTGCCTGGGTCAAGGAGCGGAACTTGTCCAAAGGAGGTAGTTTCTTTAAGTTGTAGGCAGATCTTGCTATCAGCTTGTTAATATTCTCCAGTCCAATGATGGGCAGCTGGCTGATCTTGGTCTCTGAAATATCCCTTTAAGAAGAAATGTGATTGCTTCATAATTCCAAACAAACCAATTCACTACTTACATGGAACGCTGGACACATTTTGAGAATCTCCTTCATTAGCAACGTAAAATAAACTAGCAAGAAACACTAAACAATAATATGATCTTGTGCAAGCTTCCTTGAGAGTAAGCCCTACCGAAGACGTGGGTCTTACTTGTAAGTAGGGACGTCAGAAGGCATTATTTTTTATTGTGCCCTATCACATGTAGCAGGGTTTCCATTCTGCTGCAGTCCATCTTCTGCCAAAACCCATGTTACTTGTCTTGCTGTCCTCTGTGGTGATATTACCTAACTTACATCATCAATTACCTAAACTGCATCATCATTGTGTCATTCTACCCCATTCGTGTTAATGCAAAGGGAACACAATACAAAACGGGAGAAGAAATGTAATCAATAACGTATTGCTTGTGGACTGAAAGCAAAAACAACAGGGAATATCGGTCATATTCACTGAATTGATTTCTGTTTCAGACATGGGAATAAGCAAACACCGGCAATTTCTATTCCCGTTTCTGTCGGAATTCTCCAACACCCCTATTTGTAAACTCTCCTGGGCTCAAGACATAGTTTCTCATCTATACGCTCTGATCCTTGTGTTAAAATACTAGAAACCTGCAGCTAAAGACTTGTACAGATACTTTAAGACAGGGGTTCCCAACAAAATTTTCTCAAGGACCCCTCATCGAGCCACTATTGTGACAAGGACCCCCATTAATTCCTAATCCTAAATCTAATTCCTAATTCCTAATCTAATTTTTCCAGTAAGCTTAACACTGATCTTGGAAGGGTTAGGTTCAAGGGACGCCGACGATTTAGGTTCAATGGACACTGACAAGATCGGTTCGAGAGTCACTGACTTACTTGGTTGAACATCAAATGCATTATCTTCCTCTTCATCTGTAGGCCTTTGTCGTTTTAACGAACCACTTTTTAACCAACGGTCCATTTTTAACTACGCGAACTGTAGCTTCCGCGAAAAACAACGCTTTGTTTACAAACACTACTATTTTGCAAAGAGGCAGCGCGCGCCAGGGAGGAGGGAGGGGAATGGAGAAGACAGGGTACCTGCGCAGTAGTGCACAAATGAAGCCGACGCGCGCAAAGCATCTTGGGGAGGTGAGCGTTAGTAGAATGCGTGCACTGCCTCTTTGCAAAACAGTAGTGTTTGTAAAGCGCCACCTAACGGCATACAGCAGAACTACTTCCTCTATCTAATTTTAGTTTTGCGCTAGACTCTGCTCATGCAGGAAGCAGCCAAAACAAAAAATCTGTTATCATACGAAATATATTTAATATATTTTTTATTCTAATAGCATCTTGCGGACCCCTCTGGCATAGCTCGCGGACCCCTGGGGGTCCGCGGACCACCTGTTGGGAACCACTGCTTTAAGACATTGAGAAAAGCTCTCAGCTATGGTCTTCAGCAGCTAGCTATTTGCACCACCAGACCTCTGGATCATCAGAAGACCAGGCTGGCTAGTCCTTAGGATGAGAATGGTTTCTGAACACACCTCTCCAGCCAGGCAGGCAAGAGTCTTTTCAATGACACCTTCCCAACTAGGCGAAAGCGTTCAAGTAGGGTTCGAAGAAGAGCATGAAAGGGGTGTGGCCTAATGAGAGTGGGCGGTGGCCTGGGAAACACCCTGCCTTAAGGGGAAAGGTGCCCTTAAGCGCATATTTAGCCTGAAGGGAGTCAGCTGACTCTACAAGCCAATCAGGACACACCAGACTGCATAAAGGCCTTATATCCAAGCCAGTTTCTCAAGTGGTGCAGCGAGTCCTTACAGACTCTGCCTGTTGTGGTTCCTGATTTCCGACTGTCTCTGATCATGTCCGCGATTGAGCCCCAGCTGCAACCTGGGCCAATGCCTGGCCGTCGCCTCAGCTGACACAGAGACAGATAGATAGGGTTGCCAGACTCAACAGAGGACAGGACTTCTGTGCCTTTAATTGCCCTGCTCTCTTTTGAGTCTGGAAACCTTAAGGAGAAACCAGCAGACCCTTTGCTTGGAAATCAAACAAAGGGTCTGCTGGTTTCTCTTTAAGGTTTCCAGACTCAAAAGAGAGCAGGGCAATTAAAGGCACAGAAGTCCTGTCCTCTGTTGAGTCTGGCAACCCTACGGATAGAGCTCCTTAATCTTTCAACGAACAATTTTGTGGGAAGAGGGAATTCCAGCAGGTTCACCCATGCCCATGCCAGATTAATTCTGCTGATAACATGTTAAAGGTACACATGCCCCATTCTCTGTTGCCTGCCCTAACTTCAACTTGTACCCCACTGAGCCTCACTTTGTTCTCCCTGGTCCTCAGGGCATCCATCTCTGAAGCTCCTTTGCCTATTGGTTCCTCCTCTGTCGTCAGCACCCAACCCGTTTTGTCTTTGGATCCTGCATGAATTTTTTGCCTCACCCAAAGGGGCCCATAGCTGCCAAGTTTTCCCTTTTCTCGCGAGGAAGTCTATTCAGCATGAGGGAAAATCCCTTTAAAAAAGGGATAACTTGGCAGCTATGCAAAGGGGCCTTTCATTTCCTTCTTAGAAATCACACTGTTTGCCAAAGTTCTAGCAAAGCTGACACATTTGATGCATTTCTCCTGGGCAGTTAGAATGTTCATGAACATCCCATGTTAGCCTGTAGACAGGCAGCCTGCAGGTAATAGCTGGCTTTTAGCTTTCTTTTTTGGGGGGGAGGGGGGAGGAAACTCATATAAAGGGATATGGATGTCAAGGTTGCTAGTACCAAGCCCAGTTTTCCAGGAGGGAAGCCATGCTGAACAGATATGATTGCTTTCTGCAAGAAAATAGCAACGAGAGCTGACAAGGAGGAGACAACAGGCAATCTATTTGGCTTCCATGTCCCCAAAATACAAGTTCTTGCAGCATTAGCACGGCGAGATATTGACACTAGAGGGGTTTGTGTGTGTGTGTGTTCAGATGATGCTTCACAGCTGCAAGGCCACAATACACGGAAACAAACCAGTGTGTATGAGGAAAAGTGCCATGCAGAGAATTCAAGTGGTTTGCCATTTGGTCAAGGACTGTCTTCACAGTACATGAGTGGTCTGAAGGAGAGAAGGCACCCCAAAAATGAATGAGTGTTGGATGATGGCACAAAATGGGTGGAGCAAGGAGGGACGATTCCCTGACGGAGGCTGAAGCTGAAGGGGCCTGGAGAGGGTAAAAACTTGAGGGCTTCTGCTCATTGCAGCAAATTGACCATTAGGTCAGCATGAAAGCGGGTGGGGTTGGGTGGGGTGGTGAGAATCTGAAGATGACCACTGTTCATTGCAAAGGGAGGAGGGCAGACATACTGGTAAAGCTGATAAAGTGGCTTACATAATGAATGACAATACAGTAGGTAAAAAATGTTGCCTTTAACCGATCCAACCGGATGCTGGCGATGAAGCTTTCATCTTGGGCATCTTATTGCTGTGCATTTGCATACTCTTTGGAACGTGTTCCTTTTCATGGGCAGACCGCACAACTAAATTTGGGCCAGGTAAGGGAACCAATCTCAGGTCCAATTATAGAAAGGGCTGGTTCTACCATTTGGCAGGCAGAAGTGGCCCACCTTGATCAGCATGTAGATTTGGAGGTGCCGATAAAGCAGGGGCTGGGGAGACGGCAGCCTTTGAGATACAGTTGGACTCCCCATCAGCCCCAGCCAGCAGGACCGATCATCAGGGATGATGGGAGTTGTAGTCCAACAACATCTTGAGGGCCACAGGTTCTCCACAGCGGCGGAGCTTCATGCTCCGCCACCAGGGGCGGAGAGCAGTCGCGCTGCCCCCAGGGATGTGGTGGGTGTTCTGGGGGCGGGGCGTGGTGTGCGCAGGGGCGGGACACACGTTTTGGGGGCGGGGTGCGCCATGCGCAGGGGTGGGCCTTTTGGGGGTGGGGCGGGCAGCCACGATGGCACCCCTGGGATCTCGCTGCCCAGGGCGCCCTGCCCCCACCGCCCCTATCTTTCTACGCCCCTGGTTCTCCATCTTGCTGTGAACCGGTCTTCTTGCTTACCCGGCCAATCTCTCTGAAGCACCTTATGTTGGTTAGAGATTGATAGGAGAAGACAGGACAGGGTGGATCCCCAGCTGATACCCCACTTAGTCCCGAGTTCTAGTTCCATTGTTAACTTGAGTGGCACCACCTTGCAACTCAATGTGCGGCTTCACCTTCTACGCAAACACTGGCTCCGGATCCTACTTTTTGAATATAAACTACTCGGCATTGTTAATTGTCACCTGAATACTGATTCGGGAACAACGAGCCTTAAATCAGCCTGTCGAGCAATTTAATAAAAAAAACCACAATTTGTTGTGCTGGTAGAAAAAGAAGAAGAGGAGGCGGTGGTGGAGGGGGGTTGGAAAAAGAAAGCAAGAAATAGAATTGATTTAGTCAATTCTGTTTTCGCCAAGCAAAGATGTTATTATGGGTCAATCATTCCTGTAAGTGAAAGTACGTTTGGGTGTATTCTCCGGTGACAGATGAGTAGAAAAACTCTCTTTCATGATCTTGGCCAGGATAAAAAAAAAAAGGGGGGGGAAGGCAATTTACCATCCACAGAACGATGTAATAGAACAGAATAATTCTCATAAAAATAACTCAGTGTTTAAATTTGAAGTATCGGATGAATCTGAACAGCAGTGAAATCAATTTGATAACCCATCAGAATTTGATGGTGTTTGGCTCCTGCTTACAAAGGCGTCACGTTAACTTCTCGCTACAGGGAAACGGTGGTTATTTCCCTCCCACCCCCCCACCCGCCCTGCTGTAACCCCATCTCAAAGAAATGTTTATTGCTTGGCTGCTACAAAGAAGCTTCAGTTACAGCCTTATCCAAATATTAAAATCACGGATAAGGAAGAGCTGGAATCCTGTGCAGGGGAAACAAAACAAAACAGGGGGGGTTGGAATAAACATTATCAGGAGCAGAGGACAAATACAGATGGTGAGATTTACATGAGGCTGGCGATGCTGTGGGAGTCAGAGGCCTTTCCGCTGCCCAGAGATGGAGGGTTCTGCCCGAGAGAGGCAAGCACTGCTGAACATGATCGTGCGATTGAAAAATCCATTAGCCTGGACACACGAACAGAATAATCATAGGGAGGAGGCCTTGCTGGTCCATGCCCCGTAAGACAGCAGGCTGGGGTGCGGCGTTTTTGAATTCTGAATATCTATGGATGTGCCTCCTTGTCTGTTGTGACGACTCATCTGAGATACTGACACAACAGCAGCAAAAAATTAGTGAGAACTATTACTTACAAAATGCCTGGTCCATTGGCTCCCTGGAAAACTTCATTAGGTAATTTTTCCAGCTTGTCATTACCACTCAGATTTCTGTATTAGAAAGAAGAAATAAATAAAAGTTATGGTTACAGTTTGATCCCCCCCCCCAAATCAACTAGCTAGGGTTGCTTAAATGGCTAATGTTTAATTAACTAGTCAGTTATTTTCATAGCTGCCAAGTCTTCCGTATTTCCTGGGAAATCCCCGTTTTTCCAGCTGTTCCCAGCCGAAAAAACAGATTTTTTTGTTTTCCCCCGGTTTATTCTGGCGCGACGGCCATTTTGGAACTGGGCGGAGCATGCTCAGAAGCGACTTTTGATGCTGCTTTGCCCAGTTCCAAAATGGCTGCAGCACGACTTCTGGTGCGGTGGCCATTTTGGAACAGGGCAGAGCAGCATCAAAAGTCGCTTCTGAGCATGCTCCACCCAGTTCCAAAATGGCGACAGCGCTACTTCCGGTCTGCTACTTCCGGTCCAGTCCCTTATTTCTCAGGCCGGAACTTGGCAGCTATGTATTTTTAAAGAAAGGCTATGAACCCATCCGGACCCTGCAACCATCATTGGGGGCCCTTTAACTTTAAGCACGATCGCCTGAGTTTGCTTTTTTCACCTCTTCCCTCCTTTTGTCTTGTGTATTTTAGACTGTAAGTCTGCTCTGGGCAGGGGCGGAGGAAGGGGGGGTGCGATGGGGGTGGTCCGTCCCGGGTGTCACCACTGAGGGGGGGTGACAAAATGCCGAGCAGCACTCACCGCGGGGCCTGCAGCGGGCCTGAGCCACGCATCTCTCCTGGGAGTGACACGGGAGTGCCCCAAATCGTCTGCCCGCCACCTCCCCCTCAGCTGTAGGGCGACTGAGTGGGAGGAGGCAGGCAGACTCCTTGGAGGCCTTGCAGAGTGTCCTGCCCGGCTCGTCCTGCCCCGCGGGCGGCTGGCCCCACCCCTAGGCGCAGGGCATGCATACCGCCCCAGGTGCCCGATCGGCTTGCTCCGCCGCTGGCTCCGGGATGGGAAGAACAATCCGAAATGGAGTCAGGGAGGTGTGAAGTGTCAGTCCCACAGCTGGACCTCAAGCCCTGCCAGCTTGTGGCAGTTAGGGTAGAAGGTTTAATAGATTATTGTATTTTAATCTGTTGGAAGCCGCCCAGAGTGGCTGGAGAGGCCCAGACAGATGGGCGGGGTATAAATAATAAATTATTATTATTATTATTAATATTAAGGTGGGCAGGGTATTTCCCCCCCCCATTTCATTTATGCCAGTTCCAGGGAGACATAGGTAAGGGGCCCAAGGATCACCCCCCGCACAGAGGATCCAAAGGACTTTGGCTCCAGCTTTGAGTGGGAGTTCCGATAAATAACCCTGTTGTCAACAGAGCTTGGTAGACCATGGTGTGACTCTGCATAAAGCAACGTCCACTGTTCCTCTCTCTGTTATGATTTCACTCAACGGTTGTAGGATTTACACCCCTGATTCGCCACCTCTAACAACACAGTGATCCTTAGCTTTGTGTAAACTACCTAGCTTAAGACTCAATATTCTATGCAAAGAAAGAGCTTAAACACACACAAACACAGAGCTGACCTAAAGAAATACACTGAAATAAACTGAGCACGATCCAACTACAGTTAAGCATTTCTAAGCACTGGTTCCTATCAATGGGAGATGCATGTCAATGGGTGGCATTCAACCAAGGTTTACTCAGAGTAGAAATTATTGGTCCTAGCACACCCATGATCATAAACAGCCTCATAAAACAGCCTCATAAAAACCAGGACACGCACCCCCCCCCCCAATCAAAGCACAGCAGCCATTCTGGGCTCCTTGCTTTTATGTGATTTTGGGCTGAGATCTCACATGGGTCACATGACTCGCATGGGATTTCCGACCCAGAAGATGGTGTCCTGGATTTGGCCCACGTCACACTGGAGGGGTTGCAACTGCCGTGGCTCTAATCCAGGCATCCCCAAACTGCGGCCATCCAGATGTTTTGGCCTACAACTCCCATGATCCCTAGCTAACAGGACCAGTGGTTGGGGAAGATGGGAATTGTAGTCCAAAACATCTGGAGGGCTGAAGTTTGGGGATGCCTGCTCTAATCTGAGTTCAGCTCAGTTGGACACCACCCTCTACTTAAATCTGTTCTACGGATAACAAAACTGTAACCGAAGTTAGTTTGCTGCAATATATATCTCCCATGGAATGCCCTCCAAAGAGCCAAATCAGTAGAATAAAGAAATAATACACACAGACTGGACAAGATGGTCCCATTGAAGGCATGGTCTTCAATTTCGCTGAGTCCATTTTTATACAGCCTTCTGCAATAAAGAGACAATGGCTGTTAGATTCTTTTTTAAAAAACAAAACAAAACACGGCAAAATTCTACTAAAATACTCCTTAAGACAAACTCTCCCCACCCCTTTAAAAAGGAATTTGTGGTAAATAACTTTTATTCCATAAAACAACAACAGCCTTCAAACTGTGACCAGGGCCGTCTTAAGCACCTTTGGCGCCCTGGCGCTGTGGTGCGACGGATCCCTCCGCCGCCCCCCGCCGCCCCGTTTTCCAGTGCGACGGGTGGGCAGCCGGCCGGGCTCAGCACACAGCGCGGTCGCCGAGGGCGCTGCTGCGCGGCGGGCGGGCGGGCTTGCTGCACAGCGGAGCGGCCGGCGGGCAGGCAGGCGCGGCTGCGTGGCACCCCCCCTGGCAGGCCGGCACTGTGGTGCCCTGCGCCACCCAGCCTGTCCGTAGAGCCGGCCCTGACTGTGACTCCCACAGAAAGTTGATCAGACAGTCTCTGGCAAAGTGATAAGAATTCAGTGAGTTGCACTTCTCCACCCAGGAATTCCAGGCAGCATACAAGGTTCATCCCTCTTTCCATTTCATCCTCATGGCAGAGCTCTGTGGTAGGTTAGGTCGAAAGAAAGTGACTTATCCAAGATTACAAAATGAATTTCATAGCTAATTGGGGATTTGGACCTGGGGTGGCCTGAAAGACATGAAAAGAAGCACACACCCCCTTTTTTTTGCAATGTAACAGTTCTTCAAAGTTCGATTTGCTCATTTAAAGGGGGAAATCCTGCTATGCATCACTTCATTTGCAAATATTCTAATTTTCCAATTGCGTTCTTCACCCCAAAATAATGCATTTGTCAACCTGACAAGTAACTTCATTACCTTCACATTTATAGACCAGAATTACTACTTAAGGTTGTTACCAGATGACCTGTTAATTGAGCATTCGTCCTGATTGGCTTGCAGGGAGTTCGGACAATAATGCGCCAAGCAAAACTTATCCCCACGCTTCACAGTGCATTTTCTGGACACTTCCGTTATAGCAAAAACCCAAGTTCCTCAAACAAAAAATGTGCACATTTTGCCCTAGTGCATGCACTTTTGCACACATTACTTGGCAAGAGAACGGCCTTGCTAAATTCGGAAAAAATGCAAATTTTGAAAGATTGTTGTGTTTGCAGATTGTTTAGGAAAGTGTGAATTAAACCCGAACTGAACCAAATTCTCCATCCCTACAATGCACAATTAGCAATAACAAACCTTAGCTACAGCTCACGGTTAATGCGGAGAGAGCTTGGCCATGGTGCACCCCAGTTTGGATGACACAGCAGATGTAAGCTTCAATCTGGTAGCAGGCATGTTTCAGCAGTCTTACAGAGTCATAGTTTGGCTTACCACGTTGTGCAAAGCAGACTGAGGGATGAGGCAGGAGAGCATTCAGTGCCTTATGCAATTGCGAGTTTCTTTGGAAACTCAAAGCACTTTCTAAAATGACGAAATAACGGTAATACTGGGGAATCTCGACAAGCTTGCGGAGGGATTTTTCTCCCAGGGAATGACGATAGCTAACATGCCTTTCCCTCTCTCGGGCTCCTCGCTTCATCCCAAACAATCTTCTGCAGTCAGTTGTATTTATCACTTCCACCCCATAATTTGCCTCCTCCCCTGCTCCTATTGTGACTCGGCAAGACTCATCCACTCTTAACCCAAAGTGGCAGGCTTGAGTGATGGGCTGACAATGAATCATTTAATTAAACTGTCAGAAAGCCTCCATGCTTGGCCTCTAATCCAGAGCGAAAGCTGCCCAATCGAGCGATACGCTTATCTAAGGTCCAAGAGGGTGTGTGAAGGTTGACATGGAAATCAATTACAGTCATGGTTGGAAAGATTACCCCTTTGACTGTGAAAGGCACGTGCCTGGTAGTGTCACGTCTTTGATGCATGTCAGAGGCGATCACGGCTTACGAGGAAACCTCCCCTGATGCCTCTGGAGGTGACAAGACAAGCCAGAGAGAAATGGCTTCACAGCCAGGCTCCCTGGCATGAGCGCTTGTGTGAAACCAACAGGGTAAGCAGGAGAGAGAACAAATCAAGATGTGGACCCCCTGAGGCCTAGCCTGCAACCCCTGAGGGAAGAGTCAGACAAGGGAGTCATTCGTCAGCCAGGAAGCTCCTGACAAGACTTTCCAAACAAGGTCAGAGCGTTGATGATGATAATAATGAATACTAATATTGCAGTAGTTTCTATTAGCCATTAATTAGTAATTTTAGGTAGGTGCATTCATTGCTTTGTTCATAACTCCTGCAAAACTTCTTTAGACCATTCTTCCCAGACAAGTAATCTTATTATGTAACATTGTGTTTTTTTGCCAATACTGGGCAAGAGTTGCCCAAATTAATCCTGTCATTGGAAGCCTTGCTCAAGGGTTTCTGCTTGTGCTATGGGGCTTCCCCCCCTTCCCCTTCAAACTGACTTGGGGGTGTTCCAGAACCCCCCAGTACAGCTCACAGGAGGAGGAAAAGCTGATATGTTTGCGCAGACAGAATGTCTGTAATACCACAACGTTGAATTCCACCCAATGGTCCATCGCGCACTCACCACAACTACTACTAAGATTGCTGGCCTGATCTAGTGGCCAAAGAGAGCTACAAGTCTGGATGTTCTTGGCTGGAATCGCAACTCAACCCTACTATGTCCTCACTAGGTGGCCTTGGGCAGGTCACTTTCTCTCACCCTCGATCTCCCCATCTGTAACATGGGTGATAACAATACTGATTGCAAGGATGACAATAGTGCCATGTGTGAAGCATGTTGAACACTTAAAGGGTTTTTTTTTACACATCCTAAGCACCCAAGTTTCTCAGAGTAAACATATAGCCTTATCGACCAGGACTCACTCTCTCTCTCTCTCTCTCTCTCTCTCTCTCTCTCTCTCTCCTGTTTTACAGGTGAAACTTGGAAAATTAGAATATCGTCGAAAAGTGCATTTATTTCAGTAATGCAACTTACAAGGTGAGACCAATATATGAGATAGATGCATGACATGCAAAGCAAGATATGTCAAGCCTTTATTTGTTGTAATTGTAATTATTTGTCGTTAGGTGGGTCAATTATAAATGGAATGCAATTAATGAAATGTAATAGCGTTGCTTATTTTTGTATTATTGTAACTATTTGTTTTATTACTGTGGAATTTCCAAAAGAAAGCATTTGTAAAAAATAAAAATAAAATAATAATAAGTGGCATTACTGAAATAAATGCACTTTTCAACAATATTCTGTATCACCTGTATCTCGTCGTCAGCACATACTATGTTAAAGACATACATAAAATAATAGAGAAAAGGTACCATAGGTATAAAACAAAAACATATGATAGTAATAACAATGTATCTAAATAAAAAAAATCATTCAGTAGCACCTTAAAGACCAACTAAGTTTTTATTTTGGTATGAGCTTTCGTGTGCATGCACACTTCTCATACCAAAATAAAAACTTAGTTGGTCTTTAAGGTGCTACTGAAGGAATTTTTTTATTTTGTTTCGACTCAGACCAACACGGCTACCTACCTGTAACGTATCTAAATTCTCCCAAGATTATTTAAATCCTCTATATCTTAAATTATACATCCCTTCCACTCTTTCCATGGTTTCCTATCTACTGTCCTTCCAACTGCATTTTCTTACTCTACTAATTTATTTACATTACCTTACATAATCTCCCATTATAACATCTAATGCTGAGTATTTTTCAGCCTGTTATGAATGCTTTCTTGTCATAGTATTCCCCGCCCCCATATAATCCATATATAATATCCAATCCTCTTTCAGTCTCCGGCCCTTATACTTCTTAGCAAGCAGGCTGCACATTGTACCTTTGCATCTCCCCCCCTCTCGAACTTCACACTACGCACCGAAGAAGGGGGAGCTCCATGAAACTGAAGGCCGCTGTCTAACTAGGGCAGGTTTGGTTGACCTGTGGCTCTCTGTCAGCACAAGCCAGCATGGACCAATGGTCAGGGAATGATGGGAGTCCAGCAGGACATGGAAGGCCACAGGCCCCCAGTCCCTGCTCTAGGTTCTTTCCCATTCTTTTTCTCCTCTCCATTCGTAATTGTATATGCCTCTACAATATCTCCCTGACCCTGGCTTGCCTCTTCATCTTTTCCATACAGGATTGTGGTTGGGATACTGCCCTGAAGAACTGCCAGTGACGCCACTCAGGTTACATATGACTCAGATCTGATCTGGCAGGGTGAGGGGGCTGGGGCATAGCTGCCAAGTTTTCCCTTTTCTCGCAAGGAAGCCTATTCAGCATAAGGGAAAATCCCTTTAAAAAAGGGATAACTTGGCAGCTATGGGCTGGGGAGGGATCTATACTGCTGTCAGGAGTATGGGCAGGAGTCAGGCTCTGGGGCCTGTAGTGCTTTGCAGGACTGGGGCATGCCTCAACTTGTGCTGGAGAAGCAAGGCGTGGCCACACAAGTGAAGTCCTCAGCTTGTGCTGGAGAGGCAAGGAGTAATCACCCAGGTGAGGCCACTTGAGATCTCACTGCACCTGGTGGCAGGAGCTGGGAGGGATAAAAGCCCAGCATTTCCCTTCAGCTCTTTGCCACAGCAACGCTATCCCTGCCTGGTTGCATCTGGCCTCCTGTTCCTTGGATCCTTGCCTTGTAGCTGCCGTGCTTCTTGGACCCCTGCCTCGCCTTCGCCTTGCTCCTGCCTCGTGGACCTTTGCCTTGCTTCTTGTTCCTGGATCCTTCGCCTTGCTCCTTGGACCCTTGCTTCGCCTTCACCTTGCTTCTGCCCCGTGGACCTTTGCCTTGCTTCTCGTTCCTGGATCCTTCGCCTTGCTCCTTGCTCCTTGGACCCTTGCTTCGCCTTCGCCTTGCTCCTGCCCCGTGGACCTTCGCCTTGCTTCTTGTTCCTGGATCCTTCACCTTGCTCCTTGCTCCTTGGACCCTTGCTTCGCCTTCGCCTTGCTCTTGCCCCGTGGACCTTCGCCTTGCTTCTTGTTCCTGGACCCTCGCTTTGCCTTCGCCCTGCTTCGTGCCCCGTGGACCTTCGCCTCTGCCTTCGACCCTGCTTCTTCACCACCATCTTGCCTCTGGTCCTGACGCCCGCCGACCGGACCGTGACAACTGCACAGCAATTCTGCAGATCCCCGGACAAAATGGCCGCCTGCGAACGACCTGCATGGAAACTTCTACAAAGGCACAAACAAATGGCGACCATTGTCTTGGTGATAGCAACAATGGAATGCAGGCATCTGCTTCAGGGGACATTTAGATAAGCTCATCCCACCATAACAAAGCGGGGAAAAAGAGGGCGGGGGAGGAGAAATCAGGGGTGGTTCATTAGGAAACATCATTGTTCCTGCACGGCGAAAAGGCTTCTTAAGGCCTCAGCGTGACACAGGACTGCGAAGTCGTCTGTGACAATATATTAACGTTATGCATAAGCGTAGCAGATTATCAGCCTCTCTGCCCATTGCTTGTCTGAGTAATGGAATGTCTGCAGCCAGCAGGGAAGATGAAGTCATCCTGCTGTCCTCTAGAGCAGCGCTTGAATGATGTTGGGCTGCCTTGGCAAGTGTAAAGAGAGAGCCTACCCTGGGCATCATTACTTTTTGAATTTGCTGCACGTTGCGATTTGAGAGAGAGAAGGAGAAGTTGGTGAGTGGAAACGAAAAGAAGAAATCCAGTTTGTTTGGCGTGGAGAAGGCCTGTTTTCATGTCCGTGAAACCTAATCGGCTGGAAAGTTGTTGTGGATGCAACTCCAGGGCAGTTCTTCCTTTTTCCAAAAAAACCCAAAAAACAAAATCAAAAATCTAGGATAAACTGCACGGGCTTGGGGAGAAGGAGCAGCACAGCGGAAACACAGAATCATAGAATTGTAGAGCTGCAACCCTTCGCAATGAAGGAACCTCAGCTAAATACTGAAAATGCAGCAGGAAAAGAGCTGGAAGTGTGTTGATGAAGAGTGCAGTGATTTTTATGGAATATGCATGTACCAGTCCTTTTTTTTATCTAGGACAGTAATCATTTCCCAGGGCCAGGCTCTGCTAAAGCTGTGTTTTTAATTACTACAGTCTTGGGTAGGATTCAGACTTCACCTTCCGTGGAATGGAAAGCAGGTACCAGTAGCTTTTGATCATGTAGACAGATCCTTTGGTCAGAGACAGATTTTCCCACCCTCACGGCTCCCAGCACCAATTCCTACATTGCTCTGGAAGATCCCATGACTGTCTAGATTAGTAGCCACTTTGATATAGTGGTTGGACTTAGAGTGTCAAACTAGGGCCTGGGAGACCAAGGTTCAAATCTCCATTTAGCCATGAAGCTCACTGGGTGACCTTGGGCCAGTCACTGCCTTTCAGCTTAACCGACCTCCCAGGGTTGTTGTGGGGAATTGAACGAGGAGGGGGAGTACCATGGCCACCACCTTAAGCTCCTTGGAGAAAAAAGGTGGGAAATAAATGCAATGTGCAATGCAATGCAATGCAATGCAATAAAATAAAATAAAATAAGTGCTGGAGGCTAAAGAGGGAGGGGGAAATCATAAAACGTTACCTCCTCAACCCCCAACACCACTCACTAGCAGGAGTGAAGGATCCAACCCAATATTAGTTTGTTTACATGAGTGTCAAAACCCTTGTTTAAAGTTGGAGCTAGGTTAACATGGGGATACGGGTGGCGCTGTGGGTAAAACCACAGAGCCTAGGGCTTGCTGATCAGAAGGTCGGTGGTTTGAATCCCCACGACGGGGTGAGCTCCCGTTGCTCGCTCCCAGCTCCTGCCAACCTGGCAGTTCAAAAGCATGAAGTGCAAGTAGATAAACAGGTACCGCTCCGGCAGGAAGGTAAACGGCATTTCCGCGTACTACTCTGGTTCACCAGAAGCAGCTTAGTCATGCTGGCCACATGACCCGGAAGCTCCCTTGGCCAATAACGCGAGATGAGCGCTGCAACCCCAGAGTCGGTCACGACTGAACCTAATGGTCAGGGGTCCCTTTACCTTTACCTAGGTTAACATGAGCACATACACGGGCAAAAATAAAATAAATCCTATTGACCAGAGAGTACTTACATATCAAGACGTTCAGAACTGAGCCCCAGGAAAGAATTCCTCTCAATTTTGTGTATATTTATGTTGTCTTGGACGTCACTGGGATTTAAAGAAAAAATACATTTCAAAAAAGGAAATTAAAATGCACCCTTTTGATGCACTGATGGCGTTCAAGGCACCCAACACCAAACTTTCCTTGGTCTGGCAGATTTCTAACCCGCCTTTCAGTGCTAAGAGCAAAATAAAACCTAATAAAGTAAAATACTGATACATCTGCTGGTAAGAAAGAAACAAATTATCTCCAATGTTTTGACGACGTTGAAGGTTTACTGTGAGCTGCTTTGGGCACAGCTCATTGTGGAAAAGAAGCACATAGGTAAGTAAACTCAAATCAATCACGGCTCCCCTCCCATTGCTATTGCAGCAAGGGAAGCAGGAGCGGTGTTGCTATGGTCCAGCCATTGTCATGTGGGTGGGGGCATTGATAGCACAACCCCAAAGGACCCCTGAATCGGACCTCAAGGATAATGCATTCTTATGGATATATGGATTTTCAGCCCTCTTCAGGTGTTTTCTCTCCATTCAAACTCAGTCACATGTAGAGAAAACAGTGGTGCAATTGACTTCCGACAAGCACACAGAGTGTGAACAAGACTGGGTGTATGCACTGGTGTAGCAAGGGGGTGCGATGGGGGGTGGTCCGCCCTGGGTGCCACCCTGGAGTGGGGTGACACTCGGCATTTCCTGCGGCTCCCAAGCCGAGCGGCATCGCTTCAGCGCCGTGCGGCTGGTGCTGGGATCCTCTGTTTGCGGCTGCAGCCGTGGGCGGAGGGTCCCGGCACCGTCCCCACGCAGTGTTGGAGCGGTTTGCCGCTGCGTAGCAGTTTGCCGGTGGCAAGCCGCTCCAGCCCCATGTAGGGATGGTGCAGGGGTCTTCTGCTCATGGGTGCAGCCATGGGCGGAGGGGCCCGGCGCAATCCCTGTGCTGTGCTGGAGCGGTTTGCCGGCGGCACCGCTGCCTAGCGCACATGTGCGTAGCGCGCATGCATCATGCGTGGTGACGCTGCACATGCATGCTGCGTGGCAACGCCCGAGCGGCTTCCTCCGCCCCTGCGTGTATGTGTGTGTGAAGGGAGGGGGGCTCATTTAATTTCACTGCACACAGGTAGTGTAGTGGTTTATTATGTTTATTATTAGAAGCAATGGGGCTTGCATCATCCCTCACCGACACTGTAGGGGAGGCTTGCCGTACGGCAGGAAAATTCCTGACATGTGCTGGTTTTCAGGTGTAAAAATGGCGTGTGGGGGGGGGGCGGGGAGAGGATATTTTGCCAGAGAGCCAGTGTGGTATAATGGTTAAGAGCGGTAGACTCGTAATCTGGTGAACCGGGTTCGATTCCCCGCTCCTCCACATGCAGCTGCTGGGTGACCTTGGGCTAGTCACACTTCTCTGAAGTCTCTCAGCCCCACTCACCTCACAGAGTGTTTGTTGTGGCGGAGGAAGGGAAAGGAGAATGTTAGCCTCTTTGAGACTCCTTAGGGTAGTGATAAAGCGGGATATCAAATCCAAACTCTTCTTCTTCTTTGCCAAATTGGCAAAACGTCAGGGAAAACTCGGATGTAACTCAGTAAACATCAAAAGACATCAAACCGTTAAAGATAATTTGTTTCTTTTTTTACTTGCAGATGTTTTAATGCAAAATTCAGTGTGGAAATCCGGTTGAGATTTCCTCCAACAAACTAGAACTGATTCAGCTTTTGGCATGGCCAAATTCAGTTTTAAATAATTTCGCTTCCCTCTTTCCTTCATGGGCAACCCAAGAAAAATGGTCAAACCCCCAAAATATCAGAATAATGCAGTAAAAAACTTACAGCACAAACTTCACGGAAGAATGTATCTGATTAATGACGGGTAAATACATGATTGCAGTGTTTGATAGCAACCTGGAGGGAATAAGTAGAGGTTGTTAGCACATCTCTGAGGAAAACTAAAGAATAACAAATGACTGAAATGAAATTGAAGAAGAAAAGTTGCAGGCAAATTTTTGTTATCCTCATTTTGTTATTCAATATTTAGTCGTCGTCGTCCCCCCATTCCAAATTCTGGGTGGGGTTTGATGTCTTCTATAACTCTGCTTACAAGTTTTTCATGTGCAGGACATATTGCAGGCATATTGCTTCATTTCCAATTGGTTCATGTCCTGTAGCTTCCTGCTGAAATCCCGTGATGTTGTTGTACCACACCTTTGCTGCACACAAGAGCACCTCTCCATACGACAATCATGCAATAATGTTGGGGAAGCCACAGAACAACTAATAAAGTCGAATGATGTGCAGATGATCCAGTATAAATCCACTACTAATGTACTTCTATACTACTATTGATATATTGCTTTAAAAAAAACAAGCAAAACCTTGAACTGGTCTTTGACCGTAATAATAAATTATTATTATTATTATAACAAACAAAACCCATTCCAGTTGGGAGGCGTCATATTAAAACTACAGTTCCCAGGGTTCCCCGGGGAGACAAAATTATGATAAACCCAGTTTAAGCCTTGGAAGAGGAAACGTTTCAGAATTTTTGCTGTGCTTTGTATACCAAAATAAAAGCATCAAAACAATTTAAGAAACATACAATGCCCTTAGGCACCTAGAAGACTATTCAATATTGGAAGAATGTAAGAAGATTCTGAGTGAAACAATGCTCTTCCCACGTGTGATTCCTAGCAACTGGCTGACAGTGGAGGTAAAACAAGGCTATGCCAAGCAGGGGTCAAGAACGGCAGCGATAGGATAAAAGATGCATCATCTTCACGGCTGTGCCAGGGCTATGATTCAAAAGTACTTCTGACAGCACAAGGAAGAATCATCAGGTATTCATGTACAAATGTGAGCATCGATGCAATGCGTCAGCCAGTCCTAATGGCATTCTAGCTGACATTGGGATGAATGGAGCTGCCATTTCCATTCCAAAGTGAGCCCTCAAACAAGGTACCTGTAATGCACGTTATCAAAATGTTCCGTGGAGTTTCAGCTGGGCCATTCACAGTCTAATAAGGGTTCATTATCTGTCTCATTTCCTACCCTCCGTGCATTTGCTTCACAGGAAAGCAGCATGCGAAGGAGGGATTTTGATTGCCGTTGCTGCGAGCATGCGAAAGCTGACGAATCTCTGCAATCGTTATGTATCAGAAGGAACAGCGACAAGCCTGATGTCTCATTTGGTATGGCTTGTCTTCCTGACTGTGCTTCGTGGGAGCAAAGACATCACAGGAATCTTTCACTCAACATGGGGCTCGAACCCACGACTCTGAGATTAAGAGTCGCATGCTCTACTGACTGAGCCAAATGGCTGGAGCGGGATTGAACTTTGCCATGTGGCCATAGCTGCCAAGTCTCCCGTATTCCCCGGGAAATCCCCATTTTTCCAGCTGTTCCTAGCTGAAAAAACGGATTTTTTGTTTTTCCCCGGTTTATTTTGGCGCGGTGGCCATTTTGGAACTGGGCGGAGCATGCTCAGAAGCGACTTTTGATGCTGCTCTGCCCAGTTCCAAAATGGCTGCAGTGCGACTTCTGGCGCGGTGGCCATTTTGGAACTGGGCAAAGCAGCATCAAAAGTCACTTCTGAGCATGCTCCGCCTAGTTCCAAAATGGCGGCAGCGCTACTTCCGGTCTGCTACTTCCGCCCGGTCCCTTATTTCTCCGACAGCAACTTAGCAGGTATGCATGTGGCTGCTGCACCTTTCCAGCTTTCTTTTATAAAATTATCTGGCTGACTGGCTCTTCTGGCTCCTTAGCAGGACCTCTAGGTAGTGGCAGGGATGAAACTCAGGGGCAGGCCTGGTCTACTTAGTTATTTTAAAGGTTGAGCCCAGTCTAGATAGTTATTATCATATTGCGGTTTCAGTATTCATTTCGTCTTCTACTTGCACTACGTTCTTATCGAACCTTTGACATGCGTTAGGCGTATGTTTCCATTTTCTTGACAATCTCTCAGAATGACGCCTTGTAACAGACTAACATGGCTTCCTCTGCATGTCATCTTTGGTATAATAAGTGCAACCTGACTCATCGTGTCTTTAAACATTCTACGGCTTGGGGGGGGGGAAGAGCTACAAGATTATTCACTAAGGCTGGGTGGTTTGATCATAAGAAGCCTCTGTTTGGCAGCTTCACCAGCTCCCACTTGAAGGCCAGTTTAAATTGGTGGCTTTAATCTTTAAAAAGTCCTAAACAGCTCGTGGCCTGGTTGCCTTCTTTTCTATCCAGATATTAAGATCCTCTTTGGAAGACTTCAGAGGGCCGCAAGGGGCCTGGTCTCTCTCCTCCCTCCGCGGTGCTCCCCTCAACACCTTCCCCGCCCGGATTTCTTCTCCCACCCCCTCTCTCCAAGGTGCCGTCGCTCCGCCTCCTCCCGCCGGGCCTGTCCTTTCCTCCTCCGGCCCCGACTCTCTGCCCGGTCTGCTCTCGGCGTTGCCCTCTCGCCCCACTGGAAGATGGCGCTGAGCGGCCAGACCTCTCATGCGCAACTGTTAGCAGCAACATGCCTCTCAAAACTTGTGTGCAAAACACCTCCTTTACCTGTTCAGCAAAGGACGGACATCAGTACAGGAAACTACATATTAAACTATGTTGCATCTCGACCAAAACTGGCCCTTTTTGTGATCCAAGCTCTTGTTCAAGTAATTGCTAAGATCACAAAGTTGGGTTGGTTTGATGTTCAGAAAGACCAGCTCATCTTTAGAGACATTATTGCTGACGTTAAAAAGTTTTTGCAGGGGACTTTGGACCACTGCATAATAGGAGTAATGATTCTTTCAGAACTGACTCAGGAAATGAATTTTGTTTATTATTCTAGAGACCTTCATCAAAGCATCGTAAAATAGCTACCTCTTTGGAAGACTTGCTCCAGTTCTCTCTGCCAAGCGAGGTTCATAAGCCCTGCTGGATCAGGCCAAAAACCTATCTAGTCCAGCATCCTGTTGTCACAATGGCCAACTAGTCGCCAATGGGAATTCCATGGACAGGACCTGAGCGCAACAACAGAGCTTCCCCCATTTGTGATTCCCATCAGCTGGCATTCAGAGTGGAGGCAGAACTCCGTCATCATAGCTAGTAGCGAATAGGGTTGTCAAAAGATTCCAGCCAAAACAGAAATGAGTAGATATTGCCAATGTCCACTTATTTGTCCCATGTCCCGAACAGAAATAAATCCAGCAAATGTGATCAGTAGATCAGCATTTGCCGGCATCGTTGCTTTCCGTCTGCAAATTGTATGTAAGTGATTATGTTTCTTTCCCCATTTGCGCTGTGTTTCCTTCGTGCTGATATGAAGGGGTGGAATAACATCATTTACAAAATTTACTCACACTATGTTATGTACGGTAATTACGTGATTATGTAATTTTGCTGCAGTAAGATGAAAACTTAGTTTGGGGTGGAAGATGAACTGCAGCAGAACAGAAACAATGATGCATGCCTAAAATACAACAGCAATACTTCCCTGGTAGTGAGGCAGGTAACCATTAGGAGGGAGTCTTTTTGGTAGTGGCCCCACAGTTATGGAATAGTCTTCTCAGGGGTGCTCACTTGGCACTATTTTTGTGGCCTTTTCCGCACCAGGTGAATAATTTCTGTTCGTGAAGGCCTTCTAAACAACTTAAGTCACATGGCTGGGCTTCTCAGTTTTTTAAATAAAAAAATAATGTGTGGTGTGTTTACATATAGGTTTTCTAACACACTTGTTTCTAAGGGCAGGCACAGGGCAGGCCACTGCAGAGGATATGTACACAGTGTAGGTCAAGGCAGAAGGGCCATAGCTCAGCAGTAGAGCATCTGCCTTGCATGCAGAAGGTCTCAGGCCACTGAACCAGATGGGCCAATGATATGATTTCGGTATAAGGCAGCTTCTTCTGTTCCAGAGCCTTTTCAGTAAAGTGGGCTAGAGCCTAGAGCAGGCATGGCTGAACTTGGCCCTCCAGCTGTTTTGGGACTGCAACTCCCATCATCCCTAGTGTAAGGGGCAGGGAGTACAGACAGCCCCCTCCCATCCTGAGAAGCAGCTCCACCACCAGCAGCGATGCCAGTGGGGATGGGGAGGAGTCGAGTGAGGAAAGAGAAAGGAGGAGACAGGGTTCTGGCAACATAGGAGAGCCCTTGCTACACAGAGGGGAGGAAGAGAGAGGGGGGAAAAGGGAGAGAAGGAAAACAGGGAAAGGAGACCCTTTTCCCCTCCGGTTCCGGAATTACACAGGAGAAGGCGGGGAAGACGATTTGGCGTGCCTAGACTCTTATGCTGGAAGAGAACGCGGAGTGCGCCATTCTCGGGTTCTGGTTCGGACTAGAAGGATGTATCTTGTATAGCTGGATCACTGTAAATAGACTGCACATAATAAAACCTTAAAAGGCAAGAATGTGGAGAGTCGTTACTCTAGAGTAGTCACCACAACCCACCTGTGACACCTAGCTAACAGGACCAGTGGTCAGGGATGATGGGAACTGTAGTTCCAAAACAGCTGGAGGGTCAGGTTTGGCCATGCCTGGCTTAGAGGAACAGAGAAAAGTGTTTAGAGAGTGATTCTTAGCAAGAGATGTTAATACAGTTGCTGTTGGCTTCCGTCGAGAGACAATGGAGAGCGCCTCTGGGGCGAAGTCAAACCACTGGTTAGCAGCACCAAAGTGATCCGCACAAGCCTATGCAATATGTATGGAGGTCTTGGGCTGCCCAGATGACAAGACCGCCCCCCCCCCCCAGCCTCACTGATGTGGTCCAAAGGAAGGCAAAGCAATATGTTTGGCACCAGCTTGGCTGCAAGAATTGCTGGAAGGATTTACTCCTTAGCCTTTTATTCCCCCGAAGATACCCCACAAGGAGGCAGAGATTTAGGACCAGAGTTTTCCTTCTCCTTCCCAGGTTGACAAGCCTCATCTGCCCCTCACTCCCCTCTACAGCTTGTGCAGAAACCGCCGTCTGGACCGTTGGACCCACGACTGGCCTTATCCACTCAATCTGCCGGAGCCTCTCTTCACATGTAGGGGAAGTCCCTAACTCCCCAAGGGTTTGAGATCCGTTGGCTACCCTCACCTGGTTCAGCCGGCCAGTTGAAGCCATTCACAGGGTGTGGCTGCTGTTGCATGCTGACAGCTTCCAGGAGCCACAGGTGAGAGCTGAGTGGACAAACTACCACAGAAGGAGCACAATGTGGTCCGTCCCCCCCGCACCAGAGGTAGTACCCCTCCCCTAACACCCCTGTTAAAACATATTCACAAGAATAACCAATATGTTAAGAGCCAATGCCATGTTCTTTTTCAATCCATTTTCTCTTTTTGAATTTGAATTGTATATCTGAGGATGAGAGTGGAAGAGATAACAATGGTGGTTCCAGGGCATTCTGGCGTCTCGATTACAAATGCAAAGTGATTTTGGAAACAAAAAGAGTCCAGCGGTGTGATCTGAAAAGGCAAAGATATATTATCCCAGCAGACAATGCCTCCATTTACTCTTTTCCTCTAATGAGGCTTGTATCTGTGAAAAGGGGAGCAAGTTACCATTTGGAAACAGATTGTCCGTTTTGCATCCACTCAGGAGCAGCAATTAACAATTTCATCCTCTGCGTGAAAAATCTTTGGAAGCAAGTCAAGGGCTGCCTTTCATTATTATTATTAATTATATATGTATGAGCCCCTAACAAACTTAATCGGACTCTAATGATGTCTATTAACTTCTGCAACTTAGGAAAGAATGCCGCCAAAGTAAGTGATTGGCCAGCTTGAAAGCTTTCTCAATCGCCGGCCTAGATGCTTTATTAACTAGGCCTTTAAAGTTGTGCCCCCCCCCAATTAACATGTGGGAGAAGATAATTGAGTAGCTGCAGTTTCCCCCATCTCAATTTAAGCAAATATTCACAGGATTAAAAACAAGACGTAAAGCCAGGTCCTGTGCATCTTTTATTATGTAGCACGGTAAAAGAGGACAGCCCTTGTGCTCAGAAGATCCCTCTAGTTAGGACAAGATTCAATCACTAGACGTGATGAAACGCCTAAAATCAGGGAAAGCTCCATGAATGGACAGGAAAAGGTTCTGTGAGAAAGTGAGGCAGATGGGAGGCCCTTTCATATCTGAATCCTCTAGAATATGACCGTGGTTTAATGTGCAGAATAAGCTTTAAAAAAATCATAGGAGTAGAGTTGGAAGGGGCCACGTGGGTCATCTAGTCCAACCCCTGCAATGCAGGAATTTTTCACACCAAAATGGTCAAAGGCCTGGAAACAATGCCTTATGAGGAACGGCTTAGGGAGCTGGGTATGTTTAGCCTGGAGAAGAGAAGGTTAAGGGGTGATATGATAGCCATGTTCCAATATATTAAAGGATGCCATATAGAGGAGGGAGAAAGGTTGTTTTCTGCTGCTCCAGAGAAGTGGACACGGAGCAATGGATTCAAACTACAAGAAAGAAGATTCCATTTAAACATTAGGAAGAACTTCCTGACAGTAAGAGCTGTTCGGCAGTGGAATTTGCTGCCAAGAAGTGTGGTGGAGTCTCCTTCTTTGGAGGTCTTTAAGCAGAGGCTTGACAGCCATATGTCAAGAATGCTTTGATGGTGTTTCCTGCTTGGCAGGGGGTTGGACTGGATGGCCCTTGTGGTCTCTTCCAACTCTATGATTCTATGAACATGGGGCTCAAACCCATGACTCTGAGATTAAGAGTGTCATGCTCTACCAACTGAGCTATATTCCTGTGCTGCCATTCATTTCCCACAGTCCATAGGTCATTCTCCACTGCACCGCTGCCTTTCCACACCCTCCTCATCCTCGGTTTGGATTTACTCATACCATGGATGCTTTGTGAAGGAGAGGGTATAGAAAATCCAAACCGAGGGAAGGGAAAATGCAAGAGGGCAGTGATTGGGAGGAGAACATCATCTGGACAACGGAGAGTTAACAGGCTTGTCATCCGCATCAAACAGCAGTATGGATGGGCCTTCTGGAAAGTGAAGGAGAATAACTGATATCAGCTGAATGAAGGAGATCTCAAGCTGTAAGTTTAGAATTGGGATATTGCAGCTGGTGGGGTGCGCTGGGGTTGCTAAAGCCAGCTGAAAAGAGCTGCTGTGCGACTGAATCAAAGATTAAGGAATAAACGGGGAATGGATAAAATCCTGACTCAGAATGCGTGCAACTGGTATGTAGGGGGGAAGGGGCTATTGGGCTCCTTTTATTGGAAAATTTGGTAGATAAACCTCTCCTCACCACCAGGGTGAGAGGTCAGAGGTTTAGGCAAAGTGCATGACGAACCAGGGGCGGTATCTGGAAAGGAAACGGGTGCGGGGACAGATTCCCCAATCTGCACTTGTTTCTGCTGCTCAAGTGCCTTGTCTTTATATTCATGACTTTCTAAAAAGCCACTTGAGGTTTCTCAGCAGAGTGTGCAAGGCTGTGATGAAGCGCACAGGTTTCCCTGTCTTTTCTCTAATTCCATCCCATCAGCCGACCAGCGTGAAGCGAACACTGGCGCCAGGGCTGGACTGGCACAACATTTGTAAACACATTACCATGCCGGAATGAAAAATAATACAATGCCATGCGGCAGGTGTACGTAGGAGGCCTCGGCTTCAAACTGATGAATGGCTACTTGGCCTTTGAATTCGTCACAGCTCCTAAGAACCAAATTGACTGGCTCCCTCCCCCTCCCTCCCCGAAGCTGGTCTTGTTTCCGTGAAATAAACAAGAGCCAGGGTGGGGAAGCTGAAGACTGCAGGGCCACATGGTTGCCATCTTCCCCCCCAAAGTTCTCTCTCCAAGCACGAGGGTTTGATGCTTGTTAACCTTCCCAGTAAAGGGACCCAGGTGGCGCTGTGGGTTAAACCACTGAGCCTAGGGCTTGCTGATCAGAAGGTCAGCGGTTCGAATCCCTGTGATGGGGTGAGCTCCCGTTGCTTGGTCCCAGCTCCTGCCAACCTAGCAATTCGAAAGCACGTCAAAATGCAAGTAGATAAATAGCACGTCAAAATGCAAGTAGATAAATAGGTACAGCGGGAAGGTAAATGGCATTTCCGTGTGCTGCTCTGCTTCGCCAGAAGTGGCTTTGTCATGCTGGCCACATGACCTGGAAGCTAAACGCCGGCTCCCTCGGCCAATAATGCGAGATGAGCGCCGCAACCCCAGAGTCGGTCACGACTGGACCTAATGGTCAGGGGTCCCCTTTACCCCTTTAACCTTCCCAGTAGTGATGTATGGAAGTGAGAGCTGGACCATAAAGAAGGCTGATCGCCGAAGAATTGATGCTTTTGAATTATGGTGCTGGAGGAGACTCTTGAGAGTCCCATGGACTGCAAGAAGATCAAACCTATCCATTCTTAAGGAAATCAGCCCTGAGTGCTCCCTGGAAGGACAGATCGTGAAGCTGAGGCTCCAATACTTTGGCCACCTCATGAGAAGAGAAGAATCCTTGGAAAAGACCCTGATGTTGGGAAAGATTGAGGGCACTAGGAGAAGGGGACGTCAGAGGACAAGATGGTTGGACAGTGTTCTCGAAGCTACAAACGTGAGTCTGACCAAACTGCGGGAGGCAGTGCAAGACAGGAGTGCCTGGCGTGCTATGGTCCGTGGGGTCACGAAGAGTCGGACACGACTAAACGACTAAACAACAACAACAAACCTTTCTTTTACACAAAAGCTACTAACAAGAGAAAATGAGCAGCCTCCCCTGCAAAACGCTCTGTGGATTATGTTGTCTGCAAGATCAGGTCTGCAGCAGGACTACATGGCATCTATACAAGTGGATGCCCACTCGGTTTCCTAAGCATGTCCATAGCTCAGTGATTAGAGCATCTGTTTTGTATGCAAGAGGGTCCCCGGTTCAATCCCCAGCATCTCCAGCTAAGGCTCAGAAAGGCTCTCGGTCTGAAATCCTGGAGAGATGCTGCTAATCAGGGAATTATGAGATTCCTTTTGAAAAAAACAGAAGTCAAGGCCTTAAAAATGTTACAATTCTGTGATTCTATACTGGTTGTAAATGTGTAAGCAAACACTCCCCATTTATCATCATGGAACTGTAGAGATGGAAGGGACCTCACAGGTCATCTAGTCCAACCCCCTGCAATGCAGGAATCTCCCAGGCAGGAGTGTGCATAATCAAAAATGAGAGAAGTCCGCTCACATTTTCCAGTGGGTGGTGTTGTGGCTAGGCTTCTGGGACTCTGCAGTGATCCAGCAAGGGGGCAGAGAGTTGACGCCCCCTTCCGTGTTGTCCCAGCTGCGGGGCCACGCCCAGTGTGGAACCGCTGGCCAATCAGTGCCAGGAGGGGGCAGGGCCATGGGAGATTTAACCTTGACGTGGCTGGGGCAGACCCTCCTCTCTCGCCGGCGGTTAGGTATTGGGTGAGCCTTTGTTTGGATGGAGGGGAGGTTGTAGCCTCCGCCTGCCCCTCCTCAGTAAGGATATCCTGTTAAAGGGATGTGGGGGTGTGAATTCTTTCTGATGTCCGGACATGGGCTAAGGCCATGTCACAACCCCAATGGGGACCCCTCAGAGTGCCCCTATTTGATGTGTGTCATACGGCTCCCCCTATTGGTGGTTTCCCCTTAGATGGACTCCCTGCAGGGGGACGGGAGGTGAGATACAGTCTGGCTTCACCCAATGCCTAAGCCAAACCGCTCACATCTGTAACCAATAAAGTTGTGGCCTATTTGAACCCATAAACCCAAATACTTGTGTCCGTGTGCTTAATTGTCCATTAGAAAACTGCAGGGCACACAACTAGGCTTTTCTCTTATAGCCAGACTTTCTCCTCTGCAGCAAGAAGTCTCGCATGTAGGAAATTTGTATCATACCGGCTGTGCTGAATCAGGGCTAAGGATAAAATCCGCAATGGTGTGGGGGACGGGGGGTGGAGTGTGGTCTACAAAACCCCAAAGCCACCCTTTCCGCTGGATTTCATTATATTTCCTCTCTTTACTTACGACTGAAGAGATATTATCAGTCACATTCAGGTCAGATGCTAACAGCAGCTTGACTATTTTTGGAAGATACTTTGTACAGAGGGTAGGATTAATTATCCACGAATTATGATGGAAACCCCATGGGAGTGGATGTGGCAAGCATATCAGGAGAGCTGCATCCATTGTGAAGGGTGCCATTCAAACAGATGTGGGATTAAGCTTGACAATCACATGCTTTCTTATTAAAAGGCATCTCATCACCCAGCGCTGCATATAAATGGGAACCCCAGCTCATGGCTTTCCATGTGAAGTTTAAATGCTCATTGTGCAAGCAGGAGAGAAAAAAAGTTAAGTAAGAGGGGAAAACATCACTTGCTTGGACAATCTAGATCAGGGTTTTCCAAGTTGTGTGTCATGACATGCTAGTGTGTCGGCTGCAGTGTGTAGGTGTGTTGTGTGAACACTCCTCATGCTCCTCCTGGGGCTGGAAAGGAGTTAGTTTAAACTCCGGTTTGCTAGTAAAACTGAATTGCTGTGTCGTGAAATGTTGCTGCGTGTCTAAAAAAGTGTGTCACCAACATGAAAAGTTTGGAAAGCCCTGATCTAGGTTATTAGGGTCATTTTATCATTTGCCCAATAGCTGCTCAAAACAGGAATAAAGCAAGAAAAAGTCTGTGCAAAAGTACATTTTTCCAGGAAATACAGCCACAGCGTCAGGAATACTCACAAATATCTGAGATTGGGAAGATTCTGGAAGGCATATCTATCAATATACACCAGATGGTTTGCTTTCTCAATTTTTCTGCGGGGGGAAAAGAAAAAAGAAGAAGAAAAACTTCAGTTATAATTTGAATTGTCTCGTATGAGATTCTTTGGCTGGGGAAAGCGACATGATCTGCAAAGGAGTATGGGTGAACCCCAATGTAAGGTCAGCGCAACTGGGGTTAAGCAACTTCATTCGCAAGTGCAGCTTATCTATTGGGTCTGGCTGTTGTGCTGTGCTAAGAACGAGACTCCTCTTTGCGGAATGGCTGCTGCACAAGTGGGCTGCTGTGAGTGGATATCGCCCAATATACCTCTTCACCTAAAAGTTTCTCTTATGTTCTTTAGGTTCTTGGTACCAATTCCCATGCTTGCAGATGGGAATATGACTTGCCCCTTCTAGTCCAGAGAACCACTGACCTGACAGTGCAAGACCATTTATTTACCCTCTCCACAAATATCCCACCCACCCCCCAGGCCACCATTACATTTACACAAATGCATTTGTGATGTGATATAAGCAGTTTGTCCATAGCTGCCAAGTTATCCCTTTTTAAAAGAGATTTTCCCTTATGCTGAATAGGCTTCCTCGCGAGAAAAGGGAAAACTTGGCAGCTATGAGTTTGTCACTCTTCAGCTGTCGTGGGCAGAGGCTGATTAACACAGTTGCTCTCAACGGAAACAGCTTATCACGACTACTACTACACTTGATCTTAGTCAAAAGGCCGAGAAGCTTATCACTTGACTGCTACCACCTCTGATTCCGGTCAATTTGGGTTTCGGGCTGGTCTAGATGTCCCAGTTGCTAGAGGCGTTAGCATTTCCTTAGCAAACTCTCACCCCACTCCAATCATTTCATTCAATACACGTGCCGAACTAAATTGGGGCCATCTTTCACATGAGCATGCCCATTCTTTTAGATTGCCATCTGAGGCCCTGCTTCAGGTGCCACTGCCCTCAATTGTCAACTTTTGGCTTTTTTTTAAAAAAAAATTGGGTTGTTGGTTTTTGTCAGGGGATTGTTGCGGCTACTCTCGAGTAAAGACGCTCCAGTCTGCTCTGTCTTTAAGAGCTTTATTGTGCATACTATTTACAGTGCAGAGACATCAGAAAAAATGACTGCCTAGTCTGATTCAGAACCCGGCAATGGCACTTGTCTGCTTTTGTGCCAGCATAATAGTCTGGGGACCCCAAAACGCCGCCCCCTTGCCCTACGTCTGGGTGCATGACCCAACGTGGGCGCCGGAAGGGGCTGCATTCCTTCTCCTGTCCTTTGGCTGGAGCGTTGCTGAGGCTCCAACACCTTGCTGCGCTGTCCTTCCTCCTCTGGCCAGCTGGGTCAGTACCGAGGCTCTGACACGTCTTGGAGCCCCCTCTCCATTCCGCTCCATTCCTCATTCCCTCCTCCTGACCCGCTTCTAGCGCTGTCACTGGGCAAAGTGCTGGTCAGGATGACTGGGCGAGGGTCCCTGTAGGGAGTCCCCTTGACAGTTTTGTTTTGATTTTATGTATTTGATATTTTGTGTGAACCACCCTGAGACCTTTGGGTATAGGGCTGTATAGAAAATCAATCAATCAATCAATAACAACTGCAGACAATAAAAAGAGAAAGGGCCTTTTCGATGGTGGCCCCCTGCAAACTTGACACATGAGGCTTTCCCCTCCAAAGGCCACACCCCTCACCAGACAGGCTCTACGCTCTCCTTGAGTGCTTTTATCCAACTGGACTGCGACCTTGAATGGTGTATGATAAAGCCTTTTGCTTAGGGTTGCCATATGCCCAGAATTTCCTGGACATACCAGTGGGGAGCAATGTCTGGGCGGAAATCGGAAAAAATGTCCGGGAAAATCTGGACGTATGGCAACAAACCCGTTTGTTCTGAGCTCCTTTTAATTAAGATGCAGAACTTTTAAATGTTTTATATCGCTGCTGGTTTTAAACTGTCCGTTTTCAAAGTGCTTTTAAAAAAAAGCAATTTAAATACATTTTGTATGAGTGCGGTGCTGGCTTCCGAAATGTCTTAACTGCTGCTTTAACTTTAATTGCATTTTATGGGAATTATGTTTTATCCTCTCTTTTTTAAATGGAAGCTGCTTTGAGGGGGCTTTGCCCTAAAAGGCTGCCAAGGAACGTTTGAAGTAAATAAAATGAAAAAGTAATCAAGCCCTGTGTGTGGTCAGGCACCTGTAAGCAGGGGGCATGCAAGACCACATGCAAGACCCACAATTGCCAAAGTAGCGAAGCAATACCCCCCAACATTTCTCCAATGAGAATAGGGACGTCCTAAGGAAAAGTAGGACATTCCGGGATCAAATCAGAAACCAGGACAACTTCTGTACATCCGGGACCGTCCCTGGAAAATAGGGACACTTGGAGGGCCACCGCCTGTTCACTCCTCTACCTTCTGTCCTCAGTCTCTATTATGGGATGGTAGACGCATCCCCTCCCACAGCCCCTTTGTCACGAGTTAGAGAGGGTGGTTACCATAGCTGCCAAGTTATCCCTTTTTTACAGGGATTTTCCCTTATGCTGAATAGGCTTCCTCGCAAGAAAAGCGAAAACTTGGCAGCTATGGTGGTTACCTCTTTCTCCTTTGAAATGCAAACAAAGCCAAAGAAGGAAGTTGAAAGAGTGACACTCTGCCCCACTTCCTCTTTCACCTCTATGTGCTTTTAAATGCTCAGATTAAATTTACAGGATCTTAGTTTTACCTAGATTCCTTGGGAAAGCAACATGTATGCATGCATGTATGTATGTATGTATGTATGTATGTATGTATGTACTACTACTACTACTACTACTAATAATAATAATTTATTATTTATACCCGCCCATCTGGCTGGATTTCCCCAGCCACTCTGGGCGGCTCCCAACAGAATATTAAAAACACAACAAAACATCAAATATTAAAAACTTCCCTAAACAGGGCTGCCTTCAGATGTCTTCTGAAAGTCAGATAGTTGTTTATTTCCTTGACATCTGATGGGAAGGTGTTCTACAGGGCAAGTGTGACTACTAAAAAGGCCCTCTACCAGGGCAGTCTCGAGCAGGTCGTGCGCCCTGGTGCTGAGGGGCAGAGATCGCTCCGGCGCCCCCGCCCTCGCAGGGCGCAGCATGGTTTCCACGCGGCTTCACTGCGCGGCGCCCTGCCTACCGGCCCGGCGCCCTGGCACACCGCACCACCGGGGGTCTACCTAGAGCCGGCCCTGCCCTCTACCAGGTTCCCTGTAACTTCGCTTCTCGCAGGGAGGGAACCGCCAGAAGGCTCTCGGCGCTGGACCTCAGTGTCCAGGCTAAATGATGGGGGTGAAGGCGCTCCTTCAGGTATACTGGACCGCAGCCGTTTAGGGCTTTAAAGGTCAGCACCAACACTTTGAATTGTGCTCAGAAACGTACTGGGAGCCAATGTAGGTCTTTCAGGACCAGTGTTATATGGTCTCAGCGGCCACTTCCAGTCACCAAACACATTCTTTCTGTCTCTTGGAAGTGGGGCTGATCCAGGGGAAAGGGCGAGGGAAGTGACCAAAAGGGGTGGTACCTACAGGGAAAAAAAAATCAAATGTGCTCATGAACCTAAAAAGGTTGGCAACCCTGCAATAGCCAATTCACACAGTAGTAGAAGAAGAAGAGTTTCGATTTGATATCCCGCTTTATCACTACCCTAAGGAGTCTCAAAGCGGCTAACAATCTCCTTTTCCCCTCCTCCCCCACAACAAACACTCTGTGAGGTGAGTGAGGCTGAGAGACTTCAGAGAAGTGTGACCAGCCCAAGGTCACCCAGCAGCTGGAAGTGGAGGAGCGGAGACGCGAACCCGGTTCCCCAGATTACGAGTCTACCGCTCTTAACCACTACACCACACTGGCTCCCAGTACATTGAGCACAATCACCATTGACGTCCAGTAGGATGAGGCTGAAGACTTGTCTTGATGAGCCAATGCAGAAGGAAAGAAAGACACACAGAGAAAAACTAGTCCTAGATCCATTTTGTCCCCATGGAACCACCATGTTGCATTTTATGGTTGGTCCACCATTATCTTGTAATGCCCCAGCCCTCCAATTCCATTTATTGACTTACATTTCATAGAGCTTTGGAAGGTTGGAGAACACGTTCGATTCTATAGTTCCCAAGGCATCATTCTGAGAGATTTCTCTGTCAAGAAAAAAAGAAACATCAGCCAAGGTGGCCTCGCTGTTTATCAGAAGCGCCAACATTACAAATGTACGTGAAAAATGAAGGGAATAACTTAAAAACATTGCCGGCATCGAGGGATCCATAAATCCTGGACTACAGCCCATTGAAACACAAAGCTGGCTTAAAAGAAAAGAATATTTGTAAGAACCTGTTGCAGGAATAGAGGATGGAGGGGTGTGGGGGCGGGGAGGGGAGGAAAAATACTCCAGCACCTTAAAGCGTGTATCAAACATCTCCAGGAGTTTGCAGGATGGAATCCAGCAGTCAAGTGAAGGTGGAAGATCACACTTTTTTCCTGCCCCCCCCCTCTACTGAAAACTGAGGATATTCTAATAATTGCTATTTGACTTTATGAGCTGGTGCCCAAGTTTGTTTCTCCCTTCCTCGCCCCATCCGTTTCTCTCTTTTGTGTCATGTTTATTAGACTTTAAGCCTGCAGGTAGGGACTGTCTTATTTTAATTTATTGCATGTAAGTTACCCTGGGAGTCTTTTTGGCTGAGGAACAGGATACAAATGCAATAGATAGATAGATAGATAGATAGACAGACAGATGATAGATAGATACCTGAAAAATGAGCACATCAGGAAAATGAATCTCTTTGTTGTGATTATCCCATTTGGACCATGCCAGAAGAGAGAGTCAGCCAGGAGAGGGCCTGCTGCTTTCTTTTAGAAAGAGCATTAGCTAGTTGTTTCTATGACAAAAGCCCTTCCGGCATCGCCAGAGAGGGAGGTTGCAGGCAGTCACGACCCTTTCACGTGCCGGGGGGATGGCTGCCATCCCTCCAGCTATTGGCCGAGTCCCGGACGCGTCACCCCCGGCGTGACCAATCCGGACGCGTCGGGGGCATGGCTTGCGTCCTTAAATGCGAGCGCGCGGCCGGGGCTCTGTCTCTTTGTTCCTGCCCCCAGCCGCTTCGGATCTTCTCCCGCCCACCCTCCCTTTAGGCAGGCTTCTCTGTTGACTTTGCTATGGACTTCGGTTGGTCGCCGTTGAGGGGCCTGCTAGGACTTTTTCCACCTGGCAAATTGGCTCTGGCCTTGTGGTTTTCGCCTACCTCATAGCAACTCGTCACAACTTTGGTTTTGGCGGTTAGGCATTGGATTATCTCAGAAAGGTCTCTGGTGGGGGGGGAGGTTGCTGCCATCACCTCCCCCAAAATGCTGAGGGGTACTTCCTTAAGGAGTCCGGGAGCGTGGCCATGTCCGAAGCCGTGGAAGGTGAGGGCCGAAGGCACGCCCTCTACCGGTGGCCCCAGGGTGAGTTCCTAGTGGATCCGCATCGCAGGACTCACCCAATGGTGGTTAACCCTTCTCAGACTGCCAGCACAACGGGCTGGCGTCGGGTATAGTCGGTTAGATCCAATGCCTAATGCCAATACCTCTCTACAATCCGTAATCAATAAAGTTGTGGCCTTTTTATGCCCATTAACCTCAATTCACTGTGTCTTGTGTTTTTATTCATTCGGGGAAGGTCGGGGTTTCGCCACGCAACATGGCCAACTCTTTAGTCATGTAAGAAGAACGCTTAACAGCTTGGCTAGGGCCATTAATTTAACAAAGAGACTGGTTTAACCACTTCATCACTTCTACTGAAGAACCCCATCTTATAAAACCGCAGCCCTAGAGGGGACCCAAAGATAGTATCCAAAATCAACCAACCCCATACCCCCAAATCCTATAACAACATATTAACTGAAAAGTAGTGCTGGGTTGAAGTTTCTAGCACATTCAAGGGATGGGCGAAAACCTTTTCCAAAGTTTGCAAAAAAAAAAAAAAATCTTCAAGGAGAGGAAGTTCTAGCATGTCCTCCTCCTCCTCCTCCTCCTCCTCCTCCTCCTCCTCCTCCTCGTCGCTGAGCACTGACAATACTCCCAAAATGGCCCATGGCAGCACCCATCCTTCCCATGGGGCATTCTGTCAAAGGAAGTTGCCTTATACTGACTCAGATCAATGGACCACCTAGCTCAGTATAGTCTATGCTGATTGGTTTCAGGCAGGGTTCTCTCCCAACTCTACTTGGGGATGGGAAATGGCCCTATGATCTTCAACAGGCAAAACAGATGCTCTGCCACTGAGCTACGGCTCTTCCCTCCTTGTCAAAGAGCTCTGAAGCTGGGCTTCAGAAGGAGAAGCAAGCCACCCTCAGCCACCGTGTTGGGTCCTACCCCCACCCCAAGGTGCTGCGAGGCAGAGGCACATATCTCAATTAACCTTATAAACCACATCAACAGTGAATGGAAAATGCAAAACAACTCACGACCCAACATTAACAACCCTGTGTTTAAATTCCCCACTCACGTCAAGAAATACCATTAAGTGGAAGTTCTATTGCTAATTCCACTACATTACACATTATGATGAAACGGGTAACAGCAGGTGCTTTTACAGCAACACAGTATATATCAAGGTTTTTTTGTTTCATTTTAAAAAATAAATCCTGAATGGTAAATTAAACAAAACTTAAACACACACACACACACACAGTCTAGCTACGATAAAATAAGAATAAAAATGTGTCTTTTATGTTTATGATCTGTCTCCTGCAATTCACCCAAGCTAAGCAAGCGGAAGCAGCTCTTGCTTCCTTGAATACAAACCCCCCTTAAAGGGATCATTTATTATTTCAAGCTATGCTAGGTTTCAAGTAATTATCATCTTTATCTAGTAGGAGTGAGGGAGGAAGGAAAAGAGGGAAGCACGGGGAGAGCAGGGTGGGATGCGGTTTCTAGAAGGCTTTGCAACTAGAATCATAGAATCATAGAGTTGGAAGAGACCACAAGGGCCATCCAGTCCAACCCCCTGCCAAGCAGGAAACACCACCAAAGCATTCTTGACATATGCCTGTCAAGCCTCTGCTTAAAGACCTCCAAAGAAGGAGACTCCACCACACTCCTTGGTAGCAAATTCCACTGCCGAACAGCTCTTACTGTCAGGAAGTTCTTCCTAATGTTTAGGTGGAATCTTCTTTCTTGTAGCTTGAATCCATTGCTCCGTGTCCGCTTCTCTGGAGCAGCAGAAAACAATCTTTCTGCAGAAAACTGTGGGGTTTGGTTTAAACGTGAGTAGAACTCTGCGTGCTCTCAGATCAAAATCCTCCACCCCACTAGAGCAAATTCTTTGCCAAGAAAAGCAACACCCTTTCAACTGTCACAGTTTTGTGGTAGAGCCCCATCATCGCTCCAAGGCTTATCATTCTAAAATGATAAGAAGAGACCCATCTAGTCCAGCATCAAAGTTCTCACAGTGGCCAACCGGATGCCAGTGGTTAAGACCACAGGCAGGACATCAGTGCAAGAGCACTCCCCCCTCCTGTTATTCCCAACAACTGGCATTCAGAAACAATGCATTTCCATGGCCTGCTCCCCACTCCGTCCCTTTTTTCTTAGGGTCCCTGCTTCTTCTCTTGGCACATGGTGTCAGTATACCCTTCTCTCTATCTTTCCTAGCTCTGCACAACTTTCCTTTCCTTGATTTCTCCAGTCTTCTCCCTTCTCTCCCTCAACTCTTTGTCACATCGGCACTGAGTAGGTAAGCAATGCCTCCATCCGATAGATGTGGCTGTTCCTATCCTTAGCATCTAGCAAAAGAAAAAGAGTTTGGATTTGATATCCCGCTTTCTCACAACCCGAAGGAGTCTCAAAGCGGCTAACATTCTCCTTTCCCTTCCTCCCCCACAACAAACACTCTGTGAGGTGAGTGGGGCTGAGAGACTTCAAAGAAGTGTGACTAGCCCAAGGTCACCCAGCAGCTGCGTGTGGAGGAGCGGAGACACGAACCCGGTTCCCCAGATTACGAGTCTACCACTCTTAACCACTACAGCACACTGGCTCTCTTTAACCCTTTGCTATGGTCCTGATCCAAATTAGGGAAGCTGCTGCTGAAATCCACATTAGAAAATCAGGCCCAATCACTTCAATGGAAGATGCCACCCCACACATCCAAACTGCAGGAGCGATCGGAAGCTATGAGTTGTTTGCAACCCTTTGCACTTCAGTGGGGAGGAATGGCAGCTGTCAGGCTCGCAGAGTGGTAAAAGGGAGATGGAGGGGGTAGCGAGTCTCATTTGCCACTTAACAAACTAATTTATAGCAACCTCCCACACCAAACTTAGAATTTGTGGCGGTCCTGCCTCTTGCCAGCTGAATCGGAATGTGCAGCAACTCCATGTTTAACACACCCCTCCCAACAAAAACCCTCTTGTGGCTAAGGTGTTGTTGCTGTTGTTGTTACATTCGCTGGTTCAGAAGATGTAGATAATTTAAAGAACTTGAAAAATGAAAGGAACATAATTGGGGTGGCGGTGGCAGCAAGGGAGAAAATAAAACTATGCCTCATTGACCATTGCATTCCTCCAGACTTGATCGTAATGCGTTATCTGTTAGTTTCCAAAAGCTCAACATTTTTTCATCCACCCTCCACAGATACCCTGCATTGTCTTTTTCGGTGCGTGACCCAAGCATTGCCATAGCAACTGGTCTCCCAATTAGCCTTCAGCTGGTCACAATCGATACGATTAGACAAGGTCAGCTTCAGAACCAATACTATGGATTTTGTTAAAAGGCCATGGCAGGTCAGAAATAGCCAGGAGAAAAGGAGAGGGCAACCTAATAACTCGGCCCTCCAGATGTTTTTTGGCTTACAACTCCCATGATCCCTAGCTAGGAGGACCAGTGGTCAGGGATGATGGGAATTGTAGTCTCAAAACATCTGGAGGGCTGAGTTTGAGGAAGCCTGATCTAGCAGAGTGTATTTGGTCATCTACATTTTCATAGAATCATAGAATCACAGAATCATAGAGTTGGAAGAGACCACAAGGGCCATCCAGTCCAACCCCCTGCCAAGCAGGAAACGCCATCAAAGCATTCTTGACATATGCCTGTCAAGCCTCTGCTTAAAGACCTCCAAAGAAGGAGACTCCACCACACTCCTTGGCAGCAAATCCCACTGTTGAACAGCTTTTTGAGTTGCCTGAACCCTTATAAGCAAATTCTTCTAATCCTGCTGTTTCTCTGCATCCAAGGGTAGGCTACAGTAGCTGGAATCGATGATCTCCCTTTAAAGAGAAGTCAGCTGCAGCTATTTTGGGGTGTCCGTTTTGCAGGTGAAGGATAAGGAACCTGTAGCCCTCCGAACGTTGTTGTGCTACAACACCCATCACCAGAGTCCAACATTTGGAAGACTGCAGCATCCCACTCATCCCCAGTGCTGGTGCTGGTTGGCTCCCATAGAGGTTTTTTTTTTTTTTTGAGGGGGCAGGTCATTGGGGACTGCAAAGCAGAGACACAGCTGAGAAGTGAGGAATCCCTGCCCTTGTGGCTCAGACACAAAATCAGAGGACTGGTTCAGCCAGGGGTGTAGTGGTCTGGGGTCGAAAACTGAAGACATAAGGTGTTTCAGTTTCAAGGGAATAGTGTGCATGTTCTGTGATCTGCAATGGAACTCCAAGGAAAACACAACTTAAGTCACTCCGAAATAGGATATTGGTGCACTCCAAATTATTTGTCCATGTGCATGACTAGAAAATCGTAGATCTCTCTGAAAGGCATCAAGTGGAGATCTGCATTGATGGTTGTAATGCATCCCTATTTATAATTATTAGAAGGGGCAGAGCTGAGAGGGGTTGCGGCTGTGGCTATCACAAAGGGCCCCTGAACATCTGAATTTGCCACTACAATACTGGGTTCAGCCCTTGCTCCCATGGTGTCTGACTGTCCACCACATTGCATTCCTACGCAATCATCATACATAATTCTAGTTACAGGTAGGTAGCCGTGTTGGTCTGAGTCGAAACAAAATAAAAAAAAAATCCTTCAGTAGTATCCTTAAAGCTCATACCAAAATAAAAACATAGTTGGTCTTTAAGGTGCTACTGAAGGAATTTTTTTATTTTGTATCATACATAATAACATCGAAACTAGAAGTGGTGTGCCTTGTTCTAGGGGGTTAAAGCCGATCGGTGCTGCTCTCCTACCTACTTTCCTCCTCAATTGATGGAGAATGGTCTGTAAAAAGTAGAAAGATTGTATCCAACTGAGCCATACTCAAGAGACGACCCCTCGAAAGCAACGGATGCAACTGCATTAATTTCAATGGGTCTATTCTGACTAAGTTTGGATACAACCCATGATCTTTGGCACAACACTAGATTGTAGATACAGCGTTCAAAATTTGAACAATCACCAGAAAGCTTGTTATGGACAAAATGTGCCCATATTTCTTGTTGCTGTGTGCCAGAAACGTAATTGCACTGAACAACACTGACCTTTATATACCTTACACTCCACAAAGGATGTACTTAGGTATCATTTTGATAAACTCAGAGGATTAATGTGCTCTCTCTCCTTTGATATCTTGCAAACTACATCACCGCCAACTTCATCTCCTGCCACTGTATTGCTGAAGAGCAACACTTCCCGTCATGTTCAATACTTAAGATAATTAAAACAATGTGACTTCATGATCATTATGTAGCTTCCATTGCATGCTGAAAACACTCCTCTTTACCTGGCCTTTGATGCTGAGAGAGACTGATTTTAGGACCCACCCTATTCTTCGGATTGTAAATATTGTACGTTTATATTTCTCTAAGCCACTTTGGGATTTTACCTCAAGGAAGCGGAGACCACGATCCAAGAATGTATAAGCTCCATTTTTACAGAGCACAGCTCCTGGTCCATCATAGCTGCCAAGTTTTCCCTTTTCTCGCGAGGAAGCCTATTCAGCATAAGGGAAAATCCCTTAAAAAAAGGGATAACTTGGCAGCTATGTGGTCCATTCATTCAAAAAGTTTTCAAACAAGCCAAGCGAAAGCTTTGCTCTTTGATAGCAGCTGTGAGTTATTGGCAGGCATGACAAATGATCAGCTCCATTTTTTAAAACTATTACTTCTTCAAGGAGCTGTAAGGGTATCACAATAGTCAAGGTCTCTCCTACTGATAGGCCTTGGCAAGAGAAAGCGAGCTGCCAGATGTTCCACTTGCAGGCCAGAAGAGGGATGGGAAAAAGGAAACAAACAAGACACCTAAGCAATGCTATTGGACCACTGTGGATTTCAGAAGTCACACACAAGGCCTTGCATTGCCAAGATTTGGCTTCATGACAGCAAAGCTGTGCCAGCTGCGCTCCCACAAAAGACAACAGGCCCCCTTTCTTCCACGGCCAAGTTTTCTTTGGCAGGGTCAGCACAATTTTTGCAGGAATCTACTCCGGTGAAACTCGCTAGATGACAGATTAGGCTCCGTGTTGCAATGTCCAGATGATGTAGCAAAGTTTTCTGACTGGTTGAGTCAAATCTCTATTGTAGTCTGGCTGGGTCTGGGGTGTGTGCATGAAAGCAATTCCCATTCTACCCTACATTTGTTACAATCAGTACTGCTTCGGCTCATCTTTCGCTGCAACCTACATCATTCGTTTTGCTGTCCGCTATGGCCAAGGCAAATTGAATTGATTATGCAATTCATGACATAATTAATTTCAGCACAATGGACGGGAAATGCCAAAAACATTGCAGAAAACAACATATCTATTTACATAACGTGTGCAGACTAAAATACCTATGATACTGAACACCACTCCTATTCCTTCAGTAGCACCTTAAAGACCAACTAAGTTTTTATTTTGGTATGAGCTTTCGTGTGCATGCACACTTCTTCAGATACCTATGGTATCTGAAGAAGTGTGCATGCACACGAAAGCTCATACCAAAATAAAAACTTAGTTGGTCTTTAAGGTGCTACTGAAGGAATTTTTTTATTTTACTTCGATCCAGACCAACACGGCTACCTACCTGTAACCACTCCTATTCATTTGTATGCTTTCCACTCCTGACTTTGGATGTGCATGAGAATTGCAGCAATTTCTGCTCCTGTTTCCATTTGCGATGGAATCCTCTAACACTCCTGCTCGCAGCCAATGACAATGTGATTGGAGGACACAAACCTGACTGGCGTTTCCCAGAAAAGTTGGAGTGCTAGCCCTACAAGACAAAGACAGAGAGGGGGAACCAGTGGCCCTCCAGATGTTGGAGTACAAACCCTATCATCCCTAACCATTGGCCATGGTGCCTGATGCTGAAGGGTGCTGATAGCCCAAGCAACAGCAGGAGAACCATGGATTCCCCATCCTTTAACTAAGGGCATAGCTGTGCACCTGCAATGAGACCATCTTTCTGCCTCCAAGAGACTGCCTATTGAGCAACTAGGAATTAGAAGCAATGTCCTTGTATATCGGGGTGAGGAAAGATAGCCAAATAGATGGTGGAAATGGCACCCAAGGAGCCCAGTCAACTGTTATGGAAGCCGCAAACCTTGCAGCTCAAATATCAGGGCCTGAAGGCTCTGCAAAAGTGACAGATTTCTGAGGTTTGCTGGATGGGTGCTCTCCTTCAAGGAGATCCTATGTTCAAGGTCTGGGCATCTAGCCAGAGGAAAAACCTGGCTGTGTCTCACACCTCCGGTTCCTGATGGAAGCAGAGCTTACAGCAAAATCTCTGATCAAGAAGAGCAGAAATGAGTCCAACCCCTTGGTTTTGGGCCCTTTGCCCTGGTCTGGGGAAACTGCTCTTAGACCCCCAACTCCCATCAGTCTCAGGCAGCATGGCCAAGGTCCAGGAATGTTGGGAGTTGGACTCCAGCAACATATGGAAGGCAACCAACCGGTTCCCCATTCACATTTCACCCTCTTCCCTGGAGACATTGAGAAAGGGTCAAAATGCCTGGAATGTCAGGTCAAGCCCTGAGACCTGGCAATCTTTCTCCCACCTAAATTTGGAACATCATTTCTCCATCATTTTCCCTACTGCGAAAAGATCAGTTCTTTTTTCTAGGGGTGGGAGAGAGGGGAGCATCTTTACTGCACGAGAGTGCCAAATCCACTTTAATTTGCACCGCCTGAATTATCTGGTATGTGACTGAATTCCACCTGCTAAATAGCGACAGTCTGAAAGTGCCTCCGATCTGCACCTCGCATACCAATGTGCAGCGGCTTAGTTATTCACAAGCTTTAACCGTATCTGAAAACAATGTGCAGATCTCGTTACATTTATGCAGATCCGCACCCTGTGGAATGATAGGCTCGAATCTTTTACCAATGCAAAAACTTTTCCCTCTGTGGAAAATATGTTTTTTTCTCTCCCCCTACAAAATTCAGCACAATGACGTTTTTCCATTAAGCTCTCTCTTCAGTCGATAGGCCCTGCAGATGGGTCCTCGAGAGCCTGTTTGAAGTCATCCATTCCCTTCTCACAGGCATGAAATTTTTAATTCACTAAACTTCTGCAGTGAATATATCCATTGTGGGAATTTCTCTCCCCGCTAGCTTCGTGCTAACACAGTGTGCCGCATGTGTATTGAAGTATCTAATTTGTATACTCTAGGAAAAATACATTTTACCACATGGAGGCATCGCATTACTAATAGCCATTTCCTTTAAATAGCCTACCGTTGACTTTAATCTTGGGTTTTTGTGTGTGTGTGATATTGCGGGGCAGGGGGAAGGCAGGTGGAAGAATCTCATACAAGGGGGTCTCCTTTTTTATATGCAAATATATAACTTGATTATATAGTTTGTGCCCCTGCATTATCATGAATATTTCCAATGAATGTTTTATGGGTTATATTTTTGATTTGTGAGCCATTTCACATTTCATTGCTGCTTCTCATCTGCAGACGCCACCGATGCTGATTGGTCTCGTTTGCATATTCATCAACCCCCTATTTTCATCGCTGCCGTGCTTTAAACTGTTTCCCCACAGAGTTTCCGCAGCACATCGCTATATTTTCAAATGATAGCCACTTCCCCTCTTTAGCATTGTGTTTCTTCTGCTCTTTCGCTAACAGTGTTTGTCAGTTTTGTCACCAGCTTCCTCCCTCGTCAACACCCCCTCTTTCGCACTTTATACAAGGCAGACATATGGTTTCTGCAGGTAACAAGCGACAATAGAAACAGTTTACAGGTGGGCTCAGCAGTCATCTTCATGCTTCCATGAGCCCTGCTGGGAGCCAAGGGATTTGCAGCAAAAATGAACAAGCCAGTACAGTGGTACCTCTACTTACGAATTTAATGCGTTCCGAACGCACATTCGTAAGCCGGAAAAAATTGTAAGTCGAATCCCATAGGAATGCATTGGGAGGAAAAATGCATAAGTCGAAGCAACCCTATCTAAAAATTTGTAAGTAGAAAAAATCCTATCTAAACCGCATCCAAGATGGCGGACGGAGCTCCGTTCGTAAGTAGAAACATTCGTAAGTAGAGGTACCACTGTATTGGACTGCAAGGGTGACTTGCAGGGTGGAAATGGCAGGAACATAGTAAGCTGCCTTTGGTCCACCTAGTTCAATGCTGTCTACACTAACTGGCAGTGGCTCTCCAGGATTTCAGACTCTGTCCTCTCTTAGTCTTTCCTGGAGATGCCGGGAATTGAACCTGGGATGTTCTGCATGCAGTGCAGGTACTCTACTACTGAGTTACATTTTGGAATCACAGCTGCCCATGGAGCTACAGGTCAGTTCTGTGTCCAGGGTAGCTGTCTAACATCTCCATCTGGTGGGGGCAGAGCCAAGTTCGCCCTCATGGCTGGAAGAGTGGTGGGGTACTCTCCGCAAGAAATAGTGCTGCTTACTCTGAGCTATACATATTCCACTCTTTATTTACATATGTACAAAAGCAGTAGACATCATTCAGCCATCTGTAATGTCGGATTCAGATCCAGGAAGTAACTTTTGGCGGCTTTTTCTCCAGCATAAAAGCTTAGGGAGCCCAGGGCCTGCAAGACGGAGCTGTTCCGCCTAGCCTTTGGGTTTTGATTTGGGCCGTTTTAAAATGAGGCTGCATTTTAAAGCAATTTTTAAATCTAAATTGCATTTTAATCTGCATTTTAATCAATTGTTTTTCCTTCTTTTGCGTTTTATTGTTACTTTATTGATGTCAGCCACCCTGAGCCCAGCTCTCACTGGGGAGGGCAGGGTATAAAAAAATTATTATTATTATTATTATTATTATTATTATTATTATTATTATTTCCCGCCTCTGTGTTCTACGTTTCAACTCCTGCCTCTCCCTTGCTGGACCTGCGTAGCCGCCCCCCCTCTGTTCCCGAGCTGGTGGAGTGGTGTTGGGGCTCCAGCTCAGCATCAGTGAGCCCCTTCACTCCGTGGTTTCTTCCTGCCACCCCCTCCCCTTCTCCTTCTGCCATTTCCTGTCCTTCTCCTCCCAGCTGTTCCTGCCCAGCCTCCTCCTCCCTCTCTCCCCTCATGGTGTTGCTGGGCATTGCCATGACAATGGCCCAACCTCCACAACTGAACTTTTTTGTCGTTTAGTCGTGTCCGACTCTTCGTGACCCCATGGACCATAGCACGCCAGGCACTCCTGTCTTGCACTGCCTCCCGCAGTTTCGTCAAACTCATGTTCGTAGCTTCAAGAACACTGTCCAACCATCTCGTCCTCTGTCGTCCCCTTCTCCTAGTGCCCTCAATCTTTCCCAACATCAGGGTCTTTTTCAGGGAGTCTTCTCTTCTCATGAGGTGGCCAAAGTATTGGAGCCTCAGCTTCAGGATCTGCCCTTCCAGGGAGCACTCAGGGCTGATTTCCTTCAGAATGGATAGGTTTGATCTTCTTGCAGTCCATGGGACTCTCAAGAGTCTCCTCCAGCACCATAATTCAAAAGCATCAATTCTTCGGCGATCAGCCTTCTTTGTGGTCCAGCTCTCACTTCCATACCTCACTACTTGGAAAACCATAGCTTTTACTATACGGAACTATAGTTCCACAACTGAACTAGTATCAGTCTTTGCCAAGGACAAAAGATGAGGCTTGCTAGATCAGGCCAGTGGCCCATCTAGTCCAGCATCCTGGACCAGATGCCTATAGGAAACCTGCAAGCAGGCAGGACCAGGGTGCGAGAGCACTCAACCCTCCTGAGGTTCTCAGTAACCAGTTCTAAGTGACCGTCATGCAACGTACGTAAGAGAGGCACGGTGCCAGCAGTGGGGCGGCAATGAGGGGGACAAAATGGGACACGCCACCCCTGAATTAATGGAGGACTGCAGGTTCAGCGTCAGCACATGCTTAAGACAGCTGCCAGTGTATGCATGGCCTGCCCCGGACCCTTCACAATGGACAGTTGGATCGGTGAGTCTCTATTTAAAACTTCCCATTGCAACTACCTTGAGTGCCCAAGAACTGCTAGGTTGGCAGGAGCTGGGACAGGGCAATGGGAGCTCACTCCGTCGTAGGGATTTGAACTGCTGACCTTCTGATCGGCAAGCCCAAGAGGCTCAGTGGTTTAGACCACAGCGCCACCCGCATGAAGAGAACCAGCCCTTAAGTCGCCTTACAAATCCTGCTCTTCTCTTGTGATCTCTTACTCCGTTTGCTTCTTAAGTGCCCACCAATCAACTCCTTGTTGGAAAACCTATTTCATAAGGATGCACAGATGTAATTGTGGCAACGTCGCTTTGGGAGACTGGCTTTGCAAACTCTCCTTCACTCCTCCCCCCCCCCTCCTTAAGTGAATGAAGAGGAGGCTCCAATGGGAGCGGTAAGCTGATAGCTTAATTAAAGCACAGTGCAGGTCTAGGGAAGGAGGGGGGGGGAACAACCCCAAACCAAAAATAGCCTCATAAATCATTCTATAAACTAAATGTAATGAGTGAATATGGAGGTACATACATTTTTTCAACTTCATCGAGTCCCAAGAAAGCTCCTTTCGGTATGATTCTTATTTTGGTGAGAAAAAATATCCTGAAAACACAAGGGGGGGGGAACAAAACATATTTATGTATTAAGCATAGCTTGATAAGTAATTAGTACAGTTCACGTTTTGGACAAAGAGAATTAAAATTCCATGCCAAGACAATGTTAAACTTCATAGGAACACATTTCAACGCCAACTTTCTCATTCCCCCCGTTTCCCCCCAAAATTACTTCAGCATGGGCTTGTATTCCCAGAGTGATGTAGTTGATGTACTGCTGGGTGAGCACAAGGGAAGGCCAGGGATGGGAGACAATTTCTCTTCAATTTGCATTTGAAGGCGACTCTGCTTAATCCACTCTCTCCAAAATAATACACAGTATGTGGAATGAAACACAGCCACCAATCAAAATTCACTTTTTTGTTTTTGAATTTTGCGGAGCACTTCTCCAGTTGACCAATGTGTACGAAACTTCATACGATTTAAAGTGTGCATAGATGTGCCTATATATTGGGGAAAATAACACCATATGGATTATATTAGGAAATAATGCTTTGCAAAATGCAAAACTGTATACAAAAATATGTATATTAGGAGAAAGTCACATTAAGATGCTGATGAATTTTCATGAGGACTTAATTCTCCGCCCCCACTTTCCAAACCAATGCATAAAGACCGATGGACAGCTGAAGATTGAAAAAATTAGTAAGTGAAATAGATGGATTCCCCCATCCCTGTCCCCAGCACACAGGCATAGCTGCCAAGTTTCCCGTATTCCCCGGGAAACCCCCATTTTTCGAGCCGTTCCCAGCTGAAAAAACAGATTTTTTTGTTTCCCCCCAGTTTATTTACTGGTCGGGGGAGGCTCCTTCTGCACATGTCTGGAGTCTCTGGACATGCACAGAAATGATTTCTGGCGCGGCGGCCATTTTGGAACTGGGCGGAGCATGCTCAGAAGCGACATTTGATGCTGCTCTGCCCAGTTCCAAAATGGCCACAGCGCGACTTCCGGCACGGCGGCCATTTTGGAATTGGGCAGAGCAGCATCAAAAGTCACTTCTGAGCATTCTCCGCCCAGTTCCAAAATGGCGGCAGCGCTACTTCCGGTCTGCCGGTCCCTTATTTTTCCGGCAGGAACTTGGCAGGTATGCACACAGGACAGGTCCCTTGTCTGAAACATTGGATAGCTGCTGCCAGTCAGTGCAGACCTTGCTGAGCTAGATGGGCCAATGGAGTGATTTGCTAGAAGGCAGCATTTTAGGACAGCTGTGTTTCAGGAAATGCAAATTAGGAAACGTTGTGAGTATCATGGAGGTGCCATGGAGAGGACGGTTGGATCCATGTGGAGCTTAAGGAGCTGGATGTAGATGACACGAGAGAGTGTTCTTGTGGGATGGGAGAAGTGAAGTCAGGACCCCAAGAAGTGTCTAAGCCTGAGGAAGAGGTCAGAAGCCCAAAGAATGGAGATCTGGGTCTAGGGAAGGGACCAAGCAGGTTGGCAGAGGAGTGTTATGCCCCTATGGCACTGGGCACTCTGATCAGACACCTCTTGCTGTGGAGAAACTGCCAGGGCCTCCTCCTACCAATGAGCAGCCTCTTCAGGAGGAGGAGGCAAATTAAGAGTAAATTCGATGCTGACCTTGCTCCAACCCCACCTGCAAGGAGATGTTAGCGCTGGCGCAAACAGACATCACAAGCCCAACCTACTCAAAGAAGTGTCCTTTTGCTTGCCCGGTCCTGAGACTGGCCACTAACTGCTGTGCCCACTCTGTCCTTGAAAAGGAAATAGCAGGGACCATGGTACTTGTGGGATCAATGTCTTAGTTTATGGCAGGGGTTCCCAACAAAATTTTCTCGAGGACCCCTCGTCGAGCCGCTATTGTGACATGGACCCCCATTAATTCCTAATCCTGAAATTAAAAAGTGAGAGCCAAATTAAGAGTCTTTTTATATTTTATATTTTTAACCAGCGGTCCATTTTTAACTACGCGAACTGTAGCTTCCACGGAAAACAACGCTTTGTTTACTAACACTACTGTTTTGCAAAGAGGCAGCGTGTGCCAGGGAGGAGGGAGGGGAATGGAGAAGACAGGGTACCTGCGCAGTAGTGCACAAATGAAGCCGACACGCGCAAAGCATCTTGGGGAGGTGAGCGTTAGTAGAATGCGCGCGCTGCCTCTTTGCAAAACAGTAGTGTTTGTGAAGCGCCACCTAACGACATACAGCAGAACTACTGCCTCTATCTAATTCTAGTTTTGCGCTAGACTCTGCTCATGCAGGAAGCGGCCAAAACAAAAAATCTGTTATCATACGAAATATATTTAATATATTTTTTATTCTAATAGCATCTTGCGGACCCCTCTGGCATAGCTCGCGGACCCCTGGGGGTCCGCGAACCACCTGTTGGGAACCACTGGTTTATGGGATCAATGCCTTAGTTTGCACTTAGCCTCTTACATACCTGCTGTGCCTTGCCTAGATACCAATCTGATTTGTGCATTAAAGTTTGATGTTGAGTTCTTCGGGCATAGTGAAGGCCAGGACAGGTATGTTCACACGAAAAAGCCAACAAGACTGGATTTCTTCCCCCAGTCTCTATCCATCACCTGAGCTGAGGGAGAAAGATTGTTTTCTGCTGCTCCAGAGAAGCGGACACGGAGCAGTGGATTCAAACTTCAAGAAAGAAGATTCCACCTAAACATTAGGAAGAACTTCCTGACAGTAAGAGCTGTTCGGCAGTGGAATTTGCTACCAAGGAGTGTGGTAGAGTCTCCTTCTTTGGAGGTCTTTAAGCAGAGGCTTGACAGGCATATGTCAAGAATGCTTTGATGGTGTTTCCTGCTTGGCAGGGGGTTGGACTGGATGGCCCTTGTGGTCTCTTCCAACTCTATGATTCTATGAGCTGAAGCCTGAATAGGTTGATTCTGCTAACTAAAAATGGCCGCATGATAAAAAAAACGGCCTCACACAAGATTGACTCTAGAGTCACCTGCCCCCCCCCCCAAATGAGGATTTTCTTCCAAAGCCAGTCATAATACAAAGATTATATCACCATCTAACTACTTTTCACAGTCTGCTACCCCTGAGAAGTGACAGCTAATTGTTTCTTGAATTACTGGAGGGTTTTTTTCCTTTTCTTTTCTTGCCTCTGCAGCCTTGCCTGAGAGATGAATCTCCACTTTTTATCTCCTTGGAGCACAGATTTCTTTCGTAATAACAATTTTGAATCAACTTGTCCTTCCAACGTTGTTCCAAAATCACCCTTTTCTCTTTCTTCTCCAGCCCTTACCAAATTAAATCTGATTGGGCTGGGGACCTGGATCTTGGACTTGGTGATGTGAGCAATGGCATAACATTGCCGCATTACAGTTCATGCCTGCACTCTCTGAGCCACGTTCTCTAGAATTGGCCTCATGGTAGCCTGGAGAATGATCTCTGATGGCTGCAGTTGTCACTAGCATGTCATATATCCTATAAATACCAGATCGGGGGGATGTATATCAGATCAGTGCATATACTTCTGTATATATATATATATACACATACACACACACACACACACACACACACACACAGACACACACACACCAATCCACACAACTACCGAGGGGCGTAGTGTGAGAAAGGACATGGTAGCCATGGCCCCAGGCACAGATTTTTGAAAGGGCACAAGGGGACACAACCTGGCACCCCCCCCCCCCCATGACAGGTTCCCTCGTTCTGGGAAGGGGGAGAGAGACATCATTTTGATTTTTGGAGTTATCTTTTATTTTTAAGATGCTGAGCCTGTGCTGGACAGACAGCACAATATATTGTGTAGACATGGGCGTAGGCGGGGGGGCAGTAGGGGGCAGTTGCCCCCCCAGAAGCAGGGCCGCTGGCCAGCCTGCCCCGCTGCCCACCGCCACCGCCCGGTTCCGTCTCCCTTCTCCCTTGCTGGCTGTGGGGCGGGTGGAGGGAAAGCCAGCTTTCCCTCCACCCGCCCCAGCGATCGCGGAGGGGGGGAGGGTATCGGAACAGCCCGATTTCGGGCTAATCCTGGCGCCCCCTCGCCCCTGCCGATCACGGAGGGGGAGGAGGGGGTCTGAGCCGCCCGTTTTCGGGCTGATCCTGCCGCCCCCTCGTCTCTGCCTGTCGAGGAGGGGGAGGAGGGGGTTGGAGCAGCCCGATTTGGGGCTGATCCTGCCGCCCCCTTGCCCCTGCCTGTCGAGGAGGGGGAGGAGGGGGTCAGAGCAGCCCGATTTTGGGCTGATCCTGGTGCCCCCTCGCCCCTGCCGGTTGCGGAGGGGGAGGAGGGGGTCGGAGCAGCCCAATTTCGGGCTGATCCTGGCGCCCCCTTGCCCCTGAACGACCATGGCTTTCCTTGCCCCACTGTGGCCCCTCCCCCCGTGCCTTGGCCCTGCCCCTTGCCCCCTAATTTTGATCCTGGCTACGCCCCTGTGTATAGATCATACATTGGCAACCTCTGGCCCGTGGGCCGTATTCGGCCCATGAAGGCCGTTTATCTGGCCCACGAGCTGCCCACTTGGTAAGTCCCCCGCGCACTGTGCTAAACAGTCACAGCATGGCGCGGGGACTCACCGAGCGGCTCCGGAAATGGTGCTTGCACAGATGCGGGAAATCGCGTCTCCGCTGACGCCCCTCGCCGCTCCGCCTGAGTAGGAAGAAACACAAAGCACACTTTGGATCGGCTTGCCGCACGCTTTGTGCTTCTTCCTACTCAGGCAGGGAGGCGGAGCAGCGAGGGGTGGCAGCGGCGGCCGCTGACGCAGCTATCTGGCCTGCCCCTTGCCTCCGCCCCACCAGGAAGAAGCGAGGGGTGAGGCCAGCAACATTGGGGCCTCCGCGATGGCGGTCGTGCCGCCGCCATGGTAGCAGCAGCCATTGGTGGAGGTGGCGAGAGGGCGCCATGCTGCCCCCCACAGAGTGGAGCCCAGGGTGCCCCACCCCCTATTGCAACGCCCCTGTTGCCCCCCTTTGCCTACTGCTTCCTCTTGCACCACTTCCTTCAAACCCCTCCCCCCTCGTGACAAGGCAAACAAGTCTGGAGCTCTAGTCAAGAAGAGAAAAGCAGCTGGGGATGAGGGTTGTAGGAAGAAAAAGCTACGAGCAAGAGAAGGGTTTAGCAATCCCTCCATCCAGCTATTTCTCCGGTGCAAATGGCACCTTCCCCACTAACACTTTGCACTTCCTGGCCGGCAACCTGCATTTCCTGCTGCTAAATCTCTGCTTGACACATTAAGATTATAGTTAATCCTTTCATTTTCTTGTACTGTGAAAGAAAGCGAGAGAGCGAGAGCAAGAGCGAGAGCGAGAGCGAGAGAGAGAGAGAGAGCTGCTTGTTACAGGTAACTTTCAGCATCTTGGGGAGTTACGGCAACAGCTGTAAAGAGATGCTCTATCTTTTATTTAAAAAAATTAAAAAGTGCATTGCTCAAAATGCATGCCGGTCCATCAACTGGTAATAAATATTTATCACAGCATTCTGCAGCTTTTATTCTTCTTTGTGAAGTAGGCTCTCCTGTTGTTCCAGGAACTCTAATCTAGGCCATTACATGAAAATAGGAATCTTATTTTGAACCATTTTCTCTGACCAAAATCCAACTTACAGATTTGAAGACTGAAGCACACCATCACCCCAGTCCTAGCAAATACACACATTTCTGATGTCTCTCTCGGTGCAGTTCTGCACATCCCCGTGTATGAGACTTGCTTACATTATGACCATAGCTGCCAAGTTTTCCCTTTTCTCGCGAGGAAGCCTATTCAGCATAAGGGAAAATCCCTTTAAAAAAGGGATAACTTGGCAGCTATGATTATGACAGGACTGAAAGATCCCAAGCAGATCTCCCCAGTGGCTTAACTTGGTGAGTTTTCCTCTGCTCTTTACATAGAAATTCACTACAAGCTGAGTTATGGGTAGAGCAAAACTTTATTGCTGTTGAGGCCAGGGAACTTGCAGAGATCGCCAGTAACTTTTCCAACTAGACCACACCTCTGGGTTAGCTCTTCAGGAGCTGGCCCTCTGAATCATAGCTGCTTCTCTGAAAGGGCCACAGGTCAGATTTTTAGTTGATAATGCATATTTCTGGATTGGGTGAGTTGTACACATATCTGCCTTGGGGAATTAATACAAGGAAGCCTTGAAATTTTCATGGTTCAGATCATGAAAGACTACAAAATATTCACCTCCATTTTAGTGCACATTTCCCCCCCAACATACACATTTTTTTTTGCAAGCAGTTTTCCCTAACGCACAGCATTTTCACATGGTATTTTCACAAATCGCTGCATTCTTATGCACCCTTCCCCCTGCTGTGTGCCATTTGGTACACATTACCAAATGTGTACCAAATGCGGGTGGCGCTGTGGGTTACACAGAGCCTAGGGCTTGCCGATCAGAAGGTGGGCAGTTCGAATCCCCGCCACGGGGTGAGCTCCCGTTGCTCAGTCTCAGCTCCTGCCCACCTAGCAGTTCGAAAGCATGTCAAAGTGCAAGTGGATAAATAGGTACCACTACAGCGGGAAGGTAAACGGCGTTTCCGTGTGCTGCTGTGGTTCGCCAGAAGCGGCTTTGTCATGCTGGCCACATGACCCAGAAGCTGTACGCTGGCTCCCTCGGCCAATAACGCGAGATGAGCGCCACAACACCAGAGTCGGTCACGACTGGACCTAATGGTCAGGGGCCCCTTTACCTTTACTTGCATTGCAAAATCCAGAGAAGTGCTAATTTCAAAGAATAGCTGCGTTTTGATTTGCCCCCAATCCCTGTGCTTCTTACCCAGCGGCACCTGAGCAGATCTAATCTCTCGGTCTTTTCTCTCATGAACACAACATACAAACACACCCACCCTGCAGGTGTTTTGCATGCACCTCCCTGAGACTGAGATTCTGCTCCGTAATTGCAGAATCCAGGAAATTGGGCCATTAGTTGTACTAGCAAGCAGCGTCTGATCCATGGCTCATAATGCCACATTTTTTGTTTAGGTTGTTGCAAAGCCCTCCTCCAAACCCATTTATCTCAGTCATTTGATAGCTACATGCAGGTAATCAGAAAGCACATGCGTTGTCAAATTATTCCCTTTAGCTTGCCCCAAACGCCAAGCCATGATATTTATCCTGATATTTATCATCTCTTTTAAACATTATAACTTATGTAAAGCACCACAGTAAAGCAGGGTTCCACCCCCCTTAAAAAATAAAAAAATAAATAAAACTCCAGCAAGATACAGTAACTGTAATCCTATGTCACCGGTCTCCGTTCCAAAGCGATAACTGTGAAAGGGTTCTGAAGAACATTTTTTGCTTTCATCTTGGAAATAATAGTGTGATGTTATCTTTTCCTAAGCCTCTGAAGCAATGTGTGTTTTGTCAGGAGCAGATATTTGCTGAGGAGTTTAATTTCCTAAAAGAAGCCTGTTTGCAATGTGATTAGTTGCGTGCCTTGTACCATCTTGGAGATGCTTCCCTGCCTCTTACAATGGCAGGGGGGACAAAACAGGCATGGAAACAAGGATGCCAGACAAGGATTGGCTCATCACATCCAACTCTCCCTCAAACATCAGCTTAATCTACAGATTGTGTTATAAAATCAGGAGCAAAGAAACTCTCCCCCCCCCCAATTCTGAGGGCCGCATTCCATTCAGGGCGACTTTTTCAAGGCCACATGCCAGGGGCGAGCAGGGCCTGAGCAGAGCAATGAATGAATTTTTTAACCTTCACACAGCAGGTTACTTTCAACATACAAGGGATGCAGATGGCGCTGTGGTCTAAACCACTGAGCCTCATGGGCTTGCCAGTCAGAAGGTCGGCAGTTCGAATCCCCACGGTGGGGTGAGCTCCCATTGCTCTGTCCCAGCTTCTACCAACCTAGCAGTTCGAAAGCACACCAGTGCAAGTAGATAAATAGGCGCTGCTGCGGCAGGAACTCAAACAGCATTTCCGCACGCTTTGGTTTCCGTCACGGTGTTCCGTTGCGCCAGAAGCGGTTTAGTCATGCTGGTCCCATGACTTGGAAAGCTGTCTGTGGACAAACTCTAACTCCCTTGGCCTGAAAGCTGCAACCCCATAGTTGCCTTTCACTGGACCTAGCTGTCCAGGGGTCCTTTACCTTTTCAACACTATGGGGGAAATTCCCCTTGGAGGGTGATCAAGTACAGATGCTCACACCAAATCCCTAGTCAGTCAGACTTGATTCAGCAATGCATTACAGGACAGAATTCAAAGAGTCTGCAAGAGCATTTCAATTAGGACACACATTATTTAAGTAAAATATATGTCATTTTAGCTGCTCATCCTCTGCTCAACTGCCTTCTGCCACCCCAACACATCACTATCTGTCAGGGCTGCTGTTCGGCTCCCCACAACCAAGGACCACCAAGGCTCGATGATGGGTTTTCAAGCTTTATTGCTATATACATATGTACAGTTCAGAAAGACATGACCACCTATTCCGAGTCAGAATCAGGAACTGGCACACGTCTCATAGAATCATAGAGTTGGAAGAGACCACAAGGGCCATCCAGTCCAACCCCCTGCCAAGCAGGAAACACCATCAAAGCATTCTTGACATATGCCTGTCAAGCCTCTGCTTAAAGACCTCCAAAGAAGGAGACTCCACCACACTCCTTGGTAGCAAATTCCACTGCCGAACAGCTCTTACTGTCAGGAAGTTCTTCCTAATGTTTAATCCAACTGCATCTTAAATTCAGATGCAAAAAAACCCCCAAAACACACTTACAAAAATTCTCTGCCCTATTTTTCCGGGAGGAAGCTCTAAAACAATATTAAAATTGTATTAAACAATAATAAAACAGGATCTGCAGCTGCAATCACTTTTCACATGTAAGGGAGGGGTTTTTTTGGGGGGGGGGGAAGTATTTCATCAAATATTCTCCAGGGGGGTTGAAATTATTCAACAGACTGAAAGGAGCTCAAAAAAGATATTAAAAGGGGGAGATCAGAAAAGTATTTTCTGAGAAATTTCTCCCCAGCCCCTAGTTTTAATTCCACATTTGTCATTATTTGCTATATCAATCACAATCAATCACAACACCTTTATTGGCATATATATTTGCTATATCAGAAAAGATATCCTGCCTTTTCTGCTCTCATTTCCATTGTGGGCTCCTGACCACGCTTCATGAATCTCTGGCTAGAAGATCTACTACAACCTTTGCATACCTGGCGCTGTCCATATGTTTTAGACTATGAGAGATGTAAGTCCAAAACAAATGGAGGGATCCCAGGTCGGCGGAAAGCCACTTCCGTGCTTTTGCCGGAGGTGGAGTTGTGGGCAGCCCGACGAGCCCATTGCGTGGGGGCTGCAGTTTCAGCCCCCACGCAATGGAAGCCTCCAACTGCGTCATCCGCGCCCCTGTCCAATAGGGACGAGGGGGCGGGGCCGCAGCGCTTAAATCCTCCCGCGTTGCCGGAACTCGGTCTCTTTGTTCCAGTTCGCCGGAGCAAACAGACGCACCTTCGTTTTTGGCTTAGGCTTATTTCTTTTGCAGGGATCTTGGCATCACCCTTCTTTGTCCTCCCGTTTGTTTTGTGTGTTTTCCCTTGTTTGTTGTCCTTCTGTGTATTTTTTTGTGCCGGGGCAGAATAATAATATTGCAGATGCTTTGTCTCGTTTCCAGATGGACCGCTTCCGCTCATTAGCACCGGATGCGCAGCAGTGTCCAGAGAGGTTCCCGGAACAGCTATGGAACCTTGGGAACGAGAAATCCTAAAGGGAGTATTTGCTTCTGTGGCCCCCGCTACCCTCAGCTCCTATAAGCGGGCATGGGCAGACTTCCTTGCCTTCCGGCAGAAGGGCGCTGGTGTGCGCCTTGAAGGGCCACCAACCCCTGAGGAGGTTATGCAATACGTGGTGCACCTTAGAGGGCTGGGTCGCGCCGCCAAGACGCTGGGCATCCACACTGCAGCTATCACCTTTTTCTCAAAATCTCTCTATCTCACCGACCCCTGCGATAACTTCCATTTGCGTAGAGCAATGGAGGGTTGGCGTAGGCTGCAGCCTCCCGTGCCTGATTCCAGGCGGCCCATCACTTTCGACATGCTTACTCAAATCCATAAGCAATTGAGAACCCTTTGTTGGTCCAAATTTGAAGCGCGGCTGTTTTCGGCAGCTTTTTCGTTGGCTTACTTCGGGGCCCTTAGGGTTGGCGAGGTGGTGTGTGAGGACCACCCTGACGGTATCACCCGGGGTATATTATTACAGGATCTATCACTGTCCGACTCCCTGGCTCTTGTTCACGTCCGCCAGTCAAAGACGGACCAGAAGGGGAAAGGCGCTACCATTCGCCTCCCGGCAACAGGCGCTGCAGGTCCTTGTCCAGTGAAGGATACCAGACGTTATCTTCACCTCCGACCGCCAGGACCCGGTCCATTACTCATTCACCATGACGGTGCTAGGCTTACCCGTCAGCAATTTACCAGGGTACTTCGCAAAGCCATTGCATCTTGCGGGTACAACCCCACGGAATTTTCTGCCCATTCATTTAGAATAGGCGCTGCTACTTCTGCCATGCACCTAGGTTTGTCATCGGAAAGGATTCAGGAGATGGGGAGGTGGAAGTCGAACGCGTACAAAAGGTACATTCGCACGTAGGTCGATTCTGGTAGCAGCGCTGACCCCGGCCTTTTTTCACCTCTATTTTTCAGGTTACCATTTCATCCGGGGTTGGATAGCAGGGCACAGTATAGTGCATTGGGCCCAGAGAAGGGCAATCGAAGTTGGTCTGGGAAGCGGGCTCGGCCTCCCAGAAAATGTTGAGGTGTCCTGGATATCCAGAAGGGGCATGCTGTGGAGCGAGTTGCTACCGATTATCCGAGCCCGGGCTGCTTCACTTGGCCCCCCAGATTTTCTTATCGTGCAGCTCGGTGAAAACGACCTAGCTTACCGCAACGCGGTCGATCTGCGGTTACATATATGCAAGGATTTTGATGTTATGATGGACAGTTTTCCGGGGATGATGATATTGTGGTCCTCCTTGCTGGAGAGGCGCTGTTGGCGTGATGGACGTTGCCCAAAAGCCTTGAACAATTCCAGGAGGCTTTTGAACTCATTCGTGGCCCGCAGAGTGTTATCATTGAATGGCCGGGTTATACAGCACCCCACTTTGAAACGAAGCGAAGCAGCCCTCTATCGTGATGATGGCGTGCACCTTTCTCCTATCGGGAATGACATCTGGCTACAGAACGTGATTGCTGGCATAAGAGATGTCCTGTATGAGGTAGATCTTAATTAGGTGAATAAGAGAGTAGGGTCACACTCCTTCGGTAAATGATTAATTAATGATTTATATCTGATAATAAATTAGCTGAGTACTAAACTACAAATTAGGGTTACGCTAAATTGACTGTTTTGGTTTATAACATGTGAGCGGATTGGTGGCGAGCCTGGGGGGGCTCGAGTGGCGGTTAGGCGTTGGAAATTTGCATAACAATAAGATGGAGGAGGGGCAGATTGCGTCATCGCCTGCCCAAATATGGAGAAGTAATTCCGTTAAAGGATTCCGGGGGCGAGGCTTGGTCCAGAGCCGGGAGTCGCCAGGGCCGTAAGGCACGCCCCGTACGGTGGCCACAGGAGGAGTTCCGGTTGATCTGCATCGCCGGGTCCCTTCTGGTGGTTAACTTCTCACGGACTTCAACACACGGGTTGGAGTCGGATTTAGTCTGGTAGGTTCCAACGCCTAAGCCAATTCCGCTCAACATGCATAAATTTAATAAAGTTGTGGCCTGAACCACCCAATTTAACCCTTAAATTCTGTGTCACGAGTCAATTATTTCACTGATCGGAGGGACTTGCTACACAAAGCCACTTCCGTGCTTTTGCCGGAGGTGGAGTTGTGGGCAGCCCGACGAGCCCATTGCGTGGGGGCTGCAGTTTCAGCCCCCACGCAATGGAAGCCTCCAACTGCGTCATCCGCGCCCCTGTCCAATAGGGACGAGGGGGCGGGGCCGCAGCGCTTAAATCCTCCCGCGTTGCCGGAACTCGGTCTCTTTGTTCCAGTTCGCCGGAGCAAACAGACGCACCCGCCCACCCGCCCCTTAAAAAGAGAATAGGGGGCGCTGCTGCGGACCTAGTCGGTTGCCTGGTTAGTCAGTGGACCGGGTAGGACTTTTCCCATACTGGGCTAGCCATGATGGGTTTTTCGCCTACCTCGTAGCATGTCGTCACAACTTAGGCTAGGCGGTTAGGCGTTGGAAATTTGCATAACAATAAGATGGAGGAGGGGCAGATTGCGTCATCGCCTGCCCAAATATGGAGAAGTAATTCCGTTAAAGGATTCCGGGGGCGAGGCTTGGTCCAGAGCCGGGAGTCGCCAGGGCCGTAAGGCACGCCCCGTACGGTGGCCACAGGAGGAGTTCCGGTTGATCTGCATCGCCGGGTCCCTTCTGGTGGTTAACTTCTCACGGACTTCAACACACGGGTTGGAGTCGGATTTAGTCTGGTAGGTTCCAACGCCTAAGCCAATTCCGCTCAACATGCATAAATTTAATAAAGTTGTGGCCTGAACCACCCAATTTAACCCTTAAATTCTGTGTCACGAGTCAATTATTTCACTGATCGGAGGGACTTGCTACACAAGGCTGATTTCCTGGGTCACTTCAGATTTTAAACTCTGATCTTAATAGATTCTTCTTCTTCTTTAATCATACAGCATTTTTTGGAAGCCAAGAAACCAAACTGTGTGCAGAATCAACATTCTACATTCATTCTTCAGTTTCTTGTTTTATTAAAAGTCAAAGTTATTTTATAATCCAGATTTTCGCCCTGCTGTGAACATTCTGAGATTCAGCAGAGGGAGGGAGAAGCCGAAAATGGCAATGGTTTCAAACACTTGCAATACCTTCCTGTGTGTAAAGTTTCTCTAGCTCTTGCCTTGAAGGTAAGCAGCCCAGATAAACTACTGGTCCACAGCCCATCTCCTTTTCTGTTATTTATTATTTGGATCGTTTTTGCAAAGTTCCTCACATCCAATAATCATTAAGTGTCCCTGCTGAGGAAATCAGCTGCTTCTCGCTGAAAAGAAAATAACTTTTATGCCCCGTTTGAATCGCAAACGGTACTTTGTGTATTAGGTTTTAGGTTATTGGGTTGTCGTTTTCTTGCTGGGATTCTGCCAGCCTTGCATTTCTACCAAAACGGAGTAAGCTGTATTTTGGTTGGTAAGGACATTAGCATGCCACAGAACATTATGAAGCATATTGCAAAATGGATGGAGCGCAGAGAAACAACTTCTGGAGTTGGAGAGATTTAATTGACTGTCAAAGGTTCAGTGTTGTGTTCTTGAAATTCGTTTGTGGGAGGAGGGAAGAAAAACCCTGGTAGAAATAAAGAAGATCTGTTGCGCAGAAAATGAAGGCTGCCGTTCCTCTCACCTTTTTTTTTTTTTTGCTTATCTATACATCAGCCTCAACACTGATAAGGACCCTCATATATTGTATACAATGTAAGCCTAAACAATGGGCTGCCAGAGAACTCCCCGTGCACCACGAGAAAAACATTTATTAAATACGGAATGGGTTCTGAGAGTCCAGAGAACTCCGTCAGAAAGGAGGCTTCCTGTTGCATTTCTGCATGATTCATTGTTCTGATCTTGCCTCTCATTCTCCTCCTCATCCTGGAGAGTAGTGACTAGTGGAGTGTCACAGGGTTCTGTCTTGGGCCCAGTCTTATTCAACATCTTTATCAATGACTTGGATGATAGGCTTGAGGGCATCCTGAGCAAGTTTGCAGATGACACCAAATTGGGAGGGGTGGCTAATACCCCAGAGGACAGGATCACACTTCAAAATGACCTTAACAAGGAGAAATGTAAAGTACTACACTTGGGCAAAAAAAGAGGAAAGGCACAAATACAGGATGGGAGACACCTGGCTTGAGAGCAGTACATGTGAAAAGGATCTATGGTAGACCACAAACTTGACATGAGTCAACAGTGTGATGCAGCAGCTAAAAAAGCCAATGCAATTCTGGGCTGCATCAATAGGAGTATAGCATCTAGATCAAGGGAAGTAATAGTACCACTGTATTCTACTCTGGTCAGACCTCACCTGGAGTACTGTGTCCAGTTCTGGGCACCACAGTTCAAGAAGGATACTGACAAGCTGGAACATGTCCAGAGGAAGGCAACCAAAATGGTCAAAGGCCTGGAAACGATGCCTTATGAGGAACGGCTTAGGGAGCTGGGCATGTTTAGCCTGGAGAAGAGAAGGTTAAGGGGTGATATGATAGCCACGCTCAAATATATAAAAGGATAAAAGAAACGTTGTATATAAAAGGATAAAAGAAATGTTGTTTTCTGCTGCTCCAGAGAAGCGGACACGGAGCAAAGGATTCAAACTACAAGAAAGAAGATTCCACCTAAACATTAGGAAGAACTTCCTGACAGTAAGAGCTGTTCGGCAGTGGAATTTGCTACCAAGGAGTGTGGTGGAGTCTCCTTCTTTGGAGGTCTTTAAGCAGAGGCTTGAGAGGCATATTGTCAGGAGTATGGGCAGGAGTCAGGCTCTGGGGCCTGTAGTGCTTTGCAGGACTGGGGCATGCCTCAGGTTGTGCTGGAGAAGCAAGGCGTGGCCACACAGGTGGAGACCTCAGCTTGTGCTCGAGAGGCAAGGAGTAATCTCTCAGGTGAGGCCACTTGTTATCTCACTGCACCTGGTGGCAGGAGCTGGGAGGGATAAAAGCTCAGCTTTTCCCTTCAGCTCTTTGCGACAGCAGCGCTATCCCTGCCTTGTTGCATCTGGCCTCTTGATCATTGCTCCTTGGACCCTTGCCTTGCCGACGCCTTGATTCTTGCTCTGTGGACCCTTGCCTTGCCGACGTCTTGATCCTTGCTCCATGGACCCTTGCCTTGCCGACGTCTTGATCCTTGCTCTGTGGACCCTTGCCTTGCCGACGCCTTGATTCTTGCTCTGTGGACCCTTGCCTTGCCGACACCTTGATCCTCGACCCTTGTACCTTCGCCTTGCTTCTTGTTCCTTGTACCTTCACCTTGCTTCTTGTTCCTTGAACCTTCGCCGTGCTTCTTGTTCCTTGAGCTTTCGCCTTGCTTCTTGCTCCTTGGACCTTCGTCTCTGCCTTGCTCCTTGACCCTGCGACTGCCTGCTACTGGACCCTCAGCCCTGCACCTGTTCCTGCTTCTGCACCTCCATCTTGCCTCTGGTCCTGACGCCCGCCGACCGGACCGTGACACTTATGTCAAGAATGCTTTGATGGTGTTTCCTGCTTGGCAGGGGGTTGGACTGGATGGCCCTTGTGGTCTCTTCCAACTCTATGATTCTATGATTCTGCCCCATCTCTGCATAAGATGTCATGGAGGCATTCGGCTATTCCCAGTGTAAAGAGACATGGCGATATTCGGGGCAGGAAGATAATGGTCTCGCAATGAGGGGGCATGAGCTGGTCCTTTCATCGTAGGCAGGCCATTAGGCTTATGTCAACCCTGGGACTCTGCAGGAGTGGCAGACCTATTTGGAAGGACTGAACCTGCAGGCTCCAAGGGGTTTTCTGATGGCTCTGGGGAATTTCTCCTGTCTGTGTGGCAGGCAGCCCCTGCCGCTGATGCCTTGTTCTGTCTTCGGTATCTGAAATCAAGAGGTGACTCCGGCAATTGAGACAATCACTCTTAAGGTGTCCTACAAATCCTGGGCAAAACTCATTTGTCTCCATCTAAAGAACTAAAGAACTGGGGCCTCTGAAATAGCTGGCAGGTCAGCTAGAGTGATGTTGCAGAAGGACTGACTGGGGATGAATCCAACCCTGGAATTAATTTTAGAGAATATTCTGTGGCAGAGATGGTGGCTACCCAGATGTTTAGAAAATCTGTACGAGTTTTAATTTGTTTTCATCTGTTCTATTGTGGTTTAACCTTTTCGTATGTTTTAAAGGATGGTTATATCTTTTAGTGATAATTATATTGTTTTATCTTTTTTTTGTAAACCACTTTGAGGTTTTTTTCCTACAGTTAAGCGGTACATAAATTCTATGCATGCTTCTTCACTCTCATTTGTATCTCCACTGTGTCACCCTGTGCAGCTGTTTTGGACCGTACCGCATCCCTTTGGATCACCAATGTCATTCTCTATCTTCCTATAGACATAAAAACATAAGGCTATCATCATGCTGCAGTTCTGTGGCTGCTGATAGGCAGCCATGCCAACTCCAGCATGATGGCGGCAGGTATGTGAGTGAGGAAGCAGCGCCGGTGGTAGGCAACCCAGCGGAGTTGATGCTGTGAGGGTTGTTGTTGTTGTTGTTGTTGTTGTTGTTGTTGTTGTTGTTGTTGTTATACCTTGCCCATCTGTCTGGGTTTCCCCAGCCACTCTGGCCGGCTTACCGCATCTTTATAAAAGCATAATAAAACATCAAACATTAAAAACTTCCCAATACAGGGCTGCCTACAGATGTCTACTAAAAGTTGTGTAATTTCTTTATCTCCTTGACATCTGAAGGGAGGGTGCCACTACTGAGAAGGTCCTCTATCTGGTTCCCTGTAACTTCACTTCTCTCAGTGAGGGAACCAGCAGAAGACCCTCAGAGGAAGACCTCAGTGTCCAGGCTAAGAATACTGTGTCCAATTCTGGGTACCACAATTTAAGAAGGATGTTGACAAGCTGGAATGTGTGCAGAGGAGGGCAAACCAAGATGATCAGGGGTCTGGAAACAGCCATACGAGGAGCTGGGTATGTTTAGCCTGGAAAAGAGGAGACTGAGAGGAGATATAGGATAGCCATCTTCAAATACCGTAAGGGCTGTCACATGGAAGAGGGAACATTCCTGTATTCTCCTGCTCTGAGGGTAAGACTCAAACCAATGGCTTCAAGTTACAAGAAAGGAGATTCTGACTCAACATTTTTTTGGGGGGGACTGTCTGACAGTAAGAGCTGTTCGGCAGTGGAACAGACTCCCCTGAGAGGTTGTGGGCTCTCCTTTCTTGGAGGTTTTAAAGCAGAGCTTGGGTGGCCATCTGCCATGGATGCTTTAGCTGAGATTCATGCATTGCAGGGGTTGGACTAGATGACCCTTGGGTACCTTCCATCTCTAACCTTAACTTCTGCAATAACCGTTTCATTTTCCTAATGGAAATTTAAAAAAACAAACTGCAAAGCATGAGTTAAATTTAGATTGGTGGTGCTTGAAAAAAAATATTCTCTCTGGCTTTATTTTAACTGCCTGCATCTGTGGCCTTGAACACAGAATAACTCAAGTGGAGTGATTCTGTGCAGCAAGTGATAAAAGAGACAGTGAATTCTTTGTCCTTACTTTTTATTCTGAGTATCTGTGTTGAGACTGGGAGCACCATGTTTTGGAGACTAACCCATGCTGCTGAAGGGCATGTTGCTAAGTGTTTTTTGTTGTTGCAGATTTTTCCAGAAGTGCCCGTGCAACAATCTGCCTTTCTTTCTTTCTGCCCTGCACCTCATGCTCAGATTAACTAATTGGCAAAAATGCCCATCATTGTCATAGGCAGGATATTTGTGGAAGGAGATCCTGTATATTTTGGCAACTATTTCTACACTTTTCTGCCTGTTCCACCCACAGAGATCACTTACCGCAGCCTCCACCCATATCGGGAGGGGAAGGTAGATTTTTGCACTCGCTGCAAGAATCCTCGAGTGAATCACTTTACTTTTTCTCCGTGGAATGAAACATAAATTATTCTCTTATTGGAGAGAAAGTAAAGAGGGTGCAGTTTCTTTGAGCCTCTACTGGGGAAAGCCCTGCACCAAAATTAGGCAAGGCCTTGGGGATCGAAGACAGAGGGGGGGGATTCCCCTCTCTCATTATGCTAGAACTTCATTGCACAGCACACAAACTATGGAACTCACTGTCACAAGAGGTAGTGATGGGCCCCCAGCTTGGATGGCTTTAAATGAGGATTGCACAAATTCGTGATTAAGGCTACAAGCCATAAGGAACACCATTTCAGATAAAACCACAGCGGACTTTGCTACCAAACTCTGCCACTTTGTCCTTACCCACAACCACTTCAAATTTGGTGATGACCTGTTCCTCCAGATCAGCGGCACAGCCATGGGCACCCGCATGGCCGCACAGTATGCCAACATCTTCATGGCAGATTTAGAACATCATTTCCTAGACTCCTACCCACTCAAACCTCTCTTGTACCTACGATACATTGACGATATTTTTATTATCTGGACACATGGACAACAGACCCTGGAAACCTTCCACCAGACATTCAATGACTTTCACCCCACCATCAACCTAACAATGAACCAATCTATGCAAGAAATACATTTTTTGGACACTACTATAAAAATACAGGATGGACGTATAGACACCACCTTATACAGAAAACCAACTGACCGACAAACATATCTACATGCTTCTAGCTACCATCCCAAACATACCAAACAATCCATCGTATACAGCCAGGCCCTACGTTACAACCGTATCTGTTCCAACTCTACAGACAGAGAATCTCACCTAAGAGATCTACAGCAAACCTTTTTAGAACTAAAATATCCACCTGATGAAGTTAAACAACAGATCAACAGAGCCAGACTGATATCTAGGGAGAACCTGCTGCAAGACAGACCCAAAAAGGAAAAAAACAGAACACCACTAGTCATCACATACAGCTCCCAAGTTAAAACAGTACAACACATCATCAGAGATCTACAGCCTCTCCTGGACAATGACAGCTCCCTTTCTCAAGCTCTGGGAGGAAGACCTTTCATTGCCTACAGACAGCCACCCAATCTTAAACAACTCCTCACCCACAATAATACAACCACCAGACTTAACATGGACACTGGTACCAGAGCCTGCAATAAACCCAGATGCCAACTTTGCTGCCACATACACCCGGACAACATCATTACTGGCCCCAACAACATCCAACATACCATCTCAGGACTATTTAATTGCTCATCTTCTAACATTGTGTATGCCATCAAATGCCAACGGTGCCCTTCAGCTCTCTATATTGGACAAACAGGCCAAACCCTACGCCAAAGGATAAATGGACATAAATCTGACATCAGGAACCATAAGACTGAAAAACCAGTAGGAGAACACTTCAATCTCCCAGGACATTCTATACAAGATCTCAAAGCAGCTGTTTTATTACAGAGAAATTTCAGGAACAGACTGGAAAGGGAAGTTGCTGAATTGGAAATCATTACCAAGCTTAAAACCATGGAAGCACCTGGGATGAATAGAGATATCGGATTCTTATCTCATTATGCATGATCAAGCTTTCTTTAGCACCTCAGCCCAGGACTAATTGCAGCCATCAGCAGCCATTAACACCCATCTACAGGTTTACCACTCCCATCAGCCCATCTCCCATTCCCACCCACCCCCACCACCCTCTGTATATATATAGGGTCTGACACTTCTGTTTCTAGTGTATCTGAAGAAGTGTGCATGCACACGAAAGCTCATACCAAAATATAAACTTAGTTGGTCTTTAAGGTGCTACTGAAGGAATTTTTTTATTAAAAAAAAAAGTGGGTGAAAAAGTGGGGCGAGTAAGTTGTATTGCAAGGCCTGTGGTTGGATGAGAGATAGTGTCAGGGGACCCTGGGAGGGGAGCGACTTCACCCAGGGACAGGAACTAAGGGGACCAGTCGAGAAAGGAGGAGGGCTGGGAGGAGGGCAAACAGGAAGGTGGTGCAAGGGCTCTCAGTGAGGCGGAGGGGCTCAGGGATGCTACTGGCAGGAGCGAGGAAAAAGTGGCACCCAAGGGTACTGCAGCTGGGGAGGTATCAGAAGGTGGGGAAGCGAGGAGGCTACTCAGTAGTTCAGGGGAAGGGTCTGCTCCTGCTCCCTCCCCTGAGGTCCGGAGAAGGGGAAAGCATCAGGAGCAAAGGCAGAAGTGAGGGGGGGGAGGTTCCTTTGCTGGCAATGATTGGAACGTGTCCAGAAGAGGACAACCAAAATGGTCAAAGGCCTGGAAACGATGCCTTATGGGGAACGGCTTAGGGAGCTGGGTATGTTTAGCCTGGAGAAGAGAAGGTTAAGGGGTGATATGATAGCCATGTTCCAATATATAAAAGGATGTCACATAGAGGAGGGAGAAAGGTTGTTTTCTGCTGCTCCAGAGAAGCGGACACGGAGCAATGGATTCAAACTTCAAGAAAGAAGATTCCACGTAAATATTAGGAAGAACTTCCTGACAGTAAGAGCTGTTCGGCAGTGGAATTTGGAGGTCTTTAAACAGAGGCTTGACAGGCATATGTCTAGAATGCTTTGATGGTGTTTCCTGCTTGGCAGGGGGTTGGACTAGATGGCCCTTGTGGTCTCTTCCAACTCTACGATTCTATGATTCTATAAACATTCAGGCTACAGCTTCATGCTTGAGTGGGGATTTGAACCCTGGTCTCCCAAGCCCTAGTTTGACACTCTAACCATCATGCCATATGGCTCTCAGTAGTCTGACTCAGTACGAGACAGCTTCATGTGGTCATAGAGCACAGTTAGTTCACTGTGAATCAGTAGTGGACAACATGGTGGGACTCTGCCACGCACTTGGCCTCTGGCCAGTTGCATTGTTGTTGATTCCTGGGAGGTAGATGTGGAGGGACTAGGTCTGCTGGGTGCAAATGAACCAGTGGAGCCAATCCAGGGCTCTTGCCTGTGTGTCTCAACCATGCCAACCTCACCATCACCTTCCCCTCCTGGTACGTAGCAGGAGGGAATAGCTCAGTCTCTTGATCTCAGGGTTGTGGGTTTGTGCCCCACATTGGGCAAATGGTTCCTCTATTGCAGGGGGTTGGACCACAGGATCCTAGTGGTCCCTCCCAACTCTATGAATCGATGGTGTGACCAACCAACCAGTGGTCAGGTCAGTGTGGTTGCCCACCCCCATGCTGTCCGCTCCTGCTGTGACCACGACACAGGGAGCAACTCAGACGTTTAAATGTTCCCTTGGATTCCCCCTCAAATGCTGGAATTGCTTGCTCACTTGAGTGAATGAACCGCCTGCTTTTGTATCTAGAGATTGCGGCGGACCTTGAATGCATTTAATTTGCAGTCTTTGAACTGCAGGACTATAGGCTGTGTGCAGCAATTCAGTGCTTTTAGCTTGGTTTCCGTTTATATAGCTTGACAGCAGCATGTGTTTTGTTGCTGGAATTACCTCCGCCAAACGCTAGGCACAATAAATATACAGTAACTGGGGAAGGTCATTTCATCTCCAGCTATTTCAAGAGCAAAACGATACCTTCTGGAGGGAAGAGAACAAGTGCGGGTTTCTAAAAGTGTGTTTTCTGAAAGGGCATTAAGTTTCCCAAAACCTTGTTTATCACACTCCACTGTTACTTAAGGCTTCGCAAGGCTGCAGACACAAATCACTATTAGCAATCCTTCCCATCATCCCTGGGAACTCTGGGAACTGTAGTTTGGGATCAGGCTAGGAAGCAGAATTCTCAGCACCCTTGCCAAACTACAGTCACCAAAATTCTTCAGTGCAAGCCACGCAAGTTAGAGTAAAATTGGTCTAAATTTGCAGAACAGATGACCATACACAATTTGCAAACAGCAGTCCAGCTGCAGCTAACTGTTCTGTGAGATTAATTGCCGATAAGACCCCATTTATCCCTAACATGTAGACATTTTCCCCCTCCCTGTATAGAAGACTTTGAGTGACTTTCCCTCCCATTGCTTTACTTGCCTCCTTAGTAAAGTACTTGATAAAGTCCACCACACACTGGGACCATAGCTGCCAAGTTTTCCCTTTTCTCGCGAGAAAGCCTATTCAGCATAAGGGAATTTCCCTTAAAAAAGGGGAGAACTTGGCAGCTATGACTGGGACATTCACAGGGAAAGCAAATATATTGTATTACCAACCTTACTGTATGCTTGTGAAACATGGACCACTTATAAACTCCATCTCCAACTTCTAGAAAGATTCCATCAATGGTGTCTCCAAAAATCTTTACACATCACTTGGGAAGACAGGCAAAATAATGCCAGTGTACTGGAAGAAGCAAAGCTCACCAGTGTTGAAGCAATGATTCTTCAACATCAACTTCGTAGGACTGGTCATGTTGTGCGGATGCCTGATGATCATCTTCCAAAGCAACTACTCTATTCTGAACTTAAAAATGGGAAGCGTAATGCTGGTGGTCAACAAAAGAGGTTTAAAGATTGTCTCAAGGCAAATCTAAAAGAATGTAGTATAAACATGACAACTGGGAAACACTAGCCTGCAAGCGCTCCAGTTGGAGAACAGCCTTTACCAAAGTTGTCATGGGCTTTGAAGAAACTTGATCTCAGGACGTAAGGGAGAAACATGCTAAGAGGAAGGCACGCTTGGCAAATCCACACCGTGATCATCTCCCTCCCGGAAACCTATGTGGAAGGACGTGTGGATCCAGAATTGACCTCCACAGTCACTTACAGACTCACTGTTAAAACCATGTTTATGGAAGACAATCTTACTCAGCTACAAGTGATCACCAAAGAAGACTAAAGTATTCGATAAAGTCCATCCCACACTGCCATACCTAAGAACGTAAGAGCATTGCTGGATCAAGCCAGTAGCCCATCTAGTCTAGCATCCTGTTCTCACAGTGGCCAACCAGATGTCTGTGGGAAACGAGAGAGCTGGACCCGAGCACAAGAGCAGCCTCCCCTCTTGTGGGTTCCAGCAACTGTTATTCAGAAACATTGCTGTCTCCAGCAGTATAGCCTTATCCTCCATGAACTTGTCCAAATCCTCTTTTGAAACTATTCAGATTGGTAGACACCACTGCCTTCTAGGTGAGTGAGTGCCAGCATTTCTCTCTGTGATGGTGAAGAAGTCCTTCATTTTATCTGTCCTGAATATTCGGCTTCCCTTGACGTCCACAACATCTAGCACTGAGAGAGGGAGGAAAACTCTATCCGCTTTCTCTATGCCATGTATGATTTTACAAACCTCTGTCATGTTACCTCTCCCTTGCCTTTTCTCTAAACCAGTGTTTCCCAAACTTGGGTCTTCAGCTGTTTTTGGACTACAACTCCCACCACCCCCAGCTAGCAGGACCAGTGGTCAGGGATGATGGGAATTATAGTCTAAAAACAGCTGGAGGGCCAAGTTTGGGAAACTTTGCCTAAACTAAAACTGCAACTTTCCTCATAGCGGAGTTGCTCCATCCCCTGGATCATTTTGGTTGCTCTTTTTGGAAGCTTTTCTGAACTTGCTTTTTAAAATTTATTTTAAGACTCATAAAGAAAAAGGGCAGATTTTTGGAAGATCTCATAGGGTGGTATTCAACTGAGTATTACAGAGATTAGCACCACTGAAATTGATGGACCTAATTTAGCCATGATCATTAATTTCAGTAGCTCTACTCTGAGTACAGGGACGCGGTTGGCGCTGAGCCTAGGGCTTGCTGATCAGAAGGTCAGTGGTTCGAATCCCAGCGATGGAGTGAGCTCCCGTTGCTCGGTCCCAGCTCCTGCCAACCTAGCAGTTTGAAAGCACGTCAAAGTCCAAGTAGATAAATAGGTACCGCTCCGGCGGGAAGAAAAACAGTGTTTCCGTGCGCTGCTCTGGTTTGCCAGAAGCTGCTTTGTCATGCTGGCCACATGACCCGGAAGCTGTATGCCGGCTCCCTCAGCCAATAGAGCGAGATGAGCACCGCAACCCCAGAGTCGTCTGCGACTGGACCTAACGGTCAGGGGTCCTTTTACCTTTTACTCTGAGTACAGTGTCTTATTGATGTGCATGCACCCACCCACATATATGTAAAAGAGGGGAAATCTGTGAATTAGACGAAGGAATTCTCAAATATGTGGCACACTGAATATGCACAGCATTTTGCTTAAAGTTCAGATTTCTCTCTCCCCACTGCATAAACAAACAAGCAAATGGAAAATTGCTAAGGCATCATTTCCCCATTGGAAATAAGGCCAAGTAATCTGGATTTCCAAAACCTCATTAGGATAAGATGGATTTCAGAAGCGTGCTTGCACTCTTTTTGTTCAAGGTTTTGAGTGTTCTCTCCCCTCCTCCATCTACAGCCTGCCGAATAACAGCCTTGGGCTTTGGTGAGAGATCCAGCTGCCTGATGTCCTCCAGGGCGAAAGAATGCAGCAGCCGGTGGTTATAAAAAAAGGGATTCTTCCAGCACCTGCAAGAGAGTTTCCTTGGAAGCATTTCACACTCCCATCTCAGAGCCCCCCCCCCCCTTCAGCCTTCATTCTTGGAGAAGCACATTCTTCATGTGCCTCTCCAAAGGCTGGCAAGATGACCTGTTCACCGAGCATCCATCCTGGTTTTCTTGCGCAAAGCTCATGCAGAGTTTAGATCGTGTCTGATCTTTGTTGAGCATTCGTCCTGATTTGCTGACAGGGGCTGAAGCAATTCAGTTAAACACACTGCAAACTTCATACAGGGAAATCCTGTTGGCAAAAGATGGGACTCCACAGCACCATCTGGTGTCACAGGGTGTCTTCCTATTAATCACTTGCTCATTCGACCCTTTTTGATGCCTTTCCAGGTCACTGCACTCACTTTCCTCATCACTTTCCTAACTGCAAAACATCTGTTTCTTTTTCTAAATCAGATTCACGGCACAAGGCTGACAACGTACTTTAATAAAACAATTATTATTATTATTATTATTATTATTATTATTATTATTATTATTTCCACTTTAAATTGCACCACCTATGTTCCCCAGTATGCACTTGAATCTCTCCTGGAGGTGCCCTAATTTCATAAGGAAGCTGCTATATACTGAGTCAGGCTATGGGTCCGACATGTCAAATATTGTCTCCAGTGTTCTCATGCGGAGAGAGATTTTTCTCCCCATCTCCCACTTAAAATACTACCCGAGTATTTTAACCAGAGGTGCCTGGAGTTGAACTTTAGACATTTTTCATCTGACTTCCTATGCCCCCGAAGCCCTTTATTGGTTTCCTCTTTTGCCACTCCAGACTGGTCCCACCCCCTTTACTACAGGTTTGTCTGCCACCAGTTATTGACATGATAATAGTCCATTACAAAATCACAGAATTGTAGAGTTGGAAGGGACCACGTGGGTCATCAAGTCCAACCCCCTGCAATGCAGGAATCTTTTTGCCCAACATGGGACTCAATCCCATGACCCTGAGATTAAGAGTCATTAGTAATAGGTTCTGCCTCTCCCTTTCTTTCTTTCTTTCTTTCTTTCTTTCTTTCTTTCTTTCTTTCTTTCTTTCTTTCTTTCTTTCTTTCTTTCTTGTTAAATACTTATTATTTAAGGCCGGCTTTCAATTGAATGTCTCATCTCCCCACCCCCTGCCCTCCCCCAGCACCAAGAATTCATGACCTTTTACAAAGAAAGAAAATAGATCTAATTCCAAATTTGACAACCTCCTATAATTAACAGGGGGCAAACTATACATCATTATCTGTGGTTTTGCAATTGTTATGTTTCTGCTGGTGATCTTTAAAGCTCAACATTGCATAAGGGGGAGCTTGGCATTTGAGTGGGGTGGGGGTGGGGGGCTGTCAAGCGGGTATGCTATTTTTCTGCTGGAGGGGGCCGGGAAAATATGGGAAAACAGTGGTGTGTGGATGAGAGACAGATTTCTGAGCAGACAAAAGGGAAGAAAGGAAGAGGTTAGGCAGGACATTCTCTCTGCTGATCTGCCAACCTGAGGTTCCTTGCTTGCTGTTTTGCATTACAATAAGCCCACAGGGAAGAAGAATCAGAGCACTGTGATGCATTGGGTCAGTGCATCAGGCTGCTAACCAGAAGGTTGGTGGTTCGAGCCCCCCCCCCCCCCCCAGGGACGGTGGACTCGTAATCTGGTCAAGAGGGTTCGCGTCTCCGCTCCTCCACATGCAGCTGCTGGGTGACCTTGGGCTAGTCACACTTCTCTGAAGTCTCTCAGCCTCACTCACCTCACAGAAAACAAAATAAAAAAAATTCCTTCCAGCAGCACCTTGGAGACCAACTAAGTTTGTCATAGGTATGAGCTTTTGTGTGCATGCACACTTCTTCAGAAGATACACTGAAGCAGAAGTCCCCAGATGCTTATATATAGTCTGATGGTGGGGGAAGGAGGTATTACTCAAAAGAGTGGAGGGAGTGGGTGATTGACAGACTGGTAACTGTTGATGACCATTAACAACTGCAAAGTGAGAAGTGAGAGCTGGACCATAAAGAAGGCTGATCGCCTGAAGAATTGATGCTTTTGAATTATGGTGCTGGAGGAGACTCTTGAGAGTCCCATGGACTGCAAAAACCTATCCATTCTGAAGGAAATCAGCCCTGAGTGCTCACTGGAAGGACAGATCGTGAAGCTGAGGCTCCAATACTTTGGCCACCTCATGAGAAGAGAAGAATCCTTGGAAAAGGCCCTGATGTTGGGAAAGATTGAGGGCACTAGGAGAAGGGGACAACAGAGGACAAGATGATTGGACAGTGTTCTGGAAGCTACAAACATGAGTTTGACCAAACTGCGGGAGGCAGTGCAAGACAGGAGTGCCTGGCGTGCTCTGGTCCATGGGGTCACGAAGAGTCGGACACGACTAAACAACTAAACAACAACAACAACAACAACTGCAAATGGTCTACAGGAAAAAGCAAGGGGTGAGAATTCCTTCCAGCTTTATCATGTATAATGAGATAAGAATCCAGTGTCTTTATTCAATCCAGGTCTCTCTGTGGTTTTAAGCTTGGTAATAAGTTGCAGTTCAGCTGCTGGAAGGTGCTGCTGGAAGGAATTATTATTATTATTTTGTTTCGACTACATCAGACCAACACGGCTACCTACCTGTCACCTTACAGAGTGTTTGTTGTGGGGGAGGAAGGGAAAAGGAGATTGTTAGCCGCTTTGAGACTCCTTAGGGTAGTGATAAAGTGGGATATCAAATCCAAAATCCTCCTCCTCCTCCTCCTCCTCCATTTCCCTTCCAACTCTACAATTGTACAATTCTATGATTCTATACGCTCAGCACTTATTTGTGTGCGCAAGGATTTCTGTTTGTGCAACAGAACTTACATGCCCTTCAAATGCAACCCCCCACCGCAAAAAAAGATCGTGTAATTCCAGCTCCCCCTTTCCTCGCAGGACTGCACTCTAGAAGAAATATATCAGCACATGCAAACGCACAAGCAGAGTTTGCCAGCAAGGGAGCGAGAGAATGAGTTGCAGAACCAATGCAGACGCATCTCCACAGTTCACCGTTACGAGTTTCAAATTAGTGTGCTACGAGTAGCCCCCCCGGGGGGACTATAACTGATCTAACATTTATCTGTAATTGAAATGCGGAAATGCAAAAAAAAAAAAAAAGGAAGAAAAACGGCACTATCTCAGCTGTCTTTAAATTTACTGACTCGTCTAACACAACTGTGAAATGCTTTTCCTTTAACAATTTGGCACAATCTAATGGGAGAAAAGTAAACACAGAGACAGGAAGTAGAAAAACGTGAAGTTTCAGGTGTTTCAGGTAAAATTAGAAACGAGATATTTTTCTTTTTCTTTCTTTGCAGGGGAGAGGAAATCAGTTTTGGATAACAGCAGTGGTGGCGTAAGAAGCCAAGAAGAGACATCCTGGATCAGACCAAAGGACAATCCAGTCCAACATTGTGTTCTTGTCGTGGCTAAACAGATGTCTATGGGAAGCCTGCAAGCACAATCAGCCTCCCTGGGTGACTCCTGTTTGTCTATAATGATTTTATTCTGTGAACCACCTTGAGACCCGCGGGTATAGGGCAGTATGTAAATTCAATAAATAAAAATAAAAATAAAAATGTCTGATTAAAACCTTATTCACTGAGGAAAAAATGGCATTTTGTGTCACACTCTCGCGTGACCAAAAAGTAGCACCAATATGAGTGCTTTTTAAATTATGTTGACACTGAATGTTTGCAGTGCATGAAATTAAACTGTGGAACTCACACCCACAGGAGATAGTGATGGCTGCTAACCAATTTGGATGGCTTTAAAGAAGAAGAAGAGTTTGGATTTGATATCACTACCCTAAGGAGTCTCAAAGCGGCTAACATTCTCCTTTCCCTTCCTCTCCCGCAACAAACACTCTGTGAGGTGGGTGAGGCTGAGAGACTTCAGAGAAGTGTGACTAGCCCAAGGTCACCCAGCAGCTGCATGTGGAGGAGCGGAGACGTGAACCTGGTCCCCCAGATTACGAGTCTACCGCTCTTAACCACTACACCACACTGGCTTTAAAAGAAGATTGGACCAAATTCAGGGAGAATAAGATTCTGCCTCTGTGGTTGGAGCCAGCAATGCTTCTGAATACCATTTGCTGAGAGCCACAGGAGGGAAGAGGGCTCTTGCACTCAAATACTGTTTGTGGGTTTCCTACAGGTGTCTGGTTGGTTGCGGTGAGAACAGGATGCTGGGCCAGATGGGCCTTGGGCCTAATCCCGCAAGCTCTTCTTATGCTACATCGTTGTTTTGCGTGTGTAGACCTTTTAACCACCCCCCTTAAATAAATTCAGACAAGACTCAAATTTTTGGTTTGGTTTTTGGCAGAATTTAGGCCACAACTTTATTGATTACAATCTAGTGAGTGGTTGCATAGGCTCTGGTTGGACTAGCTCTCCCTGCATCCTTGCAGGTAGCGCTGACCCAGGGCTCCAATCATAGGTCAGCCTGGGGTGAACACCTGGGACAGTGGAAAGCAGGAGCCCTGCTAGTCCTCCACCCAGATGTTCCCTGGTTGTGCTCAGGGCACAACCCCTCACAGGGAAGACCAACCAGTGCCTCCGTGGATTCCTTTAGTGGAATGACCGCTCCCCACATCAAATGGGGGGCAACCTATGTGTGGTCGCGTGCAGCCCCCTGATCCCAGAGCGGCTCCCTGGTAGTTTGGAGCTGGCACTACCTTCCCAGGCAGGCCAGAGCGCTCTGTCACCCAATCACCTGAACCAAAGCCTATCTGCAACCTTACAAGTTGTGATGATTTGCTACGCAGCAGGCGGAACCCAAATGGCACCAGCCAATCAGCCAAGTGGGGGAAATTCCTGCCGTGCCCCTGTCCCAATGACAGGCGACACATGACAGCATAGCAAGGTCATGCGTGCAAGCTCTAAATATAGGGAGAGGTGGGTGAGTGTTCTGGTGCACAGAGCCCCAAAGAGGAAGCTCAGGGACACGTGCGTGGGCTTAAATAGAGGTCCCTTGATCGATTTAGCTGGCATCCCATTGGTCAAATTGCACCCAGGATCGAGGGACCTCCAATAGGGTGTTGTGGCCACCCAAACGTCCCCAGGTCACACCGCAACACGTGCCCTCTTGTTAGGGAGGGAGGACCCGATTTATTTCTATTCCCCTCAGAGCTAAAATGGCTGGAGTGGTTTTAGCAATCAATTCCTCTTTGGAGAAAACTCTGCAGCTGTAGCTCTGTGAAGAGGTCTCCTAGCAACTCTCAAAAACCTTAACAAACTAGTTCCCATGGTGCTTTGGGGGAAGCCACGGCTGTTAAAGTGGTATAGCGCTGTTTTAAATGTAAGGTGCAGTTATGACAGGTGTGTGGATCCTCTGTGAGCTGGAGGGCAATGGGAACGGTGACTGGGATGGAGCTAAGGTGCTAGTCCTCACTGTCTTGACATTTCCTTTATGGTCAAGTTTAGGGGGCCCCAGCATGGCATCCTCCAGATGTTGCTGTACTACAGCTTCCATCATTCCTGACTGTTAGCCATACTGACTGGGGCTGGTGAGTGTTGGGATTCCCACAACAAACTGGCTATACCTGCTGAAGGTGCCCTCATTACCTATCTTTAGGCACCGAGCGTGTATTTTGAGCTTTCATTCTGTGTTTTTATGTTATGAACCTCCCTGTGATCTTCGGACGAAGGGTGGTATACAAATTTAATAAATAAAAGTAAAGATAAGTGCAGTGCCGAAAGAGGGCTTCTTCACTCATTTTGCACTCCATAATTTTAAGTGTGTGATAATGGCTTTAAAGAAAACAATGTTGAGAGTGGAGAATTCTGCTTGCAGAGGCGTTTTCTATTTGTGTTTTCCACAACTGTTTGTTCCCCTTTTTTTGCTGCATTTCTGGAGCTTTTGTTTCAATCACCTTCCATGAAGTACATCAAGTCCTTGTTCCCTTACCCATTGGAGACATGAACTCCAGAATCTCTGTGTTTGAGATTACTGATAAGTTTTGCAAAACCAGCTGTTGTTGTTGTTGTTGTTCAGCTTTACCCCAGTTAATGCTTCCATACTGAGCAGCAGGGCACCTGTTCTTTATAACTAGGGAAGGATGGGTCGAGCTATTTCTGGCCTGTGGAAGGTTTGCATCTGCTCATTCATAAGTCTGTTCCATCTCATTCAGAGGAACAATCACAGGTGAAGAGGAAGCTGTCTTTTGCTGAGGCAGGCCATTGGTCTTTCTGGAACAACAATACCCACATATTGTTGTGGCTTTCCAGGATTTCAGACAAGGCTCTCTCACAGCCCTACCCGGAGATGGCAAGGACCTTCTGCGTGCAAAAGCAGATGTTCTACAACTGAGCTACAAGTTGCATTTTGGCGGTATGCATTGTACCCTAAAAGAGGGGCACCAGAAACAACACCTCTCCAGATGCTGAACTCTCAATTCCTATTAGCTCCAGACAGCATGGCCAATGAACGGTCATGGATAATGGGAGTTGGAATCCAGCAACATCTGGAAAGCTGCCCACACCTGTCTTAAAGCAAGACCTAATCACTGTTTGGGATTTGCCAAAGTGATGTCAGCTCTAAAAACAAAACAAAACATGGACCCATTGAAATCCTCAAGCGTCCCTATTGAGAATTGCTTTGAAAAATGAAACAACAACAGGAGGAGGAGGAGGAGGGACAACAGCAGAGAAATTCAGGGCAAAGGAAACAGACCATCAACTAATGGTACTCACTGCTGCAAGGTGTGGTGATGGCCAATGGCTGTCATGGACCAGCTGGATGCAGAGGAGGGGTGGGAGGCACCAGCTGGGGAACCCCCAAAGGAAGAAGGCTCAGAGCCAGGCAGTTGGTTGACGATGAGTGGTCAGAAGGGGAAGAGAGAGCCATAGCTGCCAAGTACCCCGTTTTCCCCGGGAAACCCCTGTATTTTCTTACCGTTTCCCGCGGGTGTCCCGAATGGCAAAATCCCCCGTATTTCCCCAGATTACGGAGCTCCTGCCGGCAGCCATGTTCTTCTGGTGCCGCGCCAGCACCGGAAGTCGCTTCTACGGACTTCCAGACATGCATAGAAGCGACTTCCGATGCCGCTGTGCCCATTTCCAAAATGTCCGCAGCGTAGAAGCGTAGAAGTGACTTCTGGTGCCACAGCGCTACTGATCCCAGATTTTTCAACCTGGAACTTGGCACCTATGGAGAGAGCGGGGGCGGGGAGGAGGTGTCAGAAGCTGCAAAAGTAATCGAGTTTAGCGAGCAGGGAGAGGCTGGGGCAGAGAGCTCTTGAGAATCAGAGGCAGGAGAGAAAGTGGGGCAGGAGACAGAGATGAAGCAGGCTGCTGAAGAAGCCAGGGGGTCTCCCCCTCCTGCTGCAACCAGCTCCCCTCCTGCCTGGTCTCCCAGAACAGGCAGAGAAATGAAGAGGGCAGAGGAAAGAGAGAAAAGACAACAGAGCCTTAGGCTGCTAGGAAAGGAATCAGGGGAGGAGCCTTAGAAAGCTATGGGAAGGTGAGGACCCTGAGTTCTCGCAATTGCTTCATTGGGGCAAGACCTACTGGGAAGAGTTGCTGTGATCACTAGGCCTGCACTGTTTGTGGTTTCTTTGAATAAAGAGTTAACTTCACCGACACAAGTGATTTTTTTATTGCTGGCCTACTCTGGGCCCCGGCTCCTGACAACAGCTTTAAAAGGGAACTCATGGATGAGAGGTCCAATGGCTGTTGGCCATGAAAGTACCAAGCACAGAGGCTTTGTGGCACTGACTCAATATCTGAGGATCGGAGTGGGTGGTGAGGGGCCACACAAGAAGCAAGGAAAGAGGGTGCCCCCCCATCCCTTGTTGTATCTTTCCAGAATCATCCTAACTGGCTACTCTTGAAAAGAGGGACCGACTGATTTATCACAGTTCTACACTGCCACTCAATTAAACATTTCCAGGGTAATTTACATTACTCTATAAAACAGCAGCCCTCAATAACGCAGTTGACAATCGGCAAGGATTCCCGTTGCTAACTACTGGGGAAAACCACAAATCCCAGCTTTAAAAGAAAGTGAGCAGGCAATTTGGCACAAGATCCCGATGTATAAAATAACATGCTATACTGAAAGGGGGGAGGGAGGTATGGGAAGGAACTTTTGATAAGCTAAAAGACTTGTTAAACCTGTGGTAGAAGTTTATTTGTTTTTTATTGGCGCGATGAAACAAAATGTACAACAAGCTGTTTTGGAGGTAATTTAAGGCAAAATTGAGCCGAGAAAGTTACATTGTAATTGTGCAAATTATGTATAACCATAAACTGTACATAAATGGTGCTAACTATAGCAGCCTCTGGAATATTCACAATGATTTCTAAGTCCCCCCCCCCCCCGGCTCTCCTTTATTTACTCACCAGTTTAAACTATTTTCTTCTTTGTTAACACAAAAATGTCTGCATTTTTTTTAAAAAAAACAATAAAAACAAACGCATCCATGAAAACCATGTAGCCAATAGCAGTAAAGGGCGGAGCTAAAAAGAAAACAAGGAGACACCTTTAGTGAATGGCCTGATGGAGTGGAGAAGCTTACCTGACCCCCTGGCAGGATAGTTGCTCGAGAGGAAGAGGGGAGGATAGCATGGTGTAAGTGGACCAGCAGGAGAATCAGATTGTCTCCATTGGTGCGTTTGCACTGAGCTGACCTTCCGGCCGCCTTGTCCCTCCCACTTCCAGTACGAAGCAGCCAATTACCTGCCAGGAGGACAGGTAAGTGCCTCCACCCCACCCCACCATGTGCTATTGCCAGCCACAATGGAGATACATAATGTCTCCCAGCCAGGCTGGGACTAAGAGCCATTAGACTTCTCTGCTCATCGATCCATTGCCATTCTGGGTGGCTTCATTAGAGGGAGAGAAGCAGGACAGTGGCCTGCCTCGGACCACTTGACATTGAGCTCCTCCCCTCTCTAGTGGTGATTGGAGAAAGCAGTGAAGAGCTGTGCTTTCTGCTTTGTAAACCACAGTCAGGGCTATTCAATTTGAAGGATAGGGTGGAAATAAGATCAGGGTCAACTCTTTTGGCCGAGATTTTTCAGCCTCAGAGAGCTACAATTCCCAGAGTGAGTTAACAGTCAATCCTGCTTCCCAGGGAACTCTGGAAATTGCAGCTCTGTGAGAGGGAATAGGGGTGCCTTAGCAACTCTCAGCCCCCTTAACAAACTACAGCTCCCAGAATTCTTTAATTCTTTAAAAGAGGAGTCGGCCTCCTCTTTTAACCTCTTTGAACCAGCGGCATCTACCTGGCATGCTTCATGTCTCAGATTTAATCCCCTGATCTCCAGGGATTCCCTGCCTGCAACCCCAGAGAGATGCTGTCAGTCATTGGAGACAATGCGTACTGAGCTAGATGGAACAATGATCAGAATTGGTAGAGCAGCTTCTTTTGTTCAGTCTCATTGCTTTCTTCAACAGTATTAAAATAATATTAAACACTGATTAAATCTGGATCCACAATCATGGCCAGGATTCACAGATAGCGAAATTGTGTTCTCCAAAATATTCACTAAATATTTGTTGAATATATCTGTACAACAATATTCTGGAGATCCCGAGCCATAAGGTGGCTAGATTGGCCTCTACTAGGGCCAGGGCCTTTTCAGTATTGGCCCCAACTTGGTGGAACGCTCTTTCACAGGAGACCAGGGCCCTGCGGGATTTGTCATCTTTCCGCAGGGCCTGCAAGACAGAGCTGTTCCGCCTGGCCTTTGGGTTGGACTTAGTCTGACCCCTGTGTTTTCCTCCCTCATGGCTTGGATTTATGGACTACTTAAAGTGAGGCTGAATTTTAAATTTTATATTGTATTTTAATCTGTATTTTAATTAATTGCTTTTTATGTTTTATTGTAATTTTATTGGTGTGAGCCGCCCTGAGCCCGGTTTTGACTGGGGAGGGCAGGGTATAAATAAATTATTATTATTATTATTATTATTATTATTATTATTATTATTATTATTATGTTCTGTGGCCTGCAAACAAAGACTTCTGAAGGCAATCCAAAACTCATACCACCCAGAAACTTCCAGTTTCAAGTGTTCAACTCTGCATGCATGATTTACAGACTTTTCAGCAAATATTTGGAATATTTTAGTAAGGCCTTGGTTGGTAAGTAGGTGTGCATTGGTGAATCAGACTTGTGCGGAATTCAGTTAAATGAAACTTACCCACGCCTGTATTTTATGTCTGAAAGAACTGGAGGCAGAAATTTTTTTGAACAAAACTGCTTGTAAAAAATGTCTGGGTGATTAATTCCAATCTTTCAGTACACAACTTGCTTTAAGGATGTTATTATGGTTTATGCAACCCACCTCCTTTACTCTTGATGGGGAAAAAAAAGTTTGGGGTTTTGTAAAAGAAAAGGATGTACCATCAACAAGACAGCAGATTTTTGAGGACGGTTACTCCGAGATAAAACTTGGCAAGCAAAACAATTAACACCAGAGATAATCCATTCAAATTTTTTGTTTGGGCGTCTCAGCTTTTCTGTCTAGACTCAATAGCTGCTGGATAGGAAGCACGGCAACCTTTATGCTGCAACCTTTATGCTGCAACCTTGATTGCTTCTGAAATTCATAAGATTATTTCAAATGAAGGAGGGCGAGGAACTCATTTAACCTCAACTGGTATCTCTTTTAATCAGTGCTGTTTTTCTAGAAGAAGAGGTGCTGGATCTCACCATGAACTTTTCCCTTGTTCTATTAGAATGACAATGGTGCCCACCTGAGAGGTGCTGGAGCTGAGCTCTGGCTGAAAAATCTCTCTCTCTGCTTCTAATGTCAATAAAGCTACCATGCATTGAGCCAGACTTACCCATGTAAAACTTGCATAACATTTTCTTCAATCATTGCCCGTCAACGCAAAGGAATGGCCTGGGGTGTGCAGGCACAAAGGCGATGGATGGGTGGGAGGAAAAAAAACTTGCTTCATGGATTGTGGAAGATACACATAGCCTTATGGTGATCTCATGGAGGACAAGGGGGATGAGGGGTTAAATTTTGCTTAATTCGATTTCCTGCATGGGTATCATTTGTGCACATGTAGGAAATCACATGTATTCTTGGAAGCTAAGCAGGGTCTGACCTGGTTAGTACATGGATGGGACACCCAATTGGCAATTCTTAAGTTATTAAAAATTTTTTTGCATTTTTCTCCCATCGCTCCTCTCAAGAAGCTGTGATCTTTGCAGCCCCTTTTCCATTCTAACTTCACAACAACCCTTCACGGTTGGCTAGAATAAGCGTGAATGGCCTACAGTCACTGAGTAAGGTTTGTGGCTGGACAGGTGCTTTCAAGCAGCTCTGCCTAATTTTTTTTGTATTTAATTTCTTTTTTTTATGGGTAAGTAGAATTTCTGAAGCACCCACCTAGCAATCACCGGCATGACATTTCACAACGTTCGGCATGGTGAAGTGGTTAAAGTGTCTAACTAGGACTGGGAAGACCAGGGCTCAAATCCCCATTGTGCCTAAAATCTCGCTGAGTGACATTGGACCAGTCACCAGCTGTCAGGTTAACCTTTCTCACAGGATTGTTATGAAAATAATGTGAAGTTGGGAAGAACCATTTTCAACATACTGAGTGCCTTGGAGAAAAGGTGGGATGAAACTGACAGAATAATATAATAACCAGAAATGTCTCAACGGGTGAGGCGAAGCTGGAAGGCGAACTGGAAGGAGAGAGGCAGGGGCAAAGGGACAGGGGGGTTAAAGTGGTGCAAATTTAATGGCACCAAACTGGCTCCACTAGGACATTTTCGCTGCATGAACTTCCCTGGCACCTCTCACCTCTCTCCAGGTGAGCAACAGGTGACATGCCTCCTTAGGAAGCTTGTGAAGTGAGTTGACCCCAGCTGGCAAACCACTTCTGATAATGGCAAGTTCTCAGTCTCTCAGAAGAAGGCATTGTCCCAACAATCACAAAAGCCAAACAAAAGTTTTTTGCTCAATATTTTGGCACAGGAACACTTTGCCTATTAGGGGGTTGATTAATGGCTGCTTTTTTATCTCTTTCCTGCTTCCATCTGCCTTTCTTCCAATTTTGGATTGTTGAGTGATTAGTTTCACAGAGGAACAGATGAGAGGAACAGATGAGAAGAACAAATGTTACCAAAAGAGGGGGGGGGGGAGAGGAGTTGCCATTGAAATTTAGCCTAAAACACAATTGGAAGCAACTCTCTGGAGGTTCCTCTTTAGGTGAAGAATCTAAAGAGTTTTAGAAGATAATTACTACTGAAATCTCTTCAAAGACGAGTGGTGATTCTGCTTAGGTCTAGATGGGAGGAAGCCATTATGGAATTGCTGGACTCCAATGCTCCTCTGCCAATGGTCCAACGATATCTGCAGGGCTCCATGTTGGCTACCCCTGGCCGAGCCTCTAACCAGATCATGCCTAAGACAAAATGTGGAGTGAATTTGTGGGTCCTTCATGCAATAGAAAACATGAGAATGTGGTGTGAAATTTTGTGGTCAAACGAAACGTGGTTAAGAAGAGGCACTGGCTTCACATGCAATGCCAAGCTATAGGTAAACAAGGAAAGGTTTGTAAGCCAACAACAAACCATGGCTTCAGATCATGGTATGTTGGCAGTTAACAAACCATAGTTGAGCCATTGGGCAGCATTCACGCATAGCACAAAGCCATGGTTTAGTAAACTGGGATTTAGTAAACCATGACTTAGTGTTGTGTGAACTCGGCCAGTACCATTTCTAGGCAGAGTATGTCCATTGAAAAGAGCATTTTGGTGCCACTCAACATGCTATGGGGGCTATGAATTATATCCAGAAATCTCTCCCCTGTGTGATGGGCCATGGAATGTACAGTGAGGTAACTTCCTGAGGTGGTTTTTTTTTTGTGTGTGCGCCAAGTTCTCTCAGTGAAGTGTTAAACCTATATATGGGATTTGACTGAATCTGCTTTGCAGATTTGACTGAATACTGCTCCTTGCAGGAATTCCTTCCACGTAGAAAAGTTGCCTAGCCTTTCCCTGATATGCTAGTTTTCTACATGAGGTCATTTGGGAGGGAGAGGGGATTGAGATGCTAAGATGTGTCCTGCTCCGCCTGCGGCCCAGAAACATGTCTACCAAGAAATGCAAGTTCTCTTCAGGCATTCCGAAAAGGGGAAAGTAAACAAGTGAGATTGAAAGCACGTCAAAGTGCAAGTAGATAAATAGGTACTGCTCTGGCGGGAAGGTAAACAGCATTTCCGTGTGCTGCTCTGGTTCGCCAGAAGCGGCTTAGTCATGCTGGCCACATGACCTGGAAGCTGCACGCCGGCTCCCTCGGCCAATAACGCGAGATGAGCGCCGCAACCCCAGAGTCAGTCACGACTGGAGCTAATGGTCAGGGGTCCCCTTTACCTTTACCTTAAACAAGTGAGGAGAACAGCAGAGACAAGCACACCCGTCCATCATCATTCCCATCACCTTCCAACTTGGGGTAGGTGACTGCCTGCAGCTGGGAGCCTCTGGTACCTGTGCAGGTTCTCTGTGCTCCCTTCCCCTTTACCTCCCCCCCCGGTATACTTTCCCAATAATATGAAACACCTTCGAGAAAGTTATTATCTCTATCTGATCTCTGGGAAACAAACTATTGCCTCTGCCCTTACATGCAATGGAGAAGTAACTTACACAGGAGAAATAATTTTGTCAGATTTCATCTGATCCATGTCTGCTATGTCCTCTCTTTCTTTCAAAACCAACACAAAGGCCAGTTCCCAAAGGAGTTTAATAGCTGTTCCTCCACCCCAGGGAACTCTGGGAGGAGAACAGAGGACTCTCAGCACCCTTAACAAACCACACTTTCCAGAATCCTTTAAGAGAGAAGCTATGACTGTTAAAGTAGCAGCAACAACAGACAACACGGTGATGTTGGCGAAACAATGAAAAGGTAAACCACCGTGAGACATTATATTCTAACCTCGATAAGTTGGACCAATTAGATCGGGTCTCCTGTTCTAATTTAGTGATGTCTCTTAGAACCATCTGTTCAAACGTGGTAATAAGTGGGTCTGCAACATTGGGACAGTATGTGGATCTCTTTCTAAACCTAGGTACAGATGAGTCTATAGGTGTATTGCCAAAACCTTTTTTTAATTTTATAAGTCTAATCAGCCTAAAGACATCCACTCGGGTATTAAATGAGTTATATCGGGGCTTTGGCACAAAACCCAAACCCAGGTTTAACACTTTCCTTTCCAAAAAGCTCAGAGGTCGGGTAGATAAATTGACTATTAATTCCTTTGTTTGTGTCGTCTCCCTCGCATCTGGGAAAAATGCCCCTTTGAGCGGTTGTTCCTAGTCCAGTATCTGGGTCTGGAGGAATTTTCATGGAGAAATTCATCTCCAGAATTCGTGGCTGATTCAGAACTTTCCCCATCTGTAATCTCAAAGTCAGAGTGAGACTCTACTGGAGTGGCCCATGTAACTTTTTTCTTTGGGTTTTTGGAATTCTGCCACCAATTATAAACCCTACCCGTATCATAATCTTTAGTATCCCTGTTGAATTTTTTTATTTTAAGCTCTTTCAAACTATTCTCAAATTCCTTAATATTGTTTTCCATCTCCTGCATTTTCCTTTAACCTTGTATTTAACCTTGTAACCAACTGTTGCATTTTACCAATCTTTGAGAATTGTGAGCTTTGGCAGTCTTTTTAAGCCTTCACACATGAACCTTTGGTGAGTAATTTTAAACATTTCTGTATGATATTTTAAAGAAATGTATAAGCATTTATGGTGCATCATATTAACTTCTTATTATTTAAGAAAGAGTCCGCCCCCTGAGGAAACCATCATAGCTGCCAAGTTTTCCCTTTTCTCGCGAGGAAGCCTATTCAGCATAAGGGAATTTCCCTTTAAAAAAGGGAGAACTTGGCAGCTATGGAAACCATTCCTGTGAAACGGGCAAGAAGCTGGCCACCCGTCGATGAGATAAGAACATATGGGAAGAGATAAGAACGCATGATACATCATAGCACTTTATTGTCAGACTTGATTATTGCACATTATACTGGACTTTTATGACCTCGAGCATGAGATTTTGCACACATTTTTGAATCTCCTTGTATATGTGAAGGTTGTATATACATAAATTTGCACCTCACGGTGGTTTACCTTTTCATTGTTTCGCATGACTGTTAAAGTGGCATAAGAGTGCTTTAAATGCATTGTGTGGCCACATAGAAATTCCATAAATTAAACTGCATTGAGGTTTGCTGCTGAAAACAAACTTTGTTGAGATCTTATGCCTAAGGAAGAACCTGCACATGCTCTTTCCCTTAGAAAGACCCTGACAACCCCTCTTCCTAAAACCACCCTGACATGTGCAACAATGCTTTGCAGTGATGCTTAAGTGATGTGGTCTACTAAGGCACAAATGGGGGAACTGTGACCTTCCAGATCTCAGACTCCATCTCACATTGGCCTCAGCCAGCATGGCCAAAGTTCAGGGATGATGGGAGCTGTAGTCCAGGAATATCTTGAAGGACCACAGGTTCCCTGTCCTTGGTGTCAACGCCTCTCAAACCTTCACGGATACAGGGACAATTGTAGGGCCCCTTACTGGACCAAATCCTTGCTATGTATCTTTCGTGCACAGGGTGAGAATCTGCCATTTGGGCTTCATCAAGAAGAAAGCCCACAATTTTATTCCAGCAAGGACACCGTTAAATATCGGTGGTAATCTCTGTGTTACAGAGCTGCGAAACATCTGATAAAGAACACTGCCTGTGTCAGTCCCCGAGAAATAAATGGGAACTTCAAGAAACCGCCTTGTAATTGGGAAAGCCAACAGTGATCTGTCTTCATTTATTCTCATTAGCTGTTCTTGTTCCATTTTATCCCATAAGGACCATTTGCTTTCCCCACTTTTTAAAATTTTTTTAAAAGAAAACCATCCTTATCTAGGACTCCCCCTCACGCGCCTCCTCCCCACTCCACTTTTAGGAAACTCCGCAAAGTACTATGCGATCATGATGCAAACCACCAACTTCTTTGCAAAGGAGAAAACGTCTCAGAGGAGAAGATAGGAGCTAGTTGCTACAACGCTCCTGTTGAAAAGGTTACCAGATTTTCCGTGGATAAGTTTCAGCAGATGGACTTTTGCTTTGTTCAGTTTCAGCAGCAAGGTTTTTTGTTTGGGAGAAAATGCCAAGTGCTTAATATCATAAATTACTTTGGAAACCCCCACTGCTGTGGGAAACTCAGATTGAAACATTTTTTTGCACAGGCAACTTATCTCTCTCCAACGCTTGCAAAACGCCTTGGGGGAGGGTTGCCGTGGTCCCAGAAGAACCAGCCATCCCTCCCTCTGAAAATCTGCAGGAAAGAGTGAACCCAACACATCAAAGGAGGAGATAATCTCCAGAGACCAAAGCAAAAAATCTGTCATAGAGTTCTTTTTGTTGACCAATTTACTCACAGTTCCGTGGCGTTCTTGGGGATGTCCTGCGGCACTTGGGTCACATTTGTGTCCTGGCAGGTGAACACCAACTTGTCCGAGAACTTACAGATGGGATGCTGTCTCCCGGAGCAAGCCCCCAAGAGGAGAAGCAGGCAGAAGCAGGCAGAAGGGAACAGAGCCATGCTTGCCTCTGCAATGCCCTCTCTCCCGGCCACTGAAAGAGAAGCTCCTCCTGTCTCACTCCTTCCACCGAGGCACCGCCTTAAAGGGCAGTGGTGAGTCATGTGACACCCAAGGAAGGTCTTCTGCATGTCAGGGGTGGGCCAGAAGGTAGATCTGCACTCCATGTGAGTGATTTGCAGCACGATTCCCTCCCTCCCCAGTTGTTTGAGTAAACAGCAACATGACATCAGGCAAGGGCTGTAGTTCGGTGGCAAAGCACATAAGTGCATTGACTGACTGACTGGTTGTATTTACTGTACTTTTCCATGTCTAAGACGATTTTTAAATTATAAAATAATGTAATAAGTTAAAAAAAAATGGGGTCGTCTTATACACGGATAGTTCAGGGGGGCGGGTGGGTGATTGGTTTCAACCACGAGCAAGAGGTTGTCAATGACGATTGGGTGGGTGATTGGTGGCTGCATCGAGGGCTGGTGTCGATTGGCTGTTGCTCTGCCAATTGGGTGGGTGATTGGTGGCTGTGTGAAGGCCTGCTGTTGATTGGCTGCCTCTGCAGCAGTTGGGTGTGATTGGGAGATGATTGGTGGCTTTGGTGACGTGTCTGATTTGCAGTGTCAGTCAGGGCACAGATTCTGTTTTGACTTCCAAGGTACGACTGTATATGGTACCTTTTCATTTTCTTTTACTTTAAGAGGTTCTCAGTTTCACCAATGTTCAGAGTCTGTGGACGTTCGGAAGCAGAGGAAACTTAACATTCTGCTAGCATATGCTCAGGGTGCTCTTGCTTGTTGGATTTTAGATTCGTCCCTGAAATTTAGGGTGCTTGAGAACTGCTTGCTTTATAGAATTCTAGAATTGTAGAGTTGGAAGGGAGCCTGAGGATAATCTAGCCCAGGGGTAGTCAACCTTTTTATACCTGTTGTTGTCGTTTAGTCGTGTCCGACTCTTCGTGAACCCATGGACCAGAGCACGCCAGGCACTCCTGTCTTGCACTGCCTCCCGCAGTTTGGTCAAACTCATGTTCGTAGCTTCGAGAACACTGTCCAACCATCTCGTCCTCTGTCGTCCCCTTCTCCTTGTGCCCTCAATCTTTCCCAACATCAGGGTCTTTTCCAGGCAGTCTTCTCTTCTCATGAGGTGGCTAAAGTATTGGAGCCTCAGCTTCAGGATCCGTCCTTCCAGTGAGCACTCAGGGCTGATTTCCTTCAGAATGGATAGATTTGATCTTCTTGCAGTCCATAGGACTCTCAAGAGTCTCCTCCAGCACCATAATTCAAAAGCATCAATTCTTCAGCAATCAGCCTTCTTTGTGGTCCAACTCTCACTTCCATACATCACTACAGTCATACCTCGGGTTACGGACGCTTCAGGTTGCACGTTTTTGGGTTGCGTACTGCGCCGAACCCGGAAGTACCGGAACGGGTTACTTCCGGGTTTCGGTGCTCGTGCATGCGCAAAGCTCAACTTAGCGTTTTTGCGCATGCGCAGAAGCGCCAAATTGCAACCCGCGCGTACGCAGACATGGCTCTGGGGGTTGCAAACACTGCAGCTTGCGAACGTGCCTCCTGCACAGATCACGTTCGCAATCCGAGCATCCACTGTACTGGGAAAACCATAGCTTTAACTATACGGACCTTTGTCGGCAAGGAGATGTCTCTGCTTTTTAAGATGCTGTCTAGGTTTGTCATTGCTTTTCTCCCAAGAAGCAGGCGTCTTTTAATTTCGTACTTCTGTCACCATCTGCAGTGATCATGGAACCTAAGAAAGTAAAATCTCTCACTGCCTCCATTTCTTCCCCTTCTATTTGCCAGGAGGTGATGGGACCAGTGGCCATGATCTTAGTTTTTCTGATGTTGAGCTTCAGACCATATTTTGCTCTCTCTTCTTTCACCCTCATTAAGAGATTCTTTAATTCCTCCTCATGAAATTTTTCTACCTGCTGCCCATTAATGCATTGATGGTAAAATTTCCTTACCAGTGCTCGATGGAAGGAGAATTCAGCTTGTGCCATAGAACCCCCTACTGCCCACCTGGAATCCTGAAACGCCTACTAGTGGGTGGGAGGGACCAGGTTGACAACCCCAGATCTAGCCCAATGCCCTCCAGTGCAGGAGTATGAAGCTGTCTGATATGGGAATTGAACCTGCAACCTTGGCATTATCAGCACCACACTCTAACCAGCTGAGCTATCTATGAGATCTGACCTCAAAAACTGGTCAATCTTATTGTTAGGTTAGCTTTCCCCCAACCTGGTGTCTTGCAAATGTTTTAGACTTCAACTTCCATCATCCCAGACCATTGGTCATGCTGGCTGGGTGCATGGGGGAGGGGCCAGAAATCTGGGAAATTCTGGGTTGGAGTCTTCAAGGTCTTAGTCTGAAGACATCTTTCTTCTCGCTTGCTCCCATGAAATCCTTTTTAATGGGGGGATGCCAGGATTTCTAAGCCCATTGCCATACGCCAATTTAGGCCTCAAGAAACACCACTTCAGAGAGAAGTGGGGGGGGGGGGTCATATGACTGGATGCTCCTCTACGCAAAAAAGGTTTCCAAAACTCCACACAGGTAGAAAACTAGCACTTCAAGGAGTGAGCTCAAGTTGAACTCTTCTCCTTGACATTATTTACAGGGATTTATTTACTTTTTTTGTGGGGGGTATGGAATAGCATTCCAGCATGTGAGACTCCCTCTCCCTCATTCTGCCACCTGAGGTGGCACAGCCCAGACACAGGTTTATCACCCTCATCTGCTATTTGCGGGAAGTCCCCCCCCCCCCGGCGTGGAACGCTCCCAGGTCATGCATGCTGAAAGGAGCCCCATAAATATCCTTCTAAATAATGCTTGCTTGCTGTCCGTTTCAAAGCGTGCCCAGTATCTCAGTAGCATATGTCAACAAACAAGCAGGCACACAGCAGTATCCGTCTCTCCCTCTGACCTGACAGTGCCCTTATTGCCACTAGACAAATATTATTATTTTTTAAAAAAAGATGGCTCCTGATGTAAGGGGGTTGCTTAGGTGCCAGGAATTTCTGTACGGTTGAGACTTGATCTATAGCGGCGTTTAAGGGAAGCTTGCATTGAGTGGAGAGAATGGGCGACTCTGCAGTCGTGATCATGCAACTGAAACCCACAGACACTAAATCAGCAAACAACCCAGAAACTGAAACAGAGTTTCTGGGGCATGAATTTTAAAGGTCATCAAGGACCTTTAAACCACCTCTCCCCCCCCCATCTGGCAAGGGTTAATTTAGATCCTGCACCTCTTCTTAGATAACTAACTAAAGCTGGGGCTTGTGGGGAGGACAGCAAGCTCAAGGTTTTTAACTTTTTGCAGGATGCGGTGAAAGTGGAAGGATGCCGCCCCCCTCCTCGCTGATAAGGCTAGAATTCAGGGTCATCCGGTGGACTGGCAGCAGATTCAAAAGAGTCTAAAGAAAAGTGCATGCAAAAAAAGAGAGGAGAGAGCAGGAAATTCCAGGTGCAGAGGAAAAGGTTTGATACAGTCACATCATATTTGGAATATTTGGCTGCATTTCCTTTGGGGCAACCTTATTTTTTTTGGGGGGGGGAGACACATGCCAGTGGCAGGCGTACCCAGCTGCAAAACTGGGTGGGGAAACCTTTGTACAGTAGGCTATTTTGCAAACGCACTCACACAATCCTCTGTGCCCTCCATCCAGGCAAGGAAGAGACATTGCCATGCAATAGGACCCAAGGAGGGTGGAAGGCAGGGCTGCTAAAGGAGAGGAGAGGAAGTCTGATTTGGGGAGAACTGGGGTGGGGTGTTTGTCTATGGTCTGTGGCCCTGAGATCCCCCTTCCCTCACTGCCAGATGTGTTGGCCACTGGCTAAGATGACTTTGGGAAGGGAATTGAGCAAATTCATTGAATATATGTATTGTTGCCGGCACCCCAATCTCTGAGAAGTTCCGTATGCAATGGCGTCTGATTGAAAAGAGCAGGAGAAATTGTTCAGAGCTGCCATTTTGAGACGTTTCTTGTACAAAGTGTCAAAGTATTTTAAAAAATCCTTTAAAAAGAATAAGCAATAAAACAGTCTTTAGCACAGAAGGCAGAGTAAAATCACAAAAATATAGATAAAATTGACAGCTTTTAAAAACAAATATGCATAACAACGTCGTGGAGGCTAAAGAGTGTTACACACTCTGCGTAGAATATTGTCTGTCTTATGATTGACCCTTTCCGGTGTTCAGTACAAAGGTAGACAGACAGACAGACAGAAACACAGGCATGCACTGAAATGCACGTGTGCCTTTAGAAGCACTATGAAGTTTATTTTATCAGTAAGAGACACAGCATGGGTGGGGAGGGAAGTCAAATTGAGTCTTCTTGATACATTTACAAAGACTTTTGAAAAAAAAATACTCCATAGTTTTTTTAGCAGAGGGCCTTCTTGGTACTGGCACCCCCCCTTCCGTGGAATGCCCTCCCATCAGATGTCAAGGAAATAAACAACTATCTGACTTTTAGAAGACATCTGAAGGCAGCCCTGTTTAGGGAAGTTTTTAATGTTTGATGTTTTATCATGTTTTTAATATTCTTTTGGGAGCCCCCCCCCCCAGAGTGGCTCTGGGGAAACCCAGCCAGATGGGCGGGGTATAAATAAGTTGTTGTTGTTATATCGGTTTGCAGAAATGAAGCATTCAGTTTGCTCAATGTTGGGGAGCCTCAGTTCTGTGGGGCAGATGCAGCCCTCCAAGCATCTTTCTGTCACTCTTGGGACTCTCCCCATGTCACACACACCCTTTTTCACAAGCCACACCACTTGCCGGCCCTGATTTTTCACTCCAGTGGCAAAGTTTTTGCCTGGCTGGAATCTGTCCTCAGACTATGTGCTTACTGGATGGAGGAAAGTGTGTGTTGGGGGGGGGAGTGTGTGCAGAAAACAGCCTATCATCAAAAGGGCAAGATAGATGCGTATTTGTTTCCTTGCCCACTGTTGTCTCTGGCTCCACCCACCACTGTCATGTGACACCCCCCCCCAGAACTTTGCCTGGAAGGAAACGCGACTCTCTTTGACCTAACTTCTGCCTAGAACAGGCGATATGATGAAATCAACGTATACGGCAGGCTCAGCTGCTTCAATTCCACAAGGACCGGCACGAAGCTTTTATCCAATCTCTCTCTTAAGTGGCGTTCGACTACTTGGCTGGGTCAGAGGGGCACATTTCTGATGCTGAAATAAAATTGCCCCAAAGTGATATTAGGAGAGGCAGGCAGAAAACCATAATAAAGACAGGCCCGGGGGACTGATTTTGCTGAGGCTCATATTCCTGTTTCGTCAATGTCCTTCCTAACCTAATAGTACTACGCCTCACGGGGATTTTTTATTTTTTTTAAAGTTCTGGGTTCAATCTGCGGTACAAAGCAAGAGTGAGGTGATATTTCTATATAGCACCCAGTTTCCTAAGCAGTGAGATGTGGGAAACCTCAGCCCTGGAAGCTGAAGGCAGCTGGTTGGGCCCCAGCCCCGTTCTGGATCCTTTTGAGTGCCTCTTTGCCTAGCGAGAATGTGCCCTTGAGTTGCGATAATGCCTGGTGTTTGTCTGCTTGGAGGTTGCTGAGATATGTGCGGACTCAGAAACCTCTGACATTTGCAGTAGCTAGAATGTGGCCTACTGGGCAAATGTTAAGAGTCCCTTCTATGGTTCTATGGCCGCAAGCACTTTTTCCAGCAGTGGTATGCAGCCCCTGGCAAGTTGCCCATGAGGGAAATGTGGCCCTCAGCTTGGAAAATATTCTAGGGCAGTGGTTCCCAACAGGTGGTCCGCGAGCTATGCCAGAGGGGTCTGCAAGATGCTATTAGAATAAAATATATATTAAATATATTTCGTATGATAACAGATTTTTTGTTTTGTCCGCTTCCTGCATGAGCAGAGTCTAGCGCAAAACTAGAATTAGATGAGGCAGTAGTTCTGCTGTATGCCATTAGGTGGCGCTTTACAAACACTACTGTTTTGCAAAGAGGCAGCGCGCGCATTCTACTAACGCTCACCTCCCCAAGATGCTTTGCGCGTGTCGGCTTCATTTGTGCGCTATTGCGCAGGTACCCTGTCTTCTCCATTCCCCTCCCTCCTCCCTGGACTCTTATAAAAAGACTCTTAATTTGGCTCTCACTTTTTAATTTTAGGATTAGGAATTAATGGGGGTCCTTGTCACAACAGTGGCTCGATGAGGGGTCCTCAAGAAAATTTTGTTGGGAACCCCTGTTCTAGGGGTTTTAGCTTCCTTCGAAGGGGTGATCAGTGCTGAGCAAGGAACTTTTTTTGGAGTATTTGGTGGGAAGAACCCACTGGGAAGGGACGCCCAAGGGAAGAAGGCTCAGAGCCCTGGGAGAGGTGATGGGATGGCAACGAGTGGTCAGAGGGAGGAAATGGGGAAGGAGGTGTAGGAAGCTGAAGAGGTAACAGGGCTTAGTAAGAAGGGAGAATCTGTGGCAGAGAGAAGTCCAGAATCAGAAGGAGAAGCTGAAGCAGGAGAGTGGGAGGAAGGAGGCCAAGAGGTGGAAATGAGTTAGGCTGGCGAGGAGTCACAAGTGTCTCCCCCTCCTGCTGAAACAAGCTCCCTTCCCTCCTTGTCTCCCAGAACCAGAAGAGGGCTGCAATGGGCGGAGCAGCAATAGGCTTCATGCAGGTGTAGTCTCTGATTGCTTGGGGAAATTCCTGGAAAGTTGGGGACTTAGATGGCTGCGGGGAGGCAGGGACTTTCAGTTTCATCAGCTGAATTCTTGGAGTAAGATCACTGTGCTCATTAGGCCTGACACTCAGTCAAGCCTGTGAAGATAGTATTTTTGCTAATACAGTTGTACCTTGGTTCTTGAATGCCTTGTGACTCGAACGTTTTGGCTCCTGAACGCCGCAAACTCGGAAGTGAGTTTTCTGGTTTGCGAACTTTTTTGGGAAGCCGAATGTCCGACGCGGATTACGCAGCTTCCGATTGAGCACAGAAAGCTCCTGCAGCTAATCGGAAGCCACGCCTTGGTTTCTGAATGTTTTTGGAAGTCGAATGGACTTCCGGGACAGATTCCTTTTGAGAACCAAGGTACTATTGGAATGAGTTGACGTCAACCGTGAATGGTGTGATGTACTCCTGGCTGAATCTGTGACACAAAGGGACCTACCTCTGTAGTCATAGAATCATAGAGTTGGAAGAGACCACAAGGGCCATCCAGTCCAACCCCCTGCCAAGCAGGAAACACCATCAAAGCATTCCTGACAGATGGCTGCCAAGCCTCTGCTTAAAGACCTCCAAAGAAGGAGACTCTACCACACTCCTTGGCAGCAAATTCCACTGCCGAACAGCTCTTACTGTCAGGATGTTCTTCCTAATGTTCAGGTGGAATCTTCTTTCTTGTATCTTGAATCCATTGCTCCGTGTCCGCTTCTCTGGAGCAGCAAAAAACAACCTTTCTCCCTCATCTATATGACATCCTTTTATATATTTGAACATGGCTATCATATCACCCCTTAACCTCCTCTTCTCCAGGCTAAACATGCCCAGCTCCCTAAGCCGTTCCTCATAAGGTATTGTTTCCAGGCCTTTGACCATTTTGGTTGCCCTCCTCTGGACACGTTCCAGCTGCTGGCAATCCCCAGTAGGCAGAGCTGGGCTCAGGTCCTGCTTGCTGGCTTTCCACAGGCATATCTGGTTGACAAGGATTCTGAAGGAGATGGACCCATCAGGGCTATGGCTATGGTCTTATGTTATTATGTCCCTTGTAGATCCTGCCCTGGATCCCATTTTGAATCTAAGATTTTTCCCCTGCCCAGCTGATTCCTGCCCAGCTTAAGCCTGAATAATTTCTTTCCCCTCCTTACATCATAACTTGCAAGGTACCCTGCAATGCACCTCCCTCCTCCGTGTCTCCTTCTTCCTTGACCCCATGCTGCTTTGCGGGGAGGCGGGGAACCAGCATGAAAGAAGGGAAAGGGGGAAGCTCAGCACTTGACTGAGACATGAAAGGCAAAGAAGAGCCTTGCGGGAAATGCATTTTATCCTGACGCTTAATGAAATAAATAGAGAGGTAAAAATGACAAATTAACATTTGTTAAACTCTCCCCAAAAAGATGCAAATGAAGGACGAATCCCCGTAGTGGACTGATGAAAAGGAAAGGAAATTTGAAAGCCTCGTGCAATTACTGAAGGTTATTAATATTGATAGAAGACAGTTGAAAATGGCCTAATTACTTGGCGAGCCTTAAAAGATGCTGCTGATGAGAACTGAAGTGGGGAGGCTGAGGGGTTGGTTTCGTGGGGAAGCAGGGAATCCAAAGTCGGAGCCGTAGTGCGCTGCTTTCTGACTTCTCTGCCTGGGAGAAGCGAGTCGAGGTGTGAGCAGCTTTGTCGGTCTCAGGGAGTGAGGCATGGGAGCCCCAGGTGGCCAGTCATGAAAGAGAAGGCGGAATCAGGTCCCTAGACAGAGACCAGGCAAAAGCAGGTCCAGGAGCGCCAGTGTAATTAGTCAGGAGGAAGGGGGAAATGGAGAATAAACTCAAGACTTGAGGAAGTGAAAGATGGAGGAAGTGAAAGAATCGTGAAAGGTTTGCGCAGTGGACAAACTGAACTAGGGAGAATCTACAAGAGTGGAGAATAGCCTCCCTGGTAGTCATACTACTACTACTACTACTACTACTACTACTACTACTACTACTTTATTTGTGCCCCACCCATCTGACTGGGTTGCACTCTGGGTGGCTTACAACATCTACAAAACCATAACACCAAACATTAAAAACCTCCCAGTACAGGGCTGCCTTCAGATGTCTTCTAAAGGTTGTATACAGTAGTTACGTATCTCCTTGACATCTGGTGGGAGGGCGTTCCATAGGGAGGATTCAACTGTTGAAAAGTCCCTCTGCCTGGTTCCCTGTAACCTCACTTCCTACTATGAGGGAACTGCTATAAGGCCCCCGGAGCTGGACCTCAGTGTACGGGCTGAACGATGGGGGTGGAGATGCTCCTTTGGGACCGGGGCCATGTAGGGCTTTGAAGGTCAGCACCAAAACTTTGAATTGTGCTCAGAAACTTACTGGGAGCCAATGTAGGTCTTTCAGGACCAGTGTTATATGGTCCCGGCGGCTACTCCCAGACACCATTCTAGCCGCCACATTCTGGATTAGTTGTATTTTCCGAGTCACCTTCAAAGGTAGCCCCACGTAGAGCGCATTGCAGCAGTCCAACCGTGGGGTCACCTGATGACATTAGGTGATTGACAAATGGGAGGCCCTGCCTACATGTCAACATGGCCCATGTGTGCAGTGGGGTCAAGGAGGTCAGGATCTGGCCCCCTGGCTAGATTATATTCCCCATCTCTGCTCTAAAGTCTAAAAAGGTCCAGACAGTCATTTATTTGTAAGAAGGAACGTTGGGGTAAGCACCATGTCAAAATTTTCTCTGCATGATTCCAGGGCAGCAATTGCAGGCGCAAACCTGGCAGTGGATTCCATTGAATTCAATGACCCTTCAAATGATAAACAGGAAAACAGGGTACGGAAGAATAAAGTTTTAAAGAATCTGTCAGAGCAATAAGCCGTTTTTACTCCTACGCTAGTTTTTTAAAACATTAGTTTATTTATTTGCCTTACTAAAAATGTATGCCGCATATTCGAGCTCCCTGCATTTTCTCGCTCAGTAGCCCGTAATGTCTAAAAATAAAATACATCTCCTCTCTACTTGACCTCGCACTGCTTTAGACAAACTAGATCTGCATGTGGAAAAGAAAGGCTCCAAATGAATAGAGACATAACATATTCAGCGAATCCTTCTGGGAAATGCAGCCCTCTTACAGCAGCCTATCTTGATGGTTCATTAAAACAGAGCACATATGGTGTGTGTGTGTGCATGAGAGAGAGAAAGAGGGAAAAAAACAGGAAAGAAATGGAGCATTTTCAGAATCTTCCAAAAGGGATGCAAAGTTCTTTGGCCATTCTAAACAGAGCAACAAAGACAGTGAGATGAGTCAGTCCACTGCCAGAAAGAAGGAGCCAGGAGGAAAGTAGATTAGAAGTGCAAGGAAAATGAAGAGGCCAGTCTGTGTGTTTTTTTTCACCTGTGGAACTCCTGCACACCTGGTGAAGAGAGGCTGAGCTTCCTCTCCATCATGATACCTGAAGCTGAACACTTCCTGCCACTGTAAACCTGGTCATTTTCTGCTTTCAAGGGTCTTTCAAGGAGTGCTTTGCAAAAGGCTCTGCAAGACATGATGATCAGCTGATAGTTGGGACTTGTGGAAATGCCTTATAGGCGTGCTTTGCATGAGATGGGTTTCCCCCCATACCTTCCTGCCTCACACCTGACTTCAATTTCCATTCCTTTGTTTCTTCTTTATCTGGTCTTAACTTCCGCTCCTCACATTTCCAAGTTATTTTGAAGTTTTTTAAGACCTGAAAATTCATCAGCATTTGAGTGAGAATTTCTCCTAATGCACCCATGTTTGCACTCAATTTTGCCTAACATACGCATTTTGGCAAAGCATTTCTCCCAATGCATTTTTTTTTGCATGTCATTTTTAGTAATATGTGCATCTTTATGTGAACTTTAACCAAGTGTACGCATTTTGTGCACATCGCTTGGCTGGAGACACGCATTGCAAAATTCAGGGGGTGCAAATTTCGAAGGATGACATGTCACTCACAACTTACACACATTTTTAAAGTACGCAATTTTTATTAAATTTTCTGTTTTACAATTTCAAATACTCATTTTACATTTGTAAGATATCAATGACTTCATCTTGGCAGTTAATTAAAAAAAAGAAAAAAAGGGGGGTGTTCAGGGAAAATATTTCTGACAATCCCACCTGCTATTGAACCCAATTTGTTTTGACTATATATGATTTTGGCTTTAGGCCCAATCGCCGGAATCTAACCCCTGTGAACTGAGAGTCACTTGCATTGTTTCAGAAAGTGCAGTTTAGGTAGGTTCACCTCTAAATGCGAACCAAAACTAATTTATCCCCCATCCCTCCTCCCAGATTAGTGGTTCCTAACCAGTCCTGTTTATAAGGGGGACTGCTCTCCTATCGACTGGCATTTTCAGCATTCCCAAAATTCTGCACCTGGTGTTTGCTACAAATGCTACTGAGAGCATTTGTTGCCTTTCGTATAGTCAAGGCTGCCTGCTAATGCCCTGTTTGACCTTCTGCTCCCACAGGTAAAATGGTAAAGGAACCGAACAAAACATGCACCTGTGATTCCAAAAATGGCTTTTGCTCTCAGAAAGCCTTCTTAAAAGGTATTGTTCTTGAATAATAACTAAACTAAAGATGGAACGATCTCTATTCTTATCCCTTGTAGGCACTTTCAAGCTAGAATTCTGAAAGCATCAACTAATGTTCAGATATATACTAAATCCCAAATAGTTGCACCCTCCATCTTCATCTCCCTCCAGTGCTGTGCCTCGGAGTGGGATAACAACTTTTTTGGTGTGTGTGTGTGTGTGTGTGTGTGTGTGTGTGTGTCATTTTTGCTCCACGGCACTTGCAACCCACTGGGTTGAACACAGCCAGCCAGCCATTATGTTTTACCAGATGCATGATGAACCCCCCCCCCCCCGGCAACCAGGCAACAAAACTTGTGAATTTATTGAAGATGGAGCAAGCTTGTTTTCTCCTGCTCTGGAAAGTAGGGCTCAATCCAATGGCTTCAGGTAGCAAGAAAGGAGATTCCGACTAAACACCAGGAATAGCTTTCTGACAGTATATTAACTGTTTTGACAGTGGAACGGACTACCTTGGGAGGTGGTGGAGTCTCCTTCATTGGAGATTGTTAAACTGAGGTTGGGAGGCCATCAGTTGGGCTCAGAGTTTCTTCCAGCTCTATGATTCTGTGACGGAATTGACCCACAGTACATGGTTGATGAGCTGGATTAAGCCTTATGAGTAACAAGTTATACAAGCAGGTTCTACAAGCAAACATGTTCTGCCAGCTGAGCCTACTGTTCAAAGACAAAGGAGACAAAGGTATGAATGGGAAGACCACATGCAGCAATGAATCCATCTACTCTTAGAGAAGTCACTTCAGGCATCTGATCGGGGGGGGGTGTCATTGAAGGGCAGCAAATGCTTATTTTCATCACCATTATTTTACTGCTGGGAGTTGGGAAATGAATTTGTGGGGTTTCCCCCTCCCTCCAATTTAACTTGGCTCATCTTGGGTTCTATGAGTCTTAACTTGAGCAGGTGGGGTCATACCTGCCCAGTCTCCCGCTGAAAAATGCAGGATCAGCAGCGGCGCGGCACCGGAAGTTGCGTAGAAGCAACTTCCGGGGCTGCTCTGACCATGTGTGGGCATCGGAAATACGGCAGAGCGGCACCGGAAGTCACTTCTATGCATGCCCGGTGGCCATCTTTGTGGTGGCCACATGCCGGTGGCCATCTTTCTGGTGGCCGCCGCCATGCGGCCACCACCAATATGGCCACCGCCATGCGGCCACCACCAAGATGGCTGCTGGGCATGCGTAGAAATGACTTCCGGTGCCCCTCTGCCCTATTTCCGGTGCCCACACATGGGCAGAGCAGCACCCAAAACGGAGCCTACCTGGCAGGTAGGAAATCCGGGGGATTTCCGGGATTTTTCTCCATTCGGGAGAACAGTGGGAAATGGATTAAAATCCGGGGGTTTCCCGCAAAAAACGGGATACTTGGCAGCTAAGGGTGGGGTGCAATTCCCCATTTCAAGCAGCAACTTTTCTTACACTGGGCCTGTCTCTTGGGAGGAATAGTCTTCTTCCAGACTAGTAACCAAGGCAACCATCTGCCTTTGCCGACCAACGTCTCTCCCCTGCTCGCATGGCATATGGTGTCGAAAACGTTTGTAAATCACCAACAGGCAGATGCTCATCCTGACCATTCCATACACCAGCATATGAGGTCCAGTTTTTCCTTAGAATGTCCTGCTTTTCCTTAGGATGCTCCTATTTTCTTTGGAAAGCTCTTGGAGGGTGTGGAGTTATTTGATCCTTGAGCCAAGGAGAAAAGTAACTATACAACCTTTAGAAGACATCTGAAGGTAGCCCTGTATAAGGAAGTTTTTTTTTTAAAAAAAAGTTTAATGTTTTATTTTGTTTTTATATGTATATGTTGGAAGCCTTCCAGAGTGTCTGTGGCAACCCAGTCAGAATAGCAGGGTATAAATAATAAAATTATGATCATTATTGAATAGGACACTCTTATTTTCATTGGAAAAATGTTGGAGGGTATCTAGACCTCTTTTAAAGCCATCCAAGTTGGTGGCCATCACTGCCTTCTGGGTGAGCAAGTTCCATAGGTTGAGCAAGCCTCAATGAACACAGTAGGGTTTACTTCTGAGTAAACACCTGACATCTCAGATCTAGCCACTTTTGTTCAAAAGTAAATCCCTTTAAAATCCCTTTAATGTAAATGGAGCTTCTGGCTAAGCTTGGGGAGGATTGGAGATTTGAGGTTCGTAGATGTCTTCACTGCACTTCTTAAGAAGCTTATTTTATTTATCACCACTCAGTTTACCCCAATTAAAGGCCATTTCTCTCTCCTCTTTTTAATTTCACAAGAGAGCAGTAATTTAAGTGATCATTTAATCAGGATAACCTCTTTGCGGGGGTATATAAGCTTTGGTGTGTGTGTGTGGTGTGTGTGTGTGCTCTTTTTCACCATTAGTTCTTTAGAGAGTTGTTCTTAATATTCTGGAGAACAAGTATGGCAGACATTAAAAGCGAATGTTAACCAGAATTCATTGACCCCCAAATTGAATATTTTAATTCTGAAGGAAAGTTGTGCCAGCTTTAGCAAAAACAAAAAACCCCAACCCTCTTTAGAATAAGTGTTTCCTCTGCTGCTGCAAGATTTATCCCACTTTAGCTGCATTTATCGGGAAAGACATGCTATTTTTATTTTATTTTTTGGTTTTCAATGCACCAAACCCCTGTGGAATCCCCTTTTTATGTCTAAAAACTTCTGATCTTAAAGGACATGAATTATTCACCATAAATTCCATACATCTTTTGAAAATGATTTTTTTAAATAGAAAAATGAAACTGCATATTTAAAACTCCCCTCTTGTTCCTTGATTAACGGGGTACCATGATTAGAATTAAGATGCCGAACCAGAGGTGTGCATGTGTGAGAAACTTTACAAAGAAATCATCATATCTTAAAATAAAAAAATAAAAAAATCAGTATAATACCTATAATGCAGCCTGGCTGAAGAGGGCCGAAAGACACCATGCAGCACATTTTAATAAACGTCGTTTAGATAAATGAAAGAGTTTATTTCCACCTGGATACACTGGTAAAAGAGCCGCTCGAGTATAGTGGCAAAGCAGGGATGGGGGAACAGAAACTGTAGCCATCCAGATATTTCTGGTTGCCATTATTCACTGGCCTTGCTTGCTGGGGGCTGATGGGAGTCTAACAACCTCTGGAAGGCTAAAAGGTAAAGGGGCCCCTGACCATCAGGTCCAGTCGTGTCCGACTCTGGGGTTGCGGCGCTCATCTCGCTCTATAGGCTGAGGGAGCCAGCGTTTGTCCGCAGACAGCTTCCGGGTCATGTGGCCAGCATGACAAAGCTTCTTCTGGCGAACCAGAGCAGCGCACGGAAATGCCGTTTACCTTCCCGCCAGAGCGGTCCCTATTTATCTACTTGCACTTTGATGTGCTTTCGAACTGCTAGGTGGGCAGGAGCTGGGACCGAGCAACAGGAGCTCACCCCGTTGCAGGGATTCGAACCGCCGACCTTCCGATCAGCAAGCCCTAGACTCTGTGGTTTAACCCACAGTGCTACTTGGGTCCCTAAGCGCCACCTGGGTCTGGAAGGCTACAGGTTGCCTATTCCTGGATTAAAACATTGGACTTCATTCCTTAGCCCCATACTCTCCAACATTTTCTGTCCCAAATCCAGGACCACCCCCTCATGCACCCCCCCCATAGGTAAAAGGTAAAGGACACCTGGATGGTTAAGTCCAGTCAAAGGCGACTATTGGGTTGCAGCACTCATTTCGCTTCAGGCCGAGGGAGCTGGCGTTTGTCCACAGACAGCTTTCCGGGTCATGTGTCCAGCATGACTAAACTGCTTCTGGCACAATGGAACACCGTGACGGAAGCCAGAGTGCCCAGTCTGGTTTCCAGAGTGCACAGCGATACCTATTTATCTACTTGCACTGGCATGCTCTCGAACTGCTAGGTTGGCAGGAGCTGGGACAGAGCAATGGGAGCTCACCCCGTCGCAGGGATTCTAACCGCCGACCTTCCGATCAGGAAGCCCAAGAGCCTCAGTGGTTTGGACCACAGTGCCACCCACATCCTATCACCCCCATACCCGCCCCTCACCCACCCAGGCCGACTCGGCTTTTCATCTCCTGACCTGCCCAGGTCCACTACCTACCATCTGCCACACCCCTTTGACGGTGCCGGTCTTAAATGGGACATGCCGGGATCCAAACAGAACCCAGAATTGGCACCTGTGATTCAGGATGTCCCAGTTAAAATGGGGGTAAGCGGTTGCTGGGCCTAGGATGAGCTGGTCAAGGCTCACCCTCTTGGTTTATTTTGAGGATAGCTCAACTGCCTTTTAGGGCGAAGCCTTCTCACAGTTACTGACATAAAGAGATTAAAACGCAATTCCAATCAAACGCTATCAAAGTTAAAACAGCTACAACATTTCAAAAGCCAGCACTACATTCATTCAATAGTAATTGAAGCAGCCAAGAAGCAGCAATTGAAAGCCAGTGGTTTAAAACCAGCAGTGATGTAAAACATTGAAAAGTTCCCGCGTCTTAAATTACAATTGGGTTTTCAATGCCACTTTAAAAGCCAGCACCAAAGGGAGTCAAACATATCTCCCCGAGGAGGGAGTTCCACAGACATGGGGCCACCACCAAACTGGTCCTCTCTACAGCTCAGCAATCTTAGAAATCTTGCAGGAGGCCCTACAAGACTTTAGATCAATACCTGGGTTTACCACAGCGTCCTGTTTATGACATCCCACCCCCCCCCCCCGAATGATCGGTCCTGCTTCACCGGGTGTGAGTAGAAGACACAAACCAGGAACAAGCAAGTGAAGCCTGGCATTCTGTAGGGATGAGCAAACCTGTCAGTTTCAATTTCTCCCAGTTTCTCCCAGTTTCTGTACAGTTATCCACATTTCCACATCAATTTGAGAATTTTTTTTAAAAAAAGAAATCCTCATGAAAATTCATCAGCATTCCTGATATACACAGTTTTGGATGCAATTTTGCCAAATATACACATTTCCCTTAATATGCAGCTTTGTATGTCATTTTAGCTAATATAGGCATTTATAGGCCAAATGTAGGGACCCAGGTGGCGCTGTGGTTAAACCACTGAGCCTAGGGCTTGCTGATCAGAAGGTCGGCAGTTCGAATCCCTGTGACGGGGTGAGCTCCCGTTGCTTGGTCCCAGCTCCTGCCAACCTAGCAGTTCGAAAGCACGTCAAAATGCAAGTAGATAAATAGGAACTGCTACAGCGGGAAGGTAAACGGCGTCTCCATGTGCTGCTCTGGTTTGCCAGAAGCAGCTTTGTCATGCTGGCCACATGACCTGGAAGCTGTACGCTGGCTCCCTTGGCCAATAATGCGAGATGAGCGTGCAACCCCAGAGTCGGTCATGACTGGACCTAATGGTCAGGGGTCCCTTAACCTTTACCTTTTAGGCCAAATGTACCCCAGTATATGCAATGTTTAAATGCCTTACTTCACTGGAGAACTGTACTGCAGAATTGGAATGGTGCAGATTTCGAAGGATGGCCGTGTTTCATTTTGCAGAAAGTACAAATCATGTATATTCACCTTTAAATGTTTATGAATCCAATTTCTTCCCATGACTTTTGAATTTAGGACTGTGATTGTTGTTGTTGTTTAGACACTTAGTCGTGTCCAACTCTTCATGACCCCATGGACCAGAGCACGCCAGGACTGTGATTAGGTATGCCCTAAACAAGTCAGGATTTGTAAACCAAAAATAAACTAGGGATTAAGGCTGGCTACCCACCCTCACTTCTTAGGGAGCAAAACCCAAGATCCACAGGGAGCCAAGCTTATAATTCCTGGTTTGTTTTCTGCTCGTACCAAGGGAGCGATCGGGTAGCTCACACACATACAGCTCACACACAGCAAACCCCAGCAAGCCAGTAACTGTGGTTTTTGTTGAAAGGAGAAGCTGGTGCTCACATTTGCACCCCATGAAGAGGGGTGAGCCAGTATGGTTATGAACCAATCCACAGTCGTGCTGATCTCTTCTGTTTTGAATTCAGCCACTTTACTGTTTCCAATTTAACTTCACTCTCTCCCACATTTACTCAGTGTGGGCTAAGTGGAAAATCAATAGCGTGTCGGGAAACATCACTTTTGATTTTCATTTTCTGCTTTGCCTTTCATTCAGGGATGAAATTCAAACCTGTTTCATCCATGTAGGGGCGAACCAGGTATTTTAGGAAAGTAACTGGGGCTGTTTTGGTTTCTGATTTCCCTTTTATACCATCCGAGTACAAGGCTGGTTTGCTCAGCCTCAGAGCAAAGGTTGCCGAAGACTTCTTATACCCAAAATAGCCAAGTCTTTGCTAAATCGTGTCCTCCCTCAAACAGGGCACGTGTTGCGGTGAGACCTGGCAACCAAACCCTTGTCTTGGGGGTGGGTACGATTGGATAGCCACAACACCCGATTGGTAGGTCCCTTGTTGCTGGGCTTAATCTGTCCAATGGGACGCTAGGCAAATGGATCAAGGGACCTATATATGCCAATGCACATGACCCTGAGCTTTCTCTCTTGGTCAGTGCATCGGAACACCTGCCCACCTCTCCCTACTTTTAGAGCTTGCGCACTTGACCTTGCTATGCCGTCGTGCATCACCTGTCATTGGGACAGGGGCACAGCAGGAATTTTCCCCACTTGGCTGATTGGCTGGTGCCATTTGGGTTTCGCCTGCCGCCCGCGTAGCAAATCGTCACAACTTGTAAGGTTGCGGATAGGCTCTGGTTCAGGTGATAGGTGTGGCAGAACGCTCTAGCCATCCCTATGTGAAGGGTATTCTGTTAAAGGAATCCAGGGACTCAATGGTTTGGTCAATCCTGCAAAGGGTTGTGCCCGTGCTTGAGTTCAGGGGGACATCTGGGTGGTGAACATAGCATGTCCCTGGCTTTCCGCCATTCCAGGTGTTCACCCTTGGCTGACCTACAATAGAGCTCTGGGCCAGCGCTACCTGCAACGGTGCAGGGAGCTAGTCGAACCAGAGCCTATGCAACCACTGGCTTGCTGTAATCAATAAAGTTGTGGCCAAAATTATGCCAAAAACCAAACCAAAAATTTGAGTCTTGTCTTGTCTGAATTTATTTAAGGGGGAGGTTTAAAGGTCTGAACACACAACTATTGTGACGTGCTAGTACGTTATGCGCCATTTTATCCAACAAAATACACCATTTATTTGTGGTCTACCATATTGAAACACAAAACACTGTTGGCTTAAAAGTCCTCAAGAGATGCCTGAAAGTGACAAATCTCTGCTGGAAGAGTGACACTAAGTGCCCAGCTTCTTGTGGAGGCCACTTGGGCCTTTGTAGAACAGGGGACAACTAATAACACTCTTCCTGATTATCTCAATGATCAAGCTGGGCTCAAGTGGTCCTTAGCATCTCCTGGGCCCAAGTTGTTCAAGGCCTTGTAGCCCATGAAATCTCAAGCCAGGCCCAAGATGTCCTCAGCATGGATGTTTAAGTCATCCAGCACCACCATCTTGGGCTCCTCCCGCACCATCAGCTCAGCTCAGCTCAGCGGTGTCGCTAGCCTTCTGGCTGCCTGGGGCGGCAAAACAGAAGGCACCCCACCGGGGGGCGGGGTGTCCATCGCACACATGTGTCACGACGCATGCGTCACACGCACACGCCGTGCTATAGAGCGGGTTGTTCCAGCGCCCGGATCCTCAGATCGTTTCCCGACCGTCCCCCGTATCGGTTCCTCTCCCGTTATTCTCCCTTATTCTGCTTCTGCCGGTAGCTCCTTTTTTTGTTTTTTTGCTGCTTTGCCCATCTATGGGCACCAAAAATGGCTGGCGTCGGAAGTTGCGTCTACGCATGTCTGGAAGTGCGTATATGCACATAGCCGGCCATTTTCAGTGCCCATAGATGGGCAAAGCGACACCAGAAGTTGCGTCTACGCACTTCCGGACATGAGTAGATGCGACTTCCGTTGCCGGCACTGGCCATTTTTGGTGCCCATAGATGGGCAAAGCGACACTGGAAGTTGCGTCTACACGGTTGCCGATCCCGGATTTTGCAGTCCAGGACTTGGCAGGTATGGGTTTGTATATTTAGATATGTATGCATTTATGAATATTTATTATATATTTGAGACCTTAGAATTCTTATAACAATTTACAAAAAAAGAAAAGCAATAAATACATTTTAGAAAACGACACTTGGAGGGTATGTTTTCTACACACACACACACACACACACACACACACACACACACACACACTTTTCTATTCTCCATCTAAACAAGCAGGAGAAATTATCCGAGTTCAAGGACAAATTCTAGCCAAGTGAAAACACTTAGAAGGGGAGGGATAGTGAAGCAGGGGGAGTCTGTGAGGGGTGTGGCCTGGGGAAAGTTATGAGGGCCAGATTGAGAGCTCTGGAGGGCCACATTTTGCTCCTGGGTCTGAGGTCCCTGATCTCTGCCCTCTGGACTGAATTGGACATGATACTCCTTAAGAACGGCTACGATATTTCATGAGGGCATCCTGCTGCGTAAACCACAAAAAGTGGCGCCAATGAGTACACACTCCCTTTTTGTTAGGCACGCATTCTGTGTCCTTGCTTGCAAGTTGTTTATCAAGTGGGTCTGCTTCTCTTCCATTTTGTGAGCTCAGCATATGGTGTTCAAATCTCTCTCCCCCCCCCCACCATTTCCCCTTAAGGGGATAAAAGTTTATTAAAAGCATTTTATCTGTGACTTGACGCAAATACAAATTTACATTTCATCAATGAAAGTCTCCCTCCTCCTCTCCCTGCCAATGTTTTTGGCTTTGTTAAGAAACCATATCCTCAATTTCATTTAGTTTTTGAGGGTTATCTTTCTACTAATGATCTTGGGACGCAAACAAATAATTATGGACTTGGTTTTTTCTTTCTTTCTTTCAACCCTGAGGTGCCGTGCATGTTGACAGGCTTTTCATAACACTTGTGGTTTCCCTGTATCTCTTTTGACAGCAGTGGAAGGGATGGTGGAAAATTGTTTGGTTTACAGGAAATAATTATTGACAAGATGTAGTAAAATTTTAGACATACCCGTTTATAAGTTGGGGGGCAGCGGCGGCATTCCTTTCAATCCTAGACTGCAAATGATTTCCTTGCAAAACTAGTATGTTTCCATTCATTTAATTCAGTTTCTTAAGAAAGTGCCATGTTCACTGTTTATATCGTGCAATAAAATCCCAGCCATGAGGGACCTGACAAACTAGGCCAAGGACCGCCAATTATCTTGGGCCAGTAAGCACATAAGACACTTTAAGGCAGGCATCCCCAAACTGCGGCCCTCCAGATGTTTTGGCCTACAACTCCCATGATCCCTAGCTAACAGGACCAGTGGTCAGGAATGATGGGAATTGTAGTCCAAAACATCTGGAGGGCCGAAGTTTGGAGATGCCTGCTTTAAGGCAACTGCTGTGGATGCTAGTCACAAAATGGCTGCCATAAGGGTGTGGCATAGCACAAAATGGCTGCCCTTGTGGTGTGTAGGAGAGGCAGAGCCAGTGGAAGCGAGGACGAGCATGGAGGGAAAGTTTTCTCCCTGCCTCATAACACAAGAACTCATGGGCACCTAATAAAGCTGAATATTGGAAGATTAAGATGGATAGAAGAAAGTACTTCAACACAGCGTTGGCTGTTTCAGTTGTATGGGCTGTTAGTTATAATTATGGTTCGATTTACAGAGAGGCATGGGGACTAGAGCTCATGGAAAGCTGTAACCATGAGGTGGCAGCATCTGCTGTTTTGGTCCACACCAGAAGTGCTTGTGGAGATGCCAGCACAAGATGTAGTGATGGCCACCAACTTGGATGGCTTTAAAGTGGGATCTACTAGTCACGAAGGCTACTCTGCTCCACCTCCGCTATCAGCAGAGGTGGAGATTGCACTCATGCACTGCTTGTTAAGGATAATGGTTTAATTTCCCGAAATGGGAATGTTTGCTGATGTTGAACTGCTGTGTGTTTTCCGCACACAGTTTTCCTTTGACAGTAACTCTCATGTGATTGGCTGGCTGAGTCACATGGGAGAGGCATTCTATTCTATTGTGACTGTTACTCAAGTCACTGTTGTTTTTAACTGCTTTTCTGCTTTATCTATCTGGCATGCGAGGAGAATGGGTGATGAGAGAGACTTCTCAGGACACTGCCGACGACTGTTTGTGTTAGTGTGATCTGTCTGAAGTGAATGCAGACAGAGGTCCCTAAAGGTTAATAGAGAGAAACCTGAGCATGAGATTGTCAATATATTCTTCTAAGTTATATATGAAAGTAAAGTGGTTTTTTAATATATATATATATAGAGACTTTGGACATTACATATCATCACAATTTATTTACCTATGTATACACAACACTGCTTGCAGGTTTTCCACAGGGACCTGCTTGGCCAGGATGAGAACAGGCTGATAGGCTTTTGCTCTAATTCAGTAGAATTTTATATACATACAGGTATATTCTTACAAACAATGGTGATAGGATTATTGTGAAGCCAGAAACCATCGACAATGGCCACTCCAATGCTTAGAATCATAGGGTGTAGAACTCATGATATGGCCCACAGGCAACAATATATTTTAGTACAGTAGCTGATTTCTCTGCCGATGGCTACTAGCCACGATGGCTAGTTTATGCCTCCACTGAAAGCTAGACTAGATGAGCCCCTGGCTTGATCCAGCAGGGCTTTTTCTGACGTTCTTATGTTACCCACCGATCGCCCAGCAAACACGAAGCACTTCCATCAATTTGCAGGAGATATTTGCTGATATCCTTCGCTCTGTGTGGTTCTCAGGTGGTCGTGCAAGTTTGCATACATGTTTATCCAGCCTGGGCTGAATCAGCACTTTGCATGCTTATTAGGTCATGAGCCTTCAGGCAGGACCCTGTTTATTCTTATTCTGTGTATATAATGAGCACCAAGCACAGTGCAGGTGCTTTTATGAATATTAAATGGCGATGCTTTATTTTAATTTCCTAGTATTGCAGGAGGAATGAGATTTTAATGAAAGGAGACCCAGTAGGAATGTGAGCACGAACTCATAAGCGCTTGCTGGATTGTGTAGCTACAAGCTACATGGCGGAATGACTACAAAAAGTAGAGTGGGGGGGATCCACTTTGACATGAGGCAGACAATTCCACAGAGCAAGCACATGCCGTATGACAAGTTATCCATTTCTCTTATTATGGGGCTCTGGGGGCATGGGGTGGTGCAGAGAGCCCCCCCTCTCCATATATTCTTTGCTTGATTTAATGAACGGTTTCCTTCCTTAATGAGCTCCCTCAGTACTTGGGGTGGGGGCGAGACAAGAACTAGTCAGAACAGAATAGCTAGTGCTGAAAGTTTTTAAAATGTAGAAGTCATGATGGATGGATGGATGGAGAGAGAGAGAGAGAGAGAGAGAGAGAGAGAGAGAGAGAGAGAGAGAGAGAGAGAATATCTATCTCCTTACTCACATCTCCTTACTTACACCTCACATCTCCCACTTCACTGCTCAACAAAAGACAGGTCAGGTTTCCATTGAAGAAAGTTCGGCCACATTCGCACGCTACATTCTTTTTTAGTTTAAAAATAACTTTATTAGCATAATAATTTACATGAAATATACATAAAAAATTAAACACCCACACATACTTACATATAAACAAAAAATATTAAAGAAAAAAACAATAACAAGTGATATCAAATAATAACAAAATCGGAGTAATGATAACCAAATGCGATAAATAAACCAAAACCAAAAATCAGAAAGAGATAACAATACATAAACCTACACCTTGAACTTAAATACATATAAAAAACATAATGAATCATATTTATCTTCAAACTTAAGTTAAATTAAACACAGAACGCATATAAATTTCTCATTCATACAAAAAAACCCCACACAAGACAAAAAAAAACCCTGAAAAAAACTAGTGACATTTCTACATTCATCCTGAATGAACGCACACTACATTTAAAGCACAATCATAGAATCATACAGCTGGAAGGGACCCTGAGGATCATCTAGTTCAACCCCCTGCGATGCAGGAATACACAGCTGGCCCGTATGGGGATCGAACCTGCAACTTTGACATGACCGGCGCCACGCTCTAACCAGCTGAGCTATCCAGTGGCATCAATTGTAGCACATTTAAAAAGCTACAGCTTCCCCCAAAGAATTCTGGGAGGTGCAGTTTGCTAAGGGTGCTGAGAGTTGTCATTCCCCTCCCCTATTCAAAGGCCACTTTAGCAATCATAGGGAATCCTGGGAATTGTAGTTTGGTAAGGGCATTAAGCAGGGCTTTTTTCCTAGCCGGAACTCACTAGAACTCAGTTCCGGCACCTCTCAGGTGGGTGCCATTGCCATTATAAGAGAAAAAGGGAGGCAGGCATTCATGGTGAGTTCCAGCACCTCTTTTTCTAGAAAAGTAACACTGGCGCTTAGAGTTGCTAGGCGACTCCTGTTCCCCTTTCAGAACTTCTCAGGGTGGTTTAACAGTCAATACTTTTTCAAAGGGAACTCTGGGAACTGTAGCTCTGGGACGGGAATAGGGGGTCTCCTTAAAAACTCTCAGCACCCTTAAGAAACTACAGCTCCCAGAATTCTTCGGGGGGAGCTGTGATTGCTTAACGCAGTGTGCTTTAAATGTATAGCATGAATGTGCCCCATGCTGTCAAAGTTCCTTATTGTTACCTATGACAAACTTAGTTGGTCTCTAAGGTGCTACTGGAAGGAATTTTTTTATTTTTTGTTTCGACTACGTCAGACCAACACGGCTACCTACCTGTAACTAATACTATGGAAGGAAGGAGGACAGGTCAAGTACAGGTGGCTGCATCAATTCTGTGCTGGCAAGAACCCCAGCTGGGACAAAGCAGCCTGGCCCAAACTGGATGTAAGGGCTCGTTAACAACTCACCTTTTTAATTAAAACTCCCCCTTTCTCTCTTCCTGCCCCTTGTGCGTCCTGGGCTTTTGCCTTACAAGTCTGAGGGCAGGGCCTGGCTCCCGTTTTGGTTGTTTCCCAGCTCCTGCCAGTAGGATTGCGTCTTGAATTTTAATTGATGTGAGCTGCTTTGGGAGATGTTTTCTCCTTTTTCAAAAAGTGAGCTGCTGATAAGTGAGCTCTATCACAGACCCCTCCAAGCACCCCTATTTTCCGGGGACAGTCCTGGATTTACAGAAGCTGTCCTGGGGTTTCTGATTTGATCTTGGAATGTCCCACTTTTCCGCCTATTTTGATTGGGGAAAAATTGGAGGGTATGAATGCTGTGGATATCTTGATTTCAGCAAGGCCTTTGACAAGGTGCCCCATGATAGTCTTGTAAAGAAGCTGGTTAAATGCAGGCTAGGCAATGCTACCATTCAGTGGATTTGTAACTGGCTGGCTGACCGAACCCAAAGGGTGCTCATCAATGGCTCCTCCTCATCCTGGAGAGTAGTGACTAGTGGGGTGCCACAGGGTTCTGTCTTGGGCCCAGTCTTATTCAACATCTTTATCAATGTCTTGGATGATGGGCTTGAGGGCATCCTGAGCAAGTTTGCAGATGACACCAAATTGGGATGGGTGGCTAATACCCCAGAGGACAGGATCACACTTCAAAATGACCTTAACAGATTAGACAACTGGGCCAAAGCAAACAAGATGAATTTTAACAAGGAGAATGTAAAGTACTACAATTGGGCAAAAGAAATGAAAGGCACAAATACAGGATGGGTGACACCTGGCTTGAGAGCAGTACATGTGAAAAGGATCTAGGAGTCCTGGTAGACCACAAACCTGACGTGAGTCAACAGTGTGATGCAGCAGCTAAAGAAGCCAATGCAATTCTAGGCTGCATCAATAGGAGTATAGCATCTAGATCAAGGGAAGTAATAGTACCAGGGCCGGCACATCCATTAAGGCAAACTAGGAAGTTGCCTAGGGCGCCAAAATGGAGGGGGCGCTGTCACGACGGGGAGCACTGCTGGCTTCGCAGGACTCGCTCTGCCGTGCGGCCGCCACACCCCAATTCCACCTACTCACATCCAGGGCGAGCAGCAGCAGTGGCGCCGGTGCAGCCCAGGCGTGCCCAGAGCGCCGAGGGCAGCAGCGTTTGGAGGACACGTGGGGCGAGAGCAGTCCCTTCCCGCAGCGTGCACACACCAGAGCTGGGCCTTCGGCTCCAGGCGCCGTCTGGAGCCGCGCTCTACTCCTCGGGCAGGCGGGAGCAGCTGCTGTTGCACCCGGGGGTCCGTGGCTGAAGACCGAGGGCAGCCCGAGCAACCCAGCCGTCAACGTCGCAGGTAAGCGGGAGGGGCGCTGGGAAGGGAAGGGGGTGAAGGCTGGGCCAGGCCTGCAGGGAGGAGGCAGACGCCTGGGGGGGGGGCGCCAGAAGGTGATCTCGCCTAGGGCACAAAAAACCCTAGCACCAGCCCTGAATAGTACCACTGTATTCCGCTCTGGTCAGACGTCACCTGGAATACTGTGTCCAGTTCTGGGCACCACAGTTCAAGAAGGATACTGAAAAGCTGGAACGTGTCCAGAGGAGGGCAACCAAAATGGTCAAAGGCCTGGAAACAATGCCTCATGAGGAACGGCTTAAGGAGCTGGGTATGTTTAGCCTGGAGAAGAGAAGGTTAAGGGGAGATATGATAGCCATGATCAAATATATAAAAGGATGTCATATAGAAGAGGGAGAAAGGTTGTTTTCTGCTGCTCCAGAAAAGCGGACACGGAGCACTGGATTCAAACTACAAGAAAGAAGATTCCACCTAAACATTAGGAAGAACATCCTGACAGTAAGAGCTGTTCAGCAGTGGAATTTGCTACCAAGGAGTGTGGTGGAGTCTCCTTCTTTGGAGGTCTTTAAGCGGAGGCTTGACAGCCATCTGTCAGGAATGCTTTGATGGTGTTTCCTGCTTGGCAGGGGGTTGGACTGGATGGCCCTTGTGGTCTCTTACAATTCTATGGTAAAGGTAAAGGTACCCCTGACCATTAGGTCCAGTCGCGGATGGTTCTGGGGTTGTGGCGCTCAGCTGGCATTTGTCCGCTAACAGCTTCTGGGTCATGTGGCTCTGGCGAACCGGATCAGCGCATGGAAATGCTGTTTAGCTTCCCGCCGGAGCGGTACCTATTTATCTACTTGCACTTTGACGTGCTCTTGAACTGCTAGGTTGGCAGGAGCAGGGACCAAGCAATGGGAGCTCACCCCGTCACAGGGATTCGAACTGCTGACCTTCTGATCGGCAAGCCCTAGGCTCTTTGGTTTAACCCGCGTCCCTCATGGAGGGTATGGTAGGACACCCTTATTTTCATCTGAGAAACGTTGGTGGGTATGGAGTTATCCGACCCCCCGCCCAAGCCATCTGAAAGCAGCCCTGTATGGGGAAGGGTTTTTTTTTAATTAAAAAAAATGTTTAATGTTTTATTATGTTTTTAAAATGTTGGAATCTTCCCCAGAATGGGTGGGGCAACCCAGTCAGATGGGTGAAGTATATATAGGATGCCTCTACTTTCATTGGAGAAATGTTGGAGGGTCTGCTATCGCCAAGCACTGCTACCCTCCAGACTACCAAACATGGCTCATCTTTTGTCTATATGGAAAATTTATATGGGGAAAAACATGGTTGCCCCCTGGGTCATGTGAGAAACCTAGTTTGCTAGAAACCTAGTTTGCTAGAACTTGTTCCTATCCCGTGTGTGTGTGTGTGTGTGTGTGTGTGTGTGTGTGTGTTTTCAAAACCTTGCCAGTGAGGACAGCAATCCTATTTCCCCAAGAATCCCCCCCAGGAATTACATAGTATTCTTCCCAAGAGCAGCCATTCATGGAGGATAAGGCTATCAATGACTTCTAGCTATGATGCCTGTCCTCTGCCCTCAATGGTTGGAAGCAGTGATGCTTCTGAATAACAGTTGCTGGAAACCAACAGGAGGGGAGATGGCTCTTGTACTCATGTCCTGCTTGAAGGTTTCCCACAGGCAACTTGGTTGGCCACAGTAAGAACAGGATGCTGGACTAGATGGGCCATTGGCCTGATCCAGCAAGCTCCTCTTGGATTCTGCCCCAGGGTTACAGCTGGAGTCGCTATATTACTACTGGAAAATGACAGCAAGGCTTATTGGGTTGCGAAAGAAAGAAAGAAAGAAAGAAAGAAAGAAAGAAAGAAAGAAAGAAAGAAAGAACTCCAGCCCACTTCATTGTTAAGACAAAAAAATGCATTAATTTCCTCCCCAAATTGATGATTAGCTCCCCTCCCCACTTTAGCAGGGGATGAATCATGCTCCAAAAAGACAGCAGGGAGGGGAATGTATTCAGCCCAGCACTAAAACACATGACTAATGTTTATATCAGTAGCATTTTTATTCCTAACAGTTGTCCTTTTGTTTTAAATCGTATCCTCCTACAATATAATAAAGGGTTTTTTAGTTTTGTTTAAAAAGCACCACCATTTAATATTCATAAAAGCACCTGTACTGCACTTGGCATTCATTACCCACTGCAGAAAAATAAAAAGGATTCTTGCCTTTAGGCTCATAAACTAATTTCCTTTATCCAATTTTAAGTGCTGGGCTTCTATGGAAAAGCAGTGGATTTGGCTGGTCCTCGTTCAAATATCAACCGCTTCAGGTTATGTAACAGTTTGTTTGCTATTATTTGGCTCTTTGCTTTCTGAAGTGCATTTGTAAAAAAACAGATAATCATCTAAAAATACAAGCATTTTGACTTTGTCTTGATATCCTACCGTGAAAGGAATTATGGAAACTCACTTAGAAGAGCAACAATAAGAAGGTAAGAAGAGCGCTGCTGGATCAGGCCTGTGGCCCATCTAGTATAGCATCCTGTCCTTACAGTGGCCAACCAGATGCCCACAGGAAGCCAGCAAGCAGGACCCAAGCACAACATCATTCTCCCCACTTGTGATTCCCCTTCCATCTGGCTGCAGGAGAAAGAAAGAAGCGAAGCAAGACCATTCCATCAACTCTCCCTAAATACATGTTCTATCAGGCTCTGCTCGCCATCACCTGCTGCATGGCAGCAGCTATTGCATCTGGCTGCAGCAGATAGATGATAGATAGATAGATAGATAGATAGATTAGATAGGAAGCAGGACCACGCTTTTCAGCACTGCTGAGAGTCCAGCTCCATTTGACTTCTCTTTTCCTGAATGATTTCCATTCCAGCTGGTTAGCCATCCCCATCAGGCAGCCCAGACACTGAAGTCCTCCTCCGAGGGTCTTCTGCTGGTTCCCTCACTGTGAGAATTGAAGTTACAGGGAGCCAGAGGGCCTTCTCTGTAGTGGCACCCTCCTTGTGGAACACCCTCCCTTTAGATGTCAAGGAAATAGCTATCTGACTTTTAGAAGGCATCTGAAGGCAGACCTACATCAGGAAGTTTTTAATGTTTGATGTTTTATTTTATATATATATATATATATATATATATATATATGCTGTAAGCGGCCCAGAGTGACTGGGGAAACCCAGCCAGTTGAGTGGGGTATAAACAAAATAATTACAACAACAAGAACAACAGCAACAGCAGCAGCAGCAACAAAGAAACCCTGCTATTTATGTTTAAGAATTGGCTCCTGTTTGCTTGCTTTCGTCTTCCCTCCTCATGCCTTTTTTCCTTTTATGCCATTTCTTTTTGATAATAAGCCTACAGGCAGGGACTGTTTTTCTACTGACTGCCTTTCTTAAAGGGAACCTTTCTGACTGAACAGGGTGAGTAAAAATGCTTTAGTTAAATAAATGCGGGTGGGAATTGCTTCCACAACCGCTGAGCAAAATGACCCCGAAGAAGAATGATGGATGTTCTGCTGCTAAACCTGAATATATGAGAACACCTGGGGTGGGGGTGGGGGGAGGCACAGATTCAAGAGTGGGAGGGGGGAGGAGAGGAGAAGGAAGCAGAAAACAAAATGGGCAAACATTTGCTCTAAATTGATAAATAAAATAATGAAGGTTAATTACTCCCAAAAGCCATCTCTAGCACAGTGTCCGTGTTAAAGAATAACTCCATGTACCTCTTTTGCAACTCAGTGCCACGAAAAAGGGAAAAGAAAATGTATTGTTTCACCGCTTGGGTGCCCTGATTTACTGACGTGATTTATCGCCATTGGACACCCGGCTCAACAAATCATGTTTTGCTGACACTGTCAGCTGACATAACTACGTTGTCAGTTCCCAATACTAAAAGGTAATGGATGGTGATTATTTTACTGTAATGGCTTTAATCAGCACTTTGAATGACTTAGCCGTGGTGTCATAATGGCGCAGCTCGTCGTTCATCACGGCAGCATTTTGTTTACCAACATCATCTATAATTCATTCGATTGTTGACAGTCATCGGCAAACGCCGCTCAGGCAAGGGTTTGTCGGAATGGAAGATCTGCACGGGGCCAGCATACTAACTAGTCCCCGGATGATCTAATAGTGTTGCCATTTGTCCATCAATGTAGAATGCAGCCTAAAGGTAAAGGTAAAGGGACCCCTGACCATTAGGCCCAGTCATGACCGACTCTGGGGTTGCGCGCTCATCTCGCATTATTGGCCGAGGGAGCCGGCGTACAGCTTCCAGGTCATGTGGCCACCATGACAAAGCCGCTTCTGGCAAACCAGAGCAGCACATGGAAACACCGTTTACCTTCCCGCTGTAGCGGTTCCTATTTATCTACTTGCATTTTGACGTGCTTTCAAACTGCTAGGTTGGCAGGAGCTGGGACGAAGCAACGGGAGCTCACCCCGTCACAGGGATTCGAACCGCCGACCTTCTGATCAGCAAGCCCTAGGCTCAGTGATTTAACCCACAGCAGCCTATTTTTGTTTTTACGCTAATGCATACACCAGCGGAAGTCAACGTAGCTCCCTCCAGATGTTGTTGGACCTCATGGGGAGAAAATAAACAGAAGCATAATCAGATAAGACAGATACTCTGTGAGTGGGCTGGATGGCTGGAGTTTCACTGCTCTTGAGGGGGTTATACTCTCTCTTAAGGAACAGGTACGTAGCTTGCGGGTGCTCCTGGATCCATTACAGTTGCTTAAGGTCCAGGTGGCCTTGGTGGCACAGAGTGCCTTCTGTCAGCTTTGGCTACATTCCTATCTGGACAGGGGTAGCCAAATTTCTGTGGCCTAAGCTCTGGCAACCTCTAGGTTGGATTACTGCAATGCATTCTATGTGGGGCTGCCTCTGAAGACGGTTCGGAAACTTCAGCAGGTGCAAAATTTGACGGCGAGGTTGCTCACCAGAACAATGGTTTGAGCATATAACATGAATGCTGACCTGGCGGCACTGGCTGCCAGTTAGTTAGCTGGTGATTAGGGAGTGCGCCATGCTGCAACCCTTTGTTGCAGGGCCCCACTTGTTTGAGACCCATTTCAATTGTATATTGCTTTTGGACATCCCAACTACTACACTTCACTGGTTCTTTCGTGTCTTGGCACTGCGGTTTCTGAATTAATCGCTGCACATTACTGCCATGAATCACATGCACAGCTGCACTTTAGCTGGGCACCGTTTCCCATCAAAAGTACAGATCTGGCTTTGAAGTGCATCCTCTTTTCAAAAGATGAAATACGGCCTCATTCTGCATCATTGCCTTTGGTTCTTCCCCTTGTTTTGCTGATCACTACCCTCGGCCAGTAAAGCGAGATGAGCGCTGCAACCCCAGTGTCATCCGTGACTGGACCTAATACAAGTATTTCCTTGTATCAAGCAGCCCATTACCTTTACCTTACGGCATTTCATTGTTTGATACGTGGAGCTGTTTGATATGTTCTTCTTTATATTGAATGTTGGAACCTGTCCTGTTTCCGTGGGGAAAGGTGAGGTGAGTAAGACAATATAACAAAATAATGCAAAAGTGACTGACCACACACCCCCTCCAAATTTAGACCCTGGGCTATGAACATTTTCTCCTGTATCATGGAATAATATATTCCAGGTCTCGTTTGGGTTCAGTAGTGAAATCATTACTATGATTGCTAGTTGAATGCTTAAAATCAGATTCATGCCTCATGTCTTCTTCAGTGGAATGGCCATTTCTGTCTTCAGAATCCTGACCATGTGCAGAGTGCTTTTCCCTCCCTACTAACCATAGCGTGTCCTATTAAATTACAACTGAAGAGCTCATTGAGCACATGGAAATATTTCCGGAAGGCATATTCCTTTCCTCTGATTTCCCCCCCCCTGATTTTAAGATCAACAAGAACACAATAGCTGCTGTGGATTTAGCTGTGATCCCTGCATTGCAGGGGGTTGGACTAGATGACCCTAGGGGTTTCTTCCAACTCCACAATTCCATGAGCCTGTCATTTCATCCTCAATAATGAGATGCTGAAGTTTTATTATAAATTGTTTATTTACAAATGCTCTCCTCCTCCTCCTCCTCCTCCTCCTCCTCCTTTTTAAAAGAAAGCTTTTATAAAATTCTGTGCCATGCACTTTCTGGGATTATTCATGTGTCAGCTTCCTGGACTCTCTTTTCCCTAATACCTGTTAGCTTGTCAGTATTTCCTTGTATCAAGCAGCCCATCTGTATCTATTTACACAAATCCAATATTTATAGACTCAGAGCCTGATGTTGCCGTACACTGTTTTGACATGCGTGTAACTCACACAGGGTGGAATCCTGTCTCGGCCGAGCTTTCCTATTGACTGCAGCAGCAGTCCGAGATTGGGATCGCGCTCACAGACACAGAGAAAACATACGGCTCGCACCCAGTTATTTAAGAAGCCTTTAAAAATTCTACCCTGTGCCACACTGGAACCTCTGTTCCAGCTGGAAGCAGAAGATCTGGGCACGTTTGCAAACGGTTCTGTTCTCCACGACCCATTTTAGATCTGCTACTCGAAAAATTATTTATAGCCAAAGCTCCGGTTCACACCATAGAGTTCTCTAGGATGTGAGAAGCCCCTTAGAGAATGCAGTAGTTAGTGATTCTGGCTGCTGCTGCTACATCATCTAAAGAGAGCCCAGTTTCCACCATCTCCTTGCCACCACCTTGTAAAAGAGCTACTCCCTGGTATATCTCTTCTGCTATAAGAAGCCAGCAAGGGTGGGTCTTTTATGAAATCAGCAGGATAGCATCAGTTCTCAGTGCCTGGGATGGGCGCGCGGGCATTGGGTGGGGGATGTGTGCGCCAGGGTGGGGTGGGGGGCCTGACTGGCCAACATGCCCTTGGCACTGAGTTCAGCCACACTGGGGATGCCTGGTTTGTGGATGCCCCCACAAAAATTCTGTGCCCAGGGCCACGGCTCCCCCCCCCAGCACACGTACACACACCCCACTTTGGCCCTGTATGAAACTAATGAAGCTTAAACTTCAGGGCCACAGAAGCAACTTTAGTCCACATTGCTTAAAACTTTGGGGCCTGGCATGACTGAAATTGATACATTTTTTGTTGTATATATTTCTGCAAAACCAGTGAGGTCCCAACGAAAGAATGGCAATTTAAGCTGGTGGAATATGCGCAGTTGGCAGACTTAACATATAGAAGAAGATAACAAGTAGATAACATATGTTTAGAGGAGATTGGAAAATGTTTATTGAATATATAGGGGGAAATTGTGTACACTTGAAAACGTTGGCAGCATTAACATAAATTCAACAGCGTAAATAAATTTTGATGGATATAATAATGGAATACTGAATGTTTTAGTTTATGTAAAATAGGCAGGGATTTATGATAGGCAAAATGAACCATGGAAAGAGAAGAAGAGGTCATTGATATTTTTGTTGTTGTTGTTTAGTCGTTTAGTCGTGTCTGACTCTTCGTGACCCCCCATTGATATTTTAAGGATGTTTAAATGAGTATTCTAAATTGTAGAACAGAAAAAGTAATAAAAATTGTATATCACGTTGTTGTTGTTGTTGTTGTTGTTGTTGTTGTTGTTGTTGTTGTTGTTGTTGTTGTTGTTGTATATATTCCAACAATCCCAAAGTTTGAGAGTCAGTAGCACAGATGTAAAGGAGAAGTGTTGTGGTAAGTTGGCTGCTGTGGCTAATCCATTCCCCGCCCCATTTTTAACAGAGGTTAAGACCCTAGAGCAGGCATCCCCAAACTGCGGCCCTCTAGATATTTTGGCCTACAACTCCCATGATCCCTAGCTAACAGGACCAGTGGTCGGGGAAGATGGGAATTGTAGTCCAAAACATCTGGAGGGCCGAAGTTTGGGGATGCCTGCCCTATAACTTTGAGTCTCCCAGGTCTCAGTCTAACACCCAACCACGACACCCCACGGGCTCTCATATGCTGCAGGCTACGTCTGCTCATGTGTACATGTGTTTGTGTGAAAGTGTTTTCACACTTGTTGATTTGCACGGCTCAGCTATTGTGTTCATAGGTACATAATCTGCACACCTGTTGAAAGTTGTAAGTGAATACCTGTATAGCTGCACAGCGCAACTGTTCATATATACAGGTACAGTGGTGCCTCGCAAGACGAATTTAATTCGTTCGCGCGAGTCAATTCGTTTTGTGAAAAATTCGTCCTGCGAATCGTGGTTTCCCATAGGAATGCATTGAAATTTCTTTTTTGCCCATAGGAACGCATTAATTAAATTTCAATGCATTCCTATGGGAAACCGTGAATCGCAAGACGAATTTTTCACAAAATGAATTCGTCTTGCGAGTCACCATCAGAAAAATTTGTCTTGCAGGGCATTCGTCTCGCGAAGTACCACTGTATGCAGATTGTACACTCACTGAATGTAATGTGTGAATGCCTCTGCACTCAGCTATGATTATGAATGGCATTCCTGGGACTGGATACAAATTGGCCTTTCACCACACGGCTAGTTTCTTTGCTCCTTCTCGGTAATGTCCAGAGCTGCTCCGAGGTGAACCGGCTGTTGGTGCCTCAAATCTGGGGCACGGAATTAATGGCCCACCTGAAATATCCTCATCACCTTCCTTCAACTTAGCAGATTTTCTTTCCTTCTCTTGTGTTGATTTTGTTCATCTCAGAGATGGCATTCATAAGCAGATTAGGATCGTGTTGGAGCCTTTGTTGCCATGGCAACACTGTGCGGCAGTTATATGTCTTTCCTTCAAATCTTGATTCTGAGGTGACTGGTTATATTTATTCTTGTCCTTTGCAGAATCTCACAGCGTGATGGAAAAACTCATGAAGGTACAGGAAAATGTTAGGTTAGAAGAAATTTGTGGCAACCCAAAGTTGTTTCCGTGAGGCGCAGGGTTAAGTGTTAAATGCATTACTTTTGACTCAGAAAACCCGAATTCAGATTCATTTTAAATTATAGGGTTTTTGCTTTTTTTTTTAAAAAAAGAAATTATTTCAACTGGTTTCCCATGGATGTTGGGCCCTGCCCGGCCCTGCCTTGCCCTCCCCCTCCCCCTGCCCCCAGGCATAGTATAAGAAGCCAGAATAGTTAATTCAAGAAAAATGCCTTTCTCAGAGTTTGTCAAAATGAGTCTCCCTAGTAATATATAATGAGTTGAACCAGGCCATTTTCACCATGGTTGTAAACTAGAATCTGGACTGTATCACTTCAGACTGCAGGAGGGAAGACTCCTCTGACTGCAAGTGGCTCGAAGGCACCTACAAACGTTCTTGGCAGAGTAGAGATTTGAGCCTGGACCTCCCTAGATCCAGCATTTGACCACTAGACAACACTGCCTTCTCCTAATGGTTATGTAGGTGAGCTGAGTCCCCAATGGTTCCCATGAAAAGTCTGTGACCTTTGTCTTTCTCAGTGGTAGCTAAGCAGTGATTTTTGGAGGGACCTTGCATGTTTGGTATTGAGCTCTTCTCTTCCCTATCCCACATCCTTAGAAGGACAGAAAAGGGTGTGTTGAGAACCTGGCAGAAAATGAGTCCAGCCTTCCGCTTCCATTTCTCTGTCACGCAACAGTGGCTGAAGTAAAACAGCCCTGAACGTCCATTCTTTCTCAAGGATGTCCAATGCAAGTTTCAAGAACCATGCCATCAACACTACCACCATGCGGTCATCCGAATCTAGAATACCTCTAAGCAGAAAATTATAATTATGAGCATGGTCCTCCTTATCCTCCCATATTTCCTGGCCACTAGGCTGACGGGAGCAACTTTTAGAGGGCCCAAGTTCCCCCACACCTGCTTTAGAGTCTACGGGGCCACTTTCAGAGCCCACAGCACAGTCATTTGCTAAGTTCTCTTCCCGTTGCTGGCTAAAGTCGGCTAGATCTTCTACCACTGACAACCCACTTTTTTAAAATGTTGTGCCTTTAAAGCTTTTGAACTGCCCTTCACCATCTCAGCATCCTTAGCCTCGCTCAAGAGTTCTGAGCTGTCAAGCTGATTAGCCGCCAACGGCATTAATTCTAAAAGTTTAGGGCTTCACTTATATTGTCTGTGCAGCAATACCTTGCCAAAGTATTAACCCAAGCCAAATTATTCACTCGTGAAACTGCTGTCAAGCCACACCACCATCTTGCTTGCTGTCAAGCCACACCACCATCTTGCTTGCTGTCAAGCCACACACCCCAAGGAGTCTCCGATTCTAGCTTTTTTCCCCATTCCCAACTATTTTTTTGTTTTTGTTTTTGGAAGAGGCAGCGATTACTTGTGCATTCTTCTAAGCAGCAGAACAGGCACTCACCAAAAGATCTGCATAGACAACAGGGGAGCAAGCTAATTACATTTTAATTATGAAAAATGATTTGCGTTAATTTTAATTTCTGGTAGCAACCACACGGTGGCAATCATGTTCTTTGCTATCAGATTAATGATGGGGATGGATCACAAGGTCACGTTGCGAGCAGATAAATATTCGCACCGATCCTACAATCCTTTCTTCCTTTCCCGTTATTATTCTGATTTCTCTTATTAGCGGCGATGAATCAGGGAACTTATCATAACATCCCACCTGCGCCTGATTTCTGCAACTGTTAATCTGGTCCCATCACTTACTCCATTAACCAGCCTTGTTGCAGTCTTTTTCACTTCCCTCTGTGTAGGGGGGGAAAAGGAGCCTAACGAAAGTTATTCTGTGATGTCATCTTTGCATTCATTTCAGCCGAGCGCTTTGCATCTAAGATTTGCTGAGATACGTTTCACAGAATAGTACAGGTATCTGACTGAATGGCAACTGATAAACACAAGAACCTGCATATCAAGTAGCAAAACCCACCCCTGTGGTTTGGCAACAGCATTCCTGGGCCTCGTCCTTGAGGCAGCTATTTAATATTTAACCATCCCTTTGATCGCTTCCTTAAAATTTATTTACCCAGGAAAGATGCACCATCTGGCTGGAGGGGAGCGAAGCAGCCTTTTCTCCTCCTTTCTCCTAAGCGAGATGGATAGAAGGGCAGGAGATGGATCTTACTTTTAAACCTCTTCCAGCCGGAGCTCAGAGCCAGGATTGAAGCTTCCAGGGCACCATCACGCTGGCCAAAGCTTTAGCAGAAGCGCTGATCGCTAGATCTACAAGTGCTGTTGCTTCATCTGTTAATTTGCAGTTGTTTCACTGCAATGGTATTTTTATTTTTAAAAAACAAACTATACTAAAATGGGCACAGTTTGTGCTTTAACGTAACATTCAAATAAAGTAGCACGCCACTTTGTAAGCAATGTTCCAATGTCAAATACAATAAATAGAGCTGTAACAGTGCATGAGGTACATTACATGTTACACACACACACACACACACACACACACACACACACATATGAATGTAAGGAATATATGGAATGGAACATTATCCTAGCCCCAGTGCTTTTTTCTGAGGGGATGCAGGGGTACGCATACCCCTAAACATTTTGTGAATCTTTGTACTTTGGACCATTTACTGTATTTGTTTTTCCCAATTTGAATGATAAAATGCTGATTTTCTTGAGTTCAAATAAGACTATCCCTAAACATTTTTTTTACATATAGAAAGGAAGCACTGCCTATGTCGGGCCCTATATAGATTTAAAGCAGTATCATACCACGTTAAAGAGTTGGGGCTTCCCTCAAAGAATCCTGGGAAATGTCGAATGAGAGTTACTAGGTAGGGTTGCCATGGGCGGGGGTGGGGGGTGGGTGGGAAGAGTGGTTCAGCCTTTTTTAGTTTTGCCCAAACTTGTTGAGCTCTCCCCCCCCCCTTCCCCAGGGATCTCTGAGAATTATAACTCTATGAGGGGCAGTGGTGGAGGGGCGCAGGGCGCGGAGGGTGCCCTCCCAGGATGCGGGATAGCTGCTTGGGTGCATGGAGCAGTGGGTGTGCCCTGCAGTTAGGGGCATGGCTGTAGGCGCTCGTCTTCCAGGCAGAATGAAAGGCGCACCCACTGATCCCGCTTCCTTCCTCTCCCCTTCCCGCCCCCCTCTGTTGTTCGCTCGCCTGCTTCCTTCCCATCCTCTCCCCTGCCTGCCTGCCTACCTCCTCCAGCCAGGAGTGCAAGGGAACAGCGCCATGCCCACCTGCGACTCCCAAGCCTACCATGAGCTGTCGGGGGAAGGGGGGAGCTGCTGCGTGGCTTTGCCACTTTTCCGGAGTTGTGGGTGGGTGGCGCACTGAATGTCACCCCCCCCCTCAGGGATGACACCGAGGGTGGTCCACCCCCACCACACCCCCTTCCTCTGCCACTGGTTAGGGGCTCTCCTAATGTAAGCGCCTAAAACAGGCATCCCCAAACTTCGGCCCTCCAGATGTTTTGGACTACAATTCCCATCTTCCCCGACCACTGGTCCTGTTAGCTAGGGATCATGGGAGTTGTAGCCCAAAACATCTGGAGGGCCGCAGTTTGGGGATGCCTGGCCTAAAATCACCACCTCTCTCCGTCTTCCTCTCTCTCTCTGTGTGTGTGTGTGTGTGCGCGCGTGCGTGGTTCACCGGGGCAAAACTAAGCTTTATTTCACCTAGGTCAAAGACCCAGTTTGGCACCCACCCACATGCATTTTTGCACACACACACACACACACAGGCTGGGAGCCTCAATGGCGCCCCTCTGGAGGTTTCACACAGGGCAAAAACAAAACAAAACCGACTAGCCCCCCACCCCATAGCTACAACTCTGCCTCCACACAATCCCCACTGCACGAGGTTCAGACATCCTGATCAGTCACATCTCGGCAGATCTTCTTCGTTCCTAGGAGATCGTCCCTCAGGTCTGAGGAGCGAAGTGATGAAGATAGCCTCGTGTTCTCTTTGTTTCTGACAGCGCTACAAAGCTTGTCTTGTGGTGGAGTGCGTAGCCACAGGCAAAGAGGGTCTTGGTGCTTTTCACACAGCTTAGATGTGCCACAAGAGTGATAATAAGATTAGCTCGCAGAAACCAAAGCGTTTGACCTCGGTCTCTGCTACAAGGCTTTATGCACCAGGGAAGTGTTAATGGTATGTCTAAATCCACTAGTCTTTAAAAAGATTAAGTGCCAGAGGAAGTTGTATTTCCTTCTCTAAGGCCGGTGTTTGTCCCAGGGTAGCAGTGGGAAGCAAACCCCCCCCCATTTGGAAGCACTGCTTTGCAGACATGGATTGGCTGTTTTAAAGGGTCTCCCTTCAACACCCATAGGTGGGAACATCACCCATATCTAGAGTTGGGAAGGCCTGTAAAAAAAAATCAGAAAAAATGGGGGGGGGCAGGGTTTCCCCCATTTTTTCTGTCCCTCCCCCTTTTTTATTTTGGTATGAGCTTTCGTGTGCATGCGCACTTCATCAGATACCTACTCTTTTGGGGTTTAAAAGTCTGCTGCAGTTAAAACTGATTTTTATTTTCTAAAAACGTTTTTGGTTTCCAGTCCGAAGAGCTCACAAGTGGCTGCATTGGACCATGTACCATTTGTGTGGATTTGCTCCAAGAATCCCTTGTGCGTTTTCCTGGAGAGGACAAAACAGATTTCACAAACTGCTGCTGGAACCCAGTCAGAAAGATTTCCCCCTGTCCCCCTTTCCTTTTCCGCGAGAGAAGCTCTGGCTTCTTTTATTTCTTTCAAAAGTCCTTTCTGTATTTAGCAGGAGCGGCAGCCAAGGCACCGGGAACATTCCTACAAAGGCAGCCATTTCTCTGGGCCTACCTTCTCATGTGGAGTGCTCTCCACTTTGCTTCAAAGTGGTCCCTCTTATCTTTTACTATTCCGGCAGCCACGGAAAGAAAACAGCGTGGGGCCCCCCAGAACGCTAATGTGCACCGACCAGCGAAGAAAGGCTTCAAATGGGTATTTGTTCGCAGGGTCCATCGCTTCCAGAAATGCAGGCCTCCATTTATCTCCTTTTGCTTCTTTGTACAGGCACCCTTCCAACCCCTCCTCAAGCCTCCTTTTCAAAGATATTAATAACGAACATATTTTCTCCATGGATGCTTTCAGTCAGCTCGAATAGCACCAGAGCATCCTCAGATTTCTCCCTGATTCTGCTTCCTTACACAGGCAAGCAGCAAAGACTTAAAATTACAAAAAATAAAAATAAAAATTCGTGACCCTAACCCAAACTTATATTTGGGGACCCATCTGTGTTTTCGTTTTTGACCCTATATTTGTATGGCAGCCAGTGCTACTGTTGTAACCCACTACTTGGAGACCAGCGAATCATAGCGATATAGAAAAAAATAGGGCTGGCTGGCTTTTGCTGCCCAACTCCCCCAAGGGACTGAGTCCCCTAAGTCCATGATCGGTCAGAGGTAAATGGTTGGAGGCAGGATGCAGTGAAAGCAAGGCAGATCTTGATTTTTTCCTGTCGCAACAGAGTTCCTTCCTCTCCTTGCAAGGAGGCAAGAGAGACCTAGAACCACGGGAGGAGGAAGGGTGTGGGGGGGCAGCCCGCCCTGGGTGTCACCACTGAGGGGGGTGACAAAATGCTGGGCGGCACTCACCGCGGGGCCTGCTGTGCGCCCGGGTCATGCGTCTCTCCTGCGAGTGACGCGGTGGCTTGGGAGACTGCAGGCTCTATGCTGCCCCAAATGGTCCGTCTGCCGCCCATACCTGCCAAGTTGCTGTCAGAGAAATAAGGGACCGGGCTGGAAATAGCAGACCGGAAGTAGCGCTGCCGCCATTTTGGAACTGGGCGGAGCATGCTCAGAAGTGACTTTTGATGCTGCTTTGCCCAGTTCCAAAATGGCCACCGCGCCAGAAGTCGCACTGCAGCCATTTTGGAACTGGGCAGAGCATCGTCAAAAGTCGCTTCTGAGCATGCTCCGCCCAGTTCGAAAATGGCCACCGCGCCAGAATAAACCGGGGGGGGGGGGGGAATCCAGTTTTTTTTCAGCTAGGAACAGCTGGAAAAATGGGGATTTCCCAGGGAAAACGGGAGACTTGGCAGCTATGCTGCCGCCGCCGCCCAACTATAGGGTAGCTGAGTGGGAGGAGGCAGGCAGACTCTGCGGAGCGTCTTGCCCCGGCTGGCCCGACCCCCGCAGCAGCTGCCTCTGCCCCTGTGGGGTGGCTGGCTCTGCCCATGCGGGGAAGCTACCCCTACCCCTGGGTGGAGGGCATGTACGCCGCCCCCAGGCACCCGATCAGCTTGCTCTGGCGCTGCCCAGAACCGAGGGTTTGCATTGGGGCAAGAAGAAGAAGCACATCCCCTCTACAAACCGTCAGAAATTACATCACACACAAGGTGGGGTTACTGTGGCTCAGGGGGGGCCAAGGTGTGATATTCCTGAGGATTTAGCAAGTTTTACATAGTTCCTGACCAAACTGCGGGAGACAGTGGAAGACAGGAGGGCCTGGCGTGCTATGGTCCATGGGGTCACGAAGAGTCGGACATGACTAAACGACTAAAGAACAACAACAACATAGTTCCAGACACAGTTCACACAAAACAATAGCATTCATTAAGACAATCAGGATGCCCGTCAGATATCCCTCAATGCAGAGCATCTGGGCAAACAATGACAATTAATACAAAGGAGGTAGATCCCCTTTCAGAAACTTCTACCTGTTCTCAGGCAAGAAGGTGCTTTGTGTGTTTACCTTGTGCAATTATCATCATTTATTCTATATTTGAGACCTTAGAATTCCTATAATACTAGGATTGCAGAGTTGAAAAGGATCCCAAGAGTCTTCTGTTCCAACCCCCCTGCAATGCAGGAATCTCAACTAGAACATCCAAAACAGTGCCTGCACAGTATATTATTTTCGTACCGTATTTTATTACGTTTCAACATTTTAAACATATACAATCAAAATGCAATTTCGTCTTTTCCCTTATCGACTTCCCAACCCGTTTTCCATGGAGTTGTTGTTTCCCCCCCCCTTCTGCTGCGCCCTGTCCTCTGTCTATTAAATCACAACCACAGCATTATAATAATCTAATTACTTCTGCTGCTCATAGCTCACATCCTGCTCACAAGTTCATCATACTATAATATTTCCTTAAATAGTCTGAAAAGGGCACCCATTCTTCCACTGCACAGCACATTATTATAAGGAGAGGGCATGTGTTCTCAGGATGTACGGGGTCAGGCATATGTTTGTGCAAATGCAACCGGCCCTCAGCAATACTACATGTAACTGGGGCGATTTTCTTTGGGACGATAGCCCAGGAGGAAAGGCTTCATCCCAGCCCTGATCCTACCCCTCTCCCAGCAGCTTCTATTAACATCTTGCATGGACTCCTAGCTTTTGTGCACTTGGGAGCAATCCCATTACAGTAGGATTTACTCCTGAGTACACCCTGTGGAACGCCCTCCCATCAGAGGTCAAGGAGATAAACAACTACCTGACATTTAGAAAACACCTAAAGGTGGCCCTGTTTAGGGAAGTTTTTAAATCTGTGATATTTTAATGTATTTTAATCTTTGTTGGAAGGTGCCCAGAGTGGTGGGGGAAACCCAGCCAGATGGGTGGGGTATAAATATATTATTATTATTATTATTATTATTATTATTATTATTATTATTATTAATTCAGATATGGGGGATATTGCAATAATTTTCTGGATTATGATGCTAGAACCTCTGACCCAGTTCCCAACTTTCCTTTCACACTGGAGTTTGTGGGTCTCTGTCTGTCTCAGGAAACAATGGAGGAGTGCGCCTTCAGGGGTGAGGTTGCAGCACCTGCTGTGGCTGTAGAGGTTGATGCAGGAGGGACAGGTTTTGTTGCAGCTGGGGCAGATGGAGGCGTTCAATTGGGAAAGCAGATGATTGCGTCCTTTCACAAGGACATGTGCAGCACTGTCCAATATGGCAGCTCATCCTCGGAGGCCTTCCTTATAAAAAAGCGGTGTGAAACAGGGCTGTGTTCTCTTTCCAGCCCTCTTTGGCATATTCTTCTTGAGAGCACCTGGCTTGAGAGCAGTACATGTGAAAAGGATCTAGGAGTCTTGGTAGACCACAAACTTGACATGAGTCAACAGTGTGATGCAGCAGCTAAAAAGCCAATGCAATTTTGGGCTGCATCAATAGGAGTATAGCATCTAGGTCAAGGGAAGTAATAGTACCACTGTTTTCCGCTCTAGTCAGACCTCACCTGGAATACTGTGTCCAGTTCTGGGCACCACAGTTCAAGAAGGATACTGACAAGCTGGAACGTGTCCAGAAGAGGGCAACCAAAATGGTCAAAGGCCTGGAAACAATGCCTTATGAGGAATGGCTTAGGGAGCTGAGTATGTTTAGCCTGGAGAAGAGAAGGTTAAGGGGTGATATGATAGCCATGTTCAAATATATTAAATGATGCCATATAGAGGAGGTAGAAAGGTTGTTTTCTGCTGCTCCAGAGAAGCGGACACGGAGGAATGGATTCAAACTACAAGAAAGGAGGTTCCACCTAAACATTAGGAAGAACTTCCTGACAGTAAGAGCTGTTCGACAGTGGAATTTTGCTGCCAAGGAGTGTGGTAGAGTCTCCTTCTTTGGAGGTCTTTAAGCAGAGGTTTGACAGCCGTATGTCAGGAATGCTTTGATGGTATTTCCTGCTTGGCAGGGGGTTGGACTGGATGGCCCTTGTGGTCTCTTCCAACTCTATGATTCTATGAGTCTTCCTGTTGCTCTCATATGCCTTCCGCTCGGCTGAAGATGGTGCATGCATCCATACAAGGAGCGACAGGGCTCTCTCTGTATTGGAGTACCTGGTGATATTTGATGGGTGTACCGCTCGGTTTCGTTCACACCAGTGGGTGTGGTGTGGCACGAGCATCATTGGACAACGTCGCTACTCCCTCACCCTCTCAGCACATGCCTGCTTCTGTTCTCCCGTGATTCCATCATGAAAAATGGCAGGAAAGAACTGAACGCTGGTATGTCGTCCATTTTAGCCTCCGATTCTCTGGGTTAATACGGTTGCAAGTTGATTATTTCTGGAACCAATTAACATGGAAAATGTACACTAACTTTCCATTATATTCTGCCAGATTTCCAGCTGTGACTTTTGCATCGTGTGGAATCTCAAATATAATGCAGAAATTAAGAGTTAGGGGAACATCAGAGAAATGGCACAAATTGTCACGGGAATGCAGCCATAGTTAGGATTGCAGCCTCATTCTCCCTTTCTGGATGGAAGCGTCTCAGTATCGATTAGGAGAGGTGTGCGCTTTAATTTTGATCTCCCACCTGCTGCTTTTTTAGTGAAAAAGGAAAAGCACGTATCTCTGAGAGAACAATAAAAATAAGAAAAGAGGATCCATCCAGCCTAGCATCCTCCCCCACACCTTTGTCGGGATGCTTCATGTTAAATATTACTTTTCAAGCAGGGATTAAGTGAATCTGCATATTTCAATTTCTCCCCCTTCCCCATTTTTCCAGTCTGAAGCTCATTTCTCCACATTTCCACATTAGTGTGTAATTTTTCAAAAATAAAATAAAAATTAAAAGTAGTTCTTGTGAAAATTCACTGCCATTTTAGTACTAATATCTCCCAAATATATACATTTTGGTTTGCATTTTGTCTCATGCACACTTTTGCAACACAGTTTCTCCCAGAATGGTACATTTTTAATGTTATTTTCATGAATAGATGTGTTTTTAGTGCATATTTCACTCCAGCATATGCTTTTCTGTACACCTTATTTTGCTGGGGACATGCCCTGGAACATTCAGAGATGCGCGTCTATCGAAGGATGGCTATGTTTTGATTTTGTGTATTATTTCAGAAAATGCAGATTAGGGAAGTTCACCACTCAGTGCAAATGGAATTGAGATTCTCCCTCCAACCCTGCTTTCAAGCAACTTTGGGAGAGTCCCTTTCGTTGAAATGACAGAAATATCCCCTGCACACCTGTCAGGACGATTGGACAAGAAGCGCCAAAATGTTGTATTGTGCTGTCTTTGCAATGATGTCACACATTCCTGACCTGGTTTGTGGAAGCTCAAAATACGACACTTTCCAAGGGAAGCAGTTGCTTCATGCTCCAGATATTGTGCTCCTGTATTGCAAAAGAAAGAAAGAAAAGTCACAGCATAACAAGAACTGTGCTGGATCAGGCCAAAGACGATCTAATCTTGAGAGCAGTACATGTGAAAAGGATCTAGGAGTCTTGGTAGACCACAAACTTGACATGAGTCAACACTGTGATGCAGCAGCGAAAAAAGCCAATGCAATTCTGGGCTGCATCAATAGGAGTATAGCATCTAGATCAAGGGAAGTAATAGTACCACTGTATTCTGCTCTGGTCAGACCTCACCTAGAGTACTGTGTCCAGTTCTGGGCACCACAGTTCAAGAAGGATACTGACAAGCTGGAACGTGCCCAGAAGAGGGCAACCAAAATGGTCAAAGGCCTGGAAACAATGCCTTATGAGGAACGGCTTTGGGAGCTGGGTATGTTTAGCCTGGAGAAGAAAAGGTTAAGGGGTGATATGATAGCCATATTCAAATATATAAAAGGATGTCATATAGAGGAGGGAGAAAGGTTGTTTTCTGCTGCTCCAGAGAAGTGGACACGGAGCAATGGATTCAAACTACAAGAAAAAAGATTCCACCTAGACATTAGGAAGAACTTCCTGACAGTAAGAGCTGTTCAGCAGTGGAATTTGCTGCCAAGGAGTGTGGTGGAGTCTCCTTCTTTGGAGGTCTTTAAGCGGAGGCTTGATGGCCATATGTCAGGAATGCTTTGATGGTGTTTCCTGCTTGGCAGGGTGTTGGACTGGATGGCCCTTGTGGTCTCATCCAACTCTATGATTCTATGATTCTATAATCCTGCACCCTGTTCTTACAGTCACCAAACAGAACTTAGCCAGTTTGGCTAGTAGCCATTGACAGCTCTGTCTCCCACCCATTTATCCAATTTTCATCTAAAGGCCTCTTGCGAGAATGAATTCCATAGTTTAAACTATAAAGGCAAGAAGTTGGCTGAGTATATTCCTCCTGGTTGCAGCAACACTCTGTTGCAGCGCCACCATAAGCATTATAGTTCCCAGAGCATGTGGCCTGATTTTATTATGGCTGTTCTGTTGCCATCTTCATTTGCTTGTCAAATGCCTTGGTCTTTCTTTTTGAAATGAAAGGTGATCTATAAATTCTATTACTATTATTATGATGGGTCATTCCGTTAATTTCATTCTCGAGTCACTTCCCATAAAACATCCCAAAGCAATCTGACAATAAAAACATATCAGTTTCAACTCCAATTCAGATAAAGACTGGGATAAAAACCTCAATTTTTTCTTATTTAAAAAAGGCTCATTTGAAAAAGTAATACCTTCATTAGTTGCCAAAGGGATGTTAAGAGACGGTGCCTGTCTCACAGGTAACAGGGTTTCTCGTGTTATTAAAATCCTTTTAATAAAATAAAATGCCACACGGGATAGGATTCTACAGCATGACTCCTCTCTGCACCAGAACCAAAATCGCCTTCCAAAGCAAAAACAGAGACTTCGTGTTCTCCCACGCCCTTCCGGCAATTAAAATTGGCCCTCAGGGATTTCAGTTCAAATTGGGCCAAAAAGATCAATTAGTCTTTAGCTGATTAACTTGAGCTATAAACTGATCAAAGTTCACAGCCCTTTCATCAACCGAGACACAACCGCTGGAGTAGATTTGCCGCTTACTGAACAATGGCTCCCTTCATCCATATTCACAGGGACGCTAACAGTTTGAAGGAAACAGAGATATCCACTGAGGTGTCAATCGCTGATGTACAAAGGAAGAGCGTCTCACATGTCACTGCTTTAATGCCTACCCCAGGCTGGAAACCATAATGAGTAGCATGGCCGCAAATTCTCCAACGGACTCTGTGCCGCGTTAGGTTTTCGAAACTCATTACTTTGGTCTCAGGATGCAAATATTGACTTTCATCTGTTCTCTCCATGGGCTAATCCCTCTTTGTCATCCTCTCCCCACCTAAAAACAAGAAGAGAAAAAAAATCCTCGTTCATATACCTGGCAGAATTGAGCCATGCTTTCAAGGTGGAAAGTATACAGAGATGTATGTCAAGGCAAAGGCAGGAAAGCTTTACTGACAGTCGGAGACTTCTTGCCTGAGGATATAAACCTAAATCAAATTGACCACCTGCCTTTGGATGACTATCCCCCCCCCCCCAAAAAAAAAGATTTAAAAAGTCACTCTTCCTAGAATCCAGAGTGAGAATGTGCTTTTAGTCAGATACATCACGGATTGTGCTTCATGCCTCGGAAGAATTCGCCACAGCGTGCGCTGTGCCTAACCCAACACATGGCATCTGCTATGTTTATTGAATCGTGCCGCTGTGAAGAGCCATCAGCAGAGTGGAGCACGTGAAACGGTAAAGGCCACAATCCGTGTGCATGGCATTGCTGTGAGGCAAAGTGTTGGCATCCACGAGGACTGCGGAACGGAAAGTTCCTGAGAACAGAATTATGGTAGCCCGATGAATCCTTTGCCACCCAAATAGCAGTGGCGAGGCTGTCAACGGCATTCATGGCAAACCATTTTGTCATTGCAATCAAGGTTTCCTCTCCTTCCAGTGCCTCAGACAAACCACAGCCCCCCCACCCCCATGGTGCTACCCAAGTCCCCACTTGCTTATTTTCCCAGGCAAGGTCTGGGATTCATCTCTTTAGCAGCGTATCCTTCTCCACAGTAAAGCCGATGGTAATCTTCCCTTGGTTGTTTTCCATTGACCTTTGCAGACAATTCCCTCTTCAGGCAGGTAGAGGCAGGTAGTGGAGGCTCTGTATGATTTCTTACTAAGCTCATTATGGTGACCCTTGCTGGATCATATAATAATAATAATAATAATAATAATAATAATAATAATAATAATAATTTGTTGTTTAGTCATTTAGTCGTGTCCGACTCTTCGTGACCCCATGGACCAGAGCACGCCAGGCACTCCTGTCTTCCACTGCCTCCCGCAGTTTGGTGAAACTCATGTTCGTAGCTTCGAGAACACTGTCCAACCATCTCGTCCTCTGTCGTCCCCTTCTCCTAGTGCCCTCAATCTTTCCCAACATCAGGGTCTTTTCCAAGGATTCTTCTCTTCTCGTGAGGTGGCCAAAGTATTGGAGCCTCAGCTTCACGATCTGTCCTTCCAGTGAGCACTCAGGGCTGATTTCCTTAAGAATGGATAGGTTTGATCTTCTTGCAGTCCACGGGACTCTCAAGAGTCACCTCCAGCACCATAATTCAAAAGCATCAATTCTTTGGCGATCAGCCTTCTTTATGGTCCAGCTCTCACTTCCATACATCACTACTGGGAAAACCATAGCTTTAACTATAAGGACCTTTGTAGGCAAGGTGATGTCTCTGCTTTTCAATATGCTGTCTAGGTTTGTCATTGCTTTTCTCCCAAGAAGCAGGCGTCTTTTAATTTCATGACTGCTGTCACCATCTGCAGTGATCAAGGAGCCCAAGAAGGTAAAATCTCTCACTGCCTCAATAATAATAATAATAATAATAATAATAATAATAATAATAATAATGACCATTTTATTATTTATACTCAGCCCATCTGGTTGGGTGGCCTACAACACAACATCAAACATTTAAAACTTCCCGATACAGGGCTGCCTTCAGATGTCTTCTAAAAGTTGCGTCGCTCTTTATCTCCTTGACATCCAATGGGAGAGCGTTCCACAGGGAGGATTCGACTGTCGAAAAGTCCCTGTGCCTGGCTCCCTGTAACTCAGGCATCCCCCAAACCTCGGCCCTCCAGATGTTTTGGACTACAATTCCCATCTTCCCCGACCACTGGTCCTGTTAGCTAGGGATCATGGGAGTTGTAGGCCAAAACATCTGGAGGGCTGCAGTTTGGGGACGCCTGCTGTAACTATACTTCTCCCAGTGAGGGAACTGCCAGAAGGTCCTCAGAGCTGGTCCTCAGTGTCTGGGCTGAGAAATGTGGGTGATAACACTCTTTCCGGTATACTAGTCCAAGCATCCTGTCCAGTAGCCACAGTGGCCATGTTTTACCTCCACTGTCAAAGGCTGTGTGCCTCTGAAAGCCAGTAGTTGCTGGGAATTGCAGGTAAGGAGAGAGCTCTTGCCCTCAGGTCTTGCTTGCAGGCTTCCCATAGGCTGGCTACTGTGAGAACAGGATGCTGCATTTGGATGGGCTGGATTGTTAACTGAGACAGGCAGTTTCGATAGTATTGAGCCAGTTCTTTCTAAGGCTTCCCAGTCTCCTAGAGCTGTAATTCCCACGGTGGTTTAACATTCAACCCTTTCCCCCAGGGAACTCTGGGAATTGTAGCTCCGGGAGACGAACAGGGGTCTCCTAACAGCTCTCAGCACCCTTAACAAACTACAGTCCCCAGGATGTTTTTTTTTGGGGGGGGGGGAAGCTGTGACTGTTAAAGTGGCTTTAATTGCATAGTGCAGATGGAACCTAGTGTTAGGTGCAGCCCAGTTTGTTTATTAATGTATTCTGTCTTTGTAATTTGTTTTTTGTTTTTAAATATATTTTTATTGATTTTGTAACACATACAAAAAAGAAATATACGAAAAAAATAAAAAAATACAAAAAGCAAAGAAAAAATGAAGAACAAAAAACAAAGGACAAAGAAAAAACTATTTCTTTAACAATATCATATATAATTCTTACTCTGCCGACTTCCTCCTTCCCCCCTTCCACGTTTCTATTAATGACTAATATAGCACGCACTTCTTCTTAAACCATTTCTTCTTCTAAAATACTTATTGTAAAAAAAATTTTTTTTGATCCATTTTAAACACACATTCCCAATATTTCAAAGTATCATTTGGATCTAGAAATCTTAGTAATTCTGTTACATTTAAACGTATTCCCTACTTACTATATCTAATTGCTCTACAGCCTCTTTGTACTTCCACTTCCCTTATTGTCCATTTTTAATCTTATATTTCTTCTCCAAATAAATCTTAAATTTCTTCCAATCTTCTTCCACCGTCTCCTCTCCCTGATCTCGGATTCTCCCAGTCAGTTCAGACAGTTCCATAAATTCTATCAGCTTCATCTGCCAGAATGGTGTGCTGGATCAGGGCCATTCCACCGTAGGAAGATCTTCGGATTTCCAATTCCTAGCTAATACAATCCTAGCTGCTGCTGTGGCATACAGAAAAAAAGTAATGTCTTTCTTTGGCAATTATTTCCTTGTAATTCTGAGTAAAATGGCTTCTGGTTTCTTAACAAATGTGTTTTTAAACACTTTCTTTAACTCGTTATAAATCTTATCCCAGAAGCTCTTTACTCGGGGACAAGACCACATATGGTAAAAGGTCCCTTCCGATTCTTTGCATTTCCAACATTTGTTATCCTTTTTATGATATATCTTCGCCAGTTTCACTGGCGTAAGATACCATCTATACATCATCTTATACAAATTTTCTTTTAACACATTACAAGCAGTAAATTTCATATTACTTTTCCATTAAAAAAAGTCTTTGTAATTTGTTGATTGTGACTTAGCATCAGGAGGAACTTTCTGACAATAAGAGCTGTTCAACAGTGGAACAGACTCTCTCGGGAGGTTGTGGACTCTCCTTCCTTGGAGGTTTTTAAGCAGAGGCTGGATGGCCATTTGTCATGGATGCTTTAGTTGAGATTCCTGCATTGCAGGGGGTTGGACTACATGACTCAGTCTAGGGCATAGCTGCCAAGTCTCCCGTATTCCCTGGGAAACCCCTGTTTTCCAAGCCGTTTCCCGCTGGCAGCCCGGATTAAAAAAAAACCCCGTAAATCCCCCGGATTCTTACCGGCCAGGGGAGGCTCCTTCTGCACATGTCTGGAGTCTCTGGACATGCGCAGAAGCGATTTCTGGCGCTGCGGCCATTTTGGAAATGGGCAGAGCATGCGTAGAAGCAACTTCCGGCGCTGTGGCCATTTTGGAAATGGGCAGAGTTGGCACCTTTGGTCTAGGGGTCCCTTCAAACTCTATACAGTTCTACGATTCTTTGACCTTGAATTACTTACTCTCAGCCCCTAAACAATTCTCTGTGTGTCCAGCATCAGCAATCTTGCAAGACAATTTTTATAGCAGAAGGATGCATTGTGGGATTGGCAAATGTATCGAAGTTCACCACCTATGACTCATGCCATATAAAATTCTGCCGCCACCTCCAATTTATCTGGGTTTTGGAGGTGCCACTAGACCAGACTGCCTGTGGTACAGAATTATTTCTTGGGATCTCGTTGACTCTGGTGCCTAGGTAGCTGTGGTTTTACCGCAAAGTGTTAACTGATCAAGGTGACATTCAATAAACTGGAATCAAGAAGCAGTAAATTATTCCCTGATGTTGCAGCTCTGGAATAATGACACGTTTCTCTTGCAAATGAAAAAAAAAAGCAGGTAACATATCAAATGCTTTCTTGCTCTTTAAGATGTTCTATTAATTATAGTATGCTTGACCTCATTTCTTCATCTCCCTCTGAAAAAAAACAGACCTACTTATTGATTGAGGAAATATTTAGTACTCCACATACCTCTTTAACTGAGCTTTGATCTTTGTAATGGAAACCTGCCTTTCAGAACACTGGGAGGGAGCTGTCTTTTTTATTTTTTAATTTACTGCCTCAAAGCAACAGGAACCATAGAGAAAGGGGGGGGGGGAGTTCTGCTCAGGCAAAACCACAGCACCTGATCGCGCCATCTAGTGACTAAGCCACAGAGTGGTGATTTCCCCACACAGCCACAATGGCTGTGTGCTTAAACCTACTGGGAATAAGTTCAATTGCTTTTAGTGGAATTTTTTTCTGAGTAAACATGTTCAGCACTGCGCTGTTTGTGGGACAAATAAACCCTCCAATGTTGAGCATCACATTGGGAAGGTGCTAACATTTGCACACACATACACACACAATGCCCAGTGGTTCTATGCTTGCATGATTCACATGCCTCAGATTTTCTTTTTCTTGTGATTCAGCAGCTGGATTTGCTTCATTGTGTTAGGGCTGCAGGAATGGGATTTGAATGAAACTGCAGTCATCCTGCCTGGCCTCCTGCCCATACCAAACCTCTGAGGCAAGCTGAGAATTGCCTCTTGGTCCACCATCTTGAATACAGTTCTCTTCAAAACTAAAAAGCGAATGTAGCATGATTGAATCCTCTTTTTTTTTTTTAAAAAAAAAAAATCCTTCCAGTAGCACCTTACAGACCAACTAAGTTTGTTATTGGTATGACCTTTCGTGTGCACGCACACTTCTTCAGATACCTATATGTTGGAATCTGCCCAGAGTGGCTGGGGTGGGGCAACAATATAAATAATAACCTTATTATTATGATGGAATAGGACGTCCCTACTTTCATCGGAGAAATGATGGAGGGTATGGGGGATCTGAGTGGTGTTTCATAGCACTTTTCTTTTTTTGTCAGGCGAGGTCTGGGCCTCGACTCCCACCCTGGAACTGGTAATAATATTTGTTATGAAAACCCATGCAGAAAAATGCCAAGTAGGCTGCCCACAATATGGGAATATAACTTTATAACTTTCAAAGTGAGAGGGAGCCCATGTTTAAAATTGGGGGTCTTCCCTCCAGAGTGTGTGGAGATTTGGCAGGCTTGATGTCGGGAACAATCCTGAGGCCGCCGTAATGAACAGGGCACCGGTGTCAATTTGCAGTGAAATAAAAGGGCAGGACTCTGGCCCATCAGCATGCTGCTTTCCTACCCATTTCCGAGGTCTGCATTTCCCTGATCCCCCAGAGAGGCCCGGAAAAGATTCTTCTGCAAGTGTCTTCCAGCAAGGTAATTTCCCTAGAGGTGTCTAATTTTGCTGCGGAGCTATCACCTGGAATCCATGCTGCGGCAGTTAAGAGAGTTTGAGGACTTTCCAATCACTGCAAAATTCTTCCCCCTCAGATTTCAGATATGGTTCCCATAACATTCATTAGATTGGTTGCAATGTCTGGGTCAAAACGAGCCGGGCATGTCCTTCTGATAAAAATCAGGACACAGGACTCACGCCCAAAGCCCATTAAACCCTTCCCCAACTTTGAGAAGAAGGTGCAATGCTCTGGCGGGGTGTGAGAGCCCTCCCAGCTCCTTCCCAAAGCCCAGTAAGTGTGTTGTGTGGGAATGTTAGGGATGTGGATTAGGATATATTATTAGATAGATCCTATCCAAGCTTGTGTTAGCAAGCTTCCAATATCAGCAGAGTGACATTCCCCTTTTGTGCGCAGCAAAGCGTGTGCGTTCAGGTTTGCTAAAACCTGTACAATATTATACTTCCTGGCAAAGTCCCCCTTGTCCCTCTTAAAAGAAATACACAACACAGTGTTTATAAAATAAGATAGAGTTTAGTTACAGTTTCATCCTGAGTTAACAGCATAATCTCAGAAAGGCAGGCTTGCTTAGAAAAGTTACAGATATATACATGTGGAGACTACTTAGTAAAGTAAGGCTCCATCTGGTCTCTCTCTTGGCAGTAGGCCAAGAGGGAGAACCATCCTAACTGGAGATTCTCTAGAGATGTGTTCCCATCGAAGGAGAGAAGGCTAAGAGAGAGAATGGCTGCTGGCTAGGGGCTTTTGTCTGCCAGCTAATCCATCTCATCTACATATCTGGAAGAACAGGAAGCTGAACTTAGTCAGGTGTCCCTCCAGGCGAGTTCCTGTTATTGGACACTCTAGGAACTGTTGTGACTTGTCTGCCCCAGTGTTCCATCCCACATGTTGGTGCTGGAGTTGGTAGCGATAACTTAGTCTGGGGCCTCAGGAGCGCCAACAATTAAAAACACCCATTGGAGGCACGTAGAGAAGTCGGGAAAAAACCCACTGCCATTGCTGCCATGGCAACCTGAGGCAGGCCGTGCGAAATCGGGACGCCCTGGGACCAAGGCAGAGCCTGGGGTGCCATCAATGAAATCATGACCATCCTACTTAAAATGGGGAGCTTGGAAGGTATGGCAAGGCTGGCATCAGGTTGAGGGAATGAACGTCAAGGTTAAGTTTGTAAAGGTAAAAAGGTAAAGGACCCCTGGACGGTTAAGTCCAGTCAAAGCCCAACTATGAGGTGCAATGCTCATCTTGCTTTCAGGCCAAGGGAGCCGGCGTTCATCCGCAGACAGCTTTCCGGGTCATGTGGCCAGCATGACTAAACTGCTTCTGGTGCAACGGAACACCATGACGGAAGCCAAAGCGCACGGAAACGCCATTTACCTTCCTGCCATTTATCTACTTGCACTGGCTTGCTTTTGAACTGTTAGGCTGGCAGAAGCTGGGGCAGAGCAACGGGAACTCACCCCGTTGCGGGGATTCGAACCACTGACCTTCTGATCAGCAAGCCCAAGAGGCTCAGTGCTTTAGACCACAGCACCACCTGCATCACAGATTTGTACTGTACATTTGCACAGTACATGCCTGTCTTTGTCCTCTATCCACCCGGATGGGCATGTTGGCCCCCCAAAAGAGTACATGTTCAGGTTTCCCCGGATATATGGCAACCCTACCTCTGAGGATAGTTCGAAAACTTTAGCTGGTGCAGAATTTGGCAGCCAGGTTGCTCACCAGGGCAAGACAGTTTGAGTATATTACAAGAATCCTGACCCAACTGCACTGGCTACTGATTAGTTTCTGGGCCCAATTCAAAGTGCTCATGTTGACCTAAAGGTAAAGGGACCCCTGACCATTAGGTCCAGTCGTGACTGACTCTGGGGTTGCGGCGCTCATCTCGCGTTATTGGCCGAGGGAGCCGGCGTACAGCTTTCAGGTCATGTGGCCAGCATGACTAAGCCGCTTCTGGCGAACCAGAGCAGCACACGGAAACGCCGTTTACCTTCCCGCTGCACTTACCTACTTGCACTTTGAGGTGCTTTCGAACTGCTAGGTTGGCAGGAGCTGGGACCGAGCAACAGAAGCTCACCCCGTCACAGGGATTTGAACCGCCGACCTTCTGATCGGCAAGCCCTACGCTCTGTGGTTTAACCTACAGTGCCGCCTGACCTATAAAGAATTAAATGCCTCAGGAATGCAATCCCTCAAGGACCGGCTCTTTCCCCATGAACCTACCTGGACCCTGAGATCATCCTCTGAGGCCCTCCTTCATGTGCCTCCTCCAGGAGCGGTCCGAAGGGTGGCAACATGAGAACAAGCCTATTCTGCAGTGGCTCCCTTTTGTGGAATGCTCTCCCCAGAGAGGTTGGGCTGGAGCCTCCATTATATATCCTTAGGCGCCAGGCAAAAACGTTCCTCTTTAACCAGGCCTTTGCTTGATTGACATCCAATGCCCTTTTAACTGTGGGAGGGGGAGATTCTTGGTTTGTTTTCTGTATATCATATCATCATATCATATCATATCATATCATATCATATCATATCATATCATCCTATTATATCCTATCCATTATTATTATATTATATTATATTATATTAGGGATCAGCAACCTTTTTGAGCTGTGGGCCGATCCACTGTCCCTCAGACCATGTGGTGGGCTGGACTATATTTTGGGGAAAAAAATGAATGAATTTCTATGCCCCACAAATAACCCAGAGAAAGAGAGGGAGAGAAGCTATAAAGAGTTTACCGATCACATTATAAAAAGGTCATTATTGAGAGTTTGGGAGGAGAATAAAAAAAATTTAGAACCAAAAACACCCTGGTGGGCCTCCCCATTCGAGATGACAGCCATAAATAGAGGGGAAAAAGAGGGGAAATGGAGAACATATCAAGAGATAGTTAGGAAAGAAGAGGGGAATTACCTATTGAAATCATATGAAGAGGTCAAAAAGGAATGTGCAAGCTGGCTCCATTACAACCAGGTCCAGAGTCTCTTCCAATGTCATAAAAAAGTGGGATTCCAAGAGAGGAAATCAAAATTACAGGAATTATTAATTGAAAATGGGGATAAACAAATTACTAAATTATACAAATTTTTGTTAGAATGGAATTTAAAGGATGAGGTAGTTAAAAATGTAATGGTGAAATGGGCACAGGACATTGGCAGAACTATATATAGTACACAATGGGAGGGACTCTGGAATGAGAGTATGAGGTTCACAGCCTGCACGGCAATAACGGAAAATATGCTAAAAATGACTTACAGGTGGCACCTAACCCCGGAAAAACTACATAAAATATATAAGACAGGATCCAACAAATGTTGGAAATGCCAAGAAAAGATAGGTACACTCATGCATTGCTGGTGGCATTGCAAAAAAATACAAGAATTTTGGAACAGGATTTACGAGAAATTAAAAAGCATTTGAAAAATAACATTTGAAAAAAAAAACGGAATTATTTCTGTTAAGCATGCTACCAGAGAATATACCCAAAGAGAAGAGAAATGTAATATTGTATGCAGGAGCTGCAGCAAGGATAACAATAGCACAAAAATGGAAAGGGGAGGAGGTGCCTTTGATTCAAGATTGGTTAATTAAAGTGATAGAATACATGAATTTGGATAAAATGACGGCGGCCGTAAGAAATGTAGCAAAACAGAGAGTACAAAAGGAATGGAAACCAGTGGAAGATCACCTAAGGAAAGAGGGTTTAAATTGCGAATTGGTAGTTTGTCTAATTTAACTTGAGGATTGCTTAAAGAGAATATATGGGAAGCAATGGGAGAAGAGCTACCCACAAAGGGTGGGAAAATAAGAAAGGGGAAAACAGGGGGGGAAATGGTGAGAAACGGTATATCAACAATCGGAAGTTCTTTTATTCATATATATATATATATATATATATATATATATATATATATATCCTTTTTCTTTTTTCCTTTTCTTTTCTTTTCTTTTCTTTTCTGTACCCTTTTTTTCCCTCCCCCTTTTTCCTCTTGCGATTTTCTCTCTCTCCCTTTCTTCTTTTTCTTCGTTCTTTTCCTTTTTCTTGCTTTGTTTCTGTTTTTCAGAGTTTTGGTATATAATTTCATGTATATTATTTGCATTTATATTTGTGTTTGCTTTTTTGTGACAGATGTGTTGATTTTGTTGATTTTGTGGTCTGTATGTATGTAACTTTTTAAAAAATAAGAAATAAAGCTTTTTTTAAACTAAAAAAAAAACAAATAACCCAGAGATGCACAGATAAAAGCACAGATTCTACTCATGTAAAAACACACTGATTCCTGGACTGTCTGCAGGCCAGATTGAGAAGGTGATTGGGCTGCATCCAGCCCGCGGGCCTTAGGTTGCCTATTCCTGTATTACATGACATTACATTACATTATATCAGGGTTCCCCAAACTAAGGCCCGGGGGCCGGACGCAGCCCAATCGCCTTCTAAATCCGGCCCGCAGACGGTCCAGGAATCAGCATGTTTTTACAAGAGTAGAATGTGTCCTTTTATTTAAAATGCATCTCTGGGTTATTTGTGGGGCCTGCCTGGTGTTTTTAACATGAGTAGAATGTGTCCTTTTATTTAAAACACATCTCTGGGATATTTGTGGGGCATAGGAATTCATTCATATTTCCCCCCCAAAATATAGTCCGGCCCCCCACAAGGTCTGAGGGACAGTGAACCGGCCCCCTGCTGAAAAAGTTTGCTGACCCCTGTATTATATTATATTAATTATATTATATTATATTAATTATATTATATTATATTAACAGCCCTCAACTGCCATGAGATTTATGGATGGAGAGCGGTACGCAAATTTTATTAAATAAATAAATAATAATAAGAATAATTTATTCTTTATACTCCAGCCACTCTGGGTGGCTCCCAACAGAATATTAAAAGCACGATAAAACATCAAACATTAAAAACTTCCCTAAACAAGACTGCCTTCAGATGTTTTCTAAAAGTCAGATTGTTGTTTATTTCCTTGACGTCTGATGAGAGGGCGTTCCACAGGGCAGGTGCCACTACCGAGAAGGTCCTCTGCCTGATTCCCTGTAACTTTGCTTCTCGCAGTGAGGGAACTGCCAGAAGGCCCTTGGAGCTGGACCTCAGTGTCCGGGCTGAATGATGGGGGTGGGGATGCTCCTTCAGGTATTCTGAAGAACATTGGATGCAATTCAAAATGACAAGGGAGCCTTGCGGTTCGTTCAACAGTTGTAGCATAACACACGGTTGGTTTGTAGTGATCTCAGCAGGAGTCTGGGAAGGGGAAAGGAAGGCAATCTCACCCTGCTCCCCCGTATCTGTCATCTGCTTACTAACCAGGGCGATAAATTACCCACATTTGCTTTCTTTCATAAAGCTACTGGTCAGGCTACAACGCTTGATGTTAACAAATGAATAGCTGGTGTAAAGCAAAGTCACTGGCATAAGGCATTTTCAAAACCATTTGTAAAAGCATGGCAAATCCCAGGATTTGCCGCTTCTTGTTAGAGCTACATTTAATTCTACCAGTTGGGAATCAAATTGTGGCCGGATTGCTGCTACGGTTGTTTTAAATCCACTGCCAAACAAACAGGTGCAATTATTTCATGGTAGTTCATCAGTTTCAAACTGCAAATGCATATTCTTGGGGGGCGGGGGCGGGGAGGGGAGTAGCTTCTGGGCCGACCAAGACATGTTAAATGGCTCAGCTGTTACAATTGGAAGCTGACACCTGGAAGTGAAATAACTTGCTGTTGGCTTAAATTTAGTGAACCTTTTACACGCCGGAGAGGAAGGAGGTGGAGCATATTGTGGATAAAAAGTTGTACAAATGGGACTCTTAATATATATTGAGGAACTCTGCCCCTTGCGTTTATAATGTTGCTTGCTTCCCTAAATCAGCAGATTGCACAAAAATGACATAAGGACATAGAGAAAGCATGTTGGATTAGACCACAGGACCATCTAGTCCAGCATCCTGTTCTCACAGTGGCCAACCAGATGCCTAGGGGAAAACAGCAAGCAGGATTTGAGCACAAGAGCAACTCTCTCCTCCTGTGGTTTTTATCAACTGGAGTTCAGAAGTATTTCTGCCTTCAAATGGAAAAGGTTATGCTGGCCTCAACCTATCTGAAAAGCATCATGGAAGGATCTCAGTTCGTAATCACTAAGGACGTACAAACACAGCTGAATTCAGGAGCAGGTAGAGAAGTCAGAGAATTCCGGCGTAAACTTGAAAGTGGAACAGAAATTGCTCATGTACTGTATGCCTATTCGCCCCAGACTTGAGACACTAGGACCTGTTATTTGGAGGTAAAGGTAAAGGACCCCTGGATGGTTAAGTCCAGTCTATGGCGACTATGGGGTGCAGTGCTCATCTGGCTTTCAGGCCAAGGGAGCCAGCTGGGTCATGTGGCCAGCATGACTAAACCACTTCTGGTGAAAAGGGGACACCGTAATGGAAACCAGAGCGCACAAAAATGCCATTTACATTCCCACCGCAGCGGTACCTATTTCATTGAATCATAGAATCATAGAGTTGGAAGATACCACAAGGGTCATCCAGTCCAACCCCCTGCCAAGCAGGAAACACCATCAAAGCATTCTTGACATATGCCTGTCAAGCCTCTGCTTAAAGACCTCCAAAGAAGGAGACTCCACCACACTCCTTGGTAGCAAATTCCATTGCCGAACAGCTCTTACTGTCAGGAAGTTCTTCCTAATGTTTAGGTGGAACCTCCTTTCTTGTAGTTTGAATCCATTGCTCCGTGTCCGCTTCTCTGGAGCAGCAGAAAACAATCTTTCTCCCTCCTCCATATGACATCCTTTCATATATTTGAACATGGCTATCATATCACCCCTTAACCTTCTCTTCTCCAGGCTAAACATACCCAGCTCCCTAAGCCGTTCCTCATAAGGCATCGTTTCCAGGCCTTTGACCATTTTGGTTGCCCTCCTCTGGACACGTTCCAGTTTGTCAGTATACTTCTTGAACTGTGGTGCCCAGAACTGGACACAGTATTCCGCATATTTGGAGGTACAGTATCTCTGAACATGGAGGCTCTGAAATAGAAGGTCCCGCCAAGCGCGTGTGAAGATGGAGCCCTGCCTAATGGATTTATTTATTTAGGCAGCATTCCCATGGTAGCCACAGCTCCTGAACTTTCCTTGAGTTCCTTAGGCAATGATTCATCTTTCCCACTCAAGTTGCAATGTTGCCAGCAAGTCTAATTACCTTTGCTGCAATTGGCGTTTGGAATTTGGCAATGTAATACAAGATGCAGACTGTGTGTGTGTGTGTAAGCAAGCCTTTAAGGCCGAAAGGAACAGATCCTAAATAATAGACAATCTCGCCGTGATTCTTTTAGCTCCATCATTTAAATGAGGGTATGCGTGGCAAGCTATTTGAGACGGCAAAGGTTGGTGCTGGCGGCGACTTTTAGTGCTTTTGGAAGCGATGCAAAAGATGTTCAGATGAGATGCTTACCTGTTTTATTTACTGAGAACAGCTCTGCTCCCAACCACCTGCAGGCTGCAAAAATTAGAACAAGTACACTCTTAATCATTCACCTGGGAAATGGGAATTGAGAGCGAAACAGCGAAAGAGTCTCATCACATGAAAAATAGTGTCATGAAGATTTCTAGCAAATAGCACACTTTGAGCAGCTCTGGTGGTCTTCTGATAAAATTCTGGCCAACAAAACACCACATTTGACGGTTTGAAGGCGGTGGCCTCATTTGACGGAGAGGGCACCGTTTTAGACTCTGTTTGCATGAGGGTTGGGAGAGAATCAAGGCAGTGGAGCAAGGAGTTTCTCAGCAAGGTCTAAAAACCCTTTATTTGAATGTACAAAATATTAAACTGCATAAAAGCAAGAACAAAGGCAGAAGGCAGAAGGGAGCAGAGAGAGCAAGGCACTGGATAGGGACAAAGAGAGGCATAGCTGTAGACTTAGTTTTTTCTTTTTTATTGAAAGCTGAAAGGCCAAGGCCCTGGCCACTTTATCCTGTAAGATCAGGGCTGGATCTAGACACGTCAAAAAAGCAATTCAGTTCAAGGCAATGTAGACTTCATACAGAAAAATCCCGTTGGCAAAAGAAGGGACTCCACAGCGCCATCTGGTGTCACAGCGCTTTAGCACATATAAAGCGCTTTATCTTTACAAATGCAGCTGAGTCCCAGGCTTCCTCCCCAAGTCCTCTCTACACAGCCCTGCTCTGTGCCTTCCTTGACTGCTTTTGTTTGGCTGGAATGTGTCACTGAACCATGATAAGACCTCTTGCATGCCTGAATGGAAATATGTGTGTGTATGTTTGCAAACCACTGACTTACACGTGGCTGACTTTTGCGTGGGTTGATCCCCCCAACTTTGCTGCTGGGCACAACGTGCATGGCAAGTGCCTGCTTGGATATATGGACCTCTGGCTGAAAAAGGCCTCCTGTTCCTGCTCTAGATGAATCAGAAGAAAGAGTTGTGTCACTGTTACAAACTCCATTGTGCCCCTCCACCTCTTGATGAGTTGATAGGAACTTGAAGGACACTAGAAAGAGGTTTATCATATCCTGGCTAATGGAAAACTGCACAAAGCTGTCAGAAGCATCTGTATTCTAACTGTTTCTGCTTTTTCTTTCTTTCTTTTGCCATTGAACACTGCTATTAGTTTGTTATGAAGTTTCCGGAGACATTGACCCACTTTCAGCTTTTTCCTGTCTGTTGAGACTGTTAAAACGAAGGAGAAAAGAGGGGTGGGGGGGATTTTTCCTCTGAAGGGAGAGTGCCTTCTTTGAACCGGGTAGCTCTTGCGGAGCAAGCCTGGCTACTCTCCCACCTCTCCACCTTCATTTGATCTCCATCCTGCCCACGTGGATGGACAGAGAGTGCGGAGATGGAGCTATATTTGAGTGCCTAAAGAGGTCACATGGACCCAAGCTAGGGTGACCGTATCTTGGCCAGCTCATGAAAGCTTCCGAGAGTTTCCGTTTCAGGAATAAGAACAGCGAAGCATAACAAGACTCTTTTAACAGTGTTTCATCTCTTTGGTGACGCAGGAAAACAGCAGGAAGAATTGGGAGGGGGGGAGTTATTAGAAAAGATTAATAGAGTTCTTCTTCCCCCATTTCCTCCTCCCACCGACACTCCCAAGTAGTAGATACATCTCCTAAAGGAAGAATAAAACAAGACTTGGTATGGTGCTCTGTTTCAAGGCAGCGGAGAATACTAATTCGAGGACCGGAGGTGACTGCATTAATCCCTCCAGCGTCCGCAGGTAGAAAATGCAATGCACAGGACTTGATTTCTGCATCGCTATTCTGCCAGCAAAGTTGGCTTTCCTGCCAGCTTCCTCTCGACAATAAAGAAAGGGGAATAAATTATGCTGGGAAGGAAAATGGGAAGAGGAGGAGGTGCTGTGCATTGAGAGAGAGAGAGAGAGAGAGAGAGAGAGAGAGAGAGAGAGAGAGAGAGAGAGAGAGAGAGAGCAGCATTTTCTCTGAGACGGATCAACATTCTTTCCAGGTCCCAAAGCACAGGTTTCTTTTTCCTCCTCGGGTTCCTAACCGCCCAGATTCTTCTTGCTGAGAATTCAAGGATGCTGAAACACTGTTACCTGGGGATTCGTAAAAAGAGAGGGAGGGAGGGAGGGAGATATGCAATAAGAATACTGAATAGACCTCGGCAAACTGCTCAGAGGCACAGGTGTGCAAAAATCAAAGGAGAGGTGTAAATGTGAAAAGTCAAAGTGGGTTTTTTAAGCCTTTCTGACAGGCATTCTGAATCCTATATCCTATGCATCTCGGAAACAAGACTGAATTATCCCAATCCATCCAATGAGAACTGCACTGGGAGCTCATGCCCAGGTGCGTTCCCCATCATTCTGCTCACCTGGGTCCCATTGAATCGACTTGTTTTGCCTTTTGAGCCAGATGCCTGGAGAGTGCTTTTCAGACTTCAGTGTGGGGTTCTTCACTGCCATCTTCAGGGTTCAATTTTATACCATATGCTGTTCATCTGGAATTGTGGAGTATGTTGTCAGCAATATGCTGATGGCACACAGCATACTGAGTTTTCTAGGGGGTGGCGGTGGACTTTTTAAAAGCTTCCTTTGCACTGAAACGAATTTGCATTGAAATGAATAAGTTACGCAAATTATATTAAACAGCAGACCGTGAGATGAATAAGGTAGTATTTGGTGGGAATGGACTTGCAGCAGAATGGAAGCAGCATTGATTGTGATGAATCCAGTTTTGAACAGGTATCACTGCCTTCTTACATTCCTTCTCCTGAGCACTACTGGGCACTACGGTAGCGCCTGCTGCCCTGGCAATTCCTACTCTTTAAAAAGCATTTGGTCTTCAAAACTGTTAGTGTTGCGTACTTCCTATGCTGGAACACCAAGTTTTGCATGTGTCATGCTTTTGTGGATGTTCTGAGCTATCATACACGCTGGAGCAATGGTTCTCAAACTTTTCCCCCCTAGGCTGCACGTTCAGAATAAAAATTTGCTTGTGCCACACCAAATTTTATTTATCTGTTTGTTAACTTTGTGTACTGCCCTTCATCCATGGATCTGAGGGGAGAGATCTGGATGAAGACTATCAGGGCAGTCTTGAGCAGGTTGAGCGCCCTGGCGCTGAGGGGCGGAGATCGCTCCGGCGCCCCCGCCCTCGCAGGGCGCAGCATGGTTTCAGCGCGGCTTTGCTGCGTGGCACCCGGCCTACCGGCCCGGCGCCCTGGCGCACCGCGCCACTGGGGGTCTACCTAGATCCGGCCCTGAAGACTATGCTGGAAGCACCTTTTATTTGAGTGCTGGTGTAGCTTGGCAGAGCAGGCAACATTCAGGGAGTTCCATCCCAGCTGACCTCCCCTTGGTGAGCCATTGCATCTGCAAGAGCACCAAGTGCAAACATCTGTATGCAGGAACATCTGCACCATCAATGTCTCTTCTGTCATTCTAGTATTGCTTTTTAGGATTTCTAGTGCACTGCAACAAATCTAGGATTGACAATACCATTGCATTCCTCAGAATATATATTCATTCTATGGAATGCAGAAAGAAGAGGAAGAAGAAGAGTTTGGATTTGATATCCCGCTTTATCACTACCGTAAGGAGTCTCAAAGCTGCTAACATTCTCATTTCCCTTCCTCCCCCACAACAAACACTCTGTGAGGTGGGTGGGGCTGAGAGACGTCAGAGAAGTGTGACTAGCCCAAGGTCACCCAGCAGCTGCATGTGGAGGAGCGGAGACACGAACCCGTTCACCAGATTACAAGTCTACCGCTCTTAACCACTACACCACACTGGCTCTCAAGAAACACACACACTAATCCTGGTCTGACTGTACTGGCTACCAATTAGTTTCCAGACCCAATTCAAAGTGCTGGTTTTCACCTATAAAGCCTTAAACGGCTCGGGACTGCAATGCCTCAAGGACCGCCTCTTTCCATATGAACCTCCCTGGACCTCAAGATCATCTTCTGAGGCCCTTCTTTGTGTGCCTCCTCTTAGATAGGTCCAAAGGGTGGCAACACGAGAACAGGCTTTCTCTGCAGTGGATTCCCATCTATGGAATGCTCTCCCCGGGGAAGTTCGCCTGGTGCCTGCATTGTACACCTTTAGGCAGCAGGCAAAAATGTCCCTTTCTAACTACGTCAGACCAACACGGCTACCTACCTGTAACCTTTCTAACCAGGCCTTTTGGTTGATCTGATTTACACCCTATGCCCTTTTAAAATGTTTTTCTTTGGGAGTTGGGTTGTTGTTTTTATTTTTATTATGTATTTTGTGCTTTTATATCTTGATTTTATTCTGTGAACTAGTCTGAGACCCCTGGGTATAGGGTGGTATATTAACAACAACAACAACAACAACAACAACAACAACAACAACAAATCATCCTATATAATAAAGTGCAAGTGTCTCTGCATCCAGTATTCCCTGTGTCCCTGGATTTGCGCTATTGCGCATGTGCCCCACGGACACAGGTCTTGGACGCAGGGACTGGACGCACACACCGTGCGCTCTCCCCACCAATGAAGAGAACCAGAACCCAGTAAACGAGCCACTGGCAGCTTCTCCTCACGCCTCACGCTCGAGAGCGGCTGCTGCTGCTGCTGCTGCGGGACAGCGAGATGCTCGACGAAGCCGCTGGCCCTGCCGGCACTGCCATCTTCCTGCACCCCATTCTCCCGCCTGCTCAGCGCTCGGCCTCTTCAACTGCTCGGTGGTCTGTTGGGGGAGCCTGGGGCCCTCGGCACACATTCCCACCGGTGGAGGTGGTGGCGGAGGCGACGCCTGCGCGGTCCCAGGGCTTCCCCTCCATTCCCGCCCGGCTGCCCGTTGTGCCCGCCTCTCCGGGCGGCGCGGCGTGAGGTGGTGGCGGCGGCTCCTCCCCTCAGCTGCCTCCCAACCCCCCCCACCCTGCAAATGCTGTCCTTCCTCCCCACCAGTCACACGTCGCCTCCGTCACCGCCTCCACCGGCGGGGATGTGTGCCGAGGGTCCCAGGGCTTCCCCTCCGTTCCCGCCCGGCCGCCCATTGTGCCCACCTCTCCGGGCGGCGCGGCGTGAGGAGGCGGCGGCCCTGGCTTCTCCTATAGCCGAGCGCCGGGGTTGCGATCCGGCCTTGCCGCTGCCGCGGCCGCTGTCGATACACGCGCTCTAGCACCCGTTATTTTAACGGGCTTCAAGATACTAGTCTATATATAATCTTTCTAGGGAATACAGTGGTTTTATCTATTATCTATCTATCATCTATCTATCATCTATCTATCTGTCTGTCTGTCTATCTATCTATCTATCTATCTATCTATCTATCTATCTATCTATCTATCTATCCACACACACACACACACACAAAATTTCATTTATAATATATATAATCAAAACGATGAAAGGAAACCCCACTCACTCCACTATGCAGACCAATGATAAATTGGAAAAAAAGCACCCAAGAACTACTTTGATTCAATTTTGGACAGCTCTTCGGTACAATAAGAAACTGTCACACCTGCTTATCCTCATTTACTAGCAGGTGTGAAATGATGTTTATTAACATGTATTTCCCACTGTGCAGCATCTCATCTTCTCCCTGCTCTATTAAGGCTGCTAAACAAGGCAAACACACCATAGTATGGTGACTTGAAGTGTTTTGCGTAGTTTTGTGTAGCGCTTGGGAGTGAAACTCGACAGCGGTTCTTCCTCTCGACCACGAACATGTGCCAAGCCAAGGTTTATTGCAAGGTTATTCAGTAAGATGTGAGCCGCGCTGGCAATGTGTTTATGTTCCTGGGGTGGTGGAATGGCTGCTTTCCCGTGGCTCCATCCAGAAATATTTCCATGCAGGAAGTTGCATGGGAGCTACCCCTTTCCTGGGCTGACATGGAAACTTAACCTGGGAGCTTGGATTTGGTCCTCTTTTTCCAAATTACACCCTCTAGGGCCCCAGAATGGTAACTTACTCCACATTCCATCTTGTTGCTTCTCCACTTCCCAGGGACCATCACATGAAGGATGTGCAGTGCTTATTATAATTCCCTTTGATATCTCCAACCTGCCGCTGAGACTGTAATCCCAGATTTCCTTCTCCAACTTTCTCTTTCGCTCACTCAGCTCCTCTTCTTACCACTGTCTCCCTCTTTTCCCATGTGCCAGCCAGCTTTCTCCCTGCGTCTCCACTTTGTCTCTCATTCAGTCCTCTGCTCCAGAGACTATAAGAGGGGAGAGAGCTCCATAGGAAGAACTGTTAGACAGTGGAACAGTCTCCCTTGGGAGGTGGTGGACTCTCCTTTCTTTGAGGTTTTTCAGCAGAGGTTGGATGGCCATCCGTCATGGATGCTTCAGCTGAGATTCCTGCATTTCAAGAGTTTGGACCAGATGAGCTTCGCGGTTCCTTCCAACTCTATAATTCTATGAGGCTAGCAACAATGGGTGGCTATTTCCACCACAACCTGCTCTCAGTAGGCAGCTGTGAGCCAAAATGGAGAAGAATGCTGAAGCGTGCTGAAGTGTGGACCAATAGCCCAGGGGCATAACATGGCCGGGGCGATTGCCCTGGGTGCATTTTTATGGGAAGGGGGCATTGCTCCCATTGCCCTCCCTGAGGCAGTCCTGCACCGCAAGACTGCTCTGGGAGGGTGGCAAGAGAAGGACATGGGGGGCACGAACCCTTTGATCCCAGCCGTGCTAGCAAAGGTGAGGCTGGGATCAAGGGGCACATGGCTTCTTGCACCGTCCTTCCTGGGTCCTAGCCCTGCAAAGACTCTCGGGGAGGGCGGGGTGTGGAGATGGCACCCATGTGCCCTTCAATCCCAGCCTCGCCTTTGCTAGAGAAGCTGGGATCGGAGGGCACATGTTCACACATCACTCTCCCCGAGCAGTCTTGCCAGGCTCAGATCCGGGGAGGGTGGCACAAGGAGGGTGCAACAGCCATGTCACTCCAGCTGCAGTGGGGGCTGGGTGGGCCCAGAGGGATCCGCTTGTCCTCCACGCCTTACCTTACCCCAGTGTGGGCTTGTGGGCACCCACTCACCCACCCCCGGGCAATATAGAGGCATGCTCTGCTGCTGTTCTAGCCTGATCCACTACCAGTATGTGAGTTCCCAGCCACAGAAGCTGTGGGGAAGTGGGGGGCATGGGAAGAAGTCATTGGCCCCTCCAAATTTCAACAATTTCTCCTTCCATCATTGAATAAGTGGAAATGTTGTCCCACTCTTGTGACCTGTGAATGGGGCCATAGAAGTTGGGTGACATTAAACAAAACAAAACAAAACAAAACAAAACAAAACAAAGCTTGGCACAATTTAGTTGTTTGTTTGTTTGATTTTTGTATATAGCCGTATAATACCATTTCTATTGTGCTGGGATGCGGGTGGCAAGGTGGTCTAAACCACCAAGCCTCTTGGGCTTGCTGATTGGAAGGTTGGCAGTTCGAATCCCCGCGGCGAGGTGAGTTCCTGTTGCTTTGTCCCAGATCCTGCCAACCTAGCAGTTCGAAAGCATGCCAGTGCAAATAGGCACCATTGCGGCATAGCTGCCAAGTCTCCCGTATTCCCCGGGAAACCCCCGTTTTTCCAGCTGTCCCCAGCCGAAAAAACAGATTTTTTTTGTTTTTCCCCGGTTTATTCTGGTGCGGCGGCAATTTTGGAACTGGGCGGAGCATGCACAGAAGCGACTTTTGATGCTGCTTTGCCCAGTTCCAGAATGGCTGCAGCGCGACTTCTGGTGCAGCCGCCATTTTGGAACAGGGCAGGACAGCATCAAAAGTAGCTTCTGAGCATGCTCCGCCCAGTTCCAAAATGGCGCCAGCGCTACTTCCGGTCTGCTACTTCCGGTTCAGTCCCTTATTTCTCAGGCCGGAACTTGGCAGCTATGCCATTGCGGTGGGAAGGTAAATGGCATTTCCATGCGCTCTGGCTTCCGTCATGGTGTTCCATTGCACCAGAAGAGGTTTAGTCATGTTAGCCACATGACCCAGAAATCTGTCTGTGGATAGGAGAAGAGTTTGGATTTGATATCCCGCTTTATCACTACCTGAAGGAGTCTCAAAGCGGCTAACATTCTCCTTTCCCTTCCTCTCCCACAACAAACACTCTGTGAGGTGAGTGAGGCTGAGAGACTTCAGAGAAGTGTGACTAGCCCAAGGTCACCCAGCAGCTGCATATGGAGGAGCGGAGACACGAACCTGGTTCCCCAGATTACGCGTCTACCACTCTTGACCACTACACCACACTAGCTCTCATCGCCGGATAAACGCTGGCTCCCTTGGCCTGAAAAGTGAGTTAACCCCATAGTCGCCTTTGACTGGACTTAACCATCCAGGGGTCCTTTCCTTTTACCTTATTGTGCTAGGATATGCTGGTAATGGGCAATTACAGTTTTATCTGTAGCCTCTATTCGTCTCAACGGAGCCATCACCGCCAGGCAGATGAGACTACCCCATTTGGAGGAGCAAGAGGTGGCTTAATTCATTCTCACTTTCCTTTAAGGACACCTGAATCTCGGAGCACAACATTTCCAGCTCCCCATAATGGCAACTTGCTCACAGTCGAGAATGCTGGTCCATCGCCCTGTTCTGAAGCGACAACAGATTAGTATGAATTGGAATAAAAGACCTACTCATTTGCAACTTGCATGCCAAGGATTAATTTTGCTTGTAGGGACAGTGTGGTGTCACGATGATACGAATCAAAGGCTGCTTTGGGGTGAGAATAACTAAGTGTATTTGTTTACATACATTACAGTTCTCCTCTGGCAAATTTTGCCGTACCCTGTGGCAAACGAGGAATCAAGCTAAATATGCCTCATTTTCCAGTTCTAATATGCCATGACTATGCTGGAAGGGACATTGGAGTGGGGGGTGGGGACCATCTGCCAGCTGAACCAACTACTTGCACTTAAAAGAACAAACATCAATGGCTATTAATTAAACGCTTGCAGATTTAGGAAAGAGCACATTGCCGTTTTTAGAGCTCTCCCCAATCAGTAGCAAGCTCTGGATAGTATACCAACTCTGCATCTATAGAGCTTTACAACTTCTTCCTTTAGAAGGGATAACATGGGCATGGCCAGGATTTATGTTGGGGGGGGGGGCAGGACAGCCACCTGTCTGGCTCTGTCCAGCAGTTTCGGAATGGAATGTCTCAACAACAGTTGTTTTATTTACTTAGTTATTTATATAATTTTATTAAATTTTCTGCTTTGGATTTTTGGGTATTCATTTAAACAACTTTAAAATATCAATGACTTCCCTTCTTCTTTTTCCATGGTTCATTTTGCATAACAATAAATCCCTGGATATTTTACATAAACTAAACCATTCAGTATTCCATTATTACATCCCTCAAAACTTGTTTACACTGTTTAATTTATCTTAATGTTGTCAATGTTTTTAAACATTGTTCTCTTATTCTATATGTTAGGTCCGCAAGCTGTGCATATTCCATCAGTTTAAGTTGCCATTCTTCTTCAGTTGGGACCTCACTCATTTTCCATTTGGGGGCTAACAAAACATGGGCCACAGTAGTGGCTGGCATACATGAATAACTTTTTTTTGACACCTGGGAATTTCTGTCTGAATTATCCCCAACACAAAGGACTCTGTTTTTTCTTTTCTTTTTTTGGAAAAGTGCTTGTATACACCCCCCCAAATTCATTATGGATTATTTCCCAATACTCTTTTACCTTTTTACAGGTCCAAACAATACAGACTGACAGATAAGCCCCTATCTGAGGTCTCACAGACAGTCAAGCCAGGGCCGGCCGTACGGCCAGGCTGGGTGGCGCAGGGCGCCAGGGCGCCGGTCCGCCAGGGCGCCGGCCCGCATGGGGGGCACCGCGCAGCTGCGCCCACCGACCGACTGGCCCGCCATGCAGGTGCTGCTGCGGTAGCTGCGCTGCGCATTGAGCCCACCCGCCCATCACTCGGCAGTGCCCGCGGCAGCTGTGCTGCACGATGCGCCTGCCCGCCGCGCTGGGAAACGGGGCGGGGGCACCAGAGGGATCCGTCGCACCACAGCGCCAGGGCACCAGAGGTGCTTAAGACGGCCCTGAGTCAAGCCCTACCTAATTGTAGTGACAGACTTTAGGCTCTCAAATTTCAGCGATGCCCTGTGTGATGCTAAAATTCGATGCCCCCACCTCATGCGTTCCATTCTAAAGCATTGTTTTTGTGCCCCCTGCAGTGTGGCGCTGACCGCGGCCGTACCAGTTGTGCCACCCTAAAACCACCTCTGCTAACAGGTTCTATTGTTAAACTCTTTGCTCTTTCTCTAGATTGGATGACACTCCACCCAGCCCTAATTGGTTCCTGGGTCAAAAGGAGGCTGACCTAAGATCAGTTCATCACAAGAACTATACAGTCTCCGACAGTGGCTGGGAACACCTAATGTTTTGTTTTACTACAGACAGAAGAAGAAGAAGAGTTTGGATTTGATATCCCGCTTTATCACTACCTGAAGGATTCTCAAAGCGGCTAACAATCTCCTTTCCCCTCCCCCCCAACAGACACCCTGTGAGGTGGGTGGGGCTGAGAGACTTCTGAGAAGTGTGACTAGCCCAAGGTCACCCAGCAGCTGCATATGGAGGAGCGGAGACGCAAACCCGGTTCCCCAGATTACGAGTCTACCGCTCTTAACCACTACACCACACTGGCTAGACAGAAGATTGGTGCATGTAGCAGAGGAATGGCTGTTTCAAACTGGCCTGTGAGACTTTGCCTAGAGATTAAAAAATACCCGAAACCTGCTGTATAAGTGGATGGAAAATAAATTTGGTTGAACGGTAACTTGGGGGGAAAACCCACCTCCAAATGACTCCCCACTCCCTGATAATTGTATCATTTGAACCCACATACAGGCAATCCATATAATATGTTCATGTTTGAATGCTGAGTCCAAACAGCCGGTCAAGCACAGAGGAATTCATATGCTAAGCAACTACGAAGAGGCTGGGTCAGCAAGACTGCTCGATTGATATCTTTTCCCATGAGCTATGGAGATTTCTCTTTGAGCACCTCATTACCAGGGCGCATAAGTTGCAACTTCCTCCTGATCATTGGAGAAGGGCAAGGAAGGTCATAAATGTTCTTCTCTGCTCAATGATCCGTACAACCAGAGCAATATCCATTGCAGGCAAATTTCAAGGCAGGGATATGCTGAGATGTACAGCACAGCAAACATCTTAAATGAGTTTAGTTAGGGAAGGGAAGTGTTCACTGAAGCAGCCAGCAAGGTCAGGTTTGTGGATCTACGTAGGAGCACGATTCTCAAGGGTGAGAGACGTCCTAAGTTCAGTTCTCAGAAAAGTCTGGACTCTTGGGCAAATAAAGGCCATAACTTTGTAGTACACTGTGTCCTTTCCTCTAAAACAGGCATCCCCAAACTTCGGCCCTCCAGATGTTTTGGACTACAATTCCCATCTTCCCCAACCACTGCTCCTGTTAGCTAGGGATCATGGGAGTTGTAGGCCAAAACATCTGGAGAGCCGCAGTTTGGGGGGGTGCCTACTCTAGAAGATACAGTTCTGCAAGATCTCAGGTAGGAGGCACTGAGAGGAACCTCTACCCTAGACCCTCTTGCAGTGTTTCTCAAACCTGGGTCTTTGACTGCTTGTTGGACAACAACTCCCATCATTCCTGACCACTAGTCTTGCTAGCTAGGGATGATGGGAGTTGTAACCCAACAACAGCTGGGGACCCAAGTTTGAGATACACTGGCTGGAACTATGAAGTGGCCAGGACCTCCGGTGCTGCTCGCTGCCATCGCGCCCGCCATGTTGCCTCGCCGGAAGTCCCCAGGCATAAATCCGGGGACATTAATTAAAATCCGGGGACATTCCGGGGACAGATTTTGTCCGGGGATAGATTAGTGAATTCGGGAACTGTCCCCGGGAACCGGGGATGTCTGGTAATATGTAAGGGAGGCCGCTGGACATTTGGAGAACAAGGGAGTCAAAGATTTGCTAAAGGAGATTGAAAATAAACTGAATGCAATCTTTGTATCTGTTCTCACAGCAGAACAGAGAGGACAGAAAAGCAGAATGCAGTCGTTGCCTCTGTCCTCACAGCAGGAGAGGACAGAGAAACACAATGCAATCTTTGCATCTGTCTTCACTGCAAACGAGAGAGGACAGATCTTGGTGGCTCAACTATTATTATTATTTTTCAGGAAGAGAGCCTGAGGAACTGAAACAAAGGCAACGAACATGTTAAAGGCTTGAAACGCAGCAAGGTTTCAAGTCACAATCTTATGTTGCTAAACAGACCTGAGAGGAGGCAGGGAAGTCTTCACCCAGTGCCATTACCTGCACCAAACTCCAATTCATTGAAGCTCTAATCTGCTCATGTTGGTACATGCCTCAGCTTAACCATAGATTCCTTTTCAAAATGGATGGAAGCTGATTGGAGGAGAACACATCAAACAGGAGTATTTCTTAAGAAGCTACAGGATACCCATGGATTGTGGATAATGTCATGTGTATTCAGCTTCAAACGCCAGCAGTGGAAGCGAACTGGAGCTGGAGTAATGTGCACACAGCCAAATAGTGGTGACCAGAGACAATGTTCTAGGCCTTTTCAGCAAATTGAAAACAAATAAATCACCAGTGTAAGAGCAAATTCTAAAAAGAGATTGAGGAGTGTGTGGGACATTGCAAACTGGTTAGCTTACTGCCACCTATAGAAAAGCTCATGGAAAGTGTGATTAAAGAGAGAATTACCAAAAATATAGAAGAACAAGTCTTGCTGAGGAAGAACCAGCATGGCTTTCGCAAGGGTACGGCTTATATGACCTCTTAGAACTCTCTGACAGTGAGCATATGGCAAGGGCTAGTCATTTTATACTTAGACTTTCTGAAAGCATTTAATAACATACCTCACACACAAAAATTCCAGCAGGCTCTTATGTTCCCAACCTTTTGGGAAATCTCCCTGGCTTGACTGCATGCTGCCATCCATACCTGTAAAGTATGGATGGCATACCTTTGTGGTTTTAACCAATAGCCAGACAAAGCCCCAGCAAAAGCCGAGCCTTCTATTATGGGGAATTAGCAGGGAGACAAGGAAGCTAGAGGTCAGAGCAATCGAACATGTAATTTAGTGCACTAATGGATAGATTAATTACTGAGACAAGATTCACTTTGGACTGTTGTTTCGCTGGCCAAAGCTGGGGAAGGAGGGAGAAATATACTTGGAGTCGAGAGTGAATTTCATGCTCTTTATTCAGCTTACAGTAGCAATAGAGGAAGAAGAGAAGAACGGCTCTTTCCACAAAAATGTCTGCTTATATACATTATTTACACAATGGGCCTTGTGTGATTGGCTACTTCAGGGCTGCACCTGTGGGCCAATCAGGTTGCGGATGGACTTCTGCAGCAGCCTGATTGGCTGCTCCTGTGGGCCAATCAGGTTGTGGATTGACTTCTGCTAGCAGCCTGATTGGCTGCTCCTGCAGGCCAATCAGGTTGCTGATTCACTTTCACCTGGAGCTGGATTGGGTGGCTCCTGCGGACCAATCAGACTGCTGCATTCTGGATCCTATTGTTCTAGGATTCAGTTCAGTACATAACAGAGGGGAGAAAGACCAGAAGAGAGGGAGCAGCATGTGTGATGTGGAAAGGCTGAGGAGAGGGCAATGCAAGTTGAACAGCATAGAAAGAGCTGGATTGGCCAAAGGAAGAGTGTTTTTTATGCCTGGGGGTCGGAGAGCTACTTCTGTGATCTGTTAATGGAGGACAACTGAGGTGCTCCTGCTGCTTCCTCCCCATGGGTATCCATGCCTCCACCTAGGATGCCTTCAGAGACAACATGGAGATCTTGAGTCAAGGTCGAAACAACAACAAAAATCCTATCAGCAGCACCTTAGAGACCAACTAAGTTTGTCATTGGTATGAGTTTTCGTGTGCATGCACACTTCTTCAGATACACACATTAGTATCTGAATACTAATACTGAATACTAATACTAAGTATTAGTTAGTAGTGCATGCACACGAAAGCTCATACCAATGACAAACTTAGTTGGTCTCTAAGGTGCTACTGGAAGGAATTTTTTTATTTTTTGTTTCGACTACGTCAGACCAACACAGCTACCGACCTCTGAGTCAAGGTGTTAAGGGCATATTTAAAATGGCAGAAGTATCTGCTTTGTAGGCAGCATTACGAAGGCCTCAGTGAAATGAATCGTACCAGGTTCTCCTCTTCATTTCAATGGGACCTTGCAGAAGAGAACTTCCTTACAGATCGTGTCCATTATTTGGGAAATGATCGATGATTTCCTGCAAGTCCTGGGGTCTTTCAACACTTTGAGGTCTTTGCAGGCTTTATGTGAGCACCGAGGCAATAAATCTCATTTAGTATTCTTTATTGGGTTACTTAAGCCAGAATGGGCCTTTAAATTCTGAATTTCCTTGTCTTGCTGCCCACTGAACACTTAAACAAAAATTAAAAGAAGACCACCTTTGACAGTTAGTAGTAAGCAAATGAATTAACACTGGGGAGAAGGATGGGTTACATAGCGTGTGGGTGAGCAAGGTCAAATCCAGCTGCCTAAAGTGTACCAGTTGCCAAACCAGAAAGTTTTTTTTAAAGGTAGTAGCTGTGGCCTTACCTTCCAAGTCCCGGACTGCAGAATCTGGGACCGGCAGCCGTGTGACACCGGAAGTTGCATCGACGCAACTTCCGGTGTCACTCCGCCCATCTATGGGCACCAAAAATGGCCGCCGCCGACACCGGAAGTCGCATCTATGCACTTCCGGACATGCGTAGGTGCGACTTTTGAAGCCGACGGCGGCCATTTTTGGTGCTCATAGAAGGGCAAATCGGAAAGAAAAAAAATGGCCACCGGCAGGAGAAAATAACAGAGAGAAACGGGAGACAAAGTGATACGGGGGACCACCGGGAAAAGGTAAGTAAAAACGGGGGTTTCCCGGGGGAAACGGGGTACTTGGCAGCTATGGCTGTGGCTGTAGCATTTGCAAGCAGCGCTCTTTGGAAAAAAGCAATGAGTGGCTGTATAAAAGTAGTGTCAATTTCATCCAGGGTGAGAATCCGCTTAATAGTCAGGCGGTGATTTGGCCTGGCCATGGCCCACGATGATGATTTGGTGGCCGGCTGGGGAGGAGTGCAGGCTTGCCTGCGGATTGGTCAATGGCAGGCAGGCCTGGGCCTGGGGATTCACTAGGGGGTGGGCCCAACTGGCCAATGGGCATCGCTTGCGTCCACCCCTAGAGGAATATATTGAGGCCGGCTCAGCACTCCTCATCAGTCTTTAAACTGGAACATTTGTGATATAAAAAGTTACAGGATTTCAGCATGAAGCTACTGGATAGCTCAGTCAGTAAAGCTTGAGTCTCTTAATCTCAGGGTTGTGGGTGCAAGCCCCGCTTAGGGCAAAAGATTACTTGCAGGGGGTTGGACTAGATGACCCTTGTGGTTCCTTCCAGCTCTACAATTCTATGATTCTATACTGCCCAAGGGACATTCACTGATTAGAAACCAAAAAATATGCCCAGCCTTTCAACTCTATGATTCTGACTGGTTGTAAGTACGAAGGAAGGCAGGTCAGGGGCTGGTTAAGGGCAGACTGAGGTTGGTGGGTCATAGTCCTCAGAAGCCCTTAATGACTAGCCTTCATGGCTTGCTGGAGTGCATAGAACAAGGCCATTTGCAGAAGTCTTGCTTCCATGTCAAGAAAATTCCTCTGCAACCGTTTCATCTGGAGGAAATGGCTCCTGAACCACATTTTGCTTGGTTTATTTATTTACAACTTAATCATTATCACAGCCCGAGACCCGCTACAATACAGATCTCTGGAGTTTTGACAGAATCTGAATTAATACGGCACTCAGGGGTTAGGATGAAACTCCAAGGCCTTGATTTCCCAGCTGAGTCGGCTATTATGAATAAACAGGAGCTGCAAAGAGCCAGATTATACAGCTCCTCAGAACACCGGCAGCTTAGGCAGAAATCCGTCCCTTGGGATTGGAAAAGCAGCTGGTCTCACTGTCCGGCAATTTCAGGATGTGTTAATGTTACAGAAAGTTTGCTCAAAATAATATCCAGATGGTGCCAGGTCCAGGGGAAAACCACACACACACACACACAGAGAGAGAGAGACATTTGCAGCAGCTTTAGCAGGGTGTTGGCGCAGTTGTGGCAAGAGATGCCTTGCAGTAGATATGTAGTGAGACTACTTCTGTACACAGGCTTTTGAGGCGTGGATGCTCCAAGTTCATCTATCACCCTCCTCAGTTCAGACAAGTAACTACAAACATTGTTCCTTTTGTCTGTGGGGTGTATGATTTTGTTGTATGGGATTAGCAAAGTCCCTTCCGCCGTAGGAGGAGGGGAGAGATTGTGGGCACCACGAGCCCTCACACGTGCTGGGGGGTGGTGGCTGCCATCCTCCCAGCCCGTTGGCTGGCTCCCGGACACGGCGCTCCCTTGGCACGTCCAATCCGGATGCTCCAGGGGGGCGTGGCTTGCTGATTTAAGCAAGCGCGCGGCCGGGATTCAGCCTTTCTTACCTGACCCCCAGCCGCATTGGATTATTTCCGAAAGGTTACAGGTGTGTGTGTGTGGGGGGGAGGTTGCTGCCATCACCTCCCCCAAAACGCCGAAGGGTACTCCCTTAAGGAGTCCGGGGGCGTGGCCATGTCCGAAGCCGTGGTAGGTGAAGGCCTAAGGCACGCCCCCTAGCGGTGGCCCCAGGGTGAGTTCCTATTTGATCTGCATCGCAGGACTCACCCAACGGTGGTTAACCCTTCACAGACTGCCAGCAGAGCGGGCTGGAGTCGGATATAGACGGTTCGAGCCAAGGCCTAAGCCAATACCTCTCTACATCCATATTCAATAAAGTTGTGGCCTTTTCACGCCCATTAACCTTATGCAATGTGTCCTGTGTCTTTATTTACTCTGGGAAGGATCAGGGTATCGCCACACAATAGGGCATGGGGCTTCATAGGTATGCTACGGCCTCTTGGCTACTATTATCTTCTCTCGTCCCCTGGAGACTCCTGTACCCGTAGCCCAAGATGGTAGAGTCAAGACAACTGAGTTGCAATTCAAGAAAGGTTTATCAAAGGTGCACACACAGCTTCACACGAGCATATAAAACAAACATTTATTACACTTTCAAAGACACAACGTTCTACTAGTTGAAGTGACCCGTCAGCCCATCCCAGTAGATAATCTAACACAGCAGCAATCCACCAATGTTCCGGGGGAGAGAGCATCCCATAATTATCCAACTCGTTTCCCCCCAGTAACAATTTTTAGGTTTCCTATATGGTGACGATGGAAGCCAACCGGTTCTCCAAAATTTTCCCCTTCCCCTTAATTATAACTCCCACCAGTGTGCTATCCTAACGTCTGCAAAAGTCCCCAGTTATTTGGGTATTTCCTATTTCTATGTTCGTGCTTTGTACCGCCAACTTGCCGTCACCCGTATTTTCATTCAGCCTAACTGCAAGCTTGCTAGATTTCCCGCTATGATACATTTAATTCTTACTATACGATCTGTCAAAATATCACCCCTTTCCCTCTTCCTTTATGTGCCTATGCCATCAGCTTTGTGCTGAGAATATGTATTTATTAATACAGATCTCTCCTTTGGGAAAGCATTTACACATTCCCCGCCTGTAGTCTGAAGTGACTTATTCCAGCCACGGATAACCTAGTAACTTCGGAAGCTGCCTTATACTGTATCAGATCGTTGGTTGATCTAGCTCAGTGCTGTTTACACTGGCTGGCAGCAGCTCTCCAGAGTTTCAGGCAGAGATGCCAGAGAATGAACCTGCCATGCATCATACCGAGGGCAGCCAGGCTGTTTTTGTGCTTCTATCTTGTGCTTTGATCTTGTGAACTTCCCTGAGATCTTCAGATGAAGGGTAGTAAAATAATAATAATAATAATAATTCTGCAGAATCTTTGCTGCTGAGATGTGGTCCTCGCCACTGTTGCATTTGTAGACCATACCTCAGAACAGAACGGAAATTTTACTTATTCGCTCTAATTATCTATAACCTACTCTTCATTAACCACACAATCCTACAGAGAGGAACAAAATTTAAATGTGACAACAATAATTATTAACAATTCAATTTATACCCTGCTCTTCCTCCCAAAGGAGCCCAAGGCGGCAAACATGTCAATAAGAATATTATTTAAAACATTCTCAAAGTGTTTTAATATATATATATATATATATATATATATATATATATATATATATATATATATAATCACATTCTGAAGCCGATGGTTTCTGGGTTGCCAGGAACAGTAGCTTTCAGCCATCAAATGTCCGCATAAACAAGGACATTTTTTAAATTTCTCCTGACAGTCAGTAACAAGGGGGAAAGACCCACCTCACGAAGGATGGCAGTCCACAGATGACGACTAGCCAGTGAGAAGTCCATCTTTCATGATGGGTGGTATATAAATCTACCGGTAATACAGCGGGTGGTGCTGTAGTCTAAACCACTGAGCCTCTAGGGCTTGCTGATTGGAAGGTCGGTGGTTTGAATCCCCACAACGGGGTGAGCTCCCGTTGCTCTGTCCCAGCTCCTGCCAACCTAGCAATTCGAAAGCATGCCAATGCAAATAAAGTGGTACCTTGGGTTACATACTCTTCAGGTTACGCGTTTTTAGGTTACAGACCGCGGGAAACCCGGAAGTACCGGAAAGGGTTACTTCCGGGTTCCTCTGCTCGGGCATGTGCAGAAGCGCTAAATTGCACTTTGCTCATGCACAGAAGCACCAAATTGCATCACGCGTGTACACAGATGCATCACTGCAGGTTACAAACGCTGCGGGCTGCGGACGTGCCTCCTTCACAGATTACGTCGGCAACCTGAGGTTCCACTGTAGATAAATAGGTACTGCTGAGGTGGGAAGGTAAATGGCATTTCCGTGTGCTGCTCTGGTTTCCGTCATGGTGTTCCATTGCGCCAGAAGTGGTTTAGCTCTGCTGGGCACATGACCCAGAAAGCTGTCTGTGGACAAACACCGGCTCCCTCGGCCTGAAATTGAGATGAGCCCCACAACCCCATAGTTGCCTTTGACTGGACTTAACCACCCAGGGGTCCTTTACCTTTTACCTATAAATCTAATAGATAATATAAAATCATAGAATCATAGAGCTGGAAGGTACCCTAAGGATCGCCAGTCCAATTCCCTGCAATGCAGGGATACACAGTTGTCCCACGTGGGGGTACCTGCAACCTTGGCATTATCAGCACCATGCTCTAACCAACTGAGCTATTGAGGCTGACAAAGTGGTGTCACAATGCTTAAAATGTATGCTGTGAATGTGGCCTGTGCATTGGAAACCACTTCCACTGCACATTGGAGTGCATGTCTGCCTTACCTTCCAAGTCCCGGACTGCAGAATCCGGGACCGGCAGCCGTGTGACACCGGAAGTTGCATCGACGTAACTTCCGGTGTCACTTTGCCCTTCTATGGGCACCAAAAATGGCCGGCGGTGGCTTCGAAAGTCGCTTCTATGCATGTCCGGAAGTGCGTCGACGCAACTTCCGGTGTCGCTCTGCCCATCTATGGGCACCAAAAATGGCCGCCGGCGACACCGGAAGTCCTGTCTACGCACTTCCGGACATGCGTAGATGTGACTTATGAAGCCGGAGGCGGCCATTTTTGGTGCCCAGAGAAGGGCAAATCAGAAAGAAAAAAAATGGCTGCCGGCAGGAGAAAATAACAGAGAAAAACGGGAGACAATGATATGGGGGACCACCGGGAAAAGGTAAGTAAAAACGGGGGTTTCCCAGGGAAAACGGGGTACTTGGCAGCTATGATGTCTGCCTGTCGCTCTTAGAAGGATGTGCACAAACCCACCTATACCCCCATGCGGCCACTCCTGAACAAAGTCAGCTGCACCGTCCACTTAGTTCCGCAAAAGCTAAGAGAGTGGAACCAGACAAAATGGCACCAGGGGAACAAGCAGGGATGTGTGCAAGTATTTACAACATTAGCGTGGCGCACACGATGTACTCAAGCCAACGGTGCGTGCACTTATCATAAAACTTAATTAGTCCTTATAGCGCGTGCCGTAAATGCTTCTGATGCATATTTTCTATCAGATCCCCGTACAGATAAAAATGTATACTACTTATCAATGGCACGGCAGTCCCTTTTTGCCGACTTCAGCACTGTTACTCGCTCAAGAGAACAGGGCGGGTGTCAAAAGAGGAACGATCGATATATCAAGCTTGAAAAGCGCATTAGGGGGATATCTCCCAGGGGACCGTGTATTTATCATTTGGCACTTCACTTTATTTTAATATGCATAATGAAGTCAATAGAGCAAACACAGGTAATTGGCAATCAATTCCAATTGCTTAGCTTGGAAAGGAAATAAGCGTGTGAGGAAATCTGACGTACATCTGACATTTCAGATGATGTTTCCCCCTGCAGAGACTGAGCTCTCAGAAGCTTTCCTTGGATTAACTCAGAAAGGGTCCAAATTTCCCTGGGAAGCAAAAGGCTAAATCCCTTGAGCCAATCTGAGAGCTCAGATTAAGGCCTTCAACTACCCCTGCCAGTCGCCTTATGTCTCCAAAGTTCTTCCTTCCAATCTCACCCAAATACGTTTCCCTTTCCATTCCCTCTTGGAAGCAGTTGGGAGAGCAACAAGTGCATGGCAGGAAAGCCAGGGCCGTCTCAAGCAGGTCAGGCGCCCTGGCGCTGAGGCACAGAGATTGCTCCGGCGCCCCCGCCCTCGCAGCGCGGAGCACGGCTTTCACGTGGCTTCGCCACGCAGCGCCCCCTGCTGGTCCGGCGCCCTGGCGCCCTGCGCCACCGGGACTACACCTAGAGCCGGGCCTGAGGAAAGCAGAGAATGAAGATTGCCCCCGTTCCTTCCCCCACTTCTGTTGCCCTGACCTTCTGGGTTGCAATATGTGGGCCACAAAGCCTGGAGGACCATGGGACATTTCATCTCTCTTGGACCTGGTCCTCACCAACAAGGAGGAACCGACTGATGAAGTGAAAGTAGGGAACCTCGCAAGGAAGTGATGATGTCTTCCTGGGTTTCATGATACAGAGGCAAGGGAAAGCTGAGTGAATTCGGACATGCACTCTGGACTTGAAGAAGACTGATTTAAGAAAGAAAGAAAGAAAGAAAGAAAGAAAGAAAGAAAGAAAGAAACCTTAAGGAACTGCTGGATTAAGTCCCGTGCTCAGAAATACTCAAAGAGAAGGGAGTTCGAGATGAATGGGAGTTTTTTAAAAGGTGAAATACTGAAGGCACAAAGGCAGACGATTCCAACAAAAAAAGCGAAGTGGGAGACACCTAAAGAAAGCTGTGTGCCTGCATAAGGAGCTTACAGATGAGTTGAGATGTAAGAAGGGAACATATAAGAAATGGAAGAAAGCTGAAATCACTAAGGAAGAGTATACACAATTAGGCAGCAGTTGCAAGGAGAAGGGTAGCACATGGGTGTAGGCAGGGGGGGGCAGGAGGGGGCAGCTGCCCCCCCCTAGAAGCAAAAATGATAATGTATTTTACAGACCATAACCAGCACTTTTCCCCTCCAAAAACTGAAGTGGAAAGGGCTTTGCTTTAGCAAGAGCAGCTAAGTCTCCGCTTGCTGGGGGGGGGGGACACAGCAGTAACAAAAACACATCAAATAAATAAAGCAAAGTAGCTACCAGTAGTTAAGCAGTTAAGACAATGGAGCATATATCCACAGGCAAGATTCGATAGCTGACCATTTCACCCTATTGTTCTTAAGTGGGAGTTGTTAATGAGCATTCAGGAGCATTAAGAGTTCTATTGGCGATTTAATGAGGGTGCAGACTCAGAGGATTCAATTTGACTAAGGTGGCTCTGCAAGGCTAAAAGGAAGTGAATAAGAAAGGGGGGGGCTGTAGCTTTGACAGACACAGTGATGTTTATAAAAAGCATTGGTGTTCCAGTCTGCCCCTCCTCCTGCATCTGTATACTGTAAATCAGGGGTGGCCACCTCCCAAGAGACTCTGATCTACTCAGAGTTTAAAACTGGGGGTGATCTACCCCCTTTTGGGGGGTTCAGGTCAAAGCTGTTGAGTTTTTTTTAAAGGAAGGGAAGCCCTGTTTTTTGGGGTTTAGGTCAAACTTGTTGAGCTTCTTTTAGGAAGGAGGGAGGCCCATTTTTGTTTAGGGCTTCAGGTCATAGTTCAACTTTTTTGAGGGAGGAGGAAAATTTTGGGTGAGCTTTTTTTAGGGGTGCCAGTGACCTACCAGTGATCTACCACAGACATCCAGTGATCTACTGGTAGATCACGATCTACCTGTTGGATGTGCCTGCTGTAAATCAAGCAGAGAGAAAGCTGCTTACAAGGCTCCTGTACATGCAGAGTTCCAGCATCACAGCGTCACCCAGAGGCACCCACAAATATGAGTTATCCCTCTCTCTATTTCTTCCTTCCTTCCCTCCCTCTTCCATCGTTTATAAAATATGGGGGGGGCAGATAAGCCCCACATAGAAAGCCCATCAACATGGGGGGATGACTCTTTCAAATACGGTATTTACCAGTAATTGGGGGGGGGGGGAGGCACCTAGGCCTCTAGGAGTTGGCTGCTATGCCTAGGAGTAGGACAATTCAAGAAAGCAGAACGATGCATATGGTATGGTAATATATCAATAGAATCGTAGAATTGTAGTCGGAAGGGACCACAAGGGTCATCTAGTCCAACCCGCTGCAATGCAGGATTTTTTTCCTAAGGTGGGGCTTGAACCATGGTTGAAATATTATGCTGATATGCAGCAACGCCTCGGAGCCGCCGTGGCTGCGGCCATGCCTTGCCTCGCCCTCGCCCACCCTGCCACCCCCTCTCGCCTGCCCGACCCTCCCGTCCTCTTGCTGCAGAGTTCCAGCATCACAGCGTCACCCAGAGGCACCCACAAATATGAGTTATCTCTCTCTCTATTTCTTCCTTCCTTCCTTCCCTCCCTCTTCCATCCTTAATAAAATACGGGGGGAGGCAGATAAGCCCCACATAGAAAGCCCATCAACATGGGGGGATGACTCTTTCAAATACGGTATTTACCAGTAATTGGGGGGGGGGCACCTAGGCCTCTAGGAGTTGGATGCTATGCCTAGGAGTAGGACAATTCAAGAAAGCAGAATGATGCATATGCTATGGTAATATATCAATAGAATCATAGAATTGTAGTCGGAAGGGACCACAAGGGTCATCTAGTCCAACCCCCTGCAATGCAGGATTTTTTTTCCTAAGGTGGGGCTTGAACCATGGTTGAAATATTATGCTGATATGCAGCAACGCCTCGGAGCCATCGTGGCTGCAGCCGTGTCTTGCCTCGCCCTTGCCCGCCCTGCCACCCCCTCTCGCCTGCCCGACCCTCCCGTCCTCTCCAGCCAAGCAGGGTAGCCGCCAACGCTACCAGCCCCAGAAGCACAAGGTGGCCGCTGCTGCCACCGCCACGATGTCATCAGGCCCGCTGGCCCTTTAGCCCCGCCCACTTCGTGGCCCCTCCCCTTCCGTGCCTTGGCCCCGCCCCTGAACGACCATGGCTTGCCCCCCCCTAGTTTTGATCCTGGCTACGCCCCTGGGGTAGCAAGTTTCTCAAAAACAAGTAATGCCAGACAAATCTCATTTCTTCCTTTTTTTTTTTGGATAGTGTTACAAGCTTGGTGGATGAGGGGAATGCTGTGAATATAGTGTATCTTGCTTTCAATAAGACTTTTGACAAGATCCCCCATGATATTCTTGCAGAGGTTGGCTGGCCACCTGTCGTTATGATCTGGTTGAGATTCCTGAATCGCAGAGTGCTGAGCTAGTGCCCAGCTCTATAATTCTACGATTATATGATTCTGTCTCAGGCCAGGCCACGAGAGATGAGGGAAGGGAATGGAAAAACCTCATTTCTCCCTTCCCCTGCATGCCCAACTGCTTGCAGTCACATGGCAGTTGCTTCAATTCCCCAACAATTCCCAGGCTGTTAATTTCTAGATTAAATTTGAGCTTTCACATGCTGTAAGAGCCACTTTTGGAAATCTAGCAAGACATAGTGGGAGTTTAGCACTCATTCCTGTGTTAATTGTTAAGTGGTGCAGTACTCTGGCACATAAATTTGGTGCCGTACCCTGGCATATAGATCTTCCCTGCTGTTTACATAGGAGACTCATGGGAGAACCAAAGCGTGCACATGAGAAAAAGGTGCATAGCTGTCAACTTCAGGATTGGAATATAAGGGATCAGCAGCCTCACCCAGAGGCGCGGCACCGGAAATCGGTTCTGCGCATGTCCAGACATGCGCAGAAGCGACTTCCGGTGCTGGGCTGCCCGTGTCCACATGTCTGGGCACCAGAAATCGGTTCTGTGCATGTCTGAAAAGGATCTAGGAGTCCTGGTAGACCACAAACTTGACATGAGTCAGCAGTGTGATGCAGCAGCTAAAAAAGCCAATGCAATTCTGGGCTGCATCAATAGGAGTATAGCGTCTAGATCAAGGGAATAGTACCACTGTACTATTATGGAGGTCTCGTACACCCCAGGTAGTGTGGTTGCTGACCTTGAGCCAGACATCTTGGAGAGTGAAGTCAAATGGGCCTTAGAAAGCACTGCTAATAACAAGGCCAGTGGAAGTGATGATATTCCAGCTGAACTATTTAAAATTTTAAAAGATGATGCTGTTAAGGTGCTACACCCAATATGCCAGCAAGTTTGGAAAACTCAGCAATGGCCAGAGGATTGGAGAAGATCAGTCTACATCCCAATTCCAAAGAAGGGCAGTGCCAAAGAATGCTCCAACTACCGCACAATTGCGCTCATTTCACACGCTAGCAGGGTTCTACAAGGCAGGCTTAGGCAGTATGTGGACCGAGAACTCCCAGAAGTGCAAGCTGGATTTCGAAAGGGCAGAGGAACCAGAGACCAAATAGCAAACATGCGCTGGATTATGGAGAAAGCTAGAGAGTTCCAGAAAAACGTCTACTTCTGCTTCATTGACTATGCAAAAGCCTTTGACTGTGTCGACCACAGCAAACTATGGCAAGTTCTTAAAGAAATGGGAGTGCCTGATCACCTCATCTGTCTCCTGAGAAATCTCTATGTGGGACAAGAAGCTACAGTTAGAACTGGATATGGAACAACTGATTGGTTCAAAATTGGGAAAGGAGTACGACAAGGTTGTATATTGTCTCCCTGCTTATTTAACTTATATGCAGAATTCATCATGCGAAAGGCTGGACTAGATGAATCCCAAGCCGGAATTAAGATTGCCGGAAGAAATATCAACAACCTCAGATATGCAGATGACACAACCTTGATGGCAGAAAGCGAGGAGGAATTAAAGAACCTTTTAATGAGGGTGAAAGAGGAGAGCGCAAAATATGGTCTGAAGCTCAACATCAAAAAAACCAAGATCATGGCCACTGGTCCCATCACCTCCTGGCAAATAGAAGGGGAAGAAATGGAGGCAGTGAGAGATTTTACTTTCTTGGGCTCCTTGATCACTGCAGATGGTGACAGCAGTCACGAAATTAAAAGACGCCTGCTTCTTGGGAGAAAAGCAATGACAAACCTAGACAGCATCTTAAAAAGCAGAGACATCACCTTGCCTACAAAGGTCCGTATAGTTAAAGCTATGGTTTTCCCAGTAGTGATGTATGGAAGTGAAAGCTGGACCATAAAGAAGGCTGATCGCCGAAGAATTGATGCTTTTGAATTGTGGTGCTGGAGGAGACTCTTGAGAGTCCCATGGACTGCAAGAAGATCAAACCTATCCATTCTGAAGGAAATCAGCCCTGAGTGCTCCCTGGAAGGACAGATCGTGAAGCTGAGGCTCCAATACTTTGGCCACCTCATGAGAAGAGAAGAATCCTTGGAAAAGACCCTGATGTTGGGAAAGATTGAGGGCACTAGGAGAAGGGGACGACAGAGGACAAGATGGTTGGACAGTGTTCTCGAAGCTACGAACATGAGTTTGACCAAACTGCGGGAGGCAGTGCAAGACAGGAGTGCCTGGCGTGCTATGGTCCATGGGGTCACGAAGAGTCGGACACGACTAAACGACTAAACAACAACAACATTCTGCTCTGGTCAGACCTCACCTGGAGTACTGTGTCCAGTTCTGGGCACCACAGAAAGAGTTCTGTTTCCTGCTTGGCAGGGGGTTGGACTGGACGGCCCTTGTGGTCTCTTCCAACTCTATGATTGTAAGGGGGAGGGCTTACAGAGAACAGCCTCCCCTCATCAGGAGCAGCTCATCTCTGAGCAGCCACGAGAGCGAAGGGTCTGATGGGCAGAGCCAGGAAACGGAAAGGGAGTGCCAGCCCTTGAGCAACATCCAAGAGCCCTTGCTCCATAGGCAGGGAGCGAGGGAGGGAGAAAGAGGGGACAGGAGTCAGTCAGTCCGCAGACCATTCCCCCCCCACACACACACCGGAATTGAGGAGGTGGAGAAAAGGGAAACGCTTCACAGTTCCGAGGCTTCTGTCTCAGGCCAGGCCATGAGAGATGAGGGAAGGGAATGGAAAAACCTCATTTCTCCCTTCCCCTGCATGCCCAACTGCTGCTGTTTCCAGCACAGCTGCTTACATAGAATTAGAATTAGAATTAGAATTAGAATTAGAATTAGAATTAGAATTAGAATTAGAATTAGAATTAGAATTAGAATTAGAATTAGAATTAGAATTAGAATTAGAATTAGAATTATTTATTGGCCAAGTATCAACCATACTTGGAATTTCGCTTCGACTACATTGCAATATAGGGCGCTGTGGGTTAAACCACAGGGCTTGCCGATCAGAAGGTCGGCGGTTTGAATCCCCACGACGGGGTGAGCTCCCATTGCTCAGCCCCATCTCCTGCCAACCTAGCAGTTCGAAAGCACGACAAAGTGCAAGTAGGTAAATAGGTAACGCTACAGCGGGAAGGTAAACGGCGTTTCCGTGTGCTGTTCTGGTTCGCCAGAAGCGGCTTTGTCATGCTGGCCACATGACCTAGAAGCTGTACGCCGGCTCCCTCAGCCAATAATGCGATATGAGCGCCGCAACCCCAGAGTCGGTCACGACTGGACCTAATGGTCAGGGGTCCCATTACCTTTACCTTACATTGCAATGTAAAGAAAAACGTACCTCATGCAAACGCTATTCCCCTCACAATACAACAGCACAGCGGAAAAAAACCCATACCACCACCTTTTGCCCATAACTACAGATGCCATAAAGGGGGTGGGGAGAGGGGATGTGTTTTGGAGTGCAGAGGGCTGATAAGGAATGCTTGACAAAGGTTGGTAGGAATGTTCACTGGGGCAGTGGGGAGCGAGCCTGGAGTTCTCCTTTTAATTTTGACAGCCAAATGGCTGTCAATTGAGGGATAAAGGAGCAGTTGCTATTATTATTATTATTATTAGTAGTAGTAGTAGTAGTAGTGTAAATATTTAGCATTTGTAGAACTTGAGATACACTACAAAACAAAATTTATAGGCACTACTTTTCCTCATTTTTGTGTGTGAGAAACTAGCCTACCCCTTTCCATGTTTTTTACTCCCCCCCCCCAAAAAAGAAAATTCATTGGGACGCCCATAAACGAAAGGAAAAATCTTGGTCATTATGTCATCCAGTGAAGTTTCTAAGTTTTAGTTTCATTTTACTCCATTTTTTTGTCAAAAATCTCTTCTGCTCACAAACCTAAACCAACTGCAAAAAGTACAAAAAGGAGATGTCTCACTGATGAGAGGAGATGTCTCAGTGGGAATTCTTCCCATAAAAACATTTCTTGCGAGTTTTCTGTTAGGGATCAACCTGTAGCTCCTCCTCCTCCTCCTCCTCCTCCTCCTCCTCCTCCTCCTCCTCCTCCTCCTTCTTCTTCTTCTTCCCTTTTTTTTACCTAGTAACTAAGCATTCATTAAGAGATGTAGAAAATCTTTTTTTAAAAAAAAAATCATCTGATTAAGTTTCAAAAAGCAGCCATTCAACCATGCCAAAGTAACTTTTTCTAATTAAGTATCGAGCACTCGGCAGATTACACAAAAATGGCATAACAGATGAAAGGAGTGCATTAGAAATGCAAAGTGAGACTTTGAAAATAAATGTTGAAAGGCACCCTAAGTATAATTAGACAGCCCCCCCCCCACCCACTATCCTCAAGTGCTACAAAACAAGACATCAGTGAAGGAGATGGAAGACTGGCTGGGATTACAAACTAAGGGACCCACAATCTCTTCCTTTGAGTTCCACAACCATCCCTTAGGCATGCCAGGGTCGCATCAGACACCAAATTCAGCAGAACTACAACCAGGGACATTCTTGTCCCTTGGCAGACAACCAGCTTGTCATTAACTCAATACGGGAAGTCTGATAAATGTGTCCTCGCGCCCACCCCCAAACTTCCGTTTTATCAATCACAGGCAACCCTTGTCCTTTATTGGCAAAGAACATAGGATATGCCCTACTGGATCAGACTAAAGGTTCACCTGTTCCAGCATCCTATGCCCACAGTGACTTACTGATGTTCAAGAAGAATACTGACAAGCTGGAACGTGTCCAGAAGATGGCAACCAAAATGGTCAAAGACCTGGAAATGATGCCTTATGAGGAACGGCTTAGGGAGCTGGGTATGTTTAGCCTGGAGAAGAGAAGGTTAAGGGGTGATATGATAGCCATGTTCAAATATATAAAAGGATGCCATATAGAGGAGGGAGAAAGGTTGTTTTCTGCTGCTCCAGAGAAGCGGACACGGAGCAATGGCTTCAAGCTACAAGAAAGAAGATTCCACCTAAACATTATGAAGAACTTCCTGACAGAGCTGTTCGGCAGTGGAATTTACTACCAAGGAGTGTGGTGGAGTCTCCTTCTTTGGAGGTCTTTAAGCAGAGGCTTGACAGGCATATGTCAGGAATACTTTGATGGTGTTTCCTGCTTGGCAGGGGGTTGGACTGGATGGCCCTTGTGATCTCTTCCAACTCTATGATTCTATGATTCTATATTTCTATGTCTATGTGAAGAAGCCCAGATGCAGGTAGGGTTGCCACCCACCCCTAGAAAAAATTGATTGTCCTGTTTGGATTCCAGAATGCCTTTTTTCACATCTGAAAGTAGTCCCGCATACAGAAGCCTTTTAGTGGCTGGGGCAACCCAGTCAGATGGGTGGATTAATAATAATAATAATAATAATAATAATAATAATAATAATAATAATCAGCTCCTGCTAATCCTCAAAGCTATGCAGGCAGAGAGAGTGGGTCTGGTGGGAGGAGGAGAGCGAGAGCCTGAGCAGGAGTTTTTTTTTTACAGTCAGAGGGTGGTTCCTTGAGGAGGACAGCTGAAAAGGAGAGTGAGAATTATCACGGGACATCCCTGTTTTGTGTTAAGACCTTTAAACTTCCCCCTTAAATAAATTCAGACAAGACTCAAAATTTTGGTTTGGCTTTTGGCAGAATTTAGGCCACAACTTTATTTATTACAATCAAGTGAGTGGTTGCATAGGCTCTGGTTTGACTAGCTCCCTGCACCCTCGCAGGCCGCGCTGACCCAGGGCACACCATAGGTCAGCCTTGGGTAAACACCCGGCATTGTGGAAGGCGGTGTCCAACCAGTCCACCAGCCAGATGCCCGCCCCCCCTGGACTCTGGCTCTGGGCACAACCCCTCTCAGGGTTGACCAACCAAGAGTTCCAGGATTCCTTTAACAGAGTACCCATCTCATAGGGATGGCCAGACCGCTCTGCCACCCCTATCGCCTGAACCAGAGCCTGTCCGCAACCTTACAAGTTGTGACAATTTGCTATGCGGCAGGCGAAACCCAAATGGCACCAGCAAAGTTCCTGAGTTATGTAAGTCGTGTAGATCTAAGTGGCAGAGGTTCTCTAAGAATAAAGTCAAAACCAATTAACCATGTGCCAGGAGAGGATCTCTGCTCATGCTACCTGCTTCTAACAAGAGGCAGGAGTGCAGTGCTCTTGGTTTGTGCCTAATTACCCTTTCTTATGCTTCATTTCTGTACTTTTCTGATGGAAAGAGACACATGCGCCATACTATGTCAGGTCACGTCAAGTTGCATCTGATCATGTGATGTACGATCATCTGATGCAGCCCGACGCGGCGCATATTAGTGCCAACAGAAGAGTCTAAATGCCAAGCCATTTCCGATAACTAGGTCCTGCTCTAAATCAGTAAGAAGCAGATGGGGATTTATCCTGAAGCTCTGCAAAAATGCCAGGCGGCCAGGGAGCCTCTTGTCTAGCAGATATCTCTGGTCCAGAGGGAGGGAAGAACCCCCTCACAGTGCGGTCACTGGCATTTGTCTAAAGAAAAAGCTTGACATTGTAGGAATATGGCTTCTCCATTAGATGTATGCCAAGAGGACACACCGTTGGCGCCTATTCTGTATTTTAACTGACACCTCCAGCTCCCGTGTATTTGCATGGAAATCTGGCGCATAAGATTGCTGCACCATTTTTGCAGCTGCAAACCTTGTAAGTGAGGCAGACAGGACAGCGGCATTTGAAATAAAGGAACTTCACTTGATCAGTGTGAAATCCTGCTGCTGCTCTAGGTGACTTTTCCTTCCTTAGCGCTACCCAGGAATGCTTTCCTCCCCGGAAACAACTCATTGAACACTGCCCGCTTCACCTATCCCTAGATCTGAGAGTTGCCATGTTTACACCAGGAAATTACAGATCAAACGGAAATCATAATATTGGTAACGCAAGACAAATGATAGCTAATGGTAGATTCACACTATGATTGCAGTCGCATGGCAGTTGCTTCGATTCCCCAACGTCTCCCTGACTCTTAATTTCTGGGCTGAATTTGAGCTCTCACATGATGTAAGAGCCACTTTTGGAAATCTAGCAGGACATAGTGGGAGTTTAACACTCATTCCTGTGTTAATTGGTGTCAGGGGATTGTTGCGGCTACTCCCGAGTAAACACGCTCCAGTCCGTTCTTTAAGGGTTTTATTGTGCATACTATTTACAGTGCAGAGATAGCAGAAAACATGACCTCCTAGTCACTCGCAGAATCCGGCGATGGCGCCCTTCTGCTCCAGGGCCAGCATAATAGCTTGGGACCCCCAAACGGTGCCCTCTAAACCTGCGTTTTGGCGCGCGCCTCAATTCAGGTGCCGGAAGCAGCTGTGCTCCCTCTTCCACTTGTTGGCTAGGGCAGTGCGGGGGCTCCAATACATTGCTGAGCCGTCCCTCCTCCACTTGTTGGCTTGAGCAGTAAACAGGCTCTGATACCTCGCTGAGCCTTCCCTCCTCCATTCCGCTCCACTCCTCATTCCCCACGCCTGACCTGCTGCTCCCTCTCTCGCTGGGCGAAGTGCTGGTCAGGATGATGGGGGGGAGGCTCCCTGTAGGGAGTCCCCCTGACAATTGGTTAATTGTTAAGTGGTGCAGTACTCTGGCACATAAATTTGGTGCGGTGCCCTGGCATATAAATCTTCCCTGCTGTTTACATCATACCTGCCAAGTTGCTGTCAGAGAAATAAGGGACCGGACGGAAATAGCAGACCGGAAGTAGCGCTGCTGCCATTTTGGAACTGGGCGGAGCATGCTCAGAAGTGACTTTTGATGCTGCTTTGCCCAGTTCCAAAATGGCCGCCGCGCCAGAAGTCGCACTGCAGCCATTTTGGAACTGGGCAAAGCAGCATCAAAAGTCACTTCTGAGCATGCTCCGCCCAGTTCCGAAATGGCAGCCGCGCCAGAATAAACCGGGGAAAAAAAATCTGTTTTTTCCAGCCAGGAAAAGCTGGAAAAACGGGGATTTCCCGGGGAAAACGGGAGACTTGGCAGCTATGGTTTACATAGGAGACTCATGGGAGAACCAAAGCATGCACATGAGGAAAAGGTGGGAAAGAAGGAATGTTGTTGTTCAATGATGTTCGTTGTTCTGCCTTATGAGGCCCAGGACTCTAATGCCTCAGGGACTGCCTCTCCCCATATGAACTGACCCATACCTTGTGTGGTTGGGGCTGCTGGGAATTCAGAGCCCAAGAACACCTGAAGGGCCACACCTTCCACACCCCTGCTGAAGCTTGTAATAGGAATATGAAGTCTTTCTCTGCCTTGCTTTCTGAGGAGTAATACCCCATGGTATAATTATTCAGAGCTGGGTAGATATTTTCAGCCCAGGTGGTTTGGGACCTTGAGTTGAGTTTCTCTCCTCTTCGTGGGTTTGAGCCCCACATCAGGCAAAAGATTCCTGCATTGCAGGGGGTCAGACAAGATGGCCCCTGTGGTCCCATCCAACTCTACCATTCTATTATTCTAAGCACCCCTTGGCTACCTGAAATGTAAAGAGAGCCTATTCAAAAGCATGCAATCCAGCCGCTAGAATTTCACCAGAATTTTCTCTGCTGCTTGATAGTTTTCAAGTGCCATTTCTTGTTAATTGATGGAGAAAGGTTGTGGTGGAAAAACAAGAGAAATTGTCGTCACAGCTTTGTGTACACAGTGTAATTCTTTCCACATCTCCTCAAAAGCAAAATCCATTAGGTTGAATAGGACTTACACCCAGGTAAATGTGTTTAGGGCAGCAACACTAAATTGAATTTGTCTTCTTTCTTTCTTTCTTTCTTTCTTTCTTTCTTTCTTTCTTTCTTTCTTTCTTTCTTTCTTTCTTTCTTTCTTTCCCTCTCATTTTTAAACGATTTCCTCCTCTAGATAGGTTTTATTGCTCTTAAAGCGGTTAACGGGATGTTTTTAAATGAGAGAGATCCTCTTTTGTATTCAGCGGCTGGCGAACTCGAGAACAACCAGTCCATTAAATCTTTAATTCCCCGAGACTTACAGCTTAAGTAAGCCAGTCTGGGAAAAGACCCTTTGGAGGATGAACAGCCAGTGCTTAAGGAAAGTCACCGGCTATTCAGGAAGAAACATCACGGGCGAAGCACTTTGAAGGGGCCAAGGGCAAAATCTAGCATCAAGGCTGATTTATTCCAGGAAGGCAGTTTAAACACAGCCATGCATCCCCGTCACCACTGTGTCAGCTGTCAAAGCGTCATCGGCTTCTTATAATCAATTGTTTCAGTGCGGAATGTCAGCTGCTATCAATCTCTGCAATAAGTGATGTGTGTGTGTAGCAGAGGAGAGGAGTGCAAATGGCTGGGAGCCACGCTGAGGGTTACATGCCATTTTTCATATGCCACCTATTGATTGTTTTCAATCACAGGGCCCAAGTTTGAAAGGAAATTCCTGCTTCATCATGAAGGCACGCGGAAAAGTGTACGGCGGCAGGCAGAGATGAGGGTGCTGCTTTTTGTTCGTACTTGACAAAGGTGAATCTAGAGGATGGCGCGAGATCTGACAGTGAAGGATCACGTGCCCTTCACTTGAAGGAGCAGACCACAGCATCTTAGGAGATCTCGTCTGGGCTTAACCTCCGTACAACTTGAGAAGGCAATACAGGGCACGGCATGAGCTAAGAGCCCAAAGTCCCCTAGTTCAAATCTTACCTTGATCATAAATTAGCTAGGTGAATTGCAGCCCCTTGTTTGTAATCTAGCGCTGATAACGCTATCGGCCAGAGGTGGAGAACCCTTTTTTCAGCCCATGCGGCAGTGGAGGGGACCAAGGGCAGGGGCAAAAGTGGGCAGAGCAAGACATGTACATTTTACCTTGGTGCAACAAACTGGTTTCTACAGACACTGACACAGGGGTGTACCCAGGATCAAAGGAAGGAAGAAAGGAATGAGGGAGGGGAGAGAGAGAAGGAAGGAAGAAAGGAAGGAAGGAAGGAAGGAAGGAAGGAAGGGGTGGGAGAGGGAGAGAGAGAAGGAAGGAAGGAAGGAAGGAAGGAAGAGGTGAGAGAGAGAGAGAGAGAGAGAGAGGGAGAGAGAGAGAAGGGAGGGAGGGAGAAAAAGGAAGAAAGAAAGAGGGGGGAAGGAAGGATGAAAGGAAGGATGGAGCTCCCATCTGCCCCCCCCCAGCTCAGGCTGCTGCTGCCCCCTCCCACGTTCCTGTCGCTGGCTGCAGCCGTGGAGGGGGCGGAAACAACCCGATTTCCATAACCCGCAGAGACTTTCCCCCTTCAGTTTTTGGAGGGAAAAAGTGCAGGTTATGGTCCGTAAAATATGGTAATTTTTTTTTTTGCTTCTAGGGGGAGCAGCTCCCCCCTGCCCCTCACTGGGTACGCCCATGCACTGACACAAAGAGTGAGAGGCATTGTCAGAGTTCAAGGGCACATTGGAGTCAGGAGAAAACACGTGCAAACAAGGGCAAGTGAGGGGTGTGGCCTGGGGGAGTGGGTGTGGCCAAGTGGAGAAGTGTTAAGGGCCACATCTGGCCCGAGGTTACTCACTCCTGCTATAGGTGAAGATTATGTCTTCGTCCAGGAAAGGTGAGGTACAGGGTTTTAAACTGCTGCTGTTTGCTTTAATTTGCATGGAAATCATCTTGGCGATTTATGTTTTAATAGCATAGCTTTTGACTTCTGGTTTTCATTTTGTGTTGTTTCCATCCTCGGGCCTTCGGGTGAAGGGTAGACTTTAACTATGGCAAATGAATAAACAAACAGAGACCGGCTTACCTTAGAGAGCTGCTGTGAAGATTACTGAGCACACTGCGCCATGTGACACTCCCAAAGTCCTGCTCATTATGGCAGGAGAGGGAAAGGTGGATGAAAGGACGGTGGGCAGGTGGCGACAGGATGAGCCACCACTAACTCGCTGCCAAAATCAGCAGTGCATTTCAGATCCTCCAAGTGTCCCTATTTTCCAGGGACAGTCCCAGATTTACAGTAGCTGTCCCGGTTTCTTATTGGACCCCGGAATATCCTGCTTTTCATATTAGGGCATCCCTATTTTCACTGCGGGGATATGGAACTATGCAGCCCCCGAGCCAAGGTGATCAATAACTATACAAGCTTTAGAAGATGCCTGTAATTTTCTTATATTTTTATATATGTTGGAAGCCACTCAGAGTGGCTGGGGCGACTCAGTCAGATGGATGTGGTATAAATAATAAAATTATTATTATTATTATTATTATTATTATTATTATTATTATTATTGTTATTATTATTGAATAGGACGTCCCTATTTTCATTGGGGAAATGTTGGAAGGTATGTAAACCTCTTTTAAAAACATCCAAGTTAGTGGCCATCACTGCCTTCTATGCAATCAAGTTCCATAGCTTAAATTATTATTGTTGTTGTTGTTATTGTTATTATACAGAATGTTCCTACTTTCATTGGAAAATTGTTGGAGGGTACGCATTATAAATGTACAGACAAAAAGGAGCCACTTGAGCTCCTTCTCAGCAGGCAAAACTGAGCGCTGTTCCCTATCCTTTCTGCTTTCCACCCTTCCATCTCGCATGATAATATCGGAGTCTGCTGTCGTGCCTCTCTTCCCACAGCGCTCCTGGCCAAAACAATAAAGGCATCCAGTGGGTTACGCGCACCAACGATCTGTTGTTTCCTGGGGACTGAGTTAGATAGATGCAGCAATTCTGCAGCCCAGGGAGAAAACAGTTTTAATATCCAGCTTCGTATGTTGAGGCTTGCTAAAATGCTCCATGCAAGCGGGCTCCTTTCATCTTTGGAGACCCGCCACGGTATCGTTTCCAAAGCTCTTTGACTGATGGCAGACAGTGATTTGAGCGCAGTCCCCTGTTCTGTTGTGACTTGAGCAGGCAACGACAAGATACACAATGACAGGTTTCTGATAATCCAGAGTCAGTAATTGTAAGGAGATGTTTTCCTCCGCCTTGGATTGATTAGCCATCAAGTGCCAGGCGAAATGGGATTCTCCATGCTGTGGCTCCCTCCCTATCCATTTTGGCAGGTGCTCAGTTACTTGGGACATTCGATGGACAAGTCACAATTAACTCATAAGGACCATACCAAACATTCACCGGTTTCAGTGTTCGGATTGAAACCAGCAGATTCCTTGCGCAAATATTCACCTTCCCTCCAACACTGCCCATTAATCAATATCACTCTTTTCCTTGGCTATTATTGGTGTGAGGTCCTGCTTCTTACTCCTCCCTGGATTAGTCCTCTAATAGGGAATTCCACCCAATCAGGGAAGTAGGATGATATATCCAGTGCAATTTTTCTAGAAAAAAAAAACGGTGCTGGAACTCACCACGAACGCCTCCCTTGGTCTCTTATAATGGCAATGGTGCCCACCTGAGATGTGCCGGAACTGAGTTCTGGCTGAAAAAAACCCCTGACAGAAAATCCGGTTGCCTTCATCTGCTGCAATAAAACATGTCTCTCCTCTACAGCCACAGCATGCACTGTAGCCTTCCAACGGTTTGACTTCACCCCCGAAGACACACTCTTCCATTGTCTCCCAAACAGACAGAGGCCAACAATGTGGGCGATAAGATTTGGCTATGCAATGAAAGTCACTGAGGGTAAGTGACAGAAACCTCAGTGAGGGCAATTTAAACAGATAAGTGAATGCTTTTTTCAGTGAATGCCCCCCAAAAGAAAAGAAAATATATAAGAAGAGTAGTCCTAAGTGTTTTCCAGCAGAACCAGAAACGCTCATGGAACTCTGGGAGAAGTTTTGGCTTAGCCCTTTATATAACAGCAGCAGCAGCAGCAGCAGCAGCAGCAGCAGCAGCAGCAGCAGCAGCAGCAGCAGCAATTTATTATTTATACCCCACTTGGGTTTCTCCAGCCACTCTGGGCAGCTCCCAACAGAATATTAAAAACTGGATAAAAGATCAAACATTAAAAACTTCCCTAAACAGAGTTGCCTTCAGATGTCTTCTAAACCTCAGGTAGTTGTTTATTTCCTTGACATCTGAAGGGAGGGTGTTCCACAGGGTGGGTGCCACTACCAAGAAGGCCCTCTGCCTGGTTCCCTGTAGCTCCACTTCTTGCAGTAAGGGAACCGCCAGAAGGCCCTTGGTGCTGGACCTCAGTGTCAGGCCCGGCTCACCCATTGACTCCAGTGGCGCAATGCACCATGGCGCCTGGGCGATCAGGGGGGCACTGAGGGGTGCCCCAGCAAGTGCGGGAGCTTTGCGGCGGCCTCCCTTTTTCCTCCACCAGCCGCGCGGGAGAGCAGGGATGTAAGGGAGCGGAACAGGGGCACTAGGACCCTGTTCCACTCTGCAGCGCCAGGGTCATCCCTCACCCCGGCGCTGCGTTTCATTGGTAGAGGCGACGCCACATGTCAGCTCCTCTACCAATGAAACACAGCACCCTGTTGGTGGGAAGAAACCCCGACGGCTGCATCCTGCACTCACGGAGGCTGTTTTACAAATGAGGAGCTCCCGTACAGCAGAGATTATGTTTAAATGACTCAACCACAAGAGTTCTGATCGCGTGAGCCTGTAAGAAGAGCATACCTGCCAAGTCTCCCGCTGAAAAATGTGGGATCAGCAGCGGCTCGGCACCGGAAGTTGTGTAGAAGCAACTTCCAGGGCCGCTCTTCCCATGCGTGGGCGTCGGAAATTGGGCAGAGCGGCACCGGAAGTCGCTTCTACGCATGTCTGGTAGCCATCTTGGTGGTGGCCGCGTGGTGGCGGCCATCTTGGTGATGGCTGCCGCCATGCGGCCACCACCAAGATGGCCACCAGGCATGCGTAGAAGCGACTTCCGGTGCCGCTCTGCCCAATTTCCGGAGCCCACGCATGGGAAGAGCGGCACCCAAAATGGAGGCTCCCTGGCAGGTAGGAAATCCGGGGGATTTCCGGGATTTTTCTCCATTCGGGAGAACAGCAGGAAACGGATTAAAATCCGAGGGTTTCCCACGAAAAACAGGATACTTGGCAGCTAAGAAGAAGGGCCATGAAGGATCAGACCAAAGGCCCATCGAATCCAGCATCCTGTTCTCACAGCAGCCAACCAGATGCCTAGGAGAAGCCCCTGAGGAAACCCAGCCAGATGGGCAGGGTATAAATAATAAAATTGCTACTACTACTTCTACTATAGGGTGGAAGGGTTGAAAGAGCTTTGAGGATATGGGGGTTTGAAGGATCTGTGAAGAATTGGGGTGGGTTTGAAGGAGCTTTGAGAAGGATGTGAGGGATTAAGGAGCTGTATGGGGTTGGCTGGCTGGGTGAAGTGCAAAAGGTAGGGGTTGGCAGGCAACCACCAGCCAGGGAGGCAGCCCCTGATATTTATAATAACTTTATATGGCTTGATCCCTAAGCCAACATAACAAGGCATTGTTCCTGGGACTTCAGGCATGCCGACTGATGTCTCTTTCCAGCTGAGTCCCATCTCTCTCCCTTCAGAGGCTCCTTTTGGGTTCTGTTTCTCGATCATGCTGTGCGGAGGAACGTCGCAAAATGCAGGCAAACGGATGAAAGCCTCTTCTCAGCGAACGCTTCCTCTTTCCCTGGCCAAGCAACGCATCCCTGGCTTCTTGTTTTGCTCTCCTTCCATCCTTATTAGGCAGCAAAGCAGGATTTGTCATTGCGTGCCTGACTCTCGCTCTTCTGCCCTGTGGCGCCGAGACACTCCATGTAGGGAGGTGCCAGAAACAAAGGATGTTTCTTGACATGGTTCTACATTTTGAAAGAACTGGGTCAAAGTGTGTTTTCCAGCAGCATCTGATTGTGTTTTTCTTCCAGATGCTGCTCGTGGGGAGAATAACATGGAGTTTGTGGGGGGATGTTGTGAGCCACGCCACCATTGCTACCACTACCCATTTCTGATTTCATCCTGCCCTCTGGCTCTCAAGAAATCCATCTCTCTCTCTCTCTCTCTCTCTCTCTCTCTCTCTCTCTCTCTCTCTCTCTCTCTCTCTCTCTCTCTCTCAGCAGCAGTCGGGGGAAGCTCATCTCTGGGGAAGGGGAAGGGGAAGAGATACCTTGAAGGGAGACGTCAGAGGGTCCCTCTGGCATTGAGCACCAAGTCAGTGCAACGAGGGCAAAGTGCCATGGCGTTATGTAACAGCTGGCTCCTGAAATTCTCAGATGGTTGGAAATCGGAGCGAGAGACAGAATGGATGCCCAGGAGCTCAGAGAAGAAACCATATGGTGAAAAAACGAGTGTTTCCAACTTCTGAAACAGCCAAAGAGATGTGGAATCCAATCAGTGTGGGTTACATTCCCACAATCAGAAGCCCGTGAGAAACTCAGAATCAGGACCCGAGTGCAGGAACCCTTTCCTGTCCTGCAGTTTCCAGCAACTGGTATTCAGAAGCATTACTGCCCCCATCTTTGGACATATCCCCCCCCCAATAGGAACAAGTTTATAAGTTTGAGAACTTGCTGCCAGCCCTATATTCTTCCTGGTTGCTCTTCTGATACTCTGGGTGGATCTACACTGGTGGTTTTTAACGTTAAGGAAGGGTTAAATACCGAAACGTGGGTCATATATCCCTATGTAGTGTTTTACCTTTTTAAAAACTGCATTCAAACTCTGCCCCTCACTCCAGTGGTATACGAGGGGCAGAAAACAAAGGACACAGCTGGAAGGAGGGTGGGAGGAAAGACGACTTTAAATGTTATACCAGAGGGCGGAACAGAGCAATGAGCGACCAGCAGCAGGGAAATAAACAGAGTTTGGAAAATGTAGCCAGTTATTGCTCACATTTGATGGAAAAAAACCAAAGTAAAAAAAAACAACAACCCATTTTAATTAACAAGTATGCCCTGTGACATTTAAGAATGACATATCAAATATCATTCTGTTGTTGTTGTTTAGTCGTTTAGTCGTGTCCGACTCTTCGTGACCCCATGGACCAGAGCACGCCAGGCACTCCTGTCTTCCACTGCCTCCTGCAGTTTGGTCAGACTCATGTTGGTGGCTTCGAGAACACTGTCCAACCATCTCGTCCTCTGTCGTCCCCTTCTCCTAGTGCCCTCCATCTTTCCCAACATCAGGGGCTTTTCCAGGGAGTCTTCTCTTCTCATGAGGTGGCCAAAGTATTGGAGCCTCAGCTTCACGATCTGTCCTTCCAGGGAGCACTCAGGGCTGATTTCCTTAAGAATGGATAGGTTTGATCTTCTTGCAGTCCATGGGACTCTCAAGAGTCTCCTCCAGCACTTCCACCTGGAGAAGGAACTGGCAAGTCACTCCAGTATCCCTGCCAAGAAAACTCCATGGACAAAGACAATAGGCTTTTAAAAATATCGTTCTAATAAGGGGAAATAACGTTAAACGGGTCAGTGTAGATCCAGTCATGGAGATGGTGGCTTAGCCTACAACATATTGCAAGTTCACACACAAGGCAAGCTTCAGCTAGGGGACTTTATGAATCATAACTCAGTCATTTAACCACTGCCGTACCCCTAGATCTAGTGCTTAGAAATCCCATTTCAAAGGTCTTTACTTTCCTGATTATAACCACATTAGGGATGTCCAAAATGAAATATTTCCAGCTGGTGTGTAAGTGGTTTATAACCTCTACTCCTCGGAGATTTACAACATTTCTTATGAAACTACATGGAACACAGTATTTTCTTAAATTATTCATTTTCTACTGCAAAATTCCTTAGGTATAGATCATAAATTTAATTATGTGCATAACCTATAATTTCAAGATTGGCTGGCTGGACTTTTTTTTTGTTCTAATTTAAGAGGCAAAAAATGCATAGTAAATAACCTAGCTCTGACATTATGTGTATTTATTTTTCATAAAATGATTTGCTCCCAATCTCTCTCTCTCTCTCTCCTTTTTTGTTTTTGCAGGTAATTAAACACAGCCAAATGCAAAAACTAGACCCAATCGTTAAATAATTCATTGCATATTGAACTGACAAGCTGTAGTCCTTACTTGTTGCAGGTAATTATAAAGACATAAAATTTTAATTCCGATTATGTTTAATTGGTATGTTTGATGCCTGTTCCTGTGCCAAAGCATCCTTGGCTTCTACTTTCATCTTTGTTAATGCTTGCATTTCAGTAAAAATGTTACTTTAAGAAAATTATCATTGGGTGATAGATGAAGATACAGCCAAGAGTGCTGAGTGATCATATTTTACAACATGGCCCTCAATATTTTGCAACATGGCCCTCAATATTTTGCAACATGGCCCTCAATATTAGGGCTAAGCATGGACTCCTAACCTGCCCTGTGGCCTGGTCTGTGGCTGCTGGATTGGAGCAAGGAACCCTGGATCAGTCCCTGAAGCAAGTGGGGAGGGCTAATGGTTTTTAAAGGGCTTTTAAAGCCCTCTTTTAAAACACAGTAGACATAGGATTGGATCCTCAATCCCACAGCTTCAGGGGACAGGAAAAAAGGAGAGGCTTGCCATCTTCTCCTACAAAGATGCTAACAGTTGGTAAGTCCCTACTTGTCTTCATGGTCCCTCCCTCTTCTCGCTCATGCTTGTCTCTCCTGCCTGCCTGGTGCCCCCTACACTGACAGCCCCAGATGGCTGTGGGTCACTCAGCCAGGGCAGTCTCGAGCAGGTCGGGCGCCCTGGCGCTGAGGGGCGGAGATCGCTCCGGTGCCCCCGCCCTCGCAGGGCACAGCATGGCTTCCGCACGGCTCTGCGGCGCATCGCCCCACCTACCAGCCCGGCGCCCTGGCGCCCGGCGCAAACGGGACTCTACCTAGAGTTGGCCCTGCACTCAGCTCAACCTTTAGTGATTCAGGGATGTCTCAACCTGACTCGATTGAGGCCTGAATCCCTCTGAATTCTACCGATTTCGTTAGGGATTTGGGCCTTGGTCAAACCTGGCGCACAAGACTACTAAATATTAGGGGTGTACACCGGCTCTGTGTGTACCGGGCAAGATCAGGATAATTTGGGGGAAGGTCCTCATCAGGGCCGGCAAGGCTCATGAGGCAGATTGAGGCAGCCGCCTTAGGTGGTGGAATCCTGTGTGCCAGCAGTCCTGAAGGCAACCTGCCTGCCCCTGCCCCCGCTGGAGGAGAAGCGGAGGCGTTGGTGGCTTCTGCTGAAATCTCTGTGTGAGTTCTCTCGACAGAAACCACCCTGCAACCTTGGTAAGTGAGACTTCAGCAGCAGGGTGACAGTAGGGGGAGGTGGCACCTTCTCGTTTTACCTCAGGTGGCACCCCTGGTTCTTATGTTCCTGAGTTGCATTGTGCCATTAACAAGGTGTCTCGTGGACTCCCTAAGCCAGAGGTCAAGGAGTAGTAAGGAGTCCAAAATGGAGAGCATGTGTGTGTTTTAACCACTGCTAGGTTGGGATGCGGGTGGCACTGTGGTCTAAACCACAGAGCCTAGCGCTTGCCGATCAGAAGGTCGGCGGTTCGAATCCATGCGATGGGGTGAGCTCCCGTTGTTCAGTCCCAGCTCCTGCCCACCTAGCAGTTTGAAAGCACGTCAAAGTGCAAGTAGATAAATAGGTACCGCTCCAGCGGGAAGGTAAATGGCGTTTCCGTACGCTGCTCTGCTTCGCCAGAAGCAGCTTAGTCACGCTGGCCACATGACCCGGAAGCTGTCTGCAAACAAACGCTGGCTCCCTCGGCCTATAGAGCAAGATTAGTGCGCAACCCCAGAGTTGTCCGTGACTGGACCTAATGGTCAGGGGTACCACTGCTAGGTTGGGATGCGGGTGGTGCTGTGGTCTAAACCACAGAGCCTAGCGCTTGCTGATCAGAAGGTCGGCGGTTCGAATCCCTGTGACGCGGTGAGCTCCCGTTGCTCGGTCCCAGCTCCTGCCAACCTAGCAGTTCGAAAGCATGTCAAAATGCAAGTAGATAAATAGGAACCGCTACAGCGGGAAGGTAAACGGTGTTTCCATGTGCTGCTCTGGTTTGCCAGAAGCGGCTTTGTCATGCTGGCCACATGACCTGGAAGCTATACGCTGGCTCCCTCGGCCAATAATGCGAGATGAGCACGCAACCCCAGAGTCGGTCACGACTGGACCTAATGGTCAGGGGTCCCTTTACCTTTACCTTTTACCTTTACCTTAGGTAGGGAGGTTAAAGTGTTTGTGTGTGAGAGAAAGGTAAAGAAACAGGAGGGTGTCATGTCCACATGTGAGAGATAGCCTGTGTGTGCGTGGTTGTGTTTTTTTTGGTGTGTGTGTGTCTATTTTGCCCAGATGTGGGGAACCTTGGGCCCTCCAGATGTTTCTGAACTGCAACTCCCATCATGTCTCGCCATCAGCCGTGCTTTCCGGGGCTGATGGGAGTTGCAGTGCAGCAACATCTTGAGAGCCAAAGGTTCTCCACACCTGATTTAACCCTTGACCCACAACCCACTAGTGCCTGGAAAGGTTGCTCTGATCCATTAAGGAAATGATTATTTTCTGAAAATGTGGTTGGCTTGTATGGGTTCCCATTTGTCTGGATTTTTTATAGACATTTGAGTGATTTTCGCCAAGGTGCTGCTACAGACGGCCAAATCCTGGCTATGTCCGGGAAATTCCAGTCGTATGCCAACCCTAGTTTCAGCTCATAAGAAAAGGCTACATGCCTTCGGCCAGGTGACCCTCTGCAAATGTGCTCCAAACACATACCTTTACACCATGCATTTATAACATTATGATAACACATTAGATAGTTTCGAAGCCCAAAGTAGCTGGAAACCCAATTACTTTGAAAATATTGTGAAGGCTAAGATCACGTGAAACCTTGTGTCACTTCAAGTCAGGGAAAAGGGGGAATTGCCCTCGGAAGGGGCAATTCAGCACATTTCTTTTCTATCTTGGGGGTGGGTGGGTGAGGATGGAATTCATAATAGTGAACAGTGAGCCTCTACTATCCAGTAGCCCATGTGCACATACCACATAAAGAAAGCTCATCGGGCTCCTTCTTGCCACGCTGTGCTGCTGATCCCGTGGAAATGAGCCATTCAGTTGAGATTCCTGCATTGCTGGAGTTTGGAATCGATGACCTTCAAGGTCCCTTCCAACTCTCCAATGCTACAATTCTATGAGTGAAAGGATGGGCATTTAGTTGATTACTCATGTGAGCTTGAGTCGATTAATCAACTGATTGCATTTGCACTTATTTGCATAAGGTTAAACTGTTAGTTCTGAAGCATGAAGCTTCTTTGTTTTGAAATGATGGGTCCATGTGCTACAGCAGACATAATCTTTTTAGCTGATAAAAAGGGCTTAGAGGGGAAAAAATCAATTGAACATTGCAGGCCTAATGGCTGGACTGTCCATAACTGACCAAATTGAAAGATAGTTATGCTGTCGCAGCTGGAGCAGAGCATGGGGGGTGATTAACCATGTCAAACTGGTAATGCTCTGGAGGAGTCACCAAAAGGATTCGGTCTCAGTGGGTGGCTTTTTCCATTTCCTTTTCCTCGGGAATGACTGATGACTTCATTTCTAATATGGGAAGAATTCTTTTCTTCTGTCTTCAATGATTCTTTTCTTCTGTGTTTGCCAGTAGTGTGTGGCTTGGCTAACTTGGCTGAGTCTCCTACCAGGAAACGCCAGAGAATCAAATGACGGAGTTGCAGTGAGGACAACCTTATATTTTAGCTGAAATTAGGTGGCTTGGATCCTTGGTCCTTTTTAGCTGATTCTAGAATGTTTTGGAGGCATTCCGCAGGAATGGAAGGATCTGGAAGAATGGGAGGGGGGAGGAAGACCCCAAGAAGGGAAGGAAAAAGGTTGAGTAGTGATCTGGATGAGGCCTCCACCCTGGGGCTCTCAGACATCCCAGTAGGCGGAAAGAGAGCCACTTGAGTCACATTTGGCCCCTGGGTCTGAGGTTCCCCACTCCTGGTCCATATAGAATCATAGAATTGTAGAGTTGTGAGGGACCCAAGGGCCATCTAGTCCAACCCCCTGCAATGCAAGAATCACAGCTTAAGAATCCTTGGCAGATTACCTTCCAACATCTGCTCAAAAAAACTCCAGTGAAGGAGAGACTTCATCACCTTCCAAGACAGGATTTTTTAAAAACAAATAAAACAGGGCTCCTTTCCCAGTTCCACAGTCTCTCCCCATCCCTGCCCCTTCGTATATTTCTTTCTTTCAAGGGGTCTTTTGTCAACTCCAAGAGGACACAATAAAAGGACACCTTTGTTCTGTAAAGACTTTCAAACTGGGGGAGTAATGGCTCCAGGTTTTCCTTCAGTTGTCTTTAACGCCTTACAAAAATGTCCATAGAAAGCTGCCTTCTATCACTCTGGGATTTGCCATTAGCAACTGAGCTCGTAATGCACTTTGAGCTAAATCCCATTTTTCAGTGTGCAGAGACTTGAAATTTACCAATAAGGGAGCCTCCTTGGTGAGACTTGGAGGTTGCCACAGATGATGAAGCTCCTGCCCCCCCCCATTCCCCCTGCTCCAATACTCTCCCAAATATCTTTAAATCTTAGATCTCAAGCTGACTCGGAAAGCTGCTCACTTACTCTGTAGGCACTAAAAATGAAAATATAGACCTGGCAGTGTATAAGGGAGGAAGCACTATGTGGGGTGCAGTGCAGCTCTTAACCAAATACCGTGACCTGGATTTATTTATTTTTTTTAAAAAATAATAATCTGGCAAAATGAATTGAAATGGCTGAGGACTGAAATGGCACCATATAAAATATAAAACGCATGCTTTGTTGCTGGAGATCTTTTGCTGTTTTTTTTTTTTTTTGCATTTTGAAAGATTTATTCTATCAATTACCAATCAGAGGAACTCATAAAGGTAAAGGCAGCAGACCATAGAGGGTTAGTCGTAGTCTGTGAAGACAAATGCACCTCCATTGCAATGCTTCTGCAGCCTCCGGCCCCATTCAATATCCTTTCTCAGCCCAAATGATGGTTGACAGTGGGAATTGTTCATAACAAACCATTCCAATAATATAAAGACAAGAAGAAGCCAGCGCACGGCCAACTTTTGTTGCAGGTTCTCGGAGCTTGCTTTTAGATTTCTGTCATAATTACAGAGGAATCGTTGAACCACCTAATTTCGAGTGAAGAACTTCACTTATCGACCGAGGAGTCATTTACATTCACTGCCGTCAGTATTCCTATTTGTGCTGTGTTTCATTTTAGGAATCAGTGGCTTGTCGTTCTGAACTCTCTTTTATGTAAACAACACAGAAAATTCAATTAAGTGGGATAAAGATTGGAAAGAGAGAATACAAGCAGAAGGCCTTCGCCGACGACCTGGTGATAATCCTGGAAGATCCCGACGTTGGTCTAGCAGAATTAATGAAGGAAATGGGCGCATTTGGAGCAGTAGCAGGATTTAGACTAAATAAAAATAAAACCAAAATGATAGTTAAAAATCTGATGAAGAAGGAAAGAGAAGATCTGCAAAGGAATTATGGTATTGAAATAGTGAAAAAAGTAAAATACCTAGGAATATGGTTATCGGAAAGAAATATAAATCTGTTTAACGACAATTATATAAAAACTTGGAGTGATATCAAAAAAGACCTAGAAACATGGAAAAAACTATACCTGTCACTGTGGGGTAGGATCGCCACAGTGAAAATGAATATATTACCAAGGCTTTTATTTTTATTTCAAATGATTCCGGTAGTAAAAGGTGTCAGCATCTTTGAGGAATGGAGGAAGGAAATCTCTAGGTACATATGGCAGGGGAAACCCCCACGAATAAAGTATAAGATCTTAACAGATAGAAAAGAGAGGGGGGGGTTCTCATTGCCAGACCTTAAGATTTACTATGAGGCTTCATGCATGATATGGCTAAAAGAATGGGCAACTTTAAGTGATCCCGATCTCTTGGACCTTGAAGGTTTCAACAACAGGTTTACATGGCACAGCTACCTTTGGCATGAAAAAGTAAAATCGCACAGAGGCTTCCTATCACATGTGTTTAGGAGGCCACTGTATGAAGTTTGGAACAGAATTAAAAGCCTAATAGAAAGGAGAACCCCAAGGTGGCTGTCGCCAACAGAAATTTTAACAATCAAAAAAACGAACATGGAAACAAACTGGCTTTGTTATGAAGATCTCCTTATAGAAACTGAAGAGGGATGGAAAATCCTATCTTATGAACAATTGAAAGAAAAGGGTATAGGCTGGCTACAATATCACCAGATATATGATTTGTTCAAAAAAGACAATAAGAACCACGGTTTCGAGAGTAAAAAATCTAAATTTCAACTAGAAATACTGGAAGGTAAAGAAAAATTGTTAACTAAGATGTATGACCTCCTTCTAGACTGGAATACGAAAGATGAAGCTACTAAAGAGTGCATGATTAAATGGGCATTAGATCTAGGTCATAATATCAGTATTGATCAGTGGCAAAACCTTTGGAAGTACCAAATTAAATTTACAGCTTGCACTCTTTTAAAAGAAAACATCATGAAAATGATGTTTAGATGGCATCTTACGCCGGTCAAACTTGCAAAAATTAATAAGTCTAGTAATAAAAAATGTTGGAAGTGTAACATCAAAGAAGGAGACTATTACCACATGTGGTGGCTTTGTGAAAAGGTAAAAATCTATTGGGAACAAATATACAATGAACTTAAAAGACTGTTAAGATACACGTTCCCAAAAAGACCTGAAGAAATGCTACTAGGAATTTTAAGCAGAAGCATAAAGAAAGGAGATCACAAACTTTTCATGTACGCCACCACGGCCGCAAGGGTCATTCTAGCGCAAAAATGGAGAACAATGGAGGTGCCAACAATAGAAGACTGGAGAGAGAAGTTGATAGAATACTCAGAGCTAGCGAGGTTAACGGGGAGAATTAGAGACCAAAAACAACAAAAGTTTCAAAAAGAATGGGAAAAATTTATAATTTATAGGAAAGACTACTGTAAGATTTAGCAAAAGTAAGACCAAGGAGAAAACAAAATGGGGAAGGGAAAAAAAAAAATCGGTAAATGGCCATTACAAAATGCAACAAGAGGGTATGTAACCAGGACGTAAATATACAGCCAAGAATAAAATGGATAAGGGTATCTGGTAAAGCATATAGGGACGAAAATAATCGGATGGAAATAAAACCATAAGAGAGAGAGGGGGAAGTCAAAGGGGGGAAGACGGGGTGAAGAAGGAAATGTGGATCAGGAAAGAAAATATTGCAATTTGAGATATAAACCCAGGTTGACGATTTGTATAAGATGATAACTTTATTTGAGGGATGTAAGCTGTAAAGGGATACCTGTGGATTACTTTTCCTTTTGGGTATGGTATTGCTTTTTCTTCCTTTTTAGGTGATTTGTTATTGTATATAAAATTAATAAAAAATTATATGGAAAAAAAAAAAGAAAATTCAATTAAAAAATATTATTTATGAGAATGCGTGGGGAGACAAGCTGCCTTGACGGCCCTCCCATTTTGGGTTGAAAGGAGCGCTTTAAGAAGGGACAAACATTTCTACACACCCCTTAGTTGTGGGAATATTAATCTCTTCCCAATTTTCTTTGCTCTCAATTCTTACCAGTGCCCTGCTGTTTTAGCAATTTCTCTCTCTTCTACTTCCTATTGTTCATTTTCTTCTTAGGTTAGTCATAGGGTTGCCACCTTTGTTCTGGCAAAATACAGAATGCGGGGAGGGAGGGAGACGATTCCCTCCCCCCACACCTGGGTTTGAAATGACTTCAAAGCAATCCATTACAATCTATTGCAGCCTAATAGGTTGGCCCCTCTGGAATTCGTCGCACGTACAAACACATACTCATAAATTTGTGAATCCATCTGTGGATCACAGGGAATACTGCCCAGACCTTCAATACACGACAAATGCAGACCAGGGTAGAAAATGAATAAATGGAGAGGGCATGTTTTGATGAGGGGATGAGCTTTGCTTTGGCAGCGGGGTGAGGGGACAAGCCTTGTGGGGAGCAACTTCTATCCTACCCTCCTCTCTCAAATATCATGCAGAAAACTATGTTCAGATTTGGGTCTTCTGGGCTAGCTTTAGAGCCCCAGAACCTGCTGTTCTCTGAGGGATGGGGCTCAAGCTCTGTGGATGACCACTCTTATGTATTCAGTGTTTGCCTGAGCTTGAGTCTGGACTAAGGATTCTGAGCCCCTGTGTTCTGATTCGATACATGATATCCAATCACAGCACATTTCAGGATTTGGGCCTCTGCCATTGGCCCTTAAACTCTAAGTCATGATTTGCAGCTTGGAAGTTTAGACAGCCAATCACGTTGGGAGTGGGAGTGGTCCAGGCCTCCATAAATGTATATAAGCAATTGCTTATGCCCCTGTTGTCCAGTTCTGTTAGTTCAATAAAGGTTCTTGCTGTTATCACTGTGTCTTGCCTCGTGGGAACCCACCTACACTTTAGCCACCTAAACTCAGCCAAAGCTGCAGGGAACTGGACCCGGGGAGGGCATTTGGAGAGGAACCCTAACTTAGCACAAAGAGAGGGGGAGAGAGAGAGAGAGAGAGAGAGAGAGAGAGAGAGAGAGAGAGAGAGAGAGAGAGAGAGAGAGAAGCAGAGTGGAAATACAGGACAAACGGCATCAAGGATTGAATCAATATAGGATGTAGCATTTTACATTGAAATATAGGATGATCCCGTATTATACAGGATGGGCGGCAGCCCTCTTTGGTCACGTGGATAATCCCAGCCAACCAGGGGACACATGATGGCTAGGATGACATTGAGCAGCAGTTGCCCTGGGGGCACCCATCACGACTAGGTGTGGATTCAAAGACCAAGAGATGCATAATAATTATAATCATTGCTTTTTTTCCCCTAAAAAAATGTTAAGGGGTACTCTCATTTTGACTCAAGATAATCACCATTTTATAGTTCAGACCAGGAAAATAAAGACAGTAAATGGACAAAAGTAGAAAGATTCACAAAAAAGCACTGATAATAATAATTTTATTATTTATACCCTGCCCATCTGGCTGGGTTTCCCTAGCCCAGTGGTTCCCAACAGGTGGTCCAGGGACCCCCAGGGGTCCGTGAGCTATGCCAGAGGGGTCCGCAAGATGCTATTAGAATAAAAAAATATATTAAATATATTTCGTATGATAACAGATTTTTTGTTTTGGCCGCTTCCTGCATGAGCAGAGTCTAGCGCAAAACTAGAATTAGATAGAGGCAGTAGTTCTGCTGTATGCCGCTAGGTGGCGCTTTACAAACACTACTGTTTTGCAAAGAGGTAGCGCGCGCATTCTACTAACGCTCACCTCCCCAAGATGCTTTGCGCGCGTCGGCTTCATTTGTGCGCTACTGCGCAGGTACCCTGTCTTCTCCATTCCCCTCCCTCCTCCCTGGCGCGCGCTGCCTCTTTGCAAAACAGTAGTGTTTATAAACAAAGCGTTGTTTTTCGCGGAAGCTACAGTTCGCGTAGTTAAAAATGGACCGTTGGTTAAAAAGTGGTTCGTTAAAACGACAAAGGCCTACAGATGAAGAGGAAGAACTGTAAAAAAACGTATAAATATAAAATATAAAAAAACTCTTAATTTGGCTCTCACTTTTTAATTTTAGGATTAGGAATTAATGGGGGTCCTTGTCACAATAGCGGCTCGATGAGGGGTCCTCGAGAAAATTTTGTTGGGAACCCCTGCCCTAGCCATATCTAAAAACATGAAATCAAAGAGTTCGTGAACCCAAATTTCTGCTGAATTGTGGCCTCTAGATTTATTCTCTGAGCTATATAGGATGCTTAAAATTTAGGCTGCATCCACACACACTGCTAAATTTCATACTTGTTTGTCATACATGTTTGTCAATGTGATGCATGTTTCATAGCAAACAATCCCACCTTCTGGTGGGAGCATGGTAGGAAAGTCAACCTAAATGTGAAAAAGCAGATAGTATGAGATGGAGCTGTCAGAATCCAGAAACAGGAATGTCTCTTTAGGTTGTGATTTGACGTTCTGATTAATAAATCATGTGTGTGAAAACTGGCCACAGTTTTTTTTTTTTATGAACATACAGAGGTGACTCTGGTGTGGCATTATAACCAAATGCATTTTTGGGCACCCATTGGGAGTTACCCTGCATTGAGGACCCAGCGTGGTGCAAAACCATGTGACTTGGACCACTGGCAACTTGAGATAGCCGCTGGTCAGCTCGGCCCACTCAAGGTAGGGTGGGGACTTCTCAGGACCTCTTAAGATGCTCCTCCCCTTTATACCTACAGTGTGTCTTACCCAATGCCATTTCTGCCAAGCTGTGACCATGAATTATGTGATGTTTAACAAAAACTTGCTACCCGCTGAGAGAAACTGGGGGCCGGTTTCGCTTGGGTTGCCTAGTTAACCAGTGATTATGCCAAGCCTCTGTGAGAGCCTCGTCTAAACTGAGGGAGGGAAGACTTAGGAAAAGTTCCTCATCCCATCCTTTGCTGAAGGAGGGAGGAGGCCAGACAAGAGGGCGTGGTGTCCTTTTAAAGGAGGCCGCCACCACTCTCCTCTCTGAGATCTTGCTGGGCTGTGCAGTGGCGGCTGCGATCTTCTTGGGACTATTGCCCCCCCCCCCCAGCCATGTCAGCAGCTGTGTTGACACCCAAAATCAGCTTCTGGCATCAACAGGCTCGCTGGGCTGCGATTCGCAACTCTATGCAGCCAATAAATAATATTTGGTTGTGTGATAACGTCACTGTGGGCAATTGAAGCCAGGTATTTTTTTGGATCAGTCATCTCATATCATTCAGGATGACATCCCAGCACTGCGCAGCAAATCATGACAATGTTGCTGGAAGTAATGAAGGAAATTCAGAATAATTACACTGCTCCCCGAGTTTTATTCAGGGGGTCGGGGAAATGATGTCTTTTAATAGTAGCTGATCTGTGATGTAATCTTAAACAGTGTTCTGTGTTGGCATGCTATATTTCCATATCATCCCTTTGCCAAAGTCGCACTACTAGTATGTGTGCTGTGGAGTGCAGTACTTTTGTTTTCAGTAACGACTGTCCTGATCTGACGTTCATATTATCTGCCTTTGACTAGCGCTAGATGGAATGGTCTGTTTCTGATCCATGTTGTATTCAAATAGCCACATTTCATCCAATTTCTATGCTCAGGTTGTTGTTTTAAAAGAAGAAAAATTCTCACTAAAATATGTACATTTAAATACTATTTCTCCCAAACGACAGATTTAAACTTGTATTTTAACTCAATGCACGCACACATATTAATGTTTTATGCCAATGCACATTCTTTCTAACACATTTTGGGTACTTTTTTTTTTAAGCCAAGCATTGCATCATGAAATTTGGTGGTTAATTAAGCCCCAATCCAAACATTACTCTGGTGGGTATGGGTCGGGTCAGTTCAAACTGGATTCAGTGACCTCAAATTCCTCAGGCAGCCCTAACCTCTGACTTCAGATTAGTGAAGGCCACCTTTGATTTGAATCTAAGAACTCGGGAATCACTTGTTCGGTGAGGAACTGCTTAAGTTTGCCTCAGGTGAACAGATTTTATTACTTCTGAAGTGAGGATTTGTGCCACTTGAAATTGTGGGATATAAATGCCTGTGTCAAATGCCTGTAAAACATCTCTCTCTCTCTCTCTCTCTCTCTCTCTCTCTCTCTCTCTCTCTCTCTCTCTCTCTCTCTCTCTCTCTCTCTCTCTCTCTCTCTCTCTCTCTCTTTGTCTGGGGAAGGTCACTTTAAATTAAAACAACCATATTTCAGCTTTCTACCTGAAGGTTTTGTCTGTCTGTGAGCTAAAACAGCAAAACAGAAGTCCCATGTAGTAATGCACGGACCTGGAACCCTGATCTGCACATTAAGCTGCATAATCCATGGCCCAAATTGTGCCTGAGTTTGATCTGCACTAACTCAGGTTTTACGTGCCTTAGAACAGCTGTGTGACAAAAACCAAAACCCGTTTGAAATCCTTCCAGGAAGCGACTGTATGGCTTAACAGTTCCTGGAGAATTGTACAGGGGGGAAATATGGCCATTTTCATAGGGGCAGCCTTATTTCCCCCACATACAATGACAGCTTAAGCATCTTGCAATGATTTTAAAAGTTACAGGTAGGTAGCTGTATTGGTCTGCCATAGTCGAAACAAAATAAAAAAATTCCTTCCAGTAGCACCTTAGAGACCAGCTAAGTTTGTCATTGGTATGAGCTTTCATGTGCATGCACACTTCTTCAGATACACTGAAACAGAAGTCACCAGACCCTTATATATAGTGAGAGGGTGGGGAGGGGTATTAATCATTATTGTTTTATATATATATATATATATATATATATATATATATATATATATACTTTTAAAATAAACTAAAATAACTTATCTAAAAGGGATCAATCAACCTTTGATCCTTATTGATTATTTACTTTGTACTATAAATCCTTCTGAATACCAGGTGCTGGAAACCACAGGATGGGAGAATGCTCTTGCACTCATGCCCTGCTTTGGGGCTTCCCACAGACATCTGGCTGGCCACTATGAGAACAGGATGCTGGACTAGATGAACCTCTGGCCTGATCCAGCGGGCTCTTCTTGTGTTCTTACGGCTAGCAACCTGGAAGAAAAGTTTAGCCTGAAGGAGAGTTGTTTAAGAGGTGATATAACTGGCTGGCCCATTGATGCTGGACCAAATTTATTCACTGTTGCTGAAGAGGGCATGATTCAAACCATCAGCTTCAAATTACAGTGGTACTTCGGTTTAAGTACACAATTGGTTCCGGAAGTCTTTACTTAACCTGAAGCGTACTTAACCTGAAGCGAACTTTCCCATTGAAAGTAATGGAAAGTGGATTAATCTGTTCCAGACAGGTCCGCGGAGTACTTAATCTGAAAATACTCAAACCGAGCATAGCTGCCAAGTTATCCCTTATTTTAAGGGATTTTCCCTTATGCTGAATAGGCTTCCTCACGAGAAAAGGGAAAACTTGGCAGCTATGAAACCGAGGTGTACTTAAACCGAGGTATGACTGTAAGGGCATTTCAACAAAGCATTGGGAGCAACTTTCCACCTTGGAATGTGGCTGACGGTAAGCAGAAGTGGGCTCTGTCAGAGCTGCTGTGGCCATGGGTTCCTTAGAGGTCCTTTCCAACAATATGATTCCTCACATCTAAAGAGAATGCCTCCCCCAACCAGTTTTTGAAGCCTTCAAGCCCCACAAAAGAAAGACACCAGAGAACTGCCGATTTCGTTGCAAAGTTTTGGTGGCAAAAGACTGAAGCCCCATCGAGGGAGAGCTTGGAGGGCAAGATGACGAAGCTTGCAACTTCTATATTGCAACAGCTGCAGAAAAGAAGTTTGCCTTCCTAAGTCATTACATGTTTAAATCCATACATACAACAAATTTGCCATATTTCTTCAGAGCCAGCAGTGAAATAAGTTTCCTTCTCGGATTCAGCCTTGTTCAAAAGTAGCTGAGAACACAAACCACTCTGAGCCGAATACCAATTACTAATCAGACACCAAGCAGACTTTGTAGGAGTCAGATTTCCATATGCCCCCCCTCCCCAAAGCTTTAGTAATCTTTAACTGAATTCAGACATTCTTCCGGATCCTTTCATCTCTATCTGAGCGTAGTTTCGATATTGGTTGAGCTCTTTGCATGGATTAAACTTCTAAAAATCCTGGCTTGTTTACTTCGAACGATTTTCAGAATTCAACAAAGGGCACTGTTCTTCTTATTGACAAGGCTTTGCTCGAACTTCAGGTCATATTGAGCTCATTCGCATTGGCAGTGAGCCCACAGGCATTTAAATACAAATTATATGTATATTGCAAATGGTTATGAATCCAGGACTACAATTGCAGAGTTCAGCTGATGTTAATGGAAGGCGCTCCTTCCAGCTTAACAATGCTTTTGGATCACGCCCCAAATAAAAGTTTTAAAACTGTGCAGGCTCCTCTCCTTGACGTACCTGCAGTTTCATTCTCCCTTCCCAAAGGGCTTCATTATTGCTCATATATCTGCTCCTTCTGTCAGCCAGCATACAATTACCCACACAGAACGAGGTGCATCTTCACCTGTTTGCACAGGTACCGTCTTTCCCCTATTTTAAGACGTAGTCATTATATAAGCCATAGCAGGATTTCTAAGCAATTGCGCGATACAAGCCATACCCCGAAAATAAGACATACTGATAGACCCTTCACCCAGTAGCAATAACCCCCTGTGTAAGCTGTACTTGATGAAGAGGAGAAAAGTGGGGTGGGGAGGAGATGAAGGCACGAGGAAGAAAAGAGGGGCGATTGAAGCCGTTGCCTCGTGAATGCAGAGGCTGTTTCCCTTTAAGGAAGAGATCTACGTGTGAGCGTCTCTCTGTCTCTCCACCCCCCCCGCGTCTCTCTCTCTCTCTCTCTCTCACACACACACACACACAGAGCCCACCTCTCGCTTCCCCCCACCTTTCCCTTCCATTCTATGCGCCCACCCATGAGTTGCCTGTTGATTTCCTCTTGATGGGAGAGGAGCTTTTGAAGCCGCTGCCTCGCGAATGCAAAGGCTGTTTTCCCTTTAAGGGAGATCTCCGTGTGCGTGTCTCTCTCTCTCTCTCTCTCTCTCTCTCTCTCTCTCTCTCTCTCTCTCTCTCTCTCTCTCACACACACACACACACACACACACAGAACCCACCTCTCGCTTCCCTCCACCTTTCCCTTCCATTCTATGCGCCCACCCATGAGTTGCCTGTTGATTTCCTCTTGACGGCAGTCTCCTGTGTCTGATTGTTGTCTCCTTGCTTTTACCGAATGGAATAAAGCAGCCTTCCTTTCTACCTTATGCTTGCTTGTCTGTGGAGCTGCCCCTTTAAGGATTTGTAAGTAGTCTGGATCGCAGTCCTTGCCTTGGGGACTTTTTTTTAAAAATCAAGGACTTTTTCCGTCTTGCTGTTTGCGAGCACAAAAGTTAAACTGCCGGTCCTAGCTTCCTTTACCCACAAAAATTTAACTCACCTCGCTAGCTCAATTGCTTCTTAATTGCTACCATTTACCAAGTCAGCAATCTTAATTGCTGTTTAGCTGGCTTCTTTGTTCTCAGCAGGTACCTTCTTTGCTATCAGTGATAGCACTACAAAGTAAAATAAAAAAATTCCTTCAGTAGCACCTTAAAGACCAACTAAGTTGGTCTTTAAGGTGCTACTGAAGGAATTTTTTTATTTTACTTCGATCCAGACCAACACGGCTACCTACCTGTAACCAGCACTACAAAGTGTTACATTGTCATAGCTGCCAAGTTTTCCCTTTTCTCGCGAGGAAGCCTATTCAGCATAAGGGAAAATCCCTTTTAAAAAGGGATAACTTGGCAGCTATGTACATTGTTGGAACTTCAGACTGTTGGAACTTAAGTCTTTGGCAGCTGGCTAGTAGAGATCCTTATTTGCTTTTACGTATAGGCTACTGCTAGGACTGTATCACACAGATAGATTCCATTATACTGGTTTAGATTTAAGAAGCTCCAGTGTAGCAAATTGCTATTAAGTGAGTCCCCACCTTGGAGGAGAGAGAGAGCAGCCCTTTGCGAACATCCCAGGGCTGGGGAGAGAGGGCTGGGCCAGGGACGCACACACCTCCCGCCCCTCACTCATAATAAAAATACCAGTAAGACATCCCACCAAAAATAAGCCACCCTGTGGTTTTTTGAGAAAAAAAAGTAATAAGACGGTGTCTTAAAAAAGGGGAAACACGGTAGCTCATACAAGGACTTTGCCTGTGTGACGGGAGGAAGGGAATGCTGCAAGCAGCCATTTGATGGAAGGTGGCAAAGGTAACAGGCACCCAGGTCCTTCAAGGCCCCTGGGGAACAAAGGTGATGCCAAGGAGGGGCTGTTGCATGTAAAGCCATGCGTGAGAGCAAAGGAGCACTCTCCAAAGATCAGACGTGCCCTGCCAAAGGATGATGAACAGGCTGCCTGCCATTTCCCTGTTAGCTTGAGAAGGCCAGACAGGCCTGTCACTGATGGAGGAAAACACCGAGAAGAGCTACCTGGTCTAATAAATCATCCTGGCATTCTTGAACTCCATCAACAGCCAACTATTCTATAGTTGAGCAGAGGAGGAGGAGGAGGAGAGAGAGGTTTGTACCATCAGCCTGCCTGGCCCATCTCTTCTTGGACACTAGTAGAAGCCAGATGCTCTGCATGAAGGGGAGGGAGAAGGAGAATTACAATGGAACAGTTACGGGCAAGATATAAAACATCAACTAAAGGTTCACAAAAAATGCGAATAATCAGCGAGTGGTTTTAGCAAAACAACTGTGTCGTTGCTCACTCCATGCCAGAAGCCCACTGCAGAGAGGTGCATCTTCAATTGCTGGTAAATGGTGAACAGTTCCAGACGCACTTCAGAGGGGAAGTCCTTACAGAGATGTGGTACCACCACAAAGAAGGCCCTATCCTATGTCATTGCCTTGTGTGCATCACTAGGTGATGGGACCATGGGTTCCAGTTCCAGACCACAGTTCCAGACGCACTTCAGAGGGGAAGTCCTTACAGAGATGTGGCACCACCACAAAGAAGGCCCTATCCTATGTCATTGTCTTGTGTGCATCACCGGGTGATGGGACCATGGGAAGGGCCTTCCCTGTTGATCTTAATGCATGAGCAGGTTGATAATCCTTTGGATATTTTGGGATCAAGTCATTCAGGCTTTACATGTCAACATCTACCTTGAATTGGGCTTGGAACTGTACAGGCAACCAGGGCAGATCCTTCAGGACTGGGGCTCAGTTACCATCTTCCCAGCCAGATTCATCACCAGTTGAAGCTTTCAAACTTCAACCTATTTCAACTAAATACTCAGATTATTATTATTTAATAATGGGTGACCCGGAAACTACAACTAATCCAGAATGCGGCAGCTAGACTGGTGACTGGGTGCGGCTGCCGAGACCACATAACACCAGTCTTGAAAGACCTACATTGGCTCCCAGTACGTTTCCGAGCACAATTCAAAGTGTTGGTGCTGACCTTTAAAGCCCTAAATGGCCTCGGTCCAGTATACCTGAAGGAGCGTCTCCACCCCCATCGTCCAGCCCGGACACTGAGATCCAGCGCCGAGGGCCTTCTGGCGGTTCCCTCACTGCGAGAAGCAAAGCAACAGGGAACCAGGCAGAGGGCCTTCTCGGTAGTGGCACCCGCCCTGTGGAACACCCTCCCAACAGAGGTCAGAGAGATAAACAACTACCTGACATTTAGAAAATACCTAAAGGCAGCCCTGTTTAGGGAAATTTTTAATCTGTGATATTTGATGTTTTTTAATGTTTGTTGGAAGCCACCCAGAGTGGCAGGGGAAGCCCAGCCAGATGGGCGGGGTATATATAAATAAATAATTATTATTATTATTATTAACCTATGCATTTTTAAAGAAAAGCAAACAAGAATTGGGGCTGCCATTGAAATAACTAAATAGAGTTTGGCAATGTTACCAAATGCTAATGAAAGTAGAAAGAGAGAAAATGTGGGGCTATGCCTCAAGTTGACTCATTATCAACACAATTCTGTCTACTTAGAAGTGAGTCCCATTGAATACAACGAGGCATTTTCTACATTAGATATATAAGGATAAATTTTAAAAAATAAGCATTGTGATAATATAAAATCTGAAAGTACTGCTAAAGTTAGTTTTACCTTTTCTTTTTCTCTGTTCTGCATTTCCTGACAGTGATGTGTATTATTGCCAAGTGTTGTGTTGCTGAGAGCCTTCCAGTAAGTTGTCATTCCTAACAATTGCAAGAATGTTAAGGAGGGGGGGGGACACCCATTGCTGCCATTTCTTTCTCTTATTATTTTTCAAGGTGAGCTGTAATCTGTGTCCCTGCATCCAAAGCTTTGTTTTCATGAAAGGTAAAAATTGTGTGCGGAAAGCAAAGGGGGCAAAAAATATTAATTGCTTTCCCCCACCCTTTTCTGACAGCTCCAGCAGCTGTCGATGTTATAGCCGAGGAGAAAGGAAACAACCTCAGCTGGAACAACAGCAGAATAATCCGGCGGGTTTGGAAGTTCTGCTGTCTTTTTGGTATGGTTCAAATATTCTGCCATGGCTTTGCATATTCTCACACTTGAGCAAGTCGACAAGTGGGCAGTGGGGTTAGCCTCCCCCAACTTCAAGGCACTGGGATGGTTAAGAAATTGAAAGCACAAATATCCCATGTAACAGAGCTGTGATGAAAAATAATGTTCTTGCCAGCGTGATCACAGCTGACGAGTAGTCAGGGTCTGTTGGGGTCTATGGTGAGTGTTGTTTAGGTGTCTGAGTATGAGAAACAGTTGTAGGCAAGTAGAATTTAGACAGAGAGAGAAAAGAAAGTGGAAAGTTCAGTTAAAGCTGGTTACCATAGGAGCAGCTACAACTGCAGGCATTTGGAGACCTGAGACGGGGTTCCTTGGATTTGCTGCCTGTTGTAGCTGTGCCTATTTGCTTCCAACATGCTGGGTTTTTTTGTTTGTTTGTTTTTAAAGAGCTGAGCTGAACTGTCTCTGAGCACATTTTCTGATTCTATATGCACAGAAATGGAAGGAGGAGAGGGCGCCCTCAAAGGAAGAATGGTTGATTAAAATATTGGAATACACAGAGTTGGCAAAATTGACGGCACTGATATTATTTAGAATTTTTTAAAAGAAGACTGGAAACCTTTCCTAATCTATATAAAGTTATTTCCCACAGTGGGGTTTGAAGTGTAAGAAAATATCAGAACGTATTAAGGAACACATTAGAGAGCACAAAATAAGATCAGACGGAACCTTAAAACCTAATTGTTTGCAATTTGGGTTATAACCTTTGATGACGGGTGAGAGGGAAGTCACTAGTTTTATCGAATTGGAATATACTTATTGAATAACAAATGTAATTTTGTATATGGGGGGGGGGAGAAATCAAATAAATAAACAAAAAACAAAAAACAAAACTTTTTCTGGGGGGAAATAATCCTGCCCGCAATGTCTATTTTTCTCACTATCACTCCTAGAAAAAGTCATCCATGTTGCAAAAATTTCTTCTAATATTCTCTACCATTTATCGTGATCCCTATGGGGTCATGAAGAGTCGGACACGACTAAACGACTAAACAACAAGAACCATTTATTATTATTACTGTTTGGGCAGTGACCCCCCATTTCTCTCCTGCAATGCCCCAGAATGATGCCCCTGGATGTCAGGGTCTTGTGGAGGCTACCAACACAGTCGCTGTTGCTGCCGCCATTTGTAATGGCAGTTGTTATTTTGATTTATTAAAAAACAAAACAAAAACTCCTATGTAGGTGTCCTATGGTCACTACTAATGGTTACGCATACACATGAAACTATTGGATAATTTCTTCTCCCCTTGGGAAAATTATACAGTTCCTCTCATTTCTGGGCCAATGCAAGTTCTAGTCCAAAATATGGATGGCACTGGGCTGCTCTATGGAAAAACTCAAGGTGATCTTTGACTTGCGTTCTGCCCTCAAAGAAGCACCCAACAGAGTGTGTCATATCAGCAAAGAGTCTCTGCTACAGTGTCATCTACATTGGGACAGGATTTCTCCTTTCAAAGCAATTTCTTATCTTCCACACCCGCCTTTATCTTGTCTATGCAGTTTTAAAAGTCTGTCCTGCATTTCTGAAACCTAGCATGGAAAACCTAGAAGAAAAAAAATATTCCAATTATACTCCTTGGTATTTCCCCTCTGGCAAAACCAAAGTCACTTTGAACTAAAAAAGTGCCTTTGAAAAAGAAGAAGAAGAAGTAACACCTGATCTCTCCTACATGCCGTCCAAGATTACTCTGAACTCTTCCTCCAGTTTCCATATTTTTACACATCCGCTTTTTAACAAATTAGAGAACCTACCTAGCTCTATCGCCCTGCTGCTTTTCCAGTTCTCTGTACCACTCATACATAAGCGTTGTTTAATCGGGTTCTCCAATTATGGAGAGCACGCGTTGCGGGAGGGGAATCAAGATGACCCTGGGGTTGCTAGGCAGATTAGGCAAAATAGCCACGGGATGACTGGGCATTTTGGTGCTGTTGCTGGGTAGAAAAGCTTGTTGCAGGTTGGAGTAAGGGTCGGCAACCTAGCCTATAAAAACCCACTGCGTGACTTTATTGGTTTCACTTTTGCCAAGCGCTTCGGATTTCCCGCCCGCCCACCTCCTTTTAAATGATGTTTTGCAAATTGACATTGCTGTGCCTGTCATGGGGTTGCCTGCCTTGGGGCAGGGGCCCAGTAGGAATTTTGCCATCTGGCTGATTGGCTGTTGCCATTTGGTTTTTGCCTACTGCATAGCAAATCGTCACAACATGTAAGGTTGGCAGTTAGGCATTGGTTAAAATTGGCTGGTAAGAGATTGGCTGGTAAGAGGAGTATGGAAAGGCTGGAAAGTTACGCTAAATTGCTGCTGCTTATAGAGGTATTCCGTTAAAGGAATACTGGGGCTTAAAGGGATCTCGTCAGTACCCCGTTAGGGGATTGGGCCTAACACAGAGCAAATTGAGCCTCGGCAAACATTCGAGGGAGGACAAAAGAAGGGCTCCATCCTCCCTCAGGGAATGTTTACCTACTGACTTCCATAAAATGCCTAGAGGAAGTCAGTGCAGAATCTGTCCCAGGGCAGGGGACAGATGGGTTAACCAATGCCTAAGCAACCACTCACATTTGATTGTAATTTAATAAAGTTGTGGCCAAAATAATTCCAAAAACCTTAAAACTTAATTAACGTGTGTGTGTGAATTTATTGGGGGGAATCCGGTGACCTCGACACGCAAAGTTCTACAGCTTGCATTCATAGCAATAGCTTCTACACATTTTTTTGAGTGAAGGGGCAAACTAGTCTGTATACTGTTGCTTGTTTGAAATCCCAATGGTACAGGAAATTTCATGAACTGCTGAGGGTTCCAGAGTAGTGTCCACGCCCTTTTACTAAGAGCTTCTCCTAGAAAGCTGTTCTCTGTTGAGGTGCAGCTGGATTGAGTATACGTGTCTTCATCTAAAGCAAAATTTCCGCTGCGGGGGTTGTTTGATTATTTGAGAGGAAGAACTCCTATTTCTAACTGCATAGCTTAGCTAATGGTCATTTTTCTTGCTGTTAGCTGGTCTTCCCATCACAAGAAGACCATAAAGTTCTAAACACTCTGTGTGTTGGTATATCTGCTCTGTGGCAGGTAGTTTAGGAAGCATGTTAGTAATATAACTTCACGTCTTGTAGTTTAGCACAACCATAACAAGACTCAGCAAGGGAATAATGGCTGGAGAGGGCCTTTGCTCCAATATTAAAAAACAAAGGCTGCTCAGGCCTGTTAAATTATTGAAAAGCAGCACACTTTACTTAGAAGTTATTACTTTTTTGTGCATGATCTACAGTTTTAAACAATGTCATAGGCCCAAAATCTGAACTACAAAGGCAATAAAGGAACAGTCCTTTGGGACGACAATGGCAGTGAAAGTTCCATTTTCATAACTCACCAGCTCTGGACTGCAGCTTATCAAATTTATTGTAAAGGAGAGTTAACAAATAAAAAGGGAGAGAGTGAAATAATGTTTGGGGGTATTAGCTTGTGATCCACAGGAGTGCAAGCAATCATACATTTTTTTGTTAATTGCTTCTCACTGTTTCTTTCTTCACGCCGCGCCAGGAAATTAGACAAGACTCTTCTGTGTGTTATTTGGAGTTGTGTCAAAGATCACACGCTGGAATATTTGTACTTTCTGTGGCACTTTCTTCTTCACAATAAATAAACATCCCAGACTAGAGAGGGCGTCAAAATGGCTTCCAGCGATTCAGAAAGAAATATATTAGAAATTCTTTCAAACTGAAGATGACTCAGTAGTGTTAGGTGAACTCGCTATGTTCCCTTCCACCCATCTACCCTGTATTTAATCCAAGGAAACTGGATGAATTCTGATACTTGCTAGGTAAGCCATGGAGGATACAGCTGTCAGTGGCTACTAGCCACAATGGCTATGCCTTATACTCCAACCTTAGCTGCCAAGTATCCCGTTTTTCGCGGGAAACCCCCGGATTTTAATCCGTTTCCCGCTGTTCTCCCGAATGGAGAAAAATCCCGGAAATCCCCCAGATTTCCTACCTGCCAGGGAGCCTCCATTTTGGGTGCTGCTCTGACCATCTGTGGGCACCAGAAATAGGGCAGAGCGGCACCGGAAGTCGCTTCTACGCATGCCTGGCAGCCATCTTGGTGGTGGCCACCGCCATGCGACCATCACCAAGATAGCCACTGAGCATGCATAGAAGCGACTTCCAGTGCCACTCTGCCCTATTTCCGGTGCCCACACATGGTCAGAGCGGCCCTGGGAGTTGCTTCTACGCAACTTCCGGGGCCGGGCTGCTGCTGATCCCACATTTTTCAGCGGGAGACTTGGCAGGTATGACTCCAACAATGGTACACCTCTGAATATTAGTTTCTGGGAATCATAAGTGGAGAGGACACTGTTGCACTCAGCTCCTGCTTGTGGGCTTCACACAGGTTTCTAGTTGGTCACTGTGAGAAGAACAGGATATGGGACTATATTATTTGATGTCGCTGAATTAATCCTTGGATGTGTTCCTGTCAGTTTGCATTTCTTAGTACAGAAAATATTGATCTCATGTGGAGAGATCTTTCCTATTCTAATTAATTCAAGAGGGTTCTGGAAGCTTCTCTGTGTGAAAGAAGCAAGCAGAAGGTCCATGATGTTCGGGTTATTCCTTCAGAGAAGCTGAGTACAGCTGGCTTAAACTGGTTCTCTTATCTCTTCTGTCAAGGTCATGCTGACTATAAAAGTAAGGCCAGAAGGAGCCTGGGTTTCTCTTTCTATCTCTCTTCCTTCTGGTGTGGTGTTCTGTACATAGTATGCTTAGTGTTAAGGTTTAGACTTAATATAAGCTATTGTGAGTTTAGGTTAAGTCTGCTACAACTGGATTTCTTATGGACAGTGCCAATCCTGAATGTATTGGTGTGCTTGTCCCGTGGGTAATCCGAGAGGTGAGGTCCAGGTCTGGTCCGTGGTCCAAAGACTCAACGTAGAGTCAGTCCAATGTAGCAGAAGCAAGGTGCAGGCAAGGGAACCAGGCAAGGTCAGGAATAGGAACACAGCAGGATCTGGCAAACAGCAATGTTGCTCCTGCAACCAGGGTATGTGTGTGTCTGACCGCCTTTTATCTCTGATGGGGTAATGGCCAGTCCCAATCCCCCGACGACTCACCACCCTGTCTCACCCGAAGGCGAGCATTGCTCCTGCGAGTACTCAGGTCTCTCCTTCTCTCAGACCTGAGTCTCTGCAGCTTGGGAGACGCCAGTGGGTTACTAAACCCAGGAGCCACCTCAGCCTCTCCTGAATCAGCCGGTAGTGGGTCAGCTGTCAGTGATGACCTAGCTGACAGCAATGAGATATTCCCTGCATCTGGAGCCAGGACAGGCTCAGGCCCCTGACTCGGCCCAGCTGGTGCTTGTTGCAAGGGAATCTGTGCAGACTGAGGCTCTTCAGAATCAGACTTGGTTCAGCTGGTGTCCAAGGCAGAGGATCCAGTGCAGACTGGGACTCCTCTGGTTCCGAGTCTGAGCCCGAATCCCAGGCTATCACAATTGGATTTGTGACCATTATGCTCATTTGCCTTCAGTAGCAGTAAAGCTCTTCTGGATGAAATATAATTGCCTTTTTTGGGAATCCTGCAACATGTTTTCAGTTTTTACTCTATACATTGGAATCTGATCTGGGTCAATATCGAGTAGAATTCCACGACAGTTCTGCCCCTTCAACATTCAAGGGGCCTGGCCCTTTGCCCCCAGATATTGAGGGGGTCAAAGACCCCTCAATCCCTGTAGTTGGCATGTCTGAGTCTAATGATATCTGGAGGGCATCGGGATGACAAGACCTGGAGCTGGGATAGAGACCTGAGGGAAGGCACAGTCCTTTTCAGATGTGATTGGCCTCATTTTGGACATCCATCCATTCACAACTAGGCTGAAATGTGTTTTCCGGGAATTCTACTATTCATCATAAAGAAGGGGTAATTAAGCTACAGCACTGAAGTGTATCCATTGGATGGGAGTTGTAGTCCAACAACATCTGGAGGGCCACAGGTTCCCCATCCCTGTTGTAAATATAGAGAAGAAACATCTGCTAAGGTGCCTCCAGGGGGATAATTCAGGTGCAATGAGTCTTATAGGAGAAACAACAAACAGACTTGCCATGAACTCATCCAAGGACTCATCTAAGTGGGCGCCATTCATGCATCTGGGCAAAAGCACCATGACTTTGGATTGTTGTTGTTGTTTAGTCGTTTAGTCGTGTCCGACTCTTCGTGACCCCATGGACCAGAGCACGCCAGGCATTCCTGTCTTCCACTGTCTCCCGCAGTTTGGTCAAACTCATGTCCGTAGCTTCGAGAACACTGTCCGACCATCTCATCCTCTGTCGTCCCCTTCTCCTTGTGCCCTCAATCTTTCCCAACATCAGGGTCTTTTCCAGGGAGTCTTCTCTTCTCATGAGGTGGCCAAAGTATTGGAGCCTCAGCTTCACGATCTGTCCTTCCAGTGAACACTCAGGGCTGATTTCCTTCAGAATGGATAGGTTTGATCTTCTTGCAGTCCATGGGACTCTCAAGAGTCTCCTCCAGCACCATAATTCAAAAGCATCAATTCTTCGGCGATCAGCCTTCGTTATGGTCCAGCTCTCACTTCCATACATCACTACTGGGAAAACCATAGCTTTAACTATACGGACCTTTGTCAGCAAGGTGATGTCTCTGCTTTTTAAGATGCTGTCTAGGTTTGTCATTGCTTTTCTCCCGAGAAGCAGGCGTCTTTTAATTCCGTGACTGCTGTCACCATCTGCAGTAATCAAGGAGCCCAAGGAAGTAAAATCTCTCACTGCCTCCATTTCTTCCCCTTCTATTTGCCAGGTGGTGATGGGACCAATGGCCATGATCTTGGTTTTTTTGATGTTGAGCTTCAGACCATATTTTGCGCTCTCCTCTTTCACCCTCATTAAAAGGTTCTTTAATTCCTCCTCACTTTCTGCCATCAAGGTTGTGTCATCTGCATATCTGAGGTTGTTGACTTTGGATAAACCAGGTCAAAATTTGTCCTGGTATCATTAATGCATTGATATGGGAAATCTGGCCTCATTTTGTCATGCATTAACATCACATATAATAAAATAATATTTTTTTATTTATACCCCGCACTTCCTGATTTGAAAACCGGGCTCAGGGCGGCTAACCCAGAAGGATTTCTTCATAGAAAAAGGAAAGGGGAAAGGGAATGGATATCAGGCTGATTCAAATTGAAGGTCAGGCGGAATAGCTCTGTCTTACAGGCCCTGCGGAAGGAGATCAAGTCCTGCAGGGCCCTAGTCTCGTGGGACAGAGCATTCCAGCAGGTCGGAGCCATTCACTGAAAAAGCCCTGGCCCTGGTTGAGGATAATCTGGCTTCTTTACGACCCAGGACCCTTAAGCTATTCTTATTCATGGACCTTAGGGTCCTCTGCGGGACATACCAGGAGAGGCGGTCCTGTAAGTACAAGGGTCCTAGGCCGCAAAGGTCAAAACCAGCAACTTAAACCTGACCCGATACTCCACCGGGAGCCAGTGCAGCTGGTAGAGCACTGGGTGAATATGCTCCCATGGCAGGGACCCCGTGAGGAGCCTCGCTGCAGCATTCTGCACCCGCTGGAGTTTCTGGGACAGTTTCAAGGGCAGCCCCACGTAGAGCGAGTTACATCACAAATAGGGTATGAGTTTGTCAGATAGACACCCCAAGTGTCATCTTGTTCTGAATGGCGCTTGAATAATATGACAATAAGGCCAGGAGCTCTTTACACCAGCCCAAAGAGGGCTCCTGGAACACATCTGTTAGGAAAAGTCAAATGTTGCCAGTCATTCCAGATTAATGCTGCCACATTACCCAACTCCAACTGTATGGGATCTTGGTTAAATGCCTCCACCATCTGCTTAGCATCATGGTCTCTGTTGCTCTTCCCAATATTTACAATCCTGATAAAGTTCAGCCTTGCAATTAAATAAGAGACAAACATTTATCTCTCGAGACAGTTTTGCTTTGAGGTGCATTTTTTAAATAAAAAAAACCAAAATAAAAACCCTACATTTTAGTGACCAACCTTTATAAATTGTGATATCCTTCACTGAGTCCCGAGTGAAAGATCTTCATTCAAGATCTGTCAGCATCCTTGGCTCATGACAGTTTTATGTCGGACCAAAGAGTTTCAACCCTTAACAAACTACAGCTCCCAGGATTCTTGGGGAGAAGCCAGAACTGTTTAAAGTGGCATCATAGTGCTTTGAATGTATGGTTAGAATGCAGCCTCAGTTGAATACTCACCTACTGCATTTTTAATCTGGGCCCTTATTTTGAAGGATGGGCAAGAAACAACAACAACAACAACAACAACAACAACAACAACATTGTTATTTATCTGCCGCCCATATGAATAGTTTCCCCCAGCCATTCTGGATGGCTCCCAACAGAATATTAAAAACACAATAAAAAACCAAACATAAAAAACTTCCCTAAACAGGGCTGCCTTCAGATATCTTCTAAAAGTCAGGTAGCTGTTTATTTCCTTGACATCTGGTGAGAGGGCATTCCACAGGGCGGGTGCCACTACCGAGAAGGCCCTCTGCCTAGTTCCCTGTAACCTCACTTCTCATAGTGAGGGAACTGCCAGAAGGCCCTTGGAGCTGGACCTCAGTGTCTGGGCTGGATGATGGGGGTGGAGATCATAGCTGCCAAGTTTTCCCTTTTCTCGCGAGGAAGCCTATTCAGCATAAGGGAAAATCCCTTTTAAAAAAGGGATAACTTGGCAGCTATGGTGGAGATGCTCCTTTGGGACTGAGGCCATTTAGGGCTTCAATGCTCAGCACCAACACTTTGGGTTGTGCTCGGAAACGTACTGGGAGCCAATGTAGATCCTGTAAGATCAGTGTTATATGGGCTCAACAGATGGGTGGGGTATAAATAATATATTATTATTATTATCATCATCATCATCATCAAACATCATCATCATCATCATCACTAACAACAACAACATCCACAAACCAGAGGTATCTGGATTTAGTTAATTCTGGAGGTAATTAAAATGACCCACATGTTTTCAACGTTCATGTGCTGTTCCTCAGCTACTATGCCAGTTATTTATTTATCATACCAATCTTGTATTACAGGAGTGTATCTTTTGACTCTACAGCGAGAGGGACAAGTTCTGGAAGGAATGTGAATGAGGTTGGTGTCAGCCGAACTGTGCAAACCTGCTGAGCCTTCATGGCTAGATCCCTGGTACTTGGAGATTTTGATGAATATGGGCCATTAGGAATAATACTTCATGCCATTACCAGCTGTGAGCATATGGCAGGAGCCACAGTACAGCCAGCATAGCAGCACTTTTATAGGCATCTCTGTTTCCTATGAATGTCCAAAGATTAACTCGCAGGCATTTTACATAAAAGAAAGCAGGGACAGATTTTACTGAACTTCCTGGGAAGGCTGAAATGAACTGCTAGGAAGTAAATACATTTATAGAGATAGTTGCTAGCTTCCAACAGGGAAAGAGGAATCTAGGGAGGAGACAGGAACTAAATTCAGTTCCCATTTCAAGGCGAACCCACCTCATTCACACTTCCTGAAAGAACACGAAGTTGCCCTTTGAAATTTTCACTTCTCTGAATTTTGCAGTGCAGTTCTCCAGCCACATTTTGTATAGAGCAGGAGACTCTTAATCGCAGGGTTTGAGCCCCGCATTGGGCAAATGATTCCTGCATTGCAGGGGGTTGGACTAGATGACACTCATGGTCCCTTCCAACTCTACAATTCTACAGTTCTAAGATATTATGACAGAATTGCATATGCTGTGCAAACTGTGCAGGCAAGGGAAATGGTTTGATCTGATGTCATGACTGTTCACCTGTCAAAAAGGCATGTGAGGGTTGCATCTGTATGCAGGCTGAGACCCTACCTGCCCGCAGACTGTCTCACCAGAGTGGTGCATGCTCTAGTTATCTCCCGCTTGGACTACTGCAATGCGCTCCACGTGGGGCTACCTTTGAAGGTGACTCGGAAACTAAAATTAATCCAGAATCTGGCAGCTAGACTGATGACTGGGAGTGGCCACCCAGACCATATAACACTGGTTCTGAAAGACCTACATTGGCTCCCAGTACGTTTCCGAGCACAATTCAAAGTGTTGGTGCTGACCTTTAAAGCCCTAAACCAGGCATCCCCAAACTGCAGCCCTCCAGATGTTTTGGCCTACAACTCCCATGATCCCTAGCTAACAGGACCAGTGGTCGGGGAAGGTGGGAATTGTAGCCCAAAACATCTGGAGGGCCGAAGTTTGGGGATGCCTGCCCTAAACAGCCTCGGCCTAGGGTAGCTGAAGGAGCGTCTCCACCCCCATCGTCCAGCCCAGACACTGAGGTCCAGCTCTGAGGGCCTTCTGGCAGTTCCCTCACTCTGAGAAGCCAAGTTACAAGGAACCAGGCAGAGGGCCTTTTCTGTAGTGGCACCCTCCCTGTGGAATACCCTCCCATCAGATGCCAAGGAAATAAACAACTACCTGACTTTTAGAAGACATCTGAAGGAAGTCCTGTTTAGGGAAGTTTTTAATGTTTGATGTTTTATTGTGATTTTTAATATTCTGTTGGGAGCTGCCAAGAGTGGCTGGGGAAACCCAGCCAGATGATGATGATGATAATTATTACAGGGGAAGATCTGGCCCACTTTCTCCTATTAATACTAGAATCACAGAATTGTAGAGTTGGAAGTGATCCCAAGGGTCATCTAGTCCAACGCCCTGCAATGCAGGAATCTCAGCTAAAGCATTCACGACGGTCACAAATTAGGGGAAGAGTCCATTGTTCAATGGTAGAGCATATGCTTTGTAGGCAGAAGGTCCCAGGCTCAGACGCCAGCATTTCTAGGTCGAACTGAGAGAGACAGCTGAAGAGTTGCTGCCAGTTAGAGTAGGCAGTGCTGAAGTAGATGGACCAATGGTCTGACTCAGTATAGGGCTGCTTGCTCTTTCTAACTTACTGAGACACAACAGAACTGCTCCCAAAATGTATGTCCAACCTAAAAAGCTATGTAGGGTTGTATGTAACTTGCATTTACTCAGGGTAGACCCACTGAAATCAAGGGGCCTAAGTTATTAATGGTCATCAATCTCAATAGGTCTACTCTGAATAACAATTAGTTGACAACAACCCATTGGGCAGGATTCAACTAACTGGTCCCACTTGCGGAAATCTCTGCAAGGATTTCCGGTGGGATAACTTGGGGGGTGTCCCTCCTCTCCTCTCCTCTCCCCACCCCTGTACCCCCACATTGGTGGTCAGGAGAACCCCAGCACATAGAGAGGGAGAATAGGGGAGATCTTTCCCAAGCAAGCAGAAAGACTTGTGCCGATGGACATTTGTAACAGCGTGATACTGAAATGCCTCCAATGACATGTTTTCAAAAAAACATTTGCTCCCGTTTGGGTTGTGTTTCTCCCTTTCTATTAGCGTTCCTCATTTTTGTTATAAATATTGTAATAACTTAATAAATTACTGATTAGAAGTTGGCTGTTATTCATCTAGGGGAGCTGAGCAGCCTAGGGCAAAGTCTTCTTTCTTCTCACTGCCATGCCCCTCCGCCCACCATTCTAAAGACAGAATCCATTCCTCCTCCCCCCCCTTCCTGGTTGTTCCGTTTTAGGGTTCTTTTAAATGCACAACTTCCCCAGCCCTTTGAGGCATCCAAATTAAGTGGCAGTATTCTTAAAGCTGATCATTAAGCACTGAATCATTAGCTAAGTGTAAAATATTTCTGCTCATATGCCAGTGTCTCCAAGTGTATTTTGTGGAGGTGGGAGGAACGCTAACAGTTGGCTCATACCCCTTCCCATGTAGCCTCCAGAGGATGGAGAAATGAAAGGAACTTCTTTCCTTTCCTTTCCTTTAACAGTGTCTGCCTCTAGTTTGTGTAATGATGATGGGGAGAAACAGGGAAAGAAGGTTCGGTTTTGCTGCAGAAAGAAAGGGTGTTGAGGAGAGGAGGCTGTCGTGAAATTCTGCTATGGGGCCTTGTCGCTGGCTAGTGCATTATTAATCAGACCCCAATTAATTCAAACCCATGATTTCAAGAACATCAAAATATGTTTGACGGAATGCATCACCAAGAAGCCATCTGTGCACATTCGACAGCACCATTTAAGTTTCATTAAACCACACAGCTGTTGAGTTGGGCTGTTTTTGCGATCTTTCAGGACCCTCAAGCTTCTGAGATTCCTGAACCTAAAAGTATGTAGACTAAAGGATGAGAACAATTTTTCTTGCTTTTCAGGGTGGGTGGGTGGTGAACCCTGCTAACCTCTGTATTATCAATTAATATGAAATGTAATTTTCCGAATAAGATTAACTCATGAAGGGCCAGAGCAAGACCTTTTTCTGCTTGAGGCAAAGTACAAAATAGCACCTCCTGTTGGAAGTTCAACTGCAGATATTATTCACTGTGGAACTTAAGGGTTAACTGTGTTTTCAGTGTCACCAAGAGAGGTGGAGGTGTTGCCTAGCAACCAGTCAAACTGGCATGAGCCTCACTGAGGCAACATGTGCTCTGGTTGGCTGTGTAGTTCTGAGGAAGTTTTCCCTCTGTATGTTTGGTTGAATGCCTTATTGTTATGTACACAGACAAAACCTCTCAGTTCCTTTCCCCGCAGATTATACACTGCTTTTGTTCATTTTTGCTCTGTAAAGAGATATCAGGATTTCTTTTCTCTCTGGACTCCCAGTTTTATGATGTGACTTTGCTAACACTACCACCCCATTCTATGTGCAAAAGCTGACCAGCCTGGTAGCTGAATCAATCAATCAATCAATCAATCAATAGATAAATAAAAGAATTTCTGAGTCTGTATCTGCATTGTAATTGTTTTTTCATGCATCTTTTTACTGCTCCGGACACTTTGGGGAGGAAGAGTGGAATACAAATTTAAATTCCAGGCAACCACCATTTTTAAAGCGAAACAGATTATTGAATTTCATATTAATTTATTTCAGTTGTTTGCCTTTAGATATACTTTAAATACTGTTTAAAAAATAAATAGATCAGATTGAATTATTAAAACATAGTTTGTGCAGCACATTAATTTGCTGTAAACTACCCTGCATATGTTGAAGAGTCAAGTCAGGTTGATTTTGCGTCTCTCTATCCCCATGACATCTCTTAACATTGTTATCTACACCTTTGCCAATGGGTCTATAGCAGGAAAGTGCTGAGCCTTCTAGTGCTGTAAGATTAGTTGTCTGGCCCACAGTTTTTAATAGGATGTTATTTATTTTATCTTATTTTGGGTGGTGGGGCATCCACATTAACTGGGACAGTGGTTATTTTCCTGCTGACTGTAACTAACAGGATGAATTTTGAATCAACTTTCTCTATATATATGGGATCTGGTTTGCTCAAAGCCAGTTATTTAGGGACTGTTAATATGACTTTGGCTAACAAGACAATTTTCATTTGGGTCTTGGTGAAATATCTCCAGTCAATCTCCCTATCTGCCAATAAAATAGAATAAAATAGGGTCGCTGCATGATAAAGCCTAGTTGCCATGGCAATTATTTCCATTACCTAGGTGACAGCTTAAGCGGCATGATGTCACCGCTAAAGTGATTCTATCTCCCGAAACATTCCGAGCCTCAGCTGCAGATGGACCACAGTCTAAACACCATTTATCAATGGCCGAAAATGCCCTCAGGTTGCACAGAAGGAAGGCAGAGAAGGATGGGGGTAGAGGGCTGGTAAAAGGAAGTGACATTTCCCTTTGGCGTTTGAAAAAGTGCACCTCAGCAGGGAACCAAAGAGATGAGTTAATTTCCTGAAGCCGACAGCTGACGATTGGACCAAGTCGAAATGCCTCAGCAGCCAGCCGCAACGCCAAAAGCGAAGCATCGCGCAAGAGGAGACGGATGAACTGGGCAGTCAATGCAAATCAGGCTAGGCCATGTTAGGCCAGGTCTTGGGAGCTTGGAGATCTGTTCCACCATCAGCTGCCTGGGCTATGGAGAAAGGCAGAGTTCAGCTGATAAGGGCATAGCCAGTTATCAAAGCAAGCACAGGTGAATTCCCTATCTACCTATCTGTTCATTCAGGCATGGGGAATATTGCACTTGTTTTCCTGATTATAATGCTAGTGCTTCTGTCTCCGTTTTCTGACATTCCTTTCACACCTGTTGCATTATGGAACTGTGGCTTTTCGACTGCTATGCGGGCGCATTGTACTAAATTTCACACGCCCAAAGGACGTGGTGTGGCAACAATGAATGTCACAGGTAGGTAGCCGTGTTGGTCTGCCGTAGTCGAAACAAAATAAAAAAAATTCCTTCCAGCAGCACCTTAGAGACCAACTTAGAGACCTCTGTCTTTGAGCTTTTTGCTCTCCTATTTTTAAGGCCCACTGGGAGATAGTGGGTCTGGAATGCTATCTAGTGACAACATTCCAGCTGGCTGCTGCTCCAGCTCTCCCTGCTCCTCCTCTCCCATTATTTCCCAACTTTCCCCCTCATCTGCCTCTGAGCTGTGACTCCCCGCAAACCACTGTTGTAAATCTATACTGTCTTCCTTTTCCTCCTCACTGGAAGGGTCAGGATGGGGAGGCGGTCTCCATCACTCCTCCTCCTCTGCCCAGCCCCTGACATCACCCCCCTCTCCAATGTCCTCCTCCTTGACACTCTATAGCATGCATGACCAAACTTGGCCCTCCAGCTGTCTTGGGGCTACAGTTCCCATCATCCCTGACCACTGGTCCTGTTAGCTAGGGATGATGGGAGTTGTAGTTCCAAAACAGCTGGAGGGCCAAGTTTGGCCATGCCTGCTCTATGGTGTGAATGGGGCCTTGGTACAGCCCAGTCAGGGCTCAGTTCAGAATGGAATGGAGGTTGCACTAATAAAATCCAGCTGAGAATGATGTCAATCTATACTGTCTTCCAATCTATCCAGTCCAGATCAAGCCAAGGAGATACTTAAGAACAGAGGAAGAGACCTTATACTTTGGACACTCTTCACAGGATCCCAAGGAGAAATATTCCTCACCAGGAGATGCCAGGGATTGCGACCTTCTGCATGCAAAACATGCCCTATGCCACTGAGCTGCAGCCAACTCGATGACTCGTGTGAAATTGCTACCAAATAGGTCCTGTCCGCACTGCCCTCCAGCAGCTACTTTGAATAGCATCCTCATATACGGTCCTGCAAGGGCTCCATCTCAGGGAGATAATGCAAAGATGCCGGCCTTCACCACATCTTCTGCTGGCAACACCTTGTTCCTACTCAGCAACAGGCAGGAAGATATAGAAGGCGATAATAAATGAAGACACACTCTGCCTTGTTGTATGAAAAATGCGATGAGGCACTTCATTAATCTTCCTGACATTTTCTATGTTCAAGGCAATGCTTTCAAGTTGTCTCTTTAAAGAGGTACATGTCTGGATTTTCTTTTTCTGGCCAGGTTAATTTATAAGAACTTGAGTGAAGAGTCTGCCATCAATAATGTATGACACAACTCCTGCCTCTCTTTGCTGTTTTGGGAATGTCTTACAAACAGATCTGTAATTCCCCCCCCCCCCCAGGATTTATGCATTATTCAGAATGATGAGCAAATGACTTCAGCAAATAATCCTTGATCTGCAAATCACTTTGCAAAAATCATTTCTGGCGAACGTTTGCCATGTTTCATTGGCTATTTGAAATTGGACGGAGTCCCTGAGTATGTGAATAAACAGTTCACAGTTCAGAATGGATTGGGGCCTTTACTTGTCTTCTCAAAGTTCATTCACATGAGATGTCTAAACCACTACTTTTAATGGGTTGAGCCAAGTTGTGCAGCACATGTGTCTCCTCAGAAGTAGGACCCATTTGCTTAGTGGGAGTTACTTTCAGCTAAGTTAGTATGGGATCCTGTTGTGCATTCGTTGTTGAGTATAATTGTTTAATTGGCATTGAAATGGGATTGCCTGTGTTTCAATATTCTATTGAAGCTAAAGAAAAGCAAGAAGTGGTCTCTGAGTTCCTTGATTTGATAATTAACTGTTGTTGTTCTCTAGTAGCTAACATGTGAGTGTTTAACCTTAGATCAGGTGACAAAGGTATGGAGCTGCAAATCTCAATTTTGAAAGTTGCTTTTTAGTCTTTGTTCCCAGGCTCTGTGGAAGTAAGGATGTGTAAATGGCTCTCCAGGAAAACAGGTTCAGGAAAAATGGAGGCTGTAAGGAGAGAGACCCTTGCATATAGGTCAGTTTGGAATTTTCTTTTATTATTAAGATGCTGAGCCTGTGCTGGACAGCACAAGATATTGTATGGAATTATTTGGATCCACCATTTACTGCTTTTTGTCCTGTTTTAAAGAAAGTTCTGCAAGTAAAGTTTTGAACAATCTAATGGCTTTGGAGAAAACACTTCAAACTGCATAATACCGGTATTAACATCTACAATATTCGGAAATGGCTAAGAAACAGGAAGCAGAGGGTTGAAATGAATGGACAGTTCTCCAAATGGAGTGATCTAGAAAGTGGAGTCGCCCAAGGACTAGTATTGGGACCTGAGCTTCCTAACTTGTTCAGAAATAGAGTTAGGGGCAAGCAGAGAGGTAGCCAAGTTTGCTGATCATACTAAATTGGTTAGGGCAGTTAAAAGAAAAAGGGATTGTGAAGTTAAATGGCAAATGCATGCAATGCGAATAATCCTCCCTGCATTGAGAGGGAAGGTCTGAAGAGAGACTGTCAATGCATTTGTGTGGATGTGATAACCTTCCCTGTGACCAGAAAGCCTTCTATATCAGGGTTCCTGATCACAAGTAAGTTTCCAAGCCTTATAAAACATGGAGATCATGGGGAAGATTCTACATGAGTGCCCTTAGCATACCGCTTCGGACTTTCCCTCTCAACGTGGGAAAGCTTAAAGCAAAACCTGTGCATGGGAGGTGGACTTTTGGGGTGGAAATTGTGTGACCACCCCTGCCCCTCCCTACATATGTTCAGGTGAATGCCTGAGTAGGGCTTAGGAGAATCCCCCAAAATTCAAGCCACTGCAACATGTGGCAGGTTTAACATTCTTCAGCTCATTTGTGCATTCGCCCTCAACATTGCTGATGCAAATAGGTTGCACTGATAAAACACTTTGAGACAGCAATCTTCTATGATTTCATAGAATTGTAGAGTTGGAAGGGACCCTGAGGATCATCTAATCCAGCCCCCTGCAATGCAGCTGCCCCATTTGGGGGGGGGGTCAAACCTGCAGCCTTGGCATTATCAGCACCCTGCTCTAACCAACTGAGCTATCCAGGAAGCAAATGTCATCAAGTTATTTTTGGCTGCTCTGAATCTTCCAAGATTCAGCTTCATTAGATGCCCCCTGGGTTTTGGTATTATGGACGAGAGATATTAACCACTTTCTCCACCCCATGAATAATCTTATATGCTGCTATCATTTACCTCTTTACCCATTTATCTTGTGTGGTGTGTCTGTGTGTAGAAGCAGGAGTTTGCAATTCAGAGGCAAACAGGCAGGGAGCTAATTTAGTTGACAATTCTTTTATTATGCAGAGCCTGTCTTTTTGGAATCTGATGTGGGGATGGCAGACTACGCTTTATGGGAGTGCTTTTGTGAGTGTCCAGCTAATGCGCTGCTTGTATTTTTGCAAACAAAGCTAGTATTACATAAGGCTCCAGCTTTCACTCATCTAAAGAAAACCAGACCAGCGCAATGCTTCCCCAGAAACTTCTATGTTTGGAGAAGCTGTGAGAATGCACACCCGCCACCAATACAGGTCACACTATTACAAAAAAACCTGTATGCATACATTCGAGAATAAAGGGGGAGTGATGAATAGTTTAAGGTGAGAATCAAGTTCACAAGGTAAGGTGTGAAAATCAACACAAAAGGTTGTGATAGTCAACCATCAAGCCAGCCTCACGCCTTCCTATCTTGTGAACTTTTTTTAGAAGTGCTAACCTTTATTCTGCTGAGAGAAAGAAATTATCAATCAAAAGGCTGGGTGTCATTTGTGAAATCATTCCTGAAGCTCTTCACACAGAAATTAAGGGGTGCAGGTGATCTTGGAGTGGACAAAAGCTTAGCAAATTCCCTGATTTCATCTCAGCAAGGCTCAGCTTTTGAACTGATTTCACTCGGCACCCCCTCATGAGCTGAATTCCACCTTTCATTGTAATCCTAAAGCAGTTAATGTGACCTTTTCAAACAATGAAATAGGCATTCTGATTATATCAGGGTGGCCAAACCTTTCCATCACAATGAGCCAGGAGCCAGAGTTGTAGTTCTTCTAGAATTGTAGTTCTTCTATTGTAGTTCTTCCATTCTTAAGGAAATCAGCCCTGAGTGCTCCCTGGAAGAACAGATCATGAAGCTGAGGCGCCAATACTTTGGCCACCTCATGAGAAGAGAAGACTCCCTGGAAAAGACCCTGATGTTGGGAAAGATTGAGGGCACAAGGAGAAGGGGACAACAGAGGATGAGATGGTTGGACAGTGTTCTCAAAGCTAACAACATGAGTCTGACCAAACTGCGGGAGGTAGTGGAAGACAGGAGTGTCTGGCGTGCTCTGGTCCATGGGGTCACGAAGAGTCGGACACGACTAAACAACTAAACAACAACAATATTCTGTTGGGGCCACCCAGAGTGGTTGAGGCAACCCAGTCAGATGGGTAGCATACTACTACTACTACTATGGTGGCATTCCACCACCACCACCACCATAACTTTCTTGTACCCTACCTATCCAACTGGGTTGCCCAGCCACTCTGCGTGGCTTCCAACAAGGATGCAACTTGTCTTCGCTTGTGCTTCTGCCGCCTGAGATGCTTCACCCTGCCTCATGGGTGGGCTGGCTCTGCCCATCAGCTCCAACAAGCAGTTATGAAGAACATAAGTCGTGCTCTTCCCATCTCTGCCCCCCACCATCACATCACTGTTTTATCAAAAGTCCTCCATGTATTGGGAGCTGAATGTCTGCAGCGGGAAACTTGCTGTGCTCCTGCAGGCTTCTGAGGCAATATCAAAACTCTGGAAGAAGAGGGTTCTACAACTCATGGAGAACCTATGTTGCTTTCTTTTATTCATTTACAAAAATCATATTCCGCTTGAACATTAAAAGAACCTCGAAGTGGCTTGCAAAAATATAAAAACCAGTTTAAAAACAGGTATTTAGAACATTGAAAAGATGAGTGAAATAAAGAGAAGCAAAATGGAACAAAACACATGTAACTTCTACATGTCTGTCTGTCTGTCTGTCTGTCCGTCTGTCTGTTTGTTTAGGCTTGCCTTAAAAAAAAACAACTTTTTTGTAAGAGCACCAAAAGGAGCACAGTGAAGATGCTTGCCTGATGTCAACAGGCAGGGAGTTCCACAGTGTGACTGCTACTATACTAAAAGATGGATTTTGTAAAACTGGAGAATGGGTAATATGTGGCTCTGGTAACAGTGCCAGTAATTCAGATGGAAGTAGCCAAGTGGGCATAAAGTAACATGTCTCAAGCTGTTGCAGGTTTTATATATTAAAAATACCCCCTTGCACCTGACCTGGTAGCAAATGGGCAACCAGTGCAGATCTCTGAGCAGAAGCGCCATATGCTGTTGGGGGGTCTCACGTCAGCATTCTGCGCTAACTGCAGCTGCCGGATAAAGCATGAGGGAAGCCCCACAGACAGGGCATTGCAGTAATCCAACCTTGTAGTCACCGTGATTAGAAGGGGCTGTGTATTGCAGACAACCAGCTCCCAGCATCTTCCCACTTCATGGCTGTTGGAGCAGTGATGGGGATGTGATGGATCTCTCTGTGTGAGGGGCATGCCTTCCCTCTCCCCTTGAAGTGATGGCCATGGGAGAGTGCTCAAAGAGAAATGGAAGCCAACGGGGCAGCGAAGGTTCAGAGGTGGGGCAGAGCGCACCTGCAGCAAACTAGGTTTCTCACTCCCTCCTTGCACCCAAGGATCAGATCCATCTCGGTTCCTGTACAACGGAGAGAAAGAGCCGGCCTTGCCCAGCTTCCCACGGCAGCGATTTCAATGGGCAAGAGGAGACGTTTCGCCTTCTCCACAAACAATGCGCACCACTGTCACTATGTTCAGGCAAGTGGGGAGTTCTTAGAAGCCGGCGCGGAGATTGCTAACTGCATACGGAGAATGCCATCTATTAGCATGCACTGAATGGAGTAGGCAGGACCTCTTAGGAGAAGTGCTGCCCCCCCTACAGTTCTCTGGTGTGCGCGCATCGCAAGAGACTTTTGTTGCAGGAATGAGGCAACCTTGGCGACATTTATTGGTTTATAAAAGAACCCCCCCACAACAAGTTTGCCTTCCTCACATCAACTCCTTTCCCCACAGGAGCCTGGCATGCCATTAATTGCAGCCGCCAATATTTTTTTGTTCTCCGCCTGCCAGCTTTTGCACAAAAATAAATGAAATTAAGTCAAAGCAACAGAGAGCAGAGAATAAATCAAGGTCGCTCATTACCTGCAAGGGTGAGGACCGTATTGGGTGGAAATCTTGTTCAATTAGGTGCAGGAATGTGGCCTGATTCCCAGGAACTGGGGGCAGAGAGAACAGGGATGAGATGGTAAAGTTGTTCCTAGATGTTACCCATCCCCCTTTCAGAGGAAGCGATTGGACAACTTGAATGCTCCTGGCGTATTAAAAGTAAAGCTTTCTTCCACATAGAATGTTAGCCCTAAGAACATAAGAATGTAAGAAGAGTTTTGCTGGATTAGGCCAGTGGCCCTATTCTCATCTGGATAGCTCAGTTGGTTAGAGCGTAGTGCTGATAATGCCAAGGTTGCAGGTTCGATCCCTGTAAGGGACAGCTGCATATTCCTGCATTGCAGGGGGTTGGACTCGATGAATCTTCAGGGTCCCTTCCAACTCTGTGATTCTACCACAGTGCCAACCAGATGCCCGTGGGGAGCCCCGAAGTGGGACCTGAGCACAACAGCACCCTCCCCTCCTGTGGTTTGAAGCAACTGGCCTTCAGAAGCCTAGCCTTGCACTTCCCTTGGCTAAGTTTCTACATGTGGGGAATCGACTTGCTGTTGAATCTGGATCAATGCACTCCATCCTACAACCTCATGATGTGCCACTTCATGCTCACTTCATTCCGAAAACCTGTGTAGAGCTAGGCTGCATTTCCACTTGACATTTAAAGCACCATTATATTGCTTTCCCGCCCCCCAACAATCCTGGGGGCTGTGGAGTTGTTAGGAGACCCCTATTCCCCCCACTGGCGGATGAAGGTGGGGGCGGTGCGGTGCCCTGCCCCTGGTGTCCGGGGGTGACATCGTGGCTGCCCCCGGGCCGCTCAGCACTTGGCGCATATCCCTGGGCCACTTGCCGCTTGCTGTGCACCCCCCCCCCCGCATGATCATCACTTCCCCGTGGATGGCACACCACGCCCCCTGGGATGCGCGCCAGCCACGGCCCCGATGTACGCTGCTCCTCGTGCCAGAGCAGGTAGTTTCGCCACTGATTCCCCGCACAGAGCTACAGTTCCCAGAGTTTTCTTGAAAAGTGGGATTGATTGCTAAGCCACGCTGAGAACACCAGCCCCACCTTCCTGATATCACTCCCCCACATTTCCTGGACTTTGAAGTCATCTTATTTTACTTGTTATTTTGTATTATATTTACTGTTTTTAATTAGGTTTTGTAATTCTGGATTATGCGGAATGCTTTATCTGAGTGGATGTAGCAACCGAGTAATTTCGTTGTTCCCACAAGGGGACAATGACAATCAAGATATCTATACATAGGAACATCCTTTCTTTACGGTGCCATTTCACACACTCAGGAGTAAGTCCCATTGGGCTCAATGGGGCTTAATCCCAGGTAAATAAATGGTGACAGGATTGGAGCCTTAGTGGACTGTTAAACCACACTGTAGCCCTGCAAGGGGGGGGGGAGAGTGATGGGGCGTCTGAACAACACTCAGCAGCTTTCGCAAACCGCGATCCCCAGGATGCTTTGGGAGAAGCCATCTCGGTTGGTTGAAGTGGCACGATAGTGCTTTAAAGGTATGGTGCAGATGCGGCCCATAAATTAGCACGTGGTGCAGAGGTCTTGTTCTTTAGGTGTTGATCGTAATCTTCGCCTGAGCGTCCGGTCCCTTTGACAGTTCCATCACACGGTTGGCGACACAATGAGACGAGTCTCGCGCCACTTTCAGTTCAGCAAGACTTGTCCTGGAGAACCTCCTGGTGGGACGCAGCCCAAGGGGCATGGAGCTTTTGATGAGATCTCGCCCAGCATGTTTAACTGCAGCCCAGACAGCCTTGATGATCACAGCCTATGAAAGTTTAATTATGGCATATGGCTTCATTTGACAGTACGGAGCAGGATGGAGCACATGGCTTAACCCATTTACCCTAGTGAAGTGATTTGCTGTGAGCAAACAATTCTACCCATCAATTTTGTGCTAATGGATTGTTCTATGCACTCCGACGATATACTATTACCCCATCATTATATTAATTTATTACAGGCATAGGTTTGCCGGTTCTCATTCTAGGCATTGCACCCCCTCTCTTAATGCCTGAAATTGCAAAATTTATGATACGGCCATGGGAAAAGCTTTCTTTTTCGCAGAACAGACACGTCCAGCCATCTCACTTCCTAATAAAAGCTTAAGAAATGTGATCGTAGGATGCCATTAAGGCTTCCAAATGAAAAGGCTATTCCCTCCCCCCATCTTTTTTTAAGTATGGCATTAATATTAAAATCTACCTCATGATTTGGCTGCAAGTGGAAACATTTGGGGGGGGGGGCTATTTCACAATATTTTATCCTGGCGGGCATGCAGTCCGTCCAACATTGATGCTTTTAATGGAGAGACCCAAGTATGATGAGAAAGCCATTTATGATCCTAAATTGTATTCATGAATGTGCGGGTTTCACCTCAGATGGAAACCATTTCTCTACCCCGTGATGACCTCAACATGTTTTAATGCCAGCCATAAACCTTTCCCGCAAATAATATGATAACCCCCAAGAGCTATCTAAATGAAGGATGGCTGGATTCAAATAAGAATTCAGATCAGAGGAATTGCTTTACAATTAGGTCATCATTAACTTAATCCGGACCCATAAATTATCAGCAACACGAATGTTCATGGGAAGGGACATCAGCAGTAGATAATCTGTTTAACAAGCAGAGGTTTCAAAGTTCAATCCCTGGCATCTCCAAGGAGGGCTAGGACATACCGCACAAATGTCAGGGACTGTGCTGAGGAGGGCTGTACTGAGGAGGAATGGTGGGAGCCTCCCCCTCCCCCTACTCCTGATCAGGATCCCGAATCTTCCCAGGAGCAGGAGGACAGTATAGATTTGGAACAGAGGTTTGCAGAGGGGCATAGTTCAGAAGCCAGAAGTTGGGAAATACTGGATGGGGAATAGCTAGGAGAAGAAACACTGGAAGAGAGAGGGCTAACGGATTCACAGTCTCTGGAAAACATTCCTCCGCTCAGCCCAAGGTCAAGGAGAGCTCAGAAAGTTTCAGAACAGAAAGCACAGGGGATACAAACTCAGATTATAAGGCACAGGAGTGACGTAGACTAATAGGAACAGAGGGGGTTGTAAACCTTAATTGGGAGCACCACCATTCTAGGTTGATGCTTTCTTTTGTCCTTTGCTGTGTTTATTAAAGACACTAACTGGTAAAAATTCCTTTCTTTTGATCTGCTTATTGAAGCCAATTCCCCCAAAGCCTGACAACAAATGTCCCATTTTAAGCAGGACATCCCGGATTTACAGAAGCCATCTCAGCTTCTTATCCCAATCCCGGATGTCCTATTTTGGCTCCCGTGCTCTGGCCGCACCAGAGAGTGGGACCAAAAGACGTGCATTTTTTGGTCCCATGCTATGGCAGGAGTCAGTTGGCTGACATCAGAGCACAAAACCAAAAAACCAAAATCAAACAACACACCAACTTACCCCCCTGTGTCTCCCACTCTTATCCCTCCTTCCGCTATGGCTTTCCAGCTGATGTACTTCCAGAAGCTGGTGCCATACATCTGGTGGTGGTAGCTTCCGAAAGTGCAGCACTGCCTTGGTGGGGGGAATTTAGAAAACCTGGTTAATCTTTTTTTGAATGTATTTCTGAGGATCTCTATGGTCTTGACTAGTATCTTATCACATGCTCACATTTTCACACGCCAGGTATGAAAATCTTTACCAGGCATCCTGAAGATTGGTGGCCTATCTGCACCCCAGAATTGAAATAGTTCCAGGGAATCAATCTCAAGATGGGATTGTGAAGTCTTGCAAATAATCAGGGTCATCATTGACTCACCTGAAGAAACCTGCTCGAAAATTGTGTGTGTGTGTGTGTGTATATGTGTGTGTGTGTATATATATATATATACCATTGTTTCAGGCAAGACTATATCCCAGCCCTACCTGGAGATTCTATGGGGATTCTATGGGGATTCCATGGGGTCACGAAGAGTCGGACACGACTAAACGACTAAACAACAACAACAACACCTGGAGATTCTGGCAATATTATCTGTGCTGTTAAAGAAGTAATAATTCATTTTCACATTCAGATCATTACTTAATGCTTCCGTCACCTGTGAATAACCGTCTGTTTTGCAACTGTATGCCCTTTGTTGTTGTTTAGTTGTTTAGTCGTGTCCGACTCTTCGTGACCCCATGGACCAGAGCACGCCAGGCACTCCTGTCTTGCACTGCCTCCCGCAGTTTGGTCAAACTCATGTTCGTAGCTTCGAGAACACTGTCCAACCATCTCATCCTCTGTTGTCCCCTTCTCCTAGTGCCCTCAATCTTTCCCAACATCAGGGTCTTTTCCAGGGAGTCTTCTCTTCTCATGAAGTGGCCAAAGTATTGGAGCCTCAGCTTCACGATCTGTCCTTCCAGTGAGCACTCAGGGCTGATTTCCTTCAGAATGGATAGGTTTGATCTTCTTGCAGTCCATGGGACTCTCAAGAGTCTCCTCCAGAACCTACCTCACCCTATTGGGATGTGCACAAATTTTCTTCTAATCCCTAATGCAATTTGATTAAGAAAAACTAAAACAAAAAACAAAACCGGGGGGGGGGGGCAACTCAAAGACAAATGTTCTATTATTAACACTCTTTCTAGAGCTATTGAACTGTAAATACTTCCAGATTAGGCAATTAAAATGTGAACACCTCATTTGGCATTGTCACTTTAAGTAAAATATTGCAGGGCTATTTTTAGTTAAAAGTTTGCGTGCTTAAAGAATGAGGAAAGTGTGGAGGGGGGAGGACACACACACTTCCTGGGTGAAACTGGCAAAGGTCATTTCTTTCCCCTAGTGACTTTGGAGAACTATATGCAGTTGAAACATGAGCTAAAATCCCATGATGACTCTGCTTGAGTCTGTGCCAGAGAAATGTTTGGCTGCCAGTTATTTGGCACTCTCAAAATTTACAAATTCCTTCAGTAGCACCTTAAAGACCAACTAAGTTTATATTTTGGTATGAGCTTTCGTGTGCATGCACACTTCTTCAGATTTACACTTTGAGGTCCACACAAGAGTTGTGGGTCCAGCCCTCTATTGCTGTAGATTGGCGAAGTTCAGTAATCTTCCTGATTCCAAACTATCCATGGTGCCTCATTAATTCATATTAAGGAAGGAACAGGCAGATTTAAGGATTGTGGGATCTATTTTATTCTATAGCAGAACCAACCTTGTCATTATTTCAGTACTGGGCGAGGTTGTTTTTGTATTCCTGGGCATTTTGGTAGCATACAACATTGCCCTGTCAAATCTGTTCATAATAATATCTTTCCATTTTTTGCATTATAGAAGGACATGATAGCCAAACTGACAGATATAAATAGAGAAAAACCAAAAGGTCTAGTGAAGAAGGAATGGGACTGTTTGAATGAATATTTTTTTAAAAAAAACAAGGTTCAAAAGCAAATATCTGGCTGAGTTTATAATGACCTCGTGAGTAGAAAGGGGAAGGTAGAATTACACACACACACACACACACACACACACACACACACTCTCTCTCTCTCTCTCTCTCTCTCTCTATATATATATATATATAGGATTGATATAATAAAGAAATACAGAAAGATATGAGATTGAAATGAAGTGTTGTGAAGTCGGTGGAAGTCTTTAATTTATCAATTGTGGTTATGTAACAAAGAATATGCTGTATGAAGTGTGTCTGTCTTCTTTCTTTCTTCTTTGTCTTTTACCTTTGTTTTTAATATTTTTATTGATGTATTGTTATATTTTGTTGATAATATTAATAAAATTGATTTTAAAGAAAAGAAGGACGTGATAATAGATTTGGATGGTATTATATTTTTAAAAAACATCAAACTAGGACCTGGGAGACCTGGGTTTGAATCCCCACACAGCAAAAGATCTAGGAGAACCCCCCAAGCTATGCATCTGCTCCTTTAGAGGAAGTGTAACCCCATCAACAGCAGGCAACCTCCCAGCCATCTGGTCTAGGGAACCACCCACTAACAGCTGCCAACATTCAGCTTCATTGAAGGTCAACAACACTGAAGGTCTTATATGAGAAAGGGAGAGAAAGAGTGAGAAGCTAGGAATGGCCATGGCGAGACACCTCCTTCCCTTTTGATTCAGAAAAAAAAGAACCCATTCACATCATCGTTATCATTTTCTGTTTTGTGGTTGGTTGGGAGATGGAGGTGGGTGATTGGAGAAGGAATGGACAGAAGAAGCCACGACTGTACTTCTCCTCCCCATAGAGAAGGTTGGAAGCCTTATAGCCTTAGAGTATTCACCCATCTATCTCAGCATTATCGTTGACTGGCAGTGACTCTCCAGAATCCATCTCCTAGCCCTACCTGGATATGCCAGAGATTTAACCTGCAAGCTAAGCTATGAACCATCCCCTAGAGATGTTTTTTATGGGGTTTATCAAACACTGCATGGCATTTAGGAAATCTCAATGACTCGGTGGAATGTATAACCAGCATTTTTATTTCTTTTTCAGAGTGTCTAAGATCTGCTTAAAGGAATGGAATCACAGGAGTAAATAGAGGATAACTGTGCAGGTGCAGTTAGGGTTCATTAATGTGTAGCTCACATCTGGCAACAAAGGAATATGTCAAAGTGTGTCACACCTGAGTGCATTGGGCTGCCTGATTTCTTAATAGGATGGCATCTCATTACAGGTGATTTTAGCAGATGCTAAAAGAAGTGGGGGAGGGGAGAATGCTAAAAGAGAGAAGATGGAGGAGGGGGCGAAATAGAGATAAAGTTTGAAAGGGCAGAAAGAATATGAACTAAAAAGACAAATCCTTGTCAACAAGTTATCTTAGACCCACGTCTTTAAGAGATGGGTTCGGATGATATTTGAAGAGATAGACCTCGCAAAATAACTGCTCACCTCAAAGACGGGGGCTTCTGTGGGATTAAAATGATGGCATCATGCAATTTGTGTAATCATGCAGGAAGAGTGATGACCCTGAAGAGGTCCCCTCCTCCAGTTTTCTACCATTCACATTAACTGGATCATTTGCTTGAGACATTATTTGCAAGGGTCAGTTCTATTTTTATTTTTTTACTATTTGCACAATGAAATCTACCCTGTTGTGTGTGCACATCCACACCCACCCGCACATACAGACACTAACCCAACAAGCATCCTTTGTAGAGAAATTCAGGGTTCCTTTGCAATCCAGAGAAAGCTGAGCTAAAAACACTTACAGAGCAACCCTAAACACAGGAAGCCACTGGAATTCATTAAACTGGCATAAAGGTAAAGGTAAAGGGACCCCTGACCGTTAAGTCCAGTCACAGACGACTCTGGGGTTGCGGCGCTCATCTCGCTTTACTGGCCGAGGGAGCTGGTGTTTGTCCACAGTTTCTGGGTCATGTGGCCAGCATGACTAAGCTGCACCTGGCAAACCAGAGTGGCACACAGAAACGCTGTTTATCTTCCCGCCGGCCGGAGCGGTAACTATTTATCTACCTGCACTTTGATGTGCTTTCAAACTGTTAGGTTGGCAGGAGCAGGGACTGAGCAATGGGAGCTCACCCCGTCGTGGTGATTTGAACCACCAACCTTCTGATCGGTTTAGACCACAGCGCCACCCGCGTCCCTTTAAACTGGCATTGTTGTTGTTGCTGTTTAGTCGTTTAGTCATGTCCGACTCTTCATGACCCCATGGACCATAGCACGCCAGGCACTCCTGTCTTCCACTGCCTCCCGCAGTTTGGTCAAACTCATGTTCGTAGCTTCGAGAACACTGTCCAACCATCTCATCCTCTGTCGTCCCCTTCTCCTTGTGCCCTCAATCTTTCCCAGCACCAGGGTCTTTTCCAGGGAGTCTTCTCTTCTCATGAGGTGGCCAAAGTATTGGAGCCTCAGCTTCACGATCTGTCCTTCCAGGGAGCACTCAAGGCTGATTTCCTTCAGAATTGATAGGTTTGATCTTCTTGCAGTCCATGGGACTCTCAAGAGTCTCCCTCCAGCACCATAATTCAAAAGCATCAATTATTCAGCGATCAGCCTCTGTTATGGTCCAGCTCTCACTTCCATACATCACTACTGGGAAAACCATAGCTTTAACTATACGGACCTTTGTCAGCAAGGTGATGTCTCTGCTTTTTAAGATGCTGTCTAGGTTTGTCATTGCTTTTCTCCGAAGAAGGAGGAGTCTTTTAATTTCATGACTGCTGTCACCATCTGCAGTGATCAAGGCATAGATTATCCTTATTCCGAATTCCATTCAGGAGCTGACTCAATCCTGGCAGAGGGACAACAAGCATTTTAAGTATATAATTTGACTTATACCACCTTTCTTGCTGGTGAAAGTTCTCCCTAGTCTCTGGGTCATGTGACTGAGCTGAAAGAGGTTAAGAATAGGTTTTAGTCTCTCCTTGCTCCAACCTTCCTTCACCAAGCCCAGTTTGGGTACTTACATCAGTATGTGTTGCTTGCTGAGCCAGCATAGTTGCAGCTCAGCCAGGTTGAAGGCCAGCACTGACTGAGTCCCAGAGCAGCCCAAGATCAGCCTTTTCCAAACCCATTCCAGTGGATCTTGGATTGCGCCATTAAACCCATGAGACTAGATAGGCCATTGGCCTGATGCTTTGTTTTTGTAAGAGGCTGAACATGAAGGGAATCTCCTCCCCCTTTTCTGGTCCCAAGGTAATGTTCAAAACATTCCATGTGAACTTTCACAGAATGTAAGCACTCCTCGCATTCCCAAATGGCTTCTTTCCATAGCTGCCAAGTTTTCGCTTTTCTCGCGAGGAAGCCTATTCAGCATAAGGGAAAATCCCTGTAAAAAAGGGATAACTTGGCAGCTATGCTTCTTTCTGTTGCATCACTTTGCTCATAGAAAATCAGCTTTAGGTGAACAATGCCAAGTACTAGAAGTACTACCGGTAGTACTAGAAGGCAAGTGAGCTGATTTTCTCTTTAACAAAATCAAAACAAAACAAAAAAGAAACCAGGTTTTGGGTTAACTGGAGGGAGTGTTGGGTGGTCTGCTCCCACTGCTTTTGTTGTCCTGGTTTTAAGTAATATTGGTTTTTTGCTGTTTTGTTATGCTATTTTTACAGTAACCAGCTCCGAGATTATTTTTTAAAATGAAAATCGGGCTATTTATTTCTCAAATAAACAAAAAGATAAAATTAAAGTTAAATTTCTTTGAGCTTAGCAGATACTCATGGCACTCCCAACATCTGCAATATAATATAGCCCTTCCTTACACACACACACACACACACACACACACACACACACACACACACCAATGGGCAGTTTGCTATCATTTTATAGATTTCCCCCCTATCCCAATAGATTAGAGCTAGCTGGGGAAGAAATGCCAGCTGGGACTGGATACTTGTTGTTTATTTTCCCCTGGAAATACTTCTGAGATGTGATTATCCAATCCTCCATGTCCCAGGGCTCAAATTAAGCCGTTCCACTGTCATCGTCTTTTGTGGTTCAAGAATCAGTCCACAGTCCAGCCATTTCAACTCAGGTGCCTATGATGTTCCCTAAAGACCCATTTCTCTATTTGTTGATGGTACTGGTGCATTTCTTGAGATCATACCATAAAATAAGTGCAAGACTGAACTGCATTCTCTCATGTATTTGGTTTATTTTTATGGCATGGCCGAATATCACACATTTCTTCTTTTTTAATCACCCCCTTGTTTTGTTGTGTGTTTACAAGGTAAATAGTATGATTGTTGCACCTAAATTTGCTCATCACAGATGATCTACACTCACTTGTTTGCAGCAGCCAAAGATCAGTTGTAGAGTAGGTTGAATTCAGTTCAGATCTGACAAACACAAAGCTCACTTAGTTCTATGAGATGGGAGCAAGTACCTTATCTGGGTCTAATCCAGCTTCCATTCCGGAGGAGTGCATTATTGTGTTTGTAACCCTACCAGACATGGGCAGCACAAAGGGTGAATACATATGCCAATTTCAGTATCTCTTAGCTTATCTCCCTCCCCCCATTTTGAGACCCATTTGGTACATTTCCACACAAGCTGCAATTCTTTAAAAAAGTTATTTACAAAATTAGCCAGCGCTTTCCCCTACTACAGTCAGACCTTGGTTCCCGAATGCCTCCATTATTGTTTGGTTTTTTTAAAACATATTTTTTATTATTAAAGATTTCCTTGGTTTACAAAAGCATGTGTAATGTCTCTTTTTTCAAGTTACATTTTCTACAGATCAGTTTCATTTGTTGAGACATTAGTGTTACATTAGGAAGAAAAGGGGGAAAGAGGTGGAGGGGGCCATGGTGGGTGGAGTCGGGTGGCAAAGATACCTCCACATGTGGTGGGAATGCCCCAAAACAACAACCATACAGTGGTACCTCTGGATGCAAACGGGATCCGTTCCGGAGCCCCACTCACATCCAGAGCAGTACGCCCCCACTCACATCCAGAGCAGTACGCAACCTGAAGCGCTGAATCTGTGCATGCTCGTTGCATGATTTGGCGCTTCTGCACATGCATGTGACATCATTCAGTGTGTCTGCACATCCGCAAATCGCCGAACCCGGAAGTAACACGTTCTGGCACTTCCGGGTTCGGCGCGGTCGTAACCTGTGATGTACGCAACTCGCAGCGAACATAAACAGAGGTATGACTGTACGAGAAATATGCAAAATAACTAAGCAAGTATTAGAAGTCACCCCAGAACTGGCCCTACTGAACATCTTCCAAGATAATAACACCCACTCACATCACAAAGAGCTCATAACCCACCTACTCTCAGCAGCCAGAAGCACCCTAGCCAGACACTGGAGAGACCAAAATGCTAAGAGAGGATACAACTACACGCCTCCATCATTGTATGTTTTGTCTCCCGAATGCTGAAAACCCAGAAGTAACTGCTCCAGCTTTAAAACGGTTTTTGGAAGCCGAACGTGTTATAGGCAGCTTCTGTTTTGAGTTTCCCTATTGTATTGAGGCTTCTGCTTTCACTTTTCGGTTGTCAAATGTTTTGGAAGTTGAATGGTCTTCCAGAACAGATTCTGTCTGACAACCGAGGTTTGACTGTATACACATTTTTGGAAGTGATGCATTTGTAGATGTTACTTTCACCAATAGATGCAATTTTATGCACATTGTTTGGCTGGAGAATTGCAGCACAAAATTTCCAAGCATTAGCTGTGTTTCCATTTGAACATTGTTTTGAGAATGGTTTAGTTTAGCCTCGATGCACCAGCTGAATCCCAAACACATCTCTGTTTTACCAGATTCTCTTCTTCTTCTTTGGCGATCACGCGTAGCCGAGTAAGATTGAATTCCATAAACACAGTTTTAACAGTGAGTCCGTAAGTGACCGTGGAGGATAATTCTGGATCCACACATCCTTCCACAATGGGGACATAGGTTTCCAGGCAGGAGTTGATCACAATGAAAGTTTGCCAAGCGTGCCTTCCTCTTAGCACGTTTCTCCCTTTCGTCCTGAGTTCAAGCGTCTTCAAAGCCTTTGGTAAAGGCTGTTCTCCAACTGGAGCGCTTGCAGGCCACTGTTTCCCAGTTGTCGGTGTTCATTTTTTAAAGATTTGCCTTGAGGGAGTCTTTAAACCTCTTTTGCTGACCACCAGCATTACGCTTTCCATTTTTAAGTTCGGAATAGAGCAGCTGCTTTGGAAGACGATCATCAGGCATCCGCACAACATGACCAGTCTAAGACTTGGCTGCAGTCTTAGGTTCTAAGATTGCAGCCAAGGACCGTTGTGTATGTTCTCCAATCTAAAGCACTAGTACAGCTGAATCCCTCCAGAAAATGATAAATGGTGATGTTTCTGTAAAACAATCTAATTGTATCATCTCAGGTTATCGCTTCTGAGTTTTTATTTCATGCTTTCTCTCTCTTTTTTTTAAAAAAAGACTGTACTTTGGTTGGGGAGAGCATTGTTTCATTAACAATGAAAGGTTCCACCAGCTCCCTTTCAACCGTCTCCAAAAATTAACTCCCACCAAAAGGTACGGCAGACAATCAAGGCAGAGGCAACGGGTGCATCAAAGTCATCGTCTGCAGAGTCTTCAATTAGAAAGAGGCTGCAGGTGAGAGGGATGGAGAATGAGACAGAAGAAAATTTAGCATGCTTCAGAGCCACGCACTTCGATGGAGAAACTTTACCTCTGAGAACTGGGGAATCAAAGGTTTTGAAAATTCAAGCATTTATCTTTTGGCTGTGGGTGGCCCAGTCCTGCAATCCAGATTTCTATATATACAAGTGAGATTGAAATATAGAGAGAGACAAGTTCTGACACCATTACAATCACCATTCATTTCCACTGAAACTTCCATTTTTAAACCTAGCTCATAATTTACTGAATCTCATTACAGCACCCTTGCCTTGCTTTCTGGGGGGACAAAATAAATAAACTCCAACCCATACGTACATTTTCTCATTGCCGACGTGTTATACACGGCAGAGGTTTTCCGCCAAAGCAATCAGGCTAAGTGAAAGCTCAGAATGAGCTCTCCTTTCAAATGCATCGGCTCCTGGTGGCTCACATTGCTCACCTCGAGCACAGTTTTTCATCAAAGAAATATACGGGGAGAGCATAAAATTGTTACATCTAAGAGCTGCCAATCCAAATAAAGGACAGCTATGATTCGCTTAAGTTAAAAAAAGATACGCTGTCAAATTTTCTTACCTTTTTTTGGGGGGGGGGGCTAGGTTTTTCTTATAACGGAAGACCTCGCAAGGCTGTTAGGCTCAGTTTGCTTAACATGGTTCAGGATTCAGTTGGCTAGCCCAAATATACAGTAGTACCCTTCTTGACTCTAATGTTCCCTGTGGTCTCTCATTGGCATTAGCCACAGAGCTTCCCCAGTTGATTATAAGATCAGATACAAACTGCGGGAGGCAGTGGAAGACAGGAGTGCCTGGCGTGCTCTGGTCCATGGGGTCACAAAGAGTCGGACACGACTAAATGACTAAACAACAACAACAATTCCAGATCTTTGTTCAGCAAAATTTTTAGCGTGGGCTCTGGTTCAGCCGGCCAAATATCTGTTTTGTGGTTCCGTCTACTGCAGAAACCAGCAGGGAGAGTGACTTTATAATATGTAATAATAATATGAGCAACCCCCAATTTGCATCGGGGTTGCATTCCAAGTCATCACACTTATCAGTGCAGCACGTATAAGCCCCCACTGACTTCTTATGCCCCCGCCACACCCGTTATGTAGATCCGAAAAAAGCCCCCATGTGCACAGTTGTGCATTCTTTGAACACATACTCTCCAATGTTTATCAGATGAAAATAGGGACATCCTATTCAACAACAACAACAACAACAATTGTACCCCGCCCATCTGACTGGATTTCCCCAGCCATTCTGGGCTGCATCCAACACACATAAAAACATAATAAAACATTTAACTTTTTTTGAAAAACAAAACAAAACACTTCCCTATAAAAGGCTGCCTTCAGATGTTTTCTAAAGGTTTTATACAGTAGTTATCTCCTTGGCTCGATAGTCACATAACTCCATTCCCTTCAACATTTCTCTGATGGAAATAGGGACATCCTAAGGAAAAATGGGGCTTTCCAGGATCAAATGAGAAACTGTCCCTGGAAAATAGGGACACTTGGATGGTCTGTGAACATGCCCAAAATGGGAGTTGCCTGTACTCCGTGTGGTCAGGTAGCATCTCCCAGAATCTCTAGGCCATGGGTGGGGAACTTTTTACAATTTGCATTCCTATCTGAGTGATCTTCCAGGGATCACATGCTAGTGGGGAGCAGGGCCTGAGGCAGAAGAGGGTGGAGCAATGAATACATTTTCCCCTTTGTACAATGAGTTAGTTTCTACACTCTCTCACATGTTATCAGAGTTCAAGGATACTCTCTAGCCAGGCAGAAACACTCCAGGAGGGTTCAAAGCAAGACTGCAAAGCAACAAGGGAGAGTCCCAAGCAGGACCGGTGCGTCCATTAAGGTGAACGAGGCAGCTGCCTAGGGCGCCAAAATGGAGGGGATGCTGGCCAGCCTGCCCGCCGCCTGCCGCTGCCCGGTGCTGCCCGGGGCCGCCTCCACTGCGCCTGTCAGCTGTTGAGCGGCTTCAGGCTGCTTTACAGAGGCATGCATGCCTCCGGAGAGCGGCCTGAAGCCGCTTGACAGGTGCAGTGGAGGCGGCCCCAGGCTCGCGCTTCCCGCACAAAGCTCCGGAGGCGTGCGGGGAACGCGAGCCCGGGACCACCTCGCTGCGCCTCTCAGCTGTTTTTATTTTATTTTATTTTATTTTTTATTTTTATTTTTTCTACTTTTGATTTTTTCCTATTTTATTTTTATTTATTTATTTATTTTATTTTTTATCCCACTTTTATTTTTTCTAAAAAAGGTCAACAACTCTAGGAAATGGGGGTGGGCGCCAGAAGGTGATCTCGCCTAGGGCGCAAAAAACCCTAGCACTGGCCCTAGTCCCAAGAACTACAAAAGGTCTGGCGTGCCATATTTGGCCACTGGGGCTGAGGTTCCGCTCCCCTGAAATACCTCTTTCCCTTGCTTTATAATGCAAGGGACCATTGCTTACGTTTCTGAGAGGGGGGAGGGAGAGGTCTGCTGATCTGCCCAAATTCGCCCACTGGAGAAAATCTGAAGCATATCAAAAGCTGCAGCTCTGTTCTGCAAGAATCACCTTCTCACGCCGAAGAGAAATTTCTCTCTTTTTTAAAAAGGGGGGTGGAAAGAACAGAAGGAATTGCTAAAATTGTATTTCTTCACATGTCCCAAGAACTGACAGACTGGTAACTCTGAACTGTTTGGTTACATTTGTTCGGTTATTAAATATAGATAAGGTTTGCAGTAAGACAGCTTTGCATGTCATTATTGCAGTGAAATAGCTGATAAGCAAATATTGGGCTTCTCAAAGGCAAACACTAAGCTTCATGGCCAATCTAACACCAAATATGCAAGATCACACCCTTGGCTCAGCCTTTGTTAATTCAGGACAATTAACTTCCCTGCTTCCATAGACCAGGCGAATTCATGGTTATGCCTGCAATCGTCCAGCAAATGTTGAAGTAAAGGTAAAGGACCCCCCTGGATGGTTAAGTCCAGTCAAAGACGACTATGGGGTTGTGGAGCTCATATCACTTTCAGACTGAGGGAGCTGGCGCTTGTCCACAGACAGCTTTCCGGGTCATGTGGCCAGCATGACTAAACCGCTTCTGGCACAATGGGACACTGTGACTGAAGCCAGAGCGCATGTAAACGCCGTTTACCTTCCTGCCACAGGGGTACCTATTTATCTACTTGCACTGGTGTGCTTTCGAACTGCTAGGTTGGCAGAAGTTAGGACAGAGCAACGGGAGCTCATCCCATCATGGGTATTCAAACCACCGACCTTCTGATCAGCAAGCCGAAGAGGCTCAGTGGTTTAGACCACAGCGCCACCCACGTCCCCAGTAATTGCGTTACTGTACAATTGTCCAGCAGTGCTAGAGTGGGCATGGGTGTTCAGAGAAATAGTTCATGGTCGGGCGGGGAAAGGTGTGTTACTTGTAACTTCAGGTCATTGAGTTACGGCTGATTCCCTCACAATATTACGCAGTGGAAGAGAAGCAATGAGAAACCAAGGTGGGTTGTGCCTGTTGATTATTTACTGCATAGCATGGGATGATGCATAGCAGAACTATCTTCTAACAAATTGCTTAATTTGTCCAATTAACAAGGCACTAGAAAGACATACAACTTCAACAATACTGTGGGACTCGAAATCAAATTAAAAACATTAAGGCTGAAATTAATTTTTTTTACAGAGTATCTCCCTCAAATGTGGGGAAAACCAGATAAAAAAAATCTGAAACTAGTCAGAGTTTTTTTGGTTAATGATTTGCTGTCCCTAACTGAAATAAAAATATAAAACGAAGTGGATCATTCTTCTTCTTCTTTTTTTAAGAGTCTTCTGGGGTCTTGAAGGAAGTTTAGGGAAGTTTTTAATGTTTGCTGTTTTATTATATTTTTAATATTTTGTTGGAAGCTGCCCAGAGTGGCTGAGGAAACCCAGCCAGATGGGCGGGGCATAAATAAATAAATTATTATTATTATTATTATTATTATTATTATTATTATTATTATCATAGCAGTCAACTTTCGGATTTGAAAATAAGGGATCAGCAGCCTCACCTGTCCCGGGGACAGTCTACAGTATATCTAACAATCCAGGATAGCAGCGGGAAACGGCGCTGGAATAAGGGAATTTCCAGCAAAAAAAGGAAAAGTTGACAGCTATGATATTATTATTATTATTATTATTATTATTATTATTATCTTGGCTACAAGCCAGAAAATTGATCTTCAACCATTGCGGAAAGCAGGCATGTCTTCACCCAGCACAAAGTGCTAAAGCAGAGGCTTTCAACCTTTTTGAGTTTACAGCTCCCTTTACCAACTATATTCATTGGAGGGCACCCCTGTGGGGCTCAGGAACCCAGTTATGTCACCCTGTGCCTGCAGAACTGGCAGCCCCTCACCCTTTTCCGAACACCCTGCCTTGTGAAGTGTTCACTCAGCCGTCTCTCCTCTCTCCTCTCCCCTCCCCCTCTCCTTGGGAGTCCTCTGGGCAGCCGCAGCTGCCGCCTCTGGTCTCTGAGCTGCACCCCCCTTGCCCCAAAGAGATGTGCCTCCTCAGACTGCCCTACAGGGGCCTGGGAAGCACCCCCTGGCCAGCCCCAGAGGCACCATTCACCTGGAGACCTTGTAGCCAGGGCTGCTGCAACAAACAGCTGTGCAAGCTTTTGGGAGGCAGAGACCTGAGAAGTCATCAGAGGAGGGAGGGAAGGAAAGAGGGACAGAAGCCAGTGTTGCCCACGGCACCCCTGACTATCATCTAAGGCACCCCAGGGTGCCATGGCACTCTGGTTGAAAACCACTGTGCTAAAGGATTGTTCATTTGTGCATGTCGTAACTGGGAGAGAAAGTGCTACAATGTTGGCATTTTAATAGCAGGAAACAGTTGGGTGTGGTCCAATTGTTCATAGAATCAGAGAATTATAGAGTTGGAAGGAACCCTTAGGGTCATCTAGTTCAGGCATCCCCAAACTGCAGCCCTCCAGGTGTTTTGGCCTACAACTCCCATGATCCCTAGCTAAGAGTACCAGTGGTCAGGGATGATGGGAATTGTAGTCCAAAACATCTGGAGGGCCGAAGTTTGGGGATGCCTGATGTGACGATGGGTCCCACTCTCTGTTACTATCAATGCGACACAGGAATTCAGAGGGGAAAACACCCACCCTCTTCTCCTGCCGCCTCAAAAATAAACCCCTTTTACTTGTGGGTTTCTTAGTAAGGAGAGCCTTCCAGCTTACGTGGCCCGGTACCTTAAGAAACTCTAGGCTGTCCGGCGGAATAACCTCTTGCCTACAGTAAAGGGTCTCCCTCAGTTTGATTCCCCACTGTAAAAGTTTGCCCTTTTCACTCTGGCAACTTCTTGGCGCCTCAGGTTACCCTACTAAGCCTCCTCCGTGTAACTCCAGGACACAAACTGCCACCTCCCTGCCTGAGGTGAGTTTTGCCCTCTCTTGAGCCACCACGGCTGTGAGTCCTGATACCTCGCTGGAATAATAAAGACGGACCCTTTTTGGCAAAACAGAGATGAAGTTTTATTGTCTTAAAAGCATAAGTGTTTCTTTAACGTGTCATGTATTTATCTGCCTTGTTTCAGTTGTACAAAAAAAACCTCAGTCAAACATTTAACTTCAAGTTTTCCTAAATCTTATCTAAATTCACAGTCTCCTGACCTCTCCACTTTCTTCCTATATCACACCACACCCTCCTCCCTCTCCCTAACTGACCAAACCGACACTCCCTCCTTTTGAACTGGGAACAGTCCCGCCCCCATCGAAATTCTATGTCAGTCAGGCTGGAGGTGGATTAACTCTTTGCCAGCCAGGTAGGAATAACCATTTCAAAACTGCGTCAATTTGTCACACCTGATCTAGTTCGACCTCGACAATTTTTCAATCTCAACTAGATCATATATGACAGATGGCCATCCAACCCCTGTTCCTCCAAGGAAAAAGAGTCCACCACTTTTTGTGGAAGTCTGTTCAACTGTCAAACAACTTATATTCTCTTAAAGTTCTTCCTTACGTTTACTCAGAATCAGGGCCATCTTAAGTGTATCGGGCGCCATGGCGCGATGATCCCTCCGGTGCTCCTTGTGCTTTGCCGGGCAGGGCCAGGCACAGCAGGCAGCCGGAGGGCGCGGCGTGACAGGCAGGGACGCTGCCAGCTATGCTCCGCCTTGGCCGAAGCGGCGGAGTGGCGGAGTGGGAGCCCTAGCTGCCACCCCGACAGAAGGTTTGCCTACAGAGCATTGTGGGGCAGCGCCTGCCCACACTCCTTCAAGTCACAGCGAGCACAGACAGCGCTGCTCCACAATGCTCCGTGGCACCTCATTTGCATGTAAATGAGGTGCCGCAGAGCATTGTGGGGCAGTGCTGTCTGTTCTCACTGTGACTTGAAGGAGTGTGGGTGGAAGGTAGCCCTGTTTCTCTTCCCTGCCGCCCCTCGACAGAGGCAGCTCCGCCGCCGCTGCCACCTCACTTCAGCCACCGCTGCCGGGAAAGGAGCGAAGCGGGCAAGGTGGAGGCATGGGCGGCTCCATGTGCCTTCTTGATGCGCCCCCTGCTGGGCAGGCACCCTGGCACACCGCACCAGTCAGCCCAATGGGAAGGACGGCCCTGCTCAGAATCTCTTTTCCTGTAAATTGAATCCATTGGTTTGAGTCCTACTCTCCAGAGCAGAAGAAAACAAGCTTGAAGAAGAAGAAGAGTTTGGATTTGATATCCCGCTTTATCACTACCCGAAGGAGTCTCAAAGCGGCTAACATTTCTCCTCCTCCCCCACAACAAACACTCTGTGAGGTGAGTGGGGCTGAGAGACTTCAAAGGAGTGTGACTAGCCCAAGGTCACCCAGCAGCTGCATGTGGAGGAGTGGAGAAGCGAACCTGGTTCCCCAGATTACGAGTCTCTTAACCGCTCTTAACCACTACACCACACTGGCTCCATCTTCCTTTAATACCCTTGAAAACAGCTCACTAGGCCCTGAAGATTCAAATTCATTTAAAGCAGCTAGGTGTTCCCTTACTACCTCTTTGCCTATCTTGGGCTACAGCTCCCTCCTTACATCATTTATTCTCTTATCACCAGCTTGGGCATCACTCTCTTTCTGGGTGAAGACAGAGTCAAAGTAGGTGTTGAGTAGTTCCGCCCTTCTCTCTGTCACCCAAAGCATTTTTCAATCTTCTCCATGCAGAGGACCCACTAACTGCTTTTTCTTCCTCTTCTTTGGAACATAGCTGAAGAAACCTTTATTATTATTTTTAACCTCCCTTGCAAGCCTGAGTTCGTTCTGAACTTTGGGCTGCCTGATCTCCTCCTGCAGCTGTTGGTTACTTGTGCATACTCTTCCATCATGATTTCTCCTTTCTTCCATTTCTTATACATTCCCTTTTTTACATCTCAGGTCATCTTTCTGCTCCTTATGCAGCTACACTGGTTTCTTTTAGGTGCCTCCCACTTTTCTTTCTTGTTGGAATTGTCTGCATTTGGGCCTTCAATATTTCGCCTTTTAGAAACTCCTATTCATCATGAACTCCCTTCTCTTTGTGTATTTCTGACTATGGGACTTCACCCAGTAGTTTCTTACGCTTTTTGAAATCAGCCTTCTTCAAGTCCAGAGTGCTTGCCTGACTATACTCAGCTTTCCCTTGCCTGTGTATAATGGAACCCATCGCTTCTCCCTAAGGTTCCCTGTACTTTCACTTTATTGATAAGTTCATCCTTGGTGAGAACCAGGTCCAAGAGAGATGACCCCCTTGTTGCTTCTTCCACCTTCTGGGAAATGAAATTGTCAGCAAGGCAATGGAGGAATTTGTTGGAGCTTACATTATTGGCAGAGTTTGAGTTCCAACAGATAGCAGGGTAGTTGAAGTCCCCAATGACTACTATTGTATATCTCTCCTTTTTGAATGTTTGGTAATCCACTCTAGGGAGGCATCATCTAAGTCCGCAGTATGTCTTGGAGGTAAATAGCAGACTCCCACAGCAAGGTCACTATTGTTTCCCTCTTCTACAATTTTTACCCATATACTCTTAATCTGCCTTCCAAAACCTTTACATATAGTGCCACTACTCCTCCCTTCCTGTTTGACCTATTTCTTTTGAGTAGGTGGTACCCCTCAATTTCTACATTGCAGTCATGAGTCTCATCCACCAGGTTTCAGTAATACCAATTAGGTTATATTTGCCATCTGGTATTAAGAGCTCAAGTTCTTCTTGCTTGTTTCCCATATCCTGTGCATTTGTGTAGAGACAAGTAAAACTATGAGTCATTCCTCTGGTCACTGCTGATTCTGTCCCATGGGCATAGCCAGAATATATGTGGGGAGGGGGGCAGGATTTTTGTTGGGGTGGGGCAGAACTGAGCTATCTGCCACGTGGTTGATCAGCTAGTAAAGTATTTTTATGTACTTACTTGATTTGGGGGGGGTAGCTGCTCCCCCTGCCCCCTGGCTATGCCCATACTCTATAGGGAGCTGTGTGCCATCTCCACACATCTCTTCCTTCTCTGGGGAGAAGAAATCATTCTGTACACTGCCACCTCAGTGTGTCCTGAGGTCTGCAACCACTGTACCTGCTCCTCTGGCTTACAACTGGTGTTTGAGGTGAGGGGGTGGAATCAATTTTGAAGCACCAGAGACATAGCATGGCTCCTTGCAGTCCTCTTTGTGTGTGTGTCATGTTCCTCCAGGAGTTCATCTCCTGCATTGGGCGATTTTTCCTCCTGCATCTCTGTTCCAGAACAGTCCACTCTGGTACATCAAAGCTTCTGGCCCCAAGTTAGTATGTTAACACAGGTAAGCACTGTGCATTCAAAAATACCATTGCAAAGAAGCCAGACTCTTGCAGCTAATGGTAAATGGACCACAAATGCCCATAGAGGGGAGATGTGGGCATTAAAATCCAAACTCATATGAAGTTGCGTTCCCTGTTCCTCTTTTCCTCATCTCTCTGTCTCTGTTCTCATTGCTCCTCAGATAGTATCTGAAGAAGTGTGCATGCACACGAAAGCTCATACCAATAACAAACTTAGTTGGTCTCTAAGGTGCTACTGGAAGAATTTTTTAAAATTTTGTTTCTGTTCTCATTGTCTCTGTGTGTTTTAAATTTAAAAATTGCTTGCCAGTGGCAATTTTTCTCTTGCCAGATTTTCCTCTTGTGCCACAAACGACTTAGGATTTGTTACTAAGGATTTCAAAGTAGAGTGGGACTCCCTTTGATTCTGGCCATTTTTCTTTGGATTCTTTTTTATTTTTTAACTCGCCCTCCCGGTATCTCCACATCCGGTGGCTATTTGTTTCAGCCTTACACAGATTAAAGGGGGGGGTGCCTTAGCCTCATTCCCAGAGATTCCAGTGGAGAGTCGGTCTGGCATTGCTTGTAGTGAATCCTCGTACTGCAAATGTCACACAATGGTGGGTTTCAAGCATCAGATTCTCCCCCAAAGTTAGCAGGTTTGTAAAGTCCTTGAGTGGAGCTGACATGGACCTGAAAGTCCCCCCCCCACAAAAAAAACAGTCAAGTTTGCTAACTGAGGAGATATTTCGGCTGTCACGCATAATGAAATGCTCTTGGGCCTATAACTTTTTAAAGGGTCCAGCATTGTGTAAGGAGCTTAAATTGTAACCCACCTGATAGACAATTTGCTTTTGATATTACATACTCAGTGCTTTTTTTCTGGGGGTGGTACGCACACCCCTAAACATTTTGTGAATCTTTGTACTTTTGTCCATTTACTGTATTTATTTTTCCCATTTTGAACTATAAAATGGTGATTTTTTTGAGTCAAAATGAGAGTACCCCTAAACAATTTTTAGAAGAAAAAAAAGCACTGAGTATACTCCCTTTTTCAGTTGTTCAAATTGCCAAGTACTGGTAGCTGCCTGGATATTTTCTGCCAGGATGTGCTCATGCCATTCCAGGCTCTGCCAGAATAGTTTCTATCTTTTTTGTGGAAGGCACATCAAGTGTAACTTACATGGTATCTGAAGTATCTTCAATATGTGTAGAGTATCTTCAATATGTGAAGTATCTTCAATATGTGTCTGGGGCATGCTAGCTGTCTTCTACTTTACGAAATAGTTGCAGATATCCACAGCTAAACAATTTGAAACGGCTCTGCTTCTTTACTTTCTCTCTGTAGCAGCCATATATAGAAAACCCTTGTGCCTTTCTTTCAAACAATCAAACCAGTAGCACCAAGTTTCGGTTTCCCAAGGAAAGGATTTTTGCTACGCAGCTTTCAAGATGTTTGGTTTCTATTCTGCTGGGTTACTTTTGGTTTCTATTCTTCATCCGCATCTGCCCCTCAAAAAAAGCAGGGCTGGGTGAAGGAGAAACCCCTGGGCTCCTCACCTGATCGCAAAAAAGGCACCACCATAGCTGCCAAGTTATCCCTTTTTTTAAGGGAAATTCCCTTATGCTGAATAGGCTTCCTCGTGAGAAAAGGGAAAACTTGGCAGCTATGGGCACCACAACTCCTTTGTTTATATTATCATTGTATTTTTAGGCTTTCCAGATCAGAAACAGCATCATTCTTCTGAGCCACCTGCTGGTCCAGGAAGGCTATCCTCCAGAAAATTGCTGAAAGTTTGAATCTGCCAGCCACTCACAATACAGGTGAAACTCAGAAAATTAGAATATCGTCAAAAAGTGCATTTATTTCAGTAATGCAACTTATTATTTTTTCTTTTTCTTTTTACAAATGCTTTCTTTTGGAAATTCCACAGTAATAAAACAAATAGTTACAATAATACAAAAATAAGCATCGCTATTACATTTCATTAATTACATCCCATTTATAATTGATCCGCCTAACGACAAATAATTACAATTACAACAAATAAAGGCTTGACATATCTTGCTTTGCATGTCATGCATCTATCTCATATATTGGTTTCTCCTTTTAAATTGCATTACTGAAATAAATGCACTTTTCGACGATATTCTAATTTTCCAAGTTTCACCTGTAGGTCTTGAAGATCACTCGAAACCTGTTGTTGACTAGGGGTGTGTGTGTGTGTGCATTAAAATAAATAAATACATTTGGGAGTCCAGGGGGACAAATGCTTCCCACTGTGGACCCCCATGCTGGTAGGGATGATACTTCCCACGACAGCAACCTGAACTACAGAGAAAGTAGGAAACTAATTCAAGCCGTCGCATACAAACACCCATTGAAGTGATTGTTTATGGCAGTCACAGCACAGATGTAAATTGGAATCAGCCACAAGCACAGACCGAGAGTATTTAATCTCAACCTCAGCTGTAATTTTGCTTTGAAAGGTTGAGGCAAAATCTGCCCTTTAATTATCATAATTCTTAGCGCGTCAAAGTTGGTGGAAAGTCTCAAAGAATAATTAATCAGCAAAGGTTGTTGTTGTTGTTGTTTGCATACCAAGGGTAGCCACCTGCCCTACTTTACACAGGACAGCCCTAGGTTTGAAAGACTTTCAGAGGACAGACTTTGGTGTGAAGGAACTGTTAAAAACATGGGCGTACCCAGGATCAAAACTAGGGGGGGGCAAGGGGAGGGGCCAAGGCACGGAAGGGGAGGGGCCACAAAGTGGGCGGGAACAGCGAACTCGCGCTCCGCCGGGCTGTGCCCCTCCCTAGAAGCAGGGCTGGTGGGCGGAGGCGGAGCCCAGCCCAGCGGAGCGCGAGTTCAGCGTTCCTGCCCGCCGCGCCGCGCTCTCTGGTTCCCCGCCGCGCTTGGCCTTGCCTGAGGGCGCGCCGGGGAGCTGGAGGGAGGGTGCGGCGCGGTGCGGCGGGAATGGCGAACTCGCGCTCCGCCGGGCTGTGCTCCGCCTCTGCCCACCAGCCCTGCTTCTAGAGTAGGGCAGCTGCCCTAACTTGCCGCATGGTGGGTACGCCCTTGGTTAAAAATCTGCTCCTTTTCCCTTATGGGTTATCCAAGAGTCCTTAAGTGGGTTCCCTATTGGTAAGAGAAAATAACAGAGGCCAACCAGAGAATATTGAGAAACAAAGGAGCTAGTAAGCCTGATTTTTATTAAATTGTTGCAACAGGGTGATCACTCACCACACGCAGGAGGGAGGAGGAACCCAGAACAATGGTGCGCAAGCCCTTATATAGACTTTTGAAATTGCCCACCCTGTAGCTCAAGACCACCCCCAAAAAACATCATGCATACATCACAGAAGGAGGTGGTCTACAGTAGAAATACATCACAGGAGTAATCAGCAGTAATCCTGTTTGCCAGGATATCTGTTAATGGTCACTGATTGTTTTACCTGGGCAGCCTGGCCATTCTTTTGTGATGGTAAATACTTTCATTCCTGAATCCAGGTCACAGGCTCACCCTGTTCATACACAAATACACACTTAAGACAGGTAAGCAAAAGAGAGTGGAGAGGCTTTCCTATTTCCTTCCTCCTTGCAGAGAAATATTTGATGTCAATTCACCTTGGGAAAGTCAAAATGGCTTCAGGATTGCTCTCCTGTACTATTTCAGACACGTGGCTTATATACTTATATATGTGTTTGCCTTGAACATTTATGAATGTTTATTTTATATTTGGGGCCTTAGAATTCTTATAACAGCATCTTTTCTGTCAGAAGTGCCAAACCTGTGGCCCTGCACATTCTGCAGGACTACATCTACCATCGTCCTTAGCCATTGGCCATGCCAGCAGGGTATGAAGAGAGTTGTAGTCCAGACACTGAGGTCCACCTCCGAGGGCCTTCTGGTGGTTCCCTCTTTGTGAGAAGTGAGGTTACAAGGAACCAGGCAGAAGGCCTTATCGGTAGTCGCACCCACCCTGTGGTATGTTTAATCCAGAAAAGAGACTGAGAGGAGATATGATTGTTGTTGTTGTTTAGTCATTTAGTCGTGTCCGACTCTTCATGACCCCATGGACCATAGCATGCCAGGCACTCCTGTCTTCCACTGCCTCCCGCAGTTTGGTCAAACTCATGTTCGTAGCTTTGAGAACACTGTCCAACCATCTCGTCCTCTGTCGTCCCCTTCTCCTAGTGCCCTCCATCTTTTCCAACCTCAGGGTCTTTTCCAGGGAGTCTTCTCTTCTCATGAGGTGGCGATCAGCCTTCTTTATGGTCCAGCTCTCACTTCCATACATCACTACTGGGAAAACCATAGCTTTAACTATACAGACCTTTGTTGGCAAGGTGATGTCTCTGCTTTTTAAGATGCTGTCTAGGTTTGTCATTGCTTTTCTCTCAAGAAGCAGACGTCTTTTAATAGCCATCTTCAAATATCTCAAGGGCTGTCCCATGGAAGAGAGAGCATGCTTGTTTTCTCCTGCTCTGGAGAGTAGGACTTGAACCAATGGCTTCAAGTTACAAGAAAGGAGATTCTGACTCAACATCAGGAAGAACTTTCTGACAGTAAGAGCTGTTCGACAGTGGGATGGACTCCTTTGGGAGATTGTGGACTCTCCTTCTTTGGAGGTTTTTAAACAGAGGTTGGATGACCATCTGCCATGGATGCTTTAGCTGAGATTCCTGCATTGCAGGGGGGTTGGACTAGATGACCTTGGGTCCCTTCCAGCTCATCAGATGTCAAACAGATATGATTTTCTGAAGGCAGCTCTGTGTTGTTGTTGTTGTTGTTGTTTAGTCAAATGAGTCGTGTCTGACTCTTTGTGACCCCATGGACCAGAGCACGCCAGGCACTCCTGTCTTCAAGCTCTGTATAAGGAAGTTTATAATGTTTATTGTTTTTTTCTCTGTTTGATATTTTTAATTTGAAAGTCATTTTAACATGCTACATCGGGCCACTGCTTCAGAAAACGGGGATGTTGGTGTAGCTAATAAAACTAGTGGTGTGTTGTAGCAGTGGAAGAAGATTGGAAGGAATTTAAAATTTATTAAAAGAATAAGCGTAGAATCAATGGAAGTGAGGGAGATACAAAGAGGCTGTAGATAATATAATGATGTGAAATAAGCATTGTTAGAAGATAGTCATAATTCAATTAAGAGGAAAGATAGAGATAGAGTGTAAAAGGGAAAGATATAAAAGATAGAGAAATAAGGTAATATTAAAATAAAATCTAGAGTTTATATAAGATTTAGAGATTACTAAGGATGATCTGTAAAGGAACGCAGAAGGAGGTGGAATGAGGAAGTCAGTAGATTAGAAATAAGGATTATAAATCGGAATTTTTGTTTTCGTATTTTTGTATTTTTTGTATTTTGTATTTTTTGTATTGTATTTTCTGTGTTTTGTATTTTTGTATGCTTTTGTTGTTTGTTAAAAAATCTTTAATAAATACATTTTAAAAACTAGTGGTGTGCTTGTTTGTTTGTTTGTTTGTTTCTATTGTCTATTATGGAATCCCCGACTCCTGCTATAATATTGTAATGAACAATTATTCTATGTATTTGCAGATATGTATGTTTTGTCAGCAGATTTGTCAAAACACACACATCTTCCCCTGTAATGGTCGGTGGCTCTCACTTGCCTGTCCCAGCCAATCTCCTGGCTTTTGCAACGTGTGGGAAACACACAACTCGGCACTTCTCTTGTGAGCCGTAGTCAAAACAATTTCCCGGTAGTTCACTGCCACCACCCTTTCTCACTTGCACCTGGCCAGAGAGCCCAAAAGGGAAAGCTCCTCCGCCTTGTTACAAGGTTGCAAGCCTCTGACTACTCTTAATAAAGCAGGCAGAAATTCAACTGGTTTGGTTTCTTTACTCAAACCCAGGCCCACTCACTTGTGTAGCCCAACACTCAGTATGCGACCAAAGGGTCAAGGGACCGGACTAGTTGCCCCACCCTGAACAATACTCAAGGTCCAAACCAAAATATACCTTTTCAAGGCTTTATTAAAAAGTGTAAAACATACAACTTAAAAATAGCAGTGCACATTTCTTGTGAGGTTACAGAGATCGCAAATAATAAACATAAGCATACAAATTGCTCTAACTAAAGGATACATACGGTTATGAAGATATAACTTGTTGCAAAGCTTTCAGAAGGCGCAGCCCGCAGGCCCCCCTTCTCCTCTCACAGCTTCATACTCGCAGAAGCTCTGGCAAAATTGCAAGTGGCAAAATGCAAAGTTCTAATGCTAGAACTCCCAAGTTATGGGGAAAGGGTCAGGTGGGGTTCCGTTTTCCCACCAATGGAAATGAGGCTCCAATTAGCAGTTTACCAATGATTTCAGGTGTTGCCCATTTGTCTTCACCTGTCTTACTTCACACTCTGATCTAATACTAGCAGATAGTAAGACAGTTCTCTCATTCCCTCCCAACTCATCAGGGTCAAGCCGACCCCAGGTGGACAGGATAGAGTGATTAAACCCCCTCCCATCCGTACCATAAGGAAATAGGGAACACCGGTGTTTCTTCTTCAGCCAAAGGCAATTACCACATTCCTTTGCAGGCAGCTAATTGGGGCTAGCAGAGAGGGACTTAGCAAGTTTTGTTAAAGGCCCAGCCTGCTCTTGCTGTCTCTCCCAGCATCCATTGCTCTTAACCAAGGATTCAGAGTTGTGCATACTATAACTCCCATGCCATATCCATGACATCCCCGATCAAGAAAGAGTAATAATTACAGCTGGCAGACTTTATGTCTAAATCTTCATTTCTAAGCAGTGTTACTTCGTCAGTACTTTCAAAGCTGTGTGGAAAGCTGCAGAATTTAAGTACAGTTCAACAGATGGTCAAAGTTCAAGAGAGTTTGAAGCATTTCAGCCTGTTGAAATCAACATGAGTCAAGGAGCCGGGGTGGTGAACGAGGCAGGAGGCCGAATATGGGAAACTCCCCTCCACAAAGTGGGGGGATTTGGTATCACAAGAATGTGTGTGCCCACCAATCCCCACCCCCAACTTGTCTTTTATTTTGCCCCAAGCAAAGGTGGCATCCCCTAATGGCATTATCACCATCGTCATTGTCATAATCATACAGTGGTACCTTGGTTCTCGAACATCTTCGTTGATGAACGTTTTGGAACCCGAACGCTGAAAACTCTGAAGTAAATGCTTCCATTTTCAAATGCGCCTCGGAAGTCGAATGGCTTCCGCTGCGTGTTTTTCAATTTTCTCGATTGAATTGAGGCTTCCATAGTGTGTTTTCGGTTCTCTAATGTTTCGGAACTCGGGTGGTCTTCCGGAACGGATTACGTTCGAGAACCGAGGTTCCACTGTAATTTGGTCCTCGGGCAGCATATTAAATAAACCAATAAGCAAATAAATATGACAATAAAAGCTCTGTGCTGGGAAAGGGTGCGCACCGTTGAAATGGGGACATCCCCACCTGCCTGTGTCTGCTTTGCTGAGCCTCTCCTTGCAATTACACAAACCGGTTCTTGTAACGTCCTAGTTAAACTGCCTAAAACTCATAACCAATGGGGAGCTTCTGTATTTGCAGGAAAGGCACTAAAAAGCCTGCTGTTCCCTTGATTTTCCTACTCGGGGCTATATTGGCTCCCAGCTGGGTAATGATTGTATGGATTATGAAGGAAGTATAGAACCAGCCATGCTGCCTTTGCCCCTGAATATGGGCTGCTTAGGTCATGGGAGATAGAGCCAAAGAGCAAAGCATTATTATTATTTCACTGGTAGAACATGAACTGAAATCCACAACATCCCAGATTTCGAAAAGATGTGGGCTGCACTTAGAATATGATGACAAATAATCCGACCGAACTAAACTCCACTGTAGGGGGCAATCTGGAAATATATTTCTACAGCAATTTTAAATTTAACATTTCTTTTCTGAACAGTCCTGCGGGGGACAAGCTAGCACACTGAAGAAGAAAAAAACACAAATCCCAGAATTCTTCCCCCCAAAACGCATATTAGATTTTTTTATTCTTTTATTTTTAAATAACTGACAATTATTGGGACAAATGAACTTCTTGTCACTTGCAAAGAACCAGTAATTCCACTGTGGTGTAGTGGTTAAGAGCAGTAGACTCGCAATCTGGGGAACTGGTTCGTGTCTCCGCACCTCCACACGCAGCCGCTTGGTGACCTTGGGCTAGTCACAGTTCTTTGAAGTCTCTCAGCCCCACTCATCTCATAGAGTGTTTGTTGTGGGGGAGGAAGAGAAAGGAGAATGTTAGCGCTTTGAGACTTCTTCGGGTAGTGATAAAGTAGCATATCAAATCCAAATCCAGTACCGGTACTTGTGGGAGGTGATGATCGCAAGCAGGTGGCCCAGCTGTTTAAAGGGAAACCTTTCAAATGTGTTTTTAAGAAGGAAAGAACACAATCACCACTGGCTTATAAATCCGAAAGCTTCTAACATTGGCAGCAGACAAGCACAAACACTGAGTTCATCAGAAAGTTCAGCATGAATGGGGAGATACCTAAAGGATGCAAAGAAGATGTTAAAAATGACTTCTGAGACAGACGGATGTCAACAGCATCCTCCTCCTCTTCCTCCTCCTCCTCCTCCTCCTCCTCCTCCTCCTCCTCCTCCTCCTCCTCCTCCTCCTCCTCCTCCCCCTCCTCCCCTTCACCGTAAGATCCCAGGCCAGGTCACAACATTAAAACATAATATTAAAAACATCCCAGGTGTGATGTATGGAAGTGAGAGCTGGACCATAAAGAAGGCTGATTGCCGAAGAATTTATACTTTTGAATTCTGGTGCTGGAGGATACTCTTGAGAGTCCCATGGACTGCAAGAAGATCAAACCTATCCATTCTGAAGGAAATCAGCCCTGAGTGCTCACTGGAAGGACAGATCGTGAAGCTGAGGCTCCAATACTTTGGCCACCTCATGAGAAGAGAAGACTCCCTGGAAAAGACCCTGATGTTGGGAAAGATTGAGGGCACAAGGAGAAGGGGACGACAGAGGACGAGATGGTTGGACAGTGTTCTCGAAGCTACGGACATGAGTTTGACCAAACTGCGGGAGGCAGTGCAAGACAGGAGTGCCTGGCGTGCTCTGGTCCATGGGGTCACGAAGAGTCGGACACGACTAAACGACTAAACAACAACAACAAAACACTTTAAAGCAACTCACAAACAACCTTTCTTTTCCACTTGTTTACTTCCTGTAAATGTATTGTAATTTTTTTTTAAGTTCCTGTGAAAAATGCATGAATGAAGGCTAGCTTTTTTTCCCGATTGCAAAGGTGGGATGAGCTAGGTTTTATGACTGAGTCATGGGTCTTTGGATAGGATTTTAGAATGTTTACTTGTGTTAAGGAGGTGCCCCATATCACCCAGAGTCACAAGTTGTTTTTGCAAGCAGACACAGATCTCCCTGATGCCAGCAAGCAGGAAATGGAGTGGGGACAGAATTCATTTTGATTTTTAACCGAAAAAGCTGGGTTGGGGGCAAATGTGCATTCTAGAGCCTTATACTGGGATCAGCATATGTAAGAAGAGAAATGTGTCATTTATGTCACTTTTAAATCAAGTTTCTGCATGTAAAGCTTGAAAACTTAATTATTGTGATGAAAAAAAAATTCTATACAAGAGACCGGATCAGAGAGACATTTTCTGCTGCAAATCCACAGCCACCCCCGACTGCTGGAGAATTTTTCCTGGAGAATTTTGTTGAAATGGTCAGCCCCCTCTCCAATTCTTCTGCCCACAGAGCAAGTGGAGAATCTTGAAAAGCCATTTTGCACACAGCTTTAGCTCAACCCAAAGAGCCAGGACATAGTCTACACTTTTACGATAACCATATGGGAGCCTATTGGCTACTTGAATCACCTGACCCTTGGCTGGCTAGAAGCTCTTCCAACTAAAATGACCGCTAGTACGACACCACAGGTGATACCGGGCTAGCAAAGTCCTTGGTTTGAGACTCCTGCCACTTCGTGACCGACTCTGGGGTTGCGCGCTCATCTCGCATTATTGGCCGAGGGAGCCGGCGTATAGCTTCCGGGTCATGTGGCCAGCATGACAAAGCCGCTTCTGGCAAACCAGAGCAGCACATGGAAACGCCGTTTACCTTCCCGCTGTAGCGGTTCCTATTTATCTACTTGCATTTTGATGTGCTTTCGAACTGCAAGGTTGGCAGGAGCTGGGACCAAGCAATGGGAGCTCACCCCGTCACAGGGATTCGAACCGCCGACCTTCTGATCAGCAAGCCCTAGGCTCAGTGGTTTAACCACAGCGCCACCTGGGTCCCCTTTATATAAAACATATAAAAGCATTAAACATTTTTTTAAAAAAAAACTTCCATATACAAGTCTGCCTTCAGGTGTCTTCTAAAGGTTGTATAGTTACGTGTCTCCTTCGCTCCTTATGTGCTTTGGGGTTACATAACTTAACACCTTTCAACATTTCTCTGATGAAAATAGGGACGCCCTAGGGAACAGGGGGATATTCTGGGATCAAATCAGAAACCGGGAAGGCTTCTGTAAATCTGAGACTGTCCCTGGAAAACGGGGAAACTTGGAGGGTGTGGGTTAAAGGGGAAATAGTTCAGAGAACAGCTGAAATACAAGTACCCCTACTAATTTACTCAGATTTCTTTGCCACTCATGGGATAGAATACTAATTATAATAACATTCAAAGTTCTGCTTCCTCGGGGTTCTTTTTCCTGCTAATCGTTATGATTTCCAACACATTGGTTAGGTTTGTATATTTTTCCCTAGTAAGTATTCATTTGCAGTTATGTTTAATGATGGCATTGTTCAGTTCCTGTTTGATGATGGCATTGTTCAATGACCCTCACTTGGGTCCCTCACAATGCCACAATTCTATGATTCTAAGTGCAAACTGGTGGCGGTACAGAACAGTGCATCTGTTGTCGATCTCAATCCTAGGCAGCATTTGAATAACCTTCACCAGCATTCGAATAGGAGAATGATGTGGCACAGGGGGATTATGCAGATTTCCATATGAGAGCCACATTTCCCTAGAGCCAGGCAGCACCAACATGGGAACTTCCTATTAGATTCCCAACTTCCCATCCAAAGTGATTGTAGTTTTATAGTTATGATTTCGTAATTTCAATTTGCAATCATAATTTTGTTTGCAGTTACTGTAATTGGTCTTTTTATGGAGTGAGTGAAATGAGGCTTTCGATTTAGCTCCCCTCTTTGGGACTCTCTGTTTGTGCGCCTTTGGAACATGAGGTTTCCCTTGAACACAGAGGTATCAAGGTGCAATTGGGCATGCTTGTTTTTGCAGGATGCAATTCGGCGTTTCAAGTTCAGATACCGGTTTGGCACCCATTGCAATTATGAAATGCACTGCATTTACCTTGACCATTAAGATATTCTAATTTTTACAGACAGGAGCATACAAAACCTTTTACAGCATTTTACCAGCAAGAGACAGACAGGGCCTCTGCCCTCAGTAAGGTCTCAATTAGACATCAGGGAATGGGATAAGATAGGAAGGGATGGATGTGAGCAAATGTAATTGCAGTTATTCTATGGCTGCATGAGTCACACTAAACCAGGCATAGGCAACCTTGGCTCTCCAGATGTTTTGGAACTACAACTCCCATGATCCCTAGCTAACAGGGTCAGTGGTCAAGGATCATGGGAGTTGTAGTTCCAAAACATCTGGAGAGCCACGGTTGCCTGTGCCTGCACTAAACCATGGTTTGTTTTAATACCTTACCCTACTGCAGCTCACAAAACAGGTTGTCCACTTTCTGTGACATCACAATTTTAATCTGTTTGCTGTAAGCTGTACATGAAGAAGGAAGGCACAGTCTGACTGGAGCGGGCTCTGATGATGCTTTTGCCCAGATCCTTTGCTCTCTTTCCTTGGGGTAGTTGCTGAAAGTTGGTCATCCTTAACTTTGGATGCACATTACAGCGCAATTCTCCATTTGAAGAGAAAATTGCCCACCTCGATTCACTCTCTTTCTCGCACATTTTTATGTGAGGGACCAAAGATGCAGAATACAGAGGGTTGTATCCAACTAAGCTATACTCAAAGTAGACTAATGGACCCAAGTTAGTCATGTCCATGAATTTTAATGGGCCTAATCTGAGTAGCACCGACCTTGGATACAACTGAATGCAATTCTCTCTCTAAAGTGAGGCCTCTTGTGCATGGCAGTTTACAGTGGTACCTCGGTTTATGAACACAATTGGTTCCGGAAGTCTGTTCATAAACTGAAGCGTTCATAAACTGAAGCAAACTTTCCGATTGAAAGTAATGGAAAGTGAATTAATCCGTTCCAGATGGGTCCGCGGCGTTCGTAAACCGAAAATTCATAAACCGAGGTGTTCATAAACCGAGGTTCCACTGTACTGTGATGCAAGGGAAAGCCTCAGTGGTCAAGCATCTGCTTTTCATGCAGAAGGTCCCTGGTTCAATCCCTGGCATCTTCCTGAAACCCCAGAGAGCCTCTGCAAGTCAGTGTAGGCAGTACTGATCTAGATCGACAGATGCAACTTCCTGTGATCCCTTGTAAGTGGCTGATCTTGCTAAGTCTCCAGCATTGACCATGCCAAACATAAACCCCAATCCTGTTTGTTCTTTATCTTCTGTGGTAGATAGAGGTAACCAAGGAGACAAGGTGTTCTCTCTCTCTCTCTCTCTCTCTCTCTCTCTCTCTCTCTCTCTCTCTCTCTCTCTCTCTCTCTGAATTTGCAGAACAGTGTCTGCCTAAGTACTAGAAGGGGAAGGTTTGGAGTTCACTGATAGAAGAGAAACAACAGTTTCAAGAAGTGCAGCTGCAGATGTTCCAGTAATAAGCAATTCGAGCCATTGGTAAAAAGGTTATAACATTAGAGCTGAAATGAAACTGCACTTTCCTTTTCTATTTCATTTTCACTTGTTCCTGAAAGCTTCTTCTGCCTTTTTACTGGTGCCCTTTAAAATATATATTAATTGGTCCCTGTAAATTGTTTGAACAGTGCTGCTCTTCAGCAATTCCTTGACATTTAGTGGTGGTTAGGTATCATTACATAGCTAGGTATCATTTCTCGTGGGGCTACATCATGCTGTTTGGTATTTCACTTCCTCCTTCACTGGCAATGCTGGATGCCAGGATTTGCCCCCTCTTCTGGCCAATCACAGGGGAACTGGGGGGCATGGATTGGGCATGGATCAGAGGGAAGACAGGTCTGAGGTTCCCCACATAGACAATACTGAGTTGGCTGGACCTGATGGTCTAACTCTGCATAAAGCAACTTCTTATGACTGCATAGCTGCCAAGTACCCCGTATTTCCCGGGAAACCCCTGTTTTTCCTTACCGTTTCCTGGAGGTCTCCCCTTCCAGCTCCTCTCCCGTTAATTTCCCTTTTTTTGGTTCCTGTTGGCGGCCATTTTTCTGGTGTCACTTTGCTCATCTATGGGCACCAGAAAATGGCCGGCGCCGACACCAGAAGTTGCGTCTACGCACTTCCGGACAGCGCCAACCATTTTCAGTGCCCATAGATGGGCAAAGCGACACCGGAAGTTGCGTCTACGCACTTCCAGACATGTGTAGATGTGACTTCCGGCGCCAGCGCCAGCCATTTTTAGTGCCCATAGATGGGCAAAGCGACACCGGAAATTGTGTCTACGCAACTTCTGGTGTCGCGCGGCTGCCGATCCCGGATTTATCCATGAGAGACTTGGCAGGTATGTATGACTGGCATCTTCAGAAGTCATCTTTTCAGAAGTTATTGTGACTTTTTAAAATAATGGATCAAATTTTTATTAATGATTGATGTTTTATTATGTTTTTATATATGTTGAAAGCCACCCAGAGTGCCTGGGGTAATAATAATAATAATAATAATAATAATAATAATAATAATAATAATAATACAAGGAAGCTTGCTAGCAACTGTGATGAGAAATTAAAAATCGCAATTCACTTCTTCTACCTGACTGGAGCCCCATTTGTGTGCCCTAGGCTTTCACATAAACAGTTGGAATTGCTACTGTACTAAGGGGCATTCCCTGTGTGACTGAGAAGCCTGATGCTCAGAGCCAGACCTAGACATTTTGCTGCCTGAGGCAAAGGACAAGATGGCGTCTCCCCTGCCGCCGCCACCACCACCCCATTCTATTTATGCTTACTGACCAAACTAGAAGCTGAACTTTACACGAATGCTAGAGGTGTCCCCCATTGCAACAGAGGGCAGGAGGCTAATTTAGGGGACACCCTTTCATCCCTAACCAGCAATTGCCACCTGAAGCACCTGCCTCACTCTGCCTAATGGTAGGGCCAGCACTGATGATGATGATGCAGGGCTCTAAAGCTTGTGGGGCGCTTCCACTAGTAGAGACAGCTCCCTATTCCAGACATACGTCCCAAGTTTTGTCACAGGCCAGAGGTTCCCCACTCCTCATCTTTGGTTTTGATTACCCGCTTCCCCCCCCCCCAAAAAATGACAGTGTTTCTATGCTTCCTGTTTGATGTCTCTGTCACTTTTATCTAGGCTTCCACACAACCGCCCCAGCTTGGCTTCAGGGGTATTAGAAACCTCTGTGCATCTTCCAGCCTGATGATTAGCAGTGCAGATTCTAAACTCTAAATGCTCTCCAAGGAAGGCACAATAGCTGAGTGTACACATTCAGGATAGCTTACATTGTGCCATTTGAGTTAAACAAGCACATTAATTTGCTGGTTGTTACAAGAGATAAGCTCAGCCGAGCCATTAGCTCATGCTTCAATAAAAGCTCTTATTATGGGAAGTGGCTAGTCTCCTTGTTCCCCTTTGTGTATTTTATCTCTCTGGTTTTTAACTCCTGTCACATTTTATGGAAAGGTAACTTCATCGTCTTGAAATAATGGATGGATTTCACTTTCATCAATTGCGTGAGGGCCAAACTGGAAGATAAATTAAGTGTGTGGCTGGCAGCAGGGAACGCACAACCATGGCTTCCTATTCCCCCTCCTTTCCCATAGCATCTAGGACAACATCTTTGCCATGAGATTGCCACAGGGTGTGTTCAGCCATTGCTGGATGTGTGATTGTTACATCACATGTCAGTGTTTACTTTCTAGACTGTATTTTTGTACTTCTCTCTCTCTTGGAGAAGAAGTGAGAGGACAACATGATTGCTTTGTCCTGTATATATTGCTTAATAAATACTTAGAATGCACACACTCATGCTCCACGATCGTTTCTGCTATACCCTGCTGATAGAACGTGCACATGTCTTTTGATATGTGTCGCTGGTGCGCACTGGGACTGATGCCTGGAGAGGTCTGTCTCATTCCAGGGCCAGGCGTGTTCTGACACTGGAGTGGGGATAAATGATACCATGCAATAGCATCTCCTGTGGCCCAGAGTCCTGAGAGACCATCTCCTCCCAGGTGTTGAGATCAGCAGAGGGGGCCCTTCTGGGGGCCCCAGAAATTGTTTTCGGGGGGGGGGAGCTGTCTAGGAGAGGACGTTCTCTGTGGCAACCCCTAAGCTGTGGAATTCCTTCCCTATGGACGGGCCTCTGATTTCTTCATTGTACAGATTTCTTTTGGGGGGAATTCTGAAGATTTACCTCTTTGTCCTGGCCTTTGACACCTGTATAGGGAAGTTTTTTTTAATGTTTAATGTCTTATTATGTTTTTTATATATGATGGAAGCTTCCCAGAGTTTCCTGGGCAACCCAGTCAGATGGGCGGGGTACAAATAATAAAATCATTCTTATTGCTGAGACATGTGTTTTCTGTGCCCACTTACTTCCCACGACTGCTTTCTGTTTTAACTGTTTTGAATTTTGCATCGTAACCTGCCTTAAGAACCATCCGCCCTTGCCCCAATCTGCCCCAGCCCCATTCTGCCCCGCCCTGTTTTGGCACCCTTTTTGGTCCATTTGGCAGTGGGAGCAAGCATGCTGATTGTGAACATGTGGGGAGTTTGGTCTTTGCAGCCTCCTGGCCGAATTCACTGAAATTCCCACTGCTGGCAGGGAACGGTACTCTAAAGCATGTTTCTAATTATCTACTCCTTAAGGACAAGGTCTGCAAAGCCTGTTGTCAGGGTTTGTTGTGACTACTCTTGAGTAACGACCGTCCACATGCTTGTCTTTCAGACGTTTTTATTGGTGCACATTATTTACAGTGTAACGGATTGCTCATTTCATGTCTACCCGCTCGAGTCAGATTCCTGCACTAAACTCTTCCGCGTTTTTGACCAGCATAAAAGCCTCGGAACTGAGAAGCGCCTCCCTTTCCTTCTCTTTCTCAGTTCCGGCGTCGGAGGTACTGGTCTTCTGTCTGCCCTACACCTGCCCACTCTTCCCACCTCTCTCTCTTCCTGCCTATGGAGCAGGGGCTCTCTAGTGCTGCCAGAGCCCTGGCACTCCTTCTCTGCTTCCTGACTCACCTCTTCAGACCCTCGCTCTCATGACTGCTTGGAGGCGGGCTGCTTCTGATGATGGGGGGTTCTCTGTAATCCCTCCCCCTTATACCTGTCCTACCTGCAATGACCCCTTCCCTGTTCCAGAATACTGGAGCAGCATACAAAGAGTCCCAGCTTCCCCGTTGACGGCTATATCAAGGAGAAATGCTCTGTATTCTTCCCCCTCTTTTAACATCTTGGTTGTACAATGCTGAACGTCTATAATTTTCAAAATTCAGTCACACTGTCTAAATTATTAGGTCCAGCCCGTGAGGAATATAGACAGCATTGTTCTTGTCAGAAAAAGTAATATCTGGCACATAAGTTTCCAGTAATCGATGCAGATTTAGCCTGCATGAGCAAATAATATACACAGTGTGAAAATAGATGCTGTTCCTTTTTCAGCATGCACCATTGAAAGATTTGAAAATGATGGTTGGGGGTTATTATTTAATCATTACTACACAGAACTTGTGCGTGGTACAATTTGTACGTCTCAAAGTGTGGGGGTAGAGATGCTAGTTCGTTCCAGCGAACACAGTTTAGAGCAAAGAAATTAGCCACCAGCAACTCTTTCCAGGTGAATTTCATGTGTTTTCGTTGACAATGGGGATGCCGCCTTCCTGCCCCACTTTTATTCTCCCATGAAACCTAGTCTCTAAGCATCACTGTATCCACAGTTGCGACACTGGCATTTACATCGCCAAGAAATAAAAACCATATCACCCAAAAGAGAAAGCACAGATTTGCATCTGCTGTTTTGTATGCATAGGTGCAAATTTAGAAACATTTCCCTATATCTAAAACCGAGATGCAATGCTTTTCACCACCGTGGAGAAGACCTGCTGTTCAGGTTCTAATTGCTGATGAGCAAATTCAAGGCCTCTGCTTTCCCTTCTGTAAAATACAAATGCATACATAGTAGTGAAAATAAGACAAACTACATAATATTAGGGGAAACAGATGGCAAAACAAGGGTGTTCTAGGAGAAATGGGCCTTAAAATGCCGACAACGTTTCATGACGGCTACTTAAAAACAAAAACAAAACTGTGGATTGGTGTTGAAATGTGGAGAACTGAACTTCATACTGGGATCATGGAATTTTAAGGTCAGAAGGGACCCAAGGGCCATCTAGTCCAACCCCCTGCAATGCAAGAATCTCAACTAAAGCATACAAGACAGATGGCCATCCAACCTTTGCTTAAGAACCTCCAAGGGAGGAGCGTCCACCACCTCCCAAGGGTGACTGTTCCACTATCCTAGAGCTTTTACTGTCAGAAAGTTCTTCCTGGTGTTTAGTCAGAATCTCCTCTCTTCTAACATGAAGCCATTGGTTCGGGTCTTGGTCTCCAGAACAGGAGAAAACAAGCTCGCTCTATCTTCCATAAGACAGTCCTTGAGATATTTGAAGATGGCTATCATATGTTCCCCCAGTCTCCTCTTTTCCAGGAAAATGGGAATGTGAGAGAAAACTAAATCAATAGATTCATCCATTCCTACCAATGCTCACCTGGGTCTGTGCAGGTAGGTAGCCGTGTTGGTCTGAGTCGAAGCAAAATAAGAAAATTCCTTCAGTAGCACCTTAAAGACCAACTAAGTTTATATTTTGGTATGAGCTTTCGTGTGCATGCACACTTCTTCAGATACACTAGAAACAGAAGTGTCAGACCCTATATATATACAGAGGGTGGTGGGTGGGAATGGGAGATGGGCTGATGGGAGTGGTAAACCTGTAGATGGGTGTTAATGGCTGCTGATGGCTGCAATTAGTCCTGGGCTGAGGTGCTAAAGAAAGCTTGATCATGCATAATGAGATAAGAATCCGATATCTCTATTCATCCCAGGTGCTTCCATGGTTTTAAGCTTGGTAATGATTTCCAATTCAGCAACTTCCCTTTCCAGTCTGTTCCTGAAATTTCTCTGTAATAAAACAGACTGGAAAGGGAAGTTGCTGAATTGGAAATCATTACCAAGCTTAAAACCATGGAAGCACCTGGGATGAATAGAGATATCGGATTCTTATCTCATTATGCATGATCAAGCTTTCTTTAGCACCTCAGCCCAGGACTAATTGCAGCCATCAGCAGCCATTAACACCCATCTACAGGTTTACCACTCCCATCAGCCCATCTCCCATTCCCACCCACCACCCTCTGTATATATATAGGGTCTGACACTTCTGTTTCTAGTGTATCTGAAGAAGTGTGCATGCACACGAAAGCTCATACCAAAATATAAACTTAGTTGGTCTTTAAGGTGCTACTGAAGGAATTTTCTTATTTTGCTGGGTCTGTGCATCATTGCGGGTAAGCTGCCTTTAAGGGCATCAGCTGTGACAGATCTTCTCCCTGAGGCACCTCTCATAAGCTTCCATTAAAACCCACGGCTTCCAAGCACACCATATACAAGCCACTGCCTTAAATTATGGAGGGTTGGTCTTGGTCTATTCCTTTCCCTTTAAGAAACATGGGTGGATAACCTGTGTTTCTCTGGACCAGAGGTGGGGAACCCCGGGACTTGGGTCCCAATGCAGCCCTCCAAACCTTCCTATCTGGCATTTGGGGTTGTCTGTAGGCTACTTCATCTCCCCAGCCACGTCTCCTACTGGCCCTGATGTGAACCCTCCTTGAGTGGCTAGAATCAGTGGTGTGCAATTATTTTTTTTGTAGGGGAACACTTAGGGCCAGAGGCGCCAGTTTGCGGGGGGTGGTTGGGGGTGGGTAATGTCACCCGTGTGAGCATTGTGCCTCCCTCCCTAAGCTGGGCAGAAGCTTCCTGGGGTTTGGGAAGGAGGCATCAGACTTCTGACAGGACGATGGAGCCCTGCTGCCTCCTTCCCAAGGCCAGGAGCATAGCTGCCAAGTCTCCCGTATTCCCCGGGAAACCCCCGTTTTTCCAGCCATTCCCAGCCGAAAAAACGGATTTTTTTGTTTTACCCCGGAAGCAGCGCTACTTCTGGTCTGCTACTTCCGGTCCAGTCCCTTATTTCTCAGGCCAGAACTTGGCAGCTATGGCCAGGAGGGCTTTGAGAAGGTGGCAGGAAGAAGAAGAAGAAGTTTGGATTTGATTTCTGCTTTATCATTACCTGAAGGAGTCTCAAAGTGGCTAACAATCTCCTTTCCCCTCCTCCCCCACAACAAACACTCTGTGAGGTGAGTGGGGCTGAGAGACTTCAAAAAAGTGTGACTAGCCCAAGGTCACCCAGCAGCTGCATGTGGAGGAGCGGAGGCGCGAACCCGGTTCACCAGATTATGAGACTACCGCTCTTAACCACTACACCACACTGGCAGGAGGACTCTTGGACTCTGTTGGAGCAACATGCCTTCCTCCCTAAGCCAGGCAGAAGCTTCCCAGGCTTTGGGAAGGAGGCACCAAGTTTTAATACTTTAATATTCTAATTTACCATGAACATTTAGGAGACCAGCCTAGTTCCCTGAACATCTCTATGAATGCTGATTCTGCTTCTTGCTTCCCTGGATGTGAGAGAGATGAGTAAGCATGTGTAGAAACAAAGCTAGGGCATAAGGGTGAAATTTACATACATCTCTCCGCCTACTTTTTCCTCTGGCCCTGCCCACCACTGACACTTGGCCGCCAGAAGCGATGCTCAGAAGGGAATGTGGCTTTTGGCCTGAAAAGTATTCTCTTCCCCATCTCTAGAAATTGTTGTATTTCTCCCCTCATCCCTGATCCTTGGCCACACTTATGGGAGTTGGAGTCCAATGACACCTAGCAGTTCCCAGGCGGGATTAAAGGAAACAGCCTTGAAATATACTTGGAGTCGAGAGTGAATTTCATGCTCTTTATTCAGCTTGTAGTAGCAAAAGAAGAATGGCTCTTTCCCCCAAAACGCCTGCTATATATACATTATTTACACAATGGGCCTTGCGTGATTGGCTACTTCAGGGCTGCTTCTGCAGGCCAATCAGGTTGCTGACTCACTTCATCCAGGAGCCTGATTGGCTGCTCCTGCAGGCCAATCAGGCTGCTGATTCACTTCCACCTGGAGCTGGATTGGGTGGCTCCTGCGGACCAATCAGACTGCTGCATTCTGGATCATGTTGTTCTAGGATTCAGCTCAGTACATAACAAACCTTGCTTATATTAAAAGGAAAATGCCTCCCTCAAAGCTTTCTCTGTTCCCCTTAATACAGAAGGGATATCTGCTATATGAGGTTTCCTGGTCCATTTTCCCCAACTTCTTCAGACAGCTTCTGGCCAATTCCTACGCCCATTGTGATGCACGTAGGATGGAGCCAGGCGCCATATCAATTCAGAACAATTTAAAGAAGTGGTGTCACTTCCCCTTGGGAAAACCTCTAAAGGAATTGTTGCAGGGAGGCCAGCACTGATACAAATTACCCACTCTTAATGACAAGCATCCCATTTGCTCTATGATCAGAGACAATAAAACGAAGTGCCTCTTGCAGCTGTTTTGCATCCATTCGATCCGCGGTGGGGTTTCTTAAACTGACAGGGGTTTCAGGAATTATTACTTCTGTGCCAAGGTTTATTCTCCCCTTTCTTGTATTTCTCTGCTCAGAAATGATACTCGGCTGAGGAAATCTTTCTTTTACCTAATTAAAAGCCCAAGCTTGGCTGTCTTGCGAAACTTTTGTAAACGTGGGCGATTGAACTTCCACAGCAAGAAACTCCAGAAGAGTGTTCAGCATCACAAATGCACACTGAGCAACACAGCCCCCAGATTAGACTTCTGCTTTAATGAGAGAGATGTGTTTCCTGCCCGTTGGCATCAGAACTGGAATGGAAACAAATTTGCTCCAAGAGAGTTATCTTCAAAATATATTCAACAAACACTTGATATTCAACACGATCTTTAGCAGTTGGTTTTTTCCATGTAGCAAATCAGTATTCAGTTGCAATTTTAATTTTACAAATCAAATTGTACTAACGTTATTTATTGAATTCACCAATCAGAAAATTCTGTCCAGGGTTTTTAGCTCTGAAAGCTCTTTCTTCCTCTGCAATGAATCATAGAATTGGAAGGGATCACCCAGTCCAACTCTCTGCAGGTGCAGAAATCTCAACTAAAGCATCCCTAGGGGATGGCCATTCAACTTTTGCTTAAAAACCTCCAAGAAGAGGCCACCACCTTCCGAGGGAGTCCATTCATTCAGGTCCTCCCCTCTGGAGCAGCAAGCCCAATGGGGAGCCAGGAGAGAGAAAGAGAGAATTGTAAAGAAGAGAGAAGGAAGAGAAGCAGGAGAGGGAACCTTAGGAGCTGTAGGCAAGAAGTGCTACACTATGGAAAGTAGGCTTGCTTACAGGTCCTGTGATGGGAAGAGTAGCTATGATCAACTGGTGAAGGTCCCAGCAGGTGGTCCCTGGCAGGACCTTCAGGAGTCAAATTATGACATATAGAATGGCCAGCTCAAAGTCTTGACAATGCAGTTCCTTTCATATGCAAATGCTGTGGCAGGATAGTTACACACACACACACACACACACACACAAAGTGGATAGGTTGAATCAAATGAATCCAGTGTATTATTGAGCGTGATTCCATTAAACTCTTTAAGTTTAATGGCTTGGTAATATGAAGAATATGTTGCTATATGAAATGTGAAATTAGTGGGAAATAAGTTTCTAGCAGCAAAAATCATAGCTGCTCCTAAATGGAAGCGCAATAAGAGCCCCATCTAATTACTGAACGGCATGACAAACTGCATTATGTAGTTAAACTGGTGAAATAGACAACACGGGTACAGTGAAGGCACAAAACAAAACAAAAACCCTATTGAGGCTGCAATCCAATAGCCATTTACCTGGGAGCAAACCCCATCAAGCTCAGTGTGCTTGCTTCTGAGTAGACAGGAATTGCACTGCAAAAAAGAGAACATTTTAATGTAATAGGAGAGTGATTTTGATAGCCAAAGGAAGCAGTAGGGGGGGTATTGAAAAGGGAAGGCAGGCAATGCTTTTTTTCTGGGGGTACTCAAGAGTACGCAGTACTAGCATTATTATTTTTTCTAGAAGAAAAGCACTGGAGATGGAAATAAGAGAAGAAAGTGGAGTGTGAATCAGGAAGGGGGACTGGGGCTCCAAGAGAGGTTTAACATTCATTCTCATCTTCCAGGGAACCCTGGGAATCGTAGCTCTGTGTGATGAATATGGGGTTTCTAAAAACTCTCACCACCCTTAACAAACTAGTTTCTCAGGATTCCTTGTGGGAAGCCGTGACTGTAAAAAGTGGCTTGATACCAACTTTAAATGCATAGTGCAGATGTGGCCTTGAACTCTGGTCTGGATGCTTGTTTGCCAGAATGAAGGATAGGGGGGGGTGTATAAGTGTGGAAACTAGCCTACTGCACAAAGGCAACCTTAACCTTCATTGATCTGCCCATTTTGCCTCTGGCTCCACCCACTTGGAAAATCAATACAACCCAGGTGGTTAAGAAAACCCAACAGAGACTCCATTTCCTCAGAGTATTGCGAAAGAACGATGCCAATCAACATTTGATGATCTCCTTCTACCGGTCCACAACAAAAAATGTCCTTTCATACTGCATCACGGTGTGGTACACTGGTTTGACATCAACGGATAGGAAATGCCTACAGAGGGTGGTGAATACAGCACAAGATATTATGGGCTGTCCCGTGAATCCGCTGAATGACATCACGGATAACGTTGCCTCAGGAGAGTGAGGAAAATTCTCAGGGAGGATTCACACCCTGGCTGGCACTTTCTTGATCTCCTGCCCTCGGGCAGAAGATATAGAAGCAGGATTAGTCACACCAACAGGGTAAAGAACAGGTTCTATCCGTGGGCTGTTAGGCTGCTGAATGAAAAGATAACAACAGCGCAACTGACTTTCGGGTTTGGTGTGTGTGCGTCAGTAAACGAGGGGAATTAAGACTAAGAGAACTGAGTGGGGGGTGCTCGTGTAATCTCACTGTATACAAGTTGTACACGTGACAATAAAGTATTTCAATATTTCAATACTGCCATGTGGCTCCCGGAAGTTTGCCCAGATGGGAATGTGGCCCTAGTTGTTGTTTAGTCGTTTAGTTGTGTCCGACTCTTTGTGACCCCATGGACCACAGCACGCCAGGCACTCCTGTCTTGCACTGCCTCCCACAGTCTGGTCAAACCCATGTTCGTAGCTTCGAGAACACTGTCCAACCATCTCGTCCTCTGTCGTCCCCTTCTCCTTGTGCCCTCCATCTTTCCCAACATCAGGGTCTTTTCCAGGGAGTCTTCTCTTCTCATGAGGTGGCCAAACTATTGGAGCCTCAGCTTCAGGATCTGTCCTTCCAGTGAGCACTCAGGGCTGATTTCCTTCAGAATGGATAGGCTTGATCTTCTTGCAGTCCATGGGACTCTCAAGAGTCTCCTCCAGCACCATAATTCAAAAGCATCAATTCTTTGGCGATCAGCCTTCTTTATGGCCCTAGAGCTGAAATAAATTTCCTGCCCTAAGGTGGACAACAAAAGAGGTTTAAAGATGCTTCCATGGCAAATCTTTTTTAAAAAATGTAGTACCGTATAAGCACTGATAACTGGGAAACACTGGCCTGCGAGTGCTCCAACTGGAGAACAGCCTTTAGCAAAGGTGTCATAGACTTTGAAGAAGTATGAATTAAAGGTGAAAAGAAAAAACGAGCTAAGAGGAAGGCACACTTGGCAAACCCTCGTCGTGATCAATTCTCGCCCAGAAACCTATGTCCCCACTGTGGAAGGACATGTGGATCCAGAATTGGCCTCCACAGTCACTTACGGACTTACTGTTAAGATCATTTTTATGTAAGGCAATCTTACTCAGCTACAAGTAAGGAGAAAGAAGCTGAGGGGCAAAAATAATTGTGAAGGACTGAGAAACAGACTTAGCTTTACTGAAAACTGCTCTACAAGCAAAGAAAGGAACCAAGCAAGGTTGAATCTCCTTTCTGGTCAATTAGCAACTGGAAACTATGGGTTCTGCTTTTTATTCTCCGTGTGAATGTGTATTTTTCCCCATGAGAACGACACAGCAGTTGGAGGAACCAGCTATGACTTGGGTGCCCTTTCTTAGAGCATAGACTGGGGTCAGATAGCCCACTGGAAACTTTTAAAGTGTAATAATAATAATAATAATAATAATAATAATAATAATAATAATAATTCAACTGCATTTCACCAGAAGACCCCAGCATTTAAAAAAATACCATTTCCAAAATAAAATAAACCCTACCCATCCATAAGCCCAAACAATTTTTAAAACGGAAAAGAGTCCCTTTTTCTTTTCCCGTCTTTATAAATAAAACCTTTCTGCCATGTGCAGTTTGGTTATTAGGCCAGAATTAAAGTAGCCAATCTTCCCTCTGTGCAATTTAATGTATAATTTCCTTGTTGAGGAGGCTATTTAGAGCTTTAGTGTGTTAATGGACTAGGAACCCCCACTGAGAATCATGCCCCACTGTGCTTTGCAGTGTATAAACATGCGGGGAGGCAGGGAGGTAAGCAAAGGATGTCAGAAAAGATTCACTTATTTCATGGGATTCTAATTTGTTATTTTACTTGCCCCCTGCATTATCCTGCACTTCTGCCACAGGTGTAAGGAACCAGGGCTCTTAAACCATGGAATGTGGTACAAGGGAGCTGGTGACTTACAGCCCCTGGCACTAGGGGACCCCTGGGCAGTGGAAGCGATTTGCCTGATATTTGCTGTACTGCAGTGCCACCCCTGATAATGGCCACAGAGGGGTACTGCAGTTCTTTGTTGCCTCTGAACCAGTTGATCTGGGTAATATGCTTGTGTTTTCCATTGCACAACAGCTCATTCTTGGGTGATCTGTTGCACAACCATCTTTGGCCATGTGCTGCCATTTCCCTTTGCATTACAATATTCCATCAGTGCAAGTACAGTGGTACCTCGGTTTACAAACACAACTGGTTCTGGAAGTCTGTACTTAACCTGAAGCGTACTTAACCTGAAGCAAACTTTCCCTTTAAAGTAATGGAAAGTGGATTAATCCGTTCCAGACAGGTCCGCGGAGTACTTAAACTGAAAATACTCAAACCGAGGCATACTTAAACCAAGGTATGACTGCATTCCGCTAAGTTACTTGAAACTAGTGCTGAAATTGGACTCTACCCCCCAGTTCGGTGCTGTCCTTCCAACAGCAAGCAGAAAACAACTCAAATCTTGCATGAAAGGTCAGAATCATTAATATAACAGAACGTAGCCATCCGTCAAAATATGTAAGGCATCAAAACCACATACAGTGGTACCTCTAGTTACGAACTTAACTCGTTCCAGAGGTCCATTCTTAACCTGAAACCGTTCTTAACCTGAGGTACCACTTTAGCTAATGGGGCCTCCCATTGCCGCTGCGCCGCTGGTGCACGATTTCTGTTCTCATCCTGAGGTAAAGTTCTTAACCTGAGATACTATTTCTGGGTTAGCGGAGTCTGTAACCCGAAGTGTTTGTAACCCGAGGTGTTTGTAACCCGAGGCACCACTGTATATGTTAAAAATGGTGATGCAATAAATATAACCAACCCCTAGGATTTAATGCAATAAAAAGGGTCCTGCTTCTCCACCCATGGCAACAGAATCATCATTGAAATGCTGATGCCGTTTATCAGCTATTTCCACTCGATCCCAACTACAGCTTCTGGAAGCAGCGCAATTTCAAATACAGTCGTACCTCGGCTCCCGAACGCCTTGGGAGTCGAACGTTTTGGCTCCCGAACGATTGAAAATCGGGAGTGACTGTTCTGGTTTTTGAACGTTCTTTTGGAAGCTGAATGTCTGGCGGGGCATCCATGGCTTCCGATTGGCTGTAGGAGCTTCCTGCAGCCAATCAGAAGCCGTGCTTTGGAAGTCGAACGTTTCTGAAGTCGAATGGACTTCCGGAATGGATTCTGTTCGACTTCCGAGGTACGACTGTAGTCCATCCAAGCTGAGCTGAGGTCAAAATTGCAGTATATCTCGTACTGAATTGCTGGGTATCCCAGACACAGAGAATGCAGGAAACTGCTTTATGTCAAGTGAGGTCATTGGTACATCTAGCTTAGCATTGTCTTCACTGACTGGCAGTGGCTCTCTGGGGTTTCATGCAGGAATTTCACCCCTATAAACTTGACAACCATGTATATAGTTTACCAAAAAACTAACAAACCGCATTAACAGCAATGAACGACATTTCAACAATTTCTAATACATGAAATCTGAATTAACACATACAATGTCAAAATAATAATAACATGCGCAACTCAGTCTCTCAAAGCCAAACAGTCCAAATATTTCTGAAAGACGGGCCGACCAGAAGAAGATTCACAAAACAGAGATTGAAATCTGGGTATCTCATTGTCGCAGTTCCATTGCGATCACACCAGCACAAGTACACATAGAGAGAGTTGTTTTCATGGGTGTATTTCAGAAATATTTGGACTGTTTGGCTTTGAGATACTGAGCTGCACATGCTATTATTATTTTGACATTGTCTATATTCATTAAGATTTCATGTATTAGAGATTGTTGCAATGGCTTACATTATTGTTAATGATTTTTGGGGGGTGAGCTATATACAGAGTTGTTAAGTTTGTGGTTTATCTTCAGCAGAGTGCCATACCTTTGCAGCTTAAAAGGAAGCTTAGATAGGCTAGTTTTAGCCTTTTGGTATAAATAATGCAGGAGGGTTTAAGGCAGACTGGATTTTCCTGGTACAGTATTTCCCCCTTTTCTTCCCCTAAAAACAATAATCACACAAGCAGTCTTGTAAAAGGTAAAAATAACATTTACTCACCCAGAATACTTGTTGGAGAGTAACAGATACAGCAACTTTGTTCAGGCAGGCTTAAAAGGGTAATTCAGTTACAAAGATATACAGTCATACCTCAGCTCCCGAACGCCTTGGGAATCAAACGTTCTGGCTCCCGAACGATCGAAAACCGAAAGTGAGTGTTCTGGTTTTTGAACATTCTTTTGGAACGTTTGACTTCCAAAGTGTGGCTTCTGATTGGCTGCAGGAAGCTCCTGCAGCCAATTGGAAGCCCAAGGAGCCCTGAACATCCGACGGGGTTCCCGCTGCTTCCGATTGGCTGCAGGAGCTTCCTGCAGCCAATCTGAAGCCACGCTTTGGAAGTCAAACGTTTCGGAAGTCGAAAGGACTTCCAGAATGGATTCTGTTCGACTTCCGAGATATGACTGTACTTAAGGCTGTAGTACGTAGGAGCTGTAGGGCTTATTTTGGGCTATTTTTTTTAAAGGAAATTTGGCCAAAAAAAAAAAACCCCACTTCCAATATGGGCTGCCATATGCCCAGGTTTTCATGGACATTTTAACTGGCTTTCAAAAATTCCGCCCTGAAGGACGAATCACGGCAATGTCCGGGAAATTCTGGACATACGGTAGCCCTACCCTATACCCTCTCCCATCAGGGCACAGTGGGAGTGTCTTTCACAGAGTCCTCTCTAGCAACCTTACAGGAAAAACTCTGTGAGCTTCAGCTCCTATCATGTGCCTGCCTAGCAAAATATGAATTGTTAGGTTTTGTCTGCACTTCAAATATCCCACAGATTGAACCTGGGACCTTCAGGATGCAAAGGAGATGCTCTACTACTGCACTACAGCTCTGAATTAAATTGATGGCCGTGGGATATGCCTTCCACTACTGCTCCTCACAACTCTTCCTGCCACCCACCTCTGCCCTTTCCTTGCTCTATATATTCTCAGGTCCTGCCCTTTGTATGTATTGCTGTTCATCTCCATTACTTCAACCTTTGCAACAACCACAAATCAAATTATTTGAAACCTGAGTCTCGAGAGCTGAATAAATTACACAAAGTAAATCCATTCATGCTTGGCTCGTGTTCCATAATATTTTCTGTATGCAAAAGGCGGGTTTCCTGAAATCTGGAACTTTAGGTGGGAGCGCAGATTGTACGAGCTCTGTATAATTAACCTTATTTATCAATGAAATACCCAAGTCCCTATTCTAGGCCATTTGCCAAACAGCAATTTGTAGACTCGGGAAAGCCTGCCTCACAAAGGTGGCTGCCTCTTTGTACAATGGTCAGGCAAATCTCTCTCATACCCTCCAACATTTCCCCAATGAAAATAGGGACATCCCATCCCATAATGATATTTTTTTTTACTATTTATACCCCACACATCTTACTGGGTTGCCCCAACCACTTTGGGCAGCTTCCAACATATGTAAAAAACATAATAAAACATTAAACATAAAAAACCCCTTCCCTATACAGGATTGCCTTCAGAGGGCTTGGGGGTCAGATAACTCATTACCTTTCAAATTTTCTCCAATGAAAATAGGTACATCCGAAGGAAAAGCAGGACATTCCAGAAGAGTATCTTGAAAAAGAAAATATAGAAACAGAGCTAGTGATTTGTTTTGATTAAGAAAACATGTAGGAATATATATATATGGATAAGCTAATTAAACAATAAATTAACAAGAGGTAAAGCAAATTAGGTGATTATAGTAAGGGAAACGATATATTGGCGATTGGAAGTCAATTTTGAATTAAAATGAATAGATTTTATGTGTATATGTTTATGCATTATGAATTTGTTTGGGGATGTGTTATGTTGTTATGTTGTTATGTTATGTTATGTTATGTTTGCTTAATTTGATATTGTATATTATTTACTGTTTGAATGATTTAATTTGCCCAGCAAGTTTCAATTAATTTGGTTTATTTCTTTACATTGGGTGGCTTAAGTGTGCATTTATGTTATTATATTTATTCCCTTGTGTGTGTGTGTGTAATTTTCTAAAAAAAAATTGAATGAAGTTTTTTAAAAAAAATTTAAAAAAGAAAAAGAAAAGAAAAGCAGGACATTCCAGAGTCAAATCAGAAACCGAGACGGCTTCTCTAAATCAGGGATGACTCTGGAAAATAGGGACACTCGGAGGGTCTGCTCTCTCCCCCCCCACACACACCAGTGGCCGGGGAGACTGGGAGATGGAGTCATGGCGCCTTCTCAATCCAGCCCATAGCTGCTCTCCTATGTTAAGTTCAGAAGCACTTTTTAATGGACCTTTTTTTTCTATTGGCCTCTGGTTTGAATGGCTTTAAACCAAGATCAGGCAAATTCATGGAGGAGAAGGCTAAAATGGCTACTTTCTCCCTCCCTCCACTGTTGGAGACTGTATGCTTCTTGAACACCAGCTGCTGGGAATCACAAGTGGGAAAGCCATCCTTGCATTCAAGTCCCCCTTGCACCCCTCAGGCATCTGGTCGGAAACTCCAGACATACACAGGAAGGAAAGACACGCAAATTTACACTTCAGGGTCCAGTTTTCTGAATATTTGCCTTGTGCCTCAGTGTGTAGACAGGGGTGACAGGATCTGTCGATTTCAATTCACTCTATTTGTCATTGCTCCATTCGTAAATTCAGTTCCCCACATTTCTGCAGCAATTTGCTTTAAAATAATAATAATAATAATCCCACAGAAATTCTTCAGCATTTTAGTAAATCCCCTCCCCCTCCTCCAAATAAGCACACTTTTGACTTAGGCAAATGTTTTCTGCAAGCGTTTTTCTCCTGACAATGCATTCTGGTATGTTATTTTCCTCAATATCTTCATTTTTATGCACACTTTAATGTATACAGTACTAGATTCAGGTAGGTAGCTGTGTTGGTCTGACACAGTCGAAATAAATAAAATAAATTGTCCAGTAGCACCTTAGAGACCAACGAAGTAGTTCTGGGTACAGTGGTCCCTCAGGATACAGACGCTTCAGGTTACAGACTCTGCTAACCCAGAAATAGTACCTAGGGTTAAGAACATTACCTCAGGGTGAGGACAGAAATTGTACACCAGCGGTGCGGCGACAGCGGGAGGCCCCATTTGCTAAAGTGGTACCTCAGGTTAAGAACGGTTTCGAGTTAAGAACGGACCTCCAGAAGGAATTAAGTTCGTAACCAGAGGTACCAGTGAGCCAGTGTGGTGTAGTGGTTAAGAGCGGTAGACTCGTAATCTGGGGAACCGGGTTCGTGTCTCCGCTCCTCCACATGCAGCTGCTGGGTGACCTTGGGCTAGTCACACTTCTCTGTAGTCTCTCAGCCCCAATCACCTCACAGAGTGTTTGTTGTGGGGGAGGAGGGGAAAGGAGACTGTTAGCCGCTTTGAGACTCCTTCGGGTAGTGATAAAGTGGGATATCAAATCCAAACTCTTCTTCTTCTTCTTCTTCTTCTTCTTCTTCTTCTTCTTCTTCTTCTTCTTCTTCTTCTTCTTCTTCTTCTTCTTCTTCTTCTTCCACTGTACAAGCTTTCGTGTGCATGCACACTTCTTCAGAAACCTGAAGAAGTATCTGAAGAAGTGGTATCTGAAGAAGTGTGCATGCACATGAAAGCTTATACTCAGAACTACTTAGCTGGTCTCTAAGGTGCTACTGGACATATTTATTTATTTATTTATTTATTTATTTATTTATTTATTTAACTGTATACATTTTTGTTAACATGTCATTGGAGAACTGCGTGACAAAATCCAGATGGGTGAGAATTCTGAAGAATGGTTGTGTCTATGCATGCAGAACACAGATTCGATCCCTGACATCTCCAGGTAATAATAATAATAATAATAATAATAATAATAATAATAATAATAATAAAGTGGTGCCTCGCAAGACGAAAGTAATTCATTCCACGAGTCGCTTCGTCTAGCGAGATTTTCATCTTGGGAAGCACCGGTTTGCCATAACAACAACAACAACAACAACAACAACAACAGCAGCAACAAAACCCACCGAAAAACTTCGTCTTGCGACGAAGCGCCAAAAACATCGCAAAACTCTTTTGTCTTGCGAGTCTTTCGTTGCGCGAGGCATTCGTCTTGCAAGGTACCACTGTAATAATTTATACCCCACATATCTGGCTGGGCTTCCACAGCCACTCTTCCAGCACATATTAAACATAATGAAATGAAACATTTAAAACTTCCTTTTAAGGGGCTGGATAAGATTCCCTGCCTGGAATTCCAGAGAATTGCTGCGCGTCAGAGTAGGCAACATTTTGCTTTATGGACCAATTTCCTGACTAGATATAATGCAGCTGCTTAGGCTCCCATTTCTTGAGAATTTCATCTTCTCTAAAATCGACCCTGCAAGAACAGCACTCTGTACTATAGAACCACTACAGCTTCTTCTTTTTCCCCCTTTTTCTTTTTAAAGAAAGAAATGGCTTTTCTTCTTCTCTGACCCATAGGGAGAGAAGAGGAGGCGGGGGGGGGGGGGGAGGCAGCTCTTTCCTGGCATCGCTGTGCAACGAAGCTCATTATATGTTGTCCTATTTATAACTCGCCCATCTCCCTAACAAGCAAACTCTTCAGAGGCAAAACAATATATATAAAAAGAGTGTGTGATTTGAATGCAAGTGTGCATCACAGTTTGATATCGCTACTCCGACAACGATTTATAACAAAAGCGACGCAGCGTGGATCAAGCAGCGGCAAGGGACATTATGCAGCGAAGAAAATGGAACATGTTAACTTTCCGTGTTTCCGAAA